>NC_088688.1:43832218-45327218 GCF_028017835.1 Emys orbicularis
TTGCTAGCAACAGTTGCTGGCTAGGACAAGCGTCTACCCTCCTACAGGTATGTCTACACACTTAGCAGTGTTCTCTGGGTAGTGCCAGCTTTGAGGCCCCAGCAAGCCCATGATCTGTTTGGAAGGAACAAGAAGAAATGTAAAAGAGAATCACACTTTCATTTTAAGAAAAGTAATCTTCTAGCCCCTTTCCTTGGAACGGCAGACTTTAAAACAAACTTATTTGAGCAAATTGCTAGAACTGAAAGGAACAAGCAGTAGATCTCCATTCATGCAGCCAAACATGTCCCCAAACACATACTCTTTTGTTCTTTCATTCTTTTTTCAAATGAGTCAGTGAAGTTTTCAGTGTATCCCAAGAATCATCTTACTAACTCTTTCCAAATTCCTTAGGATGGATGTACAGTGCAGTGTGATAATGTTGGAGGGGGATTAATTACATTTGAAGAGAATGACAAAATATTGTTTTGGAGGCCTCCGCAAAAATGTTAAGTCTAACTGTGCAATCTGGGAATTCTCAAAGAGAGGATGTGAAGTTCTTAGAGGAGAAAGGAGCTTGGGAGAATGAAGGCAATGAGGGAAGCTATTGAGGGGATCAGGGAGGAGACCAGCAGAAAAGGGCTCCTGTCCAAGGCAGTAGACCAACAAAGTGTGTCAGACAATGTGGACTTGTAAGCAATAGATGCATCACCATGATGATTTGAAGGAAAAGCTTTTATCAGTTTTATAGGTGTTACTTTTCAGTTTCATTGTGCTCTTGTTTTTGTATTATGAGAAAGTAAATCAGGAATTTCTATTTTCTCTATATAAAACCCATAAATGTGTACACCTCAAGTTTATCTCTTATTGTCCCCTGTTTAAACTAAACAGTCCTATTTCTTTTCTGTCCATTTTCATATGTAAGTCTCTCCAGGCCTCTAATAATTTTTGTCACCCATCTTTAAACCCCTTCTATTTCTGTGAGATGCAGTAATCAGAATCAAACATATTATCCCAGATGAAGGCATACCAATGTTTTACATAATGGCATTATAATTTTCAGTACTATTTTATAATTCATCTTTCATGCATTCTAATATTTTTGACTACCATTTCCCACTGAAAATAAGTTTTCATTGGGCTGTCTATGGTGACTTTCAGGTCTTTTTCCTGTGTGGTTACGTTAATTTAGAATCTAGCAATGTGTACAAGAAGTGCAGGTTATTCCTTTCACTACGCACTACCCTGCACATGTCAATTCTGGATTTAATCTGCCATCATGCTTTGTTAGAGCCTTTTGAAGTTGTTTTTTCTAGTCAGGACTAACCTAAATAATTCTGTCTGCTGAAAATGTTCCTACATCACTGTTCACCCCCTTCCCAGATAATTAAGAAAACATATTAAACAACATCGCCCCTAGGATGAAACTCTGGCCCTATTGAAATCAATGGTAAAACTCCCACTGTCTTCAGTGAGGCCAGAATTTCACCCCTAATATGGAACCTTGGAGTATTCCATTGTTAACTTTTTGCTATGTCGACAATTAACAATTTATTCCTACTCCTTGTTTTCTGTCTCTATTGTCAGCTTCTAAACCATGACCATATTTTGCCTCTTACTTTTGTAGATACACTCAAAGAAGTCTAGTAGATTTGAGAGATATGATTTTCCTTTTGCAGAAGCCATGTTGGTTTGTCCCTGTCATATTGTTTATCCAGATGTTTTCTAATTCTGTTTTTAATAATCTTGTTTTTCTGGGAGAGCACTGTCAAGGACAGTACAGTTTCATTATTATTGTCATTAGCGGAAAGACACGTACTAATATTTTTTGTAAGTCAATATCTTCTTGTAAAGTAAATCTAAAAATGTTTTAAATCCCCGATATGCCCCCCAGCCTTGAATGTTGTCTAGCATATTATCAAGATGATGGAGAGGGCTGAAAAGGCACAACGGACCAAATGCCTCCTTAATGTAAACTGGTGCAATTCCCAGAGTTTAACTGCTCACAATCAAGCTAAATTTGATCCAGTAAAAATGCTAAAGTTATTGAACATGTAGTATGTTTGCAGCCTAAACATTTACTGAAATAGAGTAGAGTACTGACTTCCTGTGTAGCATACTTTTATTATATAAAGCCATGTTTCTTAAATGGTGTGTTGCAACCCACCAGTTGGTTGGGAAGATTCTAGATAGGTTGTGGGCCCAGTTTAGAAGGGAGGCCCTGGTTTGTGAGAGGGAAGAAGAGGCCATCCATGATGAAAGGGTGGCCAGGCCAAACCTGAGTGGCGTTGCAACCTGGCTCGTTGGGCTGCAACCCCCAGAGCAAGGAGCTGAGCCCAGCTCCGTAGAACAGGAGCAGATGCTGCAGGGTAAGTGCAGGGTGGGCTAGCTCTCCAATCCCATCACCCCAAGGCCTAAACCAGGATTAGGGTTGCAGTGGCAGTGCGAAGGGTGCTGCTGCAGGTAGTGAGCAACCCCTCAGCAGGGTGAAAAGGAGGAGGTGGCAGAGGAGGATGACTCTGGCCTATGATTTTGGGCTCTTCCACCCGTGAATTTGGATCCTGGGTGTGCAAGAAAAGACAAAAGGCAGTTGGTGGGTCACTGTAGCGGGGTGGTTACCCCGCTCCTGCCCTGAAGGGCTTAAAACAGCCCTGGGGGAAGGTTGTGGCTGGGAGCTGCTATGCTGGGCTGATTGGGAAGCAGCTGCAGCTGGACCACACCCCAATCAGGCCTCAGCTGGCCCTATATAAAAAGGCTGTGAGCCAGCGGTCAATCAGTCTCTCTCTGCCTTCAGAGGGAGAAGGGACTGGCTGCAGTGAGCTAGAGACAGAGTACCTGAGTGGAGCAGAGCTGGGGACAGGCTGGGGAGCTCCAGCCTGGAAAGCCCCAGGCTGCGGCCTAGTAGGAGGCCAAGGGGTACTGGGGGTTGCAGAGGGCGGCCAAGGCAGCAGGTCCAAACCCAACCTTGCCTGTGATGAGTGGCCTATACTGCAATCTGCCCCAGGGAGCGGGGGCTAGTTGGTGACTGGCAGTGGCCTTATTCTGAGGCGAGGTAGGGATAGTGGGTGGGAGTTCCCCAGGGAGGGGAGACCCTAGTACTGAGGGGTGTACTGCCAGGGGGCAGCACCCCAGATAAAAGGGGACCGGGAGGGACATGGGGGCTGGAGGACAGGCGGACCACCGGCCTGCAGGGGGCGCTCCAATGCTGAAATGAGCTAATTTCCGGAAGTAACCAGCAGGAGGTGCCGCAGGGGTGAGTCTGCTCGTCTACAGTCACCTTAGTAAAACACTGGGATACCAGTGATAGAAAGTAATAACATCAGAAGTTATTTATTCACATGTGTGTTATACTCCACTGTTAAAGGAACATTCATACCAGGATTTCAAAGTGCTTTCCAGACATTAATTAATCTGCAAAGCACCTTTCTGAGTTAGGTAAGTGTTGTGCTCATTTTAGAGATGGGTAAACTAAGGCCATGCCTACATTACAGACTTTGGTCAACACAAATTACATCAGCGTACAGCAGCTGAAATTTGTATCTCTCTCATATGCATACATGCTTGCATTGCTGCTGCACATACTCACCAGGAGTGCTTGTGTTGATGCAAAGTGAAGTGCAGGTATACCAGTGCGCCATGTGCTCGCATGATGCCTTTTGGGAAATTTTTGCAATGTGTTGTGGGATAGAAATGCTTGCCCAGGGATCTCTGGAAGCTAGGGGTCAAGTTCCCAGCATGCAACTTTCTCCATTCCATAATGCCATCCATATCACATAATTTTCAAGACTTATTAAAAAAAACAACCCCCTCTCCCCACCACACATGGCATTTTTGGTGTCTGCCATTTCTGACAGAAGGATGGAGCCCACAAAGCTCTGCACTGTTCTCATGAATGCTGCAAATACAGGATGCATGATTCTCCCATATTTGCAGACTCGCAGGAAGTACTGCAACAACAGGGGACATGAGGATTTCTTCAAGGATAGTTTGCTAAGGAACATGGTGAAAAACCATTCAAGGCTGTCGGCGGTGTTCACGGAGCAGCTGCAGATGATTAAGCACCACTTCTGGGCCCAAGAAAAGAGCACCTACTGATGAGATTGCATCATAATGCAGGTTAGGAACAACAAGGAACTTCCAGGTGTGAGAGAGTCCATATTCCTGGATCTGTGCCCCAAGCTCGCCCAGTCCTCCAGTGCAGGTGCACCAGAAAGAGAACTGCATTGACAGTGGAGAAATGAGTGGCAATCATACTCTGGAAGCAACACCAGATTGCTACCAGTCAGTAGGAAATCATTTTGGAGTTGGAAAATGCACAGTGGGAACATGCAAATTTGTAGGTCCATTAAATGTCTCCTGCTATGGAGGACAGTGACTCTCAGCAATGTGCAGGACATAGTGGATGGATTTGCAGCACATTAGGGTGACAGACAACATGCATATCCCTATTTTGACACTAGCCATAGTACATCAACAGAAAGGAGTACTTTTCTGTGGTTATGCAAGCATTGATGGATCACTGGGGATACTTCATTGATATCAGCATGGGCTGGTGACGGATTTCACTCACATCTTTAAGAACACAGGACATTCTTTCCCAACCAGCAAATTACCACTGGTGATATTGAAATGCCAGCAGTGATTCTAGGGGACCCAGCCTACCCTTTGCTCCCTTGGCTCATGCTGTGCACTGGCCACCCTAACAGCACCAAGAAAAGAGACAACTACGGGCTCAGCAGGTGCAGAATAACAGTTGACTGTGCTTTTGGTAGATTGAAGGGGCGCTGATGGCGTTTACTCACTAGATTGGATCACAGTAAGAAAAATATCCCAATGGTTATAGCTGTCTGTTGTGTCCTGCATAATAACTGAGGCAAAGGGGAAAAATACTGTTGCCAGGGTGAAGGGGGAGCAAGCTCTGACTTTGAACAGCCAAACACGAGGGCCATTATAAGACCCAACATGGAGCTATGTGGTTGAAGGAGGCTTTGAAAGAGCACTTTAGTGGTCAGCCAGAGTAGTGTTCTCTGCTGGAGGGTTCTCTGGGCCTGGAGCTTTGGGTGCTGCTAAAAATTGTGTAGTGCTCGCTGCACATTTATAAATAGACTGAATCTATGAATTATGTGGCGGCTGTACACTTATAAGTACTGTTTGCTTTAAGTACCAGTGTGCATTCTGCAATATTTGTTGTGAACTAAAAAAGATAATTTGGGTCTCCAAAAATAAAACTTTGAGTAGGAAAAGCAGTGCAAAAAACCACAGGCAATGTAATACAAATGTTTCATATGAATTAATGGAGTGGAACTACTGCTGATCCCTGTGTACCCCTTTGCCTACATCCCCAGTGCAATCTGCTTGTACATATCCATGTTTCTATGGCGAGTCTGTAGCTGTGCTTGCACAGCCTCTTCTCCGCACAGGCCCAGGAGATCCAATACCAGGCAGGAGTGCGTTTAGTGCATGGAGCTGGCATAGTTGACTAAGTGGTTGCACACAACAAGGGTGAGCTGCTCGGTGTGCTTGCCAAGGTGAGCAATCAGGAAAAGGCAATTGGAAAACACGAGGAGTTCTAAAAAGGAGGGTGTCTTCCAGTCTCTGTGATCTCTCGGGGCAGAGGACTTTAAAATTGTGATCCCAGTAGTCACTGTCACAGAGAATGGGGAATTGTGGGACAGCTGCTGGAGGACTGTTAGGGTCAACACAGGCCATCCAGCGTTTACACTCGCATTGTGTCAACCTCAGTAGTGACTGTTCAGGGAGGTGGGTTTACTGCATTGCTGGAACAGGGCACTTACATTGGCCAGAGACAAATGTAAGCATGGACACGTGAACAAACAGATGGACACAAGGTGACTTATATAGACCTAATTTTATAGTGCAGACCAGTCCTAAGAAACAAAGAAGGTAAGTGACTTCCCCAAGTTCACACAAGGAGTTAGAACTCCTAGTTGGATTTTGTTCCCAACTCCTAGTCCCCTGCTGCAGTCACCAAACCTCACTCCACTTCTCGCCAACATCTTATAATATACAAAGGCAGCATCTCTCATAGTGCCGTACACCCAATATCAACATTTGGTCTATATAGAGGTCTTGGGGGAGAACTTGAAATAATTGTTCTTCTGGCTCTGAGGTAAGAGCTCTATCAACTGAACCAGACTAGACCAGTAAGGAAACATCTCATATATAAAATGAAATCATCATCATAAAACGGTCACATAGTGCAGTCTAAGGAGGAGAGATACCCCCTGCCCAGATTCTTATATTAGCTGTAGAAGAGAATCTGTAGGAAATAGAAGAGGCAATGCATACTTACGCTAAATGTATACTTGGATATTGAAAGCCTATTTAATACAAAATGCTACTTGAGCCTTTGGAACCTGGCAAATATACTCTTTGTCTACAAAACAGATTTAAAAAAAAATACTGAGTAAAAATAAGTCAATACAAGTTAAAGGTTCAGATTTTTAAAGCTGTCCAAAGGAAGATGTGTGTCTGTATTTTGAAAATCTCAACCATAATTTCCAGAGAATGCCATCTTTTTGCCTCAAAAGCAAACATAGAGAGTACACTACTTTTACAACGTTTAAAAACAGCCTCTTTCCAGACTTATGGAAGAATTTTCCCTAAAGCAATCACATCTCTCAGTTACAAGGTTACAGTGTTCAAATCAAAATGTGCAAACAGGTGGAATAACTACAAGTAGAGGTTACTGGGAAATGAAACAACACAGCATCCAGACATTACCAGTACATTATTAGTAATACCAAGTCAAATGAGTCTTTCTGAAATTCTCTAAGGACGAATTTAACTTTCACTAACCTAAGATTTTGTTTCTGCGCCGCCGGCCGCCCCCCCCCCCCACACACACCGCCCAGTGGTCAACTCAAGTTGGCACCAACTCTTAACATACTAAAGGCACTTGTGCTTTACTGAGCCTTCAATAAATTAAGATGACGTTTGTGCCTGACACATTCATTCCTGTTGGGGTACTTTAGAGTAAATCACCATAAAACTAAGCACAAGTAGAAAACTGCGCCTATGTCTAATCCTTAGTTACATTGTCCTCACATAGGTCGTACGGTTCGTGTGTACTGGGACAGAGGAGAGAAGAACAAAGACCGAGGAGACTAGAAGATAGGAGATAAGAAGAATAACCCTACAGAATGTCACTAAGAGGTGAAACATGTCACAGATGCCTGTGAAATCACATGGTTTCCTCACATCTGGGTATCTAGATAAACATGATCCCAGACCAATACTGAAATAGACGTAGACAACTCATTGCTCATTTAAAGAAAAAGGAAAGTTTCTTTAAAAGTTCGAGACCCTGGTGCTTATCTATTCAGTTAACCAGCTTAATTCCCACTGTTCCGCTGTGCTACCTTAGCCCCTTTCACGGGTTAAATAATGACCTTAAGGAGATTTATTTGCATTCGATGTAGCCATCTTTGCCTCAGGGAAGAGATCCTGGGGTTTCTATCACTGCCACCGTATGTTTCCAGTCAAGTCACCTGCTGTCTGGCATGACAATGCACCTCTGCAGAATAAATACTCCTCGACCGGAGGCGAGTCAGCTGGGAAAGCGCCTCACCTATTCCTATCACCGCCCCTTCGCGCGTCGGGCTGCAGAAGGGAAGCTGCTCCTTACCTTGCGGGGCAGACTGGACGCCAGAGCCCGGGCACAGCTGCAGGAGAACTTGCAGGAGCAGGACGGTGACTTGGCGCTTGCTCAGCATGTTCAGTGCAGCGGTGGGAGAGCGCAGCCCAGACTCCTGCCGCGCCTTTGGGGAAGAGGAGAAGGATGCCGGGAGCTGGCCCCTAAGCAGCGAGGGGCATGGAGCGCGGCTCGGGGCTGGCGGCTCTTGCTCGGAGGCTTTGCTCACTCAAGCTCGGCAGCCCAGGCAGGGGCTGTTTAACCCGGGGACCTGCTCCTTGTGTGGGGAAGGAGGCGGAACTTCGGGAGGCTGCAGTCCATTGGCCGCAGGGTCCTTTCCCCTAGACAGGCAGTGGCAGGAGGAGGAGGGCGAGAGGCAGGGGGAGAAGCCGGTGGCTTGTGCGGGACAAGCAGCGTTAGAGACTGACATAAAGAGCTGCCCCGAGAAACACCGAGATCGGCTCAGGGAGTAGGGGGGTTTCCCCAGCCCTAAAGGAGAAAATGATTTGGCGGGAGTTCACTTTCCCCTAATCTCTTGTATTTCGAAAAAGAGAGGCCACAGCTTTGGTTGTTCTCTTTTAAAATAAGAAATTAGAATCTGTACACTAGCAAAGACTGAAACAGAGCAACCCACACCTGATACAATTACACAACGTTATTGGAGCTTGCCTTGGCCATCCAGGGATGTCTTCCAACGAATTCACTCCATTTTACACCAAAAATACACGTGTATCAAGAGTGGGACTCATATGGAAAATTAATTTAACTACTAGTCATTTATATTAGTATCTGTTCCAGTAAACCTAGATCCAACTGAAAGCATTAACCAATGTGGCCCTTAGATAAATTATGAAAATCAACAGAAATTAAATACATCCCTAAAGATGACCTGCAAAAGATTTTTTTTTTTAAAATTGAGCATAGAGCACTGTTGGGATTCTTTACTGAGGCACATAAAGCATGCCCTTTAAAGATTTCTTTGCTGCTTGTTTTTTACCTGAAGGCTGGTCTACACCCAGAAATTGAACTGATTTAACTAAATTGGAAATGGCTGATGGAAATTGTGTAGGTTGATTTCAGAATGTCTGAGTGGTTGGCATCTGTTTAGCTTAGCCTCTCTTAAACTGTTTCCAAAGTGTCCACAAAAAGGAGTTGCACTGATTTAATTAATTCTGTTAAGAAAGTGGAGCGAATTTTGTTCCTAGAGTGGTCCTAATAAGAAAAATTAGGAATTGTCAAGCCTGGTCTTCCATGGCTTTGCTTAGAAGACAAAGGACCATTGGGAAAGCCCAGAGCTTGTTTAATGTGAGCTCTAAAACATACATTGAGGTGGTGAGGTCTCTCACAAAGACTTCCTTTTATTCAATATGGTTATAGATCAGAGAAGTTGAATAAATGCTAAGGAAAACACAAATACCTGGGTTTTAAACCAACTAAAACCCCTCTCTTTCAATTAATTGTTAGGCTCTTGTGGTGTCACTATTTCAGTAATTCTCCAGTCACCACAGCGTCTTCCAGCCAGGCCAGGACAGGACATAAATTTCTAATGTAAAAACACCCAGTTCCTCTTGCAACCTCTCTCACAGGATGGCCATGCAGAATTCCCATTCAGGTAGGGTTGTCTCATAAGTAATCTTCGGGCAGTTTTATGCTTGAAATCAAATGGGATTCCCAAGGGAGTATGCCACGGAATAACAACTTGCCTGGCTCCTCTCATGCTCCTTGCCAGTAGCACATAGCCCAGAGAGGCACCACTGCCTTCTATTGGGTTAGGGAGCAGGGGGGAGAAGTCTGGGGATCAGAGAAGACAACACAGGCAACACCGTTGGGGATTCAAGTCAATGTTACCCTCTACCCCAGGTAGAATGTGGATCATTGTTTGTTTGAATATCAGCAGGAAGGAGGAGCTATCTGAAGCGGTCTATATCATACAAAGGGCACAAGAAGGAAGGGACTTGTATTAGTGAGCAAAGGGGTGTTGACTAGTATGCAATGGCAGTCGTGCATGGAGTGCACAGTTAATGGGCAGTGCAGAGATTAGAACCATGGGGCTGGGGGTATCACTGTGTGCCTGAACACTGCAAGCCTTCAGGGGTGGGATCGTAGGACTGGAGTACCCACTGCTCAGCAAGTGGAAGCCCCACCACTACATATGGAGTGCAGGTGCTGCAGAGGCTAAAATTAGAGACACGAGTAGTCCTGCTGCTGCTCTACACTCAGTGGGGTCAGGGGAGGAGAATTCCTTCATCCCCAGACCTCATTCTTTAAAAATATAAACTTATGTGCCTAGGCAAACACACCACCAAAGCAAGGAATCTGACAGCTATGTATTAAGGCATCCAGTAACTATAGTAGACACTACAGAGAAAAAAAGGACAATGTTAAGGTTTGCCATCACTAATCTAAGTTAACAGACACAAATATTTGCTATACTAGTTGTTTTAGCTTCATTAAGCAATGCATTCATTAGAGTTTGTCAGAATATAGGGAATGTTTTCATGAGACTTCCCTTTTTTGTCTACAGCATTTTAAAATTGTTTTTTTTCCCCCTGACCAGCTCTAGTTCTAATTTAGTCACAGAGGTGATTCTTGATGGTGTGCACTGACAGCAGTGGATTTAATTCTAGGAAGATCTCTGCTCCAGTGCCATGAATTTCACAGTATTTGTTTTCTAAGGGCCAAATTCTGTTCCCACATGTGTGCACCAGGAGTTGCATGTGCATATCAGAGAGCAGAATTTGGTTCTAACAAGTATGCTGTGCTACCTAATAAAATGTCAGAGAACAGAGCAAGTTCACAACTTCTATAAAAACAGAAGTCAATCCATGTTTACATGTACTTAGTGCACATAAAAGGTCCTTGTAGTTTTCCAGGCTTTCATTTCTATGTTCAGTTTTATTACTGAAATATATTACAGACTGAACAGGATTTTATACCTATGCACAGCCTTCTTTAAAAGGATTTTCACAAAGTACTATGTTTATTTGCTGTCTGGATGTGAGTATTTGACCTTTTAACTGTCTCTTCGGATAACAAAACTACTATTGTATTAACTATTATATTTTTACTGTTGTATATTCTCTGAAATTTCAACTCCAGGTTAGCTGAGTGGACCTTAAAATCTTGAACAGGAATCATGAAAAATTACTAAGCACTACATTATCAAAAATTCACACATGTATTAACATGTTCATAAAGAAAATTCTTAAAGGCACATGAGACTGTAATCCTTAATATAGGGTCTGTGAGTGAAGCTCAACTCAACTGTTAAAATATTTTTCTTTCTTAATTTATGTAAATCAACAGAATACTAAGCATACAGAATTTAGAGAAATTGTCAACACTGTTGCTTTTCCTTTTTTTTTTTTTTTTAACCAAAAAAAAAAAAAAAAGCCAGTGTCTTGTTCAAATTCCAAGTACTGGGGGTGGGGGGTGGGGGGCCCAATTGATTAATTCAACTTTCATAATTTGTTCTTAATATGCAACAAAAGACTCTCTGTTTTGCATGAAAGGGTGCCTGGGTCACTATTTAAAAAACTCAGCATGCTTGCAAAACTAAGACACAGGAATGAAACACTGCTCCAAATCACAGCCTTTTACTTTTATTTTGATAATACAGACCTAATCCTTCAACCTGTACACAGGTGAAATTCAGATGGGCTTCAAAGAGAGTTTTGCCCATATAGAAATGCAGGCTCAAGCCCTAAACTTTAAAAAAAAGACATATAATCCTTCCCAATGTGCATGCATAGCTTTCATTAACACTAACAGGAGTTTCAGGCAAGCATCCTAGTGGAAAAAGATCCCGAATAGCCCCTGGATTGGGGAGGGAGGGAGGGAGCAAGCTGCCTCCTCTTGATCCCTGCACTGGACTCTGCAGTGGCACAGGGATGAATTTGGCCCTGGGGCAGTGTAGGAAGGGTTGATCCTTCTACACCTGTTTAACAGATGTAGCCCTCCAATGCAGCCAGTTTAGCCTGCACCCAGAGAAGAGCCACAGACTCACCCTCCCTCCACATAGAAACAGGCCCCTTTGGGGCCACTGAACTTGCAGGCAGCGGCCACCTATCCTTGCACACTCCAACACAGGGATACTAGGTGATGGGAGCCATATAAGTGCCTACACAGACAAACAAGGAAGTAGATTATAGCTAGGCCCTGGATGGGCGGATTAGGAAGGAAAGATTCCTTGAACCCTTTCCCCCCTCTAGCGCATCTGTTTAGGAGAAACACAATTTGACCCTTAGTGTGGAATTGTGCATTTTACTTAGAATTAATGCGGCTGATCATATAGTGCTCTGAAACACACATAGGGACAACGATTTCCTTTGACTTTCCTATACTCCTGCTAATTCGGGGCAAAAACTCTGCTCTCAGAACTGTATTGGAGATTTCAACTATGCCATTCCGCTCTCTCCGTTTATGGAACTCCCATTAATGTCCTGCAGACCTGAGGCAGTGGAGGTCTGATTAGGGTTTTGCTCTTATTTCCTTATTTTTATATTTCTTTATGAACTGGAGATGTTAATAGATTGTTATTTCAATGGAGTTTTCTTCATGTGTGAGAATAATGTGATATTTTGCCTCTCCGTGTTGAAGGATGAGAATATTTTACTTGCATACTTAAAATAACAATTATAATAATAGAGTACCACGGAATGGCTCCAGGAATGCTGAAGTGTGCTACCAGCCTATTCAATGCCTTTATAGGTCCACAACAAAACATTATAGCGAAGGGGTTACCAGTATCACTATAACTTGACCAATACTGGTTTAATAAGATCACACTTATGTTTTCAATGGATGACCAGTTCCTGTTTATAGAGGTTCAAAACTCAGAATATCCATTCTGTGGGAAAGTCCAACATTTCAAAATTTCCTTTTTGTCCTAGATTGGAAAGAAATGTTAAAATTTCCTGTGAAATAAAAATCCTGCCCCCAATTGTTTTGGAAATATCTAATCAATCTTATCAAAATGCATTTTATTTTTTATTTTTATTATATAAAATGATACAGAATAGTCAAAATGACAAACTCAAAATTAAGTGCCTCAACCTGAGTAACATGAAGCTTTTAGATAATTTTTTGTTGAAGATTTTGACTAAATCAATACATTCCCATGGAACATTTCAATTTTGTGGAATCAGCATTTTCAGATGGGAAAACTATTATATTGGGAAATATTTGACCAGATTTTCCTTTTTTAAATTTATTTATTTATTTATCCATCCATCCATCCATCCATCCAAACTAAGCTGAATCTTTGGGGAGTTTACATACATATTGCTGAGTCATGTCCTAAAACTTCTTATAAGGGCTACAAACACTTCAGAAGGTTTAATATTCCTTGTTTAAAGTAGTAATTTCACCTAGAAGATGCCCTCTACTCCTAAGAAATGAACAACCCTTAAGAGAAATAGCTCTTTGTGACTGTTGATACATGCAGTTTACAACTATCATCAGTTACCTCACAAAGCTAGGTCATTGTATTTGATTTTAACTATAATGCCACACTCACATTTCTCTTGTTCTGTGCTATGAATTCCCTCCAGCTGCTGCCTTTTTTAGGACTAGGATCAGGCTCACAGTGGCCAGATAATTCACATTTCACTTCTTCAAGGAATTCTGAGTTTAACACTTTTGGCAGCTCTCCCTTTCCACACAGACAAAATACAATGCAACCTCCTCATCACGCTTTCCTTTTTCTTCCCTCTCACTCAGTGTGGTTCCCCGCACCTGTTCTCCTCCTCTTATGGAGATATACCTATACCATAGAACTGGAAGGGACCTTGGGTCAGGTCAGGTCAGGTCCGGTCCAGTCCCCTGCCTTCACTAGCAGGACCAAGTACTGGTTTTGCCCTAGATCCCTAAATGGCCCCCTCAAGGATTGAACTCTCAACCCTGGGTTTAGCAGGCCAATGCTCAAACCACTGAGCTATCCCTCCCCCCACCCTTGTTAACCTTGGAATAGGTTAATTAAGAAGATTCAAGTTACAACCCCTTTTCCCCCATCTCTATCGTTGGGATTTTAGTTAGTGACAGAAGATGTAACAAGTAGGGCTAGGCGCAAAGCAGACAAAATTTATTAAACAAGGACCCCAACTAAAGAATAACCAGATATAAACAACTCAGATGTTAACGCAACTGCGGGCATAAAGCCCTGAACCTCAGAACCCTTTACACACAATGGGTACAACAGAAATAATATAAGGGTTAACACATCACTATATGTTGTAGGCAGGGAGGACACATGGACACCAATGGAGACGACAGACTGGAACGCTGGACGCCGAAGGATACAGGATGCAGGAACACACAAGGATGTTCTCACAAGTAAGCCGTGGTCTTCTCTCCTCAGTTCTTCTGCTCTTGACTTGCTGTCATGCGTGGAACAATGCGTACAATAAGTTAACTCTTTAGGTGGAATAACTAGTGAGTGTGAGCAATGCAGCACTGACCTGCCTATGGAGAAGCGGTCGGACAAGTCTTAGTAGGGAATCAGGTGGTAACAGCATGGGTACAGGTCTGCCTCTGGGGTGGGCAGCAGGTGAGGAAGCCCTTTATACCCTGCTGTCTCTGGGCTGATTATGTGGTCACCTGACCTTACTTTTCCTGCTCTATTAGAAAAGAGCGCCAAACCTTCAGACAAGAAGGGGGCTCTCTCCCACTATTGCCCAATTTTCCTTCCTCTCTTCACCTCCAAATTCATTAAAGGTGCTGTCTACAACAACTGACTTAAGTTCCTCTCCTCCAATTCTATTTTAGTTTTTCAATTTGGCTTCTGCTTTCTCTGTTCCACTGAAACTTCTCTCACCAAAGTACCTAATGACCTCACCATTGATACCTTTCTTCTTGAAATTTTGTCCTCTCTTGGCTTTCACAACTCCATGTGCCCTTCGTCTACATCCTACTTTGCTAATTGAGCCTTCAGTGTATTGTTCAGTGGATCTTCCTCCTCTCCTCCCTCCATGGTTCTAAGGAGGTCCCACCAAGATCAATATTTGCCCCCATCTCTATTCTTTCTACAACCTTTCTAACATGATCTAATCCACTCTTGTATCCTTACCTGATCACTTACAGCTCCTGTCTCCACTCTATCCAACACCACAACTTGTCCTGTCTCTCTGAAATCTCATCTCAGATATCTTATCAACTTAAATTTAACATGACCCAAACCGATGTTCTCATCTTCCTTCCCAAATTCATCCCACTGTATCTTCCTTTCCCTGTCACCAGTGACAGCACTACTATCTTTTCAGTCATTTGGGACCAGAACCTGAGTTTAGTCTTTTTGCATTCTCACTATCCCCATACATCCAGGCCCTGACCAAACATGCCACTTATTCCTCCATAACATTTCCCAGATCCTGTTTTCTCTCTTTCCATGAAGCAAAAGAGGCTGTCCAGCTCTTGCATTTATCAACTGCCATATTGATTACTATAGCCTCCTCCTCTCTGGCCTTCCTGTCACCTACATCTCCCCATCTATACAGGTCAATTCAAAAGACTGATTTTAAGATTACCTTCCTTGGGTCATCATTCTGCCATATCACCCCCAATTGGAACCCCTCCTTCGGCTTCCCATCTCCCCCATATCAAATACAAAGGGCCTTCACAACTCTTCTCCTCTTTACATAGCCCCACTTCTATCCTATGTCATCACCTTCCCTCTGTGCTCCACCAACAATACCAGCCTTGATTTTCCATTTGTCTACTTCTACTACTTTTTCACTTTCTTTCATGTTACTTCTCATGCATGGAAAGCAATCCCTGAACCAGCCATTAACATGTCCTCCTTCAAATCTCCCCTCAAGACCTACTTGTACCACAATAACTATGGTAAATCACCAACTGATAAGGGCTAGGCCTGTGGGTCATAGGGATTATTGATATCATTAATATTTCTTATTTACCCTATATTTAAATTTAAATTAGCTTAATATTTGAACTGATCACCTGCCTATCAGGGCCGGCTCCAGGTTTTCTGCCACCCCAAGCATCAAAAAAAAAAAAAAAAAAAAGCCGCGGCAGTGCAATCGCGCCGCTCCACGCTTCGGCGGCAATTCGGTGGCGGGTCCTTCGCTCCCAGAGGGATTGAGGGACCCGCCGCCAAATTGCCACTGAAGACCCGGACGTGCCGCCCCTTAGTATTGGTCGCCCCAAGCACCTGCTTCTTTAACTGGTGCCTGGAGCCGGCCCTGCTGCCTACTCTGTGTGACCTCATGTTCCTGTCACTGTTCCCCTTATCCTGTGTTATACCCATTTTCTTTGCATGTTTTCTTACATTAGATTTTCAGAGAAGAGCCTGTCTCTTACTATGTATTTGTACAGCACCTAGCACAATAGGGGCCCAATTCTGATTGGTACCTCAGCACTACTGTAAGACATGTTATCAATAGTAATAATTTCTAGGGGTAAAAGGAGAATTCAGTTACCATGCCCACTTTTCCTTTTCTCTTTCCTATGATAAATTATAGCATATATTTTTCTCTGTTGACCTCAGTGTCTCTTTCTTTCTTTCTCTGAAATCTTTCTAAGACCACACTTCTCTTATTTAACTGAACCCATCAATCTCTTATTTTATCAAAGTTTGCAGTTTGTTAGAGCTATGAACAGCAGTATGGGCACTGTCCAGCTACAGTCTCAGAAAGATTCTATTGCAATGGTTTACACACGTCTTTTGTTTTGAGTAGCTTTGCAACCATAACGGCTAGAAATTTAATTTAAGAAAGAAAAGAAAAGCTTACATTTAGCAGAAATTGATGGCATCCAGCTGGAAAAGATTCCTATTTACCAAGGGTAAGGTGGATGCAGGCCCGCCAACAGAAATTCCAGGGCCAAGGCTGTCCCTAGGGGGGCAGGGCCCAGGGTGGAAGTGCTGGCCAATCACGCCGGCGTGGGGCCCAGAGCAGTCTTGTGTACGTAGGAGTCCTGCGGCCCGCCCAGGTGATTTTAAAAGGGCCCAGGGCTCCCGGCTGCTGCTACTGCGGCAGCAGCGGTGGCCCCATGGCAATTGCCCTCTTTGCTCCCCCCCGTCGGCAGGCCTGGGTGGATGAATGGATGTTCAAGCCATAAATATTTATATAATGATCATTCTGAAGCTTGGAATGTCTGTACAGTCAGTGTGAACTGATGGAAACAGCTACAGCCAAGGATGAGAGTCCTTTGTTCAGAATAACATCAGTTTTAATCATTACTGGGTTTTGCATCTGTTACATGCAATTTTTAAGTTCTCAGACATTTTGACTTTATGAATTACACCCATGTGTGGTGTACAGCTACAATAAGGCATGCCAAGAGTCCTGGATCATTGTGATATTAGTGGTAACTCACCCAATCACCACCCTTACTCTACAGCTAATCTGCATGTAACAATTTCATTACTGTGTTTGGGAGACTGCACAGATGGTGGATTACTTGGCCCAACTGCCACAGTTCTTCAAAACCACCTACACAAGAACACAACCAGCACACACAATAACCCCAAACACACATCCTCATTTGCCACCCACACAAATTCACACAATTCTCCCAGCACACCACAACCCACACACAAATCAACACAGCTATCCCAGCACAACCCACACATTTGCCCACTCTCTCTCACACTTACCATAAAACCATAGCCACAAATTATCATCAGGTTCAATCGTGACCAAGATTTGTGGTCTATTACCATCCAATTTTTAAGTTCTCAGCCAATTTTGGCTTTCCTACACACAGCTTTATGACAGGTTTCAGAGTGGTAGCCATGTTAGTCTGTATCAGTAAAAAGAACGAGGAGTACTTGTGGCACCTTAGAGACTAACATACAGTATTTATTTGGGCATAAGCTTTTGTGGGCTAAAACCCACTTCATCAGATGCATGCAGTGGAAAATACAGTAGGAAGATATATATATATATATATATATATATATATATATATATATATATATATATACAGAGAACATGAAAAAATGGGGGTTGCTATACCAACTCTAACTTTTGTAGCGATAATCAGGATGGCTCATTTCAAACAGTTGACAAGAAGGTGTGAGTAACAGTAGGGGAAATAGTTTTTAGTTTGTGAATTATCCCTCTGATGGGCTTTCAGCTACTAGTTATTTAAATTTGACAAAATATTACTCCCAAAAAGCTGCACAGCATATTTTTTTTAAATAAAATAAACCAGTACTTACCTCTAGAATATCATTTTATACTTATTGTATATTACTAGCTATGGCAACTGTACTTTGCCAGTTAATATATAATTTCTGTCCAAACAGAAACATATTTATGTGGTATATAACAACTTAAATGAGATGATTATTCTCTCATTTCATTTACATGGAAAGATGAGATATACTCTATCTACCATGGTTCTGATGGAAGGACAGGGTCCAAAATTATGTTTTTAAATCAGGCCCATATCTAATGTGCTACAGTATCTCAGAAAAATGTGCAGGGATTTCTTAGTTACTATCATAACTTATGAACTTGAATTAACTCTTGAATTCGTCTTTCATATTAATAGTAAAGCACAACATATTGGGTGACAGACATATTTGTAACATTATTTAACAGAATACCAGGTATTTGTTAAATAACGTTACAAATATTTGTGCATCTCAGCAAGGAATTATTTTTAACATATTTTTCCTACCTACTGTGATACATTAAACACTTATTTGTCCAAAGTCACTTTTTTTAAAAATAGCAAGCCATGTTTTTCCTTCTCTGTGAATAGACATAATTAAAACAAACTGTCGGAGAGGAGTAATGTAGTAATCTACATTACTTCTGCTTATATAAATATACAGGGCACTTTTTCTTGTGGTTAGTGTTTGTTGGGAGCAAACGCAGATTTAGACTTGACAGAAGCCTAGTGTGATTTAACATTTTAACAGAGTAATGTTTAGTGTTTTGTTTATGTAAGAAATTGTAAAGTAATCCAGTTTATGGGGAAAATAGAAGATAAAGTAACTACACAGCCATAAGAAACTGGTTTGAGGGTATGTCTACACAGCAACTGGACATGTGCGGCTGGCCCCCCGTCAGCCGACTTGGGCTCGTGCTGCTCTGGGCTCAGGCTGGTGTCCAGGCTCAGGACTCTGTGGGGTGGGAAGGCCCTAGAGCTCTAGCTCCAGCCCAAGCTGGGAAGTCTACACAGCAATGAAACAGCCCCGCAGCCCAAGCCCTGCAAGTCCGAGTCGCAGGTTTTTCTTTGTTGTGTAGACAGACCCTGAGTTAGCTCAAAACCTCTTCTGAGAGAGAAGAGTTAACACTGAAATGAGAGACTAATACATAGGGCCCTACCAAATTCACGGTCCATTTTGGTCAATTTCATGGTCACAGGATTTTAAAAATTGTAAATTTCATGATTTCAGCTATTTAAATCTGAAATTTCACAGTGTTTTAATTGTAGGGGTCCTGACCCAAAAAAGAGTTGTGGGGGGGATCACAAAGATTATTGTGTGGGGGAGGGTTTGTGGTATTGCTACCCTTACTTCTGCACTGCTGCTGGTGGCGGTGCTGCCTTCAGAGCTGGGCAGCTGGAAAGCGGCAGCTGCTGGCTGGGAACCCAGCTCTAACGGCAGAGCCGCTGCCAGCAGCAGCACAGAAATAAGGATGGCATGGTATGGTATTGCCACCCTTACTTCTGCACTGCTGCCTGCAGAGCTGGGCCCTTAGTCAGCAGACACCACTGTCTGGCCACCGACCTCTGAAGGCAGCGCAGAAGTATGAGTGGCCATACCACATCTCCCCTAAAATAACATTGCAACCCCCCTGCAACTCCCTTTTGGGTCAGAACCGCCAGTTTGAGAAACACTGGTCTCCCCTGTGAAATCTGTATAGTATAAGGTAAAAGCACACAAAAGACCAGGTTTCACAGTCCGTAACGTGTTTTTCATGACCGTGAATTTGGTAGGGCCCTACATAGGTATAAGAAAAGATGCTAAAAAGTTTTAGGTTCAGCCAGTGTAACAAAGAGAAGCTGTATAGTGTGCTGCTGGAGGTGACTGCGGTGACTTACAGGGTCAGGGTCTCACTGATTGCCATATTTGGGGTCAGGAAGGAATTTTCCCCTGGGTCAGAAGGGCAGAGACCTGGGGGGTTTTCACCTTTCTCTGCAGCACAGGCCATGGATCACTTGCAGGTTTAAACTAGTGTAAATGGTGAATTCTCTATAAGTCTTTAAACCACGATTTGAGGATTTCAGTAACTCAGCCACAAGTTAGGGGGCTACTTCTGGAGTGGGAGCATGCAGGAGGTCAGACGGATAATCATGATGGTCCCTTCGGACTTTAAAGACTATAAGTGCATCCTGATGTGCTTTTCACTTGTAACTGATCACCACTTATGCGTGCTTGCCTTCATTAAGATGTGTTAGCTCCATCTGCAGCATGGTGGAAAAGCTCTATCCACCAGTGTTCAAGGCAATCACCCAAGCCACTGTATTCCTGTTCCTCTTTACAACCAGGAAGCCTTCTGTTGGGTTAAAATGCAAAGCAGGTGCTCAGGCCTAGCTAACACAGGTCAGCCAACTGACTCCAGTCCCCCTAGCCCCCGGCTCTGCAGACATACCCTGTGTTAGCTTCTGAGGGCTGACAGCGAGGCTCAGTGGCCACGTAAGCTCAACTAGGGTGACCAGACAGCAAGGGTGAAAAATCGGGACAGGGAGTGGGGGGTAATAGGAGGCTATATAAGAAAAAGACCCCCAAATCGGGCCTGTCCCTATAAAAACGGGACATCTGGTCACCCTACACTCAACTAGACTTGGGGAGAAGGGGACATTCGAGGCCCCACCCCAGTTTGTACCACCACCCTGGAGCCTACTGCACCACCCCTGCCTGTGGAGCTGCGGGCTCATGCATCCGGCCGCACCAGCGGCCAGGTCTATGCGGTGCAGTGGGTCTCTCCTTGTTCCCAGCCCGTGGTGGGTGCGCCGCAGCTCTGGGGCGGGCGGCTGGGCGTAGGCTCTGTTGGGAGGGTGCAAGGTGGGGGCAGGACCGCTGTGGGCGGGCTCCCACGGCCAAAATTCCGCGACACGCGCCAGCGCTGCACCCCACGCGCTGGACCCCTTCCACTGGGCGCCAGCAGCGCGAGGCCCACCAGTTCCCTCGCCACACGCGTCTCGCGGGGCGCAGCACCCGCCGGAAGGCCGGAGGCGGAAGCAAGCGTTTCCGGGGGCAAAGGGGCCGCGGCAAGATGGCGTCTCCCATGGAGTTGAGCTGCTGGGGAGGAGACTGGGGGCTGCCGTCCGTGCACACGGAGTCCTTGATTGTCATGGTAACGGCCGGGGCCTCGACCCAATCAGCTCGCGGGAGGTGGGGAGGAGAAGTAGCTCGCGCCCGATCGGCACGCGGACCTGGATGGCCCTAGCTGGCACCGCGCTGGGGGCGGTCGGGGCGGCTCTGCGGGGCGGCGCCGCTGCAGATGCCCGTGAGCTACTGCCGGGCGCGGGGTCCTAGTTCCCGTCTCAGTGTCGGCGGAGCCGGCTGCCGGTCTCTGCCTTCGGCGATCGCAAACGGCCCCAGCTCCCATTGCAGCGCGGCCCCCGGCTACAGCCCTGTCCGTGCCCTGCCCGGCTGCGGGAAATCCTGCCCCGCGCTGTGGCCATTGAAATAACTCCGGGAAGCTGTTCCCTTCCATCACTGGCCTGTGTCTGACGTTGGTTACGGTTCATGCCGCCTGCCGGTTCCCTAATACCGAATGGCGCGTTATTTATACCTAGCACGAGACTCTGTGTAGGCTACAGGAAAGCGATGCTACCTTCCCTGGCAGGTGGTAGTGTCAGAGGTGAGCAGAAAGCCCATTAATTGAAGTGTAGCAACATTATTGTTCACTTCTGTGTCTTTGGTGATTGTTCAGTACGGAAAATTATCTCTTTAAAACTATATGACAGTCTGAGGAGTTTACAACCTAAAATACTAATCCTGATATCCGATCTGCTTTGGTGGACTTTTACACCATTGCAGAGCTGCCCTGAAATCATTGAGCCTGCACAGGTGAGATTGCATGGTCAGGAGGTAGGGAATTGCTGCCATGTCTTTTTCCATGTAGTCTCTAGAGCAGGGGTGGCCAGCCTGAGTCTGAGAAGGAGCCAGAATTTATCAATGTACATTGCCAAAGAGCCACAGTAATATGTCACCAGTCCCCCATCAGCTTTCCCCCTCTCCCTCCCCCCCCCCCCCCCAGCGTCTCCTGCCCAGCAGTCTGGTGGATCAGCACCTCCCCCTCTCTCCCCACACCTCTGATCAGCTGTTTCACGGTGTGCAGGAGGCTCTGGGGGGGAGGGGGAGGATATTCTTAACTCATAGTTTCCTAGAAAAATTCTGACATTTAAAAATTATTCTAGCTAACCACCACTGCCTGAAACTGCCTAAACCAACCCTTTAGCAATTAATATAAATACAAGTTACAGCAAGAAATTTTAACTCTTAGCACAAAAAGATTAATGTTAGTCATCTGTCTGTTAAAAAATACACTGTGCATAATGAAGTTGAGATCATGTACTATTAACAACATGGCTACCCAGAAGTGCTCTAGCTTAGTGATATCAATTCTTAAAGAGATCACATTTTTTTTGGAAATGCTGACTAGAATTTTTAATGCAACTTTTATTGCAGGCTTATGCCAGATTTTCTGGTGCTCCAATGAAAGTGAATGCTATTGATAACTCATGGAGAGCTCCAAAAGGTACTTCCTTTTGTAATTTTTTTCCCTGTGCACACTAGCCATTTTACAAATGAAGGACTGAGTTTGCAAATACTTGTATGTACATGCCAAACTTTTACACATGCGAGTAATCTATTTGACTTCAGTGGGTCTACTCACATCAATGAAGTTAAGCATGCATGTAAATATGTTTACAACATCAAGCCTGGAAATTGTATGACAGTAAAGTGCTATCCGGAGGGTATAAATAGTATGTCCTGGATCACTATGTAAATTTGATACAACTGACAATCAACAAAACACTGAAACTGACTATACCTATAGTTTTGTTCACACACAAAGTAAACAAATTGAACCAGAAAAAAATAAAAATTTTCTAATCTTTCAGCACAGTATAGCTAGAGGTTATTTGTTACTATTCAAAATAGTAGCCACAGAACTTTCAAATGGAAATTAGATTATCAAGTTACCAGTGTTCCTTTAAATTAGGTGTAACTTGTTTGGAAGATGAGTGTAAGTGTCAAGAAGTATAATTTGCACCAATCTGAATGTGCAAAACCATGCTGAATTTATTTGCACAAAGGTGGATTAAAAAGAGGGTGTATGAAAAATACAAATAAGAGGTGGGTTTAAGATAAGATGCTAGGGAGGCCTTTATTTTGGACCAGTTTATTTCTTTCGCCCTTGGCATGTAAATTGCATTCCTTTTGCACAACCTCTGGAAACCAAATCAGTGAAAGTTAAACTAATTTGCCACTTCTACCTGTCACAGGATTAGGTTGTATATCACTTATATCCACACAGAACTTGGCCCCTTTTGACTTGTAGGGCCAAATTCATCCCTGGTATATCTCTTTGACTTTAGTGAATTACATCAGGAACTAATTTAACATATTTGCTCATAAAGTCTGTATTTTTTAACAAGTAACTATAAGGAAAGAACATTTTAAATTCATCTAATTCTCCAAAACTCTGGTTCAATAATAAGAGTCTTATTTACTTGTATTATGGTAGAGCTAGAGACCAAACCAAATCTAGTCCCATTGTGCTAGGTGCTGTACAAATATATAATATCAGAGAATCATAGAATATCAGGGGTGGATGGGACCTCAGGAGGTCATCTAGTCCAACCCCCTGCTCAAAGCAGGACCAATCCCCAACTAAATCATCCCAGCCAGGGCTTTGTCAAGCCTGACTTTAAAAAACTCTAAGGAAGGAGATTCCACCACCTCCCTAGGTAACCCATTCCAGTACTTCACCACCCTCCTAGTGAAAAAGTTTTTCCTAATATCCAACTTAAACCTCCCTAACTGCAACTTGAGACCATTACTCCCTTGTTCTGTCATCTGGTACCGCTGAGAACAGTCTAGATCCATCCTCTTTGGAACCCCCTTTCAGGTAGTTGAAAGCAGCTATCAAATCGCCCCATATTCTTCTCTTCTGCAGACTAAACAATCCCAGTTCCCTCAGCCTCTCCGCATAAGGCATGTGCTCCAGCCCCCTAATCATTTTTGTTGCCCTCTGCTGGGCTCTTTCCAATTTTTCCACATTCTTCTTGGAGTGTGGGGCCCAAAACTGGACACAGTACTCCAGATGAGGTCTCACCAATGTCGAATAGAGGGGAATGATCACATCCCTCGATCTGCTGGCAATGCCCCTACTTATACAGCCCAAAATGCTGTTAGCCTTCTTGGCAACAAGGGCACACTGTTGACTCATATCCAGCTTCTCGTCCACTGTAACCCCTAGGTCCTTTTCTGCAGAACTGCTGCCTAGCCATTTGGTCCCTAGTCTGTAGCAGTGCATGGGATTCTTCCGTCCTAGGTGCAGGACTCTGCACTTGTCCTTGTTGAACCTCATCAGATTTCTTTTGGCCCAGACCTCTAATTTGTCTAGGTCCCTCTGTATCCTATCCCTACCCTCCAGCGTATCTACCACTCCTCCCAGTTTAGTGTAATCTGCAAAATTGCTGAGGGTGCAGTCCATGCCATCCTCCAGATCATTAATGAAGATTTTGAACAAAACTGGCCCCAGGACCGACCCTTGGGGAACTCCACTTGATACCGGCTGCCAACTAGACATGGCAGAACCCGACGATCTAGCCAGCTTTCTATCCACCTTATAGTCCATTCATCCAGCCCATACTTCTTTAACTTGCTGGCAAGAATACTGTGGGAGACCATATCAAAAGCTTTGCTAAAGTCAAGGAATAACACGTCCACTGCTTTTCCCTCATCCACAGAGCCAGTTATCTTGTCATAGAAGGCAATTAGGTTAGTCAGGCATGACTTGCTCTTGGTGAATCCATGCTGACTGTTCCTGATTACTTTCCTCTCCTCTAAGTGCTTCAGAATTGATTCCTTGAGGACCTGCTCCATGATTTTTCCAGGGAGTGAGGTGAGGCTGACTGGCCTGTATTTCCCCGGATCCTCCTCCTTCCCTTTTTTAAAGATGGGCACTACATTAGCCTTTTTCCAGTCATCCGGGACCTCCCCCGATCACCATGAGTTTTCAAAGATAATGGCCAAAGGCTCTGCAATCACAACCGCCAACTCCTTTACCACCCTCAGATGCAGCGCTTCCAGCCCCATGGACTTGTGCTCATCCAGCTTTTCTAAATAGTCCCGAACCACTTCTTTCTCCACAGAGGGCTGGTCACTTCCTCCCCATGCTGTGCTGCCCTGTGCAGTAGACTGAGAGCTGACCTTGTTCGTGAAGACAGAGGCAAAAAAAGCATTGAGTACATTAGCTTCTCTCTCTCCCCCTGCTCCCTTCCCCTCCCCCCACTAGCCTGGGCACATCTGCAGGGCAGGGAGTCCCCCTGCACCCAGGCTCTGGCCGCGCCGCAGGTTTTTTTTTTTTTTTTTGCTTTGCTGTTCTGGCTGCCGCGGTTTTTTTTTGCTTGGGGCAGCCAGAAAGCCAGAGCCGGCCCTGCTCCCAAGGGGGCTGGCCTGGGCCTCACCATGCTCCCCGGAATGTTTCTCCACACCCCCGGAGGGGGACACACCCCACAGTTTGGGAACCACTGCTGTAGGCTGTCCCAAAGAGTTTACAACAGGGGTCAGCAACCTTTCAGAAGTGATGTGCCGAGTCTTCATTTATTCACTCTAATTTAAGGTTTTGCGTGCCAGTAATACATTTTAACGTTTTTAGACGGTCTCTTTCTACAAGTCTATAATATATAACTAAACTACTGTTGTATGTAAAGTAAATAAGGGTTTTAAAATATTTAAGAAGCTTCATTTAAAATTAAATTAAAATGCAGAGCCCCCCGGACCAGTGGCCAGGACCCGGGCAGTGTGAGTGCCACTGAAAATCAGCTCGCGTGCCGCCTTTGGCACGCGTGCCATAGGTTGCCTACCCCTGGTTTACAATCTTAAACCCCAATCCTGCAATCTGGTGTGTTCAGGTGGACCCTCACGCCATTGTGAGGAGTCCCATTGAAGTCAGTGAGGTTCCATAAGGGTGCAGGGAACTGCCTGCTCAGATCAGCTTGTGGCCCTAGTTTAAGGCAAGGCATAACTGGGGGTTAAAACAAATGGGGGAGAAAGATGGGAGAATGGGCTAACAGACTGGTTATGTGTACAAGTTGTAGATTTACAGGCTGAAATTTTCAAATAGGAATCTACAGTTAGGTACCTAAAGAAGTAGCCTGCCAAGCATCCAGCATATCCCATTGACTTCAGTCTGACTGTGATGTGGTCCTGTCTTTGTTTGGATTCTTTTTTGTGCTAACTATGGCCCTCATTCTGCAAACACACACACAACCTTAATGAAGTTCTTTGTTGTGTAAAGCTAAACACTTGCATCAGTGTTTGCTGGATTAGGGCCCATTTCAAATTAAACTGAAAGTGTCCGGTGTAAATTCTGTTGACAGTATAATTCTCACTTCTTAGGAGATGTGCCAGTGTTGATATCAGAAGACACAGTTATTGCTCAGCCAGCAAAAATACTAAACTTCTTAAGAAAACAGGTGAGTCTCTAACTTGCTAAAGAGAAGTGTTGGGTTTAGTTCAGTTTAATTTAATTTGCACCTTGTTTTTTTCCTCTATCATGTAACGTTTCTACCTGTGTCCCAATATTTATCTATAAATATCCATATATAGATGGTTTCTAATGACATGAAGCCCGATTCTGCAACTCTTGCTTGCGTAGAGTAGCACTAGGTCACTTCAATTTGACTACTCATAAGTAATTGCCTCTCAAGCATAAGTGAGGGTGGCAAAGTGTGGACCATGGTTAGCTGTTTAAGTAGGATTAACCTTAACCCTTCTAAGGTTTAAATATAAAACAAACAACAAAAGCTTCATTGAGCAGGCTGACCCAGCCTGAGTTGTGTATTAAGTGTTCAAATAGCTAATCTTTTTCTAATGTTGCTGGTTTTTGTAGATCACATTTTTATATCAAGTTTTTTACATAACTAGATTACTCTAACAAAAATTTTTATTTTACTTTAAAACCGCTATTATTGTTAATCTGCTGTGGGGATTTTTTGGATAGCAAAACGAAAATCTGGAATCATTTTTAGTGATGCACATTTTGGCAATGTACAGTTTTACTTTTGATGAGCTACGTCTAGAATGTTAAGTAATCTACAAAGGGTGGGAGTTGGTTTGTACAGTTTTTCCATCTTTATAATGTAGGAAGAGGGCCTAAAATGGTATTGTCTCTCTTTTTTTCCCCCTGCTTTGTTTTTACATTAGAAATTCAGTTCCTGTCTAGCCTGGAAGAGTCTCTGATGACTGGAAAGTTAGTGATATTATGATATCAGAAGAATTAAGAGAGTGAAAGCTGAGAATTGGAGCTGGGAAAGGATTTTTAATCACACTGTTAAATAGGCGTTAAACCCAAGAATTTTAAACATCAGTGACTAAGGAACCTCTTGGAGAAAAGACATCGGTTAGAGATTCAATACCTCTCTCTTTCCAATCAAGGTGTGAGAACTAACAATATGCATCCTCCGAGATATCCAAGAGGTCTTCCACAAAAACTGGGAACACTCCCAATATGTCTAAACTTGTCTCTTTTTGACCAAACAAACTTCCAAATCCTCTTTATACAAGACTGAAAAAGTGGGCACAAGACCCATTTAAAAAAAAAAAATCTGTTGCAGGTCACCTTTTAAAAGGAACAAATATGTACCTGCATAAATTTGTGTGTATCTCTCAGCCTTACGTTCGTTGAGACGTTTCTCACTTCTGCTCTAGAAACCAGGAATGGTACAGAATAGTTTATACACATATCCACTTCTCTTTTCTTTCCTTGGGCAGTGAACTATAAGGCTAAATGTCAGGGGTCAGATTCTGATCCCAGCTGACTTAAATGGAATTGATTTGTTGACTTCAGTATAATTACTCAAATTTATGCTGGTGTAATTGAGTCTAGGATTTGGTCTATGGTACCTTCAGCACTCAGACAGTGTTTACATTTCTAAAACAGTAACTTTGAAAAATAGTGTTTTGGTTTACTCTTTATACATCACCATATGTGCATGAGGCTTTACAGAAAATTGAGAGAGCTATCTGCTGGAGGAGTTCAGTACAGTATTGGGACCTGAGTAATACTTTTTGCAGCTGTTTCACTCTGCTGCTGCTTGGAAAGCAGTTAAAGGCAGGCTATTTTTCTGGGCCTTCCTCCCCAGTGGAGGCTGAGGATACTGGGAGCAGTAGAGAGGTTGGGCAGGGAGAGGTTTAGCGTAGTGGGTATGGGTGATTAAAGGAAGGAAATTTCAGTAGCTATACATTTTCCATTCTTAGATTGCAGGACTTAACATTATTTTGGTTACTCGACCTGCTTAATAACTGTTTAGCTCTACAGAAGTCACCAGTTGTGGGTCTTCTTTTCTGTGTGAGAATTTTCATGTGACACTATGTGTGTGTTGCATGTGTGTTTTTTAACTTGACAGAAGTACAATGCTGATTATGAACTATCTGCAAAACAAGGAGCTGACACACTGGCATACATTGCACTGCTTGAAGAAAAACTGCTTCCTGCTGTGGTAAGCATCTACAAACATAAAATGATGGTCAAGAGAAAAAGTGATTAATAATTAAATAGTGCCTAATGTGAGACATTTTAAAGGAACTTGGTTTCCAGAAAGAGGGTAATGAACGCTTTCAGACACCGAATGGAGCAGGCTATACATTATTAGTAAATATTTGTATCTGTGAAGGTGTTAGGCAGCATGCATTGCTCCAAATGGATTCTTATGGGAGATGGTCATTGGTGTTGACTGTGGAGATGTAGCAGTCACACCACAGTTATGGCTGCAACTTACTTCCTTTTTTAAGCCCAATTTTGACAGTACTTCTAACTGCTTCCAAAAAATTGGGGGGGCAAGGGATCTCTGAGACACTCTTTTTAAAATGAACTATACCTATTTTTCCTTTATTTTCTTTCTAAATGTAACTTTTTTGGAGAAACTCTGTCACAAAAACAGTTTATACTAGTGTGACATTTTGGGGCTCACCCAGACCAGTAAGGGGTTCTGTCACTATCTCTCCTGTAACCTTGGGGTGCCTTAATGCTGTGCTGCTATGTCTCAGATCCCTGACACCAATAGCCTGCCCATAAGCACAAGGTCTCGCCCTGGCTTCCACCAGTCTAGTTATTCACTGCAGGGTGACACCAATGGCCCTTCCAGTCCTGAGTGTCCCAAATCTGTTCTCTCCAAGTTCTTAAGTACCAGACTTTTCCCCTCTGATTCATCACCCCTGAAGGCATTAACCAGGGCAGGCAGTGAGAGAACCCCTTACTGGTGTGCATGGTTCCCCAAAATGTGTCAACTAGAAATTTCAGATTTGTTTTATTTAGTACTCCTGAATGAGATCTGGCATGCCTGACTATTTTTGATAATGTCAGGGGCATAACTGTGGAGTTCTTTATAATGGATTTTTGGAACTTCTCAAGGTATGCTGGTATAAAGATGTGCTGGCAGAGTCTGTAAATGCTGTCAGCTGAACTGCCCAAGTTTAAGAGAAGTTACACATGTGCCTCTAAAGATTTGATTTAAAGACTGTTTTGTCATATGTTCTATTAAATAACCTGTGTTCCCTGTACATCACATCTAGAATTGTAATAAAATATCTTTCTATCAGAAAGCAAAATAACTATCCTTAGCAAGCTTTCATGCAATATAGATATTTTTTTCCTAAAGACATCTAGAGAAATTCTCAGATGAAAACTACTTTAAGATACAGTTCAGGCTTTAAATAGGTATCAGTTGTATTTAAACATGAGTCTTGTACTTATTTAAAAATGTAAAAGCCTACACATTCAAAGTTAAGGTTCTCTAACAACCTTAACTCTGACTCTATTAATATCCATATTCTAACAGACCACCAGTAGCCTCCATACCTCAGTCACATCTACCATAGGCCACAAGCCCTCACCAACATACTGTGAATTACAGTAAAGATGTAGAACTCTGTAGCTGCTAGGATTACCTTTCTATTGGAGTTGTATGACTTTGGCTCCAGTTTGTACAGGAAACCATTACCTACCATACTATAGGTCTACCAAATCTCACAGACTGGTGCTGATTCTAACCTAGCCTCTTCACCTTCATCTACTTCCTGAGAGCAATAAACACCAATATCTCCCTCATCCCACTTAGTTCTGTAACTGTCTCAAACCCATTCCCTCATTTTGTTCCTCAATGAAGGATATAGTGTGTGATAGTGATATTATAGAGATATAATCTTTTCCTGTGACATCGACACTGCACAATAAGGTGAGTGAATGATCTATAAGATCAGTCGTCGATTTATTTAGATCCTTCACTTTGAATGTTTTGCATTAACTACAATGTCCTAATGTCTTAATTTAATAGGTGCATAGTTACAGCCTTAACTGTCTCTTAATGCCTTGTGTGTGGGAATATAATTTAGTAAGGAGCCTGCTTGCTTTTTTTAATACACAAATAATAGGAATTTTCATAGTAACAGAGAACCTTACACAGTCTTTATAAAGAGAAGCATAATGTTTTCATTAGAATTCCTATTAACTCTTGTTCATGTTCTTCACTATGTTGATACAGCTGCACACATTCTGGGTCGAGGCAGAAAATTACTGTACTGTGACAAAGCCGTGGTTTGCTTCAAGGATTCCATTTCCATTGAGTTTGTATCTACCTGGGAAGATGTCCAGGGAAGCACTTAACAGGATCCTGCTGACGAGGGGAGAGCCTCCACTATACAGTTTGAGTGAAGTAGAAGCACGGGTATGCTTTGCTTTATGAGTAACGTAGGTCACAAATTGGTACTGACAAGGGGAAGAACTGAAATGGAGACTTACATTGTGTAATGATAAACGCTGTTCTGCATGCTAGTCTTCCCACTTTTTATTGCTCTTAGGTCAATTTTTCTCTTGTTAGATATACAGAGATGCCAAGGAGTGCCTAAATCTTCTATCAAACAGATTGGGAACATCTCAGTTTTTCTTTGGAAATATGTGAGTGTAAACCTTTTTATGATTGATAGTCATCTCACATATTGCATGCTCTAACATTATTGATTTTGAATGTCTCATGCTGCTCCACAAGAGGTTCATGTTTAACATTTATCTTTGGAGGTAAGATCTGAAGAGAAATGTGTATGTAAAGAAACATAGTACTTCAGTGTCAAAGTCTATTCAGACAGGGGTCTTGGTGAACCAAAGATAATTTTTCACTAGAACCTTCTGTGCTTTCTCCACTTATTTATATGTCTTTTGCTGGTGATGGCCATTGCTTGAACAAGATAATTAAAACCAGGCCCATCCACTTTAACTGTAGCAAACTCCCAATTTTGGCCACATCATGCTGCCTCAATCCCCAAGTGTGGAAGGCCCTAAATACAGTAGACCCACAGGTCTACTGTGCAGGTGGACATTCCATGTGTGCTAGCTCAGCAGCTCTCTCCAAAGTAGTTCTGGGGGATTTGTAAGCAGGAAAAGGGAGGGGCAAAGGTGTGGTAGTTATCTAAATCAATGCAGTGATCCCCCCACACTTAGTCAACTGCTGCCTACTTCTATTTATGGGCTGTAGTGCTGGATGTACTAGTGCTTTGTGGCCTGTGAGCGGATTCTGTTTCCCTGCATAAAGTTTGTTCACTTGGTCTCTGCACAGGAGACCAGACTGTTCCAGAGGTGGTGCAAGAAATGGTTTGTAATGTGACTTGAATGACTACCATACATGGAAGCAGGGCTGACTTTTAATTCTGAAATTATGCTGCTTGAGCTTGTAGGGCCCTCTCAAATTCAGAAGCTCTAAAGTCAGAGAAGTGCACCCAGCTGATGGTGTGATGGAGTCCCAGAATAATTGGTTAAATTGTGCTTTACATTTTTTTGGTGTGTGCTCAGAAAGTGGTTTATGGAGTATGGCATTGTTAATGTTTTGTCTGTTTTTACATTCTCTGTAGGCCTACAACCTTAGATGCCTTTGTATTTGGTTTTCTCGCACCTCTTTATAAAGTGCACTTCCCTAGAGTCCAATTACAAGAGCACTTGAAACAGCTTTCCAACCTGTGTCGCTTCTGTGATGACATCCTGAGTGGCTACTTTAGACTTAACGTTACAGGTAAGTCATATTTGTTTTTCTTCTTTAACATGTATACTATATTCAAAAGAAGGATGCCTCTTTCCATTGGATGCCAAATTGAAACTATATTAGTCAGTTACAAAGCTACAACTTAGGCCTATGGCTTTTCATGTTGAGGTTGTGGAGAAGAAATTAAGTCATGATCAGTTCTCAAGTTGTATAGTAGGATAAAGTAATGCTTTGGAACAGTGGAGTGACAACAGCACTTGTTTAACATTTTTAAGTAGCTTCTCCTGCCCCTTACTCTTATCGTATATTATTTGGAAATGGGAACAAATCTGCATTTGTTATTCTGATGTATGAAACTGAGAAACTGGATTGTTCCTCTTCTTCATCTTTGTTCCCGCAGCCTAAACAGACATCTCCTTTGGGTTAAGAAGATAACTTAAGTCTATATGGCCAAATTTGGTGGTCCTTAAATTGCGCAGGTCTCCCACTGACATTGGGGGAGGTTTTGCTCCATAAAGGATGACAGCACTTGGCCCTTATTTACCAATTTTTCCTCCTGTATTTAGAATCTGTCCCTTCAAAGTCAGATTTCTTTTCCTTTTCTAGAAAACAACCTACCAGTGTAAGCCACACCAAGACCCATAGTGTGGGTCTTTATCCCTCCTCTAGTGACTAGATCAAAGGTTTGAGTTTGCTACTGCTTCCAGTGGATCTGGTCCTTTAACTGAAGCAGTAGAGTTTCATGCTTTTAGATCCAGAGATCCCAGCTTCAGTCCTGCAGATGACCCAACCTGAGGCATCAGTACACCAGCATTTCATGTTAGGATGTAAATATAAACACCGTACTGACAAAAACTCAAAAAGCCAGACTGATATTACCTCTTCTGATTTGCCAGCTGATATAGTGTTAGATGTGTGTGTGTTGTGGGGGAGGTTTCCCTTTCTTTGGAAGGCTGAGGGAAAGGATAGAAGGCATGGAATATATCTGGGAAGGAAATGGGTACTCTTGCATTACAGTAGATAAAGGGTTACCAATGTCAATTGTACAAGAATAATCCCGTCTAGTCAGTCTAAAAATCCTACATAAAATATCTAATGACTTGGGATGGGGAAAGGAGAAGAGGAGAGTTCATAACTTCTCAACCACTTTGGACAAGTTAAGATTAGCATTGCATTTTGAAGACTAAAGGCTTGTCTACACTAGGGGGTCTCAACCTTTTTCTTTTTGAGGCCCTCCCCTCCACCCCAACATGCTATAAAAACTCCACGGCCCAACTGTGCCACAATAACTGGTTTTCTGCATGTAAAAGTCAGGGCCGGCGTTAGGGGGTAGCAACCAGGGCAATTGTCTGGGGCCCCACGCCACAGGGGCGCCACCAAAGGTACATTGTTCAAATTTGACTTCCACCCTGGCTGGTGGGACTCAGGGCCCTGGGCTTCAGCCCCATGCAGTGGGGCTTCGGCTTTCTACCCCAGACCCCAGCGAGTCTAATACTGGCCCTGCTTGGCGACCCCCCCGAAACCTGCTCTTGGCCCCCCAGGGGTCCCCGGACCCATGGTTGAGAACCACTGGTCTACACTACTGCTAAAATTGATGTAAGTTACGTCACTCAGGAGTGTGAAAAAACTGCCCCCCTGAGCGACGTAACTTACATCGACTTAAAGCGGTGTTTACACCGCACTATGTTGGCGGGAGACGCTCTCCCACTGGCATAGCTTCCTCCTCTTGTTGAGTTGAGTAATTATGTCGATGGGACAGTGCTCTCCTGTCGATGTAATGAATCTTCACCAGACGTACTACATCGGCACTGCAGCAGCACCAATTTAGCACGGTAGTGAAGACAAGCCCTAAGTAGTTTACTATTGCAAATCTTGCTTATGGCTTTAACTTTGCTGTCAAACTTCTGTGCAAATGGCTTCTTTATGGCTAGATGGAGTAAGGAAAAGAATCACAATTTTTTTGAATTAAGGGGGGATCCTGAAACTTTCTTTTGTTGTTGTAACATGAGGACGTGGTTTTTAAAGGGTTGAGAAACACTTAATCCTTGCCTTTAAAGCATGTCGTGAATTAGCAGGGTGTACCTATATCTACATAGGAGTTCAGGTTCAGGATTTCAATTTGGAAACAAAAGGCTACAACATTGTCTGCAATACAAAGTGTTTCTTTATTAAAGACCTGTTTATAGGGGTGAAAAAACTGCATGATCTTTCTGTCCAAAAAAGCTTTGCAAGAGACTTGTGAAGCTCTTCTAAATTTCATTTCAATCTTCATCTTTCTGCTTTGATGCTTTAGGCTTCTCTCCATCTGGACAGGATACGGTAGATGCAAATCTACAGAAACTCACACAGCTTGTAAATAAGGAATCCAACTTGATTGAAAAGGTTATTTCTCTTCAGTCTTTATTTTCCATTAGTTCTTATGACTTCATTGTTGTTCCCAGCTATTCTTGCATATTGGGGCCTGGTATACACTACAGATTTATGTCGATGTAAGGTAGCTTATGTTGACCTAACTCTGTAAGCATCTACACTAAAATGTCACTCCCACCGATGTAACTCACCCATTACACCGACTTCCTAACTCCACTTCTGTGAGAGGTGTAGTGCTTAAATCGATGTAGTTAGGTCGACACAGTGCCAATGCATACATTGACTGCCTTTCAGAAGCTGTCCCACAATGCCCCCAGTTAAAGTGGTGCAAGTGCTCCAAGTGAGGACACGCACCGCCGACACAAGGAGCACAGTGTGGCTGCGTAAAACCGATTCAATTACTGTGGTGGCTGTATGTCGATGTAAATTAGGTTGACTTAATTTTGTAGTGTAGACTTGCCCTAAATAATCATTGTAACTTTACAGTGCAAATTCTTTCTTTCCTTGTTTCTTTGCTAAGGCGTTAATTTACATAGAAAAACATTAACATAATGTCATAATTCAAAATAAACCAGTAACAAATTCTTGTTCTTCCCGAGGTAACTGTTTCATTGTATTCAAAGCAGTACTGTTGACAAAGGAAATACTGTGTGTTCAAATGTTGAAGGATAACACAACATATTAATAGGAGTATGTATTATTTGTGATGCAGTAGCACCTACAGGCCTCATTCCTGGATCAAGGCCCCATTGTGCTAGTCACTGTAGACACATGTAAAATACACAGTCCCTGCCTCAAATCTTGTCTTCCAAAGACTAATGTCAGCAGTTTTCTTTTGAATAAATGCTGTTAACCAGCAGAATTTGGTTAACCACGTCCCTATTAATAATCCAGACTTCTCCCTGAATAAGGAATTGGTAATGAGAGAGGCAGCTTTTCACTGTCAGGCCTGCAGTTCAGATAATCCATCTGAACTAGAGACCAAAAGTCCTTCCCATGTAACTGTTCAGGGCCTTGTGTGAATAGTCTTGGCAGTCTAGAGATGTCCACATCATCAAATCTGCTGCAGTCTGACACTACCCCTTTTGTTATGGTTTCTGTTATCACCACTTAAATCGGCAACTGACAAAGTTTTTTCATGGTGTCCCCTAAGATGTGGAACTTGCTCCGTATGGACATCCATTTAAGCCCTTTCCTTTCGGTTTGAAGACCCAAAGAGCCTTCTATGTAACTACTTGTCATCCCCTGTCTAGGAACATTCCTTCTTTCCCCTACTCACCCTGTATTTTTAATCCCACATTTGTTCCTTCTAATGCTTGTTGGGTTTTTTTTTTTTTTTTAGTTAATGGGTGAGTCAGAAGTTCCCCAGTCTGTCCTGTACTTGGTAAAGGGCACTTGTTTCCAAGGCTCTCTGTCAGAACCTTTCATAAGAACTAAATTACTGGGGAAAATATTTGAGGACACCAAGCATATTAATTCACTAAAAAATGCTACCCAGATGTGAAAATAACATTCAGAGAAAAATGTCAATGTATCAAATGGTTTGTTCATGAATAATGTGGAGAATTTCCTGCATTAGGTATTGATTGTAACATATTTGCTGGACTTTATGCACTGTTCTATGTGGAGTGTTTCAAATTCCATTTATTTCTTCTGGGAAGTTAAAATCCTTTTATTCAGAGATTGCTTTTAACCTGTCTTTGAAAAGATCTTATCATGCTCTTTTAGCAATATATTTTATAAATCATTAGCTAATTGAAATTCCCCCAACTCCTCTGCAGCTTCAGGTGCTGAGCAGGTTAATGCGCCAGTTGAATTTGGCAGCTTTATGACTTTTGATCCAACAGAATTTGGCTGTCATAAAACTTAGGTACTTCCTTGGAGAAGGTGAGCCACAGCATTCCCTCAATGCTCCCAGTTAGAGATTCAAGGAAGAGCCCACATAACTGTCCCACCTCTTATCTGTCATGATATAAATAGCTATCTCAGCACAAGCAGGAGTTTAGGGATGAGAGAGGAACCAAAGCATCCTTTATGACCAGGGCTGAGAGCAGAAATAGCAGGGTGAGACCACTCACACAAACATTCATGACTGGAACCCCATATGCAGGCTCTTGGCATGCTTCTGTGTTCTTCTGTATGCCAGATTCAGCTTCCATTTTGTTTCCTGCAGATGGACGACAACCTTCGTAAGAGTCCTCAACATCCCCCTCGGAAGTTGACAACACTCAAGCTTAGTGCAGCAGGAGATGAAAGCAGTTAATTGAATCGCTTGTCGCCCTGACAGCCTGTGTTGCCATGTACGTGTGTTTGCCTTCAAGTAATCTGAACTTCACAGTAATTCTTTACATAAATGTGGTCTGACAAGGGGATGAATCACTAAATATGGTATAAAACCAATAAAACATCCCATGCTGTCTATTCCTATAGTCCAGTGAACTAACACTAAGTTAAACAATGTACTGTATGAAATTGCCTTAACTTCTGGAGATTTCTGCCTTTTAGGCTAGCACATTTGTTGACTAAGATTTCATTTTACTTTTAAGATTTTTGGTTTTACTGTAACCATGTTATAGGTTGACCAGGTTGCTATACACTAGTGTAGCTACTTAATCATCACTTCTAGCATTTTTCTAGATTTTAGCAGATTACCAAATTCAGTTCTAAAATGGGTAGGCAATGAAAGATTATCTTTGATGGCAGACAAGAACTGAAAGTAATGAAGGGTGTTGGCCATTTGTTAATGTGCTTTCACAAATAATGTATTGTGTATGTCTTATATTTTAAGAGTATGTATATTTTAAAAGTCACATTGCACTGCTAGGAGGCACAGTGACCAAATGTACTAGAACATCACCTCTGAACCTTTATTGAGATCTGGCCTTAGTCAAACAAGTTTCATCAGCCTACTGGATAGCCATGCTACAAAATCACAGCACAAACTATAGTATAGAAAGATTGGCAGTGTTGGTTCAACAAAGGCAAAAGACCAGACTAGCTGGTCTGGACTGAAGTGCATTGGTTATGGTTGTGTGAAGAAGCTTGCACAGGCCTTTCTACTTTATACTGCTGGCCAGTCTCTAACAAGTCATCAGTGTCTCACTTTTATAAGCACTATAATTCACCCAAAAACTAAAACAAAAGCCATCTAATCTTATTCCTTGATCAAGTCCTTGAGAGTGTCACACTGCAAATTCTTCATTGAATTGCTAAAAGAGATGCACATGTAATTATGTTTCCTCTTAGCAGCACTGTCAGTTCTAGAAATCCAGATAATTCTGAAATTTTGGTATGTTGACAGATGCTTTATTAATGATATCATCAGATTACTAAAAATGCTCAGCCAAAATGGGAGCTGCTTTTCGTCAAGTGTTAATTCAAGATTTCATCTTAGAGAGAGATGATGCAGACGGGTACATGTGCAAGATTACTGCTAACTTTATTTGCCAAGTCAAACTAAGAAGTCTCTTGACATTTTTCCTCTCAACTATTTCCAATGTTCAGTATATGTAGATAAACTATTTATACAGACAAGACTGTGGATTGTGTAAATACTGTACTTTATTTGATCAGCAAGGAATGTAATCTTAACTTTAACATATCTTGTTATTTATAAATAAAATGTTGGGTCTCCAGTGGACACGTGGAAATAACTTTGTTACATGTTACTTCTAGAATGTTGTAGCAATTTGAGACATACTGAAACCACACACAATAATTGAATAAAATGACTTTCATGTACATCCCTAGGGTTGTCAAATGTTTTGAATTTTTTTATTGTCTGCATCTTGATGAGATTTAGAATAAGATCATGTTGCATAATTTCTCCAAAGTTCTTTCATAATCTAACAAACGTAATTGTGAAGAAAAGTATAACTTGATTAGTCTGTTTTGTGAATATGCATGTTTTCCCTTTAAAACTTTATTTTGTAAAATAGTTGATCTCTTGAGATTAAAGGGGTTTTTGAAGCACTTCTTATCCAGAACTAAAAGTTTGTGTTTGAGGTAAAGTTTCCTATGGAAGGATTTGCATATGATCTATGAAACATTTCTACAGAGTAATGAAAGGGAAGCTTAACTGGCAGTTGGTAGAACAAGAGGGATCACGATAGGTGGATTTGTATATTACGTCATAGATTTTGTTTAAATTTAAATTATAAGCTTTTCCGAATAATTTAATTTTTTTATATTAAATATATATATATTATCAAGACGCCTCCAATCTGATTAAATCTGAGTACTGTTGTTGTTGGAACCCCTTTGGCCAGACTGGAATCAAGCCCCATTTAGTCTTAATTTAACAATTAGTTAATATTAATATTAAGGGTTTGTATTTAGTGACTACTCATTCCAGTCAGTGGCCAATTGTTGTTAAATCTTTTGTGCAGACCAATATTTAAGCAATGTAACTCAAATGTAAAAATAAACTTTATGTGGAAATCTTAACCTCTGGTATGAAGACAGACATCAGATTATGTGTGTGCTACACGTAGGTGGTGGGCAGAGTTTGATGAATCAGTTGTGTCATTCAGTTACTGCCTCAGGCTCGGTCTGAGAATGAAAATGGGTGGGCCTGTGAAGTCACAATGCAGTTCTGTGTGAACTAAGGTATACAGTTTGGTGTGGATGTCAAGTGTTTAAATATGGCTTGTGTGTATAGGTCCTTTTGAAAACAAAAAACAAAAATAAAGCAAACTTTTCTGTAACTTTCTCTGTTCTAGTTGCAGGGACATCTGTAATATCATAAAGAAATAAGATGAGAAGTATAAAGAATGAGCTGCTGTAAATGTGCTCTATTTAACGCTTCAAAGGCTAACTTTTAAAATGGTCTTTATTTATTTTTGCTGAAAATCTTAGTGGGATATAGCATGTTCTTATAAATAATTGCATTTTTATAAAGTTACAGCACATATGCCAAAATGGCTTAGAATGGTATTACGAAAACCACTCAAATTATTTGATTTCTGGTTAAAATAGTTTTTCAGACTCTCAAAATATGTACCTCTCTTACTCAACATTACTATTATTTTTGGCATTCCAGTGGAAACCATTTATAATGGTATTTCTCATACATAATATCAATAGATTTTTTTTCTGTTATATATTTAAAACCTTGTTGCTGTAGATCAAATACTCTTTGCTGATCTAAGCTATTGAAAGAGCTGTTAAACACACTGGCCTTGTCTAAGACATATTACTTAATGACATGTTAGATTTAGAATGTACTGATGTAGACCCCAGTTTATCAAAGCACTTAAGCATGTACTTAAAAGCTAAGCCTGTGGCTAAGTGCTTTGCTGAATCGGGGCCGTAGATCACCATCCTGCAAGGTGCTAAGCAACTCCTGTGAGGTGCTGAATTCTCTCAACACTCACTGACACTTCTCACAGAAGTGCTGAGCATGCTGCAGTATCGAGCCCTTGATCATAAAGGCTGGACTCGATACAGAGCAGGTTTAGGCATAGACACTTACGCTGAGACTAGTTGCAACAAGCGCTAAAAAACTTTAATGTTAAATTGCTTAAAAACATTTTCTCACTTGACAATGAAAAATCCACGTAAAGAACTGATGGCCTTAGGCTTGTACTTATTTTCCTCTCCTTCTCATGTTATAATGTACTCTATCAGGACTGTGTGGGCACAAGGGTTGTACCCAGTTTTATAAAAAGAGTAAGGATAAGCACAGATGTCATTCATATGTGTGCGGACATTCTGCAATTGTCACCATTTTAAGAGTGAACTGTCTATCTTTACTGTTAGGTGTCATTTAAAAACTAACCAAAAAGAGTTTACTAAAGAATCTTGCCTACCTTTTGTCAGTAGATAGTGCAATTTTATTGCCACACCATTGCCTTTAAAAACACATCTTCCAATAAACAACTTTGGGGAAAGATTTCCCTTTGGCACCATTTAGCCTTCGTTCGCATAGTCTATCACTGCAACCCTATTTGTTTAAATCCTAACCGTCAAATATATTCAATGTTTTACAATATTGAAGTTGCATATGTGGCTCTGCGGGTGCTTTTACTCCACTATCAGTATACATAAATATTCCTTTTCTCATAGTTAAGCCAACATTGAATGAGAGGGTAGAGAAATTAATTGCCTTGTGTGTCAAGAATGTTCATTTAAGTAGAAACAGCCTTCTTTTTAAGCATTCTATATTCAGTTTGAATTGGTCAAATTATTTTGACATGGGTGGCGAGTTAGTTTGCAGGTATCTTTGCTGCCAGACTTTCCACTGTAACATTTAATGCTTGACATTTCCAGGGCACTGCAAACATTGTTGGATCATTGCAACCCCTTTATGAGCCCAATGTGTAAGTGTTATCCCCATTTTTATAAATGAGGGAGACTTGAGCCACAGCAAAGTTTAGACTTACCCAAAGCACATCTAAATAAAGGTGGTGGTGGTCCAGCTTTATCTTACGCCCTCCTGTGTTGCTTTTCCTCATTCTTTTTGTTAAACAAGCAAACGGGGCATTTATGATTACTGCTCACTTGTTTGAACGATCATTTATCAGCTGACTTAGCTGCTTGGCAGGTGCCTGTTGTGGAATTACTATTTAGATTCAATTAAGTTAGGGACTGAGCTTTTCTACTTAAAGAATAGAAAAAATTTCTTACCTAGGCCGTAAATACTCCTCCCTTCCCAATAGACAATGTCAGTTTATAGTGTCCCTACTGTTTAACTGTTCTCTACTTTTTTTTTTAATATGGTGTTTCCTTGGCATTTTCCTACTCTGAAACATCTCTTGTTTGGACAGTTATTTCTGAATAAAGGTGTTTGGCTTCTCTCTCTCTCATCCCTTCCCCCCTTCTTTTATCTTGAGTAAATCTCTTTCTATAAACTCTTTCCATTACTGCAAGGCTCTTGTTCACTCCTAGCTTATAAATAACGTGAGTTGGAGAGGTATGGCATGCAAGACTGGGGTGCTAACAAGAAGCTCTCTAGTTTTCATGTGGTAGTGTCCCCTGAGAATAAACAAAAATATTTTTTGTGGAGGGACACCTTCCTCACTTCCTTAATCAGATTGGGGTGCATATGAGAAGAATTTATCTCTTCAACTTGGCTTCTCTCATTAAATTTTGCATTTTAGTTCTGAATATGGTGAGGTGATGCGAGGCGAATCATTATAAACTCTTTTACTTGCGAGTTCCAGTGTTAGGGTCCAGGTTTGAGAGGGGATGGTTGGAGACTATAGTCTTTTATTTGTCTCACGAGACTTCCCCCTGTTGTGTCTAAAATTTCGTTATTCTAGCAGAACATGGCTGGTGTTGCAGAGACAAGACTGAGACCTTGAATTGGACTCTGTATTCAATGGGGAGCCAATGAGCACCAGGATGGTATGCTCACAAAAATCATGTGTTGTTCAATATGCAACTTCCTGCCTATTATTCCAGATGGAGATTTTACAAAGGTGTGCAGCTACTCCCTAAATATGAGTTCCAGTATGTGGGGAGGTGTTGAATGTAGGGAGTGGGGAGTTTCTGCTGTCATGGCTATTTGGGATCAAACAGCACTGAAGAGCCAAAAGATTGTGGATTTATTTAAGGCCTTGTCTACACTACCACGTTTTGTTGCCTAAACTGCCATTTGTCAACCCAAACAGTGAGTGCATGCAGACTGCGAGGCGATTTTTGTTGGGGAAAATGCCCAGTTTTGGAGACAAAATACATCCACCCTCACGAGAGATTTAAGAATTTTTCCTCTATATTTTGGTCGACAAAGTGCCAGTGTAGACACCACTCTTCATTTCATCGCTTTAATTGGCCTCCAGGAGGTGTTCCACAATGCCCTTCCTGACCGCTCTGGTCAGCAGTTTGAACTCCACTGCACTGCAGCCAGGTAAACAACCATCGATCCCTCCCCCTTAGAAGCCCTGGGAATTTTTGAAATTTCATCTCCTGTTTGCTCAGCGTGGAGAGGTCTCATCGCATCTTCCCAGGTGACCATGGCAGGTTATCACAGCAAACGCTCTCCTGCTGGGAGCACTGCGGAGCTGTTGGATCTGATCAGTATATGGGGGAGGAGGCTGTGCAGTCCCAGCTGCGCTTGAGCCATAGGGATTGGGATACCTACAGGCACATTTCTCGAGGCTTGTGTGAAAAGGGCTATGATTGGGACATGCTGCAGTGCAGAGCGAAGATAAAGGAGCTGAGGCAGGCGTACCATAAGGCGAGGGAGGCAAACCGTCACTCAGGCGCTTCACCTAAGACCTGCCAGTTCTATAAGGAGCTGAATGCTATCCTCAGTGGTGACCCCACCTCCATCGCCAAGAGCCCCTTGGATACTTCAGAGGGCACAGAGGCGGTGGAAAGAGGACCTAACCTGGAGGACGAAGTTACTGATGAAGAGGTGGAGTTAGATGAGGATGTGCAGCTCCTGGCAGGGTTGCCAAGTGGGGCAGGCAGCCAGGAACTGTTCTCCACTCCAGAGGTGTCTAGCCAGTCTCAGCAGTTGCTCTCTGGTGAGCAAGAAGCAGGAGATGAGACGCCTGGTAAGTGGCTGTGGCTTGTGTAGTGTGGAGGTGGGTTCAGGGTATAGAAATGTGGGAGGTTGGCTGTGTTTCTGTGTGCTGGACATTTCCAATCAGTATGGTGGAACAGGGTGCTGATGCCTGTCGAGATCTCACGGGAATCTGCCAGAGAGATCTCTAGGAAAGGTTCCTAGAGGTACTGGGTAATCTTCTGGTGCAGGTTCCATGGCAGAGCAGCTTTGTTCCTTCCCCCATTGTAGGAAACTTTCCAGCGCCATTTGGCAATCACTTGTGCAGGACCAAAGCAGCAAATAGGCGAGCAAGGCAGAAGCCACAAGCATGAAGTAGATGTACTCTTGTTTCTCTGCTTACCCTTAGCAGTGAGATGTCTGCTAGAATTAACCCCAGCTGTGGAAAAGTGTGGGAGAGTTTTAGAATTTGTTCCCTAGAGTGCTGCACCATGACCATTGCAAAGAGTGTGCACTCTTTTCCCCATATAGAGTGCAGCCCCCCCCCGCCGCCGCCAACACTCGCCATGCTTTGGATGTTTGCAGAGATCTGTGCCTGGCTAGGATCAGGAAGTGTGATGGCAGTGTTGCAAAAGGTGTATTTAACAGAAATGTTTCAATGCTGTGCATGAATTTTACAATCCCGCTTCTGTACATTGTCCCCTGTGCTTCACCAGATGTGGCCTTCAGGAACACCCCACGTATCCCGCCCAAGTGTCGCCCCCAGATAAGAAAGCAGCCAAGATGCATCAAATAAGACATGTTCTGGGAGGTCCTGTAGCGCTCCAATGCAGAAAAAATGGAGCAAAAGGAGTGCTGGGAAGCCGAATGGCAGGACAGAAAAGAGAATCACATGTTTGTTAAGGACGCTACTGAGCAGATGCTTAAAGTAATGAAGGAGCAAACACAGATGCTAAAGTCCTTAATAATGCTGCAGACTGAGATCACTGCTTGAACTCCACTGCAGCACATTCAGAACTCTTTTTTCCATGACCCCGCCCTCCCCAAACTCCACCTGGACATTCCTTTCTACCTTCTGGGACTTCTCAGTTTTCCCTTCACTACACCCCTTTGGACAACTTTCACGATGATAGCTGGACTTACACACAGCTATCAAAGTCTGCCCTTCCCTGGTTCCTCCTTTCCCGCCAAGCATGTGTGTGTTCGTGTGTTCTGTTTCTTGTGCAATAAAAGCAAACTGGTAAATCATCTTTAATTTTTTTCTACAAGGTGAGATCGCAGGCGCTGCCAATACACGCATAAGCATTTTAATCACTTTATTACAGGCATATAAGGCCACAAATGTCACCATTGCCTCGTAGGAAAACTACATATAATGTAACATTGAAGCAACTCTGACAGAAATATGTTAGTAGTGGTCATTGTCGAAGTGCTGCCTCCCTGATTCGAATAGCTCCCCTCTGTGCTCCTCTGAAAGCCCTGGTATCTGGCTGCTCAAAATCAGCGGCCAGGTGGTCTGCCTTAGCACTCCACCCCTGAGGAAACCTTTCATCCTTAGCGTCACAGAGGTTATGCAATGTACAGCATGCAGCTATGACCATAGGAATATTGTCCCCAGTGAGGTCCAAACTGCCACAAAGGCATCGCCAGCGCACCTTTAATCTGCCAACGGCACATTCAACTGTCATCTAGCACCTACTGAGCCTGTTGTTGAACCTTTCCTTACTGCTGTCCAGGTGTCCCATGTAAGGTTTCATGAGCCACGGCTGTAAGGGGGACGCAGGGTCCCCCAGGATCATTATCGGCATTTCAACACCCCACACTGTAAGTCCTCGCTTACAGCTTTCTGTACAGGCTGGTGTTCCTGAAGATGCGTGCGTCATGCACCTTCCCAGACCACCCCATGTTGATGTCAGTGAAATACCCACAGTGATCCACAAGTGCCTGCAACACCATGGAGAAGTACCCCTTCCTACTGATGTACTCTGTCGCAAGGTGGTCTGATGCCAAAATTGGAATATGTGTGCCATTTATCGCCCCTCTACAGTTAGGGAAACCCATTTCTGAAAAGCCATCCGCTATTTCATGCATATTTCCCAGAGTCATGGTCCTTTGTAGCAGGATGCGATTTATTGCCCTGCATTAATGCAGCCCCAATGGCCGACTTCCCCACTCCAAATTGATTCGCAACCAACCGGTAGCAGTCTGGAGTCGCCAGCTTCCACACAGCAATTGCCACATGCTTCTCTACTGAAAGGGTTGCTCTCATTCTGGTGTCATTGCGCCGCAGGTCTGGGGCGAGCTCTGTGCAGTTCCAGGAAGGTGACTTTCTGCATCCAAAAGTTCTGTAGCCACTGCTCATCATCCCAAACCTGCATGACAATATGATCCCACCACTCAGTGCTTGTTTCCTGAGCCCAAAAGCGACAGTCTACAGTCTATGCAGCTGCTCTGTGAATGCCAAAAGCAATCTAAAGTTGCCGCTATCCATATCACGCACGATGTCTGGCACCTGTGAGTCTTCTTCAGTAGGGAACTTCATGATTAACTGAACTGCCATCCACAATGTCTTCATGACAGAGCATAGGAAAGCAGTGTGGGATCCATCCCTTCTCACAAAGATGCTGGGGTGCACAGCAAAGAAGGGCCATTGAAAAAAATGCCGCAAAAGAAAGCCAGAAGTCCATGGAGTGCTGGGACAGAAAGCAATTCATCACGGGACACTTAGCACTGTCTCAAGATGCACCGCGATCCGCTCCGTCATCCCACAACACCTAGCAATAGAAGGATTGTGGGATAGGTACCCACAGTGCATTGCTCACACAGTCGATGATGGTGCCCCCACTGTGGATGCGATCTGCCAATAGAGGGAACAAGTGTGAACACGAAATTGCAATTTTTAACATGTCAACTTTTGGATGTCAACATCACTTTTGTCGACACAAATTGGTAGTGTAGACATGGCCTAAGTCTGAGGGCAAAGTCCCATGGTCGTGAGGGATGTTAAGCGGTGGCAAGTTTTTTGAAGGTCTTCCATTTTCCTGCCAGTAGCATCACCTCAGTCTTCCACCAATTCAGCTTTAGCTACCTGCTCTTCATCCAAGAGCTGATTTCAGCTAGGGACTCTGAAGGCTGTGAGGTGGTGCTGTTTAAGTTTTACATAAAGGACATGTAGAGGTGGGTGTCTTCTATGTGCAGCTAGCACTTCAGCCTGTGTTGTCACTGCAGTTCTCCCAACAGCTTCATAGGGATGTTGAATAGTATATCGAAGACTGAGCAAGATGATTATGGATGTGTTTTCCTTGTGCACATACAGGAGACAGTCATCCAACAAGTGCTGTCTCTGAACCAGGGTCTAGTTTGAAGCTTGACTGAGAGGAGTCCAGGATATTGGTGACTGATAGGTGCTGTTGGAGACTCTGCTCACTTCTCAGTTTGTTTAGCAATGGGAGGTGAGAACTAAGGAGCAATTTGTGAGGAGTCTAGCACTGAGTAATGCTTTCTTTTGTACTGGAAGGTACTTTGCTTTAGGGTGGGTGGTAGATTTCTTAAAGGAGGATTTACAATCTGATATTAGCTGTCCCAGGTGTGTGTTTTTGTTGGTTTTTTTTACTAAGGTCAGGAGTCAGTCCCATGTACGGCCTTGATTTCTGTCAGTGCTGCTATGATTGCTTCTTGTGTAAACAGGCCAAATTCTTGGAAGCAGGGTATTGTGTTCTGGGTGACTCATAAAGCCATCATGTAGGTGGGTGATCTCATGAAATGAGGGGCTGGTTTCCAGGGTTGAGTTGAGGCAGACTGAGTTTATGAAGTGATTTACAGTCTGGAAAACCTCTGGAGGGCATGACTCTGCTATTTCTGAGGCAGAGGAGACGTACAATCTCTTTGCCTCCTTTGCACTAGTAGCATAGATTGGTAGAAATTCTTTGCCTGTTTCTGTACCAACTGTTTTCCACTACTGATACTCTAGCTTACCTGTTTGACATCCAAATTTCCTGCAGTTCTAGTGGCTTCTTATACCTGGCAAAGCATGACGTAAGTGGAACATCAATTTAGAGATGCTCTTTGTTTACTAGAAATATCATTTCTGAGTAAGAAATCTTCTATTGGTAGAAAAGAAAAGTCTTACTTCTTTGAAATGTGGCTGAACTCCATATTGTAATGACATTTTGTGAAAGGAAAAATAAATGCCAAAATTACATCCGTTCTCTGATTTATCAACTTCATAAAGGGTGTTTGACAGTTCTGCACAATGCACTATTTCATTGCATCTTATCCTCTGTCAAAACATTATTAAAATAATACATAGGCATAGGAGGAAGGATATGTTGGGAGTGGGGAAGAGTAAATTGGATGTTTATCTTTCAGAAACCTACCACCCTTCTTCCAAAAAGCATGTGAATGAAATATAATAGGTTATACTCACTGAAGTGTATGTGGAGCAGCTGAAATGTTACCCACAGGATACAGACCATGTGATTTCTATTAAGTAACTAGCTGGTGGTTCTTATGGATAATTACACTTTTTTCCCATTCTGTTTTAGTCTGTCTGATAGTGTCCCGTGGGGCTGTTGTCTGAGACTTTAATAATATTTTTTGGAGTATTTTCAGCTTTAGTAACATCTTCAATCCTAGGCTTACCACACACACCAGACTCTCCAGGGTCTGGTCTGAGATACTTCTATAAACTTAAGTAACTGAATATACACTATGGACACATTCTGGAAAAAATGGATCTAGACAGACTCATTTTAAAGACTTGCACACCTATTTCTTCTAACCACAACTGCTGAGTATATATATAATGAATTCTAATCAACTAACTTTTTTCCATGTACTTTTCCTGAAGTATTCAGTTTTGTGTCAGTGTTTTGCTAACTAAAAGTAATTGCTTTGTGGAGACTGAATGGCTTGACCTGCTGGTAAGAGATTATAGAGCCTTTCACCTTAGTCAGGCTCTTCCCAGTTTCCTAATGGCCGAAACATGTTCCGGTCTGACACCAGTCAAGTTTTGTGTGAAATGAGTTCACTAGTTTCATCCTGGATTTAATGAATATTTTTCCACAGCACAGGTGCAACCACCATTGGCATCTGTTTAGGTATTTCTAAGGTGCCCAAGTGCCATACGGTGACATAACTGAGAGGCTAAGGACTGAATTATGGTGGAGTATGAAATACCCTTCCACAACTAGAAATGCCTAACATGGGGACTGATCAAAGCAGCAGGATAGTGCTAGGAAGCTTGCAGCATCGGCTGCAGCAGTGCAGCTGTTCAGTGGATAAAGGATTGTAGACTGTAGTGATGTCAAGCTAATACCTTTCCTTTCAAAATCATAATTGAGAATTAAAGGAAAGAATTGAAACTGATACCGGTGCATAAAGGGATGTGTATTGTCCACAGTACCCATCTATAACTGCACCACAAAGGCGGGGTGGGGCTTTTCCATTTCTGAAGTGTATAGTGCTGCTTTTTTGGTACCAAAACTGAACAATCCTCTTTGGAAAAATGTGTAGACCTCAAGCTTAAATGTTTCTGTTGAAAAATTAAAGACACACAAATCCTTCTGTTTAACCTTATTCACCTGAGGTAGCAGCAAAATAGCTTATGAAACAATCACTGCTCAGACAACAGCAGTAGACAGAAAACTTGAAAAAAAGTGATTACAGGTTAAATTTATCAAATGGATATTACAGTTTGTAACTTAGGCTATATATTATCCCTATTACATAGCCTCCATTTAAGGACTTGTATATACTACAATTTCCAGTTGTGTTTTAACACCTGCTGTCATAACTATAAAGGGAAGGGTAACAGCTCTCCTGTGTACAGTACTATAAAATCCCTCCTGGCCAGAGACTCCAAAATCCTTTTACCTGTAAAGGGTTAAGAAGCTCAGGTAACCTGGCTGACACCTGACCCAAAGGACCAATAAGGGGACAAGATACTTTCAAATCTTGGGGGGGGGAAGGCTTTTGTTTGTGCTCTTTGTTTTGGGGGTTGTTCGCTCTTGGGACTGAGAGGGACCAGACATCAATCCAGGTTCTCCAAATCTTTCTGAACAAGTCTCTCATATTTCAAACTTGTAAGTAAACAGCCAGGCAAGGCGTGTTAGTTTATCTTTGTTTTCTCAACTTGTAAATGTACCTTTTACTAGAGTGTTTATCTCTGTTTGCTGTACTTTGAACCTGAGGCTAGAGGGGGGTCCTCTGAGCTCTTTAAGTTTGATTACCCTGTAAAGTTATTTTCCATCCTGATTTTACAGAGATGATTTTTACCTTTTTCTTTAATTAAAAGCCTTCTTTTTAAGAACCTGATTGATTTTTCCTTGTTTTTAGATCCAAGGGGGTTGGATCTGTATTCACCAAGAGTTGGTGGGAGGAAGGAGGGGGGATGGTTAATTTCTCCTTGTTTTAAGATCCAAGGGGTTTGGATCTGTATTCACCAGGGAATTGGTGAAGGTCTCTCAAGGCTACCCAGGGAAGGGAATTAGCTTTGGGATGGTGGCAGCGGACCAGATCTAAGCTGGTAGTTAAGCTTAGAAGTTTTCATGCAGGCCCCCACATTTGTACCCTAAAGTTCAAAGTGGGGAAGCAGCCTTGACACCTACTAACACCTGCTTTTAACACAAACGCAGACAAGGAGGAAACATTTGTGCCTTCTGGTTAATTCTAAACACAACTAAGAACTGTAGGTGAAATAAACCTGGGCAGGGTTAGATTTTTTTCAGAGGCTCAATTCTGTGCTTGCCAGGCTTATGTTCACCATGGCATGAGGCAGACTTTCAAAGGCAATGCAAAAGCATTATTTCACTGGGGCCCAAAGTGCTGTTTAATCTACATAAACCAATATTGTCTCGTTTACTTGTACTCTCCCATGGTCAGTGACTAGGGCTCCTCAGTTCTACAGTAATACAAATAAAAATGGGAGCACTTTACCCACCATAGAACTGCAGCGACCTGTGTGGGCAGCACAGGAGCTGTTTTACAGCACATTGTACCACTCCGCAAAAGAGTGAGACAAGACCTGAGAAGGATAGTGTACCTTACCATGGCCTGGAATCAGGAAAAACTTAAGCATGTATTTAAGTGCTGCCCTAACTAGCAGTGCTTTTTGGAATCAGGACCTAAAAGTGAAGGGATGATTTAGTGATGCCAAATGCAACTATTGCATTGGAATAGGGCCAGCACACTAACACTACCAGGCCAACTTTTAAAGAAAAGACCATGAGTCTTTTCATTTTGTTTTTTTAAACACCTTTATTTTCATTTTCTCAAATACTTCACCACCAATGGGGAAAAATACTTGATGATAAAAACAACGAGCTTCAGGTCATACAAAAAGGTGAGTAAAATGTGGATTATGTTCTTAGAAGAGCCACCATATAGATACTTCAGCAAGCAAAGAACACATTTTAAATTAGTGTGTTGATGTTGTTTCAGAATGTACAACGGAGAAATATCCAGAGCAGCCTCAAAAAGAATATTCGCACACTGAAACCAAACAATCATATAAGGATTTAGCTACAGCAACATTAAGATTATCACCACTCAAGGTGTTGTCATTAAACCCCCTTTTAACTTTTTAATTATTTTGTTACTAACAGTTTGGCATCATTTTAAGAAAATGTCTTTCTTCTCTTCCATTGTGATACAGCTTTACAAAAACCAAAGTAAAGTTGTCATCCTGAGAAAAATCAAACTCTTAATTATGTTTATGCTGTGCCTGCACTGCTTCAGTAATGTCAGGGAATAAATGGGTTTTTTCCTTCTCACTTCCAAATTTCTGGTATAACTCTTTATTTATCCAAAACAGACAAAAAGGAAAGCACTAAAATTCTGCATGTTATTGAAGAATGGAGCAAGTCAGGTCGAGATTCGATCTTTATAGAAAGGTATTTTGAAAAATGTAGGAGGAGGGAGGAGGGCAGTTCTTGGGGAAGCTCCAACTCTGAAGGTGTATTGTCACGATAACTAGTTTCAGAATTGTCAGTAAGCCTCAAACAAAAAAATGCCTTAAAGTTCACATTATTGTGATTTTTCCATGGAACAAACTGCAGTCTCTTACAATGGTAGCACAAATAAATAAATAAATGGAGATATCCTGTCTCCTAAAACTGGAAGGGACCTTGAAAGGTCATCGAGTCCAGCCCCCTGCCTTTACTAGCAGGACCAAGTACTGATTTTGCCCCAGATCCCTAAGTGGCCCCCTCAAGGATTGAGCTCACAACCCTCGGTTTAGCAGGCCAATGCTCAAACCACTGAGCTATCCCTCCCCCTGAAGTGCATTTACACTCCAATTCTGCACCTGTACTTCAGACCCCATGAGACTGATTCTCAATTACACTATGCTTAATGTTCTTTTAACCGTTTCTTGTATGTTATAAATCTAGGGTGAAATTCTTCCTTTATTGAAGTCAATGGCAAAACTCCCACTGACTTCATTGGAGCTAGGATTTCACCCTTTGGTCAGTTTCTGACATTTTCAAACTTATATGGCTACCATTGGTCCCCCTGGCTCTCTAGAGGAAAGCAGTATTAGGCAAGTGTTTTTTATTGGGGTCAGGGGAAGAGGAGTGTGTTTAACATGCTTGTGATAATTTCTCAGTGGCCTTTGAGAGGTTAAAAAATATAAGGAAGAGTTAAGGAATGAGAGAGACCTCTTTAAGTACAACAAAATACCAAATTATAACAGTGGTCCAGCTAAAATAACCAGGATGAGTAAATATACTATTAATCATCAACTGGATCTCAAAAATAGCAATGGGCCAGCATGGGCTATACCACCAGGAGAAGTAATAAGAAAAATCTCCACCGCAATTAAGTTAGAAAGGTGAACTCAGCCCCCCGAGAACTAAAATTCTCCTTGCTTCTAGCCTCCTTCAGAAACAGTGAGGCAATCCAGGCTGCCATGCAACCATTAGTGACCCCAGTTGAACCAGACCTTAGTTTTATGTTTCATAGGTAAAACAGCACCTCCAATATCCCACCGCCCGGTGGCACCATGCGGTTACATTGCTCCAGTATTGACTCCAAACAAATGCTGTTTTGTGCTAAATTACTAATCCCAGTAATTCTGGTATGACCTAAATGTTGCCCAGAGGTTCTGTAAACAAGGATTGAACAAACCTGCAGCTTAATTCAGGATATGTGGCATAACATGATATGTCCATAGACCAGCCCCATAAATCGTCTCTGAGTCTCTAACTTTTATAACTCTAGGTTGATGAATTTAGCTAGCAGCATTCATTTAACATCAAATCTCTTCCTCTCCATTCTAGACAGTATTTTTCCTATAGGCTAATGAAAAATAGGTCATACCTACATTTTCAAAAGTAACTAGTAATTTTTGATTACTTCATTTTTGGGTGCCTAACTTGCAACCTTAATGTAGCTTGATTTTAGAGAGTCAGGTGATCGGCCTCTTTTGAAAATCAGACTCCTTTCAGATGTCTCAACTCAGACTCCCTAAGCCATTAATTACTTTTGGACATCACACGTTAGATATCAACAGGAAGATATGGTAAGGAGATTTCATCCATGAGAAAGATTATATCAGTTCCAAGGGGTCTCTTATTCTGGGCAGAGATAATAAATGTAATGGGGGGGGGGGATTACAATGCTATAGAAAAGTCTCTCTTTGCCATTGTACAGCTTTGATAGTACTAGGAAAAATCTGAACTCATCTGACATATTTTCCTAGAAGTCATGTAACCACAGTGCAAAGAATTACATTGTCATTAGCTTGCTTTGCAGGCTTGGTCAGAGCAGCGATATGCTCCAAGGTTGCCTTATAAAAGTCAAACCCTAAGCTTTACAAATGGTGAACAATATCATTCCTATAATGGCTTGGTCAGCAGGTGAAAGTTGAGATTCATGAGGCCTAATCAGAGTAGGGCTCATCAGTATTAAAAAGACATTGCTCACAAGCAAGAATATTGTATGAGGAAACAGATATCTTTGCTTGGTGCCACAAAATATTTGCAGTGCAGAGAAAAGTTTCCTCATTATTCCTCCCAGTTTGCCAATAGACTAATGTTAAAAACATACATATATATGAACGCCAAGCGTACTCGCCTGATTTTTCTCCAGGATGGATGTAGTCATGTCCAGGAACTACCTCAGAGACCTTTTCCATCAGCAGAGGGAACTGAAACCAAAGCCTTCTACTGGTTTTCAAGTGGTTACTAATATTGATAAGTATCCTTGGAACAAGGATCAAAGTGTTCTGGAGGTAAGACTCTCTAATCCCTATGTCAGCTTTTTAGCAATGATCTTAAGGGCTGTGTTGAACAGTGAAATGTGTTTATAAAACTATCTTTCCTTAGGCTGCTTCCCTGACTTCACCACTAACATCATTAGGGTAGTTTTTAGTGACTCTGGAGGGAGTTAATTATGCTTAACCTCTATAACATTTGCAGCACATAGGGCGCCTATCCCTGTTTGAACTGCTTGTAAAATTCAGATAATAAATCATCTGTTCCTAGTGTTTTCCCAGGGTACAAACTGAATCCAGAGAAAATAGAATGTTTTGCAAACTGTGCAACCAGAAGCTACAATGGTGATCACACTTCCATTTTCTTTAATGGTTACAACATCTTTAAACTTGAATCAGTTAAAACACATGTCAGTAACACACATGCAAAACACATTAAAGCAGAAAACAGAAGTGGCTCCTTAAAGCTGATTCTTTCATTCACTAATGACAGTTTTAGACAAGCATTTGATTTACACTGATTACTGCATTCTTCTGATAGACAGAAAGACACCCTTCTGCTGGTGCACTATAGAGAATGTATAGTTAACAAGATGGATCAATGCATTACTGGTAGGGTGACCACTTGTCCAAAATTGGACAGGACAGGCCCAAAATGCGGCATTAAAGTCCCAGTCCTGGGCTGAATGACTCAGGGTCTGCATTTGTCCTGGGTTCCCTGCGGTGCTACTGCACACCTGCCCGAGGCTGAGGGGCAGTGCCAGCCTCTTCCCAATGGGGGAGGCTGAAGTGGGCTTTAGCCCCCACCCTTTGCCATGAGGCCCCACCCCTGTTCCTCCTCTTCTCCCCAAGCCCCACTCCCTGGCCCGGCTGGAAGCCAGAGCCAGGTCGTGGTAAGAGCCACCCAGGGAGCCTGGGCTGCTGTGGGGAATCCCAGACCCTCCACCTGCCTTGGGCAGCAGGCCCTGGGGGGGCAGGGACACAGGCTGGGGCTGCTCTTGTGCACCCCAGCCCCCCATTCAGGGCAGATAGAGGGTCCTGGGCTCATCACAGCAGCCCGGACTCTTTGGGCAGCTCTTACCATGGCCTGGCTCCAGCTTCTGGCCTAGCCAGGGGATGAGGCCTCACGGGAAAGAGGAGCAGGGGGCAGGGCCACGGAGGGGCAGGGCTCCTGCATATGTCTCGCTTTTGCCTTTTGAAAAGGTGGTCACCCTAGCTACTGAGACATTCTGGGCTCAGTTCATGGGACCATCACAGCAGCTCTTTGAGAAGATGGCTGAAGATGAAATGCAATGGGGAACAGTCAGGAGAGTTGCCTAGAAGTGTTTGGGTTTGCATAAGTTTTGCGTAAACATCCAGACATGTCTGGACTGACCATTCAGTCCCTTTGAGAGCTTTTTAGTCTCCCATATAGGGTGTTTCAGCACAGATGGCGTAACAGCCCCAGCTGGTGTGCACGGTTACATGCCAGTCCCCAACATGCTCTAACCTATTTCACAGCCGTGTTTGTGACTGAGTGCAGAGGGGATCAGGATGATTAAAAGTATGGCACCAAGTGTGCTTTCCAGCCACATACAGAGGCAGCTTTCCACAGAGACATATTCAACAACTTCCAGGGTCCATCCAAACAGGAATGGCAGAACTGGAATAGCCAGTGTTCAGAGAACTCTTTCTTGGACCTTTTCCTTCCGAGATGAGGTGAATCTCTAGCCTAATAGTGGATAGGACTGTCCTCCACCAGATCCACTGTAGCAAGGTCTCTCCATGCCCAGATCTCCCCCATTCCTCTGAATACTGTTGAAGGTTCTCCAAGTAAAGGGTTTGCAGTGGGGGGTGGGTTGAGCAGGAGGGCTGCTGAGTGAGAGGGACCACAGGAGCTGCATGTAATCTACTTCTACTGTCAGGATCCTAACAAGGGCAGTCCGGACCAAGAGTCAGAGCCAGGTCAAACCTGAGACAAGGAGAGGGGGAGGAGTTTGTAGTCAGGTTCCAGGTCAGGGTCAATACTAAGCATCAGAGTCCGAGTTAGGTTTCAGGGTCCAGGTCAGGAGGCAAAGACCAAATAAAGCTGAGGTCAAAGCCAGACATTCAGGAGCAGAAACTATAATGGCAATGACAAGAGATCCACCCTGTTGTCTAAACACTTCCTGGAATGTCTGTTGGGTTTATATATGGTGGGGAGCCAATCAGGAGCCATGAGCCTTCTGCCTATCAGACCCCTTGAGGTGGGACTTCCCATGGTCTGCAGCCACAGCAGGTGATAGGCAATGGCGCACAAGCTGGATACAGCTGCTGCTGGCTGGCATCATGGAGCTGTCAGCTGCCTGGCTGCTCTGTAAGCCTGGCTTCTAGACCTGCAGGGCTTTACAGAACTAGTCTCATAGAGGTTCCTGGAAAAGATACTACAACCTCAGGCTGGATAAACTTTTCTACAAAGCTGTATGGGGATGAGGGTGGGGAGTTCCAGGTGGCACCTTCAGCAAGGTGGGCTATCTCTAGTAGCGCTACTTGAAGGAAACCACACTGCTAGGGGCAAGGCAGGTGTGTGATCACTAGTGGCTAGACAGTGTAGAAGCACAAAAAGACCTCTTCCCAGGTGACCCTCCTGGCAGGGCAGGGCAGGGCAGGACCTACAGCCTATTCCATAGGGGAGTCAAACCATGTTCCCTGATGGAGTGATGTGGGGAGACGGCTGAAGAGGGTCATGGTGGGGCATGAACCCCTCCTGTGAGTATTCCTGTGGGATGGTGCAATTTGTCTCACTTTGTTTACGTGCTTCACTCATTTTCCTGAAAGCTTTCTGGCAGCAGCAATGTCCTATTCAAACTCTGCTCAAATTCATGGCTAAAAAAAACCTCTCAAAAGAAACATTCCCAGTGTCACTCGTCAGACAGGGGTGTGCAGGAGCAATTGGACAAAGGAGGCAAGGATCTCAACTGTCAGGAAAGCCTTGTGTGAACACTCCCCCAGTTTTCAACATTTGGTGAAAATCAGTGAAATATGGTGCACAGATTATACAGCAAGCTGGGCATTTTCTTCTAAATGACAGCACTGGATTCTGAAATTATACACAGCAGGACCGAAGCACCCCTCTGGATTTCTAAAGATGCCCTAAGTGAAAGCAACACACTAGCAGAACACACACAGCACATTTTGAAGCAACTTTGTCAGCTCAGAAATGTACCTCTGGTGTATTCTTCCACATAACCGCGTATTTGTAGAATAAACTAGGTAAGACAATGCCAGGTCTCAGGAATCTAGATCACAAAGTACACAAAGCCAAGCTGATGTCATTGAGGGTTGTGAAAAGTGGGAGGAAAGAGACAATCTGTGTTTTGACCAGAGGGTGGCAAATGAGTGCCAACAGCTGGAATGTAGGAGAAGGAAAAAGTTGCATTTGGAAAATAAGGGATTTTGGATGGAATCCAACCTCTTCAGGATTAGCAGGAAACCTAAGCCCCTGGGATGTGGTTTAGCCGGTTATTGGAGGAGTGGAAAAGCAGAGAACCACAGTAGCTGTGGTTGAGAACACTAGCCTTCAATAGATTGATGCCATTTACATGTTCCAGAAGTAGATTATTTTCAGTGAAATAAGGCCATCTCATGTCTTTTGGTATCTAGACTATCATGACTGTCTGGCAGGTCAGCATAGGACAGATCATAAAACTCATTTCATTTTTGAAAAATTAAAGAAATCAGTAGCAATAACGTGAGTATTGCCATGGCTTTCCAGCAGGAGCACATATTTTCCAGTGTATGACAATGGGCACAAATCAGACATTTTCTAGCTTTTCACCTGTTTTAACTGGAGTGCTCCCTTCAAGATGGATCTGTTCAGCATTTCAATTCCCACCCCGCTCTTTACCTGGAGCAAAGATAGCGTTCATTTATGTAGTGATTTGGAGCCAAAGGTACTCTACAAAGTATCGCTTCATCCCTCATTGGGGTGAAATGCAGGAACTATTAAACAGTGCAGAGTAACAATCTACATAGTTTAGGACAGAAAATGAAGAACAATCCCACAGCCAATTGAAACTGCATGAAGCATTTAAATAGGTTGGTTGTAACTACCTAAGTTGGAATCTAGCCATCCAATCAAACTTAACTCTCTCACAAAAAGACATCTGTGATAGATGCTTAAATACTACAGTGATGTCAGCCATATAAATATTTAGCGCGAGAGAATTATTGCAGGCATTCAGGACCTGAGTTTTATGTCTCATTTGAAAGATGGCACCTCCAGCAGCAGCACGTTCTCCTCCTAGCACCATGCTGTCATGCTTGTTCTGAGCCCACTCAGTTCCACCTACTCAGTCAACAACACCATTGCTTGCAGCATGTGCGTATTCCTTAGCAGTCTCCCATCCAAGTAGTCTCCTGGCCTCACGGTGCTTAATTTGTGAGAGCTAACAGGATCACAACACAAAGTGATGATGATGCTATTGACATGAGTAGAGCTTTATAATCTCAGATACACCTGATGCACTTTTTCATAGTTTAGTTGAAACACCAGTGGTTTGAAACTCTAACGGCGCTCTACAAAAAGCAGTTCAAATAGAACTAGTATGTATCTATTAACTAAGGGAGCAACACAGCCTTAGGAAGCCTGTATGTGGCCTAGACAGCAGTACATGACAAGCGGACAACTGAGTGTAAATCACTTATGAAAAAATAACAGGAGTACTTGTGGCACCTTAGAGACTAACAAATTTATTAGAGCATAAGCTTTCGTGGGCTACAACCCACTTCTTCGGATGCATATAGAGTGAACCATATATTGAAGAGATATATATACACACACATACAGAGAGCATGAACAGGTGGGAGTTGTCTTACCAACTCTGAGAGGCCAATTAAGTAAGAGAAAAAAAACTTTTGAAGTGATAATCAAGATGGTTCAGTACAGACAGTTTGATAAGAAGCAAGTGTGAAAATACTTACAAGGGGAGATAGATTCAATGTTTGTAATGGCTCAGCCATTCCCAATCCCTATTTAGCCCTGAGTTGATTGTGTCTAGTTTGCATATCAATTCCAGCTCAGCAGTCTCTCGTTGGAGTCTGTTTTTGAAGTTTTTCTGTTTTAAGATAGCCACCCGCAGGTCTGTCATAGAATGGCCAGACAGGTTAAAGTGTTCTCCCACTGGTTTTTGAGTATTATGATTCCTGATGTCAGATTTGTGTCCATTAATTCTTTTGCGTAGAGACTGTCCGGTTTGGCCAATGTACATGGCAGAGGGGCATTGCTGGCACATGATGGCATATATCACATTGGTAGATGTGCAGGTGAACGAGCCACTGATGGTATAGCTGATGTGATTAGGCCCTATGATGGTGTCACTTGCATAGATATGTGGACAGAGTTGGCATCGGGCTTTGTTACAAGGATAGGTTCCTGGGTCAGTGTTTTTGTTCAGTGATGTGTGGTTGCTGGTGAGTATTTGCTTATGGTGATCCTCGGGTAGCCCTACTCTACTAGGAGTACTTGTGGCACCTTAGAGACTAACAAATTTATTTGGGCATAAGCTTTCGTGGGCTAAAACCCACTTTATCAGACGCATGGAGTGGAAAATACAGTAGGAAGATATATATATATAAGAGAACATGAAAAGATGGGGGTTGCCATACCAACTCTAACGAGACAAATCAATTAAGGTGGGCTATTATCAGCAGGAGAAAAAAAAACGTTTGTAGTGATAATCAGGATGGCCCATTTCAAACAGTTGACAAGAAGGTGTGAGTAACAGTAGGGGGGAAATTAGCATGGGGAAATAGTTTTTAGTTTGTGTAATGACCCCATCCACTCCCAGTCTTTATTCAAGCCTAATTTAATGGTGTCCCCTCTTTCCCCTCTCTCTACTCCTCTCCCCCAGTAGGAATTGTAGTTCCTGGACTCAAAGGTACAGGAACCACCTAAGAACAAACATACAAACGCAAACTGGGGTAGCTATCAGCACCTAGCTAGATACACACTTTCCCCCAGGCTAAATAACCGAGCTGGGTACTGGGGAGCCCCACTGGGATAAGGAGAAGGAAGTATTCTTTGCCCAGGCCAGGGATTGGCAATGGAGCTACTCTGTGGAGTCTAAAGACTGGAGTAGCCTCTGTTGCCAAAGCATGAGCTTCAACACAAAAGATGGGCTCTGCAGCAGCAGATCCTATAGGTAGGTAGGGTTGCCAACTTTCTAATCACACAAAACCGAACACCCATGCCCCGCCGCTTCCCTGAGGCCACGCCCCCACCACACCCCTTCTCTGAGGCCCCATTTACTCCATCCCCGCTCCCTTTGTCACTCGCTCTCCCCGACCCTTACTCACTTTCACCAGGCTGGGGCAGGGGGCTGAGTGCGGGAGGAGGTGAGGGCTCTGGCTGGGGGGTGCGGGTTCCAGGGTGGGGCCAGAAATTAGGGGTTCAGGGTATAGGAGGGGGCTTTGGGCTAGAGCAGGGGGTTGGGGTATGGGAGGGGGTCCGGGCTGGGGCTGAGGGGTTTGGGGTGCAGGAGGGGGTTCAGAGCTGGGGCAGGGGATTGGGATGCGGGAAGGGGGAAGGGGGAAGGGGTGTGGGCTCCGGCCGGGTGGCGCTTATGTCGGGTGGCTCCCAGAAGTGACCAGCATGTCCCTCCAACTCCTTGACTCAGGGGCGGCCAGGTGGCTCTGCGCACTGCCCCTGCCCATGGGGCACGGCCCCCTCAGTTCCCATTGGCCGTGGTTCCTGGCCAATAGGAGCTGCAGAGTTGGCTCTGGGGGTGGGGGAAGTGCATGCAGACCCCCTGGCCGCCCCTGCGCCTAGGAGCCAGACATGCCGGCCACTTCTGGGAGCCGCGTGGAGTCAGGGCAGGTAGGGAGCCTGCTTTAGCCCCACTGCACTGCTGACCAGACTTTTAGTGGCGTATTAAAATCTCCCAAGTTGCAGTCAACCCTACCTATGGGGCTGCTGCTGCCCCCACCGACCTGTGTGTGGCTGCAAAGGGAGCCCTCACAGAGCAGATCTGCATGCTGCCCAGGGTATGTATGCTGTTTCCACTGCCAGAGAACCCACTGTGACCATGCATGAAGGAGAAGGCAAAATTTGCCCCATTGTGCATAGTTTTGCAGAGCATTTGGGGGACTGTTGGCCCTGAGTTATGACATTCCTACCTCTCCCTGTGGCTCTTCTTTGTAGGACAATGGGCATATGGGTATTACTGAACATGATCTCGAGGGGAAAACTCTTGCCATTTAAGCAATGTGCACTAGCCTCCTTGCTAGTTTGGTTAATTGTGAATTTCAAATATGGGCAGATAAAGAGATCCTCTATTTTTTTACTTAGTGCTTTGCTAAAATGTAGGTGCCTTCTGACATCATTAAATCTGGCAAGATCTGTAGAAGGCCTTGGCCCAAGGCTGTGCACCCTTCCAATCATTTCACCCAGCAAAAAGGTGGGGCTCAGAATTCTCTTTCCTTTTGTTAGGCAGATCCAGGTCACAAAGTGATGGGCATTTTAATGAGAACCTTCCTCACCCCTCCCAAACGCCCCACTGATTCAACAGCCCAGTAGCCAGGGAAGAAATTTGTGTGTTTTTCTTAGTATTAATCCAGCTGTGAGCTGGATTAACTGAAGTGGAGGCCTCTGATGGCCACCAGATGTCTTTACAGCCCCTAATTGGCAAATATTTGTCTGCTTTTAAATCTGATTTGCATTCATGAGGGAGAATGGCGGGAGGCACAATTTGACCAAAGTTGGATTTTTGTTGTTTTTACGATGGTAAAAAAACGTGTTTTGTTTTTTTTTTGGTTACTGTTTTTCCCCACACATGTCCAGATCTCTGGTCCTTAAGTCAATAGCCTCTTAGCTTTTTTTTCTGGTAGAAAAATGTGACATACAGGGCTAGATACTTTGCTGATTTAAACCCATTGCCATCTCATTAAGTCAGTGCAGAAGTTAGCCCTTAGTTTTGCTAGTATATGTACATTCTTAGGCCTTGTCTACACTGGCAAGTTTCTGCACAGTAAAGCAGCTTTCTGCGCTGTAACTCCTGAGGTGTACACACTGCCAAGCCACTTAGTGAGCAGAAACTGCACAGTTGCAGAGCTGTAAAAAACCACCCTGACGAGAGGTGTACAGCTTTCTGCATTGGGGCTACAACGCCACGGTGCCAGTGTAGACACCCTGGTCGATTACAGCGCCGCAATTGGCCTCCGGGAGGTGTCCCACAATGCCTGTTCTCACCTCTCTGGTCATCGGTTTGAACTCTACTGCCCCTCCCTCAGGTGACCAACTGTGAGCCCCATCCGTTAAATTCCTTGGGAATTTTGAAAGTCCCCTTCCTGTTTGCTTGGTGACGCGTGCAGTGCTCTCAGCGCATCTTTCCAGGTGACCATGCGCCCCCCCACCCAGACACCACCAACACACTCTTATCAACCTCCTGGCTCCAGTCTGTACCCGCAGCATTCCACTCCTCCCTCCTCACAGTCCAGCACTGTGGACTCCCAGTACCCACTGCACTCAACATCCATCCCTCTACAGTTTAGCCCTGCTGAAGTACAGTACCCCCTGCACCGTACTCCAAAGGACAAGGTTGCATATGATACCGGGACATACACAAATCTTTAACTGTCCCGGGATCCCAGCTCCTCCCAGGACCCTCCCTTCCCCCATCCCCCTCAGTGTTGATGTGGTTTTTTTGTTTGTCTCTCTCCTCCGGTTGTTTTTTAATAAAATAATTGTGTTGGTTTGAAAGCAATCTTTATTCCATTAATTGAAAGCAAACAACAGAGCCCTGCAGAGCAACAGGCAATTTTCTTAAACCTTCATAGTGCATCGTCTGCACCAATCACAATCACTTCCTAGCATTACAAGCACTGCACTCCCGAGCATAGCAACAAATATTAGTGTCTTTCAGCTTCAATTTGCTGCCTCAAGGCATCCCTGATCCTTATGGCCCCACGCTGTGCCCCTCTAATAGCCCTGGTCTCTGGCTGTTCAAATTCAGCCTCCAGGCGCTGAGCCTCAGCAGTCCAGCCCTGAGTGAAGCTTTCACCCTTCCCTTCACAAATATTATGGAGTATACAGCATGCGGCTATAAGCATGTTGAACCGCTCCTTGCTGCTGTCAAGGTGCCCCGTGTATGGCTTCATAGGCCACAGCATTAAGGGGCTCCCAGAATCACAATGGGCATTTTGACTTCCCCTATGGTGATCTTCTGGTGATGACCTGCTTGCAGCTTCCTGAACAGCCAGTGTTCCGAAAGATGCGTGCGTCATGCACCTTTCCGGACCACCCTGCATTAATGTCCATGAAACACCCACGGTGATCCACAAGCGCCTGAAGAACCATTGAGAAATACCCCTTCAGATTAATGTACTCGATGGCTAGGTGGTCTGGTGCCAGAATTGGAATATGTGTGCCAGCTATCGCCCCTCCGCAGTTCGGGAAGCCCATTTATGCAAAGCCATCCACAATGTCAAGCACGTTGCCCAGAGTCACAGTCTTTCGGAGCAGGATGTGATTAATGGCCCTGCACACTTCCATCAACACGTGTCCAACGATTGACTTTCCCACTCCAAAATGGTTAGCAACTGATCGGTAGCAATCTGGAGTAGCCAGCTTCCACACTGCAATCTCCATGCACTTCTCCAACGGCAGGACAGCTCTCATTCTTGTTTCCTTGTGCCGCAGGGCTGGGGTGAACTTATCACACAGTCCCATGAATGTGGATTTCATAAGAACATAAGTACGGCCGTACTGGGTCAGACCAAAGGTCCATCTAGCCCAGTATCCTGTCTACCGACAGTGGCCAATGCCAGGTGCCCCAGAGGGAGTGAACCTAACAGGTAATGATCAAGTGATCTCTCTCCTGCCATCCATCTCCACCCTCTGACAAACAGAGGCTAGGGACACCATTCCTTACCCATCCTGGCTAATAGCCATTAATGGACTTAACCTCCATGAATTTATCCAGTTCTCTTTTAAACACTGTTATAGTCCTAGCCTTCACAACCTCCTCAGGCAAGGAGTTCCACAAGTTCTGCAGCCACTGATCGTCATCCCAGACGTGCATGATGATGTGATCCCACCACTCACTGCTTGTTTCCTGAGCCCAAAAGCGGCGTTCTGCTGTGGTCAGCACCTCCATGAATGCCACAAGCAAGCTCGTGTCGTAGCTAGTACACGTGGCAAGATCTATGTTGCATTCCTCTTGCCTTTGTAGTTTAAGGAGTAACTCCACTGTCACTCATGACTGTTGGTCAGAGCGAGCAGCATACTGGTCAACAGTGCGGGATCCATTCCTGTAGACTGAAGAGGCAGAGTGCACAGTACACAAACTGTTGAAAGATGGTGCCAAATGTGGATGGAAGCACAGGGATTGCCAGGATGCAAAGCAATGCATCATGGGGCATTGGGACAGGACCCAGGATGCCCCGCAACCCCCTCCACCTTCCCACAACTCTCAGCAGCAGAAGAGGAAGAGATGCTCTGTGGGACAGCTGCCCAGAGTGCACCGCTCCGAATACCGCTGCAAGTGCCGCAAGTGTGAACACGCTATTGCGCAGGCAGCTAATGGTGTGAATACACAACAGCGGTTTCCCTTCAGCACTCTCTGAGTGGCGCTGTAACTGCCAGCGATGTAACTCTGCCAGTGTAGACATACCCTTAGATCCACTGTCTGTCTTGTCCCCTACCTGGTTGTTTCGCCTTGCACCAGCTACTGACTCTTCTGATCACAGATCCTTGTCCACCTAACTGAGATCAAGACCATGCAGTGCAGCATTGCTCTAGCGGTGTGTTAGGAAGGACATACAAGAATTTACAGTGTTAGTGTCTGACCTACCACCCACTGACATCAAAGGCAAAATTCCCACTAACTTCAGTGGGACAGGGTCCGGAGCTAAGCTCCCAGGGACTGTTTTTGTACAGTGCCCCGCACAATGGACCCCCAACCTAGGCATTACTGCAATAAATAATAATAATGTAGCCTCAGGTGTTTCTGACTAAGGGTATGTCTACACTAAGTAGGTAGGAAGGTACGTACTGTGGGCGGATCTGTGGTTCCAGGATCGGACTCCTGAGTCATCTCAGGACCCATATGTAAATCTGTGGTAGATCAAATCGAGGGATCACCGATGATGATGTCTATAGTGTAATCAGGAGGTGTAATTGTAGCATGTGTAGACATACCTGAGTGAGCTTTCAATACAGCCAGCTCACGTATTAATAGCAGTGAAGTCTCAGCAGTATGGACTTCAGCACAGGCTAGCGACCCAAATAATTAGCCAGGGTCCCCGGAGGGCTGGAACAGCCTATGCTGAAGCCTGGGCTGCCACGGCTTCACTGTTATCAGCAGTATTCAAGCTAGCTAGCTTGGCTCCGTCTACATGTGCTGCAATCACAACTGATTGCAATGCAGATTGCACATTGTAAATTCTCCATCAGAAGACAGCCAGCATCCCTACATGACAGTACCTCTCCCTCCTGGAGTTGGCGACATGCAACCCCATCCCTCAAAAGAACACTCTGTTTCACTTGCCATTTCCCCCGCCCCACTCTAACCACACACCCGTGACCCAGCTAGTATGGGAGAGGAAGGCTTTTCCAGTAATAGCAATTAATAGTAATCTGAACGGTACGGGGAGCAGGATTTTCTATGCATTGGCCTCAGCAAATCTGTCTGCTCGTAACCTGTTCAGTGTATGTTTATATGATACCCTGGAAAAACTGTAGAAGTACAGCTTGTTCTTAAGCAGCAAAGGTTGTCCATGTAATGATGCCAAAGACTTCAGGCTATCTGAGGTTTTCATTGAGAAATTTGTTCCATTTGCTTGTTTTGGACAAGCTTGTCCATTTTGTCCACCCACATCTCTCAACACACCGTAGCTGTACCCTGATATATCATTTAAAATCCAGGTCACTTAACACCATGTTATTACTGATTGAACGTATGTCCGCTGGGAATGGAGGAGACACATTTCTATAGAATTCATCTTTTTGCCTTTCTTATCCATTTGTCTATATGCCTAATTTGTTGGTATTTGTATATCACACTCTTAAGCAGATATTTCATCATTTCTGTACAAAATACAAGAAAAATGGACTCAAAGAAATCACAAACCTCAACCAAATATGGTCTTTAATAACACCCTTTGCTTTTCTTAGGCCCTAGCCGAATGGGGTCTTTAGGTGCTACAACAGTACAAATAACAGAGAATAGCAACAAGAGTATCGTATATGGTTCGATATTTAAACACAAAAGTGCTTGAAGAACAGTTCCCATCTTCCCACTGAGAAATTAATAGTTCCCTTTAATCGCATTGGAAATGTGCCTGTGGATTTTGCTATTAAGAATAGTCCGTGGTACTTCTATTCAAACCGTTACCATTTTATCACACTACATAACCAAGGTTGTTAGTGACAACAATAAAAATGTTATGAATAGTGCCTGCTGTGAAGCTTTCTACAGTCAAATTTCTCAGCTGCTTTAGTTGCTTTTTAATAGCTCACAATAAAGAATAAGGAGGGCATTTTCAAAGCCTTGTATAGAATTTAGCTACATAGCCCCTGATGATCTTAAAGGTAAAATCCCTGTGTGATATATTGCAAACGTTCCCCTAAGAACTTTTAAAAACGAGGCTCGTATTACCAAAAGATAGCCAATAAACGGTCTGAAAGTCTATATAAGGTAAATGTCAGGTTAATCAATATAAGCTATTATTTAAGATAGAAATTAACTTCAAAGCTGAGAACTTACTGCCAAAATTTGGCATCCCGTCCTGCACAAGCTAAATTAAAATGGCTAGTTTATTAAAAAAAAAAAAAAAAATCTGAAAACCAGGTTTTATAATAAACACCAACACCGTTTTAACCCTTTTACTAAAAACCCAATGCTATAATATAACATTATTTCAGAATTTTGCATACAGTATGAATAGTATCTCCAACATTTATTGATTAAAAACAAGCAAAAAATATATAAGTTATTTCAGCTTTGATTGGCTTATATTGTGCAATATACTAGTCGGATCATTTGAGACACAAAAAGGGCTATCAGCTTTCTGAAAGAAATAAACCAACTATGATGTTTGGTTCACGGATGATGAGCACCTAATAAACCCTGAGTCCCCAGAACATATTGGAGAGAACATAGAATCAGAGAAATGTAGGGCTGGAAGGGACCTTAAGAAGTTATCTAGTCCAGCCCCCTGTGCCAAGGCAGGACCATAAGCCTAGTGGACCATCCCTGACAGGAATTTGTCTAACATATTCTTTTAAACTTCCAGTGATGGGGATTCCACAACCTTCCTTGGAAGCCTATTCCAGAGCTTAACTAGCATTATAGGTAGAAAGCTTTTTATAAGAACATAAGAACGGCCGTACCGGGTCAGACCAAAGGTCCATCTAGCCCAGTATCCTGTCTACCGACAGTGGCCAATGCCAGGTGCCCCAGAGGGAGTGGACCTAACAGGCAATGATCAAGTGATCTCTCTCCTGCCATCCATCTCCATCCTCTGACAAACAGAGGCTAGGGACACCATTCCTTACCCATCCTGGCTAATAGCCATTAATGGACTTAACCACCATGAATTTATCCAGTTCTCTTTTAAACGCTGTTATAGTCCTAACCTTCACAACCTCTTCAGGTAAGGAGTTCCACAAGTCGACTGTATGCTGCGTGAAGAAGAACTTCCTTGTATTTGTTTTAAACCTGCTGCCTATTAATTTCATTTGGTGACCCCTAGTTCTTGTATTATATTTTCCTAATATCTACTCTAAATCTCCCTTGCTGCAGATTAAGCCCATTACTGCTTGTCGTACCTTCAGTGATCGTGGAGAACAATTGATCAGCGTCCTCTTTGTTACAGCACTTAACATATTTGATTACTGTTATCAGGTCCCCCCTCAGGTTCTTCCAGAGTGATGCTGTGGCCAAAAGAACTAATGCCTTGGGTGTGTAAAGAGGGGAATATCAAGTAGAAGTAGGGAGGTTATATTACCTCTGTATTTGGCACTGTTGTGACCACTACTAGAATACTGTGTCCCGGTCTGGTGTCTACAATTCAAGAAGGATGGTGATAAATTGGAGAGGGTTCAGAGAAGAGACCTGAGAATGATTAAAGGATTGGAAAATATGCCTTATATTGAAAGACTCAAGGAGCTTAATTGCTTTAGTTTAACAAAAAGAAGGTTAATGGGTGACTTGATTACAGTTTATAAGGACCTACATGGAAAATAGAAATTTGATCATAGTGGGCTCTTCAATCTAGTAGACAAAGATATGACAAGACAAAATCCAATGGCTGGAAGTTGAAGCTAGACGAATTCAGGCTAGAAATAAGATGCACATTTTTAACATTGTTCAGCAGAGCTAAGGCATTCCTGTGACATTCATACCATATGCATGCCTTATTTCCTATCTAGAAGTCCCCCAGGGAGGTACGTCCACAAGGAGACCTTTGGATGTGGATCGCCTGCTGTCCATGAAGAGAAGGATCGTGTGTTGCCTCCATAACACCATACTCATGTCTTTGGATTCTGTGGAGTGCCTCCATAGGGTCAGGAATCTGTGTGTGTTAAGGGAGACAGTGAGTGGGAGAGGAGAGTGCATGATGCCAGGTTTTTTAAGTACACCATCGTCTCACTCCACATTTCCCAACATTAGTGGGGAATCTGCTCTTATAAACACAGCATCAATCTGTATTGGTTTTTATACAGAGTCATGTTGTGCTGTTGACCCTTCCCTTTGGGGGAATCTGGAGGCAGCTGCCATCAAGAAGAGAAGGCTTGGGTGTGCAACTCCATCAGTGCCACGTTAACAAGGGAGAAGCCTCTGAGGCCCAAGAAACAGTATGGAGGCACAGAGTCTCCAAACAGACAACAGAGATGCGTGGCAGATCTGAGGGTTCCAAATTAAACTCCTTACCTGTTCTAGAGGGGGCAAGGCTGGATAGTTTACAGAATGATCCCACTGCTTCCTGCCAGCTATACTTGTTTTTCCAAGAATGGGAATAGTTCTGGGCCTCAGATTTTTTTTTAAAAGGGATGCGGTACCATCACAGGGAAGAACTAGGCTGCAGTGATCTGATGCCTACAGTGGCATAAAGTGAGGGACAGGGAGGGATACTATATTTTTGGTATATTAGGGATGGCAGAAGCTTATTTTCTGACACTGTTACACAACCATATTACATATCCTTTGTTCTGGCCTTTAACATATGGAAAGAACATTATGCTTTCTTTTCTAAAACAGATGGATGTTGCTGGTCTCCACAGTTCTATTGAAAGTCAGTTCATTATTTGGAATGTACATAGACTTTGTAAAATACATTCCTCCTATAAACTTGCAAATCTTTGAAATTTAAGTTTCCTGAGTTTCCTGTACCATCTTCAAAGAAAAGCAGTTGATGCTTTTCCCGCCCCTTTTAGCAATCATGCTACAGAAGTCAAATAACACAGAAAACAGGAAATTAAATGAATTACTGTGGAAGCCTGCAGATGATTCTAATTTTGTTTTTCCAGCTAATAAAGTTTTTTTGTTGTTGTTGTTGATAAAAATCATAAAATAACCACCCCATTAAAGTGTTTTGTCTGTAATTACTTTATTTATATTATTCTCATTGTCCAGTATACGTCTTCCATAAATTCAATTTGTAATAAAGGAAAACAGATATTTCTGTTTTGTAACATTTTTGGAACACATTTGAAGCATTTCATTGACACTGTTAAGTAGCGGTTCGATCTCTTGGGTCCCTGTTCATGAAATACACATTTTCACATATACCAACAAAAACGGCAGCAGTTTCTGGATAAAGGCAGGCCCAGTGTCAATTCAAAAAAACCAAACCAAAACAAAAACCCTAAGGCAAGTATCCAGCATAAAGAATATCTGCAAATTCCTGGAAAATGAAGAGGGGAAAGCTTAATTTCAGGACATGTCAAGAGTATTACAACTCTGTACAATACCTGTTCCAGTCATGTCTACTTGCCAAAAATCACAGCATTTTCCTTGTTGAACCAGTTCACTTTGGCAGGACACTAGCATGTCTATTACTCCAGGGATTATTCGGTGGTCTATATGAATCAAGTTTTTCTCATCTTAGTTTAGTTGCTAGCACACAGATCAAATAATAAAAAAACACCATGACAGCTGACACTGATTCGCACCTTCATTGGAAAGTCCAGCAGAGAAACCAAGTACTGAATGTGTTTAGAGACTGGTCTACCTTTCTATGGAGGAGGAGGGGTCCCAGGAAGTCAGAGTGGAGGCAGATTTGGGCAGCGGTGTGAGGAAGCTTTTACTGCCATTGCCAATTTTGTACTTACTTTTTGGCCTAGCAGAAAATGTCAATCTCTAGTGCTACCATCCTGCCACGGGTACTAAAAATGACTTACAGTTTCTTGTAGAATATAAAATGTCTGCTACTCATTCTCTGGCACAAGCAAATCCAGACTAAATACATAGAAACAGAATAGGAGATTTTTTACTTTCTGAGATAGGTGTTGGCATGTATCACGCAGCTGAGGTTACCATCTGCCCTTTAGTTAGTAAGAGAACCCACTATATGTCATCCCTGCAACTCACTTACTCCAAGCTGATATGTATCTTGATGCCTGCCAACAATCTGTAAACAATTGCTAAATTTACAGCTGATGCCTTTCACAGAAGCAGCCCATTCAGACAGTTATGTTAGGAGCTGTCTCCCTCCCCTATGCCCCAACTTTTCAATTGTGGATCTCAAAAAATAATTGACAACTTCTTATATCGAGAGAGAATGTGAGCCAATCGCACCTGCACCTGCACCTGTTTTGATCACCAATTGCTTTGGAAGGATTGACTGAGGGTAGGTTAAATATATATGCGGGGGTGCTGGAACAATTTGTATAGTGGGGGTGCTGAGAGCCATTGAACCAAACTGTAAATCCTGTATATGATGGAAACCACTTCAAGCCAGGAGGTGCGGCAGCACCCCTAGCTCCATCACCTATGAATAGAGGGATGCCCTTTTCAAATATTATCCGCCAAATACCTGTCTAAACTAATAATTTCAAGCATGTAAATCAGTGTCCATTCTGGAGCTCAAAGCACACACTCCTTTCTCTTTACCGTCTATAAAATTATCAGAAGCAATCAGGATGAACTCCCCTACAGTTTCTGCCCAGGAAAGAATGTTGGGGCTGCTTACTGATGTCATCCCCTCAGAAACTAACACAAATGACTATTGGAAAACGATTGTCGCTGCAGGTAGATGTAGTATTGCAATCGCAGAATAAAGAGTCTACAAGAAGGTGCTCTGTTTCAACAATTAAGGGAAATTATTATTCTGCAATGTGGCTGCCACTACTATGGATGAATGGGGGAATCTTCCTCAATGGTCAATAAGGCAGATTAGAGAGATATTACCTCACCCACCTTGTCTCTTTAATATCCTGGGATCGACACAGCTACAATTACACTGCATACAACAGTGAGGCAGTTGGCAACCAATCTGCAAGCAAGATTTTTCAACCAGTATCAGCATAAATAAAAATGTCAAAATTCAACCCTGAAGTTTGACAAGCTCATAAAATGGCCCCGGTGCAAGGAGAGCATCACCAGACTCCAGAACACAAAGCAACTGAATACAGAGAACAATGAATAACAGGCCAGCCTACAAGTATTAATATTAGTTCATGCAAAGGGAAGTCAAGCTGAAAACATTTAGAAATAGTTTGTCCACAATGAGGAAAAAGATGAGAATAATTGTAACATCAGTCTTAAAATGATATATGATGAGCATATCATTCCAGAAAGGAATGTAATACACCAAGGTTTGCCCAGGGTCTGAAAAGGTGCAAAGACATACTAGTACTGTATGAAAAAGCACTGTGATTTCAGAAACATTACTATTAATATTTTTGCTAATTCTGGAACAGGCAGTGCAAGTGGCACAGCTGCCTGAGCCACTGACAATGCAAGACACCCAGCAAGAAAGTAGTAGAAGCATGATGCAAGAAGTAGCAATGAAAAGGAATCACACTAAGGCCTGGTCTACACTACGAGTTTAGGTCGACTTTAGCCGCGTTAAATCGAATTAAGCCTGGACACGTTCACACGACGAAGCCCTTTCTTTCGACTTAAAGGGCCCTTTAAACCGGTTTCTTTACTCCACCTCCGACGAGGGGATTAGCGATCAAATCGGCCTTAGGGGGTCGGAATTGGGGTAGTGTGGACGGAATTCGACGTTATTGGCCTCCGGGAGCTATCCCACAGTGCTTCATTGTGACCGCTCTGGACAGCACTCTCAACTCAGATGCACTGGCCAGGTAGACAGGAAAAGCCCCGCGAACGTTTGAATTTCATTTCCTGTTTGCTCAGCGTGGAGAGCACAGGTGACCACGCAGAGCTCATCAGCACAGGTAACCATGATGGAGTCCCAGGATCGCAAAAGAGCTCCAGCATGGACAGAACGGGAGGTACGGGATCTGCTCGCCATATGGGGAGACGAATCAGTGCTAGCTGAACTCCGAAGCAGTAAACGAAATGGCAAAATATTAGAAAAGGTCTCCAAGGCCATGAAGGACAGAGGCCATAACAGGGACGCACAGCAGTGCCACGTGAAAATTAAGGAGCTAAGGCAAGCCTACCACAAATCCAGAGAAGCAAACGGAAGGTCCGGGGCTGAGCCGCAAACATGCCGCTTCTACGCGGAGCTGCATGCCATTCTAGGGGGTGCAGCCACCACTACCCCAACCGTGTGCTATGACTCCTTCACTGGAGAAACACACAGGGAAGCGGGTTCGGGGTACGAGGAAGATAAGGATGGAGAAAATGTAGATAGCTCACAGCCACAAGGAAGCGGAGAAACTGGTTTCCCCAACAGCCAGGATATGTTTATCACCCTGGACCTGGAACCAGTAACCCCCGAACTCACCCAAGGCGTGCTCCCAGACCCTGAGGGCACACAGGGGACCTCTGGTGAGTGTACCTTTGTAAATATTACACATGGTTTAAAAGCAAGCGTGTTTAATGATTAATGATTAATTTGCCCTGGCAATCGCGGCCAGTACAGCTACTGGAAAAGTCTGTTAACGTGTATGGGGATGGAGTGGAAATCCTCCAGGGACATCTCCAGAAAACTCTCCTGGATGTACTCCCAAAGCCTTTGCAAAAGGTTTCTGGGGAGGGCTGCCTTATCCCGTCAGCCATGGTAGGACACTTTACCACGCCAGGCCAGTAGCACGTAGTCTGGAATCATTGCATAACAAAGCATGGCAGCGTATGGTCCCGGTGTTTGCTGGCATGCAGACAACATCCATTCCTTATCGCTCTTTGTTATCCTCAGGAGAGTGATATCATTCATGGTCACCTGGTTGAAATGGGGCAATTTTATTAAGGGGACATTCAGAGGTGCCCCTTCCTGCTCTGCTGAACAGAAATATTCCCCGCTGTTAGCCACGCGGTGGGGGGGAGGGGTGAAGTGATCATCCCAGAGAATTGGGTGTGTGGGGGAGGGGAGTTAGTTGGGTTTGTGCTGCATGTTAACCCTGAAACCGCAGCCCCTCCTTTTACATTGCAAACTCATTTTAAATGGCCAACCCAATGGGTGCTTGGTATGGGAAATGAGAGCACTACTGTTTGAAACCATTCCCACATGTTAAGAAGGTTAAAAAAGCCAAAAGACTGTGTCTTACCATGGCTGCCTGCAAGCTGAAATCTGTGGCCTGGCACTGCGTGAGTGATCTCTCACACCAAACCGGCAGGCCCTCAATATAAGAGGAAAAATGCGACCTTGTAACGAAAGCACATGTGCTGTGTAATGTGAACAGCAAAATTTAACGTGAAAGAGTGTACCCATTGTTCTCTAAAATGTGTCTTTTTTAACCACCTCTCCCTTCTCCTCCACCAGCTGCAAATGTTTCTCCTTCACAGAGGCTACTGAAGATTAGAAAGAGAAAACGTAGGATGCGTGATGACATGTTCACAGAGCTACAGATGTCCTCCCACGCTGACAGAGCACAGCAGAATGCGTGGAGGCAGTCAATGACTGATTACAGAAAAGCACAATATGAATGAGAGGAGAGGTGGCGTGCTGAATCGCGGGCTGAAAATGATAGGTGGCGTCAGCTTGTAGACAGAAGGCAAGAGTCGATGCTCCGGCTGCTGGAGCATCAAACTGATATGCTCCAGTGTATGGTTGAGCTGCAGGAAAGGCAGCAGGAGCAGAGACCGCCGCTACAGCCCCTGTGTAACCAACAGCCCTCCTCCCCAAGTTCCATAGCCTCCTCACCCAGATGCCCAAGAACACGGTGGGGGGGCCTCCGGCCACCCAGTCACTCCACCCCAGATGATTGCCCTAGCATCAGAAGGTTGGCCTTCAATAAGAGTTAAAGTTTTAAACTGCAGTGTGTCCTTTTCCTTCCCTCCTCCCCCACCCATCCCGGGCTACCTTTGCAATTATCCCCCTAGTTGTGTGATGAATTAATAAAGAATGCATGAATGTGAAGTAACAATGACTTTATTGCCTCTGCAAGCGGTGCTCGAAGGGGGAAGGGGAGGGTGGGGTGGTTGGCTTACAGGGAAGTAGAGTGAACCGGGGGGGGGGCGGAGGGTTCATCAAGGAGAAACAAACAGAAGTTTCACACCGTAGCCTGGCCAGTCACAAAACTCGTTTTCAAAGCTTCTCTGATGCGCACCGCGCCATGCTGTGATCCTCTAACCGCCCTGGTGTCTGGCTGCGCGTAATCAGCTGCCAGGCGATTTGCCTCAACCTCCCACCCCGCCATAAATGTCTCCCCCTTACTCTCACAGATATTGTGGAGCGCACAGCAAGCAGCAATATCAATGGGGATATTCTTTTCGCTAAGGTCTGAGCGAGTCAGTAAGCTGCGCCAGCGCGCTTTTAAACGTCCAAATGCACATTCCACCACCATTCGGCACTTGCTCAGCCTGTAGTTGAACAGGTCCTGACTCCTGTCCAGGCTGCCTGTGTACGGCTTCATGAGCCATGGCATTAAGGGGTAGGCTGGGTCCCCAAGGATCACGATAGGCATTTCAACATCCCCAACGGTTATTTTCTGGTCTGGGAAGAAAGTCCCTTCCTCCAGCTTTCGAAACAGACCAGAGTGCCTGAAGACGCGAGCATCATGTACCTTTCCCGGCCATCCCACGTTGATGTTGGTGAAACGTCCCTTGTGATCCACCAGGGCTTGCAGCAGCATTGAAAAGTACCCCTTGCGGTTTATGTACTCGGTGGCTTGGTGCTCCGGTGACAAGATAGGGATATGGGTTCCGTCTATCGCCCCCCCACAGTTTGGGAATCCCATTGCAGCAAAGCCATCCACTATGGCCTGCACGTTTCCCAGAGTCACTACCCTTGATATCACCAGGTCTTTCATTGCCCTGGCAACTTGGATCACAGCAGCCCCCACAGTAGATTTGCCCACTCCAAATTGATTCCCGACTGACCGGTAGCTCTCTGGCGTTGCAAGCTTCCACAGGGCTATCGCCACTCGCTTCTCAACTGTGAGGGCTGCTCTCATCCTGGTATTCTGGCGCTTCAGGGCAGGGGAAAGCAAGTCACAAAGTTCCATGAAAGTGCCCTTACGCATGCGAAAGTTTCGCAGCCACTGGGAATCGTCCCACAGCTGCAGCACGATGCGGTCCCACCAGTCTGTGCTTGTTTCCCGGGCCCAGAATCAGCGTTCCACGGCATGAACCTGCCCCAGTAACACCATGATTTCCACATTGCTGGGGCCTGTGCCTTGTGAGAGGTCTATGTCCATGTCAATGTCCTCATCACTCTCGTCGCCGCGCTGCAATCGCCTCCTCGGCTGGTCCTGGTTTTGCTTTGGCATATTCTGGCTCTGCATATACTCCAGGACAATGCGCGTGGTGTTCATAGTGCTCATAATTGCCGCGGTGATCTGAGCGGGCTCCATGATCCCAGTGCTAGCTATGGCGTCTGGTCTGAAAAAAGGCGCGAAACTAGTATCTGACGGACCAGGGGAGGGAGGGAGGGAGGGGCGAGTGACGACATGGCGTACAGGTACAGGGAATTAAAATCAACAAAGGTGGCTGTGCATCAGGGAGAAACACAAACAACTGTCACACAGAATGGCCCCCCCCAAAGATTGAACTCAAAAGCCTGGGTTTAGCAGGCCGTTGATTTGACGGAGGGAGGGGGAAGCAAATGAATACAGAACAAATCTATTTTTTACATCTTAAGACGACGGTGCAGCATGACTGATAGCCCTCGGCATCTTCTGGGCGCTTGGCAGTTAGTGTATTAAGACTGATAGCCACATTTTTCCTGTATGATGACGATGGCCTTCAGGCCTATTGCACGATCTGCTGCTCAGGGAAGACTCTGCTAATGTGCGATGATCCAACTTGTAATAGGAAAAGACTACGGTTACCAGTCGTAATACACCATCTACTGCCAAAAGGCAAAAGGCTGGTGCAATGCAGCCCTACGGCTGCCAGCCCCACGGCTGCCAGCACCCAGATCGCCGATGAAGGCTACCAGTCATGCTGCACCGTCTACCGCCAAAAGGCAGTTAGCTGCTGCTGCTGTGTAGCAATGCAGTCCCACGTCTGCCAGCACCCAGATGACATATGGTGACGGTGAGCTGAGCTGAGCGGGCTCCATGCTTGCCGTGGTATGTTGTCAGCACAGGTAACCCAGGTAAAAAGGCGCAAATCTATTGTCTGCCGTTGTTCTGACGGAGGGGGAGGGGCCTGACGACATGTACCCAGAACCCCCCGCGACACTGTTTTGCATCATTCAGGCATTGGGATCTCAACCCAGAATTCCAATGGGCAGCGGAGACTGCGGGAACTGTGGGATAGCTACCCATAGTGCAATGCTCCGGAAGTCGACGCTAGCCTCGGTACTGTGGACACGGTCCGCCGACTAGAGCACTTAGAGCATTTTATGTGGGGACACACACAATCGGCTGTATACAACCGATTTCTATAAAACCGGCTTCTATTAATTCGACCTAATTTCGTAGTGTAGACATACCCTGAGAAAAGGGAAACACTATAAAAATGCATCCTTAGGAGCTCTGAGTTCCCTAGGTAGAAATGAGACAAGTGTGACAAGGAAAAACCCAGGAAAGTTGAGGTGTAGATTTTAAGAAGCTCAGTGAAGCAGTATGGAGTTATGTTATCCCCCTCCCCCCCCCCAAAAGAAAAATAATAGTATAACCTTTGGTGCAACTGTGTTAGTTTCACTAGAAGCAGATAATGGATACTGGTGAATTCTGCTTCACCCTCAAAGTAACAAGCTGACAATTTTATAACACCAGACAGAAGAGATTGCTTTTTTCCCCTCTCACTCAATATCACAAGCGCTCCAGAAATCTTCCAAAGGAACTTTATAGATTCATAGATTCCAAGGCCAGAAGGGACCATTGTGATCATCTAGTCTGACCTCCTGTATAACACAGGCCAGAGAGCTTCCCCAGAATAATTCCTAGAGCAGATCTTTTAGAAAAACATTCAACCTTGATTTAAAAATGGTCAGTGATGGAGAATCCACCATGATCCCTGGTAAATTGTTCCAATGGTTAATTACCCGCACTGTTAAAAATCAATGCCTTATTTCCAGTCTGAATTTGTTTGCTTCAACTTCCAGCCATTGGATTGTTATACCTTTCTCTGCTAGACTGAAAAGCTCATTATTAAATATTTGTTTCACTTGTAGATACTTTAGACCCCTTAACCTTCTCTTTGTTAAGATAAATAGATTGAGCTCTTTGAGTGTATCACTATTAATCATTCTCACAGCTCTTCTCTGAATCCTCTCCAATTTATCAACAGCCTTCTTGAATTGTGGACACCAGAACTGGATACAGTACAGTATTCCAACAGCAGTCTCACCAGTGCCAAATACAGACTTAATATAACCTCCCTTCTCCTACTGGATATTTCCCTCTTTATACACTCAAGGATCACATTAGCTCTTTTGGACCCAGCGTCACACTGGGCAGGGCCGCCTCCAGGCACCAGCTTACCAAGCAGGTGCTTGGGGCGACCACTTCGGAGAGGGGGGACGGTCCCTCACTCCTGCTCGGAGCGAAGGACCTCCCGCTGAATTGCTGCCACAGATCGCGATCGCGGCTTTTGTTTTTGTTTTTGTTTGTTTGTTTGGCTGCTTGGGGCGGCCAAAACCCTGGAGCCGGCCCTGACACTGGGAGCTCATTTTTCAGCTGATTATTCACCACAACCCCCAAATCTTTTTCTGAGTCATTGCATCCCAGGACAGAGCCCACCATCTTGTATGTATGGCCTACATTCTTTGTTCCTAAATGTATACATTTACAGTTAGCTGGATTCAAGCACATATTGTTTGCTTGTGCCCAGTTTATCAAGTGATCCAGATTGCTCTAAATCAGTGACCTGTCCTCTTTATTATTTACCACTTCCCCAATTTATGTGTCATCTGCAAACTTTATCTGTGATGATTTAACGTTTTCTTCTAGGTAATTGATTAAAATGTTATATAGCATAGGGCCAAGAACAAATCCATGTGGGACTCCCACTGTAAACACCCACTTGATTTACAAGGACATTCTGAGATCTAACAGTTATCCAGTTTTTAATCCATTTAATATGGGCTTTGTTAATTTTACATGTCTAGTGTTTTAAATCAAAATGTTGTGTAATACCAAGTCAAATGCCTTAGAGAAATCTTAGTATATTACAGCAGCATTATTATCTTAATCAACCTAACTTGTAATCTCATCAAAAAAAGATATCAAGTTAGTTTGACAGGATCTATTTCCCATAAATCCATGTTGATTGGCATTAATTACATTGCCCTCCTTTTAATTCTTTATTAATTGAGTCCCATATCAGCTGCTCCATTACCTTGCCAGGGACTGTGTCAGGCTGATAGGCCTATAATTACCTGGGTCATCCAGTTTACCCTTTTAAAAAAATGGCATAACATTAGCTTTCTTCCAGTCTTCTGGAACTTCCCCAGTGCTCCAAGACTTATTGAAAATCAACATCAACATCCAGTGAGCTCCTCAGTTAGCTCTTCTAAAACGCTTGGATGCAAGTTATCTGGACCAGCTGATTTTAAAATATCTGACTTTAATAGCTTCTGTTTAACATCCTCCAGAAATACTTGTGGAATGCTAAAGATATTGCTGGAGATACTAAAGTTTACAGTTACAGAATAAGCTGTAAAAAACCTAGACAAGGTGTCTCTTATATCCCAGAGATTGCACATACTACCGCCAGCCACCAGCTGCCACAAGGGATTGCACAGGCAGAGAGAGCAAAACACATTCTTAAAACAATTCTACAACAAAAAGCCCCCATATTAGCGCTGATGAACAACTGAAAAACACTTTCTTCTCGGACAAAAGTCTAAGACCAGCTCAGCTTATGGGCTGAAAGATCAGAACAACACTGCCCACCTCAGAGCTAAATCTTCATCTTATCATAAGCAGCCCTGCTTAAAGGATTCAAGGTTGAGACATACCAAATCTACAAGGTCGTAGGGAAGGACTTTTTTATGCTGTCAGAATACAGTCTGAAACCTCAAGACCCTCATATATTGAATCAGGAAAAATATTGAACACCACCAGCCAGTCTCACTTGTCATAACTGCACCTAGAGATCCTATATGGCTGAAGCTGATCAAGGTGCTCAGTACAAAAGAAACAAAAGGCATCTTTTAAACCCAGGTGAATTGCTGTATAACTCTAGCAGCAATGGTACTTGCATCACAGCATTAGTTCAGGGAGATAATCCTATTGAGAAGACTCCCATCACCATTGATCAGAAAACTACACATCTGTGATTTGATAGTCAAATGAATAAACTGGACCAAAACCTTCCCTGAGGCCAGATGACTAGATCTGCTTGAATGGTGAAGCTGGTGATTCACCTAAATCTATGACTCATTGTTAAATATTAATTCATGTTAAAGACTGCTGATACAGAAAGGAGTGGGAGTTGTGGGGATATGTGCACTGTCTCTTTAAACTGTAGCAGTAAGGTAGGCATAGTGAGGTAGGCTGGGGAAGGTTGAAGGCCTAAGTGCTGAATTGAAGCAGAAAGGGAGAAAAAGATTAGTTTTAGGGATAACACTGTTTTCTTTATTCTATTAAAGTTCCTTGTTCAGTGTTAGAAGAAAGTGATTCTTTCTATTATTGTTTACCATTGTCATATGACAATTTGCACCCTACACAGCCAAGAACTACATCCTCCAGTAGACAGCATACCGCCCTTCTCTCAACAGGCCCATGCCCCTAGTAAGCCCCAGGTTTTTAAAAAATTGGGAAAAAATAGTTTCAGGTCAAATTAAGTGTTTCATTTAAATTTTGAGTGTTTTTATATTTCTAAATTTTTTTTAAATGAAGAAATTTTCTAAATGAAAAGATATTTTGAATTGGAAAATTAAAACATAGCTTTTTGTAAAAGCTGAAACAAAATGCTTTGATTTTTTTTCTCAAATTTTTTCCAGGTTTTTTTTTCAACTGAAACAATTGGGTGAAATTGACCCAAATCCATGCAGTGGTTTGGTCATGCTGAATCTGCATTTTTCCCTGAAAATTTTTTTGGCTGTATAATTTTGCCCAGTTCTTGGGTACACAAGATGACCACTCCCCATAGCAGGCTACTCAAAGAAACCTCACCTCCCATTCCTATTCTCCTGGGTGAGTGGGTCAGAGGGATGTACTATCTCACTACCAACTGCAAAAAACCTGCTTCTCCCCCTGCAGCCAATCTGTAACTGACCACAGGGACAGGGAAGCCCCATAATACCTAACAGTGGCTAGGGTACTGTGACCAAATGCATCCCTGTGTTCATAACCTACAGACTATTGTAATAATCCTTGTACAGAATATGCCTGTGAGGTATCACTTGAAAACTAATAACTTGGTGGTCAATAATATCATGGTTAAATGTTTGTAGCAACATTATATGTAAAGTTATGAACCTAAACTGAAATGTGTTTACCAGACTGGTCTGGGGAGGGGGCAAATTTGTTCCTCAAAGACAAAGGACAAGGTGACACCTCTAGTGAGGTGTCATCAAAGTTGATTGGCAATCACCAGTCAAGCAGCCATTTTTTGGCCAGGAAGGGGAGCAGAAACAGATCAAGCAGCATTTTAGCAAACAACAACATGGCATCTTTTTCACCACTAGACTCCATGTCTCCATCCTCACAGCTAGAAGAAACTTTATTTAGGGGTGACCCTCAGGGAAATGCATTTCAAAGGGTGACTGGACTATAAAATTGAGGGGCAAAAAGACCTCAGTGTCCCCTCTTTCTTTCGCTCCCTAACTCACTCTCTCTCTTTTCTCTAAGAAGACAAAAGAACCAGACTTTGGGGGGTTCTGACTGGAGAATTTGATCAGCCCTGATGCTGGGAACATGTGATAAGGATTTTATCTTGAACCAAGTCTAGTTTGTTAGTTTTAGTTACTAGAAACTGAACTGTTTGGGTAACTCCAAGTAAAGCAGCAAACTTGCATGTTGACCCTTTACAGGGGCAAAGGACTTTTAATATCTGAACTGTCCAGGAAAGGGCTGGTCAGTGCAGAACACATGTTTTGGGGGAAATTCAGGACTGGGAGTGTGTTGGCGCACCCTGCACATAGTAACCAAGGCTGGTGCAAGCCAGAGCGTGTCTGGTGCACTGCTGGGGTCAGAGCTGCTCGACCAGGGCTGTAGCCATACACAGACACTCAGGATATGACCTGCCTGCTGTTAGGCTGTTTGAGAGCAATCCAGACTGGAAGCTACAACAGCAAAGCATTGCTTTGGTCCCTTCGTGGGGGGGTCCCTTCGTGGCACCCAAGACTGCAAGGCAAGTGGTGACACAGCCCCTCACTGGTACGAATTGCACCCTGGAATGTGACAGGTACTCTTGAGTTTCCCTAACAACCATGTGATAGGGATTATGGTGCATCTTTTTTAGCATGTAGTTGCATACATTATTATTGTGGTAGCTCTTAGGAGCCCCACCCACAGACCAAGACCCCTTTGTGCTATGTGCTGTACAAATAGGGAAGTGAGGGAGCAGTGGGGGGGGGGGGAGGGGGAGAAACGTAACTAGCTTTAAGAATGAGCCTGATAAATTTATGGAGGGGATCTTATGATGGGACTGCCTACGATGGCATGTGGCCCGTCAGTGATTGCTAGTAGCAAAAAACCTGAAGTGCTGGAGAGGGGACACTAGATGGGGAGGGCTCTGAGTTACCTGGGAAAGAATTCGCTGTAGTATCTGCCTGGCGGGTCTTGCCCCCATGCTCAGGGTGTAACTGATCGCCATATTTGGGGTCAGGAAGGAATTTTCCCTGGTCCCACCCCACCATTTGGGGTCAGATTGGCAGAGACCCCGGGGGGGGGGGGTTCGTCTTCCTCTGAAGCATGGGTCACTTGCAGGTTTAAACTAGTGTAAATGGTGGATTCTCTGTAACTTGAAGCCTTTACACCATGATTTGAGGATTTCAGTAACTCAGCCAGAAGTTAGGAGTCTATTTCAGGTGTGGGTGGGTGAGGTTCTGTGGCCTGCAATGTGCAGGAGATCAGACTAGATGATCACGATGGTCCCTTCTGACCGTAAAGTCTATGAGAACAAAGAGATGGTTCTTGCCCCAGAGAGTTTACAATCTAAGTATCCAAACCTTGAGGCCCGTTCCCTGCAGGGTTCACAGTGCCCTACGGTCTGCTAGCTATGAGACACAACCCAGAGAAGCACAAGCAGCTAAAGAAACAACTCAGAGCCGAAACAGCAAAAGCAGGGATTGCTGCACTAGGAAAAAAGAATTAAAATGGAGCCCAGCTGGGACCACTCCTCCCCTGCCCTCAAGACTCCCTCTCTCCCTGATCCAGAACTGTGCTGGGTAGACCAACCCATTCTAGGGTGGTGCCTTTCCTCTGCACCCCCTTCCCGCATGCAGTCTTGGGGAAAAAACGCTGAGAGGAGCCAGGCAGACACTCCAGCTGGTAGGAACAGTTGCAGAAGCAGCAATGCAAGGCCCTTCAAACATTCAGGGACTTCGCTACTGTCCGGACTGGACTTTCTCTACTCTGTGCCAATTGGCTGTTTCCTCCAACCCTCTCCCTCCCCCCCTCTTATCCTCTTCTCACCTGCCCTGTCCCCCTCACCCCTTCCTGTCAATGCCCCTCTCCCTTCCCTTTTCTTTTCTTTCCATTGAGCTTATTCCCTCCTAACTAATCCCACCCAAAAAACCTGTGGAACTAACATACCGTGTGCTGCCATCGCACCGTTCACGCTGCTTGTGAGCTCTTCCACTTCCCCCCCACACACACACACACCATCTGTCTTTAGATTGTAACCTCGTGGGGGAAGGGGCCGTCTGCTACTCAGGGTTTGTACAGTGCCTACCACAATGGGTCTCTGCTCTTCATTGGTCCGTGGGCACTACAATTAATAACAATAACTACCTGTCATCTCTGTAGTCCCCATTTTTGTTAAGTCTCTTGTCATACAATAAGCCCCTTGGGTCCTTTCTCCTTCAGCCAGAACCACAGAGCTTCTTGATCTCTAAAGACACTGCCATAAGCCATTCAGGTCCATCCAAAACAATCGCACCCCTGATTGTGTAGAAGCCTTGCTTTAAAAGATTTGGCATAATAAGGATCACACTACCTTACCAGGCATTATCTTAAAGTTTCCTAACACAGCACACAGAGCTAACATAGGGTCCTAAATGTGACTGTATAGATAAAGTAGGTCCAAACCATAAAACACTCTGGCCCCGGGGGGGGGGGGGGGGGGGAGTTGTCCTGTGAGTTAAATGACAAGTGTTGAGACTTGCTACCTCATCAGTGTCAGCTGTCACCTTTGTGACCCAGAACAATACTTTACCTAGATTGTTTAAAAGCAGCAACGCTTTGGGTTTTGGGCGGGAATCTCATCTTTATTGCAGATTTTAAAAATAGCAAATTACTTTATCATCCACATTGTAATGTCTCATGGCAACTAGAACAAATAAGGCAGAGCTAAATGCAGCCATGACTTACAATAAAAGCACATTGCAGGAATCAGACATCTGTTGTTGTTAACAAGAAGTGGGACGAATTGTGGCTAAACTCTTCAGCAAAGCTCCAGACCACAGTCTTGGTAATCTCAAAATTTTTCCATTGGGTGTCTATCAATAAAACCAAGGGATCTGAGAGGAAATCCAGACTAAAACTGCAGCTTCCAGTGATTTAAACCTGAAAGGCGATATATATTTTTCTAACATCTGAGAGTAGCTGGAATTCTCATTGGCAATGTTTCTAGCACAACTTATTGTGGGACATGCTTTATTTGCTGTCACCCCGCCATGATTAAATCTGTGATGCAAACAATAAAATCTCACCTTCGTCCCATAAATCTATTACCAATAGGAAAGCAGAACCATACACACAGGGGAATTTCTGCGTATTGCAAATCTAAAGGTTATTTTAATCAATTTTGCATCTTTTTCCATACCTAGTATAAAAAGATGATTATTAGGACACATTGAGTGCAATAAACTCCTCCTTCCTAACCCAACATGCCCTCGAGTCCTTACAAAACTCAGCTGCTAAAATCCTATTCCTTGATCTTAGTCTGTCAATCTGACTCCACCTTTAAATCTCCCCACTGGCTCCAACTTCTCCACTGCATCAAGTTTAAACTTCTTGGATGAAATCCTGGCCCTATTGAGGTCAATGGCAAAACTCCCATTGAGTTCAATGGAGCCAGGATTTCACCCCTTGTCCTCATCTTCAAGGCCATATATAACCCCCCGCCCCTTCATTTTTTATCTGACCTAGTCTTCTGTCCTGATGTCCCCTACTCCTTCCCTCTAGAGAAAGGCTGGGTCCAAAGGGTCCTGGAACAATGGAAGCCAAGGAGAGATTATATATCTTAAATTAAATGGATTATATCCTAAATGGCCACCACATGCAACACATTGAACACAATAACATTCGGAATTATTATTATACACAATAATAATAAAATAATAATAATAATAATGAATGTTTATTTCTGTGGCACTGCATTTCCAAAGGCTTCTTGGGTGCTTAAAAAATATAACTATAACAAAGACCAGGAAAATAATTTGTAGGGTGTAGTGGCCACATGAGTTCCTGGTTTGGTAAAGATTAAAATATCAGATAGAAGACAGGGACATAGAAATAAGAGGACTCAAGCAAAGATCATACCCAGGAGCGCCGCCAGCTTTTCTGCCGCCCTAGGCGGCGGAAGATCCCGCCCCGAAATGCCGCCCCCCACGGAGGTGGCGGAAGGTCCCGTCGCCAAAATACCGCCGCGGTCACCGCCTCCCAAATTGTAGTGTCCTAGGCGACCGCCTAGGTCGCCTAATGGGTTGCACCGGTCCTGATCATACCAGACTGCTATGGCAAGCTAGACAGGACTAGAAAGACTGTGCAGAGCACCCCGACAAGTTTGGAGCACCTTATTGCCAGAATGATAAAGTATTAGAAAAGGCACCACGACTGGTAAAGGATGTCTGGGGGTATAACTGGTGGAGTGGTTAGCAAAATTAGGGGTAAATTTATTAGTACCAAGTGATCTGAATCCTGAAGTACTTACTTAGAGGATCTATGGGAAAACTCATGGAGTGAGGTGCAACTCAGCAGGAGAAAGGGTAGTAGTTTTAGGTCCTTAGTTCTTACCGTTGAATTATTCATGGAAAATAAATTATCCAGTGCATTTAGTGCTTTCTTTCTCTTGATGAATCATTCACATGCCAGTCCTGATTTCTGAGAATGAGTTTGCTAATGTAAAGATCCAGCTTCAATTCAGCAAAGCATTTAAGCATGTGAGTAGTCAGTGACTTCACTCATTAAAACCTGAGTACTGGGTGAAGTGTGGAGCTTTAATCCATCCCCTCCACTCAAGACCAGGAGATAGCTGCTGCGTAGCCCCACTTACACACACACTGCTTTTTCATCATCTGGGCTAGACTAGCATCTTAAGCCACTCCCCACCAATTGAGTGGCGTACTAGGGTCATTGGATCCACATCAAGATGGACCTGCACCGTTCCCTCGCCCAACCCCTTTGTGGCCTTCTTCACTAGACTATGCAGGTCTGACATGGAGGCCATTTCCATGGCATATATGGGTATTATTTGGATACCTTTATGTGGCTGCTCCACCAGCAGATAGCCTCCCAGCTGAGCCTCTATGTGGAGCCTAAGAATACAGTAGGAACAGGACTCCGTTATTCCTAGTTTGCACTTGTACATTTTTTCCAGGCTCCTTTTAGCTCTTTCCTGGTGCAGAATTATTCATTTCCCCAGCGCTTTAGGATTCTTCTGGGAATTGCTTACCTGAAAAAGGCACAGGCCCTATTAGCATGATCCATGGGAGGCTTCCACGTAACTCACCTGCTAGAGCTGGTGTGTGCAGACTTGAGCTTTAGCGGCTTGACTCTTGGCTGGCTCCCAACAGCTGTAAGGAAGCCAAATGTAAGCGACTGCAAATCATCTTCCCATTTTGCTTTTGAATGGTTTAACAGCAAAACACTGCCTTCGGCATGTAAAAGTTAGACACAATGATCATTAAACGAGCAGCAAGGCCATATGGAAAGCGGGGCATGTTCTCTGACACGGCACTGCATGGTGTTGGTGTCACAGGCGCTGTCACTCTCCAGAGTGGAGCTCACTGGCTAGTGTTGGAAGAGGGGTTTAAATTCGATTTTCTTCTTATTGGCATTCTCAGTAATACACATGCTGTTGTTAGAACAATTCAATATCATGAACCTTGCAGGTGGGTACAATAAAGCTTAGCACAAGAGGATATGTAACAGCTGAAGGAATTAAGCCTTTCCTCACAATAAAAACTCAATAAATAACTTTCCAGTCAGGCAAGACCTGCTTTTATCTTTGGTCAGAATAGCTATGTAAGCTGGTGGGATGACTGAGCAGAATCAAATCACAGCAGCAGGCAGTAAGGTGTTTGCAGCAGGAGACGATCTTTATAATCACAAATCAGAGCAAGGGAACAAAGAGTAGCAAACAACTTCACTAGTCGAGGGATCCTCCAGCCTGCAGAGCATGAATAGGGAGTCCTGATATTCTCCCCTTTCTGTCTCTCCACCAGTCCTTCTTATAACCCCTCCCCTGATTACCTGCACTAGGGAAGAGAAAACGTAAGTTGGTGATGACACCATATGTACTAAGGTCCAAGTAGTGCCTCATCACTCTATGGCAATGTAAGCCCAATACATCCACTAAATTAGAAAGGGCAAGTGACTCTTCCCCAACCCCCATCTAAAAATCCAGAGGAGAAGGTTGCTGTTCCGGAATGTCACAGCTGGTAGAAGGGTCTGGGAGCACATGGATTTTAGAGGAACTATAGGCCCCAGGGAGGAGGACAATCCCCATCTACACAGAGACATGAGCTATCTTGCAGGAATACCCATTGTTCTGCTGGCAGGCACCTCCTCCATCCTGGGTCTCCTGGGGCTGCCCAGTAGAAGCCACAGAAGAAAATCAGAAGAATTCAGTATAGCCCCTGGTTGTTTCACCTTCCAATTGGGCTTTCACATGGAAATCTCTGAGTTCTGCAGAAGAGGATACCACAAAGATTATAAATTCCCTGCACTGTTGCCCTCTACAACCTTTAGCTCTGCCTTCAGAATCCAGCAGTGCTCAGCTGGATGGTTATCTGTGCAGAGCTAGGGAGGAGAAACAGTGCCACAGAGACGGCAGATCTCTTTCTACATGAGCAGGGACAGATCCACATGCAGAGGCCTCCTCACATGGACGATTGGGGCAAAGAAATTAGTTTGTCTTGTGCTGCAATGTGGGGCCAGCAGCACTTGGTTGCAACACAAATGAAATGGATAGATAGTGTACGAGGCAATAGAGTAAACTATTAAGCTAATTAAATTTTTTCTTGTAGTTTTTAAGTGCATTTTAGAGATGTGACAAATATTCAGTTTGCACTTGATATATTTCTATATTGATCCACCTGTCCATTTCAGGTACTTAAATGGCCTCCATCACCATAGTATCTGATCACTTCACAATCACCATGGTATTTATCCCACACAACACAGAAGTACTATTTTCTCAGTTTACAGATGGGGAACTGAGACACAAAGAAACTAAGCGACTTCTCCAAATCTCTGGCAGAGTTGGGAATTGAACTTAAACTCCCTATTCCACACTTAGTACCAGGGGCGGCTCTAGCTTTTTTGCTGCCCCAAGCACGGCAGGCAGACTGCCTTCAGCGGCATGCCTGCGCCAGGTCCCCGGTCCCACGGCTTTGGCGTACCCGCTGCCGAATTGCCGCCGAATCCGCGGGACCAGCGGACCTCCGCAGGCATGCCGCGGAAGGCTGCCTGACTGCCGCCCTCGCAGGGACTGGCAGGGCTAGGGCCGGCTCCAGGCACCAGCCCACCAAGCTTGTGCTTGGGGCGGCACCTGGAGGGGGGCGGCGTGGCGCTCCAGCTCCCGCCGCCGGGGAGAGCGGAGCCCCGGCCGGGCACTCCGCCCTCCTCCCAGGGCTGCAGCCGCCCTCCCCCCCAGCGCCCTCCCCCCGGCACTCTGGCCGCCGGGGAGAGCGGAGCCCCGGCCGGGCTCACCGCCCTCCCCCCGGGGCTCCGGCCGCCCTCCCCTGCGGCACTGGGGGGGGGGGGGGGGCGGCCGGAGGCTTTTTTGCCTGGGGCAGCAAAAAAGCCAGAGCCGGCCCTGGGCAGGGCGCCCCCCAGGCACGAGCTTGGAGCGCTGGTGCCTGGAGCCGCCGCTGCTTAGTACCTTAACCACTGGACTGACTATTCTTCCTCCCCATGTGGTAGAATAATAAGGGCAAGAAATCTCATCCAAAGGGGTAAACTGCAGGCCTCACTTCATGCAGAGTAATAACTTACTCTGTGAGTAGTTTCATGTTATCTGATCATTTCTCAGATTTATAAGGAAACCATCATGATCAATGCAGAGCCTGGATACAGTGTTGCTTTAGCATGACTGGCACTCCCGAGTTTGAAAATGGGTCTAGAATGAATGGTTTATATGCTGTTCTTATGGGCATAAATGCAGCTGATCCCTGATCAATGTTGCCATGAGGTTAACATTGGTATGGCGACGGTAACAGCACTGACACATGATTTGCACAATGGACTCTTATTATGATGGTTTTTCCCTTGCCCTTCTTCGCATTGTGCTGTAATACATTGAAGCCAATGGTTTCATAGCTACTTGTGAAACATCAAATGGGAAGTGTCCTTCAGCAATACTAGTTGATCCTTATAAGCTCCAACTCTCAAATCTGATATAAAAGTGTTATCCCTTTCCCAGCGGCAGCCTGCTGAAGGTGGTTGTGTTGCTGTAGCAGATCACAGCCACCTTTTTTCAAAGGCCAACAAATGTTCCACTGCAATACTGACCGTGCAATAAAAATGTACTAGGTACACTGGGCAGCACTGGAAATGCCTTTTAATCCTATATGCTATACCTGGTGTATGATACAGTAGCACGAATACAGTTAACCTAATATCTACAAATAGAACCTAACCACACAATTTTCTATCATGCAGATGCAAACTTTTATCCAGCCACACCAAATAGGCATCAAGGTTGTATGTAGTTAGACATCAAGGACTGCCAAATTGGACAGATGATGTTCAGATATTTAAGTGCCTTCAATTGAATAACCCCATTTGGTTAATATAAACCAATGTACCATGAAAATTATTAACATACAGTACTAGCCAAACTCTTAGCCAAAAGCCATAAAGAGAAGTCTGTTTGAGGTGCTCTCTCACCAGTCTCTGCAAGCTCCTCAAGATTTAACTATCCTTCTCAGTAATAACTCTTAGGGCATAGCTAACTATAATAGATCTCATAAAGGTCAGTCATGTGGGAACATATGTGAGGGGAAAATGATTTGTAAATTTCTAGAAACCCAGGAATATTGGCAGACTATGAACATCAACTTTCTTCACTAATGCACAAGTATTCAGACTGATAGCTCATGGGAGGCCCATGTGTTATCCTTGGAAAGTGTAGGCTTCAGAGAGAAAATTCTGAGTTCTTTTCTATATTATCTTAATTAGGTGAACAGGAAAACACTTGGTAAATACATTATTCATACAAAGGAAACAGCTCTTTCCCAGTTCTGGGAAAATAAATGATTTAGGTTCCTTTTGATGTTTCAGTTTTACTCTGCAGCCAATCACTCTAACAGTTCCTCTGTCACTGTAATAATATGGTTTCCTTTCCTAACTGCTTATTTATTTCTCCTGGTAGAGATGACATATTACATTCTTGGGGCTGGTTACGGGCACACTCAAATTTAGTTTCTAAAATATTTTTATGCTGTCCTCATATTTTAGGTGTTCTACTGTTTTAGCATTCCATCATTCTTAGCTGGAAGTCTAGCCAACCGTAGGAAATCCAGTAAACTTTGGTTTCTCCCCATTAGCCTGATGATGTGGCAGAATTAGAATCTGATCCATGCTACTGTAGATTTAATTGCCTTATATTGGTGGGAGAGCAGCAACTGAATACACAATTATTTAGTGACAGCAGTACTTTAAGACAAAACCTTTCCAAACTTGCAACAAATTCTTCTCTGTGCTTTCCACTCATAACAATCCCACTCCCACCAGAAAAAGACAGATGTCAAAACAGGGCTCTGCTCCTAATTTGTGTGTGAATAGAACAGAGTCCTCTTAATTGGAGCATCCTGGTGAGTGGCCTTTTGCCTCCATTGTCTGCCATTCCCAATTTACAGAGGACACCATTTTAACAATGGGGCTTTCTGGGGTGCTCCAAAGTCCATCATATTACTGTTCAATTCAATGAGTTGCCTGTGTGAATTGGGACAGGGACTGAGCTTGCTGCCTGACTAATGCTAGCAGCAGGAACAGTTGCAAGATTCCCAGTACGGTGGCCCAGCATGTGTAGCTGGTGCAGAAAGAACATACTAACAACCACAGCCAGCCAGACATCTAGCAATTCATCCACTTTTTGTACGCTTCATAGCCGAGGTTGGACTGAAAGCTGTAGTTTGAGGAGCAAACACGCAGAACCAGAAGGAGAAGGAGACAAACAAAATACATAAGCAGTAGGTGTCTCCATTTAGAGAAATGAGTGCCCCCATTAAGCAGTTGTCATTGCTATAAATAGCTTTGGACTTAAATGTCAACTCTTGGGAGGCAGCCCAATTAAGAAGCTTCCCCAATTAAGTGTGGAATGCATTATATTGAAAAGTGTCCAGTATGTGGGCATCATTCGGAACAAAAAATGAAATTGGTAGAATATGCACAGTTTGAACTAGGTGCTGTAAAATAACCTATAAATGTGATTAGCATTTACATTAACTCCTTTTCTGCTACGTCCTCAGGAGCACCAGGTTTTTAAAGGCAGGTCCATAGTTTTCTAAAAGGGTAGCTATATATTGTACCAGTTCAAAGGGGTGTATGAGTGCTCCTTCCCAGGCCTGCAGCCTGAATTCTGGAGCACTAAAGAGGAGGTATACATTAGCAATCTATTGGGTGCGCTGGAGTTCAATCAGCCCTCTAGCTCAGAGAAAAGGAAAGTTATACAAATGCTACTGCTTATCTGACTCCAGAGCAGAATTTAACCATTGTTTGAGGGTATTCAGATGTGGGGTTTTGACTGAGGCCTGGTCTACACTAGGAGGTTATGTCGAATTTAGCAGCGTTAAATCGAATTAACCCTGCACCCGTCCACACAACGAAGCTATTTAGTTCGACATAGAGGTCTCTTAAATTCGACTTCTGTACTCCTCCCCAACGAGGGGAGTAGCGCTAAATTCGACATGGCCATGTCGAATTAGGCTAGGTGTGGATGGAAATCGATGGTAATAGCTCCGGGAGCTATCCCACAGTGCACCACTCTGTTGACGCTCTGGACAGCAGTCCGAGCTCGGATGCTCTGACCAGCCACACAGGAAAAGCCCCGGAAAATTTGAATTCCTGTTCCTGTCTGGGCAGTTTGAATCTCATTTCCTGTTTGGACATTGTGGCGAGCTGAGCAGCACTGGCAACGATGCAGAGCTCTCCAGCAGAGATGGCCGTGCAATCTCAGAATAGAAAGAGGGCCCCAGCATGGACTGATCGGGAAGTCTTGGATCTGATCGCTGTGTGGGGCAATGAGTACGTGCTTTCCGAGCTGCGATCGAAAAGACGGAATGCAAAGATCTACGAGAAGATCTCAAAAGCCATGACAGAGAGAGGATACAGCCGGGATGCAACGCAGTGCCGCGTGAAAATCAAGGAGTTGAGACAAGGGTACCAGAAGACCAAAGAGGCAAACGGACGCTCCGGATCCCAGCCCCAGACATGCCGTTTCTACGAGGCACTGCATTCCATCCTAGGTGCGGCCGCCACCACTACCCCACCACTGACCGTGGACTCTGACGATGGGATATTGTCGACGGCCGCTTCCTCAGAGAAGTTAGCGGACGGGGAAGATGAGGAAGGAGATGAGGAGGACGAGGCAGTCGACAGCGCTTACAACGCTGATTTCCCAGACAGCCAGGATCTCTTCATCACCCTCACAGAGATCCCCTACCAACCGTCCCCAGGCGTTAACCCTGACCCAGAATCAGGGGAAGGATCAGTCGGTAAGTGTTTTAAACATGTAAAAATTTATTTTGAACAGAACATTCATATTAACAGTGGGTTTTTCATGATTTGTTTGCCCTAGGCGCTTAACGTTTCAGTCCTTGGCAGTGCAACTACTGCAAAAAAATCTAACAATGTCCGGTTTATCATGATTGGTTTGCCCTAGGCGCTCTACTGTTTAGTCCTTGCCAGTGCAGCTACAGTAAAATTCGGTCTATATGTCCGGGGATAGAGCTGAAATCCTCATGGGACATCTCCATAAAGCTCTCCTGGAGGTAATTGGAAAGCCTTTGCATGAGGTTCCTTGGGAGAGCGGCCTTATTGTGTCCTCCGTAGTAGGAAACGTTTCTGCGCCAGGAGATCATCAAGTACTCCGGGATCATTGCCTTGCAGAGCAGGGCGGCATATGGCCCTGGTCTTTGCAGGCTTTCCCGAAGCAGCCGTTCTTTCTCGGTCTCTGAAATCCTCATCAGAGTGATGTCGCTCATGGTGACCTGCTTTGAATTAGGTAGGGGAATGTTAGTATTGGGACTGCTTGCCTGTTCCTTTACAGAACTGTAACCGGCGGTTTACCGCCATGCGGTGGAGGCGGGAGAGGGGCAGCATACAGGGATCTTTCCCTGGGACAGCCGCGAGGGGGTGGGACAGGGGCAGAGTTCATGCTTGCCGGATTGCTGGCAGCAGGAACTGGCCAACGCTAGGAGCATTGCTTTGACCGTGAAAGGAGGCCAGTGCTATTATTAAAGTTTGAAGCAGCCACAAGTCTACGGCTTACCATGTCAGCCTGCTACCCAAATTCCGCTGTCCTGCCCCGCTTCTCTGATCTGCACTGCAAGACCCCAGGCACTGAATGCGAAGGCCGATAATTCGACCTTGTCCTGAGTGCGCATGTGATAGGTGCTGTGCATGGTCTTGTTCACAGAGAAAGACTATGTTCTTTGTTCACAACAAAATTTATCTTTCTGAGGAATTCACTCCCTTTTTCCCATCCCACAGCTGCGACTGTCTCCCGACCTACCCTGGCATCACACTCCCAGAGGCTGGCGCAGATTAGGCATAGAAAGAAAAGGACACGGGACGACATGTTCTCAGAACTTATGGGCTGCTCCCGAGCCGAGGCAGCCCAGCAGACCCAGTGGAGGGAGAACATGTCCCAAATCCATCGAGCACACATTGAACGGGAGGAGAGGTGGCGGCAGGAAGACCAGCAGGCGACTCAAACGCTGCTTGGACTAATGAGGGAGCAAACGGACACGCTCCGGCGCCTTGTGGATGTTCTGCAGGACCGGAGGCAGGAGGACAGAGCCCCGCTGCAGTCTATCCGTCACCGCCCTCCCCCGCCACAAAGTCCCATACCCCCCTCACCAAAAGTACCAAGAAGGAGGAGCGGCAGAGTCCGTGAAAACTCTCACTCCACCCCTGCAGACTGCTCAAGGAGCAGAAGGCTGTCATTCCCCAAAATTTGATAAGTCCTTTCCTTCCCGCCTCACCCAAGCCCCCGTCCCAGTTTCATCCCCTAACTGTGTAGTTGCTAATAAAAAATACGTTCCTGTTAATTACTGTTTCCATCATGTTCTTTTTGAGGAGAGTCTGTTTGAAGGGGGGAAAGGGGGTTGGTAATTGGACAGGACAGTCACCTTTACCAGGGTACAGACGCGGGGGCAGGTTCAGCAGCAGGTCACACACACACATTGCAGTCACTAGGCACCCATGTCAGTCTGGGAGGTGGTTTTCATGTTCTGTGGGGGGGGGGGCTATGTGACTTTGTGGCGGGGGAGGGCGGTTAGAGATCTTATGCAGCGGTCCTTATCCTGGATCACAGAGCCATGCAGCAGGGGATCTGTAACCGTCCTCCCCCTGCCACAAAGTCACATAGCCCCCACACACAGAGTCCCGAACAGGAGGGGTGGCAGGCTCCGTTGAAACAACCAGTCCACCAGTGCGGAGCCTGTCATTCCTCAAGTTTAGAAGCGTCCTTTGCATCACTACACTACACCCGCTCCCCACCACAGTCTGCGTCCCAGTTTCAACACTTTACCACGAAAACAGTAATAAAGACAACTGTGTTCATTAACAAATTTCCAGTGATTTTATTTTTAAACGTGTGTTGGAAGGGGGTGAACGGGGTGAACGGGGTATGTAACTGGAGAGGATAGTGAACATTCACTGGGTAAAGAAACGGGGGCAGGTTCAGCTTCTCTGTAAACAAACTTAATAGTCACAGGTTACCCTGCTCACTCTGGAACCTAGCTTTCAAAGCCTCCCGGATGCACAGCGCGTCCCGCTGGGCTCTTCTAATCGCCCGGCTGTCTGGCTGGGTGTAATCAGCAGCCAGGCTATTTGCCTCAACCTCCCACCCCGCCATAAAGGTCTCCCCCTTGCTCTCACAGAGATTGTGGAGCACACAGCAAGCTGCAATAACAATGGGGATATTGGTTTCGCTGAGATCAGAGCGAGTCAGTAAGCTTCTCCATCTCCCCTTGAGACATCCAAAAGCACACTCCACCACCATTCTGCACTTGCTCAGATGGTAGTTGAAGAGTTCTTTTTCACTGTCCAGGGCGCCTGTATAGGGCTTCATGAGCCAGGGCATTAGCGGGTAGGCTGGGTCCCCGAGGATGACTATAGGCATCTCCACATCCCCAACAGTTATTTTGTGGTCCGGGAAGTAAATACCTTCCTGCAGCCGTCTAAACAGACCAGAGTTCCTGAAAACACGAGCGTCATGAACCTTGCCCGGCCATCCGACGTTGATGTTTGTAAAATGTCCCCTATGGTCCACCAGTGCTTGCAGCACCATTGAAAAGTTGCCCTTTCGGTTAATGTACTGGCTGGCCTGGTGGTCCGGTCCCAGGATAGGGATGTGAGTTCCATCTATAGCCCCACCGCAGTTTGGGAATCCCATCGCGGCGAAGCCATCTATGATGACCTGCACGTTTCCCAGGGTCACTACCTTTGACAGCAGTACCTCAACGATTGCGTTGGCTACTTGCATCACAACAACCCCCACGGTAGATTTGCCCACGCCAAAGTGGTTCGCGACTGACCGGCAGCTGTCTGGCGTTGCAAGCTTCCAGAGGGCTATGGCCACTCACTTCTGGACACTCAGGGCTGCTTGCATCTGGGTGTCCTTGCGCTTCAGGGCAGGGGACAGCAACTCACAAAGTTCCAGGAAAGTTCCCTTCCGCATCCGAAAGTTTCGCAGCCACTGTGATTCATCCCAGACCTGCAGCACTATGCGGTCCCACCAGTCCTTGCTTGTTTCCCGGGCCCAGAATCGCCGTTCCACAGCATCAACATGACCCATTGCCACCATGATGTCCACGGCGCGGGGTCCCATGCTTTGTGACAGGTCTGTGCCACTCTCAGACTTCATGTCCTCACCGCGCTGCCGTAGCCTCCTCGCCCGATTTCTCAGCATCTGCCTCTGGAAAAGGTGGATGATAAGGTGGGAGGTGTTGACAACGGCCATAACTGCAGCGATGGTCGCAGCGGGCTCCATGTTCGCAGTGCTGTGGCGTCCGCGCTGTCACTGACCAGAAAAGTGCGCGAACTGATTGCCCGCCGGCGCTTTCAGGGAGGGATGGCGGGAGTGACGGTTGGATGACGACAGTTACCCAAAACCACCCTCGACACATTTTTTTCCCCAGAAGGCATTGTGGGCTCGACCCAGAATTCCAATGGGCAGCGGGGACTGCGGGAACTGTGGGATAGCTGCCCACAGTGCACCGCTTCCAATGTCGACGCTTGCCCCGTTAGTGTGGACTCACAAAGTCAAATTACTGTCCTTAGTGTGGATACACACGTTCGACTTTGTAATATCGATTCCACATATTCGATTTAAGTAAAATCGAACTACTCTCGTAGTATAGACATACCCTGAGTCCATTACAGAATCAAGGACCAGGAAGTGCCCCTAAGCTCCAATCTGGATCCAAACTTTCTCAAAGATCAGCATGCTCCAATTTGGAGGGCTAGCTCAGTTCTCTCTTTGTTACTACTAATGTTATTAAGCACCTATATTCCATTTTATATCTTCAAGATCTCCTACAAACTTTAATCCATGAGGAAAGTGGAAAAACAGTTATTTTTCCCCTTCAAATATAATTTCCAAAGAAAGTTTCCTGGTCATAATATTGTAGCTAGCTTTCTAACTTTGATATAGATTTCAGCGACCCAGCATGCTGATGCAGTAGCCTTCTTTCTTTTTGTTTAGTTCCTACATGATCAAAGGTTTCAGAGTAGCAGCCGTGTTAGTCTGTATCCGCAAAAAGAACAGGAGTACTTGTGGCACCTTAGAGACTAACAAATTTATTAGAGCATAAGCTTTCGTGGGCTACAGCCCACTTCTTCGGATGCATATAGAATAGAACATATATTGAGGAGATATATATATATACACACATACAGAGCGCATGAACAGGTGGGAGTTGTCTTACCAACTCTGAGAGGCCAATTAAGTAAGTGAAAAAAAAACTTTTGAAGTGATAATCAAGATAGCCCAGTACAGACAGTTTGATAAGAAGTGTGAGAATACTTACAAGGGGAGATAGATTCAATGTTTGTAATGGCTCAGCCATTCCCAGTCCTTATTCAATCCTAAATTGATTGTATCTAGTTTGCATATCAATTCCAGCTCAGCAGTCTCTCGTTGGAGTCTGTTTTGGAAGTTTTTCTGTTGTAAGATAGCCACCCGCAGGTCTGTCATTGAATGACCAGACAGGTTAAAGTGTTCTCCCACTGGTTTTTGAGTATTATGATTCCTGATGTCAGATTTGTGTCCATTAATTCTTTTGCGTAGAGACTGTCCGGTTTGGCCAATGTACATGGCAGAGGGCATATGATCAAACTACACCGACACAGTGGCTTCAGACTTTGGATAAGCAATCATTCATTTTCTGGATGGGTACACGATGTTACCTTAAGTCACAAGTCTCTCAAGACATGCCCTCTGGATAAAGACAACATCCTAAGAGGAACACTCCTAAGTTACGACATTCAGATCCAGATGCTCTAGAGTGATGATCTTGGTGTGGGTTACTGGTCCTTAGGCCTCTTCCAGAAGAAGGCTGCTAATGGATAAGGGATCTGCTAAGCTTTGGTCTTAGTGTTTTATTTTTGTCTGTGTGACTGTGCTTTAGTTTCCTAAAATACTGCTACTTATTATTGACACAATTCCTCTAAATCTTTTTAAGACCTCCATTTGCCTTGTTCCAGGTTGTCTTTTAACTTACCAAGAACACCTTTCACTCCTTCCATATGTTGAGATGGCCTTCTCAGACAAAAGATGAATGCTTTTAGTAAACTAAATATTTTTGCCTTCTGGGGAGGATGTACAAAAAAATCTGTTTATTTTTATGCATACTTAATACTTTTCCCAATAGAAAACCCCACTGAGATTCCAGTTCCACATCTGTGAAACAGATCTACAGAGGAGATCTGTATCACCAAACTGAAGTAACATACTTTTGATATTTTCTCAGTGTAGTAAGGCAGTTGATATAAAGTGCACTCCACTTAACACAGATACACTTAATTGGACAATCAGTTAAAAACACACACACATATCTATATTTCAGTCAAATACAATGAGTCAAGTGCACTCATTTCTGCTTAATATAGATCATTAATTGTTCTGCCAGGACCTGGGTTTAAACCCTATCATTGCAACTAGGTATTAACCAATTAGCACTTTATTGTTGTGCAAAGGTGTAGATAATTATCATGTAATTAAGCAATTCTACTATATTAACCCTGTGTCATTGATTCAGGGAAACACTTAAACACATGCTTAACACTCAAGTCAACTTAAAGTTAGGCATGTGCTTAGGTGCTTTGCCAAATCGAGACCTTAAATTATAAAAGCCACATTGTGTTTGACTCAAATGCTACAGAACCAAAGACATTCTGAGGCAAGAATAAAAATTCAGGCCAACATTCTATCATACAGCTGTAATGGTTTAAAAAACAACCCACAAACGCTTCACTTTCTGCTGCTATTACTAAGTTGTATTCATTAATAAGTCATTTGAGCATCAGTGTGAGCTTTGCCTGAGTAAAGACTGCAGTGAGCTTGTAGTAAGGTGGGATGCTTAGTGGGGCACCCCATAGGGAAGCTCCTGGAGCTCCCCATCTGCACTAGGAAGAGAGCAATCTGCAACATCCCATGCAGGAGTGCAGCAAACTCCCCCTCGTGAGACCGGAGAACTGGGCTGGCTAGTGCATGGGGGAAGCTATGGCTCTGCCTACTCGAGATTAGGCAATTTGCTCCAAAGATAGGGGAGCAACTCAGCAGGAGTTGGGGGGACTGCCATTCTGGCCAGCCCTTATGCTGGGTGCAAAGCAGACTCTTTACTCAGCGTTTGACCCAATGATAATACCACCATGCACTTGTACAATGTCTTTCTTCTGAGACTCTCCAAGCACTTACAGCAGTGGGCAAGTATTGTACAGGGAGATTTTGGAAAACCAGTAAAGTGCCTGAAACCAGTATTGCTTATTGCTAAAAGCAGCCTCAGCTTGACCAAGGCAAGAGGGGAGGGGGTTTTGGGTGCCACAGAAAGGGCAGTTTGCCCCCACGTCCTTCCTGATTAAAAATTGTGTTGAAGTTGGTGATACATGCATTTTAGAAGAGCAGGATGTGCCCTCAGGAATGTGTCTAACAGGGTCTCAAGGCTGCCAGCTCTGGGGAAAACCCACACCTGGTTAATCAATAATCAGAAGGAAGCCTCTTGCTTGACCATTGAAACTGCTTAACAAGTTTTCTTTGAGGGACATGTCATTCTATTACTTTGTATAAATAAAGGGGGGAAAGTTTGAGGTAGTGGGACTCTTCGGGACTGGACTCTCCCTCCGGATGCATCTTGTGTTCCCGACCGGCAGACAGGCTGCTGCTGTGCCACTCTAAGCCACACTCAACTTTGGTAATTATCGAGGGTTGGGGGTGTTTTACTAACCTGTTGCAGACATGTGTAAGTGCTTGAGACTAAGTAAAGTTTAGCTTTAAATGAAAGCACTTTTGTGTTGTCCTGTTTGTGCCAGCCATCTATCGGTCGGACGGCCCGTGTCTCCCCTGATTTATTTCCTGACACCACCTCACACAGAGTAAAAGTTACCAAGAGCTTTGGGTTGAAAGAACCCCGGGTAACAGTATCATCACCACCAAGGGAAGAGCATCAATAGGATTTTGCCTCCTTTGAAGGACAGATAATATTTCTGCATTGGAGCCTTTTATTGTTTACCTTCTCTGGACTGCCAGTTCTTGGAGTTCTCTTTTATTCTATAGATCAGTGACCGAGTGAACTATGTTTAAAAAACGTAACAAATAATTTGCTGAAAAACACCTCTCAATTTTTAAACCAAATAATTTGTTTAGAAACTATTTCTCCCCGATAGCGAGAGGTTAGGCACCATTAGAACTTCTATTACACACAAAACTGTTCGAATGTTCTCGCCTTTCCTTGGCTGCATCGACTCTGGACAGCTTCATTTTATTTTAATAACTCTTTGCCTCAGTTATGCTGCAGCTGGAGAATTTGTGACCTAGCTCACGTTCTTACAAACAAGGAAAAATGGTATGTATAAGATCAAAAATGACTTCCTCTGTCTGTTTTGCTGCTGAAGGCAGTTGGCCTGGGTTGACATCTCTGTTGTCTCAATCATTGATGAAAGAGGGAGAAGGAGAAAAAAGCCCCTTTAAAGTTGTGAAAAGTCTTATTTTTTCTGAGAAAAGAATGACTTACAGGAGTGACGAGTTTATCATAAGTTACACAGGGACAGATTGCAAGCCCCTTACTCTTGCTGGATCATGAAATCAGTGAGATTATTCATGCAAATTACTGCTCACCAGTGGGAGTAAACAATTTCACTCATAATTACTGTTACACAGTACTAGTGTAAAATATTTGGAACCCTATTCTGCCTGATTTACGCTTTCATGCAGACCCAATAACTTCAGGGGTGAAAATCAGACCAGAATTTGGTGTGTCTAAAATCTTTTGCAAAGGATTTTGAATAAAATAAATCCTCTTCCTATATTTGATCCCTTGGACTGCATATTACAGTATCTGTTAGTGGGTTCATGTGAACCATTTTTACAGTTTTAGTTTGGGTGGATTCAGTTGAACAAACACAAAACATACAGCAAAACTCAGCTGAAACAGCAGAGTTTCATCTGATTTGGAGGTCTGGGCAGGTCTACATTTAAAATGCTGCATCAGCACAGCCGTCCCATTGCAGCTGAGCTGTATTGCACTTAAGTGAAGGTGCTCCTACGCGGATGGGAGAGCTTCTCCTGTCAGTGTAGTTAGCTACCACCTCTCGGAGAGATGGGTTATGTCAATGGGAGAAGCATCGACATAGCACTGTCTACATGGTGGGTTAGGTCAGTGTAACTACATTGCTCAGGTGTGTGGATATTTCAGACCCCTGAGTGATGTAGTTATACCGATATAGGTCTGTAATGTAGACCTGGCCTATGAGACTCAAAACCAGATGGAGCTGCTGAGTTTTGCATGTCTTCCACCAGAACCATAAAATTGGCCTCCTGGTTTGTGGTTTATGATGTTCCAGGGTGCAAGCCAGACCAGTGAGGGGCTGTGTCACTACTTGCCCTGCAACCTGGGGTGCCTCACAATTCTTTGTTGCTGTAGCTCCAAAACTGGGCTCCTTATAAACAGCATGCAAGTCACACCCTGAGTGTCTGGGTATAGCCACAGCCCTGGTCCAGTAGTTCTGACCCCAGCAACTGGGCAGCAAACACCAGCCGCACTGTGGCTTCCAGCAGCATTGGTTACTATTTGCATGGTGACCCCAAGAGGCTCCCTGTTCTGAACTTTCCCCCCCAAAATGTGTGTTTTTCACTGTCCAGCCCTCTCCTGGACAGTCAGGTATATTAGTCCATTGCCCCTCTAAAGGTATCAACATACGACAGTCAGCTTCCTTAAATGAAGTTACCCAAATAATTCATAATACCAGATTAGTTTTAATTAAAGAAGAAAACAAGTTTATTTAACTATAAAAAGAGAATTTTAAGTGAGTGCAAGTAATGAGGCATTAGAGTCAGAAATGATTACAAGAAAACTAAATATAAAACTCTTTCTAAACTTAACAAACTAGACTTGGTTCAAGGTGAAGTTCAAGGTTTTCAGTACATAGCTGAGCAAACTCTCAGGCCAGGATCTGATCCCAAAGTCTATAGATAGGCTGTTTCTTTTGTCTTCTTATGTGGAAAAGAGAGATGGATAGGGAGAGATAACTTGTGGTGCTTTTGCCCCTCACTTTTATAGTTCAGTCACCCTTAGAAATGCAGTTTCCTGAGAGTGACTCCTAGATTAAATTCGTTCAAGCTGAGAGCAAAGCGACATGGAGTCTGGTGGGGGGAGAGATTTTATGCTGTTGCTTGCTAAAATGCTGTTTTGTTTGTTCCTTCCTTACCAAAGAATGGGCACTTGACACCTGGCTAGAGGTGTCTCCTTGTCCTTGGTCTTTGAAAAACAGGTTTACCCACTCCCAAGACTTGTCTGGTAAACGAGTTCAATTAACAAATGACTCATCACCAATGTACTGTACTTGCAAATATCTAAAGAGTTTCTGGTTCCCATACAAACCTTCAGAACCTATTTCTCCATCTCATAATCTAAACTCTATCATAGATGTAAAATGTCATGCTTTACACTCTGACGTCTGATTTTTTTCCTGAACAAATATAGATGCTAGCATTTTTTATGGATGCTTCTACTTGTGTGCGTGTTTATATGGGCGGAAAGTCAGAAGCCAAGGCTGAGGTTGCCTGGAAGTTTTATCCAAATTGTGTCTTTCTTCTACATGTATAGCTTTTCTTCTTTCCTTTGTGGCCTTGCTCCAATGATCTCATTTTCTCTTGTCTGCCACTATTTCTAGTTTTTAATGTCTTTTCTCTTCATTTATGCACTCATCTCCTTTCATTTGCCTCTCTTTCTTCTCTGTGCTCCTTGAACACCTTGTTTTTCCACTGTTGGGTGTTTGGGGTTCCTTCCCCCCCCCCAGTTTTGCATCTCTATTTTTATTTCCCTTTTGATTTTTTATTTCCTGTGTTTGTTTCTCTTCTTTAGTTTCCCCTCTGAATCATTCTTCTGTTTTGGGCTTTGCAGCATCATTATCCTCTTTGAATCTTCTTCTCTCTTGACTACAACGCCCTCTCAGTCCTCCGTGGTTGACTCAGCCAGAGCTGCGTGGGAAGTGATTGTGAGTGAATCAGTGACTTGGTGCTCAGAGGGGCATTAATAATCTATTTATTCGCAGTTCCTACCTGTATATCTAACTCCTTCTCTAGTGACCATTTTTCAGATGGAGCTATATATAATCTTTAGACGTATGAATATGGAATGCACTTCAGAGAGGCTGGAAGAGTTACTTTAAGGACGGAAGAGGCTGAAAAATTGAAAAGTTACAAGTAGCAACAGCTAAAATTAGTCCTAGTGGAGAAGAGATTATTAGCTAGGTGAATTAAGGATCTTAAACAGCAGGTGGCCTGTTTCCATAAATCAAAATGTTCTAATAAACCTACAGTATAATTCACATTCAAGTGTTATATTTTTATTTAACTGTAAAATGCAGAAATTGTCTTTCATCAGGCTAATGTAATATATTGTGGGACGGGACCAAATTAGGGCATGGTCTAGAAACTTTTATAGTATATGGAAATATTTTGTGATATCTTAAAATACAGTTTTGGAGCATTTGTTTTCTTTCCAGCACAAAGGCCCCTTTCATTCCTGTAATTAAAACTGGTAAATAGTTAAAGTCATGGAACACACAGAGATGATTTTTAAATGGAACCAGATTTTTTAAAAGGCTGTAAAAGTACCTCTGTCTCCTGGGAATCTCACTGGTGGTTCCCTCCTGAGTCTCCTGAACACACTAACGTGTGCTGGCTCTGGGGAAATGTTCACATTAATAGGACACTGGCTAATTCTTTTTTATTGTTTTTAATGTTATTTTAGTACCCATTGTTTCCAATGCCCTCTTGAAAGCTTGAGCATAAGGGACCTGCATTTCCTATCATTTACACTGATGTAAATCCAGAGTAACTCCCCTGACATCAATGGAGTCACAATGGTGTTAAACTGGTATAAGTGAGGGGAGAAGGGTTGTTCAGAAGAGCTGCTCTAGGGAGAGATTTTCCTACTTATTTCAGCTCCACTCATTGATTGTATCTGTGCAGATAGACCCATGTGCATGTGTGGAACCGTGCAGTCTTTGTCCTTTCCTATTTTGGTAAATAGTATTTTCCCCTTGGTTTGGAATAGAACTGAAATGAACATGTTTCTTTTACTTTCCCCCAGAATAACAGTGACCAGTCTAATTGGTTCACAAAGGGTTTGAAGCAGCACAGGGGTCATGGACACAATCATTTGGGGAGGGAAGGGGGCTGAAAAACTCTGATAATATCCCTTTAAAGAAACATGTGACAAGCACATCGTAGCTATTTCTTCCAAGACTGGTGAGCTTTAAACTGATGTATCAACTTCAAACCAATCCTCTATCTAGTGAGCCATCCACCTGAATCTGTTCCTTAGTGCTTCTGTTTAATAAAGATTGTTCAACCAAATTATAATGTTAATTACCAAATTATATGTGTCCTTTGTTAATTTGCTTACCACTGTGTTTTCTTTTTCCTGAGTTTTAAGAATCAGAAAGATATTCTATGGAACTTCCTCCAGCTAAGGGAATGTATGTGGCTGTGTTATAATCCCCAGAGCTGAATGCTGTTGAGTGAGACAAATAAAAGAAGAGTATGGAAAAATGAATAAAAAGTTGAGAGAAAAGTTGGAATACAGCATCTCTTTCTGACAGTAGCTTTTCATTTTAGGAGTGAGTGGGGCAAACCTTCATTTTGGAGGTACATTACCTCACTCCCCTTCCAATTTGGGCACTGCATCTGGTAAATATTAAACTTTTAACCAGTCCAACTGGAAGTTGACTTTTAATATAAAACTCTTGGAAGCAACCCTCCTTGTAAATACAGTGTTATAGGCCGGCCACAAAAGAATGGCATGAGATCAAAAATACACTGTTACTAAACTTGAAATAAAATTTGCCACAAGAAGAGTACTTGTTTAATTTCTACTTTCAAATGACCCCCAGGTAATTAGATAATAGCCTAAATGGAGTTCCTAATATGGCTATAAATAAGTAAACCTGGAAGGTCGGACATTTTGGAGTGTTCCCAGATTTAACACTGCAATAAAAAACCCGTGTACATTAAACCTTACCAACACCCACCCAGAAAGTTAATCTGTATCATACAGAGAAGCATCAAACAGAGAATTGAAGTTCAAGAAGGTGCAGATCCTTCAGACATCACTTGTGTGTTGTTACAAAGATGGAGAAACAACTTACTCCTTTTCCTGAAGAATTATCCAGTTACCAATATTTTAAAAGACAAATTTTCTAGATATTGGACAAATGCTTTTTCATTGAAAAAGTATCCTAAGAAACTCCAAGTTGGTTTTCCAGGTCATAACTTTTTATATTCATCATTCCATGGGCAGTATAGGGAATGATCATAAATTTTATCAGTGCTGCTATAGAGAAAACAAAATCTGAATTAAAGCTGAGATTTTCTCTGCAGACAGACTCAATAAGAGGGATATTTTCATGTGACACAACAACCAAATGAGTTCAATTAACAGTTATATAGCAGCAACCACACCTAGACTCATTCTATGCTCTTCTGTTTGAACATGGTTGGTTTTTTTTAGGTTTTTTTTTTTGAGCATATAAAATTCTTAAGAGGAAAATTCCTTTCAATCTTTGAATTTGAATTATTTTCTCCCTCCCCCTTGTTTATTTGGTGTTCTCTTTAACTCTTATTTTAAAGGTACTTTCACTACCATTCTCAAAACTACGATACATGCACGAGGAAATAAGGAAACAAATCAACAGAGCCAGAAGTGCACCCAGAAGCCTCCTGCTGCAAGACAAGCCCAAGAAAGAAACCAACAGAACTCCCCTGACCATCACCTACAGTCCTCAGCTAAAACCTTTCCAATGCATCATCAGTGATCTACAACCCATCCTGGACAACAATCCCTCGCTTTCACAGGCCTTGGGAGGCAGGCCAGTCCTCGCCCACAAACAACTTGCCAACCTTAAGCATATTCTTACCAGCAACCACACACCGCACCATAGTAACTCTAACTCAGGAACCAATCCATGCAACAAACCTCGATGCCAACTTTGCCCACATATCTACACCAGCGACACCATCACAGGACCTAACCAGATCAGCCACAACATCACCAGTTCATTCACCTGCACATCCACCAATGTAATATACGCCATCATGTGCCAGCAATGCCCCTCTGCTATGTACATTGGCCAAACTGGACAGTCCCTACATAAAAGGATAAATGGACACAAGTCAGATATTAGGAATGTCAATATACAAAAACCTGTAGGAGAACACTTCAATCTCCCTGGACACACAATAGCAGATTTAAAGGTAGCCATCCTGCAGCAAAAAAACTTCAGGACCAAACTTCAAAGAGAAACTGCTGAGCTTCAGTTCATTTGCAAATTTGACACCATCAGCTCAGGATTAAACAAAGACTGTGAATGGCTAGCCAACTACAAAAGCAGTTTCTCCTCCTTTGGTGTTTACACCTCAACTGCTAGAAGAGGGCCTCATCCTCCCTGATTGAACTAACCTCGTTATCTCTAGACTGATTCTTGCCTGCATATTTATAACTGACTCTGGAAATTTCCACTACATGCATCTGACAAAGTGAGTATTCACCCACGGAAGCTTATGCTCCAAAACGTCTGTTAGTCTATAAGGTACCACAGGACTTTTTACAGATCCAGACTAACATGGCTACCCCTCTGATACTTTCACTACCAGGTAACTCAAGAGATGTGAAGAAGTCCCTGTTGCACTGAGTTCCCTGGGGCCACCACAGTTTTGTTTTGCTTGTTTGCTCCAGTTCTTTTTTTTCCTTTTTGGCCACTTAGAAAGAATTTATGCTTTTAGATTATAACTAAAGAATACAAATTTCAAATTCAGGCCCTAATCCTCTGCTGGGTTCTGGCCACTTTACATTGTTCCAGTGGTGCACGGTGGCCCTATACCTACACCTAGTATGATCCACCATAGGAAGGATCTACCCAGCACCTGGGAAGCATGTTGTGATGCAGAACTGGTATAAAGGCAACTTCACCCAGTGTGCAGCAAGTTTCAAAGAATACTGGTCAGATCTTGCTGTAATGCTATTTTCAGAACAAAGAAATGATTTTCTGAAGAGATGGATCAGGACTGACTCACACTGCATGGTATTTAGATATGTGGATGTTGGCCTCTGTAAAAGTCAATGACACATGTGAAAATATTTTTTGCTACTCTCCCTGGCATGCATTCATAGACATGGATTTATAGACATTACAAGTATAAGCAAGGGACTCATATAATACAATAGGACAGAGCTTTGACTTTCAGGTGTCATTTGTTGGAATCAAGCTAACTGTATTAGACATCTCTCTTTACTGACTTTTGGGGGGGGGGGGGCTTGTTGTGCCACATTACTCTCTTTAGCATAAGTAACCTGTCCAGATATTTACTTACGTTTCATACCTGTGCACTCGTTCCACTTTTACTGTGCGTAACTATCAGAACAGAGGACTGGTGAGGCAGTATAGTAGGATTCCATTCTCTTCTATTCTGCCATCGCCTTGCCATCAACACAGCGTGCACAAATGGGGACAGTGCAGGAAGAAGCTCCTCTTGAAGTTATTTTCTCGTACTTGAACTAGCGTTCAGTGTCTTGCCTTTGTCTATCTTAGATTGGCAGCTCTTCAGAGCAGGGAACAAGCATTACTATATGCTTGGAAAGCACAGGGTAAACTTCTGGTGTCATATATATTATTATAACATATACAAGGCCAAATTCTCATCATGCTCTTGTATTTTTGCACCAAAAAGGCTATGAAGCCCACAATCTGGTATAGGTGTGTCAGGGTTCCCTCCCCACTCTGAACTCTAGGGTACAGATGTGGGGACCTGCATGAAAGACCCCCTAAGCTTATTTCTACCAGCTTAGGTTAAAAACTTCCCCAAGGCACAAATTCTTCCTTGTCCTTGGACGGTATCACTGCCACCACCAACTGAGTTAGGCAAAGTCAGGAAAAGGACCACTTGGAGTTCCTGTTTCCCCAAAATATCCCCTTAAGCCCCTTCAACCCCTCTCCTGGGGAGGCTGGAGAATAATATACCAACCAAATAGGTAAACAAGGTGAACACAGACCAGACCCTTGGGTTTTTAGGACACTAAAATCCAATCAGGTTCTTAAAAACAGAACTTTATTATAAAGAAAAAAGTAAAAGAAGCACCTCTGTAAAATCAGGATGGAAGATAATTTTACAGGGTACTAAGAGTTAAAACACAGAGGATTCCCCTCTAGGCAAAACTTTAAAGTTACAAAAAACAGGAATAAACCTCCCTCTTAGCATAGGGAAAATTCACAAGCTAAAACAAAAGATAAGCTAATGCAGTTCCTTGCTATTACTTACAATTTGTAATCTTAGATGCTTATTTCAGATATGGCTTTAGGAGATGTATTTTTCCTGCCCTGGTCCCTCTCTGTCCCAGAGAGAACACAAAGAAGCACAAACAAAAAACCTCCTCCCACAGATTTGAAAGTATCTTCTCCCCTTATTGGTCCTTTTGGTTAGGTGCCAACCAGGTTATTTGAGCTTCTTAACCCTTTACAGGTAAATGAGGGATTTTATGCTACCCTTAGCTGTATGTTCATGACAAGGTGGAACCCTTGGGTGACACAGAGCCAGTATTGCTCCATGCTCCCATTCACACAGCCCCTGGTACAGCCAGGAGAAATAGTGTGTGGCTAGAGTACGGCTGCCCTCTGGCTAATCCTGACTGCTAGAACAGATCCTTGGTACTAAGGGCAACTGGTCACAAAGCCAAACCAGCTCCAGAATTGAGAACTTGCTTAGCAGTCAAACAGCTCCTATTCCCCACCTGCTCAAGTCCTGTAATGAGCACAGCTTGCCTGGACCCAAAATTCAGGGTGATGGCGTACGGATGCATGAGGTTCCTGTATTCTAGTCTGTTTCCCTTTTGATTGATGTGATAAGATATTCCTCCTGTATACCTGTCTGCTTGTTTTTTCCTATTCCTAACCCTGAACCATATAACGCACAGTCTATACAAGCCTCTTCAGATCACTGCTTGTTAACTTCCTGACAGATCCAAAAAGTCAGAAAGGACACTTTCTACTCTTTATTTCTACACAATTTTATCTCACCCTCTGCTTGAAAATAAAAGCCAAACAAAGAAAACCTCCATTCATAATTCCAAAGCATCTTGGTGCATATAGCAAAATGAAAGCTCCACTCGACTGCCAGTCAGGCACAAAATTGATTTTAGAAACACCATAGTCGATATGGGGAGTGGGGAGTCCTTATTTTTCCTTCTCATACAAAAGGAGATAAGCTGTTCAATTAGAGAAGCCAATGTACACTTAATCTTGTGTCTTGCTAGCACTTTCGGTGAGACCCAGCAATTCTGTTCTTCTTGACATATATTGCCCCCTTATGGACAATGAATAGTTATAAACAACAACAGCAAGCACATTTATTAAAACAGTTTTATTTGCAGACTATTTACTGGGCAATACAAGTTTCTCACTTTGAAAAATACACATCTATAACCAGATGTAACTATGTGGGACATTTTGTGATGGCTTTGTACAAGGGACCTTGTGTAAGAGAGACTTTCCAGTCCTCTCTTTGCATTAAATTGCACCACATCACTATTTTACAGTACTATTTTATACCACACTAGACAAGGGCAACTCTCAATACCAAAGAGATCAACATTTCAAAATTACAGTTATAAAAATAGTCCAGCAATATTGTCACAATGACATAATGTTAAGATGCTAAGTGACGTAAAGCACGTCAGATTATATTTTCCAAATGACAATGCAAACCACAGAAAAACAGGAGAAAAACACATTCCCTAGGTAGGAAAATACTGCTTATTTAGAACCAGGGAATAGATAGTTTAAAAGGGGGCGGCGGGGGGGGGGGAGGGGGGTTTCTTGGCTTTTTTTCTCAACTACAAATAAGTGAATGATTAACTTTTAAATAAAGCAAATGTGGAGAATAGCGGAGAAACATATTTTGCTTTTTTCTGTATGTGCAAGAGAGCCTTTATTCTTAAGGAGAGGGCAACATATTATTATTATATAACATATGAGGCCAAAACCTCAGCCAGTAACTTATGTCATTCACCTCATTGCTGGTGGCATGGTGCTGGAAGGACTGGGGACCAAGCAACCCAAATAAGCCAAATTTGAGTGGCATTGTGTTCTCATGCACCAACTTAAAATGCCACCCACTCAAATTTGGCCTGGCCACCCCTCCACCATGTCAGTAGGGAAGAAATTCTGCTATTACACCAGCCCACTTTGATGAGGGGCCGAAGGGGGGGAGGCAAGTTCAGGTTCTCAAAAGGGTGTTCTTGGCCCCCCATTTAAAAAGGGGGCATGGCCCTTTGCCACCCCCCATCTCCAATGCCCATGGCTGGTGGATCTTCTGCTGGAACATACTCAGAGGTGGACTGGGTTGGTCACAGGCCTCTGCTGATGTGCTTCTTACCTAATATGCACAAATAATCATTCTCCATAACCCCCAGTTCAGACACCCATCCCCTCTTGTCCTCTCAACAGGTGCATGTAGACATTAAATGCTGGTCCTGGGTGCTTGTGGGTGGTCTCGGTGGTGCTGGGATTGTGATTGCTGGGTTCAGACAAGTCCTGATAGCGCTACTGGGACTCAGGATTGAAACTAATTTGCTGAAGCATATAAAAGTTCTGTAGTCCAGCTGATAGAGCAATGAACAGTCATTCACACTCTGCAGCAACCTCAGGACTCTTGCTCATGAACTCAGCCTTCTGGAGGAAAGAATTCAGCAGGCTTTGGGTGTTGGGAGCACCTGGGAAGCTATGACCGATCCAAGAGCAATGCTGTGGCTTGTCTCTGAGACATATCTGGCTAAGTTCAGATATTAGCAGAGTTCTTAGGGTGAAAAATAAACCCACATTTAGGTACTGGAGGTCTTTGTGATGTGATTGCTGTATGCCACTGACCTCATACGATTGCAGCTCTCCTCTTCCTTATGATGACAGTCACAAGAACCAGCTCCCAAACTGTGAAGGATTTTTTTTTCCTGAAGCTGTTCTCCGTTGCTAAGCAGACTCTTTGGGTTACTATGTGGGCATTAGGCCTCTGCAAAATTTCTGGGAGCTGTTTCACCAAAATGTCACGGGGAAGCAGAATGATTCCACTGAGATGTGATTACACTCAAGATTTCCAGTGATTAGTTTGCTGTGGTGGCTTGAAATACATTTTTAAAAACCAAGAGGATTTGCTATTAGTTTTGCTAAGAGCTTGGGAGGTCAGGTGGAGATGAATGAGCTTTCAGGCTTTTGAGAGCTTGGTAACACAGCAAGCAAAAAGGAGACAAGCAGCACTATTTCCCAAAGCAAACAGCTTCAAAAATGTTGATGGACCCACCTCATTTACCTGACTTTGAGGACCTGGGGCAGTGCGGGGGAAGTAGGATACAGGAACTATGTGACCCACCAGTATTGCGCAATTTTCTCCTTCTGGAAATCCACACGTGAGTAGCAGTTAGGGTGAAATCACCACCTCGGACAGTGGTGAGTTAACATAATGAAGTCCATGCTAGAAACTGGGACTACCAGAAATCTCTTTCCTAGTGTGATAGTTCCAGGAGTGGTATCACAGAAAACTGTGATATCATCATACCTGTAGGTATGTGGAGTATTTGGTGACACTCCTTGATAAGCTATACTATATATACAGTACTGCTGCTGAATATATTGTAGAATAGGTAGGAGAAAGAGAGAGACCATCTCATGCTGGTGTATTCCCTCAGGAAGCCCACTTGTCTAAATAGGATTCAGTGTTCTAACTACTGGCTGCATGAAAGATGGAAGAGAAGGTGCAGTACTTGCTACAACTTCTAGTGTACTTGTTATTTTGTTCTCCTGATGCTATTCCTCTGAGGATGAAAGCCATAGGCTGTTTCTACCATCTAACCCACTTCTGTTAGTCTTTAAGGTGCCACTGGACTCCTTGTTGTTTTCATCTAACCCACTGCATTTCTGCAAACCAAAGAAAGCAGAATTGCCCCATAACATCTCAGACAAGGCCTCATGTGTTGTACAATGCATCAAGGCTCAATTATGTGCCTGACCTCAAAAGTTATGTGAGGAGCAGGGCCGGCTCTGGCTTTTTTGCCGCCCCAGGCAAAAAAGCCTCCGCGCCCCCCCCCCATGGGGGGGGCGGAGCGGCGAGCCCCGGCGGGGGCTCCGCTCTCCCGCCGGGGGGAGGGCGGGGGGAGGGCGCCGGAGGGGAGGGCGGCCGGAGCCCTGGGAGGAGGACGGCGAGCCCCGGCGGGGGCTCGGCTCTCCCCCCGGCGGCCAGAGCGCCGGGGGCAGGGCAGCGAGAGGGCGGCGAGCCCCGGCTGGGGCTCGGCTCTCCCCCCGGCAGCCGGGGGGAGGGCGCGGGGGGGAGGGCGGCCAGAGCGCCGGGGGGAGGGCGGCGAGCCCGGCTGTGACCCCGATCTCCCCGGCGGCCCGAGCGCCGCGCCGCCCCCCTCCAGGTGCCGCCCCAAGCACCAGCTTGGTTGCCTGGTGCCTGGAGCCGGCCCTGGCGAGGAGAACCACAGTGAATTCTGCAGCAAAACAGCCTCTATGCGGCAACACTAATTGATTGCAGACTTCTTCAGTGCCCTTTGCTTTTACTGCAGGAATTCTAAAATGCACCAGCAAATGAAAATAATCCTGTTAATATTATTTATTTGCACAGTAGAACAGAGGGACATGCCCTGGCACATCCTGAGCTTTTGTGAGTCTGTTGGGTAAGTGGGCTGGGAGAGAAGGGGCAGAAACACTTGTTAAACTGGAAAACTGGGAGTAGCAGAAGAATATTCTCTGCCATACACTGGCATGCCTGGTATTCTGCTGTGGGGGTGGAGGGGGCGCTCTCTAAGCTCCTAAACCCTCACAACTGGAGCTCTATGCAGGGGAGTTGCCGGAGAAGGAGGTAGCTGTCATGCCAAATTCCTATGATTCTCGTGAAGGGAGTTCTGGTCCTGAGCCACTTAGGAGCTACACATGTAATATGCTTTTCCCTCCTGTGCAGTTCTTCCCCTGCAGAGGAACAGAGCTCCCCTTTTCGCACAACTCAGGGTCGGGGCATGGAGCAACCTTCTGCTCCTGCATTTTCTTTTTGTTGTGCAGGAGTGGAGTTCAGAAAGGGAAGTCAGCTGCCATGCAGAGCTACAAGCCCAGCAGGAAGACATACTGAGCTCCTGTGCAGGCTCTTTCAATAAGGTCACCCATTTGCAGAAACAGGCTACACATTTAAGCCTGGTTTCACCTACCCCTCCAGCTGGCTAATGCATGTATGTTTCTGTCACGCCCCAGGCACTAAGACCCATGAAATTTTTTAATGCTTTGCTGGATCGGGGCCTCTCTAAGCGTAACCCTTCTGCCAGATGTTACCACCAGCAAAAAGGGCCAGGTTCAAACAGCTAGAGTTCCCTCTGAAAACTAACTACAACCACCAGCTTGACACAACCACCCAGAATGTCACTAAATAGCTTCCCTGGGCTCCCTTCACAGTCAATAGTTCCTCACCTGCAAGCACTGAGTCTGTGTATGAAACAAGGAAAATTATTAGGGGAAGTATTAGGGGAAGAGAACACAGCAGCAGTATATCTATATGAATGATCAGTAGATCACTTTGGTATGGTAACTAATTCCGGTAAGTCAGTTCAACACCCACAGTGTGTATGTCCAATAAGCAAATGTCTTTTTACTATGTCACTTCTCCTTCCCCATCCACTAAGCCAGACTCCTGGTTTGATGTCAGTAGGCCACGTAGTCCCACAGTCCTGAGGCGCATGCATGCAGGCCTGTCTGCGGTCCCTTGGGACGTGCTGCCTACGCCTGTCCTGAGGCTCCACCATCTCATCCAGCCATAGTGATTTCAGCTTTATTTAGTGGTTGAGTAGGAGGGCCCTCACTAGAGTTCACTCAGCTCTGCTTCTGTTCTCAGAGGCTTCAGAAGAGACCTCTCTGCATTGCACTTCATCAGAGAATCCTCCTAACAGCACAGTACCCCCATTGGAAAGGAATCAGTAACAAATAGGACCCCAGAGCAAAGTCCATGCCCCAGGGATGCACTCCTTGCCACAATATAGGAGCATTTCCTCCTCTCTCTTCTCAATTCAGGTCCACTTTTCAACTAACTCTGGACATTGTATGTGATTGTGGTGAGTCCCAAAGTGCCACTGGAGGAATTCTGGGTAGAAAGTTTATGCAAATAAGGCCCTCTGTAGCCATACTTCCACCTGTTCACCAAGTGATGGGAGCAGAGAGCTTCTTACTCTCTAAAGTTTCAGGCCACAAGGCTTACAAAAGAACCACAGCACACAAGTGTTTGAGAAGGAGAGGCTATTCTCCTTGTGCAGTGTTAGGGGGCTTATTTTTTTACCCTCTCACTTCCCTGGTCCTTTTCGCATGAACAGAGAGCAACAGTACCCAAAGTCCAAAGGCGCAAACAATTCGATGTTTATTGGGGTGAACTTTCAGCAAGCATGATTCCAGTTTTCTCTCTCAGTGTCCCCCTTTCCAGCTTTGACACCGCAGAGCCTTGCCTGTCTCCCTGTTTCCATTCCCTGTTCCCATTTCCACCCCCCTTAGCAAAACATGATTTCAGTTCCCCCACCCCCTGTTCCCATTCCCCCACCCCACTTCCTGATTGACTGCAGACTATATAGTAAAACTTGAGTTTTGCTTAGCTATACCTTAACCAATTATTTTACTGAAATTTAACTAACCAATTTTAACACATTGTAACATGGTTCTTTAACCAATTATATCCCACCACCTTAATTGGTTTACACCCAACAAAATTAATTGAACAGCAGACAGAAACAATCACAGAACCAGACAGAGATTATACAGACAAACAATAGGGAAGTGAAGACTATGGTGATAGAACAATACAGAAATGAGGATTTTACATTCCAGCTATTGATAAGTGAGTTCTTGCCAGACAGGATGTTACAGACTTATTATTATAGTGGGCCCGAGAAGGTTGGGTCCGGGTTGTATTGCACACTGCGGGGTGAAGAGGGCTTACTACATTACTTCTAGGTTATTTTCATATGCAACATAACACAGGTACAGTTAACAATTTAACTTTCACCAGAGTTCTCATTACTTTTCACTTTCATCTCCTGCTCCAAAACACACAGAGATCTGAAAAAGAAAGCACAATCTACTATGGCTCCTTTTGGAGCCCTAATAGGATTTTAATTAAGTATCATGTTTTGTTTGCATTTCTTTTACCCCTTTTTCAATATACACTGCACACATTCTGGGAAATAGTTTAACCTCCATAACATTATATTAGCCATATTAATTTTCCACCAGGTGTAACTGCCTCCCCGTGCCCACAGAGTTTTCATGCACCCCCACCAAAGCGACAGTCCAATCCCCCAGAACCACCCCCAGGCTCAATGTTCCCCTCATTGCTCCCCTTTTCCTTTTTTTTTTCTCTGCACACACTTAAAATTATTTTTTGCCTAACATTTTTTGCACTGTGATTACTTTTTTTTTTTTTTTTTTTACACAACTGTACCCTGATTACACTTCCATCTTGTACAACCAGAGACAGCCAAGGGCAGTTAAGTTAAGTTCCAATAGAAACCCCTAACATTTCTTTAGTGATTTTGATTACATTACCCAATAGTTAAATAATTTTGATTAGATTATTTTTTCGCCTGCTGCCTGCAGCAGTTCCTATAGACTATTTCTATGGGAAAAGGGCCCATTTTTCCTTAGAATAGCTGTAAAGGCTTTCGGGGACAGAAGCATAGTGGTGGTAGTAGCCACTTTACCTGACCCCCTGGTATAATTTAATTACCAAGCTTTTATTCAATGTGACTGCACAGAGTTGCATATACAGTTACATTTATATAACTGGGCTTTATTATTAAACCAAAAACTTGCTTTTTGTAACACCACAACTGTTACCTTTAACATTTTTACAACTTTCAAATGTTTACTTTCCTTCAAACCCTGTATTATTAATTTTTGCAAAAGGTATTTGTAACTTTTTACTTACTTCTTTAAATTACTTACTTTTATATTTAGTTTTTTAAGGTAGTGCAATTTGTTTGTAACAACTTAGCCACCAAGTACAATTATTGCCACACAGCTGCCTTAACCTGTGCTGTTTTTACCTTGAGACTGTTTAAAAGGCAGTAAAACATTTGTCTTCATGGTTGCCCATGGATCTTTTACTTCAAAAATTTTAATGGAATACAGCAGACCTCCATCATACTTTGTCCCAAACAAAACAAAACACCAAAAACATTTTACATAAGTATTCTTGGCTCTGGGAGAAGAGTGGGGGTTGTTACCTGCTTCTGCAAACCCTGCCATTTTTTACTTTGAAACTTTTTTTTTCTTCTTCTTTACTTCCCCAGGACCAAGTCCCAGCTCCTGTCTTTAAAGGTGGTCTGTTAACTCTGCTTCTGATTTTAAACCCTGTTGTGCCAAATTATCTTTAACCGCCCCTAACTAATTTACAGCCCTTCAGCAGCCCTTGCTGAAACAGCACCAAACTTGAAAGATTACTGGCAGCTTCCCATAATGCTGCACTTACTTCAAACCTCTCACAAGTGGACTGAAGTGCCTCCTTTCCCTGGAAGGCATTCAGTCCCAATGGGCAGGGACCTTGTTCCACTACCCATGTACCAAAGGAGGGTGGGCTTCTCAGCCACCCCCCATCCCTCTGGGTCCCCTAACACTTCCTCCATTTCCTTTTTAATCTCATCCCAGGCTGACCCCTGTACTTGGTATGGGCCCTGGTTCTTCCTTATCCATTTATCCAAAAAATCCTTTACCCTGGCTTGCCAGAACCCGCAACTACCATAACGAGAGTTCACTATACCCCCTCCAAGCAGCTGCGCGGACTGTTGGGGAGGGGGACTTACAGGCTGCCACTCACCTATCCGATGCGATGCACCCGAGTCAATGGCACCAAGATGTTAGGGGGCTTATTTTTTCACCCTCTCACTTCCCTGGTCCTTCTCGCGTGAACAGAGAGCAACAATACCCGAAGTCCAAAGGTGCAAACAATTCAATGTTTATTGGGGTGAACTTTCAGCAAGCATGATTCCAGTTTTCTTTCTCAGTGTCCCCCTTCCCAGCTTTACACCACAGAGCCTTGCCCGTCTCCCTGTTTCCATTCCTTGTTCCCATTTCCACCCCCCTTAGCAAAACATGATTTCAGTTCCCCCACCCTCACTCCCTGTTCCCATTCCCCCCCCCCCGCACTTCCTGATTGACTGCAGACTATATAGTAAAACTTGAGTGTTGCTTAGCTATACCTTAACCAGTTATTTTACTGAAATTTAACTAACCAGTTCTAACACATTGTAACATGGTTATTTAACCAATTATATCCCACCACCGTAATTGGTTTACACCCAACAAAATTAATTATACAGCAGACAAACAATCACAGAACCAGACAGAGATTATACAGACAAACAATAGGGAAGTGAAGACTACAGTGATAGAACAATACAGAAGTGAGAATTTTACATTCCAGCTATTAATAAGTAAGTTCTTGCCAGACAGGATGCTATTAAACTAAGTTTGGGGTTCTTTTTACATTTTCTAGGCTCTTCCCTTTCTCTGGAGGTGATAAAAATATCAGAACAAAATTGTATTCCTAACAGCCCAATAGCACCTTATTTTAATGTAACTAGTTTAAAATGTAAGAATGTGACCGTTCACTTCTTAGCTTATGGCTGCCTCTGCTGCTTAGCCAAAGGCCTTACTTAGCCTAAGAACAGAGCCTCAGACTGTCACAGTACAAAAAGGCCCTTACACAGACAAACCGTAATTTTAATTTTTTTTATACCTCTATAACTAGCTAAGTAATAAAAATACATGTAAATTCTTAAAGTATAGGCCTTTACAGACAGGCCTAAATATCTATATCCTAACATGCAGTAAATGGAGTTCTGCAAGATGTGTACTCCTGTGTGTGTTCCACTTCAGCTGTGCTTGTTCCCTATGCCTTTGATCAAAAGTTTTTGGTAGCCATGCCGATTTGGCCTATGCATCCTAATGCTCCACACCGAGGCTATATGGGGCTGCGCAGGTGAACTGTCCTCAGTTCCTTCTCCATCGCAAAGACCCACAAGGGGGACTCCGAAGCAGAGGAGCAGAACGACAGGTAGTGGAGCATGCATTGGGACACACATCTTGAAGAACTCCAGTTACTGCACAAGGTCAGTAACCTATCCTTCTTTGAGTAGTGTCTATGTGAGTGCTCCACTTCTGGTGACTCCCAAGCAATACCCCGGTGACCGGAAGCCCAGGGGGAGCCAGCTGAGGTCACTTAATTAGGGTGAACTGCAAATAATGGATCAGACAATCCCCAAAGCTGGTGGATATTTCAATACTTAGATTTACCAAGCCAGCACTAAACAGCTTCTGTTATACCTTACTGGTTACTCAGAAGTCCAAAACACAGTTCCCTTTAAGTAAGCCAGCCTCCACCCAGATACCCAAGTCAAGAATGATGAAGATAACTGAAAATCTTTTTCATCATATAAAAGAAAAGGTTCTACCAATCCCAAAGGATCGGACACATTACCTCCCAGGTTAATAGTCCAGATCTTATCCAAATACACTCTTACAGCCAATTCTTATTAACTAAACTAAAATTTATTTAAAAAATAAGAAGAGAGAGAGTACAGTTAAAAGATCAATATACATACAGACATGAGTTCAATTCTTGAGGTTCAGATTCATAGCAGAGATAGTGAGCTTTGTAGTTGCAAAGAGTTCTTTTAGAATGTAGTCCATAGGTTATAGTCCAATGTCCAATATCATATTCAGGGTGTACTAGCTTAACTGAGATCTTATCTTGTGACTCAAACTTCCCCTGATGAAGTTTAAGCAGATCTGAAACGACAGGATCAGGACCCAAGGATCTTTCATACAATTTCAAGCCTTCTTTGACAAGTTGGAGTCCCTTGGCTTACAACAGGTAATCAGGGCGACTTTGAAGTAGGTCCATCACTGGTACTTAGCTACAAGAATTAACATAAGGCAATTGCCTGGTTTTTGCCATTCGCAGATGATCAGCTGTATATTTCAAAGAGAGATGAATACAGCAATATCCCGTGTTTACAGTTCATTTAAATGCTAGGATGTCCTTTTGATCTTTGAATTATCAGAATACAGCATAGACAGAGACCATTGATTACATTGTTGACCACTACCCATATATATGTAAATACACAAAAACACAAACATTATCGCCCTATATGTCTTTAAGGGTTGAATTTGAGTAATTTATCCTTCAGGATGTTTAAGCCCCATTAAGCAGGTGTGAGATTCCGATCAGGTATCAAAGCATAATGATTAGAAAAAGAACCAGATGACCAATTTGGCACTCTATGGCTGTTTGCAATTGGTATATCCTTAAGTAAGGCTATAGACATAGTTAGTGTTCTTGTGCAATATACTATCAATCACTTTCAAAGAGGGTTGAACATGAGGTCAGTCATAACAAATCTTTATATAGCCAGAGATCCATTTTCATAACCTCTGTTTTGAAATTACTGAACCCTATTTCTATCTGCAATGGATACAAATAGCCCAGGAGATCTTCTAAACAGTTTGGTCCTACCTAGGTAGTAGATTAATGCCTTTTGTACATCTAGAGTATGGAATACAGCTTGAGTGACCTGGTGCGGTTTTAGGGGAGCGGGGAGTGGTGGATGAATGGTTTGATTAATATGAAATTCTGAGGATACCTTAGGTAAAAATCTTGGATGTCCCCATTGTGACACTTTCTCTCTGATGAATACTGTAAATGGGGGGCAGGGTCTGCCATTAAGTCCCCCAATTCTCCGACCCTTTGGACATAAGTGAAGACTGTCTTCAATAAAAAAAACACATAGCTAGTGACTCAAAAGGGTGTTTCATAAGGCAATTAAGTTCTGAGTTAAAGTCCCAGCTTGGAGTAGGATTTCTGATTTGTGGGCAGATATTGGGTAACCCTCTTAGGAATTTTGTTGTAGTTGGGTGAGCGACAAGTGAAAAATCTCCTATTGGTGTGTGAAAAGCTGTTATTGCTGCTAAGTGAAACCTAATGGAATTCATAGAAAGATCCAATGTTTTCAGTTCCAATAGGTAATCCAATACCCTGGAAAGAGAAGAACAAGTTGGAGAAATCTGATGACTATTACACCAAAGATAATATTGTTTCCATTTCTGGAGGTAAGTATTTCTTGTAAATTCTTTTCTACTATTTAATCAAATGTGTTGTACCTCTGACGAACAGGATACCTCTATTCACAGAACTACTGAGGTCCCACCATGCTTGGAGCCTTAGAATCTGCAGGTTGGGGTGAAGCGTTGGACCAGCATCCTGGGTCAGTAGGCAAGGACTGAGCTGAAGCCTCCACAAAGGGTCAGAGGTCAGTCTGACCAAATAGGGATACCTCCTGACCTGTCCTGGACACATAGGTGCAATCAATTTGACTCTGTCTTGATCTTGTTTGATCTTATTGAGAACCTTGAATAGTAATGGTGTCAGTGGATATGCATAGAGAAGTGCTTTCATCCATGAGTTGAGGAACACATTTCCTATTGCTCCCCCTCTGGAGCAATACTTAATACATTTTGTATTGGCTGCCATGGCAAGCAGTTCGACCTCAGGGAGCCCCCAGACTAAAAATATCTTGTGGGGACCCTGGAGTTCAGTTCCCATTCATAATTTAGAAAGACATGTCTGCTGAAGTCATCTTCCATGGTGTTCTGAATACCTGGGAGGTAAGAAGCTGAGATGACTGTGTTGACTATGCACTAATTCTGGAGTTTTATCACTTTGGCACAGAAAGATGGGGAATGTGTACCTTTCTGACAGTTGATATAATACATGCATGCCATGTTGTCTGTTATCATTACTGACTTCAGTGTGATTAGTGGTGGAAAACATTTTTGGCAGCTCTCAGTTCAAAAAGATTGATGTGGAGAAAATCTTCTTGTAGTGACTATTTCCCCTGCACTTTGTGAGGTCCCAGATGTGGTCCCCAACCCAAAAGTGAAGCATTTGATCTTATCACTATAGTAGGGGGAATCTGCAAGAATGGAACACCTGTGCAGGTTTTGGTCGGGTCCTTCCACCAGTTGAATGAGTGTAGAACCCATTGGGGGAACAGACAGTAACCTACCTAGTCTGTATTGGCTTGGTTTGTCAACTATTTGAAGCCATCCTTGTAGACCTTGGAGGTGTAATCTGGCATTCTGCACTATAAAGATACAAGCTGACACATGTCCCAGCAGTTGAAGACAATCTCTTACTGTTACTTGAGGCCTTCTCTGAATCTTTGAGATGAAATTCACTAGTGAGAGAAATCTGCTGGACGATAGGTATGCTTTGCCTGTGTCTGCATCCAGGGAAGTGCCTATGAAGTCTAGACTATAGTGGAGTAAAAATGAACTTTTGGAGGTTTATTTGAAGGCCCAGGCTGTGAAACAGGGAATACCTAATTTTTGTTGACATGAACACTTCCTGTTATGATCTTCGCTGATTAAACAATCATCTAGATATGGGGAAATTATTGTATTCCAACGACATAAGTGAGTGACAACTACTGCCAGAATCTTTGAAAATACCCTTAGTGCTGAAGATAGGCCAAAAGGGAGTACCCTGTATTGGTACTCCTCATTGTTTATTAGAAAACAAAGACACTTCTTGTGTGAAGGGTGAAAAGCAATGTGACAACATGCAAACCAATCTCCTACTTCTAACGAAGGAAATATTGCTGCAAGGGTCACCATCCTGAATTTTTGTTGCTTTACATATTTGTTTAGAGACCTGAGGTCTAAAATTGGCCTCCACCCTCCATTCTTTTTGGGAATCAGGAAGTAGTCTGAATAGAATCTGCTTTCCCTGTGTTGCACAGGAACTGGTTCTATTGCTCCTATACACAGAAGAGAGGTCGCCTCTTGCAATTGATCATGAGAGGGGTTCCTGAAGAGGGATAGGAAAGGTGAATGGGTAGGTGGGAGAGATTTGAAATGGATAGTGTAACCAGGTGTTATGGCTTCCAAAACCCATTTGTCCAATGTTATATGCTCCCATGCATCCTGTGGGAGAGGCAGCATCTAAAAGGATGGAAGAGGGGGTAAGATATTGCAGCCATAACAACTTGTAAATTGGATGGTTGAGACTCTCAACCAAGCCATCAAAACTGTCACTTGGAGGACAGGAATGGCTGACACAATGTAGCTGAAAGAGGTGGGTTTTTTTGAGTATGTCTGTCTCTTGGCTAGGGATTCTACGAAACGTTGAATACAGAACTGGGCATGCTCTTTCTGCCATCTGAGACCTATTAAAGCTCCTTTTATTTACAGGAGAATAAAGCCTTAGGCTCTCAAGTCCTTTAAAGTGTGGAGAGTTGTATCCACTAAGTCCACACAGAGCTTGCAACTGTCAAAGGGGAGGTCTTTGGCAGACTCTGAACCTCTTGGAAAGCCCAAAAGCTGAACCAAGATACTCTTCCCATGATCACTGCAGTGGAGGTAGACTGTGCTGCAGTATCTGCTGCATCCAAGGAGGCCTTGAGCAATGTCTTTGCTAGCAGCTGACCTTCTTGTATAATGGACTTAAACTGGTCTTGATGTTTTTCTAGTAGATGCTCAATAAAATAATTGAATTTATTATAATTTAAATAGTTGTATTTGGCCATGAATGCCTGGTGGTTTGCTATCCTGAACTGAAGTGTGGCTGAAGCATAAGATTTATAACCAAAAATACTGAACCACTTGTGGTCCTTAGTGTATGGGGTGGACTGAGTTATTTTGACTGCCTCATTCATTAATGGCCTCCACTACTAGGGAATTTGGAACTGGGTGAGAAAATAGAAACTCTGATTCCCTAGCTGGAACATAATACTTTTTATCTGCTCTCTTGCAGGTAGACGGTGTGGTAGATGATATTTGAGAAACCATCATAGCAGGCCCCATAAGAGCAGCTTTTACTGGAATGGCAATCTTCATACACATTGAAGTGTGTAAAATAGCTAGGAGTTTATGATGGGACTCCTGCAATTTCACTAAGGAAATCTGCAGCGTGTCAGCAATTCACTTCAGTTTCTGAAACTGCCTGAATTCATCTGCCATAGAAGGTGGCGGAGGTATGATAGCTTCGTCAGGTGACGATGAGGAAATATTAGTAAGAGGTGTCACCTCCTTATAGGCCCTTGCCTCTTGCCCCTCAAAGGTCTTCTCAGGCATAGGTGATGGTAAAGGAGGTTGAAGCACATGGGCTCTTCTCTTTTCCCTTCAGTGTTGTAAGAACCTTGATGTAAATTGTTGGTGATGGATCCCAGCAAGGCCACTGAGGGGGCCCAAATGGCATTGGTGGTGGAAGCCATCTGTGTTTCTGCCACGTGGATGCCATTTGAGGCCTGTAATACATCAGCATAGGAGGTAGAGTGATGTGTCCTAGAATAGGTAGGGGAACCCTGCACCGAAATTTGAGTCGGAGGAGTCCTCTTCCACATTGTCTAAGTGGGGAGATATCTGTTCAGCTTGCAGAGTAGATGAGGGTGCGTGTGGTGCTCTAGATGATAGAGGAGTCAGTGACAGAGAGGCTTGACACTGACAAACCCACAGCACTTGTTAACAGAGGAAACTCCATCTCAGGAGATATTATCATATCCTTAGGTGATGGATCCCAGCAAGGCCACTGAGGGGGCCCAAATGGCACTGGTGGTGGAAGCCATCTGTGTTTCTGCCACATGGATGCCATTTGAGGCCTGTAATACATCAGCATAGGAGGTAGAGTGATGTGTCCTAGAATAGGTAGGGGAACCCTGCACCGAAATTTGAGTTGAAGGAGTCCTCTTCCACATTGTCTAAGTGGGGAGATATCTGTTCAGCTTGCAGAGTAGATGAGGGTGCGTGTGGTGCTCTAGATGATAGAGGAGTCAGTGACAGAGAGGCTTGACACTGACAAACCCACAGCACTTGTTAACAGAGGAAACTCCAGCTCAGGAGATATTATCATATCCTTAGGGCACCTAAACTCTTACGGTACCAACAGTATCAAAGATGAGGCTGAGTGGATACCTGTGGAGGACGGCTTTGGTACTGATGCAGCTGGTACTGAGCACGTGATATGGGATTCCCTCAGTACAGTAGGTGTTTTGTTTTTTAAGAAAAAAAAAGAAAGCAAACAAAGGGAACAATTGTTCCAACAACTATAACACTGTAAGATAAATAACTATAAGGTAGCTATCTGAGAAAAAGCTAAATATTAGAGAACAGGCACACAGTAGACTCTGTTTGGGGCCAAAGGCAGTTGTGGAGGTACTTAGGGCGGTTTGCCTGTGCAGCCCCATGTGTGGGGGCACTGCTACCAAAAATCTCTGATCAATGGGGCAGAGCAAAGGTGCACCTGAAGTGGAGCACCCACGGGATACTACCCACAGAAAAGCATTGCTCTAGACTCATTTTGTTTTGCAGCGTTACAGATTCCTAAGATTTGTAACATTTCCTTTTCAAATGAGTATGTATGTGATCTAGTTAGTTCAGATTAAGTCTAAGATGTCTAAACACCATACATGTTGTTGGGTTTTTTTTTAAAAAAAGACACACCAAGAGTCAAATTAAAATAATACAGCTCATTTCCCCTAACCTACAGTGTCTTCTCAATGATCAGTTAATAGAGATTTTTGAACAAGGAAAAACAAAAGTCATTTTCTCTGAATATGTTTAATGAAATAACCACTTCCAACAACATTTCTTCAACAGCAACCTGGGTAAAATACAGCATATTACAATAGAAAGCATATGAATTTTCATATATAATGCTTTGCTTAAAAAAGTTAGCACACTTTACAAAAATAATCTTTATTTCTACAAAGAAGAATTTAAATACAGCAAGCGTCTCAGGCTTTCCCCTATATTTCTCTCTTGCAATGTCAAACACCTAGCTGAAGTGTTGGTAAAATCACTGCTTCCATCTCTCTTTCTTGTTTCCCAGGACCTGGGTTTACAACATTAGAAAGTAGGTTACAGCCAATTTAAATAGGCTGTTACGTGTGTATTATGTCTTAGTAAAATTCTCCCCCTTGATCTGCACGCTTGCTCTCTGATCCACCATACAGGTCCATATGGCATATTCTGCACTTGTAATATTCAATAAAGATTGCAGTACAATTATTAAAATGCCTTTATTTGGTTTACAACTTTCCAATATCCATATGCTTTTGTCCTCCTAGCTAACTTCCCCTTCCACATCTTTAGTGGTCCTTATGTTTTTTTAACCTCCCTCCTTATCAACCTCTCATTAAAGCACACATCTGTGGCTTTACATTAGCCCACTACACTAAAACCATTAATTCTCTCTATTACCTCTGCACTGCAGATAAAAGAAGTCAATGCAGTTTAGAGAGGGGGAATTTTGGCCACACAATGTGCATCACCTTTAAAACATAGAGATCCAGGTATTTCTACTCCACAGTCATGACAGAGAGACTTCATTCTAAAAGGTTCATTACTATCCACTGGGTATATAGTGTCACAGATTCCACAGTACTGTCTACACAAAATGAAAATTCTAGATGTGTTAGTTTTAAAAATCTGAAATGCAGATAATTCAGTTTAATATCTCTATATTTTAAAAGAAGCTTAACTGCCGGCCCTTAGGTCAGTTGCTAAGAGATGAGCTCACTACTATTTTAAACTCCAGAAGATCAAACCAACCTGCTTAACTCAATATCAATATTGTATTTGTTAACAGAGAGTTGCACTAATTAATTCTAGCTTTCTTTGAAAAATAGCTGACTTTAAAGAGAAGTGCTTATAACCACTCAGGGTTTTAGCATCTTCCTTATTTGGCCGTTAATGGAGATCTTTAAAAAAGCAGCAAAAATGCTATAAACTAGCAATGAAGAGTAACCGTCCAGCTTGTTACGCATGCACAAGGGAAGCAAAAAGTGTGACACTAAATGGGCCAAATCCTCTCATATACTTTAATGAAACTACCTCCTTGAGTAAGACAAGAGGGATTTGGCCCTTTTCTTCTTTTTGGTGATTTACTTGTGCACTCTTATCTTCAGGAAGAGTAGTTTAGATTCTCATGCAGTCATTTGTAAATAAACATATGGGGCCCAGTCTTGCAGTCCTGAGTCCTGAAACTTCAATGGGAGTTTTATAAAAATATGTTCTGCAGACACAGACCCACAGCTGTGACAGATACTTCCTTTTCCCCAGAGATGCCCCTGACTTAAGCCTCAAAGGTGCTCCGATACTATGGTGATGAGAGCTATACAAACATCTGTGTAATGTCTTGTGCTCCTATAGAAAATGTGCTATTAGCTGAATCAAGGAAAAATCTTTGACTGACTGTTTTTAAAGCAAGGGATGGAAATGTAAATGGAAAGAAAATCTCATCTTTTTAAAGATAAAATAATCAACATTTATTTATTATGCACTGGCAGTATGATAAATCTAGAAAGTATCCATGTAAATAGTAACTTTATATATGGCATTTTATTAATATTAGAGATAAGAAAATATACATGTATAAGAAAGAACTGCATGATGATTCCTTGATATTATGTAATCAGCACATAACAGACAACTGTGTGTGTTATGGGAGTTGCATGTAAACTATTTTTTCCTCTGGTTTTGGCCTACATAATACTATTTGTATAATTTCAGTGGGGCTTCTTGGCTTTATGAGTGTGAATTTTGATAGGTCTAGTTGAGGAAACATAGGGAAAACAGGCAGATAACTAGTACATGGTTACAGATAACCTTAGTTAATTTTACCTGAAGATGCAGTTCTGCTCTGAAAAGTTTCTCTGTGAAAATGGGTGTGTGGGATGACATATTTATCATGTCCCATGATCCAAGTCTGCTAAGCACCTCTCAGGAGGATTTTAGCACCTCGCAGGACTGGAATATGTAATATGTACTTGACTTACAAGCAGAAAGATGATTTTTCTCATGGTCAGGCCTGCAAACTCAGATTAGGCTCTGAAAGTCATACTGGGTTCACTCCTTCTTGTGCCTTATCACCTGAAATAAAGATTCCGCAAGGCATATTATGCCCCTAGTTACATCTGTGCAATCCCCTGGTCTTAAGTGGATTTGTAAAGGTATAGCTGATTGGAATTTAGCTAACACATCTGTTGATGCATAATATGTAATAGACTCCAGTTATTAACATCACTCATCATTAACAGCATTGATTCTGCAGGGTTAGCCGCAATAAACTAAAATAAGTGAACATGTATTTTTGTCAGTAAAATGAGCAGATGCATCTCTGAATACACTCAGGCAACATACATGCTGTGTAAGAAGGTGCCATTTATACAAAGTCATTTTTCAGAGTAGAACAATACTTTAAACTATACATTTTTCACCTGATGACTTAACTATAATTGGGACAATTCTTCCGTTTGGGGGGAATCTCTGCTCCATTCCCCACGTGTTGTGCCTCATGACGAACTGCAATGAGATGTGGTCCGTGACCAGAGAACGCTACCTTCTGGTATGCAGAAAATAAGCAGAAATATCTCTGTTTGTTACAATGAACTTTGAAACTCATTTGCACAACACACTGTTGAAGGCAGAATAGGGCCTTTACTTTTCCTGGAGGGTTAGGTAAATAATCTGATAGAATCTAGCTTCTTGATAGTTAATTATGAATTCCTTGTTTGTTAAATATGAATGACTTTATGCAGATTAGTGATGCTATAACATGTATTGCTATTTTCAAAATCCAAATTAACCCTCAACCTATCTGAAGCCCCAGTTTGTGAATGATTTTGGAAGAGGGAAATTCCAAATGAATCTAACTTCAGTTTAGTCTTTATATGCTATTAAAAAAACCAACCCAACCCTACAGTGGCAATAAGAATGTGTAGCTCACTCATATACCAAAGAAAACATCACAATAATGGGGATTTAGCACCTACATGTCATACTTTAAATTAGGCGTGGTGATTGATACCATAATCAAATTCCATAATCCATAGTTGCATCACCCACGAAAGCTTATGCTCCAATACGTCTGTTAATCTATAAGGTGCCTCAGGACTCTGTCGCTTTTTACAGATCCAGACTAACATGGCTACCCCTCTGATACATAATCCATAGTGTAATTTTTTTTCTTTCTTCCATTACATATCTTCAAAATAAGGTCTCTCTAGACCATCTTTGGTACAAAGAAATTTAAACGTAAGTGATGTTTCCCTTAAAAAAAAAAAGTACTGACTGCAACAGAAGAGGAAATTATTACTCATAGACACCCCCGCCCCCATATGCTCTGCAGTGCACTCATAAAAGCAAGTTCTATTTGATATATACTATTACAAGCTGACATTGAAATGAAGCATTTAGCTTTTTTTCTGGAATAGAAAGGCCTAAGTGAGATTTGTGGATCAATACTATCTATACTAGTGAGAGTCCCGTTCAGCACTTGTTTTTGACAGTAGAAATTAATGATCATCTCTTATAGTCAGGCATATATTCTTACCTCCGAGCACAAGGATTTATGGACCTAATCCAAGCCCAGTGAAGCTAACGGGACTCTTTCCAGTGCATTCAGTGGGCTTTGGATCAGGCCAAATATTAATTAATGCTAATAACAGCTGCAAGTGCAAATCCCCATGCCTCAGGATAAAAACACACCTCAGGGTATTTCGAGCATCCTTAGTTTCTTACTGTTGCATTGTCTTGACTCTGAAGCGCACCTGTGCAATGATAAGCATGGAATGATGAACAGACTGTGTACACATATTGCATAAACTCATTAGCATTTGGGAAAATGTCTCAGCCACTACCAGCTGAGCTAGCAGCCTATGCATAAAAAATAATTCACACAGCTATAATGTATCATTAAACAAAAACATCCTCAAGAACATTAGCAATATATTTACTTGGATCTTGTTTTTGTATAGGTAGCTATTAATCACAAAGTAGCCAGAAAAATGGGTGTAACAAGCCCCAACATCTTGATTCAATACACTTCATAGTGAAAAGCAAGAGTGACTATATTTTATATTCAAATTTACACTAGAAGCATATTCTGGTAAATAAATTCTAGGAGCTCATCTCTGCCCTGTAGTCACAAAAGCAAATACAAAAAGCACCACAACTGCATCTCTAGGTTCTTAAGGGCAGCAGAGTTTACACTCCGTACTGCTGTGTTTTGGCAGATCATATTGTGGGATTTCAACATCTGTACATCTTGTAAATTTGGTAAATCTCTAACCAATATGTATGCTTACAAGTCTTGGGTAATGCATTTTATTTACCATGTGCTTTGTTCTGGCTGTCCAAGCTAGGATGAGCTTCCAAGCTTTGTTAATTCAATATTAATTAATGTGGACCAGATTAGTAATTGAGACTGGCATTATGCAAGAAATAAACACTGACAGCTCAAAAAACAAAAGTATCCAACATCAGAGTGGGCATCAAATATATATAACTTTCTCCTCATTTCTTATAGACAGTTCCTGACAGCTGCAAACAAAAATGTATATAACCCAAGAACTAATTGTTTTTAATCAACGTGCTTTTCACCATTTAAATATATTTATCCTTTTCCTACCAGCATTCAGTGTTCTATTGCGTTCTCTCACACATGGTATATTGAAACAGGTCAATTAAATAGAAATTGTCCACATATTTTAGTAATCTGTACTGCATTATTCTTGAATTATTGGTTAAATTAAGATTATCCACATACTTCACAGAAAACATATAGACTGTTTGAGAAATCCTGGCCACACTGAAGCCTATGGGAATTTTGCCATTCACGACAATTAAGTTGAGATTTCATCCTGTATGTGGATGAGTAGAACCCTTACTTAAATTTATAAATCCAGAGGGCTAAATTCTGCTATCATGCACATGGATTTAACTGAAACAGATTCTGGCCCATCTTTTTGGGCCTGGGGGACATCTGAACATTTTGGATAATGTTCATATGAAGCTGTGACCAGGGAGAATCACAGCTTCATATGATGTGTTGCATGCTGGATTTTGCATTTGTTTCGCTAATTTGCTTTGAAGAGGTGTAAAGTCACAGGTGGGCAGACAGCTCTATATTTATTTTGTATCCGACCAGTTCATCTGTCTTGGATATTTCCAGAGTTATTTGGAATATATTACTAATGAAAAATGCTCCAGATCTTCTGTTTTCAGACAGAAGTATGCAAATAACAAAAGCGTAGAGATATACTGGTATACTGCTTAGCATCAACCCACAACCACCACTTCTTACGTTTGACAGGTCTAGCTTTTGCAGTAGGCAAATGGCAAAATCCTTGTGAAATCTAAATTTTGGACACAGCTTACTTGTAGTCCTGTAAACACATTCCACTTTTTGGTGCTATGCACATAGGCATCCAAGGTCAAAACTGAAGCTTAAAAATGTAAATATAAAAATACTGTACCCTCCCATTTAGCTAACCGGCCTGGGGGACATCTGAACATTTTGGATAACCAAGTGTTCAGCTAAATGGAAGTGCTATTTTGAACATAGGACTACATGGGGGACACACTGTATTTGGATTACTAGGATTTTTGGATAAAGGGAATTTGGATAACTGGAATTGTACAGTACATCCGGGAAGCCTATCAGGTAGTCCTTCAAAACAGACAGAGATCCTGTATTTGTATAATTGGAACCGTTTTGAAAAAGTCTTTGATCTAGAAGGACTATTATAATGCTACTTGCACAACAATGAATGGTTATAAACAAGGCTTTGTTTTGTCATTTGTAAATATTGCCTGAAAGATTCTAGTTTGTCACAAAATGTGTTTTTGGTTTTCTTTGCCATTCTTGCTCTCCTTAACCCTGATTTGTCCACCCTGCAATACATCATGGCATTGCTGATGAGTGAAGCTAACCTTGGCTCGTGGGACACAGCTGCCTGCAAGGATGCAGCGATGACAAGTAGTAGAGGACATTGCAGATAAAATAACTGGAAAACTGGGATTTGCAGATTTAGTTTCATTTTCATAAATATTTTCTGAATTTAGCTATTAAAAGCTCAACCCTGTATTGTTTCTGCACTCAAATCTCCAGTGAAATCATCGGCTATCTGGGAGCTCCAGGAATGCACACAGCCTACACCTCTGACCTAGCCTCTTAGCCTCTCTCCCTCTATTCTATTTTTCTGCTTTCCACCTCCCCCAGCCCCTTCAGCTCTGATAATATCACCACCTTCAGTGCCCCCTTTGTGTGTTACTTTTCCAAACATCCTGAGGCTTTTTCCACACCGTCCCCTGCACACACATGGAATACTCTCCCCTCTCCCAAGCCAACAAGCCAGCTGAATCCCTCTCTCAATTCAAAGGACTCCTTAGGATGCACTCCTTCCAGGATGCTCCCAGTGAGCCAGGAATAATTTTTAAAGCAAAAAAGCACTTTTAATTGACTCATCGAGATGTGCACAGGCTTAAACTAAATGACTGTGTGATCTTGTCATTCCCACCTTGTCCATCCCTGGGTATTTGTTACACCTGTCACTGCACCAAAATCAGAGCGTAAACCCTATGGGACATGGAGCATGTCTTACTATTGCTTTGTGAAGCCTCTAGTACACTTTTAGGTGCTGCTAAAATAAAACATAAATAAAATAGACTGCAGATTGGACACCAACTGTGATCTTGACAAGCAGAAACCTAAATTGTAATTAATTAAAAAACTATTTTCAACAGCAACTCCTCTCAGTTAGACATGTGAAATTCCACTTACTTCAGAGGGTACCGGGGATTAACTGAGATGAGAAGTGAGCCCAGTAGGGAACCACAAGGATGGGCAGCATGCATCACATTGCCTGCCATCCCTTAGGGTCAATATACACCAGGGGGTCACAGGGCTTCACACCACCACCAATGAATTTGGCCGGGAGAGGAAGGGCCCATAGCACTGATTTGTAAAGTGCTTTGAAATACAGTTCTATCTAACACTGTCCATGGTTAATACCAGAATATAGATCTGCTGGCAAATGTTTAATCATATTCCGATGCCATCTTTGTCTTCTTATCTAGCAATGTCTAGTGAGCCCATCACAATAGCTCCCAAGCATTGCAGCTTGCTAACTAGGGTCCAATGCTAGTGTAGACAAAGCTCAAATGGGACAAAAAGACAGAGTAGAGCAGAGGCAAGGAGATCATCTATGGGGAGTTCTATACTTAAGTGTGAAACTGGGTAAGGTAAGATCAAAGGCAACAGCAATTATGTCAGAGATGAAAAAGGGACAATTCACAGGAAGGTTGATGACAATTTTACTCCAGAGTCGCAGGCTATAGGACCCTATCTATTCTTTAATCCATCCAGGCAGTAATTTTAGGACCAGAAACGCAGACAACACTTTGGACTCCAAAATTGCACATGCATATTTTTGCTGAACATCTATTCACATTTCAAGTGGCATTTGTGCACACAAATCAGATAACTGACTGTCTGAACAGTATGGATGGGAAATATTGAGTCTATGGATTCAAAATTTGTGTGAGCAATGTTGGAGGCTAGTTTGGGGATGGCTTGAAAATGTTGCCCCTTTGATCTTATTTTCTCTGCCCATTTATTTTTGTAGAAATGCAGATTTCTAAAGCTCAAAGATAGAAGCACTTATCTCATATACAAGATCATCATCAAATGTAAAAAAATTCAGCTAATATTGTAATTATTTTTTATCGTAGTAAAGACTGCAGTTCCTGTTCATGAATTTATCTTTCCCCCTCCCAATGCTCGGTTCTAATATACACCTTTTTCCTTTAGAGAATAACTCAATATATACCACAAGATACTAAGTGGGAGGGAGTCTATTATCCTCTCCATGCACAGAGTGCTATTTGTATAATTACAATTAGCGTTGATGTGCGGGAGAATGGTGTGGGTAACATTCACTAAGAGAAAAACAGATATCCTCTCCCCGCCCCCCCAAAAATTATAACGGTTTGTCTTCCGGATAGTTTGAAAGCAAGAGATTAGCTGTGTTTCACAAACTCTGGCAGCTCCATTCCTGTGTGCAGGTTAAGTACGCCAGCTTTCTCCAGAACAAAGGCAGGATGAGCAGCATTGGTAAATCTGTGCCTGATGGTGAACAGAGCTAGTCCTCTCTCTGCATTGAAGAACGAAAGTCTCCCAGCATTATAATCCAGCAGAATGCCGACCCTGGCTGGCTGCTCCGTCATGTAAACATCACTCATTACACCATGGTGGAAGAATTTATAAATGAAACTATAGAGAATGGGAAATAGAAACAAAATGGGAATCCATGATGCCATTAATCAGAAATAAACTACCACCATTTATTTCCCAGCCATTAACAAATTGCTGCCTCTCGTACACTTTGCACAGTGCAGTTCACACACTGAAAGAGATCTCCGAGAAGTATGAAACTTACTACATGTCTAAGCTGACGTTATTTCACAATACTACCTTGTACACTCTGAACTCTTACACTAGCCCCTCAGCATTTCAAAGAATTCTCAGGAGAAAGACATCCATTTTAATCTTCTTCATCAATGCCACCTTCGTTCTTTTCCGGCCTCTGGGCCCAGTTATGGCGTCATGGGGATTTGAGGATGCTCAGCGCCTCACAAGATCAGGCCCTATTTGTCTCAAATGCTGCATTTAGTTGATTGTTACTAATATGCTCAGATTTAGGATTAAATAAAAAATGTACTCCCCAAAGGTTGGCACTTTACTTGAACCTGTAGTATACTCATGTCCTATAAATAGGGCTACGATTTTGGCTTGGAAATTTTTAGTAAATTTCATGCCAAAAGTGTGTGGGGGGAAATAGATAAGTCACAGAAAGGAGAACAAGCCCGCCCCGCTCTCACCCCACAGCAGCAGTTCTGTCCCACAGTGCTGGGCCCGGCTCCCCTTGCTGGGCGTTGCAACCTGGCACACAGGGTCGCACCACGACTTGGGTTTGGCCCATCCACTGCTCTGCAGATAGAGGCAGAGGGGCCAAACCTGAGTGGTGCTGAACCCTGTGAGCCAAGCCACACCACCACTCGGGCCTAATCAAATGTCTTTATACAGCCATTTCCAAGATTGCACTGACTCGATTCATGTTCAGGATTTCCGTAACCACAGTGACCTCCATGACAAATCATAGCCCTACCTATACAGCCCTAAGTGAGCTGGGACTGTCCCTTTCCCCATGCCACAGCTGCAGCCGACAGGGGCACTCAAGCTGGATCCCCCTCATTATAAAAGAGTGGAAGGGCTGGCAGGGTGTGCTTTGAGTGATCTCCAGGACTCTGGAACTTGCTCCGTGCTCCAGAAGTGACCTTCTGCACATGCTCCAAAAGCCCTTTTTGATAGGGTTTTGCAAGCGGGTTGAGGGTATGTCCCCAGAACCCTGTACGTCATCCACTGGCTGGTTGAGCTAGGTTGGGGTCATTTGTGCCTGATAAATGTTTGTTTTTTAATGCTGCCGGATGTGCTAAGCTGCTGTCAGACTAAGTGTCAAGTACTTTTATAGGCATATTTTTATCTTTTATGCGTATATTTTTAATTATGACTTAAATTTGAAGAAATAAAAACAAAGATGTCTTCCACCATGTGCAAAAATGTAACTTTGCAAGTACCTAGACTCACTCAGCTTTACCTTGTTTGTGTAGAACAACAACATATGCACCAAGAAGTATCATCCTGCCCCAGGATGCTGCCTTGTAGTGTAGAGCTATAGCAGATTCCAATCCGGTAGCCTTTGCAGCCAGTGACGGTGGTTTCCCAGTAATGCCGACCACGAGCTGGCAGCAGCTCACCCAGGACAGATGGAATTCTATGAACGAAGAGAATACAGCAAAGCCAGTATTTCAGCATAGTGACTGCATAATGTTCTTTTCATCGCTTATAGTCACATCATGTGGCAGCATCTTATATTGCTTACATAATAACTTCATTCTCCTAAGTGAAGCTTTTCAACATAAATAGCTTAGTTACTTTTAGCAAAAATCCTCTCTGATTCTACCTGCACATTGTGGTAAACTTGCTGTGAGAATTTAAAACTATTAAACATTATAGAAAGCCATATGATGTCCAGTAAAAGACACACAAGGATGTAGAATAACATTTTCAAAAGTGCCTGGCTGATTTAGAAGTCCCATTCTCAAAAGAGACTTAGGCATTAAGGGCTGGTCTACACTAGAACGTTTTTATTATACTAGTACAGTTAGATTGAAAAAAAAAAACCCTAGTATGTATATGGTTATGTTGGAATAAAACTGCTTGTACCAATGTAGATTACTGAGGTTCAGGAAGCCAAACAAGCTATATCTGTATGAACATCTTCTATGCAAGTATAACTGCATCCACACTAGGGCTTGTACCAGTATAACAAAAAGACCACATCCCTAACTGACATAGTTATACTGGTTTAACTTTTCTAGTGCAGACCAGCCCTCAGAAGTCCCTTTTGAAAATGAGAGGCTCTTAGGTGACTTAGGGGAAGTTTACACTTAAAACACTGCATCGGTGTCACTGTAGCACTTTAACGGAGATGCTGTAAGTTGACAGGAGAGAGCTATAAAGAGAGAATAGTGAATACTCCTTATGAAAGGAAAGTAAGATGACCAGCCATTTTTAACCATGGTCAATATGGCAATAAAATCACAAATCAGGTCTTCTTGGGGCAATTTTCAAGACAGAAAGGGTCTTGGAGAGCCAGAGAACTGAACATGGGCCAAGACAAGGGCAGAGCCAGTCACTCCAGTATGTAGCTTATTCTCTGAATTCTTATCTCACAAAAACATGGTGACTGGGCAATAAAACAAAATTCAATGTTGATAAGTGCAAAGTAATGCACATTGGAAAGCATAATCCCAACTATCATATAAAATGATGGGGTCTAAATTAGCTGTTACCACTCAAGAAAGAGATCTTGGAGTCATTGTGAATAGTTCTCTGAAAACATCCACTCAATGTGCAGCGGCAGTCAAAAAACTAACAAAGTTAGAAACAATTAGGAAAGGGATAGATAATAAGACAGAAAATATCAGAATGCCATGGTATAGCCACATCTGGAATACTGCTGGCAGTTCTGCACTTCCCATCTCAAAATAGATATATTAGAATTGGAAAAAGTACAGCGAAGGGCAACAAAAATTATTAGGGATATGGAACAGCTTCCATACAAGAAGAAATAAAAAAGACTGGGACAGGTCAGTTTAGAAAAGAGACAATTAAAGAGGGATATGATAGAGGTCTATAAAATCATGAACAGTGTAGAAAAAATGAATGAAGGTATTATTTACCCCTTCACATAAGACAAGAACCAGGGGCCATCCAATGAAATTAATAGGCTCCAGGTTTAAAGCTAACATAAGGAAATACTTCTTCACACAACACACTTTTGAAAGCCAAAAGTATAACTAGGTTCAAAAAAGAATTAGCTAAGTTCATGGAGGATAGGTCCATCAATGGCTATTAGCCAAGATGGTCAGGGATGCAACCCCATGCACTGGGTGTCCCCCTAAGCTTCTGACTGCCAGAAGCTGGGACTGGATCACTCAGCAAGTGCCCTGTTCTGTTCATTCCCTCTGAAGCATCTGGCACTGGCCACTGTCAGAAGGCAGGACACTGGTCTGAGCCAGTATGGCCATTTTTATGTTTTTATCAGTTTAATTTTCAGTGGAGGTTTCTCAGTGCAGCCTTAACCTCTTTACAACATTAAAAAAGGTATCAGACTAATAGACATTGATATGTTGTATTTTCTCTTCCATCTGGCCTCAATTTTATTAAGGTATCTGGATAAGCCAGCTTGATGGTTTCTTCATTTGAGGATACAATGTTTTGTTACCCTTCTCTTCCTCTCTTAATATTAAAAGTTAGAATATAATATTTTTTAAGTGTATATTTTGATAGTATTTTGTATCCCACTCTCCCAACCTTCAAATATTGGTTTGGGGGAGGGGAGTGTTTTATTATTTTGAGCTGTAATGGACAGGCACTACACATCTAATTGACTGATGTGAGCCAGCTACTTTGCACCGCTCCAGGACCACGGACTGTCACGCATAAAAGAACAGCTTTCAGGCTGCCTTAGCTTACACCAGAGACCGCACTGGGACAGGAGAGCATAAAGGTGGTTGTTTATGCCAGTTGAACCACATAATTTGGCCCATTTCATCATCTGTATTGACAGTGCCTAGCATACTGTTGTTGCTACCAGTATGCAAATAATTTAATTAATAATACAATAACAAATCACAACATCAGTGCTATTTTTTCTGAAACATTCCCTTGATACCTCTGTTTTAAAAAAAAAACCCAAGGTGTTTTCTAAAGTTCCATAATAATTTATTATAGGTGGGTTTTTTTAGATCAACTGTCATAAGCAAATAAATTGACCGCAGATCACTCTCCTGTCGACTCCTGTACTCCACGAGAAGCACAAGGGGAGTCGATGGGAGAATATCTCCCGTTGACATAGCGTAGTCTGGACCCCAGGGTAAGTAGATCTAAGTATGCCGACTTCAGCTATGTTATTCACATAGCTGAAGTTTCGTAACTTAGATTGATCTCTCCCTTAGTGCGGACAAGGCCTCACTCTCTTATGCAGGATGAGGCAGATTCTTGCTCTCATTGAAGAGGTGTTCTTTTCCCTCCTAAAGCAGTTCAAGTCCAGTTTCTCTTTGTTTTTAAGGAGAATTCTCCACTTCCTTGCACCCTATATAAAAGTGGGTGTAAAATGTTGCCATTTGATTAAGCATTTTGCATCCACCTGGTGCAGGGGTAGATTACACAAGGTACAAGGCAATGAAGGCTTGACCAAACATAGGTTTTGCACCGATTTAACTAAATCAGTAGAAAAATAACTTAGTTAAACTGGTGCAGCCTTCGAGTGTAAACTCAGTTATACCATAACAGGGTGTTGCACCAATTTCACTAAATGTTTTTTCTACCATTTGAGTTACATTGGTGCAAAAACTGGGTGTAGACAAGCCTGAAGAGTCAGGCCCCATATTGAGACATCAGAACTTCCATGCTCAGGATTCTGATACTTACCCAGTGAATTTAGTTCTCTCAGGAAGGCATATCACAGTTCCATTGGACGACACTTGCAAAGCAGGATGACCTGTGTCACTCATCACATGAAATCTAGTTCCTGTTATTATTCATGACAAAGAAACACACACCAATTCAGGGATGACTACAGTGCTCATTTGAAATGAATCACAAAATACCAAACAATACAACAACATTTACTTTTTTTCTAAACAAGACACAGCAGCAAGATGAGTTTCTCTTAGAGAAGGGCAGAGCCCAAACAGTGCATCCTTAAGCGCAACTACTCTTCTCTTGTAATTCAGATCTGGATCTGAACGTGGCAGCTTGGATCCATCTTATTTTCACAAAAGGAGGAGGTGGTGTATGCAAGTGGTAAGCCTTAAATTAGGGCGATACCTATATCAGCAGTGTTTTCCCTGCTTCACCCTCCCACACATAAAATAATTATACAGCAAGAGCAGCAGTGGCTACCAGCATTGACAGCCAATTTTATTTTTGTAGCATTTTCTAGCATAACTATGAAAGTTTCACAAAGGGGAACCCAGTAGTTTTGAACTTTAATAACTTTCTTTACTAAACTATCGTGATCCAGTTCCCCACTAAAATAGCACACTCATAAACACGGTCTCACTACATAGACTTCCAAGTGAATCTGCCATAGGCAATCACACATTCAAAAATAAAAATAAGATAACTAAAGATATCCTGGAAAATTGTATGACTACTGTACATAGGGTTTGTTGCTGTAATTGTTCTCCACATTTCTTTACTAAATTTTATTGCCACCGTCTGTTCTGCGTCCATCAAAATCTTTTTCATTAGTAATGGGTAATGTTATGCCAAAGAAGGTAAAGGCTCCCAAGTGCTTAGGATAGTTCAAAAACATTTTGGGCAACACAGAGATCCCTGGTATTAAAAAAAGTTTTGAAGTCAATCAATTATTTTTCAAAACACAGTTCTTGAAGTTTGAGCTTGCCATAATGTACCTTCTCCTAAAACACTGGACTAAGTTTTTGGGGTTTTTTTTTAAATCCACTTACAAACTTTTAGTTGTGTTTCAGACCATTCTGTATAATTTTGAATAGAATCTATTAGGAAATGTCTTGCCAAGGTAAAAAAAGATCCCCAAACATATCCAGGTAAGGCACACAAAGGGCTGAAATGCAAACATGAGTTTCTGTCAACTGTTGAATTCACTGGGGTTGCATAGGTCTAATGAGGGCAGAACTTGGTATTGTTTTAGGAGTTTTACATTCATAGGAGTTGTACAAAACTCCAGAACCTGAAGAACACTGGACAGTTTCCAATGGTCCTGATTTCACTTACACCAGCTTTACACTGGCATAACTCTATTAAATTCAGCTGAGTTATTCCCAATTTACACTAAAGGTCAGTCAAATCAGAAGCAGGCCCAGTATGTCACAATGAACTGGTTACTTTTGGAGATTAAATTTCAGCATTAAATTCTGGGGCAATTATGCCACCTTTGAGTGCCCTGCTACTCTACCTCATTGTTTTGATGTCAGAAAAGGCAGATCTACCTTTCGTTGAGATGAGGGCGGCTTCACTCTGTTCACTTGTCCCAGATGAGTTGGCAGCTCTCACATAGAAGAAATAATTCACATTGGGCTGCAGATTAACTTGCAGTTCAGGCTTTTTTATTCCAGCAAAAGATCTAGAAAAATTCAACAATTTTTACAATTGAAAATGCATACTAAAACTATCATGATCAAATGAAAATGATCTCTTATACAAACAGCCAAGCCATTTTAGCTACGTAATACTATACTTGGATATTACAGTGATGGGCACTGTAGGAAAACCTGAGGTTGGATGGAAGCATAGACAGACAGACAGATCTTCTTTTCTTCAGATTACAGACGGATTTTGCCGTTTTACCTATGACATTTTCCCTCGTTTTACTGGCTTTAAAATGACTTGAGTCTCTACTGCCTTGCACCTTATATAGTTATTTACACCTATGTAAACCAGGTGTGAAATTCAACTAATCTGATTTAGTAGCATTTTACACGCACTTTGTGCTCAGCTTGCACAGATGGAAGTGAGTATACAAAGTGCAAGGCAGTGGAGAATCAGGACCCCTAATTTTCATTGATCTGCCCAGTAAAACATCCATGTTGCCAGATGAACGAGTTCAACAAATAGAACCTGCAATAAATACAGCCGCATATGAGAACACATGGCTGGTATGACGGGCTACTTAAATACAGATTTCAACTGTGAGTGGAAGATACCACTTTTTGAATATACATGGGAACCACACATATGCTATTGTGGGCTCTTATCTCACACATCATTCAGCAAAAAGAGCTGGCGTCCCCCCCTAACTTCGCAGTGCACTTTAACTGGCGAGCTTTGCAAGATACAGCAGTAGAAGAACTGCCTTGGCACAGTGTCCTACTTTGATTAATCCTGCCCTTTATGATTCCTCAAAAGCTCCTGCCTTCACATCCTCGACAGTCGGTGCCTTTACACACTCCAGGAAAACTGAGAGAATCAGCACTCACTCGATCTACTTCACAGACACTTTGAAGTGACCTTGAAGGCACCTGGGTTGTCTAGAAAAATATGAACTTTACTTTTTATTCTGATGGAAACATGGGCTGAATTTAACATTTTCTCACTTTCTGGGTCCATATTTTCGGAGTCCCATAGAATGCACATACACCATTGCATGCACAAAACCTGTATCTGAGTGCCCAGCTAGCAGTTACCTGCACAGATTAGGTATCTTTGCCCACAAGTACCAGTCTGTACATACCATACAGCTACCCAGTTTTCAAGTGTAAGTATAGGTTGTTGTCTACAATGTGCACGTGCGTGTGCACATTTTGGGGCAAATTCTGCCCCCTTCTGCATGCCTGTTCCTTCACAATGGAACCACATGGTTCTGTTGTACAAGGAGGAGCTGGGTGTGGGGGACCCTAACTCTGAACAAGACCCCTGTGTGCCAGCTTAAGGAAGGTGGGAGGAGAGAGAGTTGGGGATCAACCACAGCACAGAACCTCCTTCTCTCTACTTGCTGTGTCACGTCTAGATAAAAAAAAGGCTCTGCAACTTTTCTGAAACATGGGGAAGAGGATTCCTCCCACCCTGGCTCCCACTGTGCATCTCCCCAGCACCCAGTCTGACTATTTAGACCAACTGCTCGGTGTCTGAATATTGGACAGATGAAAATGGTTCCTCCACGGGAAATGATGAAAACTCCCTCACTTGGGACATTGAAAATGAGACCAGAATGGTCTCATTACTACAATTACTGCTCCTGCGCTGACAGGGGGATGGAACTAGATTAGCCAATGAGTCTTTACCATCTCTAATTTCTATGATCCCACAGCATGTCAGACAGGCAAATGCAGTTTGCTATGCAAGTCCATTATTATTAATTTATCTAAACTGTTTTTCTGCAGATGTCCCACCAGAGAGCAGTACAAACTGAAGAATGATCAGTGCTCTTCCACTAGGATTTTCACATGCACATCTGAGCCTTGTTTATCAGCATGAGCAAAATCTCGCAGTCCTTACACGTTCTTCATGAAGGCAAAACTCCCTTTAACTTCAAAGGGAGCTTTGTGTCCATAAAGATTGCAGGATTGCACTCTATGTGCGATTTATTTCACCTCTCCATTGTATGCGTTTTACAGTGCCTTTTGTCATGAAAATTTGAGAAAAAAAATCATTATGTTCTTCAAAGATGTTTCCAATCTGAGTGAACTTCAAAGGGTGGGGGGTTTTAAGCTCATCAGGACCAAGCCAAACCTTGTTATAGAAATAAGCATGCAAATCCCAAAAGAGATGCAGTAAATGCAGAATCAGGTAACCCAAAGTTGATGGAGATTGACAGACTGTATCACTATCAAGTAAGTGATAAAGACCCTGATTCAACAAGGTACTTAAGCATGTGCCTGGCTTTAAGCAGGTGAATAATCATATTGGTGGATTATTCCAGAAAGGCTTTGTGGGAGAAGTGTGACTAGAGGAGGGATGACTAAAGAGAGGGTGGTCTCATAGAGAAGAAAGACTGGTCTGAGTATAGGAGCAACATGGAAAAAGGCATGATGAGAGTACAAGAATAATACAGGCAGGAGGCAGGCTAAAGTAGAATAAAAGAAGCAAGAAAGGAGAGACAGCCAAGACTCAGGCAGGAATGGAGTTTTGCAAAGCTTTGAAATAAGTTGTCCACACTTACTTAAAGTAGGAAGATAGCCTGGGACACTCTATAATGTCCTGATACCCCAACAGTTTTTGCAGGTAAAGTTATTTTTCATAGTTCTCCGTTAAAAGTTCTGTGACAGAAGCAGAACACACTGGAAAGGAGCCATTTTGCTCAAGCAGTTAAAAGAGTTCTAAAAATCGAGCTACAAGGAGACGTATAGAAAACTGAACAGGAGTACTTGTGGCACCTTAGAGACTAACAAATTTATTTGAGCATAAGCTTTCGTGGGCTAGAGCCCACTTCAATTTGTTAGTCTCTAAGGTGCCACAAGTACTCCTGTTCTTTTTGCGGATACAGACTAACACGGCTGCTACTCTGAAACCTGTATAGAAAACTGCTTGTCCTAATGAATGGGCAAAATCTCTCAAGCACAGTGATTTCCTCTGCACAATGCCTTCCTGTTTTCCCTATGAGATGCCACAAAAGTCACTGCCCTACCATGAAAACAGGAGGTGTCCTTTCCCCCCCCATTGCAGAATAATTATATCATAACATTTGAGATGGCTTCTTAGCCTAACCAAAGGCTATACAACACGTCCATCTGAGTAGAGAGGGGAGCAAGCTGCAACATTCACATCCTGAGTCAGAGCCAAACCTTCTCATAGTGCAGGGGCGTTCAGATCTGCAGTTTGTGTTCAGAGTAGGATCAGCCATCAAGTTCAGACTGGGATGTCCTCCAAGTCTGAGGATATTTGAATTTCGGCTTTGGGCCCATCTCAATATGAGAGTGCAATATTTCAGCTACAGCTCAGATTTAATAGCAGCACAAAGTTGTCTGGACTCAGACTGGACCTATCAGTAAAACAGTGATCAGGTTTGCCAGTAAGGTACTGTGCCTAGTAACCTATTTTAGCTAGCTTTGAGCTTCCTAAGCATACGAGCCCATCAATTTTATCTGAGATTAAGGCTTAAAAAATATCCCTGCTGGTGCCAACTAATGAAAGAGGATAAGCCAACAAGATGGACATTCATTTGCAACACTCAGTTAATTTCAGCCAGCTCCAGACTCACAACAAGCTGAGTCCCAAACAAGAAATGTCTTTGAATGCCTTGCCTTTTGGTCTGGCTGCTGGGGGAAGGGATGAGGTGGAAAACTGAGCCAGTGAGTTCCATTTCCAGCTGTGCCACGTGCTTCAGGCCTGCTTATCTGCCCATCTACACCCTTCTTAAAGGAGTTTGAATTGCGCTAGTATAACTGAAAACAGTACCAGGCTCTTCTTCAGTGACTGCATGCAAATCATTTAGGCCCAATTTTTTTTACAAGCATTGCTTAATCTTGAATGACTGTTTTGGGATGCTCATCTTGAGCCACCTAGGGCTGATTGTCAGAGGTTCTGAGCACCTACAACTGCCATTCACTTCAGTGGCAGATGCAACTGCTCAGCATGCACAAGTTTTCACATCTCCACAGCACTGTTCGACACTGGACAACATTGTTAGATCATTCCCAGACCTATCTTTTCTATGGAGACTGTACTTCTGAGAGTGGCCTCAAGCAAAGCAGTCCATCCTCTACCAGGCTAGTGTTCCTGCCAGTAGATAGGTATAGTATTGCATAGACATCTGAAGGTTCCAGTTGGCATCAGGATGCCAGCTGAAATCCAGCACAGATCAGTGGTGCTGAGGGAAAGCTTTGCCAGTAAGTGGTCTATGTGAAAGGAGTTGATGGTCTCAATCCAGTTCCTACTGGACAGGTGTCCATGTCACCAAATCGTCACCATAACTGGCCCCTCATTGTCACTTTTCATGGCAGTCTCAACAAGACTGAATGGGCATTGGAGACTCAGTATTATTCGTTTGCTGCTAGAGGTTGTCCCCTCCAGTTTAGGAGTCAAACATATTGGCAAGGCAATGGGCAGGGATGCTTGCCCTGCTATTCTACACATAGATGGAAGATTTCAGTCTCTAGGGGTGTCTATCTCACACTGATCACAAGGATTAAATTCACTCAGGAAAACACAAACACAATTATTTCCACTTCTTATGAATTCACAACATATTAATTTCTGTCTCTCAGGTTTCTCACGGTTTCTATTTGAACAGCCCACACAGCTAATCCCGGGACTATATTTCTCTAAATTTTCCATCTTCCACCCACAGCTCCATTGACTTCTCCACCCAGAAAAAGCAGAACTGTGAGAAAATAGCAGCGGTATAGAAATCTAAAGAAATATTTCAAGCCCACTTAGCCTGGAAAAGGATTAAAGAAAAGCAAGGATGTCTGAGGAGGAGCTCCATGAGTTTACACACAGCCAGTAGGAAATCTTCAGCCACCACAATAGCAAGGTTAGGGACTGATTGTTGTCAGAGAACTAAAAAAGTTCTGCACTAAATCATCCCGGGATGCATGCGGATGAAAAGTTGAAGGGGGTGGGAACATTTGGGGAGAAAAATCTCTGTGCCGATTTCTTTGCAGAGATTCCCCCAACTCTCCCATTGGGGAGTGGGGATTGTCTCCACAGGAAAGGGTGTGATCCTGTCCACATACCTGGTGGATCTCCTGGAACCTGCAGGAGGCCACAACCATTTGCGTGTAGGCCCTGTATCCTTGCACCTGATCCAGCCCCCTGTGGTGCATTGGAGACCCCCCTTGTCTGTGGTGGAAGGATATATGCAGAGAAGTTAATGTAGCCTAGGACTGTATTACCTTTTCCTGGTAAGTTCCATATACCAGCAGGAATGTGTGATTCGCATCCTGTACCCCCAACTTGCCCACTACTTCCCCATGTCTCCTCCCTCATTCTCTGCTCCCTCCACCATGCCCAGGCCACGCCAGCAGTTGTATTAACTTTCCATTGGATCCCCATTGGTGCTGCAGAACCCCCTTTCAAGGGAAATCCAAGAGGCCTGCCTCTTGGATTTCCCTTGAAAGGGGGTTCTGCAGCTTCTGGGCTTCATGGAGCTGGAGCAAAACAGGATGGGACTAGAGATACAGGTTCGCTGTGTAAATGGCCTGTGCTTGGCATATCCCCAAGATCTGTGGTGTCTGTCAAATGTACTCCCTGTTTGCTTTTATTTTTTGTCCTTTCTGAAATTTCACTCTGGTCACAGTGAAAAGCTATTTTCTACCCACAGAAAGGCCAAAATATCAATTTGATTCAGTAATATATAGACTCATGAACAGTTCAGATTTTGCACAGGCATACTTGACAATGAGGGTCAGTCAATTCTGTCATTTTGTAGGCACAGTTATCTTCACACAAGCAAACTGCTCCACACTGAACTTATTTTGCTCACCAGTGACAGAAAACTGAACATTTTCAGCTTTGCTGTTGAGCAGAATAGAGGCTATTCCAATTAATTGTAAGTAAACTTGTAAACTTGGAGTAAACATGTACTGTATGGTCAGGAGCAACCACATTTTGCCTAACTGAAGACAACATTGGCTGGAATTCAAGGGCCTCATAAAATTTGTATGAAACTGAGCACACTGCAGCTGCCTGCATACCAGGGACAGCCATGCAGAACTCCTGTTCCTCCTCCTGCTTGGATTAAGACAAAGCATCATGTGCTGGCACATTTAGTCTATGCAGGCCTCAACTCCCTATTTAAAGATCAGAAGGAGCCATGGTCTACATTGTAAAGCTCGGGGGGCTACATTTGGCACATGGGTACTGACTTTTTTTGCAGGCTATTTAAATATTCTTTTAAAATGTATTTATCCTGTTTGTTTTTCCTTTTCCTTAGAGACTATCACCAACTGCCTCTGTGTGTCACCTAATTCATTTCTGTTATTTTTAAGAACAATTAAACTATTCCCCCAAACGCCTTTGGGCAATGGGCTCTTCCCTCTGTATAAACCTCCGTCTTCCTTACTGTCCCTGCATCATGTGGGGCTGGAAGGTCATGAGGGGCCTGTTTTTTTTCCTCATTCTCTCTGTTGCCATCCTTTGGGCAGGTACAAGAGGACAGAAAATATACTGATCAGTTATGGGGAACACACACTGAAGTCAGTGCAGTCTGGGACAGTGCTGATGTCACTGGAACCTGTCTATTACCCTCACCTGACAAATATGAGCCTTGATGATGACAACATATATACTCAGTGCCATCATTACTGTGTTTGAAGTGACGGATGGTAAGAGAGCTGGGTGGGAAATGGTTTTGCCGACCCACGAACATTTGAGATTTCGAAAATGGACCCATTCCATGTCAGGATGAAACAAAGACCCTTTGAAGTGTTTTTGGTGAAAAAACAGAGAGAAATAGCTCCACTCCAGAATAGCCAATAGTCCAGTGGCTAGAACAGTCATGTGGGACATCAGCAACCCAGGTTCAAGTCCTTGCTCTGCCTGATTCAGACCAGGGACTTGAACCTGGGTCTCTGACATCCCAGGTGAGTGACCTCATCACTGGACTCTTCTGGGGTGGGTCTCCCTCCTCTCCTCACCTCCTGAAATCCTGGACTTGAGAAACTTTTCCCAAAAGTTCAGTCAAAAGCTGTACATTGCCACAAAACGTTTTGGTTTCAATAAATTGGCATTTTCTGACCCAAAAAATTGTCAAAAAATTCCAAACCAGCTCCAATCCAAGAGTTGGTTTGTTTTTCTGTGGGGGGCCTTTTTTGGGGTGGGGTAGTAAAGGTTATTTATTAGTGATGATTAATTATTATTTATTTTCCTAGGAGAAATGGTTTATAAGTTGCGTGCACTCACAATTTGGATATGCCGGTTATTGTAGTTTTTAGAGTACATGTATTACTAATTATTATTATTTGCATTGCAAGAATATCTAGAATCTGAACCCACTCAAGATCTGGGGCCCCATTGTTCTGGGTGCTGCACAAATACATAGCAAACTAGGTCCCTGCCCTGAGGATCTTACAACGCAAGTTTTTTTGATATAGCAAGATGATTTGCACAGACAGACCCCTGTGCCAACATAAAGCCTGATTGAAATCACCAGGCGGTCACCCACACAGAACTCATTGATGGATCAGGTCTTAGGAAAGCTTACAATCTAATTGTAAATCTTACAATTTAACATAGGAAAGCTCCATACCACTAGCGTACTAATACTTGTGATGTGTTTAATAAAGAAATCACATGAATGAATCCTTCTGCTATGCTCTAGTGATGAACCCCCACAACAGATTTTCAGATCTCTTAATCCTTTTTTTTTTTAAGCAAACATACAGACTTCCCAGCCCCTGCCCTTTTCTGTGCAAAACAAGTGCACTGGTTCTGCTGCGGAGGAGGGGGGGCCTCCATAGCTGAAGAGGAGGAGGTAGAATTTGCCCCTTAATGTCTTTTATTTCCCAACTGAGGACTAGCTCAATGGAAGTTTTTCCTGAGTAAAGACTGCATAAGGACTTCAGGTTTGGGTCTGTAGTAAATGGGTTCATTAGTTTAGCAGAATAAAATGATGATATTTCTAGTTTCCCCCGATCTAATATCAGAGATTAGCATCTGGCCCAGAAGCTGATTTCTTCTTTATGTAATTCAGGACAAACAGAATAATCTCTTATATAATAATCCATGATCTGGAAAGTGCTCCTTAACTTCTATTTAATCTCATCCATCCACATTTCAAACCTTAGGGACTGACCTGAGACCCTCTCCTTCAGGAGAGTACTGTCTGCAGTACTCCAGTGTGAAAGACTTTGTTGCTTCTGAGTTGGCTGTGCTCCATCGGATGATGGCAGTGTCCCAACACACAGTACAGTCTTCTGCCTTTAGTAAGGGGGTAGAGGGTGCTGTGAACACAATGATGTATTAGCTGTACTATGAAGAATGCTACAGCAACTGCAATATATATGCTAGGCAGATTGAAATGAAAAGACAACCACAAAACGTATATGTCACCAATCCTAAAAAAACAAACTGAATTAGCGTAGAAAGATCATTTTTCCTCAGATGGAAATAATGTGTGTGGAAACAACTGTAAACAACACCACTACAATAATGTTCTCCCATCCCCTGTTATCTTTTTTGGGGGGTGGAGGGGGGGGAGAGGAGGCATGCTAACAGGAAAAACACTTTACTACTTTACTTTACCCATCTCATTACAAAAAAAAAAAAAGTAGTAAGAATTACATGCAGTTTATTCTGTAGTTTAAATGATAGTGCCCTATGCTTTGGAGCTGAAGGACCCAAGTTCAATCCCTCCAGAAAGAACCCATGAGAAATCATTATGTAAATTCATGCAGTTCAGAGTTTCCTTAACAAGTTAATTTAGATCAGGGGTTCTCAAACTGGGGGTCGGGACCCCTCAGGGTGTCGCAAGGTTATTACATGGGGGGGGGGTCGCGAGCTGTCAGCCTCCACCCTCAAACCCCACTTTGCCTCCAGCATTTATAATGGTGTTAAATATAAATTTAAAACACTTTTTTACATAAGGGGGGTTCCACACATTCGCTTGCTATGTGAAAGGGGTCACCAGTAAAAAAGTTTGAGAACCACTGATTTAGATGATCTCGAACACTTTTTTCACTCATTTCTGTGGTGCTTTAAGGAATAGACCCATGAAGCAGCATAGGGTCTGGTTATACCTAGATTACCACAGCTCTGTCTTCAGTAGCCCTTGCATCAACTGTATAACAAAAATTAATATGATGCAGAAGAACTGAGTAGTAGCAAAGGGCTAACTTTGCTGCTTTAATTGTGTCCAGTATATTGTTGCAATACAGCTACCAAAATTTAATAGTACATTTCTCTTCCCTATGGCCTAAACTCAAGGACTACAAACCCTATTGCACCTATAGAAAAATGTACATGAAGGAGGACACGGATTGCAAGTGATCAAAGGAATATTGTGTGAAATAATGTACTGAATTTGCCTATCAGATTCAAGGTCTTATTTTCTAGGCTGAAAGTGATTTTGTTTACTCACTCAGTTTCTCTCTACAAACTTTTCTCCACTACATGAAGTACTGGCATCATGTGAGCCTACCAAGATCTGAATTTAACACTTCTGGGATAATATTAATATCAGTCCCTAAAATAATATCACTGTGATTTCTGTTCTTTGATAATAAACATAGATATATTTACAGTGAAAACAAGACTAAGTGCTGTGGTGTTAAGCAATGTGGTGATCCTGAGCTGAATCTTGCAAGCTGATGTAAACTATTTCTTTGGGAACAGCAGGTAATACTAGTAATATTGCACAAATGCATATAAACTGGCCATCAGGAAGTTTAGACTTGAAATTAGATGAAGGTTTCTAACCATCAGAGGAGTGACGTTCTGGAACAGCCTTCCAAGGGGAGCAGTGGAGGAAAAGACGTATCTGGCTTCAAGACTAAGCTTGATAAGTTTATGGAAGGGATGGTATGATGGGGTAGCCTCATTTTGGCAATTAATTGATCTTTGACTATTAGCGGTAAATATGCCCAATGGCCTGTGATGGGACACTAGATAGGATGGGATCTGAGTTACTACAGAGAATTCTTTTCTGGGTATCTGGCTGGTGAGTCTTGCCCACATGCTCAGGTTTTAGCTGATCGCCATATTTGGGGTCGGGAAGGAATTTTCCACCAGGGCAGATTGGCAGAGGCCCTGGAGGTTTTTCGCCTTCCTCTGCTGCGTGGGGCACGGGTCACTTGCTGGAGGATTCTCTGCACCTTGAAGTCTTTAAACCACAAGTTGAGGACTTCAATAGCTTAGACATAGGTCAGGGGTTTGTTACAGGAGTGGGTGGGTGAGATTCTGTGGCCTGCATTGTGCAGGTCAGACTAGAAGGTCATAATGGTCCCTTCTGACCTTAAAGTCTATGAGTCTATGAGATAAGGGAATGATCAGAGGACTCGGGGGTTGGAGAGCACCTATCACTAACTTGTAATGTGGGGGCAGGGGTGTGGGGGAGCTGGAAAGTAGTGTTTGTGCTGCCAGAGGCTTGTGGTTTCAGGGAGCTGATCCACAGCAGGCACAGATAAGACTGCTTTATGCTAAGGGCAGGTGGTGGTACCCTGGGAAGCGTCACGCCAAAACAAGAAGTCAGTGGGCCTGATCCTTAGCTGTTGTAACTCTGTGTGGCTCCATTAATGTCAATGGAGCCATGCCACCTTATACCAGCTGATAATCTGTCCCACGTACTGGCCCACAATAGACCAGGTTTGGTGACCGTCAGGATGTTATAAGGCTCAGCCTGTTTTCCAGAGCTTTCAAGGAGGAAATAATGGTCACTCTGAGTGTCACTCTGAAACCTAAAATGTCTGTAGAGTTAGTGTGAGGTGATGGAAGCAGGTACAAGCAGGGTTGAGAGCTCTTTTTATTCTGAATATCACAAGGCTGAATCATGCAGTCTGTTACTATCCAATTTTTAAGTTCTCAGCAATTTTGACTTTTTTACTCCCATGACTTTATGAATTAAACTGTGCAACAGTGTGATGCTGGCAGACCAGGTGCCAGCTCATGCTAAGGCCCATAGGCATCAACTGAAGACTGACCAATATATAGCTGGGAACCAGTCTGGCTCACCTGTGTGTTAGTATTGTTAAAATAGGTATTACAGTTATAAAAATGTGTTTCGTGTTTAGACTTTGTGAAACGCTTGTAGGAAGCTGCATGTATTCATCTCATTTATAACATCTGTACCCCGTTATAAGGTTATATTAAGGGTTTGCATTGTAAACCTCTGTAATTGTATAAATCAAACAAGAATGAAACATTAATTAATGTAAAATGCTGGCTTCCTACAGAAGGTGTTAGGTACTGTCCATCAAGAAGGTCCATTGTAACCAAATGAGACATTGTGAAACATCAAAGAACAAAGACTTTGTTAATAGTATTCCTCCCTCACCCCATGAAGAGGAGGCGAATGTGTGAACTCATCCCATCAGCTTGAATTTGGGGGAGAAGGCAATAAAAATCCCTAACACAAAGAAACTATCTCTATGCTGTTTGGACTCTGAAGGGCAAACATTTCTAAGCGTAAGCAAGGGATCCGCAGCTGCTTAGTCTGGGTTAGCCCTAGGCTGTAACTCATTTGTGTGTGCATGTTTATCTGCTTTAATACTGGGAATAACTCTCTTTGCTTTTTCTTAGTTTATACATCTTTAGTTAGTTTATTATAGGACTAGCTACAAGCGTTGTCTTCAGTGTAAGATCTAAAGTCCAATTGTCCTAAGGTAAGTGACTGGTCCTTTGGGACTGGGAGTAACCTGAACGTTGTTGTGATTTTTGGTGTAAGGGACCATCTATCGCAAATGCCAGCTTGCCTAAGTGGCAAGATAGACAGGAATCATTTGCAGACCCATAAAAAATTGTGAATGGACTCCTTTGGAAATCTTAGACATAGTCTGTGGACCCCACAAGGGTCCGCGGACCATAGATTGAAAACCTCTGATTTAAAGGATCTGAATATTCCAGCCTTGTGACCTAGCAGTCGTTCCCTGAACTGATACCCTGGAGAACTAGTTTCTATTGTCAGTGATAATTTTGCAGTCCCTAGGTGTCTGAGAGGGCAGGGGGATATAGTATCTTCCACTATACAACATTACCACTAGCCCAAGAATGTAGCATCAGTGGACTCCAGAGGGAGTTCCTCTTCAGATGGATGGGCAGTGACCAAAAGATGGAAGCAGAGTGAATAGTTCATATAAAAAAAATCATCCAGCTTCCAAAAGGGACAGGCATAAATAAAACAATATCAAACATATAACAGGCCAAAGAGTTAGCCTTTTAAAAAACTTTAGATTTTGTGAAAAGTATGTCGACTTTCCAGCTGGAACAACTAATTTTCACTATAGCCGGACGCCAAAAATAACATTTAGCTGCCAGAAGCCAGATTTGGAGAGGTTAGAGATCAGGTCATGACAAAACTCTGGTGGAACATTTTTTGTGAAAATTCATGTGAATCATTTGGCCATTTAAATGTAAAGGATTTTGCACCCCCAAAACTGCAGGTTTTCACAAAATTTGGGAAGTCTGAACTTTTTTTCCAGTTATTTTTTTGCAAAAATCTTTGGTAAAAAATATCCACTATGACTTAACATGCCACAGGATGAGACGGAGGAGGATCCAAAGACTTTGTGGCCCAGTGGATTAAGCACAGGGCTCAAAGCCACAGCTTCCACCAAGTGGTCTCAATAATACTGTTGCTTTATAAACATTATTTCATTATAAAGCATGTAAATATCATTATCCATGTTTTACCAATAGGGAAATTAAATAATCCTCCTCATCCTGCAGAGTTTAAATGATCTGACAAAAGCCATCTAGCAAAGTAAGTGTCAGAACATGGATTAGAACACAGGACTCCTAAACCTATGCCTAATCTGCTAGATCATGGTGCCCCCAAAGCAAGTCACAAACTCTGAGCCTCAGTTTCCTAATCTGTCAAATGAAGCTAATACATAATACTTATCTAATTACTTGCCGTTATTATAATTTATTATTCGTATCATGATAGTGCCTAGAATCCCCAGCCAAATCCAGGGCCTCTGTGTGCTAGGTGCTGTACATACACATAATAAGAGACCCCCCCCCCAAGAGGTTACAATTTAAATAGACAAGACAGAAAAAAGGTGGGGAAAAAGTAAGTATCAATATCATCCCCATTTTATAGATGAGAAACCGAGGCACAGAGCGACTGAGCGACTTTCCCAAAGTCGCACAGTGAATGTGCGACAGAGTCAGAAATTGAACTATCATCATTCCATTCCAATGCCTCAAGTACACGTCACGATTGGGGACATTTTAAATTCTGTGTTTTCTCAAATTTCACATATGGTAAATACATTGCTGTCATTTTACAGGTGGGGAAACTATGTGACTTGCCTATTTTCTAGTGGATGGAATCATTGAAACACTTCTCTACGTTTCTAATAGCATTGTCTAGTTAATACTGTCTCAGGAACTGAGATCTAATCTTTAAATGCCAAAATATACCTACCAGTTCTGAAAGTGGATTTGTGACTCGGTAAGCTACATCCTGTATAGTTCACAGCCATGACCCACACACCATAATAGCGATCTGGCTCCAGGTCTTCCAAAATGCAGTAACTCTCCTTCACTGTAACTCTGTATTCTTCTACCAAGGCTAGTACAAGCACACACATACAGGTCATTAGAGAAATGCACACCTGTTAGAAACAATTTGTATGGTTTAGGGTCTCTTATATTGACCAAACAGGAGTTGATCATATCGGGGCTTGTATACAATAGGCATAACACTTGCCACAAAAATATGGTCAAGAAGGAACTAAATGAGTTCTGCAGAGTAAGGAGATAATGGGAAGGTTTATTTGTGGTCATCAGGGGTGCTGGAACTAGGGGTGCAGCAGCACCAGGGCCGGTGCAAGGATGTTTTGTGCCCTAGGCGAAACTTCCACCTTGCACCCTTCCCCGAGCCCTGCGGCAGCTCCCCGCCCCCTCCCCGCCCTGAGGCGCCCCCCCGCGGCAGCTCCCCACCTCCCCCCCCGGCCCGGGGAGCCGTGCGGCAGCTCCTGACCCCAGCTCACCTCTGCTCCGCCCCCTCCCCAAGCCCTGCGGCAGCTCCCCACCCTGAAGCCGCCCCCCCCACCCCCCGCGGCAGCTCCCCACCCCCACCCGGGGAGCTGTGTGGCAGCTTCCCACCCCTGCTCACCTCTGCTCTGCCTCCTCCCCAAGCATGCCGTCGCTGCTCCACTTCTTCTGCCTCCCAGGCTTGCGGCGCCAATCAGCTGTTTGGCGCCGCAAGCCTGGGAGGGAGAGAAGCAGAGCGGGGTGGCGTGCTCGGGGAGGAGGCGGAGCAGAGGTGAGCTGGGGCGGGGAGTTCCCCTGCGTGCCGCCCCCCCTTACTTGATGCTGGCAGCCCTCCCCGCGCCGCCCTGCCCCAGCTCCCTCCACCTAAATGCCGGCGGTGACCAGGGCAGCCGAAGAACCAGCCGCTGCGGTCGCCGCCAAAGAAAATGCCGCCCCCCAAATCCTAGCGCCCTAGGCAACCGCCTAGGTCACCTAATAGGTTGCACCGGCCCTGAGCAGCACCCCCTGGCTTGAAGAGGTTTCCATCATATACAGGGCTTACAGTTTTATTCAATAGCTTTCAGTACCCCCACTATACAAATTGTTCCAATGCCACTGGTGGGCACCATCAAATTTAATTGCCAGTTGGCCTTTTAGTGCACATTGCATTTCTGGAGATAGCTCAGCACCCCCTCGGCTAATTAATGTGGAGATATTCTAGCACTTAAATTGCTTTAACTCTTTACCATTCACTCTCAAATAAAACGGCAGAAAAGCAAAGTTAAGATACAAAGGGATTACTACAGGCAAATGTGCTAAGTTCTTCTTGCAATGCATTGAGTAAAGATGTTTGAGAAACAGATGAGTGTTTTTCTTTAGGAAATTTAGACAAAAATGACTTTGTTTGTTTGCTTTCCACAGAAAATTTAGACTTTTTGGCAATTTAATCACAAACCAAAATATCTCCAGTTAAATTGGTGCTGCAGTGCCTCACAGGAGTTGTAGTATGGCTGCTCTCTGGGTGGAAAACATCTCCTTCTTCCCTCTTAGTAAAGGCATGCATCATAGGAATCCCTGTCTGTGGTGCATCATGGGAGATACAGTCCAACCAGAGAGCCTGGCCTATAAAGGAGAATGTAAGTGTAAAACACCCAGATTAAAATTCCCACGAGGCACTGGGACACTATTTTGAAAAGAAAAATCTTAGCTTTCAGCCGAAATTGAAAACTTTTTGGTTGGGGGCAATTGTTTTTTTCAATTACATACTGAAATTTTCTCCTGAAAGTAGAGACAAGATGGGTAAGGTAATATCTTTTATTGGACCAACTTCTGATGGAGAGAGAAGCTTTCGAGCTACACAGAGCTCTTCTTCTGAAGAAGAAGTGTGTGTGTGTGTGTGTCTGTCTGTCTGTCTCCAGCAGAAGTTGAGCCAATAAAATATATTACCTCACCCATCTTGTCTCTCTAATATCCTGGGACCAACATGGCTACACCACTCCTGAAAGCAGACATTTTCTTTGGAAGATTTTGTTTAATTGGAAACCCAATTTTCCACTGAAAAAAAGATCTGATTAACTCTTAGATCAGCCCTAGTGCTGAGTGCCCTCAGCTCCCATTGAAGTCCAACGGATATCAGAGCACTCAATGCTTTGAGGGACTGGACCCCAAATTTTTAGTAATACGTCAGCTGTAAACACTTGTGAATCTTGGCTTCATTTCTGTCTTGTGTAACTAAATCTCTCAGAAATGAATTTAATTTGCTGCACATCTTACAAAAAACGTTTAAGCAACATTCAAATACTTTAAATAATTCTTATTACTAGTCTGGTTTTTTACTGTACAAACTTCTTTATTGCACCTCAAATTCACATATTTAAAAAGTAAAATATTTTTGTGCCATTTTGAAAAATCTGTACCTGTGTGTTGAAATGTTGCATTTTTGCTGAGTTTTTCCTGCTTTGTTACCACTGAACACATTTTTCCAACTTGGGAGCATAAATCCAGACCCCTAAATCCATAATCAGGCACCTGATTTTTGGAGGTGGAGATCTGTATCTGCAGCGTTATCTGTCCTTACTACTGTTAATATTAACTCTTCAGTATCAGTCATATTGTGCTCTTCCCCTTTATATAGCAATAGCTTAGCCACATCTTTTAAGGATCATTTTAGATATAATTTTATTTGAGATATTGAACTAATGTTGGTGAGATGCAGGTTCAGTCACATACCACTTTGATCTTTGTTTGGTTGAGGTTCCTCCATGCAATACACCTGGAAGCAATCAATGACGTCTCCTTCACTCACAGTCCAATAGATTGCAATTGACGTGCTTGTAGCAGAGTTTGGTTCCTGAGGTAGCAATTTTGGAGTCTGTGGAACTGGAAGATAGACTTTGGTAGTTATTTATACTGCTTATATTGAACCACATCAACTCCAGTTATGCATGTCATGAGGCAACCAGATAGTTTATTTTTCCTTAACTATGAATACTTGAGATGACAGCCAGTTAAGGATTCATTAAAATAAAAAATAGGGGGACTGTTTCAAATAACTGAATAAGGACAATAAGGTTGCAATTTTAGGTCAATACGTTCATATTAATTAGGGATGGGTGAATCAACTGCTAGGAGTGAAATTCTGTCTGTCTGATTCACTACTCCCATACAATTCCACTGATCTGAGTGGGGTTGGCATAGGTGCAAAGGCTGACAGAATTTAGCCCAATATTTGTCAAATAGTAAAAAATTTAAGTGCTATCCAGCTACGTGAATATTCAGCCCATACCCAGCTACCAGTCTCTAATGGTCCATTTTCTCAGCAGCAGCAGTAGTTCCCAGGCTTATGGTGTTCAGCTAGTTGTTGCTACACGAGTACCAATGAACTCCTCCTCAGACAGCATGCCACAACCAGCAGCATGTGAGCCACTGGCCTACCTCCACCTCTTCCAAACCTCGCATGAGGCACCCAGAGAGACATAATGACAGTTCTTGGTAGGCTCAAAGATTGAAGCCAAACCCTGAGTCCAAGAGGAGCCAGGCACAAGGCTTCCAACACCTGGAAGGGCTAAATACAGATTATCAGGCTAGGCAGAGGCAACAGTTACACCTACAGAGGGGTATGTTTGGATCATATGCATATTTGGAGGCCAGAGTACCATCCAGTTGATAGGACCCCAGGTAAAATAATCCTAGACCCAAATATTGAATTGATCACCAAGGCCTAACACTATCAGGTGAAGGCAGGTAAATGTTTTGTTCCCTGAGGTGGTGTAGAGCTTCCTAGCTCTACAGGTGCAGATTTCCCTTTTCTGCACAACTGCATCTAGTCAGGGCCTATGTGTAGAATCAGAACTTCTCAACAGCTAATGATAATATCCCATCTTGTCCATTCTTTTCTTTAAAAACAAAAAAACAAAAAACAAAACTGTCACACAGGTCTACAATCTGTGATGCAGACAATATTATTCCAGCATTAGAGGTATGATGTAAATGATGCCCTCGTGAGGTTGGGAAAACTACTGCCTATTCCTCAATCCCCATCCCTTAGCCACAGTGGCAGTTCTTAGGAAATCTATCCAATGATTTGCTTCCTTTCAACTAGCTACACGCCTCCTCTTCAGGGAATGGTAAAGTGGGACCTTCCCCACCAACCCAGAGTCCGGTCAGCCTTAGGAGTGCCCGTGTCACTAACTTGCTTTCTCCCAATCTAGATATTAATAGATACAGGCTGCCTCTGTCTGCCCTTTGGTGATATGGGAACCCGCATTCCACCACTGAGTCCAGTGATACCTTTAAAACTTAAAAGGTATCAGGTATGTACTGCAGTGTAGTAAAACGTCATGGGCATCATCCCTTCCCCTGCCCTTTCCCCATGAGGCCTATTAACCTTAATAGAAGAGAGTCAGTCCACGTGCTCAGGCATCTACTACTTTGTAGTGCACTCTGAGGCATAAATTCTGCTGAAGCCTCGAAGTGCCTCTTATAATTTAAGATGTCAGATCAGAAAGCCCAGCAGGAGGGTTACTACTGTGGGTTGCACTGTATTAGAGAGGGAAGCAGGCTGCCTCTTGGGAGAGCCTATTTTTGTGGAACTGGCCTTGCCCTGAACAGAGAATTTATAACAGGACAGCACCTGCTGAACAGGAAACCAACCAAAAAGACAAGTGAAACACTTGTTCATAGGAAATACTACACTAGAGCTAGTTAGTGGGAAGTGGAAACCTACTGAAGAAGGGAGCCAGGTTTCAGAGGCAGGAGTTGGATGTACCCCACTGCTAACCAAGGGCAGAAATAGTTGATAAGATTCCTTGGAATCTAGGAAAAGTACCCGTCATACCATGAAGAGATTGTACAGTCTGTCAATTCTAGAGGGAGAGGTGACAGCTGAGGAATAGGTCTTTAAAAGAAAGGATGTGAACTATGGGAGAGGCCATTGCTCCCAGAGAGGAACAGACTCTGCTTGGACACGATGCTAAGTGGGCTCTGCCCTCCAGGGCTCAGAACTTAACAGCATGGAGAGCGAGAGACTCTTTGGAGTCTCACTATTGTTGAACGGTTCCCTGGATGTCCAGGGATGTTTTGTGGGGAGATAATCCTTTCAGGGGGTAGACATAGAACTCCGCTTGCACTCTGCAAGGCTGCCATACTTTGATTTTGAACCCTATATCATCTGACACCTTGTGACCTGATTGGGGATGCCACAAAGTCCTCTAAGTTTTTCACAAACCTCAGATAAGCACCCAAAAGTTTGACTGCTGATCCAAATGCAACCAGCCCTCGTGAGATTGTTATTTTTCAGGATTATGAGTCAATGGAAGACAAAACCATATCTCACCATTAAATAGTCTGATTGCACAGAACAAAAATATACACTGTTTTTTCATTTACCCAGTACATTTCCATGTTACATGGATTCTATAAAGATCTAAGCAGAAAGCTTTTGCTCTTTTCAGTTATCTTCAGACTAATGATGATGATCGCTGTGGCATTAACAAAGTAGATGCTGATGCTAGCTGTTTTCCTGTGATTTATACAGAGAGCTACAGTAAGATTACATCTGCCTGTCATTGAAAAATTCATCCCTTTTGTTGCTAACAGCAAACCAGATTTGGGGTTTTTTTTTGCATCTAGAAGAGCCTGTCTTCTAATAGTATCTAGTGGGGAAATTATTGTGGGTTTTCAGTAGAGTTGTATGGAAACCAGAATTCCCATTTAATGGGAAATTTGCAATTTTCAAATTTGTTTCTGTTCCAAATTAGAATGAAAACAAAAAATTTCAAAATTTCCCAAACAATTAATTTTTTTGAAAAATTGTTGTTTCAAGTCAATTAAAACATTTAGTTTGTATTAAATCAAAGTATTTCATTTCAATATCAACTTTATTTTTTATAATATAGAATAAATTTCAAATTGAAAAGTCATTTCAAAACAAAATATTGATATATTCCTTTCAGAAAAGGTTGAAATGGAATGTACTGACATCAAAATGCTTCATGTCACAGCTTTTTTCCTGAAATAAAATGTAATCAAAACTGACAAGTTTCCAGGGAAAGTTTCAATTTCAATTAAATGGTATTTTCCAATGGAAAAATAATCCATCAAAAAATTTCTACCAGCTCTAGTTTTCAGTGACATGCTGTCGCATAGATCATTTCATCCCAGGATCTACCCCCTCTGCTCACAGGAAAACCAAGACGACCCAAACATATAGCATTCCATGGAGGGGTTTTCACAAGGTCAGTGTAATGGGGAGAATGGTCAGTTTCCCCCTCCTTTCACAGTATCATTGGCAGAAAGTTGCAATCAGTGGAAGTGCTTGAGTCAAACAGTAACCTGGTTTAAACAACAGTGGCTGGTGGCAGGCTTTTATCAGTGACATGTCCTTGACCTTGGAATTTGTTCCCTCCTTTTCTTCCTGACAGATTTGATTACATTCTGGGTATGCTGCAAGGTTTATCTATGGTCCCAGGCCTTTACTGAGAGAATGGATTAAGTGAAGAGACGAATGGGTGGAGGAGAAAGTTACTGGGTGGGAAGCTCTTGGGGAGAATTTTCTGATGTGGTGGAAAGGCTTTGAAAAAAAAATCTATTTTTGCTATTTTATCAACCTACAGCACCTAGAGGGAGGGGGAGAGAGAGAGAGAGAGAGAGAGAGAGAGAGAGAGAGAGAGAGAGAGTGTGTGTGTGTAGTGGATGAGAGGACTTCAAAGATCAAGATCTGAGGAAATTTCATTTCAGTGTCAGTGCACTGACAAAGAAGTGGAAGAAGTATGGTCCAGTAGTTATGGCACCTGGGATTGGGAAGAGCCTGGTTCAATTCCCTGCTCTGTCACAGGCTTCCTGTCTGACATTGGGCAAGTCACTTAGCCTCTCTGTGGCTCAGTTCCCCAACCGTAAAATGAGTATAATAGCACTTCCCTACCTCTCAGGGGTATTGAGAGCAGAGCTGGATGAATATATTTTTCCGCTAGTTGGCTGAAAAAACATCAGAGAAAAAAATTAGCTTTGGATTAACCTGAAACAAAAATGTTCTGGTGATTTGAAAAAACACGAAAATATTTGGTTTTGTTTTCAACTGAAAGAATTTGGTAAATTCAGCATGAATTTGCTAAATTTTCAGTCGACCCGAATGTGTATTTTTTGGCAAATACTCTACTTGCGAAGATAAATAGATAAAGACTGTGAGGCACAGTCACTTCATATAAGTACTTTAAATAGATAGAATAGAGTGATGCAGCAGAGGTGAGCAATGCAAAAGTCACAGAAGAGACAGCACAAAAAGGAGGATTAGATAGGAAGAGAAAGGAGCTAGACTGCATAGGGAGCTAAGGGAGAGAGCATTAAAAGGTATGGAGGAAAAGAAAAAAAGAGGAAGAGATGATATCTTCTGTTTATATAACAGATTTAGTTTCAAGGGAATGTAGAGATACAGTGCAGAAGAGCAAGGGAAAAGACTATATGGAGGAAAAAGTGAAGGAGAGAAATATAGAAGGGGGCTAGCTGGGTTATTGGGAACTGGAAATGGGAGCTAGAGCCCCTCACTTCTAGTTTGTCAGTGCAAATCCAGCCCTGGTTGGCTGTGCTGTTTGGTTTTCACTGGACACAGTGGTTAAAGCAGATCAAAATAGGAAGGGGAGCTCAGCAACTTTAGGAAGCTAACTGGTTTTTAATCCAAGTGTTTGTGGAAAGCAAACACAAAACAAAGGCAAAGCAAATCTGTTCCATCAATTACCTCCTTGCCATTAGCTGGCAGTCAGAGTGGGAAGGTGGGACTCACCTGCTGGATTGGAAGGGTCAGTTTATAAACTGAATAATAGCATCAAAGGAAATTTGCTCTAAATCTTTAATAAAAACTGCTAGAGATTTCCTAGTAAATTACTTTTTTTTAAAAGCTACAATGGCATGGGGCTATGTTGGGGTAGGGCGCCAGCACTTAGACCGTCACTTGAATACAGAATTGCCTTGATACATCTAAACACATTTAATTTTCTTATTTCTTGAAACAACATTTAAAAATATGTTTTGAAAAGATGAAGAGAATGGTTGGCAGGATGCTGACAGGAGGGAAGCTGAGTAGGTGGCTTGCTGCAAAGAACTATGCTGACTCTGAGCTGTTAGTTCTCAGAAATCATAAAACTGAAGAGAAAGCTAGTAATGGATGAAGCTGATACACCATGGCCAGTAGACAAACATGGCTTGTTTATTCTCTTAACTTCCATGACTGCTGGTCAGATCTGGATGATCTTCATAGGTAAAATTCACACACACATATGGCACAAAGCACAACTAAACAAGCTTTAGTTTAAACTAAACAGGCTTGTGAACTAAGTATGGGCTGGGGAGATGGAATACACCCCATTACCCTCCATAGTCACTGCCCTTGCCTACAGAGCGGGCTGGGTCCAGCTACTGTAGCCACTGCTCCTTCATATTCATATGTGGATAGGTTTTCCAGCCACTAGATCCACATAAATACACATCCAGTGGCCTTTTTTTTCAGTCCACCCCCAACTTTTCTCTCCACTCCAGAGGCCTGCTTCCCCAGCAAGGAGGTGGTTTAGAAGCACACCCTGAATGGCTGCCATATTTGTGACCCCACATACATGGGCACCATGGGGCTTCCTCAGCCTGGAGAGTGTTACACAGGCTTTATGCCAATATGAGATTTTCATTTTGGAATGGACAGGTATTGTAAAGGGTGATTAGAATTTAGAATAAACAAGACGTTTTAGTGTTTCCTCCTGTGCTACCTTTTCCCCTGCCCAGCAATAAACCAAGCACTTGTGCACAATTAGACTTCATTTCAAATTCAGCTCTGATTGCTAATTACACAGGCTCACAACTCTAAACTTTTTTTTTTTCAAAGCACATTCTGATTTTACTTTTCTATAAATTCCAGGGTTTTGTGAAAATGTTTATTTTTTACAGGGTGCACCCATAGATTCTTACCAGCGACACATTTTAAGGTATTCTGGTCACTTCTCACTGAACCGTCTGCATAATGGTCAAAAAGTGAAAATGCACTGGGCATTTTTTCTAATGAGAGAGATTTATCCATTGCAGAAAGTAACCTATTGGGAAGAAAATATATATCCAAATAAATCCCTGTAGTATTACATAGCTTCCAAAGCTTAAAGATGAACAACATGTGACATGCACTGCTCAAAATATTTCCCATGGATTTAAGAGCAACAAGCAAAGAGAAGAGAACTTCCTAACCTTGAACGTTAAGTAGGGGGTACAGTGTTTAAAATTAGTTCAAGGATATCTTAGCAGTAAAGATGAACCCAATTTAACTACACAAATCTGTACACTCATGAACTGTGGGAAAGTTTAGATATGAAGTTCTCAGTAAGGCCTTCAAGAATATGGGGTTTAAATTTATTGACATTGTCCCTTTGTATATTTAAAGGCTACAGAAAATTACATCTATCTACAGGAAGCTGACTTCAGAGACACAATGTAAAGCAGCTGGTTATGAGGAGAAAAAAAGAAAAAGGAAAATGGATTGGACTCAATTATCCCTTATTTGCTTGGTTCATTATAAAAAACAACAACATATTTTTAACTTTGAGGCAAAAGCAGCTCCAAGGAAATGAAAGAATTCTTTCTACAAAGCAGTCAAGCAACTCCATTTGTTTTTACACTGAAGTTGTTAGTTGTTCACAGTTTTAACAGGATATACGTAATAAAAAAATAAATTTTCTTTAGAAAGACATGCAGCATTATATAAACCCTTTTCTTAATCTGTTTTAGTAAATCAGATACAATCAATTACAATAATCTAGTTCATGCACAAAACAAACTAATTTTAATATGTAAGCTAATGCTAGTAAATAACATGCAATAAAAATCCTTGAAATTATTTTTGCATAGCCTACTTTTCAATAATCTACAATATACAAGTAATTGGACAGATTGCCACATGTTGGTATACAATTTTAATGTAGTGGGTGTCCCCCAGGGGTCTGTACTGGGACCAGTCCTATTCAACATATTCATAAATGATCTGGAAAAAGGGGTAAACAGTGAGGTGGCAAAATTTGCAGAGGATACAAAACTACTCAAGACAGTTAAGTCCCAGGCAGCCTGCGAAGAGCTACAAAAGGATCTCTCAAAATTGAGTCACTGGGCAACAAAATGGCAGATAAAATTCAATGTTGATAAATGCAAAGTAATTCACATTGGAAAACATAATCCCAACTATACATATACGATGGAGTCTAAATTAATTGTTACCACTCAAGAAAGAGATCTTGGAGTCATTGTGGATAGTTCTCTGAAAACATCCACTCAATATGCAGCGGCAGTCAAAAAAGCGAACAGAATGTTGAGAATCATTAAGAAAGGGATAGATAATAAGGTATAAAATATGATATAGCCTCTACATAAATCCATGGTACGCGCACATGTTGAATACTGCATGCAGATGTGTTCACCCCATCTCAAAAAAGATATATTGGAATTGGAAAAGATTCAGAAAAGGGCAACAAAAATGATTAGGGGTGTGGAATGGCTTCCATATGAGGAGAGATTAATAAGACTGGGACTTTTCAGCTTGAAAAAGAGACGACTAATGGGGGATATGATTGAGGTCTATAAAATCATGATTGGTGTGAAGAAAGTAGATAAAGAAGTGTTATTTACTTCTTCCCATAACACAAGAACTAGGGGCCACCAAATGAAACTAATAGGCAGCAGGTTTAAAAGAAACAAAAGCAAGTATTTTTCCCACACAAGGCACAGCCAACCTGTGGAACTCCTTGCCAGAGGAGTTGGTACCAACACTTGTTCATTCTCTCTGGGGCACCTAGCATTGGCCACTGTCGGAAGACAGGAAACTGGGATAGATGGACCTTTGGTCTGACCCAGTATGGCCGTTCTTATGCCACATGATTTCATAGCACAAATCCCATGAATAATGAGAAATGTGAAAGGATGTTTTGAGCACCACTTAAAAAAATAACCCCTTACTCACATATAGAAATTTCCAATTTGATATTTCTTATAATAAAAACTTACTGTTTTACAGTCTGTCCCTGAATTGGCCACATATGATTTACCTAGGCCCCAATCCAACTGAACACTTTAAGCACATGCATACCTTTAAGTGCATGACTAAGTACCATTGACTTCAGTGTTGATAAATCATATGGGATGCATATCAGTACATAACTCCCGTTTAAGTCAATAAGTGAAATCCTGGCCCCACTTCAAGAGGAGTTTTGCCATTGATTTCAGTGGGGCCAGGATTTCACTCCATAACAGTGTTGTGCACAAAAGGGCTGCGGGTTCAGGCTTTATGAATAATGAGATAACTTGTGCAGATTTTAGCAGATGGCAAATGATTTAAGATTAAATTCTCTCTCATCAGGATGAGTCCCACTAAACGGAACCCTCAGTGGCAAATCAGATGGGGAATAAGGGTTTGATTATGGGTTTGGGGGTTTTGTTGGTGTGTGTTTTTTGGGCGGGGGGGAGGATACAAACACAGATGAAATAGTCAAATTCAAACTTCACTACAGTTGCAACCATTTATACTAGCTCTGAATTTATCCCAGCAGTTCCACCCATATAAGTGACATGTTGGATGATTTTCATTAAGATTTCATCTCATATGGAAATTACACTAGTAAAATATGAACACTTCAAAACAGGGTATTTAAGGCAGAAATCTAAGCATCATCAGAATGTTCTTATATAATTACAAGCAGCAGCTATTTAAGAATGGCTACGCAGAATATTCCAAGTGATCTGACATTTAAAAAAAAGCTATATTTATTATTATTTAAATTATGAATTATAAAACACATGCAAAACCCTTCAAAAGCTGTCAGCTACAGTAACAAGTGTAAGATTTCTTCCCAGACTATTATTTGTGGTGTTTTTAAAAGCAGATATTTATACTGGAAGCATGCTTTCAATAAAGTATTAAATAAAGCAGCCAAACATGCTAATCCTAATATTCACTACAATGCACCTAAACCACATTTCATATACCTTTTATTCATTTCTTTAGATAACTAATAGAGAAAGGGAAAAAGAATGTATTAACAATAAAAAACAGAAGTCAACATAATATTAAAGCAAGTAATTTAAAGACTGAGTCTGCTCTTTTCTGTTGATGTAAATAAGCACCACTTCATGAACTTCACTGGAAATTTTCCCATACGCACCAGCAGAGAATTTAGGTCTCCAAGTATTTCCCCCTCTTTAAGGCCATGAATGACTCAGCATGTTACCTAAGCATCTGCCTAGCTTTAAGCACGATTAGTCAGCACAAGGCTTAATTACTTTGCTGAAACAAGTCATAAGTTACGTTTACAGGAGGAGATATAATTTCTACATTAAAACATTAGGGTCCAAATTCCAAGACCAAAATTGCCTCCACATTGCTGACCCTTAGAAGCTCCATGACCTTTACACCAGTTGAGCTGGGAATACTCCCATGTCATGGGAATCCTCTCAGCTGCCTCTTTAGCAGCACAAAGAGGGCACGGAACAGATCAGGATTAACCCTCCATTCCTTATAGAAAGGGCCAGAGGATATCAGCATTGCCAGCCTCAAGAGATCAAAAATCATGAGTTAAAGACCCCCAAAATTAAGAGATTAGCCCCCCAAATCATGCCTTTTTAAAATAAAATAAAAAAAGATTAGTGTGTGTGTGGGGGGGGGGTTAAGCCTTTTTGTCTCACTTACATGTCTGCCCATCCCCTGCCCAGCAATTAATTCTGCCCCATCCAGCCCCCAAACCCCATCAGCTTAGCCCCCAGCCCTCACCAGTTCAGCCCCCCAAGTTCACTCCCCCCAGCTCCCAAACCCTCAGCTTTCCCCCCACCTCAGTTCAGCCTCCACAACCCCCATCCCCTCAGTCCTACTCCACAGCTACATCTCTGCTCCTCCTAAGCTTCTTCGCACCCCTTCCCAGGTCTAGGGGGACTGCAGTGGGTCCCTTATCCCCCTTCCAGGCCAGGGGAGAAGCACTTGGGGCTGTTCACAGGAGGAGGGAATGGAGTCACCCTGAGCTGCTGCACTTGTTGGGCATGTCTACACAGCAAAGAAAAACCCGCAGCTGGCTTGTGCCACCCAGCTCAGGCTCATGGGGCTCGGGCTGCGGGGCTATTTCATTGCTGTGTAGACTTCTGGACTTGGGCTGGAGCCCAAATACTGGAGCCCTCCCACCCTGCAGGATCCTAGAGCCTGGTTTGCAGTTCAAGTCCAGAAGTCTATACAGCCATGAAACGGCCCCGCAGCCCGAGTCAGCTGGCACGGACCAGTCATGGGTTTTTCTTTCCCATGTAGACTTACCCTTAAGCTCCCTCCCCGCCTGCTATGAGAATGGCTTCAGGATGTTGTGGGGAGGGGAGGAGAGGGCTCTGCCTGTAGCAGATGCCTGGTTATTCTGCCTTGGGGGCAGACAAGTGAGGCCAGCAACTAATCAGGGAGCGCCAATTCACTAGAGGGCTGGAGCCTCTTGCATTATTGAGAGACTGGGTCCAGCCCCAGCCAAAATCATGTAACTGTAATCTTTAACAACCACACATAGTTAGGGCCCCATTTTTACATCTGACCTGAGACATGGCATATCCAGTGGCACATGCCCCCCAGATATTGTGATGGGCATTGAGTCAGTACTGACACAGAGGGGGAAGTGCCACTCACTGAGTCACTGACAATTCTTGCAGCAACTGTGCATTCCTATGGGCATAGATTTTGGCCAGGGATTCCTGCATCTAACCCACAAAACATTTAGAGACTGTAAGTAATGGAGAATTTACCACAACCCTTGGTAATCTGTTCCAATGATTAGTTCCCCTGACTGTTAAAAATGTCAGTCTTTTTTTCTGGTTTGGACTCTTCCGACTTCAATTACCATTTCCATTTTCTTCCAATTTCTTGTTACACCATCATTTGCTGTAATAAAGAATCCTCTCATAACAGATATCTTCTCTCTGCTAATTATAGATTGTGACTGAGTCATTTCCTAACCTGCTCTTCAATAGGCTAAATAGACTGAGTTCCTTTAGTGTCTCACTGTGAGGCATGTTTTCCACATGACAGATCATTCTTTGACCTCTTCTCTGAACCTTCACATGACCCAGCAGTTCCAGACTGGTGTATCTGAGATTTCAGAATTAATTTACCGCAGAAGACAAAGTAGGTCTTAGGATATTATATCAAATGCCATATGTGACTAATATCATTAAGGTTTCTGTTATGAATGTAATTCATACTTACATTTAGGAAAACAACATAATCAAGTTCTTCAGTTTCTGTTACAGTTGTCTCTAAGGTTTCCTTCGCCGTAACAATACTTTGCTGAAAGTTAACCATCTGTTCATACAAGTATTCCATTTTCATCTTCTTCACCTCCTCAAAGTTCTGGGACATCTCATCATACTGGGCTACCACTGTCTTAACCATCTCTTCATTTTGGTCTTCTAAAAACTGCTCATTTTTCTTACTGTTTTCCTGGAAAATAAAACATGAAAATCTGAGAAGTAAAACTACATCAGTGAATGAATATACATAAAACTCTCTAAATTATGTAACACCAGCTATTAGTCAGGCAGCCTTTGGCATCCTTACAAAAAGATGTATGTAATTATCTAAGCAAGTTCACGTATAAGAAATATCATTAGGTAAATACTTTAAAAACAATGGCCAATATTTTCGAACTTGAGTGCCTAAAGTTAAGGTTTCTATAGTTAGGCACTTAAATAAGAAGCCTTATTTTCAAAGCAGCTGAACATCCAAATTTCCTATTGAAATCAACATAGGCTACAGGTACTAAGCACGTCTGGGCATCAAACCACTCATTTAGATGCCCGAACATGAATTTAGGTGCCTAACTTTAGGTATCCAACATTTGAAAATGTTGATCCATATAAAAGTTTAAAAATTAAACAAAACAGATTGAAAGTGCTATCACAATCATTTCCCCATCCAGTGGGGAATATTCCACATAGTGTTCACTGTGCAGCAGCGCTGTATAGTAAAGGAACTATATATTTTTCTCAGTTAATCACTCATAGTAAGGAAACTTTGTTTAAGGACTAGTGAAACAGACAATTCCTGTGAAAATGATAACATGAAACTACAAAACAGTATAAAATATCTTAAAAGGACTGCCAATATTGAAGGAGGAAAGAAAACAGGAGTAGTGTAGATATTAGACTTACCTCAACAGAATTAAACAGGGATTCTATTTCACTAACCAACTCCTCAAACTTCACTGACCTTTGCTGTAACTCTCCTAGAAATTCGTCTAATTGATCCTGAAATAAAAAAGTGGCAGCAATTTTCTAAATATGATGCTTGGGAAATACTGCTTTATAAAGCTTTCACATAAAATATATATGTAATGTTTCACCTCTAGATGTTATTAGAACAATTGTTAAAATTAATTTCATAGCTTCACCATGACTAGAAAGGCAAGCACAGGAATAGTGGTTGGAAAAGGTAGAATACCAAATTCAAAGAAGAAATAACAATTGATCCTTCAAGGTGCTTATGTGAGCTGTTTCACACCCTCCATTCTCACTGGCTGTGTGGAAATTTGAGGGCGCTCAGCACAGCACAGGAATGCTCCAGAGACTGCAGGATCAGGCCCACAATGAGAAGAGAACACAAGTAATTGTTACGGGCTAGCCTATGCAATAAAGTATCTAGGAAACTAAACATAAATATAGATGTTCCTGAGGTTCACTTTTAAATATTTTAAATAAATATACACAATTTAAACTATGTATGTATTGTACACTGAAGGTCTGAACTTGCATTCCGTTTGCACCCAAAACTCCCATCAAAGTCACTGGTTGTTTTAGATATGCAAGCAATACAGAATCAGGCTCTAGGAACAATAAAGACAACATTGACCGGATATTATAATAATAATAGAGCTGTCTCTCTATGCAGCAGTCCTTCTTGACCTTCCTTGAGAGAGCTGGCCATCTGCTCATATGCAATTTATATTTCGTAAGTGCACTCGGTTTTAATCAATTTGTATACTTCTGAATGGAAGGTTAGAGGAAGGTTGGTAGCAGCTTCCTATAATTTGGCAAACTTCCACATCCAAAACATGTTTGAAAAATACCACACGTGACCTCTGAATTATAAATATATTCTATTGTAAAATTTAATGTTAAATTGATAAATATTTAGGATTGATCACTTTGAGATCCCAATGTGGAATTCTGTTTGTGAAGATAATGGCTCTGTCAGTTTTTATAGGTTAACAGCTCATTTCACTTAACATGAATTTCTGCTCTAATGCCAAAAGCTGAGAAGGTGAGCATTGTGTTGTCTTCTTATTTCTTTAGCAATTATATCTGTGTGAGTAGCAAGAACTACACATAGACAATCTAAGAGTAACATGAGCTTTGGCTGGTAGAAATCATGTGAAGTCAGACATGTGTTGTGGCCAGATTTAATTACTGGCTATATCTCCAAGTTCCACAGCCAGGGAATTACATCAGGGGACATATCCATCTCTGGAGTAACTCCACTGACTTCAGTGCAACTACACCAGGGAAGACTTCAGACCTGTGACTTTATTAGTGACATTTTGGCAGCTGATCATAATTCACAGCCAAAGCAGGAACTGCCGTAGATAAAAAGTGATAAAATGTAGTACATGCACAGACCAGAGAAAAAGAAAAATTATCAGTTGCAAAATTTTGTAAATATTTATATTTGAGGGCAGTATTTCATCATCCTATAATTTTTTATTCTTACTTTTGAATTAGCGTTATAATATACTAGTGCAACAGAACACATGCCAGAGATCCACTTTCAGGCCAAATTTAAGGGTGAAATGTATACATTTAATGTTAGTAAACCATTCTGGTTTTAACAGTTAGTAAGAGAGTGAAAGTAACTTACATGCAAAGAGGCCAGAATGAGATGCAAAAAGGTGCAAGTTAAAGGTGAAATCAATAGGGAATTCTGCTTAAAAACTGATGCAACATGGCTCAGAATTTTTAATAAAGTTCCAATTGCAAAATGGTTATTACTGGTGACTGTGCACAATCCAGAAAACACAGCATGACTTTCAGACGCTGGATTCAGATTGCAGAGCTGGTAACTAGAAAAGGAATACCTTTTGACAGGTAAACTGAGCAAATTGGATATGGAATAAATGAGATCATAAAGATTAGACCTCATAATACCATTTTTACAGTCTCTTTTCAGAGCCGAACTGCAATTAAACATAGACAAGTTTCTAGAGAAGTGAAAAGTGTTTTCACAAGTATTTATATTGTAGGCATATTTGGATGTATTCATTATACATAGTATATTAATTAATGTATACCTATCATAATACTAAATTGTAAACTGGCAAGAATAGTCTTGCTAGAATTATGGATGAGGTTAATTTTAATTTCATACCCTTATTTTTGAGTTTGTGTCAACCTTTTATATTGGATAGATCTGACAATTGCTATCCTAGAGTCTGGCCGCAAATTTTTTAAAACATCAACAATGGTGCACATTTAGGCTCCAGATCAAGCACTTCTCTCCCCTCCGCTGAAGACAATAAGAGCTCGTCTGCACTACCACTACAACCAAATGAAGGAAACTGATTAAAAAACATGAGTCTAATGTGTAGTGAAAGGTAAGATTTTAGCCATGTTTTGTAACCAGGCTAAAGCCTTTGTCTGACCTTTGTACTTAAACTGGACTGCTAACAATCTTGTGACAATGTCAGTGCAAGCATATAGAGGTTACTCTACAATGTCAAAGTGAAATGAACCAGTGTTACTAAAGTTATGCCTCTCCACATGCCAAAAAACCCCACCTATATTAAGGATGACGCCAGGGGTGAAAGTAAGTTTTAGGCCACTTACCGGTACGGGCAGAAGGGGCGGGGCTGGGGGGAGTCAGCATTCCCCAACCAGCCCTTTCAGGCCGCCTGGCCCACGCCGCCCGGGGCTCCCGTGTTGATTTAAAGGGCCCGGGGCTCCGGACACCACTGCTGCGCTAGCGGCAGCAGTGTCTGGAGCCCAGGGCCCTTTTAAATCGCCGGCCCCAGGGCAACTGCTCCCTTTGCTCCCCCCTCCCGCCTGTTGGAGGCTGTGGGGGACGGGGGAAAATGGGGCAGGGACATTAAAGCACTGCAGGGCCCTTTGCCGCGGCGGGGGGGGGGGCAGGAACATTAAAGCGCTGCCGCAGCAAAGGACCGTCCTTAAAGCGCTGCCGCGGCAGTGCTTTAATGTCCCTGCCCCTTTTGCCCCCCCTGTCGGCGGCCCTGCCAGTATGGACCCTACCAGCAGGGCCGCTGGCAAGGGGAAGGGGCAGCAACGTTAAAGCTTTGCCGCGGTAGCGCTTTAACATTAATAACTCCCACCTTCCAGTGGATTGGGAGCCAGTGCTGCTCACGGAGCACAAGGGTGATGTGTTCATGTTGGCCCAACCCAAGAGGTGAGCACTGCATGTATGTTCAGCACTAGCTGAAGCTTCTGAATGCAAGTGTAGCTGAAGGTAGTTGGGCCCAAACTTTTTACTAAGGCAATCCACCCACTACATTATATCTTTTTTTGCAACCCACCCAGGGTCCACATTGGGGGAGGAAGGGGGCAGAATCATAATCCAGCATCCTTCTCCTCTGCTACCACCTTCTCTTCCTTGTCCTGTGAAGGGGCCACTGACTATCCTCAGCAGTTTCCTCCCACCCTCCACCCCAGCACCACAACCCTAGTCCTGGCCCACGGCAGAAGAGAGGCCGGAGGCGGGCAGGAGGGGAAAGGATGCCAACCCCACAAGGGCTGCTCCTGTCCTGCAGGGCTGGGCCCACTCCCCACTCTGTGACCCTGGCACATGACCAGGGTCACATCGCCTCTCAAGGTTTGTCCTCAGAAGGTAGGAAGCCAGGCCCAGTCCCATGGGACAGGAGCTGCTGCTGCGGGATAAGTGTGGGGTGTGCTTAGTCTCCAACTCCCCCTCCTCCCCAGGGCCTCACTCCACACTGGGCCCATGACCCATCCACAACCTTTCCATGACCTATTCCATGACCCACCATTTAGGAAACATTGGTATAAAGAAAGAGCATTGTAATAATCCAGCCCAAGGATGACTAAAGCATTGACAATTATAGCAAAAGGAAAAGTTCCTGTTAACAGATAGTATATATAGAAACTGAAAACCAAAATACTTGCATTCTTTCTGCTGAATCTGGAGCAGTCTCCAACTAATAATTTCCAATCCCAAATTTGGGCTAAGGTTAAAGTTGAAAGATTCATATTTTAAACTACATAGTCAATCAAGTATCAGAGGGGTAGCCGTGTTAGTCTGGATCTGTAAAAAGCAACAAAGAGTCCTGTGGCACCTTATAGACTAACAGACGTATTGGAGCATAAGCTTCCGTTAACATAAATTCTTACCTTCATATCCATTACAGCAGTGTCCAGTGTTGTCACATCATGGCCTTCATGCTCCCCAAAAAGCTTGTCAATAGCAGAAATTGGGCACCTGCACTGGCAGCAATAAGTATCAACATGGACCTTCTTAATTTCTTTTTGTTGACTCTCACTTTCAGATATGTCGAGTGATGATTTTTCAGAATTCATCATCACAAAGCCTGAATCCTCATGTTCAATGGGTGTCTCTTGCTCTGCCTCGTTTACAGATTCATAAGTATGGCTAATCGGCTCAAACGATTCCCTGTCTTCAAACAATAAATCTTCATATGCCAATTCAGAGGATATTTCATCTTGCAAAAGTTCTTCTTGGGTAATCACTTCATAATCCATTGACTCAGCAAGATGTTCATCAGTCTCCAAGCACTGCTCCTCTCTTGTTGAATCTGATGGAAGGTTATCAAAATCAAGTCTAAAGGGCTGTAAGTCTAAATCACCTGATGCCTTATCAAACTTTACTCCAGGTTCTGGAAGGCCAGTCTTAGCTACTTCTAGGTTATGCTTTGCTATATCGTTGGCAATATTTTCTCTGACTCTTTTTTCATTTGTCTGCTCACCTGTATCCAATAGATATTTTTCCCTGTTGTTCACACTTTCAAAACGATCATGGTCTAAATCATATGCCTCTTTTGTCATGGGTTGAAGGTGATTATCCAAATATGAAATTAATTGCTCTGGTTGCTGAGAAGTATGAACATATTGATTGCTTTCACTTTCATCAACAGGTGGTCTTCCATGAGGCACGTAATTATCCATTTTATTAACTGCTGCTATTTCATGTTGTTCTTTCCGCTCATCTGTTTGAGGAGTTACTGTCTTTGATTTATCTTGCACAGATGCTTCTTTTTGATTGGCAATTACCTCAGAATCTAGTACTTGACTGGACTCTTCATGACTCATTTGCTCTGACAATTCCTGGTGTGTTGCTGCAGGTGCATTTTCTTCCTCTCTTTGACTAGAGGGATCATTCCTTGCATCTGAAACACTAAGCTTGCTTCCAAAAGGAACTGCCTGAGTTGGTTGACAAATTGTTACTTTAATATCACTAATAAACGGGATTCTCTCTCCCTCCACAATTTCCCCTTCTGACAAGACCTGGGTTTTGGTGGATTCTTCAGATAAAATATGAACAGATTGCTGCTCCTTTTCAATTACCTCATAAAAATCCTTAGGTTTGTCTCCTGAAACCCTCAGTTGGCCTGACAGGTCTTTATTAATAGACTGAGCTTTTGAAACTTCATCTTTTTGAGACCCAGCCACGTTGCAAGGAATATCATCTTTAAGAATGTATTTTTCAAAATATATTCCAGTTTCATCGTCTGTGTCAGAATTTCTAGGAAAAGATGCATCAGAATTCCCACTCTCTTCATCAGAAGGAGGCTCATTTTCACCTTTTGCATTTTCTCCCACTGCTTCTGCATAGAGGTCCTTGTATAAAAATGCCAGTGCAGGTGGCTCCTCTAGAAGTTCTGGGTTAATCGCGCTGACTGATGTGGGAAACAACATGGATCGTTCTAACACTCCTTCTTCTGTATCAAATAAGGGTGTGCCTGCTAACTTTTGTTCATCTTCTATATTTATCACCTTTTTACTACAGTCAATTGATTTTTGCATAGTCAAAAATTTCTGAGCATCTGCATGAGACTGCATCTTGCTTTCTTGTTCTATCATTCCATAAAAGGCTTCATCTAAATCATTATCTAGTAAAGTAAATTCATCTTCCAAAGTATTAACATCAGAACTTCCAGTTGAAGAGATGGTTTCTTCTGTATGTTTCTTAGGGTTTGCCATTACAGCATCAAAGGGAGATAGCCCCTGAACAGATAGTTCAGTGGGGGATTTGTCATCAATCAAAGTATACTTTTCAAAATAATCCATCTCAATGGTACTCTCGTTAGGATTCAAAACTTCGCCACTTTTATTTTCTGACACAGTGGAAATTTCCTCCTCTGTTTCTACAATTTCCTGAGCATCTACTTCTTCAACCAATTCTTTTTGTTCCATATCTTTAACTCCGGTGTCATCTGCCACTGAGTTTTCTGAAATTTCTCTAGCTGTTCCATATGCTGACGCTTCATGGTCACCACATTCAAACGGTTTTGTTTTAATGAGGGTATTTGTTTCTAAGTATTCTAGTTTATCTGGCATGTGTTTGCTTTCTTCTTCATCCACTGAAGAAATGAGTGGGACAGCATGAATATTCAATATCTCATAGCCTTCTGAAATTATATTAAACATATCTTTTTGTTCATCAGGTTCTGGAGTATATTTGGATTCTTCTGCAGAGTTCACATGTTCTGTTAATTTCTCTTCTCTTGGTAGATAATGTTCAGGCTCTTTTGACCCTGCTTCTACATTTGAAAAATGCTGTATTTCTTCTGCTGTTGAAAGGTCTCCAATGCTAGTTACTGTTACATTATTTACATTTTTATCGGAGACTGGATTACCTGGTAGTGAGGAGTATAAATTATGTGTGTGGATTTCATTAATGGGCTCTGATAGGAGATTACGGGAAGCTTCATTTGAAACAAAATCAGATACCATTGTCATGTCTGATTTATTCTCATTAGTACTTTGGGCTGTTCGTGCTGTCTGAAGTCTACCTGGAAATTGTTTTGATTCAAAGTATTTAGCTTCATTTGGAAAAGACTGAATTTCTTGCTTGTCTGCTTCGTTATTATTTGTAGGATCAGCTGAGCCAGTTTTTGACTCTTCTGACAACAAAGCAGTTTCCTCAAAAGCATAAGCTTGAATTTCTAGTTTCTCTGTTTCATTAAAAGGCCTAACCAAGGTGGTTTTTAACTGTGTTGATGGGAAACTGTCTGCTTCAGCTGAATAAGACTGATTTTCTTGCATCCCGGTTTCATCAATAAAGTCTGATGAAACAGCCATTGATTGTTCAGATGAAGTATATTGTATGTCAGGCAAAGAAGAATCAATATCATGCTTCTCTTCTTCATTAATGGAACCAGCTGAAAAGTTCAACACTTCTGAAACCAAGTCTGGCACTTCATGTGCATCAGGTTGTATTTCTTGCTTATCACTTTCAGCAATGAAGATGGGAGAAGGAGCTGTTAACTGTGCTGACAGCAAGTATTCTGTGCCCAGTGAATAAGCTTGAAGTTCTTGCCCATCTCTGTCATCAGTATGCATTAGTGACATAGTGACTAACTGTTCAGACATCAAGTTTTCTATTTTAGGTGAATGTAGCTGAATTTCTCGCATCTCTGCTTCATCAGTGTCATATGATGAAAGTAAAGAGTGACACTTTGATTTTGCAGGCTTGGGTCTATATGGCTGAATGTCTTTCTTCTCTTCATCATCAATAGAATGTGACAAAACTAAATGTTTAGGCATAGATTGTGCAGTTACAGGTGAAGAAGATTGAATTTCTTGGGGAATTACTTCATCCACTGAATAATATGAAAGTGAATGTTCAGGCTCCAGTCCTGCAGGTACATGTGAATAACATTGACTTTCTCGGGTTTCTGTATCTCCAATAGGATATGATAAAATTAAATGACCAGATTCCAATTGTGGAGTTGTGGGTGAATAATGCTCAATTTCTTCACTCCCTGTTTCAGATAAAACTAGATGTTCAGACTCGAATTGTGCAGGTACAAGTAAATATGGCTGAATTTCTTCATTCTCTGCTTCATCAATGGAATATGACAAATCTGAAAGCTCAGACTCCGGTTCTGCAGTTACTTGTGAATAATACTGACTTTCTTGTGTTTCTGTTTCATCAACAGGATATGATAAATCTACATTTTTGAACTCCAGTTGTTCAACTGCAGGTGAATAAGACTCTTGCTCTTCTGTTTCTTCAATGGAATAGAATAGATCTGAATGTTCAGACTCTGAGTGAGCAGTTATGGGAGCATTGGGCTGGATATCTTGCTGGTCTGAATGTTCAGACTCCAATTGCTCTATCTCTTGTTTCTCTGTTTCACAAGTAGAATATGATATATCTAGTTGTTCAGATTCCAGTTGTGCAGTTACAGGCGAATAAGGATGAATTTCTTGCTTTTCTGCTTCCTCGATGGAATATGATAAATCTGGATGTTCACATTCAGATTGTGCAGTTATGGGTGGATAAGGTTTAAAATCACGCTTTTTTATTTCAGATAAAACTGAATGTTCAGGCTCCAACTGTGTAGTCACAGGTGAATAAAACTGAATTTCTTGCTTCTCTGTTTCCTTGCCAGTATGTGATGAACTAGAACGTTCAGAGACAGATTCTGTAGATAGAGACACATACGGTTGAGTTGCTTGCCCCTCTGGTTCATTAATACAATCTGTTGAAATGGTCTTTGTGGTCAAAAATGAATTAGGCTGAATTTCCTGGTTCTCTCCTTCATCAATAAGAGATGGTGTAATGGACAGTGGCTGTTCTGAGATTACATTTGCAGTCTCAGGAGGAAAGGGCTGTATTTCTTCTTTCTCTGCTATATCCATAAGATCTGATGGCTCAGATATTGACCATTCTGATATTGATGTCAAGGGCATGGGTGAACTTGTGTGGATTTCCTGCTTCTCTTCTTCCTCAGTAAGGTATGAGGAAAAAGACAGTGACTGTTCTGATGTCTCATGTAGAGTCTCAGCTGGAGAAGACCGTGTCTCTTTTCTCTCTTCTTTATCAAGAGGAACTGTTACACCCGCATTTGAAAAATTGCTAGATTCAATATTCGTTTTGACATGTTTTATATTCTGAAGTGAACCATCATCCCCATCAGTGCAATCCTTTTCAAGATGCACCAAAGGCGGCGAGGAAAGGCTTTGATTTAGGAATCCTTTTTGCTGTTGTTTCTGCTTCCTTTTTATATCTGATGGCGTAGCTGGATCTTTACTACCCTTCTTTTGGAAAAATTTTGGCGTTTCTTCTTCTGAAATTGAACTGAACTTCTTGATTTTAGCTCTTACAGCTCCATTAAGGGCTGGCCTTCCTTTTTTCAGTTTATTTTCTTTACCCATGGACTTTGAGGCAATTGGAGCATGTGACACTGGTTCCCCTGTAATGTCTAGCAAATCCTCTTTATCTTTTGAAGTTTCTGCATCCATAGCTTGTGCTTCCAGTTCAGCAGCATTTAACTTAGCATCCTGCACTTTTGCGGGAGCATCTCTTAATTCTTGCATCTGCATTCCGGACAAGTCACTCTTTTTGCTACCCTGGCCTCCCTTCAAGTCTGATGTCCTATCTGATGATTTACACATCCTTTTCCGGACAGTCTTACCTTCATCCATGAGAAAGATAACTTTCCCTGGGGGAGAATCTACAGATGAACTTTCAACACTACAAAGATCAGAAGTAGCACTTGCTTCTGAGGCCCAAGGAGTGGAACATCTGCTTGAGCTGGTTTCCCATGTTATTCCACTATCTTCACTTTGAACTGTTACCATAGAAAAGGAAGGGTCGGACATGATGCATTGTAGCTTGGGTTTCACATCTTCATTCTGGATAATGTCCTTTAAACTACAATAATAAATAAATAAAAGTATGGTAGGATCATTTATTATAAAAAATCAATTACAGTAAAATCAAACATACTTAAGGAAAACTATTTTTCAGATTTGTTTAAGTACTGTAATAAATATAGGCATAAATAATGTAACATTTTGTCTGACAAATATACTGTTGGCATTGGTAACGTTGTATGTTGTAAGATTGTATAAAGACACTAAGGGCTTCAAATTTTATCTCACTTATGCCAGCGTGAGGTCAGAATCTGGCTTTAAAACGTAAAGGAAGCTTAACGTTCAGCAAAAATCTAAGCATGAAACAAATCAGCAATATCACTAAAGATCTAAGGCCTGATTCTCCAATGCCTGATACCTTGTGGAGTCATTTAAACCTGTACTATGTTGGTGTAAATGCTGACACTGATTTGGTAGCATTTTACACCTACTTTGCACAGATGTAAATGACTAATTCAAAGCACAAGGCAGTAGAATCATAGAATATCAGGGTTGGAAGGGACCTCAGGAGGTCATCTAGTCCAACCCCCTGCTCAAAGCAGGACCAATCCCCAACTAGTAGAGATTCAGGCCCATAGTTTATTGCTACCTCTTAGTTCTCTTCATCTTCCAACTTTATGAACTTTAATTTAGGTCAATTCTGTGTACAAGGGTGTTACAAATAATAAAAATATTCCTCCAAAATCATGGGTTTATCTGAGTAAGTCCTCTAACATACCAATAAATGGTTACCCATGATTTTATTAAGAAACGTAAAATATTTATGGTACATAAAATTCCAATAGCTATCATTTCTATCAGTGATTTAAGTATATTGTTTCAGGAAAAACCTACAGAACCATTTAGCCCTCCAGCTTTATAAACTACAGCAGCAAAAAAGGTTAAAACGATTAAATAATTAAGGATGAAGTCACAAACTTATTTCAGTAAAGAAATTTGAATAGTAATATGGAGAAAATAGAAAAGACTAATAGCAAATGTTCAACCCTCTACATTTCTTAGGTACCCAATACCTTAAAAATTTCCATCGAGAAAAGCAAACCACAGAGAAGGCAGAAGATGTCATCCATTAGCCATCTTGCTATGGAAAAGACCTTAAGAAGCCCTGTAACCTACCTAGCAACTGACTGAAGGAAAACTGCCAGTGTCACCAGCCCCATCTGATTGAGTACAAAGAAGAGCTCAGAAGAAGAGCTCTGCGTATGCTCAAAAGCTTGTCTCTCTCACCAACAGAAGTTGGTCCAATAAAAGATAACACACCCACTGATGCAATTACGAACTCTCAAAGCCTACTTCATGGGATGAGGCAAACTTGCAGCTGAAAGATCCTAGTTCCACTAAATAGAGGGAGATAGTCATGCTTTGAACTACCTTTATCTGGCTAATATAATGTAATTACACAGATAGGAATGAAGAGCTAACCTGTGATATATGAGACTCAAGGATCAGAGCCAGGCGAACTCATTGTGTTAGTGGACACAAGAAGGAGGCTGAGCAGCACTGAGTGTGAGTGAGATATATGGGAAGCTGGAAGCCTCTGCCTTCCTCCCTGAACCATCAGGTGCAGTTAGTATTGGGTCTTTGGGGAATGAGCCCAGGGAGGGATTTCCATAGGACACTTCCTGTGAACTCCTCCTGGCTGCTGCTGATTTTGTTCCCCATTTAGTAAGGAAAAAGGGAGACCACGGGGCCAGACTTGCCTCCACTGCTTTCACAAGTGCTGGCTATTTTGAGGAAGGAGCCCCCAGATGTCAAAGGATTTCCATAGCCCACACCTGAAAGCTCTTCCTCCCTCATGGAGAGCAGCAGCCAGGGAGGGAAAGGAGGCCATGGGCCTTGTGTCCTGAACAGGTCCCTCTGGGTTTTAAAAAATGGTAAAGATCCTCAGAGCTGCACATGACCCAAATACCATGGGTGAGAGAAGGCAGTGTTGGCACCAACCCAATTCAGATTAGCCGGTAGACAGGAAAAGGAAACTGCAGCAGGAATCTTGGCATAGCTGTGCAGGACAACACATCAGGCTGATCCAATGTGGTGATTTCGTTATCAGGGAGCATCTTACTGCTGTTCTTGCTATTTTACACTTGCAGTGAGTGGTAACAGAGGCATCCACGAGTTTGTTCATTTTGAGCCCTTTTACTTAAAACCTCAGCCCTAGTGGTGAATTTCCTGAGCCCAGACTACTTTGTGCCCACATTCTCGTGTGTTGTGGTAGGGTAACATCTTTACCCATCCAGTATACAGCCTACTGACTGCACGAGGCCTTTGTATACTCCACACCTTGTTTCTTTCTCCTCGCCTCACCTAGTCAGAAGGTGCTGACCTATTTGAGAGAGGCTAAAAAAATACTGAAACAGAAGAAAATACACTCTCCAACTCCCATTTACTTTAGTAGGTGGGTCTAGAGCACCTTACAGTTTACAAACTTACAGTTACACCACTGTGACAGTCCCCTCTGGGCCCCTGCCACATCCCACCCACTGGCTGCCAGGCAGCTCTTTCTCCATGCTGGCTAGCGGAACCTCTCACCTACTCAGACCAGTCCACTACTCAAATTAGACTCATCAATCCATTTCTCCAGCTTCCTTCAGGCTGAGGGCAGCCTCTGACCTGCTATACCGCCTCTCACCATCTTCCTGGCTTTGTCTCCTTTTAATTGCAAGTAGGTTTGCCAACCCTCCAGGATTGTCCTGGAGTCTCCAGGAATTAAAGATTAATCTTGAATTCAAGATTTCATGTGATGAAACCAGGAATACGTCCAAACAAAATGGGCAACTAATTGCATGGAGGGCATGTTGTTGTTGTTGTTTTAATGGCAATTCTCCAGACCCTTGTATTGGTCCCCCAGTTCACTTGCCTTCTGAGATTTTATCCTTAATAAAAATAATCAACCCCAAAAGGTACAGGAAATGGTTACAACAATATAATGTCTGGTTATCTTTTGTTTTCTGAATATTTGAGGCTGGGAGTCTGAAGTCCTTTTATCTATATGAGCCAGCTAATGGAAGGAGCCCAGAAATAGCAGTACCTGGACAGCTAACTGATGTTCTTTTCCTGTGATTAAACTTTAATTCCACATGTGTATCAGATTCCACAGGGAATCCTACAAATAAGGGTCTGGTAACTTGCATCATAATAGTTTGCTTGGTGTTTTTCTCAAAGATATGACACATCCTTTCCAAATACCATCACTGCTTTATAAGAAAATATTAGTTCTAAATGGCAATAGAAAAAAATAGACGTCAGTCAAGAAGATAATTTCACAAGGTACAGTTCCAAAAGCTAGAGCACACAGCACAGGAGTTTATAAAAACAACTGGTTTATTCATGCCGACAAAAGACATGATGTCTTGTGCTGTCCTTACGACAGGGTTCTGACACTACTTGTTAGTCTCATTGTTTCCAGAAATGACAAAAGAATAACTGCAGTACCTGGCTTTGATAAAATGGTGTGAAAAGTAAGGCACCGTGACTTTGCTGGAGTTTTATGGAGACTGTTGCTATCAGAACTTTACAACAACAGATTTTAAAAGGATAACTAGTTTCTGATAGAAACACTGCATTGTAGCACTGACCCTGATCCTGGAAACAACAACATGCATCACTTTACCCACTTGAGCAGCTTCACTGGCTTAAATAGGACTACTTAGTGCAAGTAAGGATTTTTTCATTGTAGGCTCAGGCCCTTTACTTGTATGTTGCATGTTTTTATACACTCTCTCTAGCATTCTACTTTAGAACTTTAAAAATGACCATTAAGCTTTATGCTTTGTCACATCGTCTTTGCCAGTTTAAACACGAGCTGCTGCTAGCTTTTGTTTTCATAGATCTTATTTAAATCCTTCTTCCTCTTGCATTGCACTATTTTCTCCCTACCAAATAATGCTAAGACTGACTCTGTATGGTAGCCTGTCTACTATTGTGTTTCAAATGCAGCCCACCTGCTCTGTAAAGCTTTAGTCTAACTGGGAAAAAACACCAGTTACAGTTACCAGCAAATCCTCACACATTCCATGCTGGATAATCATGCTTTAACACCACTGTCCATTACTGTTGTTACTGTGCCGTCCTTAAATGCTACTTTACTAAGCACCTGCCTAAAACACTTAGAATATCTTCAACACTTTGGATCTCTTTTAGCTTATCCAAATGGCATATATTGTGTACACTACATTTTTACCTACACCACAAACTAATTACTTTTTACCTTTGTTTCTAAAGTACCAGACACCCTCTCCTAGGATGGCCTAGTCTCCAATTGACTGTACAAAGAGCCCAGTAATGAAATAAACTAATTTTTAATCCTGTACATTCTTTGTTGTATTTTCCTGTCTAAAAGGAATAACTCACAGTATTTTTAATCTTTTAAAAAATATTAGCTCTTTTTAATAGATTCTGAAAAAGTGAAAAAAAATGGTCACTCAAAATAACCTCTTCTCTTTGTTGGACACACAGGGTTTGTGTCAGGTTATTCACAAGCACTGCTACAGCTTTTTTTAAACAGCACTGACAAACTTTATTTTTATTTATTCATTAACTTTGCACTTATCACAGCTGTAGATAAGTACTTGCTATTAAATATACGTATTGTTTCCTTAGGCTTTAGATACTGACTCAATAATCCACTGGTGTCCCATTGCTCATTGAGATCTCACCTGTGTTATATACTAAATGACAAAAAGATTAAATGGTCAGATCTCTCTCTCTCTAGCACAATATATGAAGCTTGGCAATTTGGGTTCTGGCAGAATGTCAGAGGAAGCAAGCTCCAGAGACAAGGGCTCTCAGCTAAGAGCATCCTGTATAAAGGAACTTCAACAAAAGTGCACTGGATGATCTCAACTGTTGTAACGGAATATGAAAAGAACTGACATAACACAATCCCAGCCTTTGTAGGGTTCTAAAAATGATAGATAGGAAGACAATGCTAAAGTTATTCTGTTTGAGCACTGCTGAGGGAGTCAGGAAACCTGAGTTCTATTCCTTTTTCTAAACAGGCCTGCTGACTTGCCCCAGGGCAAACACTTGACTTCTCTGTGCCCTGGATCATTATACAGTACTCATCTTGCTTTGTAAAAGCACTTAGAAATCTATGGATGAAAAACATTACATAGGTTCCTCTTATGTCCTATGGCAAAACTCCCCCCGAGTTTAATAGTGCAAGGGCAGGCACTATTAAACTGTGTCTAGAGCTGAATAGGCAACCAGTCCTGCACACAGCTCACAAATGTTAAATTGCAGTTAATGGCAGAGTTGGCTGCAGAATCAGGCATGTACAGCCTTGCAGACAGATTTAACATATCTTGGACTTTTCTAAAAAAGATTTTCAAAACATTAATAGCAATTGTAACTTGCAACAGAGGCACCAAATTTCACTTGTAAACTCTCAACCAAGCTACAGAGTGTAGAATTACATCTTATGGGCTTGGCCTTTACATCTTTACTCATATTCCTGAGAGTTTTGCCTAAATAGTAATGACAGGGGAGGGCCTAAAGTTCCAAATCTTCATTTTATTTACATTTACAAAAATCCCTAACAGCTAAAAAAAAGTTTAAAAATTTACACCAATAAACCATTTCTGAGCTGTGAACTTGTTTTGCCTTATTTGCACTAAAGGCCAAATGTTAATTCCCATCACAGACCTCCTGGAAAAGCAATGGAATATCCTTAACAATCATGATGTGAGCAGAACTACACTAATTAAATCAGAAGCAAATCAAACGTAGGGCTTGTCTACACTGGCACTTTACAGCGCCGCAACTTTCTCGCTCAGGGGTGTGAAAAAACACACCCCTGAGCGTTGCAAGTTTCAGCGCAGTAGAGTGCCAATGTAGATAGTGCACCAGCGCTGGGAGCTACTCCCCTCGTGGAGGTGGTTTTTTTAGAGCACTGGGAGAGCTCTCTCCCAGCGCTATGCTGCGACTACACAAGCCACATCAAAGCGCGGCCACGGCAGCACTTTAACGTTGCCAGTGAAGACATACCCTGAGTTGAAAAAACTCAGATGCCCATTGAACACAGCTGTTTGGAAGTCCCTCAGGTAGACCCACCTATCTTAATTAAATGTGGGGTATACATGAATTGTGCCATTATTAATATAATTGGCTGCTTAAGGAATTTATCACCATGCTTTATCAAATACTCACTGTATTAGAACATTCTTCATCTGCAGCAATATGATGCTATGCCTGAATAGGCAATGGTACTTTGCTTGTACAGTTTGTATTACAATAGCACCCACCCCAGCCAAGAATGAAATCTGATTGTGCGAAGTACCATTCAAATGCATAGATATAGACACACTCCCCGCACCCCCCACCCCCAGAACTGCTATTAAAGAAAGGATATCTGAAGATAGAAGGCGTGAACTACTCCCATCTGTAGCTTAAAGATGATTATTTAAACACCATTATTAACTATTTAATTGTTGCTCATAGAAGCAGAAATATCCAGCTGATGACCCTGATTCAGAAACATACTTAAGCACGTATGTAACTTTAAGCCCTGCATAGTCCCATTGACTTCAGGGGGACTACACACGTGCTTCAGGTTACACACAGGTTGAAATAACTTCCCAAATCTGGGCTAAAGAGCTTAAACAGCATGGTTAATATAGGTGCCAAACATGCAAGCGATCTTTTGGGGGCATGGAGTCCATTCTCTTTGCTAGTACAGGACTGCTCCTATAGTACATTTTGGCACAGTAGGTTTGGTCCCCTCTACTTTGAAATAACTCCGGTGATGGGGATTTCCACCCTTTCCTTTGGGAGAGTAACTCACAGTTGAATGGATCTCACAATCAGGAAGCTTTCCCAATGCTCTGGACTAAGTTCTCCTTTTCTTAATCTCATTCCTTTACCCCTAGTTAGAACCAGGGAGCAGAGGAAAGATACCAGAGAAGCGGCTCATGGCAAAATTGGGCATTATTATGAGTAGAGTTGCACCATTTTTTCTTCATCTTGTTGACCTCTGCCCATGAAGAACTTTCATGGTAAGGTTCCAAATCACTCCAAAATTTGATAGGCTGCTGAGAGGCTTTGTATAACCAAGAACAACTCCTATCACTTGGGTGGCTGGAAGTGTATCACTCAAACCACTTACCAAATAGACTCAGAAAGTATTTTTCAAACATTATTACTTATTTTCCAACTCTGTTTACAATGTACATTTAACAATGATGGATTCTGTTCCCACACAACAACCTCCTGCTCTTGATCTACATTAGGTGGACACGGATGGGCGCAAGGTGTCCAACTGATATTAGTGAGGTTCTGCAAGGGCACAAGGGTCTGCCCACATGGATCAGATTGCAGGATAAGGCCCAGGATCATGGCGCAGAGAGGATCAGAACTCAGATTTCTGGTTCCCAGTCCTACACGGAGAGCACTCATCCAAGCTATTTCTCAGCAGTTTCTCTATGTTAGAAACTTTGCTCTCTGTATAAAAATGCCTAAAATCAAACAGTATTCTGTGTTGCTTTTCACCCCAATAATCAGTCACAGAAGGCCTCAGATACCTGGTGGAAAGAGCTTAGAGTCCTCCTTCCTCACCCGACTGCTGACATGTAAATCCCCAGAATAAGTAAGATCAATATGTAACAAAAAGTCAGCCAGAAAGGGAGGGGCAGGAGATGCCACTCCAGCTGGCATGCTGCAGACTCTTTAAATAGAAAAGCCTTCAGTGCTCAGGATAGACACTTACCGAATAAAACTTAATTACAGCCAAATTAACCAGAAAGCCTCGCTGGCAGAGTCTCATTTGTTTTCTTCAAATACGCTTTGGGGGAGAAAAAGATAAAATAGGCCTGGATCCCAGGTCCCCCAAGTGTTACGCCCCGCCCATGCATGCAGGGCTTGTTCCTTTCTGGAGAGGGAGTACCTGTTAGTCAGCTCCACCACTTCTTGGGGCTCCACCAACCCTTCGGGGACTTCATCCTCTATAGAGGAAATCTCAGACACTCTGTCGCACTCAGAGCCAGAGTAACCCTCCATTCAGTTCAAGCCTTTGCTGAGATTTTTACCCCCTACTCCGTCCTCCCCAGGGTTGCCTGAAGCAACTGTCATCCCCAGCAGCTTCAGTCCTCCTGACTCAGGGGAGTCTTTAAATAGAAGGCAGAAAAGTTACAACACCAAGTTGCTGTTGCTGCCTAGGTCTTACCACTGGGTCCTAGCACCAGCCTCACCCCAGCACACTGTGAATAATAAAAGGGACAAACCAGCAATTGCAGCCACTTCTCTGGGCTACTCAAGCCATTCACAAACTCAGCTCATTTTTGCTACTAAGAAGCTTTTGGTAACAGTGTTTTATAGCCAAGCTCACTGGCTAAATGAGCAGAGTTACAAAAAGAAACACAAATCAGGGCTCCAAGTGACCTTCCCCAACCAGAAGAAAGGTAACACATGGACAGTGTGGGGCTATGAGAGGGGGGGAAGCAGATATGTAGAAAGAGTCTAATTGTGTCTCAATATCAGTTATTAAAAGCAAAATAAATGTATATAAATGTTTAACAGGGGGCTCTGGTGTAGAACCCTGCATGAGGGTTCAGAATAAAATGTGTTTTTTTTATTTTTTAATAAAGATTAAAATATTAAAAATACACAGCCTTAAAAATGAATGTAGTGCTTGTGAAAGGTGTCAGGTGATCCTGGTGTTTCAAGTTTCCTATCCTTACTCCTCGAAATTGGAATACTGAGTTTATGCACCACGTGAGGGGAGCCAATTCAATACCCTTGGTTTGAAAAATGTAAGTATTGTAATTAGGCATTCCGTTTATAAGGTAATGGGAGGCATGACTAGATTTACTGCTCAGATGCTACAGTATCTTGAAACAAGTTTTACGACTTTCCCTTTCCTTCCCATATGGTAACTCTGCTAAATAGTAGTTACTAAAGCCTATAAAGCAGGGGTAGGCAACCTGCTGCACGCGAGCTGATTTTCAGTGGCGCACACACTGCCTGGGTCCTGGCCACCGGTCTGGGGGCTCTGCATTTTAATTTAATTTTAAATGAAGCTTCTTAAACATTTTGAAAACCTTATTTACTTTACATACAACAATAGTTTAGTTCTATATTATAGACTTATAGAAAGAGACCTTCTAAAAACTTTAAAATGTATTACTGGCACGCGAAACCTTAAATTAGAGTGAATAAATGAAGACTCGGCACACCACTTCTGAAAGTTTGCCGACCCCTGCTATAAAGACAAAACAATTCACTAAGATGTGGATGAAGACACAGCTGCGGTTTGACAGCTACTGATACTACATATTGTTATTGATAAGCAAACTAGCAGACTAACAACATCTGCTTTTCCTCTACAACAGATGGAAATCAGCCACATTTGCACTGTAATTATTCTCTACTATCATACAAACTGGGCTGCTTTTCACAGGCAAGGAGAAAACTATCTTCAATATTCCTAAATTAGAATTAACCAAATGAAGTGCTTGTCACAGTTCAGGGCAACTGCACCTGTATTTCCCCATAGTGGTTCAGCGATGGCACCCACCATCAGGCTTCCAGCTCCCCTGGCCATCACCTCTCTTGGGTGGAGACATGGGTCTCACTTCCACCGGGGAATCTCCAGGCTGCACAGTCTCCTGACTGTACTGGGATGTCCCAGTAGGAGACTCTGCCTGCTTACTTTCTCTTCAGAGTCTACCTACAGAGTAATTGCCCACAGTTACAAGTTACCATGCAGCACTTCCTATGCAAGCACATTTTTCATCTTAAGGTAAAAGCACTACAGAGAAAACATTAAAATAAATAAATAAATAAAATGAACCTACACACATGCTAATAAGCTTACCAGTGATACCCACAATCCGAACATGGGCTCTGGCAGGAGCAGTCCTTCAAAACCCACCCAAGGGGTTTCCCTTGTGGTTTCGAGTTCATCACAGCTTTAGCTCAGAACAAGCACCCACTCTAATGGGGCCTCAGTAGGCCAAGTCCTTCAAATCTTCCCTAAGGATTGGGGCTCTGTTGTATTAATTTATATGGTATAAATGGATCAAAGGTGTTAACATCACCCAATCACTGTTCAACATTAAGCAGTGTTAAACAAGGTCCAGGGTTTGATATACAGAGGCCTCAACCTACTTTCTACCTTGGCAAACACACCATTAATTTTTTTTTTATTAACGATAAAGATGGAAAAACAGTTAAGACATTTGAAATGTAAAGTATTACATAAAGCCTTTATTTTAGCAACGTCTCTTGTTCTCTTTTGAGCTGGAGAGTCTTTAGAAGGCAAACTCCCTTGTGTGGCAGTCTCTTATTGGTATCAGAGATGGTGATAACTGTCCTTTTGGGGAAAAAGAGAAGTTAGCAGAGATGGGCCGAAGCTGCTGCTGCTGTTAAAGTTCAATTCTGTTTTTATTCCCGGGGGTGTTTGGGATGCAGCTGGAGCTGGTAGAGGTGGCAATGTGATCTGGGTCCCTCTCTCTCTGGCCTGGCCTGGCCAGGACATGTCCCAGGATCAGGATGACAAAAGGCCTGGGGTGCCAGAATATGGTGGGGGTGGCAGCAGCCATGATGGTGAAGCTCATTCCAGTGGCCTATTTTTCTTCCTATCGTTTCTTTCATTAGCCACCCAGCAAGGGAATGGTGGACTAGCCCATCCCCCTCATTATTTTGTCCACCAATTGGGCCTAGTTTCTGACACACCAATTTTGGATCACTGATTTCGGGCTCCACGTTTTTCTCATTTACCAAGCATGATCTTAAAAGTCTGAGTTACATCAGGAGCCTTTTTTTGGGGTGGGGGGAGGGGACTAATTCAATGTCTCCCTTTCGCACCATTTCCATCAACATTTGTTATTATAGGTTATTGTGATATCTTATGAACTTTCTTATGCTTTTTACAGTTGAGTTCACAATTATGGTAAATCTGTAGGCCTTCCATGGACGAGAGGTTCTGTCCATTTGCTGGATCAGGATATTTATCCAGGAATCCTTTGTCCATTGGTCCCTAAAAAAATCCATTTTGAACTAGTATATGGAAAACTCCCCAGGCGGTGGCTTCAAAGGGCAGATAACCCGAGGAGTTAAATTAGCATCCCCTCCTCCTACACCAGATGCACACATTTCCACAACAACACATGCACAGTTGCATTTTTAATGCAACTGACGCCAAAGGTATTAAGCCTAATTCAATAAGGTTTAAATTAATTCAATAAGGTTTGTTCAGGATATAGTCAGTCTGTCACAGCACTCATTGTCATTATATTTATAATGGGGGAACCTCCCTCAACTGAGATTTTGAATACAGAATCCTAAATGAACCAGAATGTTGTTTCTTGATACTTTGAGTGAAATAAAATAATTCCATATTTTATTTGGCACTTTAAATAAATTGCAAGTTGTAAATCAATCATCAAGCTCTGGTTGATATCACAAGATTAAGGAAGTCCAGCAGGACTAATTTCTGAATATAAGCCATCTCTCTAAAGCTAAATTACAAACTTGGGTGCCAGAATCATCTCACCCAAATTGTTTCCTATGTACAGATAAAGCATTTTTGTTCCCCTTGCCCCAAGCAGTGAGACCCGTTAGGTACATGATGTACAATGCAGTCTCTGCATCACAGATCATTTCTTAAACAATTACCTTGATTTAAAGGGACATTAAAGTAGATTATGCCCCAGGTTTGGCCTTGGTCACTGAGATGGAGGATCAGCTGAGTGAAAGATTTTTCAAGTTACTAGAGAACAGTGTTATACCTTCTTCTATAAGAAAAGCTACCCTGGAAGCATCTCTGTAGGTACACAATGCTGTGGATAACACAGGTATAGATTTGTTCTTCCACACAGTGAGCGCAGTGTCATTGCTTGCTCCCACCACCACTGATTTAAGTGACCAGAATAGCATTCTCAACTTTGTCCTGTACCTCTCACAAATTGGCTTGTTCTGTAAGTAGACCAAAAAAGATTCTACATATCCCTTTACAGGGTCTTCTTGTAAGCACCACACTTAATGGGTAACAAAGAGATTGATTTACATTAGTACATGCAAACATTAACAAATAAACAGGAACGCGAGAGAACACAACATTAACAAGCATTCAGAGAGTTTAAGGCCACAATGCACGATTACGTTGTATAGTCTGACCACCTCTATGTCACAGGCCATTACATTTCACCCAGTTACCGCTCTGTTGAGCCAAATATCTTGTGTTTGACTAAAGCATATCTTCTAGAAAGCATCCAGTATTCATTAGAAGTCATCCAGAGATGGAGAATCCACCACTTCCCTTGGTAGTTTGTTCCAGTGGATAATCACTGTCACTGTTGAAAATGTATTCCTTATTTCTAATTTGACTGTATCTGGCTTCAGCTTCCAGCTGTTGGTTCTTATGATGCTTTTTGCCAGTAGATTAAATAACCCTTCAGTTGCTGGTATTTTCTCCCCATGAAGGTACTATATACATAAACAAACCCCAACATTATTACTACCATTAATCCTGCTTCCTGTCAAAGATCTCACTGACTGACAGATTTATCTTCACTAATTTACACCTGCAGTAGTTATTCTTCCAACTGAACTCTAAACTAAAGCAGATCTTTGCCATGTACTCTCACCAACTGCATTCTTGTACTAGTAATGACACTCACTGATCTCTAGTTCTCCTTATAGCTCTTACTCTGGCTTCAGGGCACATATTTCAACTTTTTTTGGACTAATTTTACTGAAGTCACTATCTCCCCAGTCTAGGATTTCCAGATCCCAGCTACATACAGAATACCTCATGGGGGATTTACTAGAGCAATTCCTTGCACCATCAGTGTCTTATGTTAATTTAGAGTTCAGCTTTTTCACCCACACCCTGTCCTAATGACCTATTTTAGTCATACGTCTAAACTTATTTAATTCTGAGAGCTTGATTTAGATTTATAAAAAAAAAATCTTCAATGAGTTCATAATAGTGTTTTGGCCCAACTATGATTATGTTCTCTTTAATCTCACTGACAGCATAAATCAAATAGTAAAAAAGCCAACATCCTACTATACGCAGTCCATGCTGATTCCAATACTGCTGCTATGGAAAGTGAAGCTTTTGCTATCATTCAGTGAAGTCAGTTAGGTCACCTGTCCAAATCAGAGTCTTAATTGAAAGTGATGTTATTAATTCCTGTGGCACTGGAACACTGAAGAGGGCTCTTGGAAAAGGATATAAAGTGAAACAGAATCCTACACTTTGTCAATTTCTGGCATAACGTAAACTGAGAAATGGGAAAGACATCAAGCAGCACATCACTACCAAAACTCACATAGTATTCAAAGCTGTTTCTAAAGCAATGGAAGGGGTCTAAATTAAATCATTCCACTTCATTGCAGTGAGAAACCTCAAAGATGCTTCAGTGTCAGACTATGCACAGTGACAGAAGGAAACATTGGTCCAACATGACAAACCCTTTAACAGTTAGGCCATACCTACACTTACAAGCTTACAGCAGCACAGCTGTACCAATACACTGTAAGAGCGCTTGTGTAGCTGCATTATGCCAATGGGAAAGAGCTCTCCCGGCGATATAATAAAACCAGCTCAACGAGTGGCAGTGGCTATGTCGGCGGGAGAGCGTCTCCCACCAACATAGCACTGTGCACACCAGCGCTTATGCTGGCAAAATTTATGTTGCACGGGGGGGTGTTTTTCCACATCCCGAGCAACAAAAGTTTTGCCAACTTAAGTGCTAGTGTAGACATGGCCTTAGTCTGTTACTTAGAGACTTTAGGTCTCTCAGAAAACTATTATTGCTGCTGATTATAAAGGAGGTGGAATCTGATTACAAATGAGGAACCTTATTTGAGTAAATTGGGGGAGAAAGATCTGAAAAAGTTAATTCATAAACATACTGGCTATTAGTGGACTCCTCACTCTGGATAGATGCCTAAACTAATTGAAGATTTAGCTCATCAAGTCATCTTCAAGCAACTACACAGGGTGAGTGATCCAAACTTTCTAAACTAAGTGGAAGATGAGCTCAAAAGTTACACAATTCAAACAAAGAGATTTCTTCAAGAGCTTCCATCCTGTTTCATGAAGTTAATCAAAAACTACAGCATACAATAGTACAAGCTTTACAGCATTCACAAGTTATTCTTCGAATACCTGCTCCTGGTTGGCCAGAGAGAAGGATACTACAATACCTTGATATTTGTTCATTTTTTGAGTTTCCCTTATAAGTTATTCTTCACATTACTGGGGTACTGCCACCCTCTGTGCTATCACCAGAGAGAACTACTTCAAAATAGTTACTCAGAAGGTATCTTGCTCAGGAGTATGGGAATACTTGCTGGAGGAAAGATGGTAGTGCAGATTTATTCCCACACATTTGAAGGAACTGCCACCTGGACTCATGGATTCCTGGTTACAGGTACAGCTGCTCAAAATTGTTTCAATTTTTAAAAATTCTTTGCAATTTCCCTCACCGCTCTTTTTTTTTTTTTAAACCATTGAGTTGATGGCATTATTGAGCTTCATAAAGGAAGCTATAAGGGAATTTAAAAAAAGGAGACTCTCTATCCTACTAGCAAATTTTAGGCAAAGATGGGGAAATAGTGTGGGATACAAAACAATTATTTAAAGCATGGAGAATGGTAACAAGGAGAGCTTTCCTTATGCAATACCTATTGCCCTTTCTGCTTTATCTGTTGGGAGAGATGCATACTCCAAGGGCTTGTCTACACTACTGCTTAAATCAATGTAATTTATGTCGTTCAGGAGTGTGAAAAAGCCACTCCCGTGAGCGATGTAAGTTGCATTGACTTAAAGCGGTGTCTACACTGCGCTTTGTTGTCAGGAGATGCTAATTGTCATTGAGGTAGAGTAGTTACGTCGACAGGAGAGCGCTCTCCTGTCAACGTAGCATGTCTTCACCAGATGCGCTACATCAGCGCAGCTGCAGTGAAGTGTAGTGAAGACAAGCCCCGTGAGATAAAGATTGTGGAAGATTATATATGTAGTTTTGTAGCTTTGACATGCCGCTCACTTGAAATGCATCTGAGATGCTGTCTTGTGTATGCATGTTCCTTTCTAGATCTTCTATTTCCATAAAGTTTTGTACTCTGTAGGCATAGGAATAGCTAGTGCCTTTTTAAACATTTCTCAGAGTAGCAGCCGTGTTAGTCTGTATCCGCAAAAATAACAGGAGTACTTGTGGCACCTTAGAGACTAACAAATTTATTAGAGCATAAGCTTTCGTGGGCTACAACCCACTTCTTCGGATGCATCCGAAGAAGTGGGTTGTAGCCCACGAAAGCTTATGCTCTAATAAATTTGTTAGTCTCTAAGGTGCCACAAGTACTCCTGTTTTTTAAACATTGTATACACACATCTAGAGTCACCAGAGAATCTTTGAATGCTGACATTTTGTGCAACAAGTTTTCATTGTTTTATGTAAAGCCACTTGATCATACTTTTACAACACATTTAAACAGTGAGTGACTCATTCAGACCAGTTTTAACATCTCAAGAAAAGGAAACAAAACCTGATTTGGAATAAAACATTTCAATTTTATCTGCTTGATTGCCTTTGAACTGCAGATTAGATTAAAGTTATAGAAGCAAATTTATTAAAAAAAAAAATTAGATGACAGATTAGAGTGAGATCTGTATAGTAAATGATTTTAGAACAGGCAACAACCTGACTGTTTAATCTTAAACATGAAAGTGTTTTGTAACTAAGAATTCTGCAATTGATGAAGCATAAATAAAAGTTACCTGCAACTTGGAGACATGGACTCAAGAACATGTTAAGAATCCAAATGAACATTTTGAGAAGCCTGTAAGGACTACATTGCACATAGGTACAAAATTCCAAACAGCCACACATAAATTTCTGGTTTTGGACAAGACAATCCTTAGAGGACTTCTCATTCTACACAATCACAGGGAAGTAGAAAACATTTAGAAGAGCTCATGTGAAATAAGAGCAAAATGAAACAGAAAAGTTATCTGTATTTTCCATACATAAACTTTATTCCACTGGACACCATACAAAATATTAAACTTAAGAGGAAAAAAATGAAAATATTAATTTGACATCATCAAGAAGTAACAATTTTAACATATGAATTGGTCTGCAACAACAAATACATGAGAGGCACAAACTGTGCTACAGCAGGTCTAAAAGAAGTTTCACTGGGTTTTTTTTGGAAAAGTTAAAATTTTCAAGATTACTTTTTAAATTTCAATTTACAGCAGCTGACCAATTTACAAATATTTACACAAAATCAAAACAAAAACTTGGCTTATTAGCAGCTTTTCTTTAAGCAGCCATCACTACTACTTTGCATATGGAAAGGAAACATTAAAATAGATATCTGACCTAATCTGTATGAACATTAAGCATTTACATACATTGGTTTACCATGGATTATTTCAACTGTTTTGTAGTAGTTCTGCTGCTCAAAAATTCCAGTTTAGATTATAATTCCTGTAACCTGGAGCATAACAACAACTAGGGTATAATTTCATTTTGATAAATTGTTATTGTTGTTCCATGTAAGAGGGAAATAAAACTTGAAAGTGCCAAGTAGAGCAAAAGTGCATACTGCTTTAAGCAGTTGTAAAGCACAGCCTACTTATTTATCAAGAAACGTGCAATGTGTGCTATGCTTTAAGGATACAGCTGGACTTTTATACATTGCTTAGCTCTTCATTTCTTTATTTCAGTGTTAAGTGTGGTTGAATTAACCATTACACAGTTAAAGGTAACAATTTAATATACTCTGATACTTTCCTTAAAATTAATTTAGTCCTGTGGTCTGAAATTTGGGTCATAATAGTCTCCTATACAAGTCAATGGTGCAAGGATTTTTTAGAAAATCCATCTTTGAATGAATGGTTATATTAACAAATGTCATAATAAAATATGCAATCTTTCTTATAAATATTTCCTTAACAAAAACTTGAAAGAGAAAACACTTCATAAAAAACTATGGGAAAACTGCATCTTGGTTTTGATATTGTTCTTTATATTTCAGCAGACTCCAGTAAGAAGAAGAAGAAAGAAGCCAATTATCTTTTCTGTATAGTTGCTCTTACAGGTAGTATACAGTTCAAGTCTCTCTTGTCTCGTAATCTCTGCCATGACTGAGGAAAAAAAGTTACAAAGTTTTTAAAAAGCTATTTTCTTCTATATCACCAACTCCTTTAAAACTGAAAGAAGTAAACCCCACACAGATCCACAAAGAGTTTTAAACAGTTTTGTTTTCCTCACAAATTTATGAACAGCATCAGGTACTTATTTCTTTAAAAAGATTGCTTACAGTAAGAGGGAATCTGTAGTAAGCCAGACAAAATAGCGTGCACTGTTGAGAACAAGGGCTAGTCTACGCTAGAAGCGCTACATCGCCACTGTAGCGTGTCTGGTGAAGACGCTCTATGCCGATGGGAGAGAGCTCTCCCGTCAGCATAAGAAATCCACCTCTGTGAGAGGCGGTAGCTATGTTGACAGGAGAAGCTTTCCTGCTGACAGAGCGCTGTCCATACTGGTGCTTAGATTGGAGTAACTTACGTTGCTCAGGGGTGACTTATTCACATCCCTAAGCGACATAAATTACACCAAAATAAGTGGTAGTGTAGACCTGAACTAAATAAGTATATTTTCAGGAGACAAAGACAACTTGTGAAGGTGGGGGTATTAGTATATTTTAAAAGAACTAAGTTTCTTATAATGTTCTGGCTTAAAAATGGTTAAGTACCTTCACATTTCTGATTTTGGAGACATAGGCTAAATATCTGAGGAGATATCCCTTGCTACTTCTAAAAAAGAAGGATGTGTCCTTGAAATTGGTGACTTAAATTATATTATCTCTATTTCTGTCCTGGGTTACAGGAGTAGAGTAAGGGATAAGGTCTTTAAGGCCCTGATTTGGCAACTGACTTTATACAGGCAAACCTTGTGCCAGTGTAGAGTCAGTGCCTTTCAAGTAAACATTTCACAGGAACAATGGGCTGGAGCGATTGATTACTATCCTCTTTATAAACAGCCCTTAGTCTTCAGATATGTTATCAGGGCCTCTCCTCGGGTCTTCTTTTTGCAAGACTAAACACACATTTTTAAACTTTCCTCATACATCAGGTTATTTTTTTAAGATCTTTCATCCTATTTGCTGCCTTCCTCAGAGAACATAAAATACCTATGAAATGTGACAATATTTTAAAAAACAAAATATTTTACTAGTGTTTGTGACACAGAAAGATATTCAGTTTTAAAGGACTAATTCTGCTTGTTTCTTGCATTAGAAAAATCTGATCTTCACTTCCTTCTCTTTGTTGGAGAAACATGAACAGTGATACCTGCTATGAAAAATCTCAATGAACCCACAGTACAAGTGCAGCTATAGGTACTTAATTCCAAACAGATATCTCACATACAACGCAAACTCTATGATGGGGAATAGGGGTAGGAGACAGGAGGTGGTCAGAATTTGCAGATTAAGCCCTCTAAGGCCCAAATCTTACATTCCAAGTAAAATCCACATCTCTCCCTCAGCTGGAAATAGGGAAAGTTGCAGGTCAGATAACAGTCATGTCTCAATACAGTTAATGTTCTCCTAAGATTGTGTCAATAAGCCCTTCTTGCTGAAGAAGGGTGTACCTGATATTTAAAGTGTGTACAAAGAGCAGAAAAACAACTTGTAAATTACTAGAGGCCATATTTACCCATGATAGAAGGAACAGGAAAGACAAACTATTTTTTGTTTGTTTTTGTTCTATAGGTCCCTTTCAGATTTCCGTAAGAAACACCACTGAATTCAGGAAAAGTTGAAAGTGTTCTACCCCCAAAACATTAATAAGAAAGTCAGGCTGAGTCTTTCAAAGTTGACTAAGGGATTTGGATGCCCAATTTTCATTACGATTTATCTCTGCCTTGGAGTCCTGAATTTAAACACAAAGACCATTAAGAAATTTTCATTTTAGGTACCCACTTCAGCGTTAGCCCTGCCCTTGCGCGCAAATGCGCACACGCACACACAGCCCAAAACAAAACATTCGTACTTCATATTTCTCTCCTTCTACATATATTGGGATGAATTCCTATTACGCAGATTCTGAAGTGTAAGGCAAACATACCTCAGGCCACCACTGTAGTACACAAATCCACTGACCCTCTCTGTTTTCATTTTTTATTCCAAAAACTTTCTTGCAGACAAGAGGACTACAAGAATTAATGTGATGTATTTTTTACCTTTAGAAATTCATCCTTGATCATGTCAAACTTCTGCTTTTCATGTACAGCCCTAGCTGTGTTTGTTCCATCAAAAGGCTCTGCAAGGTTAAACGTAAAATTTAAGTGTTAAAAAACCAACCTTTACTTTATCTTCACCTAGTAAACTACTGTGAGAGAAGCAGAGGATGAGTCAACATATTGTCACTTTCTATGAGGGCTTTTAGCAACTGGCTGCATTTTCCCTTTCTGACATGTACTGTGCAGGTAACTCTCATACCGTAAAAACACAAAACACTAATATTCTGCAGTTGCAGTAGAGATTGTTGGAGTATTACTCTTTTAAATCTAGATAGATGGCATTGCCAGCAGGAGTATTAATACAGGTCTTCTACCACGTGCTTTCATGCACTGTACAAGTATTTCAAGTATTATAAAAGTCAGCAGTCTATTCAAAGTCTCAGAACAAGGAATAAAGCAGCCACATCCTTAACTAATGTCTTTTGTCAGTTCATAGACCATATATTTCTATCCCATTTTAAATATTGCTAAATATTCTAAATAAGGAAGGTCCTGTTACAATCAATAGTGTGTATTATACATCTAAATATGACTGTGCAACTGTTTTGAAAGGTCCATGTGCAACAATGTACTTATATCAGATCTACAAGCAACTACTTTATCTTATTATGCAGTATCTTTTGAGACAAAATTATACAGACTGAAGTGGTAAAATATGGTATTTTCCTTATACCTGAATATATAAAAACCAAAAGCCCTGTAAAATATTTAAGAAAACCCATCTTTCAAAAAATTTCTATTCTTCCTACTATTTTTGTTTTTTTCCAGTTAGCAATGTATAGTTTTTCTCATTTGCTTCTAATGGACTAGAAACCAACATGACTCTGGCCTATTATTTGTCATCCGCATAATCAATATCAGCATAGTATTCATAAATTTGTACTCCCCTCTGCAGTAGAGCAAATATACCATAGGGTTACCATGCACAGACCGCCTTTCAATTTCATTGCAAAACAAGTTTTAGAATCCAGTCTTTTTACACTTTTCCAGAGGACAGTTTAAGTACACTATGGTGTATTTCAGGTGTCGGCAACCTTTCAGAAGTGGTGTGCCGAGTCTTCATTTATTCACTCTAATTTAAGGTTTTGCGTGCCGTAATACATTTTAACATTTTTAGAAGGTCTCTAATAGCCAATGACAGAGCCCTGAGGCAAAATACAGTCCTAGCTAGATTAGTCTCCTTTTAATATATCACATTCTAGGTCGTAAACTAACTTTATTTTTAATGGTTTAGGAATCCTTTTAATTTTAGTGGATGTGAGCATAAGAGTTTTATGAAATACATTAATACATATAAGATGTGCTGGGGAAAAAAAAAAAAAAAACTATAAACGTCCATGTATAAATTGAGCACAATATTGGTCACAGTTTTGTATTTCTCATATGCATTTTTAATTACAGTAGCAATGGAAAGTCACAACTGCATCAAAGTATTCATTTATGGCCAGTTTTTACAATCCTTATTCAAGAAAAGCAGTGTGGCAGGGTGGACTAGGTCCAGAGGCCCCTGCTGGAGGCCTCGCAGTCCTGCCTCACCCCACCCCAAAAAAGAGCAAAGGAGTAGTCCTCCAGGCAGCCTAAAGCAGCTGCAGGGGAAGCAACCAATCAGAGGGGCTGCTGGAGCAGCCAATCAGGGTCCATATAAAAAAAGCAGTCAGTTGTTGCCTGGAGCTGAAAGAGGGAGGACTGGGTTCCTGGTTGGCTGGAAGAGCAGCAGGACCACAGACAACTCAGTGTGGGCAGGTGTGAGCCCAGGGAGGGCTGCCGAAGACCAGGGGAGCTAAGAAGGAGCTCCTGGCAGGCTGAGGACTGAGCCCAGAACCTAGCCAGACCAAGCGAGGGTACCGCGATGGGCCCTGTTGGACTGTTATAGCGGGCAGTTTCTCCGGGTAGGATGCCTTGGCGAAAGGTAAAGACTGTATACCCTGGAAGGGGTTTGTTTGTTCTTTTCCACCTACAGTGTGTGAGATTCAGCCAGAGGGCTGAGTCATTGAAGACCTGCCGATGAAGCCATCGACCAAAGGGTGGGTGGGAGGGGTGAACGCTTGCAAGAGGTGGGTGCCACCCCATTCCAAGAACTGAGAAACGACATGCTCACACTCGACCAGAAGGGGACGCTCGCAAGAGGTGAGAGCACCCGATTACAAGCTCCCATTTAACTCACGGGGATTTTGCCAGTATAGGGACTATAAAACTGGGACCTTTCATTAGCAAAACCATCCAAATTACACTCCAAATTTAAATGAACTTCAGTACTCATAATTCACCAGCATAATGGGCTGACTGGTTTTGTTTGGCATGCTTCTAGAATTTTTTTTCCTTCCTAAAAATATGTTTAAATATTTAACTGGGTACTTACTAGCAGATTTTACTTTACAATGCGACATGCCTTTATACTGGATCAGAATATTGGCGATCTGATCCACAAGAAGTTCAGAATTCTAAAATCTAGACACAGAATTTGACACAGTGACCTGTTACTACAGTGAATTGCAAATGCTGATTATATGCTATGTGAAGTAGCATAGTATTTCCTTTATCTGTCTGAAATTTGATGCTGAATGATTCTGTAATATTAGTTAGGAGCCTCCAGGCATTCCATACTGCACCCAAGATCATAAAGACTTTAAATAACAAGTGAGGGGCTGCAAAGCCTTCCCAAGATTGTCAGGAAACTGTCCCAGTGCAGACTCAAACCTTTCCCATGCTATGCTAATAAATGACAAAAAATTGTATTCTATTCTCCTGTCAAAAGAAAAACACTTGCATTGGAAGAGTGGACAAGAAGAATTTTGCAAGACTATGTATGCAACATTTTAATTAAAATAAATCAACTGTTAAGTGTCCCTCAATTTTTTCTAAATGTCAGGAAGTTTTCAAAGGAAAACTCCAGTATAATGTAAATTTTACTCACTAATCAGAAAAATAATTCACTAAAAATGAATGTCAAATATAAAATAATCAAATTGCCATCCTGACAATTTGATGATTCAGAAGAGGACTAAAAGTATCATCTTTCCATTAGGAAACATTAGAATCCAGAATGTTTCAAGCGTAGTGGCAAGGCAGGTTTGTAGAATTTTTTTTCAAAAATAGTTCAAATGTACTGCTGTGTTAAGGGCTTATGGAAATGAGACTAATACTGGCCTGAATCAGGTACAGTGCAGACAGCTACTGTGCGAGCGTCTCTAAAAACATGTGCAGTCCAGTCACTCACAGGAGCTACAACGGGATGGAACATGCTTGGGGATGGCATGGCACACGTGCAGTTAGGTCAGCACTAAGGGCCATGAGGGGCTAAAGCATTCCCAGTGTGGATGGAATCAGTCAGAGCCGGCTCCAGGTTTTTTGCCACCCCAAGGAGAAAAAAAAAAAAAAAAAAAACCAAAGGGCCAGAGTGCCGCCCCTTGAAAAGTGCCGCCCCAAGCATATGCTTGGGACGCTGGTGCCTAGAGCCGGCCCTGGAATCAATGATTTAAGCTACTAAACTAAGACGTCGCCACTGAGCATGAGCGAACTGAGATTTTTCAAAGGCTTATAACTTGGCCCAAATTGGGCCAATTTTCACAGGAATAGCAAAAGAGACGCCCTTGACACAAAGAACCCCCCCTCCCCATCACCACCAAATTCTGACTCCCTGCTCCAAAGCATGGAGGTGCTAGATCTTCTCAAAGAAAAGTTTGCCAGAATTTTAACATTGCAAAACAATGTATTTTTCTCTAGCCTTGTTCTTGGAAATGGCTGGACCATTATGGCTGAAACACTCTAAAAAAATTCAGCCTGAGGCAGACGGACAATCAGAATAGAAAATTTGAATTTGGCAAAATTATTAGCAACTGAAAAAAGGATCAGTGTGACAGAGTGTACAAATCCCACACTGGACCCAGGGAGTCCTGCCCCTCCCAACCTGCAGAGCCTGCTCCAAATGGAGAGGAATCTTAAAAGGGAGCAACTCAGTTCAAAAGGGGGAAGACGACAGAACCAGCCTCGGGGCTCCAGAATAAGGGCACTGAAGCCTCCAGTGAGTCAGATATTGTTGTCTCTCACAGGCCCTGGTTCAGAGTCCAGTTGAGAGGGAGGTAAGGCCCAGGCTCCCCTACCAAATGTCTTTGTTGCAGCATGGGCCAAAGCCTCACCCCACTCTAGTAAGGAGAGGGTAGGACAGCAAAAACCTTGAGGTGAAGCTAGGCCACATAACAAGGGTTAGGAACTGGACTGAAAGCCCTTCCCGCCAGGAGGCGTGAGACTGTAAACTGGGTGTGCTATCCACTAGTCCACCTGACCCTCTGAGGACATATTAAAGTATCAGGCACCCTTAACACTAGGCAACAGTATCAGCTCTGCCGGTAACACATGTACTGTAAGTGAAGGATAAACTGGGAGCAGTCACCGCATAAAAAAGCATGTGAAGTGAAGCAGGAGGTATTGTATGACAATGGTTTAAAAAAAAAAAAAAAATCACTCAAAGGAGAGAAGCCAACAAATATTTCCACTTTAGTCACACAGGACTTTGCTACATAGTTGTAAAACAGTAATCTAACTTTTCCACTGAAATGTCATATAATATATTACGTATGTATTATTGAAAATGCCTGAAATAAGAGATAAGCAAAGCCTATAAGTGACAGGCTAAGTTAAATGAACGCTATCAAGAAACTAAATATATGAAACTGAAAACACAAAAATTGCAGCTTCACTCTTTACCTTCTACACAAATGAATTTGTTTCTCCATTCAATGCCATCAGGTCTTGGAATGGCTCTGGCTTCACGAATTGAAATCATTTGGTGGCTCCAGCTAGAGGAAAGAAAAACAATTTGCAGACACTTAACACAGATTGCATTTTGAACCATCAGTATATGGTTACATATAAAATAGGTAAAGTGTTCATACAGAGTTATGACTTAGGAATTTCAAAGGATAGTAGTTTGAAGAAGCAGTTTTTTTTAGCGTTTCTAGGCAGGGGCTGCTCTAGCCATAGACAAACTAGGCCACTGCCTGGGGCAGCCAGGCCAAACTTGAGTAGCACTGCAACTCTGTACACCAGGTTGCAATGCCACTCACTCAGATTTGGCTGGCTGCAGCCCGCTCTCTTGATGGAGAGGCAGCCAGACCACACCTGAGTGAATAGTGTTGTGACCTAGTGCTTAGCTCCCACTCCACTTCTACCATAACCACTGAACCATCAGAAGGCTCACCACCCTCAGCCCAGAAAGTCCAATGCAGGATGCATGCCCCTCCCCTACTTGAGAACCTCTGTTGTAGCGGGTAGGAGTGGAGTGGCACACTAAAATTTTGCCTAGGGTGGCAGACTGTCTTGAGCAGCCTGTTTCTAGGCAGAAAATAATGGAGATTAGTCTTCATGGCAATTAACCATTTTGGCGAGTGGGAACCATGAGGGGGAGACAAGAGGTAAAATTTTCATACACACATTAAAATAAATTATGAAAACATTTCAGCAATACAGAACACCACAGACCTCAATGGATATTATAACTTGGTGGTGACTTTTTTTTTTTTTTTTTTTAAAGAAAGTAATCCCTTTGCAGTTCAACATGCTGTTTTAATTTAAAAATACAATTAGAACTTGAGACACTTAAAATTCTAATTAAAACAAGTCAAGCTGACCAGTGTAGGTTGAGAAGTAGGGGAAGGGGAAGGTAATAAATCAGGTCCAACTGTGGCTACATAGTCGGTGCCATTAAAAATGTTCAACATTTAATCATAATATACAGTACAGTAGTTTACTCTCAGATTGGTGAAATTCACACCTGCGCAGAGAGCCTGCACAAAGCCTACAGGCAAGGTAAGGATATTAAAGAACCTTTACACTTTTTCCTCTCTGAACCTTTTGATTGTTTGTCATGGCTTCATTGATGTACAATTTTAATTTACATCAACTGAGAATCTCCCCCATAGCTTTACGTATTCAAAGTATTTTTTACAAACTAGTTCTTATTCACGACTTCAGACTAGACACCTGAAAAGTTTCAGCTTATGAAGTTCAGCCATTTGAGTTAAGTGCACATACATCTTTACAGCAGAAAATATATTTTCACTCTTCCATAACTCAAAAAAATATATATGTTTAACAGTTTGTTGAAATTTCCCATGGGGTTACAGGACAAATTGCTTAATGTACAATTTAGCTGAAATACTTCAAACAACTTATCCACACATTTTAATGTATTTAAATCTCTCTTGACTGGACTGTTCCTATGCAATAACAAAAGTGTAAATGATAAATATGTCTAGCATTCAAGGCCAGCAAAAACTTCAGCTCTTATCCACACCACCACTCTAGTATCTCCTTGCGTCTCCCACTAATTTTCACAAATTAGGGAACATTTATCAGTATAATATAAAGTATTGTAACTAAATACTGTAATGCCCATGTCAAATTTACTAATTCATTAATCATGTAGGCAGGTTCAGAAAGGGCTTCAGGCATAGAGTGCTACTTGGAAGGATGCATAGTGACCACAGTATCATTAGCAAGGTTCCACTGCAGTTCTAGAAAATATGGGTCATAGAGGAAAGAGTAATATTAGACACCATCATTTGGCTCTCACCCCAACATGTCTATAAGCTTATCTTAAACAAGCTAAAGGGAAGAGTTATGTAACAGAATATCTAAACTGAGCAGATCACAGCAGGCAGTAAAGCCACTTTGGTGCACAATGAACATGATAAACATTTTTTCCCCCCTCTTACAAATTATTGAGGTTCTACCTGGCTTCAAGATAAGCAGTTGCATCTTCAGAAAAAAAAATGTATATTTTATTGCAGAAAAATCTAAATATTATAAGCTGTTCTATACTAAAAGTGTATGGGAACAACGAAGTAGCATTTCTAGTTGTTTAAATCATATTTTGCACTTCACTGAATCATGACAGTAACTACCTTTACTGGATATCCTCACTTACCATTCATTAACATTTTATTCCTACTAAAATTAGAGTCTGAATTAGAATTGAACTATTCACAGCAAGTGATTTATTTACTGACGTTAGACTTTTTGGTTTGTAAAGAATGTTTACAAGTTTTCTTGCTATTTGTAGTTGCTCAAAGAACATTTTATGCAAATATATTTCAACCTATGAGTTTAAAATATGCTCTTTGTTTCAACTGTTTCATCAACTATTTCTGGTGTCACTGATCATATGATGTTTTACTCTCTGAGCAGCAGACAAACATTTCAAGGAAAAAACTCAAAGATTTCAAGACAGCCAGGCAAACGCTTCTGGTATAAACTTTTGTACCAACACATTATGCATTCTTGTGGACAAAAAAATAAAAAAGTTACTTACACAAATGTTCAAAGAAAATGAACAAATACATTGTGAATACATTCAAAAGCAATTAACTGTTAATTTAAATCAATGTTCATGATTGCATTATCTTCCCAGTTGTATTCTGAATTGATGAACACAGCTGTGAACTACTCAACTTGTTATATACTTTGCTCTTCCTCACATTCCAAAAATGGAGAGAAACCACATGACCAATCCATACTTATTTTGTCATCTCTAACCGAATACAGCTTATTCATAGGTTGACCTTAAACCCATAGCCCAACATCAATTATGTAACTCAAAAACACTTGCTATAAAAATCAGCACCCCTAACCCCTCCCAGGACATTTTAGAATCTATTTTTCCTCAGTAGGGAATATATAGTTTCAAGTAACATGCCTTCATTATACAGTTTTTGATTTAAAATTCTAATTCAGAAGAATGAATTCTGAACGTAAAACATTTTCACATTTAAATAAATAGGTAAGATTTAAAAATAAGACCATCTTTCATCATGCCTTTATTTAGTCTCCAATTCCGCAGCAAAATCCACTGGATATAAGCAAGGCATTTATCAAATCAGCCCTTGCTTTGTTAAAGAGCGTTTGCCAAGTAAAAACCTGCTGCCTTCACTCAGAGCTGCTGTGTGAAATCAGACACGAGGCTCATAAGAGGGTCTGGTAAACAGAGAGGAGTTTCAGTAGATTATTTTCTTTTGAATACACTTCCAGACTACTTTGCACTGTGCATTAGACTTTGATATACTGAAAGTGCAGCTTTGATAATTTGGAATAAAAAATTGTGTTATTTGAAGAGATCCCATTTACTTATTAAAAGTTTACACACTCAAAAAAACATTTAAAAGCACATCTTCAGCAAGTTGAATTATGTACAAAACATTATGAGAGTGAAATTTAATCAATCGCAAACCAGTGTATGAGAATCAAATTGTGTATTGTTTGCCAATATTGCTTCATAACAAGTTTATTTGAGCTTTTCCATGTGTGGTGCTTCTGGGACAATCTCCAAGTCACAATTTCACATCTTATTTTCCCTTTGATTTTATTTATAATTTGTATTACAGTGGTGCCTAGAGGCCCCAACTGAGACTGGGGTCTCATTGTGCTAGGCACTGTACAAACACATTTTAATTGACAGCCTCTGCTTGAAAGAGTTAACAGTGTAAATAGACAAGACAGACAAATAGTGAGAGGGGAAAGAGAGGCATAACAAGGTGAAGTGACTTGCCCAGGATCACACAGCAGGACAGTGGTGTAGCTGCGAATAGAACCCAGCTCTGAGTCCCAGCCCGGTGCCCTACCTACTGGACCACGCTACCTTTGTCATAAGAATTACTTAATTCTACCCGATATGATGTATATTAATTTAATTTTAAAATCTACTGTCTTCATTTAGAAATGATCTCTCTCTCAAACTGATCACCAAGTAATATTACATTCTTCTCCCCCCCGCCAAAAACCCTGTGACAGCTGACCAATTAAGCACTCAAGCCAGGTAACAGCATTGAGGACGCAGATGAAACTTTAATTATGTCCCATGGTGAATATCCATTATGATACAGTCTTCAATTATATGGTCATACTACTTCTAAATTGTACATTTTCCTCTATAACACCTATATTGTGTGTTGCATCTTGTAGTATTATGTATTACTCTGTATAGGCCAGAAGCTATGAAAGCTACTTATAGGATTTCTACATACAAATCATAATTATTCTTTAATCTGTACTATGTTGTATAATAGGTCAATAGTGAAAATTCACTGGAATATATAGGTTGCCTCAGAGTGAACTAAGTGCATAGTTAACTACCTCATCCCCTGAAACGCAACTAAGTTGGGAATGGACGACAGGGGATGGATCACTTAATGATTACCTATTCTGTTCATCCCCTCTGGGGCATTGGCCACTGTCGGAAGACAGGACACTGGGCTAGATGGACCTTTGGTCTGACCCAGTATGGCCATTCTTAAGGAAGGCTCTTCTGCTTGTTGAAAAGTAGTATCATATCGTGTGTGCTGCTGATTAAATTATTCAATTATATAGAGAATTGAAAGATCATTAGAGGTATTGGAGCATTGCAGTAATGAAAACAGCGTTAAGTATGTAAGTATGAAAAAATATAACAGGAATCTATATGCTGCAAAAGAGTTTGATATACTGTAGAACATTTGTCTTTTTTTATATGAATGCTCAACCATACAATATTCACGTTCTCTTAACGTGAGAATTTTTTAAAATAAAAACGTCCAGGTTTCATTATTTTCTTTTAAAGGAAAATATTCCAGAATGGTATCACAATGTGCTCTATTTTGGAAAACTGAACACTGAAATAATTCATGCTCTTCTTGAAATCTTGTGCTCTCACAGTTTCCATGACATTGTCCTCTCCTATCTCTAATTGCTCATTCAGTGTGTCCTTCGGAAGATTCTTAATGTGGGGTTCTACAGGGCTCTGTTGTTGGTCCCCTTCTCGTCTACCGCTATACCTTAATTCTGCGTAATCTCATTCGCAAACACAAATTCAACTACCATTCTCTATACTAAAACTCACCGATCTACCTCTCTACTCCAGACCTCTCCTTCTATCCAAATTAAAATCTTGGCCTGTCTCTCTGACATCTCTTAATGGATGTCTGCCATCACCTCAAACTCAACATGACTAAAACATAACTCTTAATCTCTACTACCTCCTCTCTCAATCACTGTGGACCACACCACCATCCTGCCTGTCACTCAGGCCAGTAACCTGGTCATAGTCTTCAACTCAGGCCTCTCTCTCTCTAGGTTCTCACATCCATGTCTAAATCTTGTGGATTCTTTCTGCATCACACCTTCCCTATCTAGCCACATAGCTAAAACCTCATCTACGCTCTTCTCTCACGTCTCCGCTACTACAACATCCTTCTCTCTGGCCTTGACAAATGAAATCTTGCCCTATTCATATCCATTCCAAATGCTGCTGTAAAAATCATCTTCCTAGCCCATCATTATGGCTGTCACCCTGTTCTTTGCATGCCTCCACTGGCTCCCCCTTCTTTATTGCACCAAACATAAGCTATGTTTTCATTTTCAAAGCCCTTCATGGCCTCTCTCTACCCTACCCATCATCTTACAATTTACTGTTATGATGTCAACTCCTTTCTCCAACTGACTCATGATACCAGTCTCCAATCAGCCAGTTATTACATTTTCAAACAAGTATCTTCGTGTTTTCTCCCATGCTGCCCCTCATGCTTGGGAGCAGCTCACTGTGAATATCCACAAAGCTACCTCATTATCCTCCTTCAAATCCCTCCTTAAAACTGTTTGTGATGCTTACAAAAAAACTTGTCAAAGGTTAGGTGGCTGGTATGCTGAGACCACTGCCTATCATGCTGACCAGTACTGTCTCATTGTTTTCTTGTACACCCCATCTCTTGTCTCACACTTAGATTTTAACCTCTGTGGGTTAGGGACAGCCTTTTTGTACTGTGTTTGTCCACCTAGCACAAAGAGGTCCTGGCCCATAACCAGGGCTTCTATGCACTACAGTAATATACATTTTTAATTAAAAAAATACCTTTCGTAACTGTTGTTCTTCAAGATGTGTTGCTCATGTCAATTCCAATTAGGTGTGTGTATGCCGCGTGCACAGTAGCCGGAAGGTTTTTCCCCCTAGTGGTATCCATCGGGTCAGTTCAGGTGCCCCCTGGAGTTGCGCCTCCATGGTGCTGTATATAGGGTCCTGACGACCTGCTGCCACTTCAGTTCCTTCTTTCCCGCACTGCTCCGACAGAGGGATAGACAGGTGGGTCTTGGAATGGACATGAGCAACACATCTTGACGAACAACAGTTACGAAAGGTAGGTAACCGTTTTTTCTTCTTCAAGTGCTTGCTCATGTTGATTCCAATTAGGAGACTCAAGCAGGAACTTGGAGGCGGGGTTGGAGCTCATGGGTTCGCTGACTGAAGCGCCGCTCTAGCCTGCTGGGTAATGGCATAGTGATAGGCAAAAGTGTGGATTGAGGACCATGTCGCAGCCGTGTAAATTTCCTCGGTTGGAAACCAGGAATGCCATTGAAGATGCCTGCGCCCTCATGGAGTGCGCTGTCATGGTGGGGGCAAGCACTTTAGCCAGATCGTAGCATGTGCAGATACAGGATGTGATCCACAATTAAATTCTTTGGGAAAAGACTGGGAGTCCCTTCATTCTGTCTGCTACTGTGACGAATAGTTGAGTAGCTTCGTCTGTTTGATATAAAAGGCCAATGCCCGGTGAATATCCAAAGAGTGAAGGTTTTGCTCTCGGCATGTGGCTTAGGGTAAAAAACTGGAAGAAAAATGTCCTGATTAACATGAAACTGGGAGACGACCTTCGGGAGGAAGGCTGGGTGCGGTCGAAGCTGAACTATAACTGTCCTTATAGAAGACAGTGTAAGGAGGTTCGGATGTTAGGGCATTAAGCTCTGACACCCTCCTGGCAGAGGTTATTGCCACCAGAAATGCCACCTTCCACGAGACAGAGAGCAAAGAGCATGTCGCTAGTGGTTCAAAGTGGGGTCCCATTAGTCTGGAAAGAACAAGGTTAAGGTCCCAGTCCAAGATCGGTTGTTGTACTTGAGGGTATAATCTGTCAAGTCCTTTAAGAAAACATCCAACTATCGGGTTGGCGAAGACCGATCGGCCAGCCACGCCTGGGTGAAAGGCGGAAATGGCAGCCAAGTGGACTTCTATTGATGGCACAGAGAGCCCTTGTTGCTTCAAGTGCTGAAGGTACCCAAGATAAAAGGCATTGACAAGTGCGTAGGAGATGTAGGTTTCTGCGATGACCAAACTGCGAATCTCTTCCATTTGGGTAGGTAGGTGGCACTAGTAGACTGTTTCCTACTACCAAGGAGGACTTCCCTAACTGGATCAGAGCAAGCAAGCTCCATCAGATTTAGCCATGGAGCTTCCAAGCCATGAGGTGGAGAGATTCGAGGTTGGGATGCTGAAGACGGCAGTGATCCCAAGTTATCAGGTCCAAGAGCAGTGGCAGAGTGATCGGAGTGTCTACTGACGGCTCCAGAAGAGACATGTACCAGTACTGACACAGCCAGGCTCGAGCTATCAATATCACAGAGGCTTCATCCCATCAAAGCTTGAGTAGCACCTTGTGAACGAGTGGAATGGGTGGAAACACAAAGAAGGTGGGCCTTCTCCGAGGGAGAAGGAACGCATCTGCGATTGAGCCTGGGATGTGATTCAGGAAGGCACAGAACTGCAGCCACTTCCTGTTGTGTCTTGTCATGAACAAGTCTATTTGGGGAGTTCCCCACTGCTGGATGATGGTGTTCAGGACATCCAGGCGGATGGACCACTCGTGATTGTGAAAGGACCTGCCGAGATGGTCTGCCAGCTCGTTCTGAGCTCCGGGGAGATAAGATGCCTCCAAATGTATTGAGTGGGTTATGCAAAAGTCCCACGGTTTGAGGGCTTCCTGGCACAGGGGAGAGGAGCGTGCTGCCCCCTCTTTTTATATAAAACATCGCTGTTGTATTGTCTGTCATGACTGATACACATCTCCCCTCCAAGTGAGTTTGGAAGGTCTGGCCTCAGCAATCTGACATTGATGTAAAGTGAGAGCCCCGCTTGAGACCAGAGGCCCTGAGTTCTGAGCTTCCCCAGCTGCGCTCCCCACCCCATTGCTGACGTGTCCATGACCAGGCAAAGTGATGGTTGAGGTCTGGAGAAGAGAATCCCTGCACACATGGCTTGCTGGTTGAGCCACCCATAGGAGAGACTCAAGAACTAGCTGGGAAAGAGTGACTACCTTGTCTAGACTGTCCCGGTTTGGTCAATACACCAATGCCTGCCATGCTCAAAGGGGTCAGAGCCTCAGTCTGCCATGCTGCACTACATCAGTACAGGTGGCCATGTGGCCAAGGAGCTTCAGGCAATTCCTTGCCATGGTGGTAGGAAAACATCTGAGATCTTGTATGACGTTGCAAAGATTCTGAAACTGTGACTCTGGTAGGAATGTTCTCGCCTGTCTTGAGTCCAACACTGCCCCTATGAACTCTATCCTTTGAGTGGGGGACAGGATTGACTTCTGCACATTCAGTAGAAGGCCAAGGTTGTCAAAAGTTGATCTTATTAGACTTACCTGCACCTCCACTTGTGTTCTAGAGCGGCCTTTGATCAGCCAGTCGTCGAGGTACGGAAACACCTGCACCTGGCACTTCTCCAAGAAAGCAGCCACGACTGCCATGCACTTGGTGAACACCCAAGGTGCTGCTGACAGGCCAAAGTGGAGGACCGTGAACTGATAGTGATTGTGGTTTACCACAAACCTGAGAAACCTTCGGTCAGGCGGGGTTATGGATATATGAAAGTATGCGTCCTTCAAGTCAAGGGCAGCATACCAGTCCTCCTAGATCCAGGGAAGGGATAATGGAGGCCAAAGAACTTCAGCTTCTTCATGAATTTGTTCCTGAGGAACCTCCTCCATCGCTCCCGCTCTTAGTAGCAGCTGCACCTCTTGCATTAGGAGATGCTCGTGAGAGGGTTCCCTGAAGAGGGATGGGGAAGGGAGGGTGAGCGGGAGGAGATAAGCTGAACTGGAGAGAGTATCCCAGTTCTACCATGCGGAGCACCCAGCGATCTGACATGATCCAGGCCTATGCATGGTAGAAGTGGGACAGTCGACACGAAAAGGATGGGATAGTTCAGTGGCTCTCAAACTTTTTTTTACTGCTGACCTCTTTCACATAGCAAGCCTTTGAGTGCAACCCTCCCTTATAAATTAAAAACATTTTTTTATATATTTAAAACCATTATAAATGCTGGAGGCAAAGCGGGGTTTGGGGTGGAGGCTGACAGCTCGCGACCCCCCCATGTAATAACCTCGTGACCCCAGTTTGAGAACCCCTGGGATAGTTGGATGTAGCATTTGAATTGGTGCATTGCCCTTGGGTGCACCTTCAAAAGGCTTGTTTTGGTCCAGAGGACTGTTTCACCTGCCCAGAGCCCTGAGCAGATGAAGGAGGCGGCCTCATCCTGTGGTTTCTATTACACCTCCTAGAATAGTCTTGCCTGTTCTGAGGTTGGTAGAATCGAGGCAGAGGCTGGGGGTATGGTGGCCAAGGGACTTGAGAGTGGCTCTTGAGTCCTTAAGCCTACGGAGCTGTGAGTCCGTTCTCTTGGAGAAGAGGGTTGAGCCCTCGAATGGGAGGTCCTGGATGGTCTATTAGACCTCATACGGGAGCCCTCATGCCTGCAGCCAGGAGCTTCTTCTCATGGCCACCCTTGACACCATGGTCCAAGCGGCCAAATCAGCAACATGTAGCGTTGCCTGTAGCAAATCCTGTGCCACAAGCTTGCTCTTCTCCACCAAGGTGGAAAAAACTCAGCCCTCAAGTCCTCTGGCAGAAGCTCTGAACTTTGACATAGCGCCACAGGAATTGAAGCTATATCTGCTGAGGATTGCCTGGTGGTTTGAAATCTGAAGTGGGAGCCCCCGGTAGAATAGATTTTCCTCCCGAGGAGGCCCAGCTTCTTCGCCTCTTGGGCTTTAGGTGAGGGTCCTTGATGCCCTTTACGTTCACGTTCATTCGCCGCTGCCACCACTAAGGGGTCCAGTGGTGGGCATGAATAAAAATGTTCAAACACTTTAGAGGGGACAAGATATTTCCCTTCCCTTTTCGCCGTAAGGGGCAGGGAGCCGAGGGTCTGTCACAAAGTTTTGGTGGTATCCTGTATGGTCTTAATAAGCTGCAGGGCAACTCGGAGAGTCACCAGGGGGCCAGGATGTCTATCATGGGGTCCAAGGACTCAGATCTCCTCGACCTGGAGCCCCAGGTACTGGGCCATCCTCTTCAGGAGCTGTTGGTGGACCCCACTGTCCTTGAGTACAGGAGCCGTGGAGGTTCCAGCCACTGCTTCATCTGGCGATGACAAAGACAAGGCTCTAATCAGAACCAGCTCTTGCTCCTGGCCTTCGGCACCGAGAGGATCATGCAGTGCTGGATCTTCTGGTGCGGTGACTGGTGCAGCATGGGGCAGCTGGTCTCTCCCTGTCCAATCTGGAGCGTAGGAACTCCGATCTGTGCTGGCTCCACCTGGACACAAAGGACTCTGGCTCAGAGTCTGATTGGGAGGACTCGCTCTGAGAGGACCACGGAGGAGCAGTGTCGGGAAACTGGGGACCGGTGTGACTTCCCTGCTGGTTTACAGCTGGCTTGCCTCAGAACGGCACCAAAGGTCTCAGGGGTGTCATTGCCTTTGCGCTCAGTGCCTGGTCTCGCCTGGATGAGGAAGGCAGTGTCATGAAGGCAATGAGCTCTCTCACCGCCTCGCAGATCTCTGGCGTGGAAGGCAGCTCCAAAGCCTCTCCGCGACTCTACTGGACAGGGGAGTCCTGCAGACCCAGACTCAACTGACTCCTTGTTGGGGCAGGAGTTAACTGTGCTGGGCTAGGTGGTGCTGCGCTTGCGTGGCCCAATGCAGGCCTCACTCTGCTCGAGTTTTTCCGTCCCGGTCTCAGTGTGGGTGAATGCCCTGTCCAGCGCCTTCTTCTTGCAGCGCATCGGGGACTGGGAGCGGTGCTCTGCACTACTACGTGCGGAGCCCCTCTGCAGGGAGCCCTGCTAGTGCCGAGCGTCTCTACCAGAGTCCTTTCTCAGCGCCAAAGTCTCCCGTTTCGACGCCGGGGCACTGTGCATCGATGTAGAGATGCTAGCATTGGCTCGGCCAAACTTGGCTCCGAGTGGGAATGGAGAGCAGCCTCCATCAGAAGGATTTTTAATCATTGGTCTCTTTGCAGATCTTGCAAACAGTCCTTCTGATGCGATTCCCACGGACTCTTCAAGCAGAAAGTGTGAGGGTCGTCCCTGGGCATAGGCTTGCTACAAGCTGCACCGGGTTTAAACCCTGGGGACTGAGGCATGCCCCGGTGCCGGGGCGGGGGGAGGGGGGGAAGGGTAGGAAAAATGGGGGGTAAACCCCAGAATAATTCCTTACTGGAATTCTAACTATACTATACAATGACTAAACTAACTACAACTAACTAACTGATTTAACTATTTACAGAGAACAGTCTGAAGACCACTAGAGAGAAGGCTTGCCGAAGCAAGAGAAATGAGTGTGCTAGCTAACCATCACAGGCGGTAAGAAGGAACTGAAGTGACGGTGGGTTGGCAGGACCCTATATACGGTGCCATGGAGGCGCGACTCCAGGGGGCGCCTGAACCAACCCGACAGATACCACTAGGGGAAAAACCTTCCAGCTACTATGCACACAGCGCACACATTCCTAACTGGAATAGACATGAGCAAGCACTCGAAGAAGAACTGCAGATCATGTAAAATGTACTCTGATCTGCACTAAACAGCAGTTGATTTCCAGGTGAAATTTCAAGGTGTTTGTTTTGACCTAAACTGTTTGGGTCAAACAGGGGGTTGTTAGGTCAAGCATCTCAGTTAATATAAGGTGCACCTATGAAACAAGGGAAGAAGCCACTAAGTAACCAGGACCCAATCTACTTCAGGTCAAAATCAATACCTTAAGTTGCATCCAGAAACTCTGAATCTCTTTGGAGAGGGAAGTATCAATCTAAAATAGCACACTAACAAATAGCTGGCTTTAGGACAATAGAGCTATTTGATTTTTGACAGACTATTTTGCAGATTAAACTGAGGTAGTTTATTAAACAACAGTAGGCACACATCTCACTGCCAAGCTTACACAGACACATTCAAGTGCCGTCATGTGTCCCTTTCCATTTCTTTCTCTCCTTGCTCTTCATCACCCCCATCCTGCCTCCAAACCATTCCTCTCTCTCTGCTGATCAGTCTTAAAATGTTAGCATGCTACATCCAAGCATGCAGCATTTTCACCTATTGCAAAATGCTAAACACAGGTAGAAGTTTATCACTTACTCAAATTCTGTGGCATAATATTTGAAGAAGCCCACTAATAAGTCTCCAAGAGTTGATCCATTTTTGGAGAGGTAAGGAGGAACGGTGCGTGGAGCTTGATGTACAAGGTGCAGCTGCATAGTAGGATTAAAAGATTCCTGTCAAAATAAAAGAATAGAGAATATAGCCTTTCGTAAAGTACATGCTGCATGACTGCACTTCATCTAGGTGCTTTCAAGATCAGACACACACACACACCGGAAAGTTGCCCATCATTTATTTAGCAAGTGCTGTAAGTGTACATGGCCCAGTTTCTATTTACCAGAGAAGTGCCCTATTGTTCCTCCTACTCCTCTGTTGCATACAAGTAACTCCACTGACCTCAAGGAGAATTAATCATCCCCTGCATGGGGACAGTCAGTATATGTTATTGCCTGTGCTCCCTTTCCCTTCATGAAGCTGCCTAAGAACTGTCACATCAGAAAAATCTCAAAATTGAATTTTTATTTGCATACCCACTATGACAGACAAGGTCTGAAAGGGAGGGGAAACTTATTTCATATTGCATAGTTAGTTTTAAACCAATATGTCAAACCCCTCACTCCTATGTGACCTTGCATCTTCCCATACAATGATTTCAAAGACTGTGGTAGCATTTCCTCTAATCAAGTTAAGTGAAAACATTAAAAATCATTTAACAACCAACATATACCTGACTATATAGTCCATAGCACTTTTGTTTTTCCACCAGAATATTGGAGGCTGACCACAAGAAGAGTTGCCTTTACCAATTCAGAAAGTTCTCCACCCAAGACTAAATAACTTAAAAAAAAATTAAACAAAAGAGAAAATTTAAGTAACAATTTAACTTTCCTAAACATAAGCTGGGCATGTTAAAATAGCAGCAAACAACTGCCAGTCTTGCCATTTTGCATACAGGTCCTGTATTATTAATTATTATGTTTAAGAGAAACTTGTACAGCACCATATCTTGCAAATTCACCTCAGAATATGGAGGCATGGCAGAAGGAATCGTAAGAAAGGGGATGTAACTCATCCTTGTGTTCCTAGCTAATGCAATAGGTTTGAAAACCCTGTAATATGAGGGCACATATGAAAAGATTCTAGTTCTTGAATTGCAACTTTAATACTAATTGTATTACTTTTTAAAAAGGAAATGTATAGAAATTAACAGACTTCCGAAAGCAATCTTGCAGCTGGCAAGAGAAGAAATTAGCAAAAACTGAAGTAACTTCTTCGGGTCACTTATTTATTTTTCTGTTTGTTATTCGTTTCAATGTGCTTACTAAGCTTTCAGAAAATAAAACTGAAATTTACAGCAAGCTTCTCAAGTTTAGCAGTACTCCAAAAAGGTTTTTGAGCACCATCTCCATGTTCAAAATAGACAACCATGTGTAAAATGGTCAGGTGTGCTCAAGTGGTTAGATCAGCAGGACAGGGTTTGGGACTACTGGATTCTGTTCCCATTGTTGCCAGCTTTGCTGTGTAACCTTGGATAATTAACCCTCTCTGATAAAGATCACTCTACCAGTTACCAAAAATATTGTTCCTCTTCTACCTCACATAATTATGTCATGTATATTCATTTATATTATAATGTCCAGAGGTCCCCATCTAATACCTTACAATCTAAAAGACACAGAATACACTAAGGGCAGGGATGTGGATATCACATACAAGTAAAGTCACATTCTCTATCAATAGGCACTCAGTAAACATCTAAAGATCCTGCAGTGTTCCATACTGTTTTAACATCAGTTTCACCAGAAATGTAATACCTGAGTGGAAGCTATCCCTATAGTTTGCTGTGGGTGTGAACAGAAGAGCCACAACATATAGTAACAAGGACCTTAAGATATTTCCCCCTCCTCACACACACAAGTTGACAATTGGGGTTGCTGCTCTCTAAAAATACAGAAAAAGGTGAACATAATGAAGTTGCTATTGCAGACATTTATTGCTTCTACATTTACATGCTCTTACTAGACACTTCTGAAATGGAATCTGGGATTTATCGCGGGCTGTTCTGTATTCGAACAAAACACCAAGATCTTCCCAACTTCAAGAAAAATCCACCAGTCTGCACTGAGGCGGTCATATTGAACTGGTAAGGAATTAGGCTACGGGAGTATTGCCCCATTTATTTTACAGATTAATAAATGAGCTATTTTCATTAGTACAATTACTAGCTCACACTTGGATCAGCACCTGACCATGGAAAACATACAGGCATTAATCTAAATTAACAAAACTTGACCAATATTTAAAGAACGTGATGATGACAGTCCCTAGTTTTTATTTATGGAGCTAAAACAAAGAAAATCCAGATTGCCATGAAAAGTAATCTACTGCCAACAAACAGTTATAGTAACACCATCAGTCAACACATCAGGCATCACCAGGGTAAATATTTTAGCCAAGAAGAAAGCACAAACATACACAGGAAAAAAAAAGTAAAGGATGGGTGAAAAAATATCAGATACCATTTGTCATAACTATAAAGGGAAGGGTGACAGCTCTCCTGTGTACAGTGCTGAGATCCCTCCTAGCCAGAGACTCCAAATCCTTTTACCTGTAAAGGGTTAAGAAGCTCGGGTAACCTGGCTGACACCTGACCCCAGGGACCAATAAGGGGACAGGATACTTTCAAATCTTGGGGGGGGAAAGGCTTTTGTGTGTGTCCTTTGTTTAAGGGGTTGTTCGCTCTTGGGACTGAGAGGGACCAGACATCAATCCAGGTTCTCCCCATCTTTCTAAACAAGTCTCTCTTATTTCAAAATTGTAAGTAAAAGCCAGGCAAGGCGTCTTAGATTTACTTTGTTTTCTCAACTTGTAAATGTACCTTTTACCAGAGTGCTTATCTTGTTTGCTATACTTTGAACCTAAGACAGAGAGGATTCCTCTGAGCTCTTTAAGTTTGATTACCCTGTAAAGTTATTTTCCATACTGATTTTGCAGAGATGATTTTTACCTTTTGCTTTAATTAAAAGCCTTCTTTTTAAAAAACCTGATTGATTTCTCCTTGTTTTAAGATCCAAAGGGGGTTTGGATCTGTATTCACCAGGAGTTGGTGAAAGGAAGGAGGGGGGAAGGGTCAATTTCTCCTTGTTTAAAATCCAAGGAGTTTGGATCTGTATTCACCAGGGAATTGGTGAAAGGTTTCTCAAGGCTTCCCAGGGAGGGAATTCTTAAGATGGTGGCAGCGGACCAGAGCTAAGCTGGTAGATAAGCTTAGAAGTTTTCATGCAGACCCCTACATTTGTACCCTAAAGTTCAAAGTAGGGATACAGCCTTGACACCATTATCACTAGAATTTTTTTTTAAGTTGGCAACCAAAGCTTAAGAAGACAAGTATTTAGGAAAGCTAAGTTCATAGACAACTTACTCATAATATAGACATCCTAAATGTTATAATAATCAAATAACTGATGGAATTTTCGGGTATATCTATTGTGCCTGCTTCTTCACTAAATTTACTGCTTACCAGCAATCACACAGGCACCAGCATAGCAAATATGAAAAAGACTTCTCCTGTGACAAGCTGGAAATGCACCACATTCAAAAGATCCAAAAATGCCAGCCACTATTCTCAGCCGATAAGAACAATTCTTAAACTTTCTGAAACAGAAGCCCTGTTTTCTAATTTCTGCTTGTCACAGTGAATGTTTTTTTTTAAATAATCTTTTGAAAACTGAAATCAGGTTTTTAAAATATATATACTATTTTTAAAATAAGCCTGTTTGAAATTTAATTTGAATTCATGACAACCTATTATCTTTTTATCGTAATCTAGTATCGTCTAAATAAAAGATATGTTGAACTAATGAATCCTAATATATTTTAACTAATAAGTTAAGGGGGCTTATCTAAAAAAAACAGCAGCAAGAGGAAAACATTTAACTAAATTTGAAGGTCAAGCTTTATAAATACGGCACAATGTATCATGTATTGTATTACCTATTTTCAGGTTTAATGACGAGAATACTACTATTTATTTTTTTCACCAAATGCCAGTACTTTGTTGTGCCTTAGTTGTTGAATAAATGTATGTTAAACTAGCTATATAATTGCTTAAATAAATGTGTATAGTTATAGTGTGTGCTCCTGTTTTAGCAAGAAGTACTACCAAAACTAGTCTAAAAGCTGCATTTAGCTGTACAGTAAATAAATCAAATCACTATGTTTTAATGGTTATACCAATGAGAATGAAATTTTCATTTGGAAAATAACTAAAATATACAAATGGTTAACATGATTTTTCACTTGCTGATTTAGTGATTTAAATCAAAGAAATTTATCATCAATCCACCCTCATTCCTCCAAAAAACCAAACTGCAGATCACGTATTTGACATTACTGCCAGGAAAATGTTTAAGAACTTTGAGGATACTCCCACACCTCCATAAGGTTTCCCAGGAACTCCAAGGGCTGCTGATCACCAGTTGACAAAGTTAATCAGGCAAAATACCACTCTTTAAATAGATAACTGGTGTGAGCTTGCAAATTCTTTAGGGCTGAAATTCATTATTCCAGCTTTATGCATTGATTGAAGAGCTAACAAGTGTCCAAGGATGGTAGCTCCCACAACTAAAACAAGCTGTTTCACTGACAGAGTAATGGAGATTAAGGACTACTTCAAAGCTTTTATATAATGTATAAGATAGCACACACTAGCTTTAGCTTTTGCAGGTCATGAATTCATATAATGAAAAGTAACATGCATGTGCAAGAATTCCTTCCTCCCATGTGGGGATGTAAAGTTCCATGAGAGGGTAAGGGTCACGATGGGACACTTGCCTGGCAATAAATCATGGCCTTATGTAAGGCCCCCTGATGGTTATATAAGATGAGGCCTTATGTAAGGCCCCCTGATGGTTATATAAGATGAGGCCTTATGTAAGGAACAATTGAACCAATCGGTGTGGGGCTGTACATGTGATAAGCACATGATTCTCCTTCTTGTCCAATCGGTGGATGGGTGATTGTAGCCTAATTGTGTTGTGTAATGTTTAGAAAGACTATAAAAGAAAGCTTGTAATAAACAGATTCAGAGTTCAGCTTGCAACCACATTGGTCGTGTGCTTTATCCGTTCCCCACACTCCCACTTCTCCCTTTGTAATTAAATAATTTTTCTTCTGACAGGTTTTAACAAAAAACATTCCTTATGTGAATACTAGGCAGCTAAAAAGACAGTTACCTTTTTCCGTAACTGGTGTTCTTTGAGATGTGTTGCTCATGTCCATTCAACTTAGGTGTGTGTGGTCACCACATGCACCGGTTCCGGAAGTTTTTTCCTCCGCAGTATCTGTAGGGGACCGGATCTGGCGCCCCTTGGAGTGGCGCATGTATGCAGCGGCATATAGGGCACTGCCCGCCCCCTCCACTCTCAGTTCCTTCTTGCCAAAAACTCCGACAGTGGGGAAGGAGGGCGGGTTGTGGAATGGACATGAGCAACACATCTCAAATAACACCAGTTGCAGAAAAAGGTAACTGTCTTTTCTTCTTCGAGTGATTGCTCATGTCCATTCAACTTAGGTGACTCCCAGCAGTACCCCGGGAGGCAGGTAAGGAGTTCACGGACTTGTAGATTGCAATACAGCTCTGCCAAACCCAGCATCGTCCCTGGCCTGCTGTGTGATGGCATTGTGGGCCATGAACGTGTGTACCAAGAACCACGCCATAGCTTTACAGTTGTCCTGGATTGGAATGTGTGCCAGGAAGGCCGCCAAGGATGCCTGCGCTCTAGTTGAGTGGGCTCTGACGATCAGTGACAGAGGGACTCACGCTAACTCGTAGCGGGTCTGAATGCAAGAGGTAATCCAATTAGAAATCCTTTGCGTGGACACAGGGAGGCCCTTCATCCTATCAGCTGTAGAGATGAAAAGCTGAGCCGACTTACGGAAAGTTTTTGTCCGATCTAGGTAGAAAGCTAGTGCCCTTCCTATGTCCAAAGCGTGAAGGCGCCTCTTTTCACTAGTCTCATGGGGCTTAGGGCATAAGACCGGAAGAAAGATGTCCTGGCTCATGTGGAAAGTGGACACCATCTTGGGAAGGAAAGCCGGGTGGGGCCGGAGCTGGACCTTGTCCTTACAGAAGGCCACGTACGGCAGTGCTGAGGTCAGGGCTCACAGCTCGGAGACTTGCCTCACCGACATCACCGCCAGAGCTAGACCTTGTCCATACAGAAGGTTGTATGGCAGTTCTGAGGTCAGGGGCTTGCAGCTCAGAGACTTGCCAATGTCACCGTCACCAGGAAAGCTACCTTTCATGATAGATGAGATAGGGAGCATGAGGCCAAAGGCTCAAAGGGCGGACCGTGAGCCTGGACAGAACCAAGTTGAGATCTCACTGAGGGACCAGGGACCAGACTTGAGGAAACAGCCTCTCGAGGTTTCTAAGGAACCTGACCATCATGTCATAGGAGAATGCAGTCTGCCCCTGGATTGGCGGATGAAAGGCCGAAATGGCCACCAGGTGCACCCTGATGGAGGAGTGCGCCAGGTCCTGGTTCCTTAAATGAAGCAGGTAGTCTAAGATCGACTGCACCAAAGAATGCGAAGGGGAGATGTCTTGTTCAGCCATCCAGTGGGAGAACCTCATCCACTTTGCCAGGTAGGTCTGCCTAGTCAAGGGCTTTCTACTCTCGAGAAGGACCTTCTGGACCCCATCCGAACAGGCCCGTTAATCCAGGTTCAGCCTCGCAACATCCACGCTGTGAGGTGGAGGGACGCGAGGTTGGGGTGCAAAAGTTGGCCGTGATCCTGTGACAGCAGGTCCAGTCAATTCGGCAGGGGCCAGGGAGGGATCTAGGACAAGGGCAGAGAGGCTTGAGGTGCGGGTCGCTGGTAACCAGGTGCAGACCTCTGGAGGCACGCACCCCCCAGCAGGCGTTTCGGAGTCGGCGTCCAGAATCTCCACGGCACCAGTACCGCTCCAGGGACAGGTCAAGGGACCAATAGTACCATTCTCCGGACCATCGCCAATCCCTCAGGGCAGCATCACTGCGTGGCTACATCTTCATGATGCCAAGCCCGCTCTAGTTCCCAATCCTGCTCCACATCCCGGTACCACTCGTTAAGCGTGAGGCATAGATCGCCGGCCCGGTGCCGTCGCGGATCTGCTGAGCGCCGCTGGTCACCGAGGCCCCGATCTAGACACTCATCGAGGTCAGCCAGATCCAACTCCGGGAGGGGCGACCGGTACCGACTGGGACAAAGCCACCAATCGGCCCCCATCTTGGTCACAGGGGAGCGACCACTCGGGCTCTGGCTCAGGTTCAGAGCAAGGTTCCCTAGCAGTGGGACAGGCTCCAGCCAGGCCCGTAGTATAGGGACACTTCTATGAAAGAATCATTACAAGCACCTTCTTGAATATTTAGCCTAAATTATATCTTAAAGGATTTATGGCTCAAAAGGCTAAATAGTATTTAAATTCTGAGATACGCTGCAGATAAGATTATATCCATATTATCTATTATGTAGCCTTGAAAAGACTATGATTTAGACTCAGGGCTGATCTACACTAGAAAATCAGGTTGGTTTAATTAAGTTGGTCAGAGGTGTAAAAAATCCACACCCCAGAGCAGCATTGCTAAACTGACTAAAGTCCTCATGTAGACAGCGCTAGGTCGATGGAAGAATTCTTCCGTCGGCCTAGCTACCACCTCTCGGGTAAGTGGATTACCAACACCAACTGCAGAATCCCTCCCATCAGTGTAGGTAGCGTCTACACTGAAGCACTGCAGTGGTGCAGCTATGCCGCTGTAATGTTTTAAGTATAGACAAGCTCTGAATGATCCTGAAATTTTGCATCCAAATTGTCATCTTCTGGGTTTATTCTTTGCATTCTAGGGGGAAAATGTTCCTCTAGCTTGCATAAACACTGAAACATTTGGTACTGACTGGATAAAACTGAATCATCTTGTTTTTGGGGGCAATGACTCCTTTCAATTTCCATTGTTTTGCTGGTGGTTCAATTTCAGTGAACAAAATATCTTTATAGTTTGCTAAAGTATTTTTAGAGAACGTAATCCTGTGACAGAGAGGTGCTGATTTGTCAAGTGCTGAAGCTCAATGTTAAGTTTCCTAGGCACAGGAGTGTTACACAGCTAGAGTATGTTTTCCTAATGTTTAGCCACTGAATGTTAGGGAAAACAAACTCCTCCAGCTTATCATTTTAAAACACCTCTTCCCTTGCCCTCCCTTTGGAAACTTCCTTTATTTAGGGCTCAACCGGAAGCTCAAAAGTTATAGTTAGTGATGCTGCTGTGCAATAAAGAATTCCAACAGACTGAAACTTAAGTAGGATCTCCCTATCTTTAGTGAGTTTCTCACTGCAGGCAACAAAAAAGTGGAATGTGCCCACATAAAGCAGAGTGGTGCTTATCTATTTCTTCCACGGGCTTGGTGCAGAGTACCAATTAGTGCATAGATGAAGCTGTAGGGAGTTAGTCACTCTTTTTTACTAGAATATCGATTGGCTGTTACACATTATGATTTGGAAGTTATATACATGATCTAATATTGTAATAGACTAAATAGACAAGAGACTAATCAAGAAATTTAAACAGGTAATATGCTTGAAAAAGTATTTTGTACACAGAGCTATTAACAAGAGTGCCAATATAAACAATCAATTCTACAAACCAACAATATAGCAACCAAGTGAGTTTTGTATCACATTTGTAGAATATTAACAAAACCATATATTATATGGTACCATTACAGTAAGATAGTACAATGCTTACTATTATCTAATAGGATAACCAATGCAATTTTCTGTAATTATGGTGGCACTGATATTGACCTATACTTAAGGTTGCATTATGACATCTGCAGTAGTAGGGGGGATTATATCCCTTTATGTTTGAAAATAGTCTGTATCAACAAGCTCTCAACACGTACAGTAACAACTGAATTTTCAATAAAGTTACAAGTATATCTACCTATTAGCTTAGAATTGAATATAAGTTAAAGTGTCTCTCTTTAGAAATGTAGACTTCCAGTCCCACCTTTTCTTCATCTCCCTCTAGCTAACAAATTTCTTTGCTGTCACATTTCTAAATTCACATCCAAATAGCTAAATCTCCAACATAACATAGCATTCAAAAAATGATGATTGTTCATTATAACTGTTTCAATTTAACATAAGAATGGCCATACTGGGTCAGAACAAAGGCCCATCCAGCCCAGTATCCGGTCTTCAGAAAGTGGTCAACAACACAAGTGTCTTCTTCATAGAACAGATAACTTATAGGGAATGAACAGAACAGGTAATCATCAAGTGATCCATCCCCTGTCGCCCATTCCCAGCTTCTGGCAAACAGAGACTAGGGACATCATCCCTGCCCGTCCTGGCTAATAGCCATTGATGGACCTATCCTCCATGAACTTATCTATTTCTTTTTTGAACCCTATTATTGTCTTGGCCTTCACAACATCCTCTGGCAAGGAGTTCCACAGGTTGACTGCGGAAGTATGAAAAAATACTTCCGTGTTTTAAACCTGCTGCCTATTAATTTCATTTGGTGACCCCTAGTTCTTGTGTTATGAGAAGGAATAAATAACACTTCCTTATTTACTTTCTCCACACCAGTCATGATTTTATAGACCTCTATCATATCCCCCCTTAGTCATCTCTTTTCCAACCTGAAAAGTCCCAGTCTTATTAATCTCTCCTCATATGGCAGCTGTTCCATACCCCTAATCATTTTTGTTGCCCTCTTCTGAACCTTTTGCAATATATCTTTTTTGAGATGGGGCACATCTGTATGCAGTATTCAAGATGCGGGCGTGCCATGGATTTATACAGTGGCAATATGATATTTTCTGTCTTATTATCTATCATTTTCCTAATGATTCCCAACATTCTGTTAGCTTTTTTGACTGCCGCTGCACATTGAGTGGATGCTTTCAGAGAATTATCCATGATGACTCCAAGATCTCGTTCTTGAGTGGTAACAGCTCATTTAGACCCCATCATTTTATATGTATAGTTGGGATTATGCTTTCCAATGTGCATTACCTTGCATTTATCAACACTGAATTTCATCTGCCATTTTGTTGCCCAGTCACCCCGTTTTGAGAGATCCTTTTCTAGCTCTTCGCAGTGTGCCTGGGACTTAACTATATTGAGCAATTTTGTATTATCTGCAAATTTTGCCACCTCCGTGTTACCCCCTTTTTCCAGATCATTTATGAATATATTGAACAGAACCGGACCCAGTACAGACCGCTGGGGGACACCACTCTCTCCACCTCTCTCCATTCTGAAAACTGACTTCCTACCCTTTGTTTCCTATCTTTTAACCAGTTACCAATCCATGAGAGAACCTTCCCTTTTATCCCATGACTGCTTACTTTGCTTAAAAGCCTTTGGTGAGTAATATATATTCCCATTCTACATGTCTTATTGGAAGGGAACACAAACCTCCACCCAACACTCAACACAGCTAGTTACTTAAAAGCAACACACACAAGGAAACTCTGGCCATGTAATTTTCCTTTAAAAATCTACAATTTGACATTATCAGCATAGAATCTAGCAGTCTTGGAGTGTCTTCCCTCACATACCTTTTCAAAGGGTGGAGCTGGAAGGAGGGAGGAAAATACAAAGTAGCCACTAATAGATGCCTCATTCAGAGGCAAATAAACTCCTTTAATCTGCACTGGGTCTGGCATTGTAAGAGGCAGCTTCAGGGCTGCTCTAATTTATGCATCTGACTACAGCCCAGAAGAGGCTGTCTGCCAGCCTGGAAGCACCAGAACACAACTCCACACGTGATATGACCCAGCATTCCTCCGAAACTCAGGAGGTACAAATGTCAGCTCTCTGCCAGCTGCAAACTCCCCCGTGACAATTAATTCCACAGGTGGGCAGATCTGGTTGCTCTCCAGCCCCTCTGCACTGTCACAACACTAAAGGGGCTAGACTGAAGCAGAAAATCTGGCCTTTATTACTTCCTATTCAAAACACTTATTTCCTCAATGTTACCTATTATCTGCAATTTAGATTAGACACTTCTCAAAGTCCTACAAGTATTTTCAGGACAAGTTAAAGCTGTGTATTTGATTCTGAATAACTGGAATGGTGTAGGTTTGTACTGAAAGGGAACAAATTGCATTGGTAAACAGTATCAGAATATGGAGATGTATATTGTTCTGTGGGACTGTGACCATAAGTAATATATGTGAGTTTCTTTGGACGCTGATGTTTCTATAACTAGCACATTTCTTATGTTTTTAGTGGGTCTGTCAAACTTTAAAAAATTAATCGTGATTAATTGCGACATTAAAAAAGTAATCGCGATTAATCACCATTTTAATCGCACTGTTAAACAATAGAATACCATTTATTTAAATTTTTTGGTTGTTTTCTACATTTTCAAATATGTTTTCAATTACAACACAGAATACAAAGTTTACAGTGCTCACTTTATATTATTTTTATTACAAATATTTGCACTGTAAAAAGAGAAACCAAAGAAATAGTATTTTTCAATTGATCTCGTACTAGTACTGTAGTGCAAACTTATAAAATGTAGAATTTTTTACATAATTGCACTTAAAAACAAAACAATGTAAAACTTCAGAGCCTACAAGTCCACTCAATCCTACTTCTTGTTCAGCCAATCGCAAAGACAAACTAGTTTGTTTACATTTACAGGAGATAATGCTGCCCTCTTATTTACAACATCATCTGAAAGTGATAACAGTTGTTTCCATGGCACTGTTGTAGCTGGCATTGCAAGATATTTACATGCCAGATATGCTAAACATTTGTATGCCCCTTCATGCTTCGGCCTCCATTCCAGAGGACGTGCTTCCATGCTGATGACGGGTTCTGCTCAATAACGATCCAAAGCAGTGCAGACTGATGCACGGTCATTTTCATCATCTGCATCAAATCCAAGAACAGAAGGTTGATTTTCTTTTTTGATGGCTTGTGTTCTGTAGTTTCTGCATTGGAGTGTTGCTCTTTTAAGACTTCTGAAAGCATGCGCCACACCTCGTCCCTCTCAGATTTTGGAAGACACTTCAGGTTCTTAAACCTTGAGTCGAGTGCTGTAACTATCTTTCGAAATCTCACATTGGCACCTTCTTTGTGTTTTGTCAAATCTGCAGTGAAAGCGTTCTTAAAATGAACATGTGCTGGGTCATCATCCGAGACTGCTATAACATGCAATATATGGCAGAATGTGGGTAAAACCGCAGAGCAGGCGACATACAATTCTCCCCCAAGGAGTTCAGTCACAAATTTAATTAACGCCTTATTTTTTGAACGCGCATCGTCAGCATAGAAATGTGTCCTCTGGAATGGTGGCCGAAGCATGAAGGGGCATATGGATGTTTAGCATATCTGGTACATAAATACCTTGCAACACCGGCTACAACAGTACCATGCGAATGCCTCTTCTCACTTTCAAGTGACATTGTAAAGAAGCAGCAGGCAGCATTATCTCCTATAAATGTAAACAAACTTGTAAGTCTTAGCAACTGGCTGAACAAGAAGTAGGACTGAGTGGACTTGTATGCTCTAAGATTGACATTGTTTTGTTTTTGAGTGCAGTTGTGTAACAAAAAAGTCTACATCTGTACGTTGCACTTTCATGAAAAAGAGATTGCACTATAGTTCGCGTACAAGGTGAATTGAAAAATACACCTCTACCCCGATAGAACGCGACCCGATATAACACGAATTCGGATATAATACAGTAAAGCAGTGGGGGGCCCCGGGCCCTTTAAAGCACCACCCGAGCCCCGCTGCTTTACCATGTTATATCTGAATTCGTGTGGAGCCCCGGGCCCTTTACATCACCGCCCGAGCCCGGCTGCTGGAGCCCCAGGGCTCCAGCAGCCGGGCTCGGGCGGTGATGTAAAGGGCCAGAGGCTCCAGCTGCTGCGGGGAGCCCCGGGCCCTTTAAATCCCCGCCTGAGGCCCGCTGCCGGAGCTCCGGCGGTGATTAAAGGGTCCGGGGCTCCCCGCAGCGGCTGGAGCACCGGGCCCTTTAAATCACCGCTGGGGAAGCCGGTCCAGTCCAGCAAGACATACCGGACCTAACCCGATATAACGCGGTCTCACCTATAAGGCGGTGAGATTTTTTGGCTCCCGAGGACCGCGTTATATCGGGGTAGAGGTGTATTTCTTGTTTATCTTTTTTGCAAATATTTGTAATAAAAATATGATAAAGTGAGCACTGTACACTTTGTATTCTGTTATAATTGAAATCAATATATTTGAAAATGTAGAAAAGCATCCAAAAATATTTATAATAAATTTCAATTGGTATTCTATTATTAAACAGTGCAATTAAAACTGCGATTAATCCCAACTAATTTTTTAATCGAGTTAATTAACTCATGTTAATCACTTGAGTAAACTGTGATTAATTGACAGCCCTAGTTTTTAGTGATTACATTAATGTGAAATGCACTTGAGCATCTTGAGTTAAAGTTTTTTGTAGGGTGTTCCTCATTTTCATTCTAAATTTGTAGTTTATCCAATGTGTAGGAGTTACAATTTTCAGATCAATAGTTGAATACTTAAGTAACTACATTCTTGGTGGAGAAGGTGGAGCCAGCAATATACTACAGTCTGCTAGAAAATTGCAAGAAGCCAACATTTTTATTATTTTAATACAAGATTTTGATTAGAATATTATTACATCTTATGGTACTATATAGTCATAAATTAATCCCAAAAGAGTAAATGTAATGGCTATTAACCATATAATACCTACACTGCCACCGCAAATACAAGTGCCTATCTGTGAAATTGCTGTCACTCAAACACAGTTAAAAAGAATCTACAATGCCTTCAGATTAAAACAGATAAATTCCCACAGTATGTTTTCCTAGGAAAGTTCTACTGCTTTGGCAAGTCCACAATGTGAACACCTGCATTTTGTGAGAGTTCAAATAAACCCTAGAAACACTGGGGATGAAGTAATATCTTTTATTGGATCAACTTCTATTGGGGAGACAGACAAGCTTACACAGAGCTCTTCTTCATATCTGTGTAAGCTCAACAGTTTGCCTCTCTCACGAACTGAAGCTGGTCCAAAAAGATATTACCTCACTCACCTTGTCTCTCTAATATCCTGGAACCAACACAGCTATGACAACACTGCATTATAGAAACATGTTCAAATGATTTTTTACGAGGAACAAATTGTAGGAGTCGTGACACTCAAAAAAATATATGCTGAACAAAGGACAACTAAATTTCACATGAATTGCAATATTTATGACATAAAATGTTGACCTGAATGCAAGTTCAGTTATATTTAAATACACAGACTATTATATTTTCAAAAAATAATAAGTAACTTCAGATGTAATGCAATACCAAAAAAGTGAATCTTGAGAGAAGAGAGGTAAAGATATAAAAGTATAGTATTTTTCTAAAGAATAAAAACACAATGTAAAAATAAAATATACCTTTAAAGAGTAATTGTAGCTACCGAGTCAGCAGGGTCAATGGAATTGCAAATTCTGAGTTTTGTATTCTATTTCAAAGTTTTTCTTGTTAATCTTAACTGTGTGTAATGGCTTACATTGGACTACTGTGAATAAAAACTGCTATATGAGAGCTGGATATTATTATTTCTCCCTGCTGTAGAGAGTCAGCAATTTTGACTCTCCTGCTGTCAGTGTGTGATGGTAGCAAGCATGGTTTTCTGAAGGGTTGATTCAGCACAATCTGGACAGCTAACTGTCATTATCAGTAACATCATAAAGCATAAAGAGACCAAGAGAAGAGACTGAGTGGAGTTATAGGAAATATGAGAGAGAAATGAGGAGCAAAGAATATGAAGGCACAGATGGAGGAGAAAAGTCAGATGTTAGGGAGAAATATGAAAAAAGTGATACACAGGAAGAAGAAAACAGAATAAGGAAGGAATAAGGAATGTGTCTGAACAACTTAAATACAAAGTATAGCCACTCAACAACTTCCTTTTCTTTTCCAATTGAATATCTGTAAAAGGGCAGGAAGCATTCAAAGAGCCACCAGTTAAGGCCCTGATCCTACAAAGAGATCCAACAGCATGGACTCTTATGCCCAGTAGTCCCATAGGAAATCAGTGGGACACTGCCTGGGCATACCAGTAAGTGTCCACACACACACACACACACACACACACACACACACACACACACACACACACACACACACACCCTTGACGGAACTGAAGCCTAAAGTCATGGGAAGGTCACGCACAATCCTCCATATTAAATATGCAAGGTTTGTCCTCTGCTGGTCTAAAAATTTGATCAAATGGAGGATCCAAGTGACTCAACAGCTAGGCAGTTGGCTCTCTCCCTGGCCTTTCCTGCTGCTGACAGACAACAAGAATGAAAGCACTGCTGGAAGGAGTATTAAGAAATAGCAAGCGGAATGTTACACCAGACTAATATATGCAACTGATAAATTTTCAGCACAGTACATGGTCAATTAGGTGTGCAGCTCCTATTAACAACAATACAGCACATTGTCTGATCCTGTGTTGAAAACTGATCTTGTATGCAACTGAAACGGTTTATACTAAAAAAGGAATGATCAGAATCAGCAGATAGACTTTCTGCACACAAATGAAATGGCATTGAGTGTTCCAATGACCATGACCATAAGCTATATTTAATTTTACCCAATGCTGATTTAAGTATTCACATTAATATTGTAGATAATCAGTTTTATATACAAAATATGATGTAATAATAATTTATAAGAAACACTTACTGGGTAATTTTTTTGGAGGGATGGAAGGATGGGTTCAGGTAGGGCTATAAAAAAAAAGTTTAAAGTTGCTGTGATTCACATAATTCACAGAAAACAATATTGTATCAGTTACACCAAAGGTGTGGACTGAAAGTCCATGATAGAAGCGTTTACTCTGAATTTCACTTTCATGTACTTTGTGAAATTAAAATTACCTCTTAATCTTTATATAATTATTGTATCTCTCATATGAAAATTATTCAGTTAAATGAAAGTGTTATCAACATATTGTTATTTGTAGAATAAACATATGAAGACTTCTAGGTCAGCTAGACACTGCATTTTAAAATTCATGTTAATTCGTTATTGTAGGCCACTATTATTTAGACTCCAAAAAGGATAATCATAGCTTAACTCAAGTACTTGGATCTACCCTAACATGATTATAACATGGCATGGGATGTCTTCCAGATTCTAGATAATACACAGTTCTTCAGATATAAAATCTGCCACGCTATGTCATCAAAAGTAATTAAAAATAAAATAAAATGTCCCACATATCCAGTAGCCACTGCTGACAAAAGCCCTAGAGAGATTATTTTCTGTGCTATTTCCCGCTTTTACTACACAGCTAGCAGTGTCCCAAAGCCACGTGGACATTGGTGATGTTAGTGCACTAACAAATAAATTGGTAATTTTAACTTTCATAAAACCCTGAGGTGGTGGAGCGAGTTGTGTTGGGGGGGTTAGGGAGGGAGGGAGGGAAAGAGACAGGACACACACAAAGAATAAAAATAATGGGGCAAATATTTATGTTCCATATCAGATGGTGTTAAACATAATAGAGAGAGAGACAGAAAAAAACCCCCACAAAAAACAGTTGAGTTTCCATTTAACGATTTATTATTTATTTATTTATTTATTAGAGCTGCAGATCCGGTAGCTAGCTCCTTGTTGCACTAAAGCTATGATGTCACTCCATCAGCATTTTTTAAAACAGTTAATCTATACCATTCCTTAAGGAGAATGATAACTAAGTTTAGCATCTAGAACTCAAAACTGGGTCTCAGAGGGGAACAATTATTAAGATATCCTTTGTTTTGGGGAACTAAATTAGACCTGCAGAATTCTCAGCAATAGGACTTTCATATTTTCAAAAAGAATGCTACAATGACTAATTGAGTTGCTAAGAATAAGATCACAGCTGTTTTAATGCTCAAGGTTTCCTTTGCTTGTGGGCGTTTGGGGATATGAAGGAGCTATCTTATTTCTATGACATCTTGGAGATTTCCCAGCATTCTGTCAGAATGACAGGAAAGGAAGCAAAATCTGAGCCATCTGAGTGCTCAAGATATTTTCATCTGAGTCTACATCATACATCAAGAGTCTAGGGCTATAAAGGGGGGAAATGTTATTGGTCAGTAATCACATTTGCCATTTGAGTTCCTCTTTTCCTACAATACAGTGCAGATGGACCTGTTCGTGTAGGAAGGTTAAAGCTCAAGAAACGTGTGTACCTATAAAATAAACTCAAGCCATAGGTCAAAAAAGATTTCCACAGTAGCATGGTTGGCAAAGAGAAAAAAGGAAACAGAACAGAGATTTGATAGTACTAGGGAGGAAAGATGGACTCAATTTTACTGATAAATGAAATATCTGCTTTTCCTTTCTTCCCCTATACCTCCTTACTAGGATTTTTGTAGGTAAAGTATAAAATTAAGAAAGATAAGCTGTTTCCAATAGCCTCCTACCAATGTGTGATCAGCGGTTGTGTGTTAGTAAATCTTGCAGAAATAAAACATTAGGAATACAACCACTAGCAGCTGTGCATATATCCAGAGACACATTCCCCCAGCCTTTTTAGCCCAGGAGGTTGATCTAACATAGCTAAAAAGCTCCCAAACTATGGTCTGTGAATTGTTGGTTCTCCTCGGGGAGCTGGCTGATCACATGGTGCTGCTTCTCCAACTAATTTCCAATTGCTTAATAATATTAGGAGATAGCAAAACACACATTAGGTTCCTAATAGTTTCCCACAAACAAATGCAGTGGTTGTCACAGGGATTTTGTGCAATTATCACCGCCTCACAAGTAGTAATTGCAAAATATCTATGTATATAAAAATCTATGAATTTCATTGTATCTCCCTTCCCTACCATTTGTAGAACACTTGTCTTCATAGACTGCAAGCTTTTCAAACCTGAGAGCGTGTCTCTGTGGCTTTGCACAACACAGTGGAAAAAGTTCCCCAATGTGAACCAGGAACTCTTTGGGTGCTACTGTAATACAAATATTAAAATAAAAAAAATAAAAAGTGAGGCCCTTGCCTTTAATCTCCAAGTGAGGCAGCCTACTTACACTGAAAGCTTACCACTGACCACATCAAATGGTTTATAACTTTTGGGCCAAATCCGTTTTAAAGACTGCTAAATGGCTTTCATAACTCTATGAAAATACGTTTTTCCCCCTCTTGCACACACTTCAGCTTTCTTATTTGGAATCTTAGGATCTGAAGGCCCACAGTGGTTTTGATCCTATAACCAAAATGGCCAGGACTGACGAAGACCTCACTGATTAACTTCCCAATTATGTCATTTTTTAAAATAGGCTGCTTCAATGATTTACATCCATTCCACCCAGTTGCACGCAAACAATATAGCCATTTTTTTAAACCTGGAAGGAGCAAGAAACTATTTTGGAAACACTCCACCACCTACCATAAGGTTTCTGAGTCACAAAAAAAAAAAAAAAAAAAAAAAAAACCACAGACTTAGCAATATTTTGGCTACTGACTCTTACCTTCCATAGACATCTCCCCAAAGGAACCTATAGCAGACAACCAGACCAAGAATATACTCATAATAGGACAACACGGACTAACTCTTACATTTGGTGCCTAGATACCATGGTGACTGCTACATTAGGAATATCTACACAGTCTCAGCAGGATAGAATTAAGAGGTAACAATCTAACTGGTCATGGAATGACATATGCCTTTTAAATTGCTATGCTTATAGATGTTGTCTTGCTACAATAATCAGAGCCATCAACCTGGTTAATTGTGTTTTTAGTTAACTTCTGAATTGTTGTAAAAAGCTTGCAGAGAAATCATGGTATCACATGTTCCTTGAGACATTTTAGTAAGTAGTCAGCTATACATTCTAGGCTGGATATCAGACATCCAGGCCAAGAAAATTATGTAAAAGTGAATAAATAGAGCCATGTCTATCTTCCTACCTGCAGGAAAGAAAAACTAAGCAACCTGAAAGGCAGCAAACTGATAAAAGAAAAACTTTAAAATGCACACATAATTTGCAGGTAGAACAGCAAGGGATTTTTGTGGCCAAGAGCTTAGTAGGATTAGAAAAAGGATTGATATTTATATAGATAAGAACATTGAGAGTTACATTAGAAAAGATTAAAAACAAGAATTTGGAAGGAATACAAACCTTCATGCTTCAAGGCATAAATCAGCCTCTAAGTGGCAGAGGCTACACAGAACTTCCTCTGAAGACAAGTTACTCCATAACTGTACACCTTAGAGTTTCTTGCACTGTCCTTCAAAACATCTGCTACTGACCACAGTTGGGACACAGGATACTGAACTAGCTGGACCACTGATTTGATATAGATTCTCTATTCCTATGTTCCTAAGCAGGCAGAACAGTTTAGGAGATGATGTAGAGGGATTTCTTTAACATAACAGAGCAATATAAGCATATGGGGGGAGGGATCCAGGAGCATGCTGTTCAATCTTATGCTTACAGAAGCAATCTCTGCGCTGCACCATTCCCCTGAATTTGCAACAAGGAGCCTCAACTCAGCAGCCCTGAGGCTTACCAAATACAGACAGAAATTCAATATTTCAATACATAAACTACAAGAAAAGATGAGAGACTATGGACACTTAGGGACCCCAGCAGTTCATGATCACTGGATATACCAGTCCCTTAATGAAAAATCAATAGTAAGGAAGCTCTCATGAACTTAAGCTCTGGTTGCATGAATTCATTGTGCCCCAGTTGTTCAGGTCCTGGGAAATTAGAATACAGAGGAGGCCACCCAATAGCATGCAATCTCCCTTAGGATATCCTGAAGACATTGCTGAACACAAAAATAACCTGAAAGCAGAGCAGTTAACCAAAATCTACCTCTTGTAAAGTGAAAATATTAAGTTGGGCTTGAGTTTATTTTATAGCAATACAAGGTCTTCTAAACACATTTTTATTAAGAATTAGTCTACCTCCAGAGAACAGGTCCATCCTCACTACATAAGAGGAAGCACTAAGGAAAAAGAATACAAAAATAATTTTCACTTTATCCTCAGCCACTTCTATCAGGTTACTTGAGATCTTAATGTTAAAAAAACGAAAGCTAGGAAAATATTACTTTAAAAAGGGACAATTTCAAAAGCTGAAAACATACTTACTTTGTAAATAGTGCAAAACCATCAACACAAGACTATAGCTGCTTAAAGTACCACGACTGGCATCATTTATGTCATGAAAACTCGCCCACTTCTTAACCACCAGTACTAATGGACGAACTCGATTCTCAACTGTAAGTAAAATAAATACTCATCAAAACAAGCAATTTTTAACTAATTGTCAATGCTAAAGTTTTTATATTCCCTCCAGGTTAACATGACACCACCTACTATACGTTGCGCTCCCCTTTTCCTGCCTATTACAGAATTTCATTAGTTATCCCAGTGCTACTGTCATCTTACCAGAATAGGAAATTGAATTCATGCTTACTTGAAAATTTCCTTTCTTTGAGTAATAAGGCTCACAGATCCATTACAATGGATACTTCAGCCTGGTTGCAGCTGGGGAACAGAATTGGACCCACCAGTCACTGGTAGCAAGGGAATGCCCCGCCTCCTGAAGTTGAGATAACTTCCACAGCTAGGATAATTCAAATCTGTTTTCCTAAATTACAGATGATGTTAAATATACTTTGAAGAAAACAATTTCTCTTATTGCAGAGCATGGTAAATTCCACATAACAAACAAACCCAAATTCTTGGATGTCAGTCTCTACCCTAGATAATCCATTGTCTCCTAGGTAGGTCTTATAATTTGAAGAAAGGAAATTTTCAGGTAAACATGCATAATTTTTCCTATTCTTCTTTGTGCTAAGGTCCACAGATCCATTACAATGGGATTTTCATAGCAATGTGCCTACAGGGTGGAAAGCAGGATCATCCTTTAAACATGGACATCTAAAAATAAGTAAATGATGTATCTCTCTTCCCTCGGCATTAAGCTGTGGAAAAAATTTCTGCCAAAAGAAAGGAAATATCTTCAGGTAAGACTGGATAACCAATATATAGAATTTGGTTAACTAATGCCATCTCAATACAGAACACATAACTACTCTACCCTGACATTGTCAGCATGCCTACGGACTGTACTTTGTTGCTTAGCCAAAGGAGGAATATTTTGAATTTACTTAAGGAATTAATGCAATGAGCATTGTGAGGGCTATCTTTCCGAATTAAAAGTACAATACTGAGTCTGTAAGGAGCACAATGAGGTTCCTGAGTCACACTCTATAACCTTGTGGGGTTGGAGTAAAGTTGATGCCTTAAGAAAATATTTAATGTTGGATTTGTATAAAAACGTCTTTTCTTGAACATGCTGAGAACACATTACAAAGACTTGAGATTATTGATCTTATGGACCCCAAAGAGAAGTCAAATAGAACTTATTCTGGTACAAAGCCCTTAGTTTAATTACCGTGTTAAACCAGTGAAACATAGCCTTGAGTTCCCCTAGACTGGCTTTATTTTAGGAATATAAGAGTGCCCAAGCAAAACATACTTCATCCAAGTATTCATTTTAAGCCTGTATGGTCCTGGATGGAGGACTGGTCTTGCACTAACAGACCTCCTGTGTGAGACAGACACACCCGAAGATCCATTGCTAGGTTAATCAAGCCTGAGAGAAAGAAAGGAATAATCAGTAACACTGCAACTGTCTCGTTCCTTTTGTATTATCTTGGGGAGCAGTGGAAAAGGTGGGAAGATATATAGCAAGGACTTTACCCAGCTTTATGAGAGGTCATTCACTACTTCACATCTTGGCTCCTCATGCACAGCAAGGTTATAAGGTTTCCAGATGCACAGAGATCGATCATTAGCCCATCAAACCGGCTTACAATAAGTGAGATTTTTGGGTGGAGGAGCCAATTTGCTAATTTGACTTTTGCCATGTAAATCTTGGTGTTCGTTTCCCCATTGGTGGGCAGTGCACATAGACATAAGAAAAAACTTTGTTCAGCCTTCGATGAGAGAATCTCTATGAGGTAGGCCAGATTCTGTTCTTCCCAGTTATTACGAAAATCTTATCTGACATGCTGACTGTCTTGACCAGAACAGGTTAGTTATCCATGAAAAAGATAAAAGTAAGTGCTCTGAGACCTCACTGAACCACTGTGTTTCAGCTTGTGGATGATGTGCTCTCTCTCTTTCAGGTATCCATTCCCTGAAGGGAATCAGAAAGATCCCAAGATCCTGTGTTTGAGATCAGAATTCCCAACAGGATGCAGTAAGAATTCAATTTTCCTGTGACACCACTTGTTTTCCTTATGACAATCTTCATACTCTGTTTACATTCTTCCAAGATGAGACTTTGTAGCAGGCAGTATTCTCCTCAGCATAGGCCTATGATTAACTTCCGTGGCACCATGTGTCTGGGTCTGTCCTGAATCTGAATAGTAGGAATTGTATCACTCTGTGTATTTGCTTCAGCCTTCTCTTTGTACAGACCCTTATCAGAAGAATTGGCCAGGAAGAGAAGTGAATTTCCTTCCATAAAGCCAGTATTATTGCCAACATGGTCCTGGAAAGAGACCCTGGGAACACATGTAAATTCACAAACAGTAAAATCACTGAAGATGGGAAAAGAAACAGGCCTGCCCTCCATATGCAAACACAAAAATTGTGGATGGTAAAATGGGAATGCTTTAAAGACAAGCCTCTACTAGAAACTTTTAGTTAGATGTTTCAGATACGGCCCTGCTCTCCTTGTCCCGGATTGTGAGGCTAGAAATAGGATGGGAAGTGTGTTGCAACACTCCAATCTGAAGTAGATGATGATGATTTTGTTCATGTTGTGGCTTTTGCATTGGTTACTGAGACTGGGAATGGGACAAAGATGTTCTTGAAATTCTCACACAGCTACATTGGACATTGCCCAGAGAGGGAAGCCTGTCACCTCATTTGATCAAAACTATAGGTAGCCGTTTTTTGTCCGCAAACTGAAAAAGCCTGGCACTGATCAGTGGCCTAATTCCAGACAGGGCTGACAGGCAGGTAACTTAGGCAATATGTGACAGCTACTGACCCTGCACTTGTTCTAGCTACCATTTGCAAAGCGGTAGCTTTTCCTGTTGTACTTCACAGACTGCTCCAACTTGCCAAATAGCCTGTATTCCTTTTTCTTTAGTGTCTGGAAGAAGTAGAAGTCAACTCTTCTGATGACTGAATAGCCTCAGTTTTCCATAATTTTTTCCATTATATCACTAAGATAGCTAGGATCTGATTTGCCTGAGCATCTGATCCCAAGGAGCAAAGCACTATATACCTGCATCAAACAGATTTGATTCCCACTTTCCCCCCCCAAGAGAAGCATTTAGGCCACATGATTTTTAGGTTGAGAAAGACCATGTTAGTGCTGCTTGTGAAAGTATGCAGGGGTACTTAGGGTACTAGTTTATTTTTGTTTGCCTGATGCCATCTAAGTTTTCATGCCCAAAGAAGGGAGCTGAGATGATACCTGTGAAAGGCCTGTATAATGAAGTGGTCACCCAGGTAAAAATCTCCACCAGTTAGAAACACAGACTCCCTGGTCACCAAATAGCCACATTTATCTTGGGTAGTGAAAGCAGATTACATTTTGTCTGGTGCACACCGAGGAGGCCTTCTACCCTTATAAAATTGAGTCAAGGGTAGAAAAAAGTAAGCGGTGAACCAAGAGACCTCTCCCTGCCTGACTGTTATTCTGTATCTGGGCTGATGTCCTGCCATTAGTCCACAGCTACCTGCTGCGGGAGAGGGAGAGGCAGTGGTGAGGCATGGCAACCTGCAATAGAAGCTAGGAACAATAATCTGAACATTAGGGCCCGGTGACCCACAGCACCAGCTGGAGATGACAGCATGATACTTTCCCAATCTTTTTGGTGTGACAGAGAATCCCTAGCCTTCTATTACATCTTCCCAAAGTGCATCAAGAGGGATATACAGCTACAAGACAGCTGCAGACCAAGTAGGGATAGCTTTAAAATATCCAGTACTCATTGACAAAAGTCTATCCTCTTTTTGTTTGAGAGGGCCGATCTTTCTGCTTATCTTCTCTGGGAGGGTGAGCAGAAGATCTTGGTGCTGAGAATTAGCTGATATGCTTCACTCCATGAAGGTGAGCAGGGGAACCAAGCACTGATTTTATTATTCATTTATTTCTCCTTTTGGAGTTTGTCCCCATAATCCTGCTTCAGAGGGGGGAGTGAAATTGGGCTCACATTGCACTGGGAATATTTCAAGGGGCTAGCAATTTCCATGACCTCAGAGATGCTGAGGTTATTTGTCTCTCTGCCCTAACACAGCCCTCTCTAGGTCTCTCAATGAAGGCACTAGCTTTGGGCTCAAGAACAGGCTCCCCAGCAGCTCTATCCCTCTCTTTTGTATGGGATCCACATGGGCCAGATAAGTCTGTTTTCCCCAGGGGTGAGGGGACTCTCATCTAGGATGTCAGCAGGAATCTATTCAAGTTGGGGGCTGTTATAGAGGTAGCAAGAGGGGGAGGGAGCTGGGCCCAAAGGCTCCTTACTGCATTCTCAGGCACTGGCAGTGACTGCGCTGTATCTGGAGCCCCCCACATCAGTGACCTGAAGGGAAGCGGGGGCAGCTGAGCTCTGCAGTCAGTGGCGTGGCTGCTAGTGTGGGCTAAAGGGACACTGGCACAGTCTTCCATCTGGCATACTGATCTTCTGGCTTCAGTCTCCTCAGGGAGATGGAGGGGGCTGCTTCCCCCAGAGCCTGTTCTTTCCCAATCCTGCCTGTCCCATTTTCCTACTTGGGCAGCTTCTTGCCCAGCACTGCCAGCCTCTCTAATCCTGCCTGGCTCCTCTCCTGTCCAGGGGCAAGGGTCTAAGGTGACCCCACCCGGACTGGGAAATTGCACTCTGCCTGCAGAGCTGGTCAAGCTCCCCAACAAGACACAGACCCTTCCATTTACCTCTAGCTTTTCTCAGGCTAGCTCTCTCTGCAAGGGTGCCAGCTGCTCCAAACACCTCAGAAGGGGAATCAGAGCTGAGAGGGCAATCTCCCCCCAAAATCAAAGGCAGGCCTGGGACTCTACTAGGAATTAGCCAGACTAATTATTCAATGGAATTTTCAGTCTAAATCTGAAATACTGTTTGGAATTCCCCTCAAAGAAGCTCTGCAGTAGGAAGGCAGAAAAAACTGGGGGACCATCAGGGAGCAGGGCATTCCGCTGCTCCCAGTGATTGATGGGGCAGGTTCTGCCCCCGAGTTGCAAGGCAGGCTGACACACCCACTGTAATAAATCTGTGGACCTTAGCATGAAAAAATATACATTTTAACTTTTGAAAGTTAAAAAGATTCATATTAAATATGAATATAATATAATATTAATATGTAGTCATATTAAACTACACTACTTTTCTCCATATAACTGATCTTTTAAGAATTGTGAGTAACAAGAATTACTGTACCTATTTTAGTTACTTAATAAGACAGATAACATCCCAATATGATTAGATACTAGTGCATGTGTAATAAAAGTACCTATCAAGAGGGTTTAACTGAAGTGCTAGTTTAAAGTCGGAGAAAGTTCTCTGGGAATAAGAAAATATAAAGACAACTTACTGTATGCATAGGTTCTGAGAAGGAATGTATTTCTTATTCCTACAACATTGTTTACATTCAAGTCAAACTCCACACAGCTATGGGGGAGGAAAGAAGCCAAATTGTATCACACACATTTTTCAAAATAATAAGACATAACTACAATATATTTATCATCATCATCATCCTGTCATTGACTGAATTAACAACCATGAGTTTGTTTACTGGAAACTTGAGTTTAAGATAAGCCTCTAGACTTTTGCTTTTTGGGGTCAATAAAAGCTGTGAGGATGTCAAATGTGCTATTTGCTTCATTATTGCTCATGCCTCAATTATGGACTTGAATTCGGTTATGTCTGATACAACTAAATAATACTGAAATTGGATAGTATAGGATATGCAAGAAGAACATAGTCCAAACCAATAGGATGGCTTAAAATCCTACATGTTTTCATATTAGCCTACACATTTACACTGACAATATTTAATATATATTCCTTTGCTAAACAAACAAACTTGGGTTTGATGAAGCATCTTTTGAAATCATTTCTGTGATGTTTTAGTTTGGAATAAGTCCCTGAGAAAGGGAGAAGGAAAATACAGGTAGAAGGTTTCGAAACACAAGGATCTTCCTATACAATTCAGGTTCAGATTTAATTGATCGTACTCTGGGGACACACCAATGTGGCTACACACTCTTCACTGTCCTGGTTGTTTCTTAACTCTGCAGTGGTGTTTGGATATCAAGCAACAAGCACTTTAGAATGAGATATTTGTTTTGTACAAAATATGCAAGATTTGCTATTAACTCAGTTTCTTCATTGTTAATCTGACTTCAGTGTGTGCGATTTTTATAAATTTCACGTTATTAGCAGCAAAACAAGTGCAGCAAGAAAAGCATAATATGCCTATTCCCAACTGACAAATTTTAATTGTAGTGCCTGTATGAGATTAGAAAACTCTAGATTAGTGACAGCATCTGAATTTACAGTCAATGAAGAACAGCAATGTTTTAATCTATAACAGAAAGGACACACTGCAGATAGACCAGAAGGGAACTCAAATCAATGATACATTAGAGATTCAGGACTGATTCAGTCAAATTTTCTCAAAGTGTCAAACACTCCTTATTTTGCTTTGATTTTAACAGCCATCTCTTTTTTTAATTTTTTAAATCTATTTATGAAGCTTTAATAGGTTTACAAATCATTGCCATATAGATATCAAAAACAAAACAATAATCATTTCAGCAGTGAGCTTTTGTTGAGAGAAACATTACACAGTAATATAATCATGAGATCGCTGTTTAATAATCTCTGCTTGGGAGAAAATCCCTTTGGCATGTTGCTTACATTTCCTTTATAATAAATAATCCTATAAATTGTTATATTGGTGGAAACAGAAGCATGCCAATCAAGCTATCAATTCTGAATATCTGTAGAACACATTATACTGGTAAAGGAATTTTTATTTTGTTAATTGCTTTAAAACAGCCCATTGTATCCGACATATTATTTTAAAACCTATATCAGAGTTAAATCTTACTCTTTCAGAAGTCATCAGAGAACAATAAAGCCCCACAAAGTAAACAGAAAATTAGCAGAGTAGGAAGTTTACAAGTTTGAGTTAGTATTTGGTAGATATTGTAAATAAATGTGAAAACACCGCTGGGAATATTAGTGGTCACTGAACTGCACTGAACTAAATATGCTTCCTGGGAGCAGCTGGGAAAGAGAGAAGATGCCTGGACAGTGAATTCCCCTATATTTAATTTGGTTTATACAGGGTTAGTCCTCTAGGTATTCATTGCCTGGTTCATTTTTTGATCTCTGTATGGGTAAGTGCATGGGTACATGCATGTGTGAGTTAATGAAGAGTGTGGGAGAGAAAGAAGTTGATGGGATAAGATGGAAAAGTAGTATGTCATGGAGACTTTAGGAGAAGAGGGAGACAGTAACATACACAATTAGGGAAAGAATTAGGTGAAGGAAAGGAGAAAAAGAGGAAATAAGACACTGAAGACTATTCAGGAAAGATGTATCTATCACCTTTAGGGAAATTTTCTGATGAAACTTAGTTTTGTCAAAAAATGCCTATTCAGTAGAACAAAATCTTTTGTCAAATCTGTACTAGAACTGGAAAAATCTTCATGGAAACACAGCAGAGCACAGGACACTCTGCCTCCTCCGCCAACCCTCTAGCTCAGGAGAGCAAGCAGTACCGCTCTGGGTCCCAGAGCTGGGGGGTTAGCAGGGAGGCACAGTGGCTCAGCTCTCTGCCTTTCTGGCAGCTACCCTCAAGGAAGGCTCCTGTCAATTTCAGAAGAGAAATTGACAAGAGCCTTCCTTCAAGGCGGCCAGGAAGCAGGAAAAAATAGTTTTCAGTCTTCTGAAACAGGATTTTTCTCAAAATCCCTTCCCATGAAAGTTATTTTCCCTATAATTAGATTGAATCTAAAAAAAAAAAAAAAAGAAAGAAAGAAGGTCTAACAAAAGCAATAAAACATAGAAAGTATTACTGACAATGTTACAACTAAAAATACACAAATAGTACAGCAGCTGTTTAATTCCCATAAGCTACAGGTGTTGGCAGTATAGTCTTCTTGGGTGATAAATTTGCCCCAGGGGCTAATAGATGACAAGTAAATTTTTCAATCCCTGATTGTAAAGAGTTTCACCTAATACATTACCATAATCTTAACACCAACACACAAAGTGGAAACTTTACATAGTAGTATTATTGGCAAAACTAGTATGAACTGTAAGCTTATCAGAATATTTATGAAAACTACCTAATATGGTCATTTTCATACATATTCTTAGGGTTTGAGTTTTTTTAAAACTTGCTGTTACATAAAGATAACTACATCTAATCACTTAAGTTTCTCACTTGTGAGTTACTACTAAATGTGCACAGGAGACCACTATGGTATCTGGGCAAACTTTACATGATCCTTGCTTTTACTTCACTATTTGGATAATTTATCCACTGTTTATCTATGACTGATCATTCGATTCAACTATTTTAAAAGTAATATTTTGCATATTTTGATCTTGTGTCCCACAGTCCTATGCCCTATCCAACAGACCACTTTTCTCCTATTTTGAACCTCATTGTACATGGAAAAAGTATGTAATGAAATCCTAATTAGCATTTTATAATCCAGAATGCAAGTATAGCAAAATTGGAAGGTAGTTACTAATAAAAACTGAGGAGATACTAGATTTTGTAGTACCAAAGGGGATATAGTAGGGGTTTTTGATCTGATCACGTGGATCTCTCCAAGGAAGGTCTCAATAAGTTTTGGGTTCCCCGCCCCAGAACAGGATGGGGGGGTGGGGGGGGGGAAGCAGGAAGAAAGGGGGCAATGAGCAGAAAATAGCCGAATATTAGAAAGCTGCTCAGGAATGATTCTCTACTAGGAATGATTAGAGTATAGTCATCATATGAAAATGATATACAAATTGTCTTCCTATCTTAACATGCAGGCCCATAAATCAGAAAGACTTGGGCACCATTCCTATACTTTGTCACTAATTTAATGCTTTTACATGTAATCTTTTTTCCAAGTAAGCACTCAGATGTTGAAAACTTAGCTAGGGTAACAGGATATAAATAGCTATGCTGTACAGCAGGGGTCGGCAACCTTTCAGAAGTGGTGTGCCGAGTCTTCATTTATTCACTCTGATTTAAGGTTTCGCGTGCCAGTAATACATTTAAAAGTTTTTAGAAGGTCTCTTTCTAGAAGTCTATAATATGTAACTAAACTATTGTTGTATGTAAAGTACATAAGCTTTTTAAAATGTTTAAGAAGCTTCATTTAAAATTAAATTAAAATGCAGAGCCCCCCGGACCGGTGGCCAGGACCCAGGCAGTGTGAGCGCCACTGAAAATCAGCTCATGTGCTGCCTTTGGCACGTGTGCCATAGGTTGCCTACCCCTGCTGTACAGCATCCTAGTGCATCTTTCTTATTAGGCTAATGTTATTTTCATATTCATTCATAAATTTCACAAGAACTTTTTTGCAGCCATTATGCTTTCATTGAGAGGTCTATTTTTTCACTTAGATACACATTGTTTTTCCTTAAGTGTTTAAAAAAATAAAAATTAAATACTAAGCCAAGTATTTAATGCACATGCATAATCCTTGTACTATACTGTTAGCTTGGAAGTCCATAATTTGTGTTACAAATTCAACATCTCTCTCCACAAAGTATTTAGAATGTTAATTTTGATTCAAACCAGACTCTAGTTTGTGCATAATAATTAAAAAACAATACATCTTTACAAAAAATGATGTTTATTTGATGTTAAGACGGTTTTACAACAAAGTACAAAGATCAGTTACTTACCCTACAGTAAATATGGTTCTTCGAGATGCTGTTACTGTGGATCCCACAATGTGTGTGCATGTGGACCACATGCTGTGACCCTAAGCACCCCTGTATTCACACCCTACACACTACTGTAATAAACTTTGTACAAAATATGCCTTGTGAGGCATTTGAAAATTTAATAACTCACTGATCATTAATATTCTTGTGTGAGGTACATATGCAGCATGTATTAAGAGTTATGGATGTATGCTGGAATGATTAATAAAATGTGTTTAAACCAGGCATGCCAGGGGAAGTTGGTAACCAGGTCTGCCCTAGACAAAGGAATGTGTATTTGCTTCTCTGACCAGCCTGGTGATCAGGCAGAGACAATGAAGACCCATTTTTACATATCAGGTAAACACAGCTATAAAGCTAACAAGTGGGGGAGGAGACAGCATGGCAACTATGTCCCAGCAGGAGAGAAGCTTGGTCTGGGTTTTACTTTTCAAACAATGCATTGCAGAAGTTTACTGGTCTATAAAGATAGGGGTGGGGTGGATGGGCTGAACCTCAAGTGATAAACAATTGAATCAACTGATTGTATACAGTGTTACTGTATTATCAAAGTTTACAGGGTGAAGTCTTTTCTGAAAAAAAGAACGAGGAGTACTTGTGGCACCTTAGAGACTAACATTTATTTGGGCATAAGCTTTCGTGGGCTAAAACCCACTTCATCGGATGCATGCAGTGGAAAATACAGTAGGAAGATATATAGATATAGATATATATAGATATATACACACACACACACACACACATACATACACACACAGAGAACATGAAAAAATGGGTGTTGCCATCAATGTAGCGCAAGTAGAGTAGGGGCGTTAGGAGATGAGAGCTCAGGAAGCGTTGTTCTAAGTCAGCCATAAAAATGTTGGCATACTATGGGGCCATGTGGGTACCCATAGCAGTGCCCCTGACTTTAAGGTATACATTGTCCCCAAATGTGAAAAAGTTGTGGGTAAGGATGACGACATCATTATCTGGACCCATGGAAAAGAAGCCCTTGAGGAATTCCACCATGATTTCAACAATTTCCATCCCACCATCAACCTCAGCCTGGACCAGTCCACACAAGAGATCCACTTCCTTGACACTACAGTGCTAATAAGGGATGGTCACAAACACCACCCTATACCGGAAACCTACTGACCACTATACTTACCTACATGCCTCCAGCTTTCATCGAGACCACATCACACGATCCATGGTCTACAGCCAAGCTCTAAGATACAACCGCATTTGCTCCAATCCCTCAGACAGAGACAAACACCTACAAGCTCTCTATCAAGCGTTCTTAAAACTACAATACCCACCTGGTGAAGTGAAGAAACAGATTGACAGACACAGAAGAATACCCAGAAGTCACCTACTCCATGACAGGCCCAACAAAGAAAGTAGCAGAACGCCACTAGCCGTCACCTTCAGCCCCCAACTAAAACCTCTCCAGCGCATCATCAAGGATCTTCAACCTATCCTGAAGGACGATTCCTCACTCTCACAGATCTTGGGAGACAGGCTAGTCCTCGCTTACAGACAGCCCCCCAACCTGAAGCAAATATTCACCAGCAACCACACACCACACAACAAAAAACACTAACCCAGGAACCTATCCTTGCAACAAAGCCCGTTGCCAACTCTGTCCACATATCTATTCAAGGGACACCATCATAGGACCTAATCACATCAGCCACACCATCTGTGTGGTGGTGAGCCTTACAGAGGCTCGTTCACCTGCACATCTACCAATGTGATATATGCCATCATGTGCCAGCAATGCCACTCTGCCATGTACACTGGCCAAACCGGACAGTCTCTACACAAAAGAATAAATGGACACAAATCAGACGTCAAGAATTAGAACATTCAAAAACCAGTCGGAGAACACTTCAACCTCCCTGGTCACTCAATTACAGACCTAAAAGTCGCAATTCTCCAACAAAAAAACTTCAAAAAACAGACTCCAACGAGAAACTGCAGAACTGGAATTAATTTGCAAACTGGACACCACTAAAGTAGGCTTGAATAAAGAGTGGATGGGTGATTACACAAAGTAAAAACTATTTCCCCATGCTAATTTCCCCCCTACTGTTACTCACACCTTATCAACTGTTTGAAGTGGGCCATCCTGATTATCACTACAAAAGTTTTTTTCCTCCTGCTGATAACAGCCCACCTTAATTGATTAGTCTCTTTAGAGTTGGGTATGGCAACACCCATTTTTTCATGTTCTGTGTGTGTATATATATCTTCCTACTGTATTTTCCACTGCATACATCCGATAAGTGGGTTTTAGCCCACGAAACCTTATGCCCAAATAAACGTGTTAGTCTCTAAGGCACCACAAGTACTCCTTGTTCTTTTTGCTGATACAGACTAACACGGCTACCACTCTGAAATCTTTTCTGAAAGTTAATGATACACCAGTGATTATTATGATGATGATAATGATTAAATGTATGTATGTATGTATTAACACTATGTGAGGAAATATGAATACTTAATGATATTATGCTTTAAAGTCTGTGCCCAAACAGAAACAGGTTCCCTCTCAGCCAGGAGAGATGGCAGCTATCTACTGGTCTTCAATGAAATTAAGCAAAGCGTGACCAAAAAACTATAGAAGTGCCATTTATGTAAGCAGGGGGATGGGAAGTCCACAGGAAGGGAAGAACAGCATGAGGTCATCCTGCCTCTTGAAACAAGGTCACTCAAATTTGGAAGATATAAGCAAGGACAGAAGCCACCTTTGACATCCATCACTAGACAGACAAGGGAACAGCAGAGAAAGATGGGTCTTTCAACCAAGGTTGTATTGAAGTCTCTGGACACTGAAAATAAAGTGAGAAATCTGCTTAGGCCAAGATCTTTCACTCACAAAGACAAGTGAAGCCAGCACCCTGTGCTTCTGTGGAAGGTCCTGAGAGAAAGTCAGCCATGACTGGGAAGAAGGAAGACTGGTGTGAGGAACCATCTTGAACAAAGCCTGTGCCTTGCTAGTTTATCTTTTAGATGCCTGTTTTCCCTTTTGATTTGCTTGTAACCCTTTCTAACTTTATTTCTTTTACCTGGCATCACTTAAATGTATTAACAAGAGGACATAGGTTATTTTTTTTTTACTATAAACCAATTCTGTGCTGGGTTTGCAGGAAAGGATATATTTATTCCAATTAAATTAATAAACTGTGATGTGCTTTTGTTCCTTTAAAGAGACATACGGACCTTATTATTTCTCTGAACTGTCCAGGCGAGAGCTGGACATAGAGCACAAGATTTTGGGAAAATTTGGGACTGAGAGCATGTTGGGGTCACCTTGCTAGTTGTAACCAAGGCTGGTAGAAGCCAGAGTGGGTCTGTGGACAGGCTGCTCAGGTCAGACTTGCTGAACCAGGGCTGGCTGCATAGCACACAGACACTCAGGGTATGACCTGCATGCTTGCTGCTGACTCAATGTCCCAGGTAGTGAGTTACAGTGACAAAGCATTGAGAGGCACTAAGTGTTACAGGGTAAGAAGTGACAACCCCTCCCTGGTCTGAATTGCACATGCACAAACTTAAAATCTTTTCAACAGCCACATCCAGCAGGGCTGCACATGTGCCTGTGCTGCCTCATGCTCCTGTGCAACGGCCATGTCCCTCCCCCTCCCTCAGTTTCTCGTAATTCAAAGCCCTTGACTGCTGAGGACTCCAAAAGCAGGGATGGAGAATGGGTCATGGGACCCACACTTACCACAACATCTTAAAGACCACTGCTACTATAGAAAGGCAAGGGATGGTGGCACAAGGAGCGTCAGCTGAATCAGTTGAACAGAAATTGAAGTACAGCTTTCCCAAACTTGGCATCAGATCTAGCTAAATCCAGTGCATAATGCTTGACGTACATGAGTGGGTTGCTCTGTGCAACTACCTTGCAGATTTCAGTACATTTCAGAAGTAGGCTACAGATGTCACCTAGGCTCTGCTGGAGTGAGCCTTAATAATCATTAGGATAGGCACAACAGCCAGCTGGTAACACAATTAGATACAAAGACTACTTAAACGGATAATGGAGTGCATGAAGTAGCCTGTCCCTATAGCCACAAATAGAAAAGGAGACATTCTGAAAGATTTGGGCCTGTCAATGTAATATAGAAGAGCTCTGAATATGTCCAGAGTATGTACCTTTTTCTCCCCTGGTGTGGAGTTTCGGGAAGAACAGACATACATTAACGGATTGACTTAAATGGACCTCAGAAATCACTCTGAGAATGGATTTTGCAATGATGTATCAATACCACCTTGCCCATACAGAATGAGGTATACAGGTTGTCATAACTATAAAGGGAAGGGTAACAGCCCTCCTGTGTACAATACTATAAAATCCCTCCTGGCCAGAGACTCCAAAATCCTTTTACCTGTAAAGGGTTAAGAAGCTCAGGTAACCTGGCTGACACCTGACCCAACGGACCAATACAAGATACTTTCAAATCTTGGTGGGGGGAAGGCTTTTGTTTGTGCTCTTTGTTTTGGGGGAGTTCGCTCTTGGGACTAAGAGGGACCAGACATCAATCCATGCTCTCCAAATCTTTCTGAACAAGTCTCTCATATTTCAAACTTGTAAGTACCAGCCAGGCAAGGCGTGTTAGTTTTATCAACTTGTAAATGTACCTTTTACTAGGGTGTTTACCTCTGTTTGCTGTAACTTTGAACCTAAGGCTAGAGGAGGTTCCTCTGGGCTCTTTAAGTTTGATTACCCTGTAAAGTTATTTTCCATCCTGATTTTACAGAGATGATTTTTACCTTTTTCTTTAAGTAAAAGCCTTTTTAAGAACCTGATTGATTTTCCTTGGTTTTAGATCCAAGGGGGTTGGATCTTGATCCACCAGGAGTTGGTGGGAGAAAGGAGGGGGGATGGTTAATTTCTCCTTGTTTTAAGATCCAAGGGGTTTGGATCTGTATTCACCAGGGAATTGGTGAAGAGTCTCTCAAGGCTACCCAGGGAAGGGAATTAGCACATTGGGAGTGGTGGCAGTGGACCAGATCTAAGCTGGTAGTTAAGCTTAGAAGTTTTCATGCAAGCCCCCACATCTGTACTCTAAAGTTCAGAGTGGGGAAGGAGCCTTGACACAGGTGTTCTGACATGAGTGCCTGACACTCTCTCACTGTTCTGGCCAAATTGATGACCACCAAAAAGACTGTTTTGAGAGTAAGACTGTAGATGGAGCTCTCTGAGAGGGGTTTGAAGGGAAGCTCCATAAGCTTTGAAAGGACAACGTTGAGGTTCCACATGGAAGCAGGTTCTCTAACCAGTAGATAAGTAAGCATTAGTCTCAAGAAATTTGGATACCATTAGACGAGAGAAGATGGAGAGCAATTTTATCACAGACCAGAACCCCACTGTGCTAGGTGCTGTACAAACAGACATTCCCTGCCCCCAAAGAGGTTACAATCCAAGTATAAGGCAAAAGACAACAGAGAATAGAGGCAGATAGGAAGTACAAGGAAACAGTCAGTATTGGTCAGCAGGATAGGTAGTGGTCTCAGCACACCTGCAGCATAACAATTGCCAAGTTTTGTGTAGGCCTCATGGCAAGGTAGAATTTTAAGGCCGGTTTTGAAGGAGGATAATGAGTTAGTTTTGCAGATGTTTATGGTAAGCTCTTCCCAAGCATGAGCGGCAGCATGGGAGAAGGATGAAGGTGCTTGTTTTCTTAGTACATGGGATGAGGCTCTGCATTTCTGAACACGTGGAGGAGTAGATCGCAGCAGCGCCAGTAAGGCCAAGGTGACAGATTATAAGGGTACTGGCCCAATTACAGTTCTCCTGTCCACTGCCAGTCACATATCAGTGCCCAGTACAGAAAGAAACCTAGAGGGAACTCTGGGAACATTCTGACCCACTAGGGAGGATTCCCTAATTGAAGTAGGGAAGAAAGAGTGGCTTGGAGATGGCAAAGAGGAGTATCTCTCTTTCAAAGGCTTCTTCTCCCCACTGGAACCAAGGTTATGGTGCCTGGTTACAGGGAGGCACTTACCATGGATAGGCTCCTCAACTCTGGGTTGGAGGATTTCTCTTCCCCAGGGTAAGACATGACTTTCATGGATTGCTCAAGTAGAAGTAATTTGAGCCTGATGTGTCTCAGTTTTTGAGTGCAGGATGAGAAGTTGCAGCAGAAAAAAAACACTTGCTGGGGACGTCCCTGTCCCTGAAGTGGAAGAGACATCTGCTGAGCCCATCAATGAAGAGCATATGACCATATGAAAGATAGGGTTTAAACCCTGTGGGTTTAGAGTTTGTAATGATGACAGTTGGTGCAAAATGCCTTGCCCTACTCTACAGGGGGCATATGGGGCAAGTACCCATTTTTTTTAAACATCCAAGTCAAAGATAACGAGAAGTGAAGAAGAGTTTCTTCACAAAACAAAGTTTGAAGCTCAAGAAGTGTAGTGGGTTGAACATTTGCTAGGTTCCATTTTGCTGCCACAGACAGTAAGAGGCAACTGAGGGAGGGTTGCAGACATTCTGTCCTTTATGTCTTGGTATGGGAACATGAGATGGCACAGGGGGCATGTGAAGCACCGACAGATACTGCTATTCAAAAGATTCTGAGCTTGTGTATGTGAGGCACATTCACATCTACAGTGGGATCCACACTGCCACACTCAAAGAAATCATGAATTAATTCTTTACAACAGTTAAACACTTAAAAGATGAAAACATCTTGAATTTTTTCCCCTTTGAATTTTATCCTGCAATGAAGTAACTATTAACTAGAGCTGTTTGAGAATTTTTTCCTAAGATGTCGTTTCTTTGGAAAAATGCCAATTTTTGCAGGACTGCACCAGCAACTACACTTTTGGTGGGAAAGATGCCTCAGGTCAAAACTAGAAACCACCCCCCACCTCAGAATAGCCCAGTCGTTACGGCCCTCACCTGGGAAGTCGGATGTACAGGTTCTAGTTTCTGCTCTGCCTGATTTGGGGCACGGGCTTAAACATGGGTCTTCCACATCCCAGGCGAATGTTCTAGCTACCAGGCTATTTACTACTCTGTAGTGGATGACTCACTCTCTTCTGTTTGACCTATTCCACTTTGCATAAATAAGTAAATATTCAATAGATCAGAGATAGAGTTCGATTCTCTGTCTCTGTAGTTAGAATATTCACCTGGAATGACTTGAACCTGAATATCCACTTCCTAGGTGAGCCCCCTAACCACAGGAATACTAGCTATTCTGGGGTGGGAGCGCTCACTGATTTTTCACAAAAGATTTCAAAAGGTCTCTGATATGTCCCAATGTGGAACTGGAAATTTTTCAAAATCTCAAAAATGTTTGCAGGATGAGAAAAGGTTCTCGCCCAGATCTACTATTAACTAAGGCCTTTAAGAGACAAAACGCTGTGTACATGATATGTGATGTGGTGCTGCTATTTATTCACATCATAAAAACTCAGCCACTCCAGTTGCGAGAATTGCTTAAGGCCAGGAAGGAGATAAGCTGACATTATCACTGCGCTAGCTGACAAGATCTATGATCTGACTACAGTACATGTCACAAAGAAGAAGCATGATTTTAATGGGACTACTCAAGTGCAAAGTACATGTTTAAGAACTTTACTCTATCAGGCCTAAGAAAGGATGTTAATTTAAGGTACTTGCCTGACTTTATCCCTGAACTTCACTATTGGCACTTTTGCTCGAATCAGCTGAGGTCTTTCAATGTAGTTTGCTGAAAGGGAGGAAAAATATATTCAGTGAACTGTCAGGCAAGATGCTGACTGTAAGAAAACTGGATCCTAAAGTGGAAGTCAAATTGTTCACATTTAGTAAATAGGAGCTGACTAGTGAACTTAGCTAAAGTGATTTAATGAAGTCCAATATGAACTTTTGCAGTAAACCTAGAAGAACTACTAACTAAAATACAATCTAGGTGATAAGAAAAAATTAAAGTTAACTTCATTTCTACTGTGAAAAAACCATTGGTGGAAGGTTATTCAATGGGACATGAGCTATAAGCAGATTAATCCTAAAGAGAACAATTCTTCAAATGCTACATTGAATAGTCCTTGCTCACATGAAAAGGACCATCAAAGTCAATGAAACTGCTTATATTAGTGCTATTTACTTTGTAAGAGGTACAAAACCAGACCTAAAACTTGGAAGCCAGACCCACAGTCTGCTGATATACAGCAAAACAGACTAGCACTGAGCTGTGGGTGTGAGATGTAACTAGCCTGTCTAATTTTTAATCATTTGCCTTAGTACTTAGGATTTTTTAATCTACATTTTGTTAGATTAGTACTTTGATTTTGTCTTAACGCAAGAATTGTATCTTTATTATACATACATACTGTACTTAAAACTCTCGGCAGGAACTGTTAATTTGGTTAATTGACTCTGTTCTAAGAAAGATGTTCCCTAGCATTCTATCAACATAGAAGACAAATTATTGTTATTTTTGTAATTAGGACAACTCTTTCCATCAAAGGGTATGAGGGGGGATGGACCACACCTGCACTTTGTTTTTCGGGAGCTAGGACATATCTTCCCAGAGGCATATCTCACTCAGCGATAATCAGGAGAGACAGAGAGAGAAAAGCGGAGTCCAAAGGAGCTTAACCATTATGGAGAACCATCAGGGAACAGAGCTTTTAATAGTCTTCACTATGTTAGCAAAATTTGGGACCACTTGAACTTTGCATGCTTTCTGTATCAGACACATAACATTTTATTTTCCCTTTTCACTACTGTAAATTAAGCCAGAAGTAGAAAGTATAAGGAAAATAAGACCACATTAAATTAACTTACTCCTCACTATAATACTATTTTGTATTTCTCTCAAAGTAGTGAATATAGATTAAGCAGTTTATCATCATGTTTACAGTCAGGTTCTCAGTAACCTAAAGATATAAGGTTTGGGTTGCAAGCACTAGAGGGGAATATTAGTTTATTAAAAATAATCTTCCCAGTGAAATTTAAAAAGTCATGTCTATCTGATTTTAGAATCTGCAAAGGCCTTTCCAACTTCTGTACCACTTACCCCTTCTGATAAGATACTGTATATTATGTGATATTTTTATCCCACATGATTGGAATCTAGACAACATACACATATAAAGGTAGCTTTAATGAACTATCCATTTTGCCTCCAGAATTACAAACACTGTTACCAATTGTCTGAGACTTACAAAGTTTAGTACAGAAGAGTTTTTGGACTAAGCTGAGTATATGCCTTGCTTCAGTCTTCTGATTTACCTGAAATATGAAATTTAAGATACAGAACATAAGTACGTGACTTTCTCTTTCCCTACTTGTACAATATTTACAGTGAATGGAAAAAATCTGATATTTTAGGAGATGAGCATGTAAAAACCTATCAGCATTCAGGAAGTTTATCAAAGCCTTCATAATATTTTCTTTAGCAACAGCTAAAATATTTCATACTGAGTACTGCTTATTATGCATCATAGTCACACCAGAGAACAACTATGACAGGAAGCTAACCCATATCTGAAGAAACTGGAGTTTTGCAACCTTCGCTTTAATTGGTGTTACTTACAAGAATACTCCAGAATCCTCTACTTAAGACTTAGTTTTACTATTCCTTTTCTCTGAACTTAACACAGTTCCCTGTATTTAGTTTCCTCTCACTATATGTAGTAAAGTACAATAAGTACATTTTAGTGATGATATATTGCATAATAAGTTTTCTTACTGTGGCAACTCAGTAAAATTACTGAGTCTCTATTCCCTCTTAAAAAGTTCACATTCTCTGTTTTTTTCTCAATAGGATTTTGTATCACGGAAAGTTTGTCTTTGCTGTCTCATAATAATGCAAATAGCTGTCACCACTATATGTAACCTGGACTTTAAGTCATTTTCACCTTTGAGAACTTTTTTCCTATTGAAGTAAAGTACGCATATTGAAAAATCTAAGACATGGAAGGTATAGCAATATTCGCTATTTCTGCCTTACTTGATGTGGCAACTAAGAAAAAAACATTACTTATTAGAACTATCAGTCTTGTGCCTTTAAAAAAAGGAAGAAGAGCACAGAACTGGGAAACAGGATACTTGGGTTGTATTCCCAGCTGTGTCACAGATTTCCCAGCGTGACCTTGGGCAACTAACTCATCCCTCTGTGTTTCAGTTCTGCCCATTTGTAAAATTAAGATAATTACTTTACAGGGCTGTTGCATGAAGCTATATTAAGATTTGTAAAGTATTCTGAGAGCCACAGATCAAAGCTCTAGCAATGTGAAATATAATTGTTAAATAGAAGGTTTTGACACCCCCTGTATACACCTCTCAATTTCTTACATGGGTGGATTCCAAAAACAGACAATCCACTAAACAAAAACCACATTTTTCAAGGTAATATCTTGAAAGGGACAATTTGCTTTATTACAGAGTTCACTGTATGAACAGTCTTCCCATTTTAACATGTTTTTTAAAGCAACTTACTGGCTCCTCTTTAACCACCAGGCACAGGTCACCATCACTGCTACGAGTACCAAATCCATTCAGTGAGGATCCAACCAAGAAGAGTCTGCTCTCTGTAGCAACAGAACCATAGAATGAAGCTTGAGGACTTTTCTTAGCTCGAACAAAATCATGTATCTGAATATTCAAATATGTACTAAAAGCCTAAAATAACATACGTGGAAAAATTCGCTGAATTTCCTTCTGGAGTTCCGTTCGGCAGAGCTCTTTTTTGTTCAAGTCGCAGGTTTGTTGCTGACACGCTTGAAACAACTCCAGAACCTGTTGACTTAACTTAACACCCCCCCCCACAAAAAAAACTTTTATAATGGGCAAAAAATACAGATAATGGGTGAAAAATTCCTGTGAAAAATACAGTTATATGAAAAACGGAAGACAGAATACATCATAATTAAGAGGCAATAACATACATATAATATATATGTCTATATTAGCTTCCAAAGTCTATTCACTCTTAGAGCCTTATCCAGCTCAAATTCACCTTAATCACCCACACAAGACTGATTTGGCCAACATGTGGAGAGAGGCTATCTATCCACAGCAGGCCAATTTCCATCTTCAGCCAGGCAATATCTGCAACCTTCCAAGCAAAGAGCAGCCCTAAAGGCTACAAATATTTTCTACTGACTCAAACAAATAGGAAATTTAAAGTTATCAATGTCAGGAAAAAAACAAATATTAAAAAAAACTGTTTTGAAGACAGTTTGCATGAGAGGAAAAATCAAGACACTAGCTATCTGGCAGAAAAATTCTGGTTTTATTTGGAAACAAGCATAATTAGTTTTTCTTAATCTACTGTATAGCTATGCATTATAATAATCATCATCATCTTGAGGTAAATATTTTCACAGTAGTATAACAAGACCTTATTAAAATATATTCTTGACCTTATTAAAAATGAAAATTCTAACATGGCACTTCCCTGTTATTTGTTACATAATGCACTACAGTCTTTCAATTTCAAAAGAAAAGGCTGCAGCAGGCTTTGTTCTTATTTTGTGGCTCTGAAAACATTATATCCAGAGGTGGTGCTAGCTCACTGGGGGCCCTAAGCAGGAATATTTTTGCCACCCCCAAACACATACTGAAAAGTGAATAGGTGGCACCCTTGAGCTGCTCGGGACCCTAAGCAATTGCTTAGTCTGCTTATGCCTACCACCGGCTCTGATTATATCCACTATGCCCCTCCTCCCACACATCCTAGAAAATGCAGGATACAGCAAAAAGAGCTTTTTCCTCCCTTACACATCCCCAGAACTGGAATGATAAATTCTCCCTCACTTCCTCCCGGTTTGGGTAGAGAGGCTTCTCTACAGCTCTCTCATTACACTACAAAGGGAGCCATCTCCCATGCTACTGGTCTTTTTCCTTATTAGTCCTATCTCTGCTGTTTCACAGGTGATGCAACAAATGGAGACCCCTATGATTTGCACTCTGCCTGACCCATATGCAGATTTCATGAGATCCACATGTAGGAAGAAAACAGGGAGGTAGCGTTGAGCTAGAGACATTCTCTGCCCCTTGCAAGAACACACCCCAGCAGCCATGTTTGTTAAACCCAGCGGCAGATGCTGCCATAGAATCCCAAAAAAAGTTTTCTTGGCAACCTGAGAGACAAGGGTCTCCCTACTAGCTGGAGAACAGACTTAAATTAGTTAATGTTTGTAAGTGCTCTGTAAAAGCATCATGCAAGTGACAAGTAGTAGTATAACTAGCTCATTTAAATTTGTTAATAGATCATAGACGATTAGAGTTGAAAGAGACCTCAGGAGGTCATCCAGTCCAACCCCCTGCTCAAAGCAGGACCAAACCCAACTAAATCATTCCAGCCTGGGCTTTGTCAAGCCAGGCCTTAAAAACCTCTAAGGATGGAGATTCCACCATCTCCCTAGGTAACCCTTTTTAAAACAGAGTGGTGTCTTACCTTTAATACTTAAGAAAAATCACTAGCATTAAATGTTTTCTTTACACTTTTTTCATATAAATGATAAAATATGAACATCTCACAAGAAGAAAGTAAAACTCAGGCCTGTGTTAGCATTACCTTATCTTTGGCCACAGGGAGCGTGGTTTCTATAGGGTCTGGAAATGGAGCATCTCGCAAAGGTGGAACACATCCAGTCAAATCTGGTATGTAATGTGCATGAAACAATGGTGAAGGAATTGATCCGGGGAATGAGTATCTGCGTTCTTCTGGTAAAGGCACTGTTTGGTTAACTAGAGTTGACTCACAATGAGGTGAATGAAACCGCTGACGTTTGACATCATAAGGAACATTTTGTTCACTTAGCCTCCTGCAAAAAACAAAGACAGTATCCCTCCAGTTTGTAATTTAAACATGTACCAACATCCAATAATGAATTACTTAAAGTAGAGCCTGAAGTACAAATACTAACAGTTAATTACAGTGAATATTTCAGCAAAACCAAGTTTTTTTAAAAAAACAAAAAGGTACGCCCATCCTAGATACTAAGTAAATCAAAATCTTGAATGGAGAACATAAGAGAATGGATAGCCGCTGAAGTGCAGTCAACTCTGAAGTGCAATGCACCATCAGCTGCTTAGTGGCACAATTTACATTATACAACAGTAAAATGAATACCATCATCAACTGAAACTAAATGGTGAATTTGGTTAGGCAAAAATATAACTAACCAAGCTGAAGTCTGGTCAGACTATTTTTATGAAAATACTATACTTTTTTTTCTGAAATACTCACTACTGAAAAGTGTGAGTTTGTAAATTACATCAACATTGGTGCAGTGAAAAGTTGTGTCCAGTATGTATACCCAGTGACAAATTTGATAAATTCAAGGGTGGGAAGGGGAGAAAGAAAGAAACTTACCACAATAGCCACTCAAAATGTAGAATTTGTCTGTGTAGGTTTAGATTGTACAGACAGTAAAATGTGTAATCTGGGCAAAAAAGAACCACTATTCATTTGGCAAATATTTATAGTTTAATGCATTCATCAATGTGGCTCAAAGTTAACGTGTCCGTTTCAAACACAAACAATATAATTGAGCATGATCTTATTAGCTTTAGAAATCTAAATATACTTTATGATGTGATGTTGTGGTCTTACATTCGTCTTGGCATTTCAAACTCCCATTGTGATAAAGCTGTATTAGATGTTAGAGTCTATACATTTTACTTTCAAACAGCTGTCGTACAGAAGAGGATGCTCTAGTTTTGTATACAAAGAAAACATGAATATAAAAGAAAAGTATATTTATTCTTTACAAAAATGCACCATGAACGAACTTTTCTTTTAAAAAAATAAACCTGTTTAAAATAAAAATTTGAAATTTGAGAAACTGATTGGGAATTTTAAAAACAGATATGTTGATTTCCTCTTCCAATCTATGAGTAAAAATCAGGTGGAAGAGGATGAGATATACAAATTCTAAAAACAAAGGACATGGGGACAGATTTTCAAAGATATTTAGACACCTACAGATGCAGATGTTTGCCAAAGGGATTTTCAAAAGGTGTCTATCTGCATTTTTAGACACCTAAATACCTTTGCTTCTGGTCACCATGGCCAGATTTTTAAATCTGTCAATTTGTTAGCTACAGTTAATGCTTCCTTTGTTTAATAAATAATCAGTTTAAATGCAAAAACATGTTTTGATTATTTTTTCCTTATGTATCCTATTTTTGCACATTTACTTGAATTCCAATTTCCATCTAAATCCAGCTTGACACAACACTGAGTAAAACCCAGTTTCCATCTGGAATTTCCCTTTCAGAAAAACCTAAGACAACTGAGAGGGACACAAAGTTAAGTGTAAGTTTGTTTGTTTATTGTAGAATAGCCACAACTTGCTTACAAAATTCCAAAAAGAAAGAATCTTACTTGTTTTTATATATATATATAAAAATAAAATAAAAGTTATAAAGGCTAAATTTAATTAATACTGTACTTCAAACACGCTCTCAGATGCAGAGGCAAACAAACTGCAAACTTCCTGTTTTCTATGTCACAGAAACATCATAATCTCCATACAATGTACATTGAAAAAGCAGTTTTACTCAACTTGAATTTTTACTTCCTCATAATTTTTAATCAAATTACTGACACTAATCTACTTCAAGTTAAACACATGTGTGTGTTTGTTTATACAGAATCAGGGCCCTGATTTGCAAGTCAGATGGCGGAGGGGCCACTAGTAATTGAAAAGGAAATAAAAGAGCAGTATATGCCAAGCACTTTTCTACTACAGCTAATATTGTCACAAGCAGGTGTATGAATGCTTAAAAATGCTGCTATGCATGCACTTGGACCTACTTGATCAGAAACTTCTTATTCAATATTCCTGATTCTAGACAATTTTAAATAAAAATTGCAAATTGATCTCACCATCAAGTCTCTCAGAAAATCACCTTTTTGTGCATTACAAGCATAAGTAATTATATACTAACAAATACTTACTTCCTGCCTCGGAATAATGTGGGGGCAGCTGATGTAGGTCCTGAGCTGCCATTTCCATACGTCAATGGCTGTGGCGAAACAGCTGGAATAGTTGAAAGGTTCCCACTCAAGAGAGCTCTAGAAAGACTGCAGTACACAATTATTATTCAGAATATTTTTTTACACTTTTCAACAAAAAAATTAAGCAGAAAACCCCAACTATAACCTATTTGTTAGAAGTAGTATGTCTATTCTTTATATTTGAAAGGGGGAGGAGGAGAATACTTTTCACAGGATGAAATTGACTAGAAGAAAAAAATGAGGTAGTCACTGTGCAGAGTACAAATACAAAAGGAACTTTGCAAACTCACTCAAAAACAACACTTAGTGTTAACATGAATTTCTCAAGAGAACATTCATGCTTTAAAACTTAACCTCAGCCAAATGTTCCTTTCCCTTATTCATCTCCTCCGTTGACTCTCCACCCCCACCCATTCTCAATTTAAGATCCTCAAAGACCCACTGTGGATTACTAGCTCCCACTGCTGTGATGCATCATGTATTGCGCTGGTGTGTATTTCATCCACCACTGAACAGTAATGGAATATGCAGGCCACCAAGAGAGGTAATGCAAATCCATGTTTAGAAATTGATAAATTTCTAAACAAAATTAAAATATTTTTTATGCCAAAGTATAAAATATTGGAAAAATATATCCTTCCAGTGATAAATAGAAATTACTTTCCTTCAAAGGAAGATAAATTTTGGGCCTGATTTGACAGTGACATTTGTTAATTCTCTGAGAATTAGCTTCATTTGATTCCTCCCTCCAACCGAGATCAGTTTTAAAAAAAAAAAAAAAAGCTCAGGCCTTTCAGGAACCATTTCCCACTCTGAAATTCTACTGTACTTACGCTGCATTCTGAAAGTTGAACCGAGCATCAACAATTTGCTGATGAGAGAGAAGAGTGGGTGGTATGTTCAGAGGAAGCTCATTGAAGAAATTATTGTGCTGCTGATGTTTTGGAAGAAAGGGTGGACGACCCAAGTTGGAGGAATTTGGGAACATGCTCTTCTTCACTGAAAGTGAACATGTATTCTTCTACCTAGATCAACATTTTAAAAAAATCCTGAAATTAGGCAGCTAACAAAATACTAATTATGTACTTCTTTTCAAATCATGCATTAATTTAACTATTTTGCCACTGAACAACTAGAATAATCAAACAGATTCCTAGAAGTCACCTTAGATTTTCTCAGCCTTATCCTATGGGTATTTTATCACCTCTGAGAAGACACTGTGTAAAACAAAATCATTTTAACAAGTAGTTACCTTGATTTAGCAAATTCTTTTAAAGGGAAATTTTGATTAATTCCCCATATCTAATTTTTGTTTAAAATGTTTTATAAAACCTAAGGTAGGCGTTTCCACTGTCTTGTTGAAAATTGATTTCCATGTAAATAGTCTACTTGGAGTTAAACATTTCTAGGCAATACTCCAAAAGAAACAAAAAAGTACTCAGTTACGACATAAGAACCAGAAGGTGCAACGGACCATAAAATAAAACAAAACTAGTATATTATCGTGTTCAAGATGAATAATATGCAAAAAGTAAGCAGCCAACATTAATGGTGAAATGTAATTTAGAGTTTTAAAATGATTTCAGTTTCAACAATATAACTGAGTTCAGTGGAACTATTCACATGCATAAAGTTACTCATATGCATGTTTACAGGATAGAGTTCTAAGGCAGAGGTTCTCAAACTGTGGTCCGTGGACCACCAGTGGTATGTGAGCTCCATTCAGGTGGTCCGCGGATAGTTCCCTCTAAGGTGCGTGCATGGGCGGCCGCACACAAGAGAATGAAGGGCCACCCACCTAATTAGTGGAGCCGCGCAGGCGTGGCTCCACTAATTAGATGCCTGGACCCTGGAGGAGACACACATGTAAGGTGAAGTGGCGGCCTTGGGGGGGAATAGAGGGTAGGTGGGAGGGGACAGTGGGGTGAGATGAGGGGGTGGGGGAGAATTTGGGACGTGCAGGGCTCCGGCGGCCAGAGAAAGAGGCGACTTTTCCCAGCTCCAGGGCTGCGGCTGCTGGGGAGAGACGGCCCTCCTTCCCAGCCTCAGCTCTGTGGCTGCTGTGGCAGGGGGAGAGACACCCCCCCACCGCCTTCCCAGCCCCCGCTCAGGCGCTGCCGCAGCAGGGGAGAGAGGGCACATCCATCGCATTAGAAAGGTAAGACTCCTGATATTAAAATATGAGTTGTGCGCTTTTATTTGTAGAACAAAAAACATTTATTATAATTAAGCTTTTTTTTTTTTAATATATATAGCGCTTTTATCCAAAGCGCTTTACAATAGTTAGCTAACGGTACAAACAACATTTGGAAAAATCATGAAGTGGTCTGCCGAGACCGTTGGCAATTTTCAAGTGGTCCGTGAAAAAAAAAAAAAAGTTTGAGAACCACTGTTCTAAGGCAATAGTAGTAAAAGTTTGATTTTTTTTTTATTACACATTGCTTCAGCTGACTGTGACAAACATTTGTGAGTCTGTTACAGTTTACCTAACCTACTATTTTCATTTGCCACCATGTAGGAAAATGCCAAAATGTATCATTTAAAATTACATACATTGTATAGAATCAGAAAAATCAGATGGATTAAAAGAGAAAAAAACAGACATTAAAAAACTTCATCTTTAATACAAATTAGACACAGAATTATAATGTACTACAGAAGTTCCTGAGCATTTCTTCTTAAACTCAATTTACATTATAAACAAGTTTCCTTTCTTAAGTTACTAACGCTGACTCAGAAGAATTTTCAAATCCAGTTTGCTAATCACTGCATACTGCTGTTTACTTTTCACATTTCTCTTTGCTGCAGTGAAAGCCAGTGAGTTTTTTCAATTTTCTTTATAGTCAGTTTCATGTTCAGGGTCTTAAACCCAAACACATAAATCCCAACACATAAGTAGCCCCACTGGCTGCAAGAGTTAAGATTATACAAACATCCCTATGCACAAACAACCTTTTTCATCGGAATGCCTAAAAATAATTTGGAAATAAAATTAGATATTTCCACATTTTTAGGTTGTCAACTTGATTTTATAAACACTACCCCACCAAAAAAAAAAAAGCGCCACCCACAACACTGATATGCTCATGCTAAAAAAAAAGTTAAACCATTAAGGAACTCGATGGGAATTTCCCAATTGCTTAAGAAAAGAGAAACCATATATCATAGAAACAAAAACTGCTCCAGTCCCATTTCCAGCACCAGCTACATCCCTTCATATACGCTAAGTCCTTGTGTATTCCATGACCCCCCCCCCCCCAGCGACAAAACCTGAAGTGAATACATCCTTTGCAAGAAAACTGTGCTTCAGAATCCAAAAACTTTCTTTTAAAAATGGTTGTGAAAAACCCATGAACCTAGTATAAATCAATGCACCAGTTATTTTCCTGAATCATAATACAACCTAAACACATGGCTCAGAGATATGAACTGCTCAGTTTGTGCAAATGGTGATAGTTATCATTAAGCTTGAAAATTATGTTAATATTTAAATTCATTTTCATTACTGATTGTCTTAGTAGAAACATTTAGTAAGGGCTTGTCTTAATGGGGAAATTTACCAGCATCATCATACTGCCACATGGGGATTTATACCAATATAACTACAGCAGCATGGTAATGCTGGTAGATTTCCCCATACAGACAAGTCCTAACATGCATAGCTGACAAACCTAAAATGACACCCACTTGGATTGGAGGGGCAATTAGAGACACTACTGAGAATCAGAGAAGCTAAGGATTCTAGACAGCCAGATTCAGGCAATATCAGTACTCCAGGTTCAAGGAGCTGGCCACCAAGGAGTCGAGAGAGAGAGAGAAACAGACAGACAGACAGAGAAAAGACCTGGCAATTTGTAACCACCAGAGGCAAAAGGTCACGGCAGCATTCTATATGGCTGGAGAGAGACCAGCATGGGCAGGCTGTGGCCACCAGAAAGACAAGGATCAAGAGGAATTCTACAAAGCTAGAGGAGTTTCCAATTGATACCAGGTCCTCAACGCGGAAACTGTGGAAGAGACCTCTCAAGATCCAGCTGTTCCAAAGGAACGGAGAGATGTACAGGACACACGTATGAATGACTGCTCAGCCCAACCTATAAGAAAAATCAAGCTTGTCTACAAAGAGCTCTCCCGCTATCCAGGTATGGGACAAACAGGCTCAACCCAGCAGAATCCAAGGAGAATTCCCCCCTTACTGTGGGGGAATCCAGGTGTGGGGTGAGAGGGGGTTCTGTGTGGGGCAATCTGGGTGCAGGCAGCTCATTGGGGGGTTCCGCGTGCAGGGGGGATGGGACTCTGCGGGGAGGTCCAGGTGAAGATCGTTGGGGTTAAGCAGGGAGGCTGTGGGGGAATGAGGCTCGGCAGGAGGGAATCCAGGTGCTGGGGGAATGGGGCTTGGTGGGGTGGAGTTCCAGGTGCAGCTGACTGGGGCTCAGTGGGGTGAGGGGCTCATTGGGGTGGGGGTTCGAGTGCAGGGGGCTCAGCGGGGGATGGTCTGCGTGCAGGAGTGGGAGTCCTGATGCAGGAGGGAGGGGCTTTCCAGGGGGTCCAGGTGCAGAGGATGGGGGCTCAGCAGGGAGAAAGGTCTGAGTGCAGGAGGCGAGGATCAATGGGGTGGAGATTCGGGGTGCTCGGTGGAGGCGTTCTGGGTCCATTGGCTGTGGGAAAAGGGAGCTATAAAGTTTGGATGGCCTCCAGCTCAGTAGAACGGGGACCAATCTTCTCAGGGGCTGGCTGGCTAGAGGAGTCAGGAGGTGGTTAAACTAATAACAAAAGAGGAGGGTAAAAGAGGGACGGTCTGAGCACACCACACAATATCAAGATGTTGAGAACAAAATTAATCAAGAAACCAAAGGACATGAAGAGAAGAAATTCTTTAATTGCCTATGCACCAATGTTAGGAGCCTGGGTAACAAACAAGAGGAATTCTCATTTATGAGCATAAATTTGATCTAGTTGGTATAATTGAAATCTGGTGGGATAATTCCCTTTACTGAAGGTTAAAAATCAATGGTTAAAACCTATGTAGGAAGGATCAAGTGGCCAAAAGGGGAGTGGGAGTGGTGCTCTATGCAGGGACGGCTCTAGGCACAAGGGGCGGCACAATTGCAGGGGTGGCCTTCCGGGGGCGGCAGTTGTGCTTTTTGTTGTTGTTGTTGTTTTGTTTTGCTTCAGCAGTTGCGCTCTCGGAGGCGGCAAAAAACCTAGAGCCGGCCCTGGCTCTATGTAAAAAAATTGTATTACATCTCTACCCCAATATAATGCGACCCGATAGAACACGAATTCGGATATAACGCGGTAAAGCAGCGCTCCGGGGCCGGGGGGAGGGGGGCTGCGCGCTCTGGCGAATCAAAGCAAGTTCAATATAATGCGGTTTCACCTATAACGCGGTAAGATTTTTTGGCTACCGAGGACAGCATTATATCGGGGTAGAGGTGTACTTGTTTCCAAGTCACTGATAACTCAAAAGAAAATAATCTTGAACGCTTATGGATCAATGTCCTAACAATTAAAGCACACAATGAGGAATTAGGGGCTGCTACAGAACTTCAAAACACACGGGGGGATAGCTCAGTGGTTTGAGCATTGGCCTGCTAAACCCAGGGTTGTGAGTTCAATCCTTGAGGGGACCATTTAGGGATCTGGGGCAAAAATCTGTCTGGGGATTGGTCCTGCTTTGAACAGGGGGTTGGACTAGATGACCTCCTAAGGTCCCTTCAAAAACCTGATAGTCTAAAAGCAGCATCTGAAGAAGTGGGTATTCACCCACAAAAGCTCATGCTCCAATACATCCATTAGTCTATAAGGTGCCACAGGACTCTTTGCTGCTTTTACAGATCCAGACTAACACGGCTACCCCTTTGATACAAAACACACTAAGGAACCAGATAACTAGCTCCTTATCTACTTACAGAAAAAAGCACTGATAATGGGGGATTTCAATCTGGAGGACTCATGCTGCCAGTACCAAAACATCTTTGGAATTTCTAAATATTGTAGATGACAACTTCCTGGCTCAGAAATTGTTTCATCCAAGATGGGGGAACTCTATATTAGACCTCATCTTGATAGATAATGAAGAAATGATCACAGAACTTAAAATTAATGGTAACTTAGGTACAAGTGATCATGACTTGGTCACATTTATAATGTGCAAGCAGAATAAAGTCCAGACCAGTAATATATATACTTGGTGCTTTAAAAGGGCCAATTTCACAAAGTTGAATACAATTATGAGTCAAATCATCTGGGAGGAAGAATTTAATCAGAAACATGTGAGTGTTAATTGGGAATTATTTAGGAATACTTTACTAGATGCCCCAAAAGCCACAATCAAGAAAGAAGGCCATCTGGGTTAAAAAAAATGGCCTGGTTTAGAGGGAAAGTGAAAAGAGCCATAAAAAATAAAAATATATAACAACTAGAAGAAAAGAGAAGCTGATAGTTCTGAATATAAATCAGATGCTAGGACTTATAGAAAATTGATAAAGGAAGCAAAGGGACACAAGAGAAACCTATTGACAGCAAAGTTAAGGATGATAGAGTTTTTAAAGTATATTGGGAACAAAAGAAATTCTAACAATGGTATTGGTCAATTATTAAATGGAAATGGTAGAATTACCAATAATGCAGAAAAGGCAGAAATGTTCAATAGATATTTCTGTTTTGTATTTGGGAAAAAAGAGAGATGATGTACTCATATCATATAACTCTCTTTCCATTCCATATCTCAGGAGGATGTTAAATAGCAGATACTAAAGTTGGACATTTTTAAAATCAGCAGGTCCGGAGAACTTGCATCCAATAGTTTTAAAAGAATTGGATGAGGAGTTTATTGGATGAGGAGTTTATTGGACTGTTAATGTTGATCTTAAAGAAATCTTGGAACACCAGGGAAGTGCCAGAAGATTGGAAGAAAGCTAATGCAATGCCAATATTTTAAAAGGGTGAACAGAATGGGCAAGGGATAGCTCAGTGGTTTGAGCATTGGCCTACTAAACCCAGGGTTGTGAGTTCAATCCTTAAGGGGGCCACTTAGGGAGCTGGGGCAAAAATCAGTACTTGGTCCTGCTAGTGAAGGCAGGGGGCTGGACTCAATGACCTTTCAAGGTCCCTTCCAGTTCTAGGAGATAGGATATCTCCATTATTTATTTATTTATTAGTAGGCCTGTCAGTCGGACATCGATCCTAGGTAAGATAATGGAGCAGCTGATTTGGAACTTGATTAATAAAGAATTAAAGGAAACTAATATAATTAATGCCAATCAATATGGGATTATGGCAAATAGATTCTGTCAAAATAACTTGATATCTATTTTAGATGAGATTACAAACTAGGATGATAAAGGTAATAGGGTTGACATAATATACTTAGACTTCTGCAAGGCGCTTGACTTGGTACCACATTAAATTTGATTATTTTATATCTACCTAGTTCTTTTTAACATGGCACACATTAAACAGATTAAAAACTAACTGACAGGTCTCAAAATGTATTTGTAAACAGGGAATCGTCATCCATGAAGTGTGTTTTTAGTAGGACCACAGAGGGATCAGTTCTTGGCTCTACACTATGTAAGATTTTTATTAATGACCTGGAAGAAAATGTGAAATAGTCACTGATAAAGTTCATAGCTAACACAAAAATGGAGAGAGTGGAAAATAACTAAGAGGACAGGTCACTGATATAGAGCAATCTGGATCGCCTGGTAAACTGGGCACAAGCAAACAATATGCATTTTCATAGGGCTAAAGTAAACGTACATCTAGGAACAAAGAATGTAGGCCATGCTTACAGGATGGGGGACTCTTTCCTGGGATGCAGTGACTCTGAAAAGGATTGGGGGCCATGGCGAATAATCAGCTGAACATGAGCTCCTGCAGCAATGCTATGGCCAAAAGAGCCACAAAAGGGCTAATGAAATCCTTGCTCCCCCAGTCTGGAGTAAATTTTTAACAGTGAGAGTAATTAACCATTGGAACAACTTACCAAGGGTCACTGATGATTTTTAAATCAATATTGGATATTGTTCTAAAAGATCTAGTCTAGGAATTATATTGGGGAAATTCTATGGCTTGTGTTGTACAAGAAGTCAGACTAGATAATCACAATGGTCCCTTCTTGCCTGAAATCTATAAATCTATTATAAACATCTTACCAGGTGCCAAAAGTCCCAGCTATCCCCTACCCAGTTGCCCCAAAATCCTCTAATTTCTCTTCAACAACTTCTCCAATTCAGTTCTGTACCGCCAATACAAATATCTTTGGCATAATAAAAACTAAAAATATGGGGACAGCATAAAATACGTTGAATAATATATAAAAATAAATGGAACCGGGGCTATTGGATTCAGCCCATTATTCAGTTCATGTTTAAGTCACTAAAAACAGTTATTTCATTTAAATGTAGAATTTCCAGTCTGTTTCATCAGTGCTCTGCAGAATTGTGGAACCATTTTGTAAAGCTTCGGTTACATTACATACCCACCTTTGTGTTTCCATGCTCACCAACAACTGCACCAATATACACACCGCATGCTTCCAACCCCGTGGAGTCCCACTTGCATTTGCAGTGTGCTGTGGCCTAGTGCCTCCAGACCCCAGCATGCATGCCACACATATGCCTCCAGTGCCCTGCACCTGGTGCCCCTGAGCCCCCAGCTCTGTACTACACCACAACCCACCCCACACACACCCCTCAAGTGTTCTGTACTCTAGTGCCACGAGCACATCCCCCCATATCTTGCCAGCCCCCACACCACAGAACAGTACCTTTGCCCAAGCCGTACATCCTAGCTCTGTACCCCCCACACCTCCAGGGCCCAAGCCCCCAGCTCTGTACCCCACACATCTCTGCACACACGTCCAGTGCCCTAGGCGACCCCAGCACTGTACCCCACACCTACCCCGCCACAAACCTTCAGTGCCCTCAGCTCTGTACCCCAGGGCCCAGCTCTGTACCCCACACATCTTATGCAAAGTAAGCTGTCATGGGATAAGAGGGAAAGTCCTCTGATGGATCAGAAACTGATTAAAAGATCGGAAACAAAGGGTAGGAATAAATGATCAGTTTTCAGAATGCAGAGAGGTAAATAGTGGTGTAAAAAAAGCTAACAATGTTTGGAATCATTAGAAAAGGGAAAGATAATAAGACAGAAAATATCATATTGCCTCTATATACATCTGTGAGTGCAGATGTGGTCACCCCATCTCAAAAAAAGATGTATTGGAATTGGAAAAGGTATGGAAAAAGGACAACAAAAATGATTAGTTGTATGGGTATGATAAAGGCCCAAAAAATCATGACTGGTATGGAGAAAGTAAATAAGGAAGTATTACTTACTCCTTCTCATAACACAAGAACTAAGGGTCACCCTAATAAAATCAATAGGTAGCAGATTTAAAACAAACAAATGGAAGTATTTTTTTTCACACAATGCTCAGTCAACCTGTGGAACTCCTTGCCAGAGGACATTGTGAAGGCCAAGACTATAACAGGGATCAAAAAAGAACTAGATAAGTTCATGGAGGATAGGCCCATCAATGGCTATTAGCCAGGATAGACAGAGATGCAAAACCATGCTCTGAAGTCTCCCTAGCCTCTGTTTGCCAGAAGCTGGGAATGGGGGACAGGGGATGGATCACTTGATGATTACCTGTTCTGTTCATTCCCTATGAGGCATCTGCCATTAGCCACTGTGGGAAGACAGGATATTGGGCTAGATGGACCTTTGGCCTGACCCAGTACGGCCGTTCTTATCACCCACCCAGTGCCAAAGTTCCCAGCTCTGTACCCCACACATCCCCCCACACCTCCAGTGCCCCAGTGCCCCCCCGCGCCTTGCCGGCCCTCACACCAGGCGCAATACCTCTGTCCCAGCAGCGAGTGGGGGGCGGAAGCGGAGCGCGGGGCCCTGGCCCCTCCCCTGTGTCCTGAGCAACGATTCACCCGCGGCCACCCAGGGCAAAGGACCCCGAGGCTGGCACCCGCGCCCCGGCCGGGACACTTACTCCAGTCCGGGGGCAGGAACGGGCAGCGGAGGAGCCGGGGCCTCGCCAGCCCCGCGTAGGACGCAGCGCCGTGCCGGCCCCGGGCAGTCAGCGGCGGGCGTCGCTCTGCTTTGCGCCGGCAGGAGTTCGCCGGAAGCCAACCGGGCCAGGGGCTGCCCAGCTGAGAGCCGCCCTCTGACCCGGATCCAGAACGAGCCGGCAGGACATGAGCTCTCCGCTCCTCCCATTCCCTGCCTCACGGGGGTCACCGTGCGCATGCGCAGCGCCCCCGTGCAGAAGACGTGGGGCTCTGGTACACAGATGCGAGTGGCGGCGGCGTTTTTTTCTGTTCCCTGCCCGTGGGCGCTGGGACGAGCGAGTCCTTTGGGGGCCTTCCTCGTCCTGGGACGAACTCTCTGGGAGCGGGCACAGCCCTCCCCACTCCTGCTGCACCGGCGTGAGCCTCCTGGAGGCTGTCACCCACCTTCGCTGCGGTGCGAGCTCAGCCGCTAGGCGGCGCTGCCCTCATGCTGCGGCAATGGGGTTAATGGTCTGTTGCATCAGGATAATTTACTTCAGGGCGTTGCCATTTACTTTTGGGGTACACAGAGTTTGTGCTTTAAGAGGTGACCCCCCGCTGAGATGATCCCGCCTACGCTGCTGGAAGCTGTAGGGCACAAGCGTAGGCGGTGGAACTGGGAAAGAGGGCACGGGAACAGCTCCTTGCAGCTAATCATGTCCTGTAGCAATGTGTAATCTGTAGGCAGGTTGCATTTGGACTGTCGCTTTAGAGTACAATATTTTCCTCTCCATGCACTAAAAATTAGGCTGTTCCTGTCTCTAAACACTTTCTTCTCTTTCCTAACTTCCATTCTCCTTGGAAGGGCTTCAGATGTGGCTGCTCTTCTAGTGTACAGACTTTTGAGGAAGGGATGAGAAGAGCTGGTAGTTTAGGGCCTGGTATCTAGGGTTGGAAAGTATAAACATAGCACTACAGATATCTTGTTTTCTGAACTCACTGATGGATTAGCACTGAAAGACTTTGCAGACTAAGGCTTGGTCTACACTACAGAGTTAGATCAGCCTAAGGCAGCTTATGTCGACCTAAACTTTGTAACGGTCTAGGCTACTACGTTGCTCTCACGGATGTAAGTCACACACTACTAGGGGGATAAAAATCAATGATTAAAAAAAAAAATCTGATTTTTATAAAAAAAAAAAAAAATCAGATTTAAATAAAATGCTTTTTGAGGAAAAAACCTATCTAAAGATAGTTTTAATTAAGATTCATTATAGCTCAAAAATATCTCATGGAATGGGGATTATAAATTCTAATTCTATAGTATGAATATCGTGAAAAAATAGATGATAGTACTTGTCCCATTTGGTTTTTTATGCTTGTAATTTAACTCTGTCATTGCATGTTTCTCTTTTTAAGATCTCACTCAGTTCCTTCCAAATTTCAACAGCATCAGCAATAAAACAGCTATTTCTCTGCATTTTGTTCAAGGCTACAGAAATAGGCTTCAGGGTACTCAGCATGTGTTCAAGATTTCTCTTAAGCGCAGTGTTGAGAACTTTGGCTGTGACAGTGCCATCTATTTTTTCACAATTTTGTTCACAAACTGTCATCCGATTAGGCCAGTTCTTGATATAGTGCTCAAAACAGTCCACTACTGAGTTCCATCGTACGTCTTGTGGGAGAGTTAGCTTGGTTCCTCCCACTTTTTTCAGAGCAGCTGCTGCGAAGTGGTTGTTAGGGAAGTATTTTGCAATTTCAACATTACTAGCCTTTATTTCTGGACAACTGAAGTCTTTGGCTTGGAGGTGCATCAAATGAGCACTGCAACCATATGTTATTATCTTGGGATTCTCTTCACTCTCTTCTAAATTTCTTCTCATCTTGGATACATTTGCAGCATTATCTGTGACCAAGCTGTGTACTAGACATTTGATTTTTTTCACAGTTTGTTATAGCTTTTACTGCTGCTCCTTGTAAGTATTCTGCTGTGTGTGCATTTCCTGATGTATCAATTGTTTCTGTAAGGAAGATATTCCCTTTTTCTGTTGTCACACAAGCATATACCACAGGATCATTGTGGACATTGCTCCACCCATCAAGACTCAGATTAACAATTTCACCCTCTAGACCTTTTGCACACTGCTCAATTTCTCTTTCATACACTTTATCCAGCAATTTGCCTGCGACATCTGCTCTGTTGGGTGGACTGTATCATGGTCTTAATGACTGAACCATGTTAACGAAGTGTGGGTTCTCAATCATATGGAAAGGAGAGTTTGTTGCATAAACAAATCGGACAATTTTTTCATCAATTACCTCTTTTTGTAATCTGCTGGTTCTTATGACAAACTTATCTATGGTTGTTTCTGGATGATGGAGATTTTTTTTTTCTTTTTGCTACAGGTGATATACTATGGCTATGTGACATACATGATGTGACTGAAACACTATCATTGGCAGATAACTCTGAAACTATAGAAAATGATGGTGACCTTGAAGGTGGATAGTCTTCAGAATCCTGTATGTTGAGGATGGATTCTCCTAAACAAACTAAGTCAATGCAGTTATTTAATTATTATTACCATACTGCTCATTTAGTATTACTCATTGCATTCACTGACACTCAGTACTACTTTAAAGGTGAAATTGTAAAAGGAAGATCTGCCTATTTCAGCTATCTGTTTTTTATCATAACTGCATCTACAATGATAGTACCATAGAATAACAACTGTATTTTTTGCTCCAACATGAGAATTAAAGAATAGTCCAGAAGGAAGACAGGCAGTCCTTAAGAAAGAAGTATGAAATAAAAACATTTACCAACCTGAAGATCCTGCATGTTCAGACATGTTCCTTTCATCATCTTCAATGCAGCTTCCTCCTGAGAAGGAACACTTCTCATGATGTTTCATTCGGGCAGCGAGGCCTTGCATTTCTTTGTTGCACAGTTTGCATTTTGCACGCATGCCTGTCTTACCCACAGGTAGAGGAACTTCATTAAAATATTCCCAAACTGAGTCTCTTTTACGGCCTGCTGCTATTATAGGTTTTCCCTTCTAGTGAGAGAATGGTATGGTAGATCTCAAATCAATGAAGGGTACACTCAGAAAGACCTCAAGACTTCTGGAATATGCTGCTCAAACAGTTTCACTTTTGTTTCTACTGCCTGTCCCTCCCTTCTCACATTTATCTCCAGACTTCTTCTCCTTGTCCAGATCTATTCCACCCCCAACAATCTTCTAGTCATTGAACTTTTTGAAACTTCACCTTTAGAGAGAGGTAAGGAATTGACTCTTTGTACACAAATTTGCAGAGGGATAATAGGGTTGAGGTCTGTTGTTTCTCACCTCTATATATTATTTATTTATTTAAAAACATTTTTGCTGTTAACAAGCATGTTATCTCTGGAGACACAAATTCACAGATTGAGAACTGCAAAACTAAGCATCTCTGATGGTATCTTCTAGACTGACCATTGAGTCCCATTGGGTAGATACAAAGATTAACCTACATAATCTATACAGAAGCCCCTGGAACCTCATAAAATTGGGTCCCTAATCCATGAACTATTGGAATTCATTTACAAAAATGTTCTTAAACATTACATGAATATATTGTCTCATACTATAGAATTAGAATTTATAATCCCTATTCCATGATGAGATATCTTTGAGCTATAATGTTTCTTAATTGAAACTATCTTTAGATAGGTTTTATCCTCAAAAAGCATTTTATCAAAAAAACCCAATTTAAATTTAAAAAATCAGATTTTTTTTTTAAATCATTGATTTTTATCCACCCTGACCTCACCTTCCTTGTCTCTCTAATATCCTTGGACCAACATGGCTAAAACCACAACTCCTGTCTTCTTCATTCATATTCATTGACCTTATTTTAAACCTGCTGTCTATTAATTTCATTTGGTGACCCCTAGTTCTTATGTTATGAGAAGGAGTAAATAACACTTCCTTATTTACTTTCTCCATACCAGTCATGATTTTATAGACCTCAATCATATCCTGCCTTAGTCATCTCTTTTCCAAGCTGAAAAGTCCCAGTCTTATTAATCTCTCCTCATAAGGAAGATGTTCCATACCCCTCATCATTTTTGTTGCCCTTTTCCATACCTTTTCCAATTCCAATATATCTTTTTTTGAGATGGGGCGACCACATCTGCACTCATGGATTTATATAGAGGCAATATGTTCGTGATGCTTGCCCCTGGTCTTTGACTCCCAACTCTGATTCCAGCTCTGACCCATGGCTTGATTGGGATGATATGATGGGGGGGGGAAAGAGACTGGGATGTACCACAGGATACCTGCATCATTCAGTGCACAGGCTGGACCGTGCCCTGGGGATAAATCAGAGTTGAGTAGTGAACAAGGCTGTTCTCAGTTGAACCCCTACCTCACTTGTTGCAGAAGTTGGACAGTATGTAGTGAATGAGGCAGGCAGGAGTCTGTAGGAAGAGAAATGATGGTTTCACGAAGAAGAGCTCTGTGTTGTTTGAATGCTTGTCTCTTTCACCAACAGAAGTTGGTCCAATAAAAGATATTACCTCATTCACCTTGTCAGTCTCATGTTTAAGGCAGTTAAATGCCACTTTGGAGAAATGGATTCTATCCCACCCTCTAACACAGATGTGTGATGCGGGGCAAGTAATTTGAACCAGACTTTTCACAGGTTGCCGCTAAATTTGTTCCTCATTTTCTGGGTGCCCATCTTGAGACTCTGAGGTCTGATTTGCAGAAGTGCTCAACACTCAGCTGCAACTGAAGTCAATGAGAGCTGTGTTTCGTACATTTAACGTGCTATACAATGCTAAGTATTCTGAAAAATCAGTTCCTCGGAATATCACATTGGGCACCCTAAATTAGAGGATACTTTTGACCTTAATCTCTCTCTGCTTCAGTTCTCCATCTGTAAAATGGGAATAATACCAACCCCTCACCTCACAGAGGTTTTGAGAATATACCTTAATGTCTGTGAGCTACTCAGACAATATAGTGCAAAGTGCCATAGAAAAGCCTCTGAGGAAAATAATTCTGTCTTCAAAGCAGGGTTTGAAGAGTGTAAAATCAAAATCCTGAATAGCTGTTCATTCAGCGAGCACCATGTACACTGGTCCTGTGGAAAAAGTAGTGTGATCATGTCATTGAAGAATGTATCATAATGAATATGCACAAGGTTGCTCAAGTAACCTTAATTCTGGCGTTTCCTAACTTCTGTGTGCTAGACTTCGTAATCTTAATATTCTTCTAATGCAGTTTATCGTGTGTAATATAGAGAGCTCACTTGAAGTTCAGTAGAGACTGAAATAATGAAGTTATTTATGGACATCCAGCTACTGTTCAAGATTTTCCTCATGTGCAATAAACCCTTCTGAACAGGAAACTGTGGTGTAAGAAGTTTACTAAAATATTATCCTTCCCCAGCAGATGAAGAGATATTGGGGTAATTCTGTACACCTAGCACAAAATGAGATCAGGCTCCTTGTTAGCAATTCATGTAGTATACTGTCATGGAATTGTTGATTAAGACTTAGACAACTTTGGATCTGATCAGAAGGAAGAAAACCCTGCAGGTGAGATTAATAGTTGTCAACTCCAGCAATGTGAAATTAAGCTTCATCTCTGGGGAAGCCCACAACATTGACCAGTGTGGGGTTTTGGAGGAGCCCCCAGGCCTTCTAAAGCACCTGCAACCTGTGATTGTTACTGGAGACAGCAAGGTGAAATGGGGACTCCTTGACTGGTATGTTCCTCCTTTATCTACTACAGTAGATTTTCTTGAATGACCTAAGGTGACCCTGCTGTCAGGATAGGGATAATACATTACCAGTAAACAGCCTTGTAGACTCTTCTGAAATAGTCTGGGGAATGGTGTCATGAGGTGTGTGAAGCCTAACAGCTAGAGGAGAAACCATATTTCTTGGAGACTGGAATTTTGCAGAGGATATCGTGTAGAGCTGGTCCACTGGCAAGCAAATTTTCAGAGCTGTAGAATCTACCAAGGCTTCATGAAAATAACAATAAACAATAACAGAATACCAATTGAAATTATGAATATTTTTGGATGTTTTTCTACATTTTCAAATATATTGATTTCAATTACAACACAGAATACAAAGTGTACAGTGCTTATTATTATATTTAATTACAAATATTTGCACTGTAAAAAAGATAAACAACAGAAATAGCATTTTTCAATTCACCTCATACAAATACTATAGTGCAATCTCTTCAGTGAAAGTGCAATTTACAAATGTAGATTTTTTTTTGTTACGTAACTGCACTCAAAAACAAAACAATATAAAACTTTAGAGCCTACAAGTCCAATCTCTGTCTGCTTCTTCTTTATAATGTCACCTGAAAGTGAAAAATAGCATTTGCATGGCATTGTTGTAGCTAGCAATGCAAGGTTTTTACATGCCAGATACAAAAGTTTAGCATATGCTCCTTCATGTTTTGGCCACCATTCCAGAGGACATGCTTCCGTCATCAGCATAGAAGCATGTTCTCTCGAATGGTGGTCAAAGCATGAATGTTTAGCATATCTGGCCTGTAAATACCTTGCATTGCCAGCTATAACAGTGCCATGTGAATGTTTCTCACTTTCAGGTGACATTGTAAATAAAAAGCAGACAGCATTATCCCCCCTAAATGTAAACAAATTTGTTTGTCTTAGTGATTGGCTGCACAAGAAGTAGGACTGAGTGGACTTGTAGGTTCTAAAGTTGTACATTGTTTTATTTATGCATGCAGTTATGTTAAAATTCTACATTTGTAAGTTGCACTTGCACGATAAAAAGATTGCACTACAGTTCTTGTATGAGGTGAATTGAAAAATACTGTTTCTTTTGTTTATCATTTTTACAGTGCAAATATTTGTATTAAAAATAATATAAAGTGAGCACTGTATACTTTGTGTTCTTTGTTGTAATTGAAATCAATATATTTGAAAATGTAGAAAATATCCAAAAGTATTTAAATAAGTGGTATTCTATTATTGTTTAATAGTATGATTAAAACTGTGATTAATTGTGGTGGTTTTTTTTTAATTTCACAATTAATTTTTTTAATTGTTTGGTAGCCCTGGGTTGTTGTTTTTTTGTTTGTGTGCCAAAAACTGCAGATTCAAGTCGACCAAAATTCATGTCAGTTTTGGCAAACTGTTTTGGATGAAAAGAAAAAAAGAAAAAATTTCTGAAATGTCAAAGTGAACCAGTTCAACATTATCAAAAAATGTTGATGCTAGAGTCACAAGGGGATATAGGAACCTTTCATAAAACCAATTATGGTTGCCCCCTTATACTCAATAGCCCACTGGTTGGGGTATGCACGTGGGATCTGGGAAACTCAGACTTGAGCCCACCTCTCTCCTCCCACCCACATGAACACCCTAACCACCAGGCTGTTGGCTATTCTGAGGTGGGGCTTTCTCGGTCTCTCCTATTCAAGTATTTCATACAAAATGGAACAGCTTCAATAGTCATTGGGTTAGAGAAAGTGCATGAGAATAACTCTGTAGCATGGTGATTTGGACAGTCACTTAGAAGTGGGGGGCACCTGGGCTCCATTCCCTGCTCCTGTGCTGGGATTCAAACCTGTGTCTCCTGCATTCCACTGGACTATTGAATATAAGACCTCCCCCTTCTTGTTTTTTGTGAATCTAGCCCTTCATTTACTTTTTTTTTTTTTATTAAAAATGCCATAAATGTTTTGTTTTGGGTCAACCAAGACATTTTGTGCAATCACAAATTATTTTTCCCACTTTCAATTCAATGAAAATTCTGAAAATTTTTGATTTGACCCAAACTGAAATTTTTTCAGACCTGCTAGCAAACCGAAAAAATCAGTTATTTGTGCTGCTCTAATACAGAACTACTTGCCAGTAGCTGATTTACTCTTATGGATCCTCCTACTAGGAAGTAAGAGGCAAGAGGACTGTCTGTCATCTCCATTATAAAGAAACCAGCCCAACCACTTCTACCTCAAGACAGAAGCTTCTGGAGCAAACCACTAAGCAGCAAAATAACAAACAGCATTCACCTACTCATCTATCTAAGGTATTTATACAGCCCCAGTCACTCCAGTGCCTCACAGTCCTTAATGCATTTATCTTCATAGCCCCCATATGAGATAAGGAGGTACTATTATCTCATTTTACAGATGGGGAACTGAAGCACAGAGAAACTAAATGACTTGTCCTGGGTCACATAGGAAATCTGTGGCAGAGCAGGCACTTCCAGGTCTCTAAAGACCGAAGATACTACCCTAACCACTGGATCATCCTTCCTCTCAATAATTATTCCCTTTTGACAGTGCGGAAACAGAGGCACCAAGAGGTGATATGATTTGCCTAAGGTCTCATACAGTGGCAGAGCTGGGAATAGGGCGCAGGTTTTGCGGTGCCTAATTCTCAAAATTTTTTGCTGGGCCCCCCTTTGAAAATATTTCAGGCTGTCATGACCTCCCCCCCAAAGTGATTGGTATGATATGATACGATACTATATGGTACGGTATGGTACCATACAATGGTATAGAATTGTAGAACTGGAAGGGATCTCAATTACCATACCATGCCACCTTTCCTTCTGCGCTGCTGCTGGTGGTGGCACTGCCTTCAGAGCTGGGTGGCCAGCCAGCAGCCACCCCTCTCTGGCTGCCCAGCTCTGAAGGCAGCTCAGAAGTAAGGGTAGCAATAGCAAATCACAGACATTTGTCTGCCCAGACGGAGATTGAAGGACCAAAAAAGAAGTCATGTTCAGGAAAATCTGGACATATGGTAACCCTAATCTCATGACCCCCACTATAATAGCATTGCAACCCCCTTTTGGGTCAGGACCTCCAGTTTAAGAAACACTGCACTAGAATACATTGGTTCTCTACTTAGTCCTATTAGTCTTCAGAAGAGAGAGTAGAATGGGAAAAAATATAAAGTAATCACAACTTAGTCTTTCTTATTTTAACCTCTTCTCATCTCCTCTTCCATTATGATGCAGCAGTAGCTGCTCTATAGTCAAGGTTGTGTTAGAGTTCAGATTACTGAAACCCTTTATTAAAAATATATATAAAATATAAGCTAAGTACTATTTGCATATTTCATGGTGGTTTGATAAAAAATAAATTGATACAGAGTAAAGGAGTTCAAAAATCACCCACTTGGTGATTTTCACCTGACTCTCTCACTTTTCTTTATACCCCTTTTGCAAGAAATCTGAAACTCTTGCATCTGTGCTTTGGTCTCATGGTTGTTCCTCGTGTTCATCTATAAAGCCTTTTATAACTCAAGCCATAATGGAAAACATGGCAAGCTGAACCACAGAATTTGACAAATTGGCTGCACTTGCAAACCCCATCAACTCCCACTCATTTCCAGGTGCAAAAAGCCCTACACACATACAAGAGTGAACTTCCTAAATAATCTTGTTGCCTAGAGGAAGTTCCTTTGATCTTGGAAAGAGAAAAGCCAAAGTTCAAATCTCAACTTTTTATCTGTTTTTTAAATTCACATACAATTCACTATCCTTATTATTGATTAAGCCCCGGAATCTCAAATTGGAAGGTAGTTAAGGAAGAGCAACACAATTCCCTCCACCTTACATCCATTTTTATATGTTAGCAAAGAGCTTATGTGAGGTCACTAACACAACAACCCCCAATCTTATCCACTGCACCAAACTATCTTGCAGAGTGACTAAGATTGTGGCAGGACATACCCCATCCACCCAAAACCTTAAAAGCATGAAAATAAAAAGTTAAGGGGAAAGACTTGTGCCTTCTTTTTACCTTCGTATTGCCTACAGTGCTATGGATACTGCACTCTAATGATCTATAAGGCTTTCGCTTCCATCTCCAACAGATATCAAAAAGCAATATGTACAACAGTTCCATCAGACTTGTGTTGAGGTAGTATAACTTCCCAAATGCTTGGAATGTATGACAGTCAGATGTGCTGATCTTTTTATATAAAAGCATGAGGTCACTGTTAAGATTTTGTGTTGCAGTGAAAGTTTGATGAAATTGGAGTATGTATTGATTTTATGTTTCTGTGCTTTTAAAGTTTTGGCTGGATGAGGTGTGTCTTAATACAATCTTAACCATCTGTAAACATAGTTTTTGTTTGCTAATTATATGAAATTCAGAATTCATAGTAAGTTGTATGAGACTAGATAAGCCACATAAGAGAAGTCTCTAGCTTTGCTCAAACAGCAGCTTGTGGACTTCATGCGCCCCCCTTTCTTCCCCCCCCCCCCAAAAAAAAGCCTCTGAAGAAAGGAAAGAGTCCAGTTTATAAACTTATTGGGCTAGACCAAGTTTTAAGTTTACAAGTTTTGTTTAGCAATGTCTTAACTCTCAAACTTGCAATACCCCAGATCAAATGACCTGCCAGGGATACCAGAGAGAGACAAATCTACAAGGCTATACATATCAATACAACCTTTAAACCAACAGCTTTAAAGTATATTTATGGTTAGAAAAAAACTAGAAAAAGTCACCTTATTATTAAACAGATCTGCGCCTGTGAAAATTCAGAATAATATTTTAACTACTCAAGTAAGCAGATAAGATTTAATTACTGCTCACTCCTGTTAGCACTGTACAACAGATACAGCTTTGTGAGAGGAAGCTGGATTTTGTTCATGTGTGCACATTACTAACAGAATATCTAACGACAGTCTCTATTACTGAGGATGACGCACTAACCAGAAAAAACACAGTTTATATTTCAGTATCCAGGTGGGACTTGTAGTGCAGACAGTATTTTCACACAGAAATAGTAATGTGAGTGCCAATAAGCATAGAACCGTCACTTCCATTTGCGTAATATTTTTCAGGACTATAACTGCACCCTTATTCCTTCCACGCATATAAACAAAGACTTCAGACCAAATTTAGAGCCAATATACCCCTGACGTCTTATTTATTCTCAGTGGGGCTAGTGGGATAGAAACCAAGCCAGATTTTTCCCTTGGCCATTTTAGCTTCAGAGTGTTGTTTCCTCTACTTGAACTGAATTTGGATAAAAGTACCACTGTTAGGGGAAAAGGGAAACAAAGGGGGGTATTAAAGGACCCCTGCTAATGATGAAAGTTTGGATTATCCTTATTTTAGGGTCTGTCACCTATGGTCTCAGTGAAACAGAAGGAGGACAAGATTAAAGGTGAACAAAAAGACCGTTTATTAGGTACAGGCAAGTAAAGAACACTCAGTGATTTGGAATCAAGGGTGTGAAGCCCTCTAGCCCTTACAGAGGTTATGGACTAACAGTCAAGAAATCTATACTTTACAGATGAGATGTCAGTCATGGAGGGAGGGTCGTGTCAGACCGATTGCCACAGCTCCGGTGTGATGGATGACCCGGACCTTCTACTGTGCCTGGTGATGGTGATGTGCACAGGAGGAACATGGATCAAATCGGCTGCTGGACCAGAATCCCTCAATCTCAGGTAAGTAGGGACGAGTTGATGTGTTGTCTCTCGAAGACTGCTCATGACAACCGATGACTGACACGGACACGGGCTGCCACCATGATGGACAGCACCCTATAGCCTGTGAGAGGAGCTTATATACTCTCTTGTCTCCGGGCAGAATTGCCAGATCATGTGACTGATCTTTTCCCACCTTACAGGAAAAGGTTGCTAAAAGCCCAACAAGAAGGGAGACCAAGATGGCTCTCAAACAACAACTTTACAGAATTCAAAATGACAACTGTGAACAAATGTTTAAAATGATACATAACACAATATACGGTTAGAATACATAACATAACAATTTTCCCATACCGTTTCCCCTCTTCGACAGTTTGAAGGACTCTGTCTTCAATGCTGTCACAACAAATTTAGACTAATTTAAAAGAGGGAATTGATATATAATGATGACTATGTTTAATCTTTCTTTTTATCCAAAATGTGAGGGCAATTAAGTAAATAGATGACCAACACAGTGATTACCGGATGCAACAGAATATTCCAGAATTGATTAAAATCTACTGAGCCATTGGATAAACCTTACCACCAACGGAAAGAGTCCCTTTGTATCTTTTTAATATCCTCTTGATTTGATTAGAGGAGTAATACATAGTAACCATCACTTCCCGGCTTTCCTATTGTAATTGCCTTAAATGTTGCTTCATGTCAGGGTGCAACATTAACTATTTTAAGGCAGTAATATTAATTCCTAAATGAATGGGCTCTAAATGAGTATATAAAACATAATGTATGTTAACAGTTTGAACAGAGATTTGGTGCCTTATAAATTTAACATCATAACCCACGATGGAGAAAACTGAACATAGACACAAATTAATATAAGGGTTATTAGAGATCTTATAATAGAAATTTACTAAGAACTCCCTGCATCAGCTTCTCAAGCATATGCATGTAGGATCAACCAACACTGAGCTTTTATAGCTGGATGGCTGGAGTTTATAGTTACATTTGCCCTCGTTGGGATTTAGACAGATCTGAGAGATCTCTAAAACTCCAGAGTCACATGTATAACCCAATCCTTTCTCCTCTAAACAGGATCGTAAATTGACACCTTGATAGGCTCCATTCCTGTTGTGCACCCATTTGCTCGGTTCTGTTGGGAGCGGGACTGAACTATTGAGGTTTAAACCTAAGGGTACCAAAGGGTGTAGCTTTCCTCTTGGGCTTCTAATAGGGTGAGGACATATGCTATAATAGTGTCATTACTGGGTAAATATGAGAAATTGAATAGTCTCCACCATGCCTGGTGACGTTGTTCAAAGGCATTAGTGGCATTCACCCAGAGAGCATTTCGTAATTCGATAGGGATTAAACCACTGAGGCCACTTCTAATAATATCTTTAGCCACACTTAGTACCCGCTCCTGAGCCTGGATACATGTCAATGCCATGGAGCTATTTGATTGCAGGACGTGAATGGCTCCTACCAGATTAAGGTGGTCTGCCTCCTGCAGCTACATCCAGCCTGGTAGAATGCTGGCAACCTTATACTCTAGAACACTTAACTGGTTTAATGATGTTGTGAACGGATTTGTTAATGAGGCTATATCATAACCTAGTGCCCCAATCTTATTGGCTAAAACTTGCTGATCTATCATATTGAGGACACCTAGCCCCGTTCCTATCCCTTCCAATATGGTTGCTATTGTGTCCCTTTTTTGTACCTGTATAGGGGATGCTTTGGGTACCACACCCTTGAGCCATGTGTGCCACCCAGATTTAAAGGAATGACATAGAGTATACATTCTACATGTACTTCAGATAATGAAATCTAGACAGGCATGATTATTTTTTTTAGAGCATAAATTGGGTTAACCATTAACAACCGCTTAACACCTCTTTTTACAACAACTGGACCAATGTTGCTGACATACGGTTCAGAGACGACAACAACATTGGTTATTTCGTGAAGTCCAAACAAACTTGTTACATGTCAATTTTCCGTTTCATTGGGATGCGCTTATATATTTACACTTCCAAAACATTTGATATGAAACGACACATTTCTTTTAGCACAAAACATATTAGTGCCAGGATGGTTAACATAACATAACTGAGTACAGTTAAAACATGTTAATTGAATGTGATAACTGAATGATGGAGTGTTCAGGTATGCACTTACATTATTTACTATGTACCAGAGACCCATTGAAACCTTAACCTTAAAATTTTCAACTGGCCTGGTGGAGGGAATGTTGGATTGAATATAGGCGCATTTACGCAGCTCCTGCATTGCTAATTTGTTTGAACACTCCTCCAAGAAATCATTATTGAACTGCCACACAAATTCATATGGTAATTTTTGAACGCATGAAAGCTGTTCTCCATCTTTAATGATAGCTTCATGATTCTCTTCATCGTTTTCAGTGAAAGCTATCAGAGACTTATTATCGGTCTCTTGTTTCCAAACTACGTAGCAATAGTCATTGTGACTAAATACATACACGGAAATTATTCCATGAAGTTTCATACTAGGCAATTCATAGTCATGGCCATAGATGTAAACCCAATTACTTTCATTTTGACTGAAGATTTTGTTTACCTTGCAGTACACATGTTCATTTTCTTTAACAACCATAAAACATTTTATACCTATAAATATATATGTGAACAACATGAATACATGAATTTCATTTTTAGATGTAGAAGTTAGCCCTGAAAGAGAGAAACAGAAGAAGACATTAGTATCATGCAGTTATTTCCCCTTCCATGCTTTTAATTGGGTGGAGTGGAACCATTTTAAAATTCTTTTTCTATCTGTTTTTAACTCCACCTGATATGTTGTAGGGCTAGCTTTGTTCACAATGACCACTGGGCCCACCCACTTTGGACCCAATGAATGGTTTTTGTCTGAGAAAAATTTATAGAGGACTTTGTCCCCTATTTGCCACTCTATAAATTTTAAATTTTCCCCCAGTCTCTTATCCATCTGCCTTATACTGCATTTTAGTTGCAGGGCCACTTGCTTCTGGGCATTGCTGATGGCATTCAATAAGGCGTTCATGTATTTATCCATTTACACTTGTGGCTGGTAGTGGTTGGGAGGCGCCCTTCCTAGCCACCATTGTTCTGGTGTTTTCATTAGACACCCGGTTATGATCTTGTGAGGAGTGTATCTGTGAACCCACACAGATGTCCATATTGCCATCAACACAAATGGTAGTTTTTTGTCCCAATTTTTTCCAGAAGTTTTGATGATTTTCCTCGGAGTTGTCTTGAGAGTTCTGTTGGTCCTTTCCACAGCCGTGAGCTCTGTGGATGGCCTGCAATGTGGAGTCGCTGGAGGATATTGAAGGCTTGGCAAAGGTTTTTAACTATTTCCCCCACAAAATGGAACCCGTGATCTAATTCGATGCCAAATGGAATCCCAAATCTTGAAAAGGTCTGTTCAAGCAGTATCCGCACGGTGGTGGTTGCAGTATTATTGCGTGTTGGATACTCTTCCACCCATTTCGAAAACAGATCTATTATGACCAAGCAGTATCGGTTACCCCATCCTGAACATGGTAGGGGACCGATGTAGTCTATTTGCAGTCTGTGCCAAGGCCCTTCAATTGGTTGGTGCTGCATGGGTCCCTTAACAATCTTGTGGTCAGGGTTGTTGGCAGCACATGCCAGACAGCTCCATATGGAGTTTTCCACTTCTTTCGCTAGGTCTGGCCACCATCCCACTATTAGTATTCTTTTAGTGTTTTTTTCCACTCCAAAATGACCTCGATGGTAGGGCCAAAGCAATCAGCTCTCTCCTGAGACAGGTGGGAATTACTAGAATGGGTATTTCTCTGTTGTTCTGTTTAGCTGCCATAATTAGCCCACTATCATGTTGGAAGATCTTATACCAAGTATATTCCTTCTTATCTAGTAATTCCATAATGCTCTTATCCTGTTTTTGCAGGCTGATGACATCGAACTGGTTGTCAGCCTCCACTGGTTGAATCCTGTGTACCACTTCTAATGACTTCACCCATAAGGTTTCAGGTCCTAACAGCGCTGCTTGTTTGGCCAAGAGATCAACCCGATGGTTCCGAAGGGTGATCTCTGCAGAGTTCTTTCTATGGGCGCGCACCTTGAACAGGTGGGTTGGCTGCTTCCTCTCCTCTGCTAACCTCCAAGCATGGGTCAGATATTTGGCATACGCCACTGGCTTGTTATCAGCAGACTTCATGTCCCTGTTCATCCTGACTGGCATTTGGTCTATTAAGGCTCATATAACCCAATCTGAATCAGAGCAGATCATTATAGGTGTTTCCTTGTCTGTTGCATCAAGGGCTGCCACTACAGCAACTATCTCTGCTGCCTGTGCAGACCTCGGGGGACAGTTCCTTGTAAAATGATATCTATGGTCACTTGTAATGTGGCATAGCCGGCGCATGACTTGCCCTGATGGTATTGGCAACTGCCATCAATGACCCACAGATTCATACCCACATCCTTGGCCTTTTCGTAAGACATCTCCAGGTGGAATGGTGAAAGCATTTCTTCAATGTTTGTGGGAGGCAGTGGACATTTGTGCTCCTCTCCCTGTGTAAGTAGCGCGAATGGAACAGCAGAGAGGGTAAGCACCTTGTTCACCTGAACATCCAGATTTAAGAGGTTCAACGTCCACCCTGCAAGGTGGGGATTGGAGAACCAACCTTCATTAATCTTCCCAGATAGGACGTACCTGATAGGTATGTGAACAGTCCTCAATACAACAGGGGACATCCCTGTAAGGTATTCACAATGCTTCACCTCCTGCTCACAAAGCAAATACCTCTTCTCAATTTCCATCAGAACCTTGGACCCAAAGGCCACAGGTTTCAGGCCTGTCCCACTTTGTTGTAACAATACCGCACTTAATCCATGGTCTGTGGTAGCCAGTTGGAGATGGTATGGCTTGCCTGGTTGGGAGTAGTCAAAGGCTGGAGCATGAAGGAGAGCTTGTTTGCGTTTACAGAAGGCAGTTTTCTCCTCCTTACCCCATCTCCATTCCTGTCCTTTTCTTAACAGCAGGTAGAGGGGCTGCACCAGCTTGGAGTATCCTTCAAGTATCTCAAAGTCCCTTGAGAAGCCAGTCAGGCCCAGGAATGACCGAAGCTCCGAAATACCTTGCGGTGCAGGCATCTTGCTGTTTAGTTCCACCCTGGCTGAATCAGGTCGTCTCCCTTGAACACCAAGCTCCATACCCAGGTAAGTAACCCTTTGTTGTAACATTTGGGCTTTGCTGGACTGATGATGAAGCCAGTTCTTTCAGTGGCCTGTAGCACCTCTTTTAGAACCTCCAAGTTCTCCTCCCTGGACACAGTAGCTATTAAGATGTTATCAACATAGCTAATGATTTTGTCTCTGCTATTAAGATTCTCCCACATCCTGGATACGTACTTGTGACACAGGGAAGGTGCATTATGGTATCCCTGTGGTACGCTCGTAAATGTCAGCTGTTGGTTGCGATAAATACAACCAACAAGGAAGTTTATTTAGTTTTCGTTGGAGGGAAACACTACGTAGTTTTTCACTAATTTTACTACAACACAAAGACAATTTTTAAACAAAAAAACTTACCACAACACAAAGTATTTTTAGCCAAACTCTGCTGCTTTAGGGATACTATAATAGTTTTGCACTAAATTATTTATATCAATAATTCATAGTGCTGCTCAGTCTCTTCCATGGGCCCGTCTCCCTCTCCTACAACTAGCTGTGAATTAAAGTTAGAGTTAAAAAACGACCTCTTATCTAGTAAGGTTAGACATACATCACACCTTAAAGCCAGAGCCCCATAATGACAACATCACCATTACTCAATCACTCTGGACTGTAACTTGGGTATTGTCCAGTTCCACCCTTTTTATAGGCTTATATATCCAGGCTGCATCAAAACTTGCCACTTCTTCCTTTCTCTATCCAGAGTCCAAAACCCTTTTCCAGGCAGTTATCTCCCATCTTGACTACTGAAATCTAAAACCTCCTTCTCCTCAGCATTCCCAACACTAACTTTGGCCCACTCAGGGCCATTCAAAACACTGATGTTCACATTATCATTTGACCATGCTGTCCCTTATCACAGTTCCAGCTGAGTGCCTTTTTCTGGCCACTCACCAGACTGCTGTAGGGGGATCCAGACACTGAATCCTTTGGTATTTTAAGCCTCCAGAGTCCAGGCACTGTCCCTATTTTGGGGCATCTAGGCATACTCTTAGGGTACAGCTCCTCTTTTCTGCACCCTCCTCCTAAGAGCTGAGACCACACTATTCACTGCCCAGCCCCTAGAACCAGTGCTGGCCTCTCAGGGTACATCTACACTGGAAAAAGGAAAAAAAGAAAGACCCATAGCAGTTAGTCCCAGAGTCTAGATCAACTGACTTGGGCTCACAGGAGTCATGATGTGGCACTAAAAATAGTAGTGTAGATGTTCTGGCTTGGCCAGGAACCAGGGCAGTGAGACCCTCCCCCCTTATCAGGTTTCAGTGCCTGGGCTTCAGCCTGAGCTCAGACATGTACACAATCATTTTTAGCCCTGCAATGCAAGCCTGCCAGCCCACGTCAGCTGGCCCAGGCTCTGCCACCCGCTGTTGTGGGGTTTTTTGTTTGTTTGGGGTTTTTTGCTGTGTAGACGTACCCTGAGACTACCTCCATAGCTTAAACAAACCCTTTCCCAGTACTCCAGCCATGTGGTGTTCTAAGCCTATAGTTTATATTTTCAAGGGACACGAGATATGTGTAACACCTGAAATGCAGACACTGCACAGAATTCTAACACTACTGCTCTTCTTAATTACATGAGCAATACACAGATCTATAAAAAAAATAATAAACCCTATGCGCATTTCCTTGTCTCAGTTTCCTCACTACTCAAGAACATTCTTTGGGTTTGGGTCAGTTCTCTGGGACAGTGCATGGCTTATGTTCTGAAATGTGGACCTTTCTCCCCACAGCCTGCCTTCCCTGATCTTGGCCAGTCTGTCCCCTTGCCAAAACTTTCTGTGTGGTTCTCTCAGCCTTCCCTCTATAAGTCCTTTTAAACTCCTGGTTTGTCATCTCTGTCTGGTTTGGGAATTTTCCACTTCCTCTGCTTCTTCACCAGCCTCCTACAGATCACCTTGGTCAAACTAGTTTCCACACTCAGGCAACCTCTTTAGCATACTTTGTCCCTATCAAAGCACAGCAGTTAAAGTTAAGTACACTCCGTTGTCCCTACCCTGGTGGGTATGTGCCAGCTAGGTCCTCTCAGCCCATGGTGGATACACATAAACAGAGGGGCATTCCATGATACAGCAGTTTTCATATCAACAACTTCATAATAACCAGAATCCATAAGTCATACATAGGTTCACACCAAATCATCACACCCCATCTTCTCAAGTCTCTCCACTCATTCCATAACTCAGACCCTTGCTGCTATCTCTTATATCTTACCATGGCATTCCATTCATTCTACCAGTGATGCCAGCCTCCATCACCTGTTTGTCTGCTTCTCCCACAAATGCTTTCATACCTTCTTCTAGTCTGTTCTTTATGGTATGGTGGATACACTACCAGTATAGTCTGACCTGTGTCTGTGATGTGAAGAGGCAGGAGTGAAGCCCACCTTACTACATGTGGGGTCTCATCCCAGATCATGATTCCTCTGTCTTTGGTAGCTGACGACCAGATGGGGGAGCAAGTGCACGGATTTGGCATTTGGGCAATGGAGCAGACTCTACAATGGGTAGTGGAGCAACAAAACAGATGTAGAAGACCATGCAATTTTCCTCAAGAATCCTATCAGATGAAAAGGCAGTTCCTCCTTGTGTGGCAGGCCGACCAGCAGAAGATCCTGCAAAAGTTCATAAAGGAGCAGGCAGATGTGCAGCAGCAACTGATACAGGGTCTGGTGAATCTTATGACTCGGTCCAGCAGATGACCCTGATGAGTTTTTACTAACTTTCAAGAGGGTAGCGATGGGAGCCAGATGGGATAAGAAATCATGGGCTTCCAAGCAGGACCATCCTTTCCCATATGCAAACTACGCAGCTGTGTAGGGCACCAGGAAATTTGGGGCACCAAATTGCCCCAAATTTCCTGGTGTTCTACGAAGCTGTGTGTTGCTCCAGTGGCCAGCCCAATCCCTCGTTTGTGGAGACAGACTTTCCAGAGAGAGAAGTCCAGCTATTTCAGTGACTAGACTTGGGGGGTGGGGGGGAGAGAGTCTTGCCATACTAAGGACAACCAAAAAGAAAAAGGAGGAGACAAGAGAAACTCCTTCAGGGAGCTAGGGCGTGGTTTGCTACCAACATGGGCAACTGGGGCATATAAAGGGGGACTGCCCAGTTATGAAATGTGGGTTCACAGAATGTTGTGGGTGGACTGTGACTAGCAGAGATGAGTGGAAAAGAAGAATGCCTACCATCCCCGTAGGTGGGGAGGAGGCATCAGAGGGGAGTGGTGGACACTGCTTCAGGATGTTCACTGGTCCAAAGGGATTTGGTGTAGCCCCATTGGATGTTGCCAGGCAGGAGCTTAAAACTAGAATGCATCCAAGGCAAGAGAAGACTATGCCCAATGGCGGAGACACCCCTATAGATAAAGGGGAAGTTTAAGTGCAAGTTAAGGGGTGGGTGGTGGATGGACTGCCTCATCCAATCATTACAGGGACAGACTGGAGCCCCTTCCCTTATAAGAGAAAAAGGGGGGTCTGGAGTCCCCACAGCAGAAAGCAGGGCTAACAAAAAATAGGACAAAAGGGCTTGATATAGAAAAATCTGAAAACCCTAGACTTGAGGACACAAGACAGGTGGAAAATAGAATTTCCTTAGGGAAAAAGAAGGAGGAAAAAGAGAGCCCATAACAAGATGTAGGGGAAGATAGTCAGACAGTCCCAGGGAACTTCATCAGCAGGAGTGTGGGAGGAGGAATCTCAGGAACAGTTTGTGGGGCTGGGAGAGCCAGAGTTCCTACTAGAGGAGAAAAAGGAGGGACAGTAAGAGGCTGTACCCCAAACCAAAGGGGGAGAGGGCAAAGAGAGTGGGGAAGTGGGCTGCCTTGGTGTGAGGACCTATAGGCAGAAACTAAGTTATGCAGGCAACCCCCACCCAATAAACGTGATTTCTGTAGGTAGAGAATGGAAAACCACCCTGGAAGCAAATCTGAGCAGAAAGAGTCCAACACCGCCTCTAAAGAAGGAAGGGTATGCGGGGTGGGGTGGGGCGGGGGAGAAACCTGACCAGGAGGCAAGTAGGGAGATGTATGGGGTTAAGAGTGCAGGGAGTTAACAGGTGAGCCTGTATCTGATCATTCCGGTGCCCATTAGTTCCCCCAGAGGAAGCTAATTGGGGTAATTAAAGGTAATTAGCTGGTCAGATGGTGGGCTGGGTAAGCTAAGACTGATAAAGAGGCACAGGAGGGAAAAGCTAACTGAGTTCAGTTTCACAGAAGTCTGAGTGAAGGGAGACCTCAGCTTCTCTCAGACCCCGAGGAGAAGGCCTAATAGGGTGACCAGATCGCAAGAGTGAAATATCAGGACACATTGGGCGAGCGGCGGGGGGGGAAGAGACGACGACAACAGACACAGGTGCACAGAGCCATGAGAGGGGGCCCTAGGAAGCTGCAAGAGGGGTTGTACGGCCCCTGCTGCAGCCCGCACCACAAGCCACAGGGCAAGGACTCATGGCCCCAGCTCCAGCCCCCAGTAGAAGCCACAGGGCCAGGGGCACAGGGCTCCGGCTCCAGCCCCTGGCTGAAGCTGCAGGACAGGGGCGCAGGATTCTGGTTGCAAAGTCAGATCCAGTTGCAGGGCAGGGGAGTGAAGGGTCCCGGTTCTAGCTCTGGCTCCAGCCGCAGCCACAGAGGGGAGGCCCCCAGTCCTGCCTTCAGCCCCAGCTTCAGCCACTGACAGCTGAAGCAAACTACATCACAGAGGTCTGGAATCAGTGAGTCTAAATTATAGACTTAGTCGTAATACATATTTAAACATACAGATTTATTTGTACACTAAACAAACAACAGGGGTAAAGGGCTGGGTTTTTTATTCAGTCAATAAATCAACTTCCCAATTTGCATATCTCTCAGATATGCCAGAAGTCTAGTACTTTTTGGCTGACTTTGCCATAGCCATAACTTGCTTCTGGGCAATCACAAAGCTGTAGAAGTCCTTGCAACTCATCTGGAAATTCATTTTGACAAGGGTTTCACTCCACACCAAGTCTATGCTGCTTCAATTCCGGACATCAGTCCATGCACCTTTCATGATTGAAAATACACGTTCTGAGTATGCATTGCTTACGAGTATACTGAGCACGTATGACACCAGCTTTGCCATGTTCGGGAATTCAGTGCTACTGTCCTTGTTTCTCAGCACTTGAGACCAGAGTTCCCCAACTGAATAGTTTCCAGGCTCCAACTTGGAGTTGATGTCTTTGATGATACAGTACTCATCATAGAGCTGATCAAGATCCACTGTTTTCTGAAGGTTTACAGCTGTCATGGCTGCAGACAGATCCTTGAATTCGAATACCCTATTAATTTTGATGTTCAAGCACTGGGTATTGAACAAGTAGCCAGCTGTTGAAAAATCAAACCATTTCTCCAAATATAGGATCGACAATCGTAAAATTTCAGGAAGTCTTTCTGGAGACATGCAGCAGTGACAGGCAGCATCTCAGTTAATGCACTTTCAACTTTGGAGCCAAAGAATTTGTCATTTTGCCATTGCTGAAGTTTAATTCTCAGAGTATTCATTATGGCATACAGTTCACGTGCTGTCATACTCTCATTTTCCAAACAGAGCACAGTATCATTGAAGATTTTCAGGACATTCTGGAGGAAAAACAGATGAACCTCAACTTTGCTAGGCCCCTCACCTTGTTCACCGTTTTCCCTGTCCTAGAACAGCATCCATAGAAATTTTGGACACTTCTCACTGCCCAGAGAAACAAAGTAGCACTTAACAGCCTGCCACATATTTACAAGCCTGTTTACAGCTGGGAAAAGACTCAACCAGCGCGTCGGAACATGGCGCAGTAAAGTGGCATACCCCATATCCACAAAGTCAAACATACCCTTCAATGCTGCTACTCTCTTAGCAGAACTGCTGAAATGATTGAACATCTTAATCACCAGAGTCTCAATGTCAACTTGTAGGGTATTGCTATCATATTTCACGGCGTTGTGCACAACATGGGCAGGGCAGTTTGCTGGCAAGATATTTTCATTTTGTTTTTTTAAATTCTGGTACACTGATTGTCGCTTTCCATAATTCACGTTTGCATTATCAACACAGTAGGAAGACACTTTGTTTAGGTCTAGTTTGTGTGTCGCAAGTTTTTCAAGTAATGTGTTGCTTATTGCCTCTGCGGTCTCTTTGCTTTGCTCATAGAAGTCTAACAGTTTATCTTGGACCCCATGTTCAGGTGTCCAGTATCTCAGTGATAAGGGGAAAGTTTTCACATTGCCCTTGTTAGATGCATCTGTGGCAACTGAGAAATATGGATCATCTGGCTTGCTGAGGTCTTTTAAAAATTCTGTTGAGAGCGGTGACAGCACATTTTTGATCAATGCCTCCGCTTTAGTCCGGCTACAGCTGACATGCTTTGCAATCGTTGAATCTGGATAGAAGGTAGGTGGCAGTTTAAGTTCACAGTCACACGAGCGATAGGAGTGTTGATGGACTACTGTGTGGTAAACTTGAGTTAGCTCAACAGTGATAACCTTGTTATTGAAGGATTCATTTGGCTTGCTGAAAAAATGTGAGACCATGGTATTGCTCTTGTGAGTCTGGGTGTTTTGTCCATGATTTTTTGATTCAGCATGATGCTTAACATCAGACTCACCGCCATGGCAAATGGTAAATTCCTTCCTGCATGCTTTACAAAAGGCTTTTGAATCACACACATAGGATTTCCGAATCCAGGTGTAAGTGGCTTCCCATTCTGTCCTGTATCTGCACTGTCTCTTTTGTTTTTTGGTAGTTGGCTCCTCCCTTGCCGTTGCCATTTCAGGTGGGGTTTTCGGATGAAGGCCGTTAGCTAGATAGCTAGCCACTGAAAAGAACGGCGCAGTCTCTGTGCTTCTTACTTTTTATTACGTGCCCTCTGTAGTTTGTCCTACAGTGTGCACTGTGGTTCAGAACTGTACACTACCGTAAATTTGCGTTACACCGGAAAACAACCTGAAAAACCAAAAATGCCAGTAGATAACCGATCACAATCAGGTTTAATGGGACATTCCCAATCAACTAATTTTCTATTTCACTACCAAATGTAAAATTTTACCTGAATATCGAGTACATGAAGCAGATGTACGCTGCCAGGTGCAATCCCTGCTTGCTAATGTGGGTAAGTGAACTGGGCAGCAGCCTAGCAGTGCTCAGCCCCAGCCTGCCCTGTGTAGAATCAGCATGTGCAGAGACGGATAGTGTAGACAAGCCCTCAGAGCCCTCCCCATCTAGTGCCCCATCCATGGCTGCAGGAGTATTGCTCCTAGAAGTCACAGATCAGCTACATGCCATTGTAGGCATCCTTCTGCTTCATACATTCCTCTCTACCCATAAAGTTTAATTGACATTGCTCACTGTGTTTTGCCTGTCAGTTTTGATCAAGCCCATCTAAAGAGGGGATGCATGTTTAAAATATCACAGCATAAATAATTTGAATCAAATACAGGTTTGCATTAAAGCTTTGGTGTGTTATTTGTGGCTAAAGTTATTTTAAATCTTCAAAATTTGCCATCATGAATTGGGATGCCATATCCTGGTCAGAATAATCATTGACTCTGAATGCAAATCATCCTTTCCATACCAATGTTTGTCTCGCCTATGTGTGAGTGGATGGTTTTTACAAGACTTTATGACCCCCCCCTCCGAGCCAGACTCTGAATCCAGTCGGGAGAGGGACCCCCCCGCGCCAGTGCCGCTTCCCCTGCCGGGCCGGCCAGGGCTGTAGGGCCAGCGGTGACCCTGTCTGCCAGCTGCGAGCGAGCAGGAGCGTGCGGCGGGCCGGGGCAGTGGACCCACCCGGCAGACCATTAATTACAGTGTAGACATTCTGGCTCAGGTTGTAGCCTGAGCTCTGGGACCCCCCTACCTCACAGAGCCCAGGCTTCAGCCCAAGCCTGAATGTCTACACCACAATTAAACAGCCCCTTAGCCCGAACCCTGTGAGCCCAAGTCAGCTGGCCTGGGCCAGACGCAGGTGTCTAATTGCAATGTAGACATACCCTGAGGTGTGGCCACAGCATGTGGATTACAGGCTTTTTCTACCCTCTTCTGCACTGTGAGCATGTTGCAGCTATTTTTTAATCATTATGAGGCTTTGTTGCACCATGTGTTCACTTGTAATCAGTAATTTTGAATACAGAATGTGGGATCAGTCCTGCAGTCTGTACTAAGGGAAAACATCCAAGCTTTATTTTGATTAGACTAGTTATCTTGTCTGTGCCATGGGCTAGATAGATTGTGGCTTCCAAGCCCCTGCCTTGCATGAGGGTTGGTGAAAAGCACTACCTCAGAAGGCACACTCTCTCCAGTACTGCTCCTTGAGCATGGCATGTGTGTGGTATCCTTTGCACAAGCCCACATTGATTTACCAGCCCACTCCATGTCGGAGGTGCTGCCCTACGGCGAGGACAAGCTGGGCCACTGCGGGGAGGTGGGGCAGATCTCCTTCACCTGCCGGTCGCCTGCAGGACACCAGCAACTTCTTCGCGGGGGGGGGGGGGGCAGAACAAGAGCCCCCCCCCAAGCTGGGGCAGATCGGCAGGAGCAAGAGAGGTAAGGGCCAGGCTCGCCCCGTTTCCTAAAACCTTGCAGCCCCCGCTGGGGGGAGCAGGGGGGGTCTCCCCCGAGCCCGCCCCGCTCCCTTCTCCGCAGCTGTTCGGAATCGGAGTCACTTTGCCCCGCACCCTCCCTGGGAGTCCCCCCTTTGGCCGCCAGGTTTCACACCTGCTTGGCCATTCCCCCACTGGCCATGCAAAATATAGGGGAAACTGAGGCACACAGGATTCATCAAAATCTTTCAGAACATTTGTCACAACTTGAGCCTCCCTCCCCTAAACCCTGCTGGACAGTCGCCCTCCTTGGCTTATTTCTTTCCTCCCCTATTTTTTATTTTCATTCTTTTATTTAAAAAACAACCCCCCCTCCCCAATCACTCAATGTCCCCACCCCCCACTGGCGCCTTCCTCCACAAGAGAGGAGCTGCTTCCCAGCGGGCTGGGGGGTGTAGGAACTGCTATGTTTAGCCCCCTCCCGAAAGAACGTGGCTTCCTGCCCCCGTGCCCACCAGGGCCAGCAGCCCCCTGCATCAGCAGAACGGCGGGGCTGGAGCTGCCGGAGGCCGGAGCCAGCGGCTGCGAGATGCTTCCACCCGGCGACTCTATAAAAGCCCCCCCCCAGCACCCCGCGCTCTCACTGCCTCCGGCGGATCCCCCCAGGCACACAATATACAGCCACAGCAAAAGCAGGAGTTGATCCACTGATTGCTTACCTGGAGCGGCAAGCATCCAGCAGGCAGGTCCCGTTCCTCTGGTTCCTAGCCTAGGGGGGTTGCGTCGCTCGCGGGTCGGGTCGGGTCAAGGGGGGCGGGGGACTCTCTGCCCGCTGCCGGCATCTACAAGCCCCGCCCCCCAGCATGCAGCGGAGACCTCGCTGCCTCACCTCTGTGTGTGCCTGGGGCTGCCGCTGCACTTTGCAGGATCCTGCCGGCCGGCAGGCAGGTGCCAGCTGGGAGTTCAGCTGTGCTGCCCCAGGGGCCCCGGAAGAACAGGTGAGTGGTGCCGGCGGCGCCGGCTTGCCGCGGTCCCCCCGATATCGGGACAAAGTGCATCCCGACCAATGTAAGGTCGGGACGCGGGACAAGTCCCCTAAAATCGGGACTGTCTCGTCAAAATCGGGACGTCTGGTCACCCTAAGGCCTAATGTATAGGGGGCTATTGTAAATAGTGCTGTTGTATGGGACTATAAGAGTGTTGGTGGCAGGGATGAAAGTAACTTAACTTACCGGTATGCCGGAGTCCTGAGCGGGGCGTGGCCTCAACCAGAAGAGGTGGGGCCTTTCAAGATTTAAGGACCCGGGGCTCCGGCCCCTGCAGGGTGCCCCGGGCCCTTTAAAGCACCGTTGGAGCTCTGGCAGCGGGCCTCCCTGCAGGGGCCGGAGCTCTGGGACTTTTAAATTCCCGCCCGAGCCCGGCTGCCAGAGCTCCAGCAGTGATTTAAAGGACCTGGGGCTCCCCGCAGCGGCTGGAGCCCTGGGCCCTTTAAATCACCGCCGGAGAAGCCGGTCCAGTCCGGCACAGCGTACCGGCTCTTGCCGGTCTGCCGTACCAGCTTACTTTCACCTCCGGTTGGTGGAGGGAACTCAAAGAAATGGCATGGTGGATACACTACTAGGTTTCTGTGGTGCAAAGAGGCAGGAGTGGAGCTCACTCTGTAACATATGTGTTCTCATTATTGTTTTCTTTGCTTCTGTCCCTGCTGCTGTCTGTTCCTATTGCATCTCAATTTAATCTAGATTTTAAGTTCTTTTGGTCAGGGATGGTTCCTTACTATATGATCCTGAATGGGGCCTGTGGGTGTTACAGTGATGATGATGATGATGATGTATCATAATTATGATGGGTCATAATTCAAAATGATCTGGACAAATTGGAGAAATGGTCTGAGTTAAACAGGATGAAGTTTAACAAAGACAAATGCAAAGTGCTCCACTTAGGAAGAAAAAATCAGTTTCACACATACAGAATGGGAAGAGACTGTCTAGGAAGGAGTACGGCAGAAAGGGATCTAGGGGTTATAGTGGACCACAAGCTAAATATGAGTCAACAGTGTGATGCTGTTGCAAAAAAAGCAAACATGATTCTGGGATGTATTAACAGGTGTGTTGTGAGCAAGACACGAGAAGTCATTCTTCCGCTCTACTCTGCTCTGGTTAGGCCTGAGCTGGAGTATTGCGTCCAGTTCTGGGCACCGCATTTCAAGAAAGATGTGGAGAAATTGGAAAGGGTCCAGAGAAGAGCAACAAGAATGATTAAAGGTCTTGAGAACATGACCTATGAAGGAAGGCTGAAAGAATTGGGTTTGTTTAGTTTGGAAAAGAGAAGACTGAGGGGACATGATAGCAGTTTTCAGGTATCTAAAAGGGTGTCATAAGGAGGAGGGAGAAAACTTGTTCACCTTAGCCTCTAAGGATAGAACAAGAAGCAATGGGCTTAAACTGCAGCAACGGAGGTCTAGGTTGGACATTAGGAAAAAGTTCCTAACTGTCAGGGTGGTTAAACACTGGAATAAATTGCCTAGGGAGGTTGTGGAATCTCCATCTCTGGAGATATTTAAGAGTAGGTTAGATAAATGTCTATCAGGGATGGTCTAGACAGTATTTGGTCCTGCCATGCGGGCAGGGGACTGGACTCGATGACCTCTCGAGGTCCCTTCCAGTCCTAGAATCTATGAATCTATGTAGATGTCTTCAGTTATGAAATACAGCACAGATCCTTTTTTAGCTAACACAGGGTGCAGAGTCTTAGTGATATTTTTCAGTCATGCCACACAAAAGAAATGGATTGTTTGGTCAAAACAAATCCCCCTCACCTAGCAAAAAAAAAAAAAAAGCGGGGGGGGGGGAACTCTCACTACAGGTATTTCTGCAGCATTCTAGTAGCTTGTATTTTATTATGGCCCTTTTCCAAGTTCTCCATGTTCCTTTTTCCAAAGAGTATATTACTCTGACATAAAGAAGGGTCTAACAGATTGTGATGACATGGACAAACCCCACACTGGACCAATACAGAAAGGAGTTAATGGTCTGTGCAAGAGTCAGCAGCTGAAGCCAGTCTCACAAAAACTGATAGCAATATTTAGCCTGGAGGGAATAAAAAGGAGAAAATGTTTCAGAGGTAAATTGTTCTGACAATGAGTTTTTTGGATTTGAGGCAAAAAAGACTTAGGCTATGTCTACACTACCCGCCTGAATCGGCGGGTAGAAATCGATCTCTCGGGGATCGAATTATCGCGTCTCGTCGGGACGCAACATTCGATCCCCGAATCTACGCTTGTACTCCACCAGCGGAGGTAGGAGTAAGCGCCGTTGGCGGGGGAGCCGCGGAGGTCGATTTGCCGCCGTCCTCACAGCGAGGTAAGTCGGCTCCGATACATCGAATTCAGCTACGCTATTCGCGTAGCTGAATTTGCGTATCTTAAATCGACCCCTCCCTCCCGTAGTGAGGACGTAGCCTTAGAGTTGGGCTAACCAGTATTAACTAACAAAAACCCTAAAAGTATCAATGTCTAGAGAGAAGGTTTAAATTGAAACCGAGAAAGGGGGTGAATTTTGACACCACAGGAGGTGCATAGACTGTTTATCGGAACAAGTGGAAAAGTCACCTGCTCATGTACAACAAAAGCCCTCTCAGGTGTGATGTTAAGGGAAGCCTGTCCCAGGTGTCTGAAAGGGGCATACACTAGTATTTGCTATACTATTCTATCTCCCCTGTGGAGAGAGAAACAGTATGCTATTTCAGATGTTGAAAGAAGGAAAGTCAAAGTGTCCAGAAGAAACAAATGTATCAGCCCAAATCTTGCCTTTCAAGCAGCCCACTTACTACTGTTATGCATGTTTAAAGATGATAATCACAAGTCCCTTGGAAGTACTTTACTTAGACCATGTTTCTGATCAGGCCCCTTTTAAGAAAAAATGATTGCTAAGACTTTCAAAATGGGGTGCCTAAAGCTTCATTCCTAAATACTTAGTTAGGCAACTAAAAAAATTGCCTGAATTCAACTGTGAGCTGATGGATTTTCCATGCTCTCGAAGATCAGGTCACTTATTCAGGTATCTAAATATAGATGATGGAGGCTAATTTGACTGTTGTTTCTTACCCTGTAATCAGAACTGTATGGGCCATACATTGCAAGCTCATAAACCAGAGGGATTCTGGCAACAATGAACTTCATTGTGAACATCACTTTTTGCAACATATGATTTACTAGAGCTTGCAAATGTCTTAGGAAAAACTGCTGTATAAATGTCAGTACAAACTATTTGCTATTTACCACCTGTAAGTGTATTGGTGAGTAAGGTAGTAGGAGGAGTTCCTGACCTGTCTTTAACAACTATAGAGTAACTGTGTGATGGGGTGTACTCCTCACACCTGCCCTCAGAAAGTGGGCCTTCCTGGCCTAATTCAAATCAGCTGCAAATAGGGGAGGTCTGCTCACCTTCCCAGGACTTCAAAAGGTGCAAACAGGGGAGATGTAGGCTGAATGGGTGGTGCTAATTATGAGGAAGCTCATTTGTGAGGGAATAGGTAGGGTTTCTATAAAGCCAGAAGGCAGGCAACAGTGTGCGAGGAGAGAGTGAGGAAGTCTGCAGTCTCTCTCCCCCTTAGAAAAGGGGGAAAGAAGGGGAGATAAAAACCTAGGAGGAAGAGTTTACGTAGTAGTCCTAAGAGAGAGGGTCTGACTAGGGTGGTTGGAGAATGAAAAGCTTGGAGAAGCATGGTAGGAAATAGTCCAGGGGCAAGAGCAATAAGGTAGATATAGCTGCAGACCTTAACTGCTCACTATAGGACCTTGGACTGGAAACCAATATAGAGGTCAGGCCTGGGTTCCCCTACCATCCACTGTAGCATAGTATTGCTAGGGGCTGTGAATGGGAAGATTGCCTGAGTCACTGTGGGAGTGAGAGCAGTGGGCATGAGGAGTGCCTGATGCTGCTTGGGCAGAGAGATTTGAAAAGACTCCCTGGGAAGGGGAAATCAGAGTATAATCTGGCCAGAGGGCCAAGTCACGAGGCGGCTGTTCTGTGACTCCATGAGCAGCAGGACAGCTGACACAGTGTCTGAGCAGAAAGGGGGTGCTGAACTGGGGGTAGCTAATTGCTAGAAGGAGGCACCACTCAGAAGTGAGTAGAGCACTCCATGACAAACACCTATGTAATTCCTGGCCTTTTTCAGAGCTTATAACAATAGGAATCTCTATAGATAGAATGGAAACTACTATGCAACATTATTTATCTAAGTCCCTGTTTTCAGTTCACAATTTTCTGAAGCTGTCCTCTTGAGCTGAAATTCTCTCTAAGTTTGTGCCTGAAGGTAAATTGTTTTGATCAAAAATGGCTCAACTATTCATAAGTCAAAAGAGTGGAAAAGAAAAGGTTACTTGCCTTATGCAGTAATTGTGGTTCTTCGAGATGCCCCCCCTGTGCCTAAGATCAGAGATTTTAGGTAGCAGTGTCCACTCAGCCCGCACATGCGCTTTCCCAGTCTCATGTCTTGCATTGAGGCTATCTAGCACTGTGCAGGCAAACCATCCTCAGTTCCTTCTCTGTTGCAGAGCCCCTTATTAATAGCTCTGAAGTATGGAAGGAGGGTGGGTTGTGGAGAATCCACAGGGACACATCTCAAAGAACCACAGTTACTGCACAAGGTCAGTAATCTCTTCTTCTTTCAGTAGTGTCCCTATGCATGCTCCACTGGGCTTCGGAGTCAAGTCTAGTATTGATTAATCCAAATGTATCACCTATGACTCAGCATCAGATGCTTGCATAATGTTCCACAAAAACATGAGTAGATGTCCAGGTTGCTGCTCTGCATATTTCTGTGATGGGAATGTTTTTTGATGAAGGCTATAGAAGAGTAAAGAGATCTTGTGGAATAAGTTCAAACTCCAGATGGAGGTTGAAGATTGCAGGTATGATAGCAATAGGTAATACAGTTTGATATCCATCTAGAGTCTTTGTTTCGAGGTTGAGGATCCTTTAGACCTCTCTGCAATTGAAAGTAATAGTTTAGGAGATTTTCTGAAAAATTTTGTTCTCGCCAAGTAGAATGCCAAAGCTCTCCTGACATCAAATGTATGTAATCTTGCTTCTCTGTTCTCACAGGGTGGCTTTGGGAAGAAATTTGGGAGGTGAATAAGTTGGTTTATGTGGAAGGCAGTGGCAGAGGATACTTTTGGGAAGAACTTTGGTTGTGGTCTGTGTGACCTTATCCCTTTAAAAAAAATGTTAAGGGTCAGTGTGCCATTAGAGTCCCTATTTGCCTGATTCACCAAGCCGAGGTGATGGCTACTAGGAATGTTGTTTTCATAGGCCTGGTCTACACTAACCCCCAAATTCGAACTAAGGTACGCAACTTCAGCTACGTGAATAACGTAGCTGAAGTCGACATACCTTAGTTCGAACTTATCGCGATTCAGACGCGGTCCACACGCGGCAGGCAGGCTCCCCGTCGACTCCGCGGTACTCCTCTCGCCGAGCTGGAGTACCGCAGTCGACGGCGAGCGCTTCCGGGATCGATTTATCGCGTCCAGACCAGACGCGATAAATCGAACCCGGAACTTCGATTGCCAGCCGTCGAACTACTGCGGTAGTGTAGACCTGGCCATAGACAGATGCGGAAGCAAGCATGTGGCCATGTGTTCAAAAGGAGGCTTTGTAAGGCGCTTGAGGACCAGATTAAGGTCCCATGTTGGTCTAGGATGTCTGATTTGTGAGAAGTTACCCATACCCTTGAGGAATCTCTTTGTTGTTGTAGGATGAGTGAATACAGAGTAGCTGTCTGTCTTGTGATGAAAGGCAGTTATGACTGCAAAATGTACCTTTACTGAATTTAGAAATAATCCTGATTTCTTTTAGATCTAGGATGTAGTCTAGTGCTAGTGAGAGGGGAGAGCATGTGGGGGTAATGTTTTGAGTCACACCAGAATTGGAATCTTCCATTACTGCATATATGTGTGACCAGTTATTTTTCTACTATGTAATAACACTTTGTGACACTGACATACTAGTATTGCCTGACCCTATCAACCTTCAAAAATGTTTGAATTAATGGCCAATTGATCTGACCGTGATAAGGTTCTTCCCCCCAGAATCAGGCTACTCAGAATTCACACTATGGAGTTCAGTATCTTGTGGGGAGTCTCGGAGTGGATGACAAGGACACTCACGCTGGAGGCAAAGTAAAATCTTTGATACGTTTATTAAAACAATGGATAAAGCTAGAAAAGATCCAAGCCACATAATGTGATAGAGATAATACAGTATCGGGGTAATCTGTGGTATCATTCTAGGCATAAGTTTAGAATTGCATACTCATACGCTTGGTTGAGGACCTGGTGGTAAGAGACAAAGGACTAATCTTGTCTCTGGCATGCCACAGTGTCCAATGGTCCAAGTACCCCAACGAGTTGAAGGGTCAAGTAGTACAGAAGTAGACAGCAATGGAAGAGGCCCAGGAAAAAACAGCCTCGGACCACATGGTGACTGCCCTGTTATAAGAGCATCATCTGCTCATTCTCAGTCCTCCAGGCTCATGTTTAGCCTTTTCACCAACAATACTGAGCTGTACTTATTCTATAGGTTAACATATTGATGTGTGTAACTGCCATTTCCGCTCTTGATCACACCGTCACCCCTTGCTTAAGCGGATTTGCGGTTATTACTTCCATGCTCCTTTGAGGTAGCACTTACTGGAACATTCTAACATTGCTCTTTGATCATTTTAGGAGATGCTCAATAAAGGCACTGAGTGTTGCATAATTGATGTGATTATATTTTGCCATAAGGGCCTGATAATTTGCAATCCTAAAAAGCAGGATTGCTGATAAGTATGATTTCCTGCCGAATAAGTCCAGTCTTTTCCAATCATTGTTGAACAGTATTGATTTAGCATGGAGCTGTCTGTCACATTTATTTACAGCATCTACCACAAGGGAAATCTGTGACTGGGGGATGGGTGGGGGGGAAGTCCAGGTATTTAGACAGGTTTCAGAATGGTAGCCATGTTAGTCTGTATCAGCAAGAAGAATGAGGAGTACTTGTGGCACCTTAGAGACTAACAAATTTATTTGAGCATAAGCTTTCGTGGGCTAAAACCCACTTCATCAGATGCCTGCAGTGGAAAATACAGTAGGTTTTACTGTGAAGAGTGTGGTTGGACACAAGGGCTCTGCAGAAGCTCCTGGCTAAGATCCTGCAGGCACTGTAAGGGGCAAGGGGAGAACACTTCAACCTCTCTGGTCACTCGATTACAGACCTCAAAATCGCAATACTCCAACAGAAAAACTTCAAAAACAGACTCCAAAGAGAAACTGCAGAATTGGAATTAAATTTGCAAACTTGACACCATTAAATTAGGCTTGAATAAAGGCTGGGAGTGGATGGGTCATTACACAAAGTAAAACCTATTTCCCCATGCTAATTTTTTCCCCTACTGTTGCTCATACCTTCTTGTCAACTGTTGGAAATGGGCCATCCTGATTATCACTACAAAGGTTTTTTTCTCCTGCTGATAATAGCCCACCTTCACTAATTACCCTTGTTATAGCCAGTATGGGAACACCCATTTTTTCATGTCCTCTGTGTGTGTGTGTATATATATCTTCCTACTGTATTTTCCACTGCATGCATCTGATGAAGTGGGTTTTAGCCCACGAAAGCTTATGCTCAAATAAATTTGTTAGTCTCTAAGGTGCCACAAGTACTCCAGGTATTTAGAGGGGACATAATAATTTTTGTCTGCCTTTTACGTTATCCTGGCCAGCATTTGCCAAATGATTTTGGCTAGATCTAGTAGGGCCTCATTAATCAGGAGTGCAATACAAGCAGAAGGGGACATATGGAGGATGTCCAGCAGCTTGTGCTGTGATTTCTTTACTGCTTCAAAGGGAATCTGAAGTAAGTCTGCTACTTTCTTGATGAGGTTGAAATTGTTTGAAGTCATCTGCCATAGATGATGGAGGAGGCATCACAGCTTCATCTGGAGAGGATGACGAAATGTTTGTTGCTGGAGTAATTTCTTTATCCAGTCTTGGCTCCTGCTTCTCAAAGGTCTCCTCTTGAGGACTATGGGGTCTAGAAAGGGAAGCTGAGGGAGATTATTGTCCTCTATCCATATGTGAGACATTCAAGGTCCTACAGAACTGGTCTATAGGCTACTCATGGGTTCCAATATGGCCACTGGGGTGGTGCAAAGGGCAAGGGTGGTGGTACTCAAGGGTGCCAATGCCAAGTAGATGGGCCTTGCCTGTCTTGTCAATACTGTGGTTCTGCAAGTGTTTCTAGGTGACTCGTCCCCTGACGTTTCCCTGGGGAACTTTGCACTGAGACCAAAGAGATCATCATCATCATCACCCTCTTCTTCTTGGCTCGAGAGAGGTGGAGCAGATAAGGAGGCCGATGGTGAGTGTCTCTACTATGGGGAATTCAGGAGATAAAGATGTGGTCAGTACCTCAACGCTGGTACTGAGTAGCAGGGATTCCAGCATTTCTGAGACCAAGAAGTCCTCAAAGAACTGAATTCCTGTGGTACCATGGTGGTAATTGGTACCAACAGAGTCTGTCTAGAGTGGCCCATCAGTATTGAGGGAGTCAGCGGTACCTGTGATCTGATGATTGGCCAGAAGTTGGCGCGCTGGTGGAAGTGCTCAGAAGGCTCACCTTGTCTCCAGCGATGCCGTTTTAGAAGAGGTAGTCTGGTCTCTACCACTTCTCTTGTCTGACGGTACTGATGCCTCTGAGCCTGTGCCCCTTCAGTCTTTAGGCTTATTGCGGTACCCGTACTTGAGGAGCCCAACGCCTCATGGGTACCATGTCGCGGCTCAGTTGATACCGAGGTTGATGATTTTGCTGGGCATCTCTTTTCCTGATCAATTCGTCAGTCTGGGGACTTGTAGGCCTCTTTTTTGAGGTTTTTATGAGAGGAATCAGCAGATTGCCTCTTTGAATCCACTGGAGTTTGATGTCCTGTGGATATTGATGGTCGTGTCAGGGATTGTTGCACCATCTGGGGCCGGAGGCTGTTCTAAGTGAACTTTCTGTCATAAGGAGTTTGAGCTTAAGTTCATGGCTCTTTCTTGTCCTCAATTTCAGACAGAAAGTACACTTTTTTTGGTATATTGGATTCTCTTAAGCGGCAAATGCAGTGTGAATGGCCATTGCTGACTTGAATTCCTTCTCTGCAGGAGAGAAAGTGCTTAAATCTGGGGGAGACGGGCATGCCCTTTCTTGGGTTCATTCCTCCCCCCCCCCAAGGGGAGAACCGTTATCTCCCTGTCTTTATTGATTTAGTTTTCAAAAGCCACACACAAAAAAGAATAAAACAAAAGGGAAAGGGAATAGTGTTAATCTAGATAACATAAACTCTGCTAGCTACTCTATAAACTTTATTTTAAGTTAAGAAATGAGCCATCTCTCAGACTCTGCTAATGCTCTGTCTCAGGCCAAGGGTGGCTGAGAAGCAACCGAGGACAGTTCACCTGCGCAGCATTAGGTAGCCTAGACATAAGGCATGAGACAGTCTGTTTCTGAAGTTTTTTTGTTCAAATAATCGTGACTTTTAAATCTGTAATAGAATGACCAGGGAGCAGACTTCAAAGAGAAACAGCAGAACTAAAATTCATTTGCAAATTTAACACCATTAATCTGGGCTTGAATAAGGACTGGGAGTGGCTGGCTCATTACAGAAGCAGCTTTTCCTCTCCTGGAATTGACACCTCCTCATCTATTATTGGGAGTGGACTACATCCACCCTGATTGAATTGGCCCTGTCAACACTGGTTCTCCACTTGCGAAGTAACTCCCTGCTCTCCATGTGTCAGTATATAATCTGCATCTGTAACTTTCACTCTATGCATCTGAAGAAGTGAGGTTTTTACCCACAAAAGCTTATGCCCAAATAAATCTGTTAGTCTTTAAGGTGCCACCAGACTCTTTGTTGTTTTTGTAGATATATCTACAGTGGAGCACCCACAGGGATGCTACTTAAAGAAGAAAAATCTACTTTTCTACAGGAGCCTTTGGCTGAACTCCTTTGCACCTGAAAAAGTGCAGCTCCTTTTCTTATCCACCTTGCCCCTTACAGTGCCTGCAGGATCTGAGCCAGGAGCTTCTGCAGAGCCCTTGTGTCCACCCACACTTTTCACTGTAGCTAAATTAGCCATAAGCAAAAAGTATAGAATACTACAATTTTTGAGAAATGGTATGCTTTGCAATCACCTTTTATTATATATGCTCAGTTAGTTGCCTGGGTAACATTAACTGTGGCATATCCTGACTGATGAGTATCTAGCTGTGAAACCTTAGCTTTCTTAACATGGTTTTGTGTTTGGTATGTAGCTGTGGTACATTATTTATTAGTTACGGGTCTGCAAGACATCCTTGCAGTATAGATAAACTTTTATTAACACACTATTTTATATTTACATGCGTCTGACGAAGTGGGTATTCACCCACGAAAGCTTATGCTCCAATACGTCTGTTAGTCCATAAGGTGCCACAGGACTCTTCGTTGTTTTATATTTAAATATAGCTATGTTCATATTGCATATCAGGGCCAAATTTTGACCTAGTAAATCTAAGTATGTTCAAATCTGAAATGTACCTCCATTGAAGTAAATGAAGCAATAACAGGGATTAATTTAGGCCAAAATCCACAGTGAAGACTGTAGCTTTTTAAAAATGATACCCATGTACTATACTTTGAAGTTCGTTTAGAAATCCGCATGTTCTGGGATGCAAGCCAAAACAGAGACTTAGCTCTAAAAGAAAATTTCTGTGTCCATGAAAAAGCCGCTTTCCTTGTGGAAAGCAATATAAGGCTTTAATAATACAAAGAATTTAAATCAGATGTACATTAAGAAATAACAATAAATTAATATTCCAAAAATCAAATAATGTAAAAAAAATCATTAAATGACAGTTTAAGTACCGACCCATTATTTACAAAACCCAGAAGCATAAGAGCCAGGAGATGAATAGTAGAGAGCTTGATGAATGTTTTTTCATAACAATAAACACATTCTTACCAAGTATATAGAACTATACCTCTACCCCGATATAACACTGTCCTTGGGAGCCAAAAAATCTTACCGCGTTATAGGTGAAACCGCGTTATATCAAACTTGCTTTGATCCACTGGAGTGCGCAGCCCCGCCCCCCCGGAGCGCTGCTTTACCCCGTTATATCCGAATTTGTGTTATATCAGGGTAGAGATGTACATATTTTGTCACAACACAACCTTAGCTGTAACCTAACAGTCAGTTTTGCTTTTAGCAGCTATACGGTGGTTCTTCTAACATGTGACAGTGTGGATCCCAGCATGGGTAGATACGTGCCTAGTGTCCGAGCTCAGAATCTTTTGAATACCAGCATCCGGGAGGCCACCCATGGGCTTCCTTGTGCTCTTGTATGAGGGCATAAATGGCAGACCAGCCCCAATCCTCCCTCAGTTCTGTTATCATCCATAGCAGCAAGACTGATCCTGGATTCTATCTGAACCACTTTGGCTTTCTGAGTTTCACAACCTAACTTTTTGTGAAGAAATATCTTCATTTTTTAAATAAAGTTCGTGTTCTTTTTCAAATTTTCAATTGGACGTTCAAAACTAAATGGCAGACCTAAACGCTCTGGGTTTGTCATACCCTTCCTACAATGGCCTGATGCCACAGCAAATGCCTCTTACCCCTGCCTTGGTGAAGGGCACATCCCAGACTAATTCTCCATTTATCATTCCTTCTCATCCTGCACCTGGAAATCGAGAGACATAAGGTTCAAACTGTACCTGTTAGAGCAATCCAGGAAGGGGATGTCCAACCCTGGGGAGGAGACTATCATCTGGCAACTGGCCCCATCTCTGGCTCCAACAGCAAGAAGAGTCAAGTGAACACCTAAATATTGGCACAGGGAGCTCTGTGGAGTCTTCAGCATTGGGAACTTTGGCACCATCAGCGTCATCACTGACCTCGGGACAGAGAGACCCCTCACTGTCCACTTTGAGTATAGAGTGTCACAACTGCTCTGAGTGTAAATGCAGCTCGGCAGGGCTTTCCTGCCCCTCTCAAAAAGAGTACTTGAAGTCTAGGTACAAGTCCTCAATACCTTACCTGACTTCAAGTGACAGAGGCAGGCCACTGACAGGGGAAAAAGGTGCAGGAGATCATACCAGTGCCAGCGCTGATGCTGAGAGCTGTCTCAGTACCAACTAAGCAAACCATTCCAGGTGCTGAGGTATGTGTATTCAAAGATCTACCCTCACCCTTCCTCCCAGCACCAGTACCGATGCCTGCTCCTGCAGCACCAACAGAACTACACTCAGTGCTGTCTGCCATTCCCTGAGGAATACGCCTCTCCTCTGGGAAATTCCTTCTCCCCTATTTAGAATAAGGAGCACTCCCCAAAGGGAGGGGGTGGTACCTTAAAGTGTACTGTAGAAGTTCTCAGTACTGGGTCTGGGCCCAGTTCTGGCAGTGGTTGGGCCACCCACAATCTGGCCAATACTTCTCACAGGTCCTGGAGTGGAGCCCTGTCACAGAGTCCCTTTCTTGTCACCAGAGGAACCTCCACATGAGAGGATAAAGCAAGCCCAAGAGAAGCTCCAACTTCCCTCTCTGCCTAAAGAATCAGCCTCTTTCCCTGACAGGGTAGTTGCCTCTTCCCTGACACTGGCCATGGATGACTTTTGACCCTTCAGAAGCTGCTCTCCAGCACAGCAGACACCTTGCAAATTGAGATGACAGTACTCGAAGAGAACATGTATAAACTGTTCAATATCCTCAGTGCCCACAAGGATCTCCCTATCAATTAACAAACATATATTGGGCCCTGCAAAAGGCCTTTGGCATGCCCCGGCCTTGCTTCCTCCAATCTTGATAGCGGCCTTCGTTTGCTTCAAGTCCAGTCCAAGGGAATTGAATGGTCCTTTGTTTCCCACACTGGGATCACTGGTTTGGCGATCCAAGAAAAGACTAGCTCTAGTACATGGATGCTAAAAAATAAGGACCTGTAGTGGGGTGGCTTGGTGGTCTGAGCCTCTGACTCTGGTCTCTCTATCAGCCCAATAAAAACAATAAGGAGTCCGGTGGCACCTTAAAGACTAACAGATTTATTTGGGCATAAACCCCCCCCCACTTCTTCAGATGCCCAATGTGGCCTGGATCACCTGGATGGGGTCCCAGCTGGGTCAGTTTTCTTGCTGGTAACCCCTCATCCTTTCTGTCCAAGGGACAGATGTGCAGGTGAACGAGCCCTTGATGGTGTGGCTGATGTGGTTAGGTCCTATGATGGTGTCCCCTGAATAGATATGCGGACAGAGTTGGCAACGGGGTTTGTTGCAGGGATTGGTTCCTGGGTTAGTGTTTTTGTGGTGTGGTGTGTAGTTGCTGGTGAGTATTTGCTTCAGGTTGGGAGGCTGTCTGTAAGCGAGGACTGGCCTGTCTCCCAAGGTCTGTGAGGGATCATTCTTCAGGATAGGTTGTAGGTCCTTGATGCACTGGAGAGGTTTTAGTTGGGGGCTATAGGTGACGGCTAGTAGCGTTCTGTTACTTTCTTTGTTGGGCCTGTCCTGTAGTAGGTGATTTCTGGGTACCCTTCTGGCTCTGTCAATCTGTTTCTTCACTTCACCAGGTGGGTATTGTAGTTTTAAGAATGCTTGATAGAGATCCTGTAGGTGTTTGTCTCTGACTGAGGGATTGGAGCAAATGTGGTTGTATCTTAGAGCTTGGCTGTAGGCAATGAATCGTGTGATGTGGTCTGGATGAAAGCTGGAGGCATATAGGGTAAGTACAGCAGTCAGTAGGTTTCCGATATAGGATAGTGTTTGTGGCCATCGCTTATTTGCACTGTAGTGTCCAGGAAGTGGATCTCTTGTGTGGACTAGTCCAGGCTGAGGTTGATGGTGGGGTGGAAATTGTTGAAATCCTGGTGGAATTCCTCAAGGGCCTCCTTCCCATGGGTCCAGATGATGTTGTCATCAATATAGCGCAAGTAGAGTAGGGCGGTAGGGAACGCCCCTACTCTAGAGCTAAGGAAGCATTCTAAGTCAGCCATAAAAATGTTGGCACAAAAGGACTCCTTGTTGTTTTTGCTGATACAGACTAACACCCTAAAATTCTTTTCAGAGTGGTAGCCGTATGCTGCAGCTATGTCACAGACCACCAGTCTTAAACCCTAGTTCTCAGGGCTCTTAGGAGTTAGTTATTTCCAACCTGCCAACAGTTGCCACAATAGAAGCTGAACCCCGATGGAGGACTCCAGTCCTGGAATCTGATTGGCAGAATGCTGGGGGTCCACTGAGCTGCCCTTGCAGAGCTTGTTCAGCTCCGCCCGCCAGGGGATAGGGGGGTGGGGGGCTCTGTCCTTTTCATGCTGTACCCCCTCCCCCAGGCACATTTCCAGGTCTCTCAGCCCCTCTCTCCAATAGCTGGGCCTGAGCATGAGGCAGAGGGGGTGGGACAGAGCCGCTTCTCCTGCCAGGTGTGAGGGTGGCCACTCCGGGTTGCTGCCTCTATGCAGCGCAGCAGCTGCCTGTGAGAGCCCAGCTGGGGAGGTAATGGCAGCCTGCCCTCTCTGCTCTGGGCCCACCCAGGTCCAGCTGCTGGGAAGAGCGGGGGCCCTCTGGTTTTGCTTCCCCCCCGGCATGTTTCTGGCTTGCTTGGTCCCACTCCCTGGGCCTGGGTAGGGAGCGGAGGGGGTGGGCCACCGCTGCCTCCCCAGCCAGGCTCTTGCAGGCAAAATAAAGTACCCTGCAGCGACTGTAACCTTGGTCCTAAAAAGCTAGGCCTCTGTCTCCTGAGTTAAAGGAAAATCTGCTAGAAGTCAGCTAAATAAATAACTTTATGTTCTTCCTAAGCTGCAGCCAGCTACTAAAGGGTAACATGCTCACAATGTGCCTACCTGCTCCCACTTTGGGTGCTGCAACAACACTAGGGTTACCGTTCGTCCAGATTCCCCCGGACATGTCCGGCTTTTCTCAGTTAAAAATAGCATTGGGGGGAATTTGTAAATGTCTGGACTTCCCCCCCATGCAGAGTGTGCGCGGCTGACAGGGCAGCCGGCCGGATGGTGCTACTTGCATGGGGCTCCGGCAGCCAGAGAGAGTCCCTCCTCCGCTTCCCCCTCCTCTCCCCTGCAGCTGAGATCACTCCCCTCCTCTCTCTCTCCCTCCTTCCCCCTCCCTGCATTTGCAGCCAGCCGGCCGTTCGCAACGGGCCTCCGGCAGTCTGGAGCTCCTCCCCCTGCCCAGCGCGCTGCTCCGCAGCACTCTGCGAGGGCAGGAACCGGGCTATGTGCTCCGTGGGGGAGCGCGGCAGCGTGTCGGGCTGCGCGTGAAGCCCGACACGCTGTTCTGAGCGGCACGGTAAGGGGGCCAGGGGGTCAGAGAAGGGGCAGGGAGGTTCTGGAGGGGGCAGTCAAGAGACAGGGAGCAGGGGGAGGGTTGGATGGGTCGGGAGTTCGGGGGGGGGAGCTGTCTGGGGGTTGGGGGTGTAAGGTTTTGGATAGTCAGGGTACAGGTAGGGGGTAGGGTCCTAGTGGGGCAGTTAGGGTGGGGGGGTCTCAGGAGGGGGCAGTTAGGGGACAAGGAACAGGGAGGCTTAGCTTGCCAAAACTAAATTTTAGCTATTTTGGTTTCCATGCTCTAAATTTTCAAATTTTTAATATTGTTTTGAACATTAATTTATTTAGTGTTATTTAATATCTGTCCTTCAATAGAATGGTTTTAATTATATAATAAATACTTATTAATGGATGAAATTCCAATTTAAATTATTAGTTTTTTTTTTTTTTTAAATTACTGGATGTGGATGCGGACTGGCCGCGTATAATAACCAGGAAAGGGCAGTTAGTCACGCCTGTACATAAATAGGGGGTGGGGTTCTGTAGGGCAGTTAGGAGAAGGGGTCCCAGGAGGGGGCAGTCAGGGGACAGGGAGCAGAGGGGTTTAGATGGGTCGGGAGTTCTGGGGGGGGGCTGTCAGGGAGTGGGGAGTGGTTGGATGGGGCGTGGGAGTCCCTGGTGTCTGTCTGGGGGTGGGGGTGTGGATAAGAGTTGGGGCAGTCAGGGGACAGGTAGGGGGTAGGGTCCTAGGGGGCCAGTTAGGATGGGGGGAGGGTCTCAGGAGGGGGCAGTCAGGGGACAGGTAGGGGATAGGGTCCTAGGGGGCCAGTTAGGATGGGGGGAAGGTCTCAGGAGGGGGCAGTCAGGGGACAAGGAGCAGGGAGGCTTAGGTAGGGGGTGGAGTCCTGGGGGGCAGTTAGGTAGGGTTACCATACGTCCGGTTTTTCCCGGACATGTCCGGCTTTTTGGTCCTCAAATCCCCGTCCGGGGGGAATTGCCAAAAAGCCGAACATGTCCGGGAAAATAGCTTTGCCGGCATCCCTGCCCCAGTCCCCTGCTTACCTTGCGGCTCCCGCAGGCTGCGAGCTGCAGGCGGATTCCCCCGCGGCGGCTGCTGCTGCTCCCCCCAGACACCTCAGCTCTGTGTAGCTGAAGAGCCGAGCTGCCCGAGCGCTACCGGCTTCACAGTTTGCCGGGCAGCCCCCAGACCTCCAGACCCTGCGCCCCCGGCCGGGTGCGCTGGGGAAGCGCCCGGCTGGGGGCAGGGTCTGGAGGTCTGGGGGCTGCCCGGCAAACCGTGAAGCCGATAGCGCTCGGGCAGCTGTTTTGCGGCTGGAAGGGAGGAGGGGGAATGCGGGGCGCTCAGGGGAGGGGGCGGAGTTGGGGCGGGGACTTTGGGGAAGGGGCAGAGTTGGGGCAGGGAAGGGGCGGATTTGGGGCCGGGGGCGGGGCCAGGGCCCCGTGGAGTGTCCTCTTTTTTTAATGAGGAAATATGGTAACCCTAAACAACACCCATTCCAAATTAAGAGAGCAAAACTGGGACCCAAACTATACCCACCAAAAATCATGTATAATGTTACTTTTTTCCAACCATCTTTTTTTCAAATACAGGAGGCACATTGGTTTTTAATAACATGTAGCTCATATCGTTTGATTTTTCTTCAGACTTTACAGAGATGTTCCCCTTTGCCTTCAGTTTTATTCTGGCATTTTTTCAGGACAAACAGTTTTCTAAGTCATCATTATAGAGGGGATAAAATAGGGCTCTGTCATAGAAGCTGACTGCAACTTTATCTAGGGAGAGGCTACCACATCTCCATAATACATTGCATCAGATTCAGGCAACCTCAGGCTTTCTTGTGAGCGATATATTAATAAATTTTCTTTGAATAATTTATAATGTTGCTATGCAAACTAGTTACAGTATTAGGAGTCCTAGAAATGTCAGGTTTCTAAAAAAGTCTTCTATTGGTAAACATACACAATGCAAAATACTACATTAATGCAATACTGAGGCTGTCTTTAAACCCACTAAAGGTAGGAAACCCAGAGTTAAGGTTCCCATGACAACCTTTATGTATGCAGTGCTATGGTTTTAATTACCTGCTTTATGTATAACTCTATAAGTACCCTATTTTCATTTTATGGATTTTAGGTACACTGAGCACTATCTATAGTACATCTTAATTACACTTGCACTACTCAGCAAATCTCATACATATGAGTTAACTATAGTAAACTGATGTATAGAAATATCTTTCATAGAAACATTCAGTTGTCTGTTATATGCATCCAGATAAGATAATTATAGCTTACTTGCCTGCCCCACTGTAATGCATTGGCTAATCCTGTTTCTCAGAGTTATAGTAGCAGAACACCGATAACTCATTATAATATAGAGAGCTCCTAGAAGTCAAGGCAATATAAAGGATGAGGTAAACTGAAACCAGTACTTAATGGTAAATTGAACCAGAATGATGGTCACTTTATTCAGCTCAGCATGAAATTATAGCTTCCATATCCTACACATACGTTGTTCCCCAACACTAGCACGTCCTTTACAAGGGCAGCACTATTGCTTACTTTCCTCCTACTTCCTTCAATTCACAGACAGCTTGACTGACAGCGTGAAATCCTTGCAAAGCTCTTATTAGGCTGCCAGGATCACTATATACCCATACAAAATTAAGAGTTACTTTTTGTGAGTTTCTGACCCCTAGAAAGGGGCAAGTTTAGCTGCAGTTTTGCTGTACTTAATTTGATCATTGACTCTGCTAATCCTTTAAGGGGTGCACAGAACTTTAAAGTTGGGGTTACTAGAGTCTAGTACCTCAACCTCTTGACCTCTTTTGAATGAGATCCTGAAGGGTATAGGAGACTGCAGGGCAGATTATTTAGCAAAAGAGGACCTATCTCAGTGCAAGCAGGAAGTGAAGCACCGTTTGGTGAATTTTGTAGGGGATATTTTATTTACAGGCACCTCTAGGAAGTTCATAGTTTCTGGCAGTGAGAATCTATTTTAGAGCAGGGAACCTGCATGCCTTAAATTCCATAAGTACTCAGTAAAAGTTTGGAAGACTGTCACCAAAAGAATATAATAAAAAAAGAAAAGAATGTGTTTGTTAAAAAGCAGATTTGAACACCATCTAGTGGTTTTCAGTTCTCAAACTACTAGTAGTACCTCTGGCAAATTTGTAGGGATAATATTAAATGTACAAAAATTAAAAGGTGGGAATGAAGGCCTGGAAATAAAACAACCTGTTTTTATGTCTGCAGTTGTCATTGGCAGTAACCTGTTTAGAAATGCATAAATAAGGGTTTTTTTTAATTTGACAAACTAGCAAATATATTTGTTAAAGTAATCATCAGTTATTTAACACTGAATAAATAATTTGAACCTCCACTAAAGTCACCAATTACAAAGGGATCAAAATCCAGTGAACATCCTCAATGAACAACAGTTTGGAGGAGAAGAGCAAAGGGAAATGTTATAAATCTTGAAATCCATATAACTTGGTCAGTAATAAAGCCTTGTACATAACTCTATTAAATACCACTTGCAATATATCACTACACATAAATATCCTACATAGTCATAAGTGAGAAATTGACATTACTATGTTAGCATACAATTTAATGCAAGACTGGAACATGACTACTCCTCAAAGTAAAAGGGAAGCGGGGATCAAATTCAAATACACCTCTACCCCGATATAACGCGACCCGATATAACACAAATTTGGATATAACGCAGTAAAGCAGCACTCCAGGGGGGCAGGGCTGCGCACTCCAATGGATCAAAGCAAGTTCGATATAACGCGGTAAGATTTTTTGGCTCCCAAGGACAGCGTTATATCGGGGTAGAGGTGTAGTTGCTTGACTTTAGCTACATTATAATCTAGCTAGGAAGAGACTCTATCCCATCCACTGGCTCTTTTAACAAAGATTCAATGGGTCAAAATCTCTGCTGACATAAGTAGATAAGTTCCATTGATTTCAGTAGTGTTTCAACCATTTATGCAATCAGGGAATTTGGCCCAATATCTTATAAGGTACTGTCATCTGAAATTTGACTCTAGGAATTTCAACCTTCCAAACAATTTATAAAAAAGGCAACTGAAGTTCTGATGCTTAAACAGCTTAAACCTTTCTTAAGTCTTACTTTCCACCCTAAAAGTGTTAAACTAATCCCTAATAGGAATTTGATAATTTCTTGCAGCTCCAGAATGGACAAAGAAACAGGCTGAGACAATAATTATTACTTTCAATCCTATCAGCAAGTTGAAGACTCACCAGGGGCCAGTCCTCTTCAAGCTGTAGAGACAACAATGTGGCATCTCCTAGAATCTTTCTTTTTAACAAGACAAAATACAGTGAGTTTCAATGGTGAAAAATCCAGGCACCAGGCAGTCAGGTACAATTCCTAACGTTGGCCCTGATCTTCCAAGTGACTCTGTGTGGATGAAATCCTGAGCCCATCCAGAGGCCTTCTGATGTTAATGAGGCTTCATACAAATGTGATTCACCCCCACTCTGCAAATTGGGGGCCCTTGATAGTATGCTGGCATCCTTAGGTATGAGAATAAAGAACATGGAGTCTTAATAACATGCAAATTGCAACTAAAATCTCTCGAGGTTAAAAAAAAATTTGTATTTTAAAAAAAGGCTACTGGGCTGACTGAGGACAAAGAATGTTGGAGAGATAACTCAGAGTCAAAAATTGTAGAATTCTAGTATTCCTGAGCAAATCAACATTTACTAGTACACCTCTACCTTGATATAATGCTGTCCTCGGGAGCCAAAAAATCTTACTGCGTTATAGGTAAAACCGCGTTATATTGAACTTGCTTTGATCCGCCGGAGTGCACAGCCCGCCCCCCCGGAGCTCTGCTTTACCGCGTTATATCAGAATTCGTGTTATATCGGGTCGCGTTATATCGGGGTAGAGGTGTATTGGTGGAAGAAGAAAAAAAGATACCTCTTCTGTCAGGGTTAGAACTCTTAAGATTACTGAATATGTAGTTAATTAGAAAACAAAAACTATGTTTAGTGACAATTAAGGTGGTGACAAACCCTCACCTGTGGAAAACCTTAAAAGCACAGAAACAAGAAATTAAGGGCAAAGATTCCTGCATTCATTTCCACATTTCCACATTCATATTGCCTCCAACAATAATGCACTCCATAATTACTCCCACTCGCCTTTTACTTCCATCAATTGTAGATACCCAAAAGGAACAGGTACCCCAACTTCATCAAACTTGCACCCTGATGCAAAACCTTAAGTGACCTCATGCTTTTATATCAAGTGATCAGCATAGCTGATTGTTGCACATTCAGTGCATATGGGATATTGTTTTGTCTTAACACTTTTGATATCCTGATCTTTTATACAGCTTTGCTGTACCTCAGTAGATAGTTATGCAGAGACAAGGAAAAGGGGAGCAGCACCTGCCTGGGAATCACAGAAAAACTGTACTGTTGAAGCTGCTCCTGACCGTGCCAAACCTCCTGCAGGATCTCAGAGGATGTGATGTACCTCAATTTTTTTTGTCTAACATTTTCTCAACATTTAAAAGTTAACAGAAGTAAGTACACAAAGAGCAGTCCTCCATGATGAACTCCTTTCAGCAGGAGCCAACTTCCACGAAAAGAGGAGTCTATGTCATCACTCCCCAAAACATAGCCTCTCATTGGCTTCTGGTATGCTAGCAGTTCTGCCTTTTGCACTCTCCTTTTGGGACCCAGTCCCTTCCTGTGTGAAGCATACGTTCTCAGCATTCAAAAATACCTATGCTAGATAACTCCAAGTATGACAGCCGATTGTGACATTAGCCAGGGTACAATCTGGACTGATGGACAGCTGTGTCCTATCAATTTTCCAACCTGGGGTGCTCTTTACTCTGCTTTGCTGTGAGAGCAACCACTCCTAGCCTGCTCTCACGCAGTTCCAGCTATATGGGAAGAGTGCCTGCCACTCATGAATTACACTGCAGGTCAACACCAGCAAACTCCCAGTCCCAGTCTTTCCCCCCAGCAATGTGCATTTTGTACTGCCCAGCACCCTCCTGGACAATACAAGCTCAGATAAAGTCCATCATATATTAGTAGAAAATTATATCCACAAACCATATTATCCCAAATGGAGTTTTCCCAAACCCTTCAATCCAAACACACTGATTTAGATAAAACAGCAACACCAATGTATTAACTACAAAAAGATAGAATTTAAGTGACTACAAGTAATGAGGCATATGTCAGAATTTGTTACAAAGAAATAAAAGATGAAGCACAACTTAAGCTCAGTGAATACAAAGCAAAGGTGTCTCTCACCAGTGTTCCAGCAATCTTACTGGCTGAACCTCTTTTAGTCAGGATCTCTTTCCCCTTCCCTCTGTCCAGTGCTGCTTCCTTTGTTCTTCAGGGGTTGATGCTGTCATGGGTAGAGAGCAAGGGAGAGATGATTTGGGGCATCTGCCCTCTTCTCTTATAGCCCTTTCTCTTGCACAAGAATCCTCTCCAGCTGATGTTCAGGAGACAGAAAGTCGGGATGGCCAGGGACCTTAAGCTGCTTCTTTGTCAAAATGTAAATCTTTTGTCCACACCCTCTCTCCTGCTAAAGAGTGGCCCCTTGATCAGGTGATTGTCCCTTTGATCCCATTGACACCTGGCTGAGGTGTGAGCTAGCCTTTCGTCTCTGGGAAACTTGTTTGTGATTGCCCTCCAGAACATGTTGGAACATATCTCAGTAATATCACAGTGGAATCTTATATCTTTACATACAATGTTACCACTCAAATTTACCAGGACAATAATTATCAGCAAATCATGAGTTTTCAAATGCTACGTTACACTTTGTACAAAATTTAATATAGTCTTGTAAAAGGGGTGAACATAGAGATACAGACTGTTACACCCATTCTTGGCCAATGCCGGGAATTGAACTGGTGACTTCCAGAGGTTTAAAAAAATATATATGCTCCTTAACTGCTTGAGCATGGCTCTCAGGGTGAGAGCCATCACACATAGGCACCAACTCCATGGGTGCTCTGAAGCTGGAGCACCCACAGGGAAAAAATAGTGGGTGCTGTACTCCCCACCATTCCCCTCCCAGTGCCTCCCACCCACGGGCAGGCCCCATGGATCAGCGCCTCTCCCTCCCTCCGTGTGCCTCCCACCCGCTGTGATCAGCTGTTTCATGGCGTTCAGGAGTTTCTAGGGAGGATGGGGGAGGAGCGAGGATGCAGCGCGCTTGGGGGAAGGGGCAGAACTGGGTGGGAAGAGGCAGGGCAGGGTCTTGGGGGAAGGGGTGGAGTGGGGGCAGGGTATGGGGTAGAGCCAGGGGTCAAGCACCCCCGAGCACTTTGGAAAGTTGGCATGTGTTGTATCACAGACTTATAGCCTGTGTGGCTTGGACACAGAGCATATGTATTCACTGCATCTGGGAGTGAGCCTCCCAGCCCAGGTCACAGACTCTCACACTAGCATACTAAAAATAGCTGTGGAGAGGTTGCAGCAAGGCTCTGAGGCCTTGTGTCAGAGCCTGAGCACCAGCTTGTGTCGCAATGTCAAAGCACTGACTATACAGCTATTTTTAGCATGCTAGCGCAAGCCCCACCAGCTCAAATCTGTGGACCTAGGCTAGGAGGCATGCTCCCACATGCAGTGTAGATATACCCAGAAAGGACATATGTCATAAACAGACAGTTAAGGGTTAATCCTTCTTTTACCTGTAAAGGGTTAAGAAGTTCACCTAGCCTAGGTGACACCTGACCAGAGGAACCAATGGGGGGACAAGATTTTTCAAGAGGAAGGAGGGAAGTTTTGCTTTGTCTCAGTGTTCGTTAAGTTTTGTGCCGGAGAGAAAAAAGATCCAGGAATCAGCCTCTTATCAGAGTAGTGAGTATTAGAGAAAAAATAAATAGGTTTATGTTTATTTTCTTTTGTGACTTGTCTTGTGCATTAGAGGGAATATCAATCAGGTTCTTAAAAAGAAGGCTTTTAATTAAAGAAAGAAAGAAAGGTGAAAGGAAAACCTCTGGGAGAGAGCATACAAGCTTCTCTCACAGACAACAGATTCAAAACACAGAGGATGTTCCCCTAGGCAAAACCTTAGTTACACAAAAGAAATCCCAATTTGATTTTCCCTCTAATGCACAAGAGGCATTAACCCTTAACTGTCTGTTTATGACAACATATAACACACATACCATATTATTTCTCTGAACAGGGCCGGCTCCAGGCACCAGCTTGTCAAGCAGGTTCTTGGGGCGGCCACTCCGGAGAGGGGCGGCACGTCCAGCTATTCGGCGGCAATTCGGCGGACGGTCCCTCACTCCGGCTCGGAGCGGAGGACCTCCCGCCGAATTGCCGCCGCAGATCGCGATCGCGGCTTGGCTTGTTTTTTGGCTGCTTGGGGCGGCCAAAACCCTGGAGCTGGCCCTGTCTCTGAACTGTCCGGGAGAGGGCTGGACATTGCAGGGCACATGGTTTTGAGAAAATTTGGGCACGCCTTGGAGTCACTCTGCAAGTAGTAACTAAGGCTGGTGGAAGCCAGAGTGGGGCCATGAGGCTGTAGACAGGCCACTGGGGTCAGAGCTTGTGAACCAGGGCTGTCTAGCACACAGACAGGGTGCAACTTGTATGCTGGTTGTGGGTGGCACAGGTTGGGAGCTACAACAGCAAAGCATTGTGAGGCACCCAGGGTTAGAGGGTAGGCAGTGACACAACCCCTCACTGCTTTGGATTGTACCCAGAACATGACATTCATAAAAGCTATAAAGATTAATATTTTTCATTACCTTCCAAAACTTGCACACTGTTGTCCAAAAGTTCTCCCTTGCGAGCCAGTTTGCTCACTCTGGATGGACCCAAAAGCATCAAGCATGATAACCAAAGGCTTAATGTCTTTTTACTAAGATTTGCTTTAGTGGACCTCTCTCTTCTTTGCAACATCTCTTCAGGCCATAAAGAATATCCACATGACTCCTAGCAAAAGGAAGAATGACTGCAGACCCAGCAACCATTGATCTATCAATGAGACTATCACCAACATCTTCTGAAAGTGATACGTGGGGAAAAGCCTGCTTTCATGAGCACTGCAATAACAGTTAAAACATGAATGGCCACCAGCTTGCTCTGCCCCCCTTACTATGTTTCCCACAAGTTCAGGGACTGTAATATTTCCTAGCCCTTCTGTTGGGATCTGGGGAAGTGAATCTGGCCCTATATATTTACAAGTTTGTTTGTTTTAACGGGAAGAGTTTACCTGTGAACTCTGACTTAGTCCTTGACACTTAACAGCAATTTTTCCATTGCTTGGAAAATCTGTAGCTATATACTCTTTATTCGGACTCTCTTTTCTGCTATTTTCTTTCCTATGCAGAACCAGCAGGGAGCCCCAGTGTTTCCTGTCAGGAAACAAGAGCCCTCTAATATTTTTCTCAACTCAAAACCTTTCTCTTCCTCAAGGCAAAATTGCCTCAGGGAGATAGCCTGATATTTTCCCAATTAATCCCTTGCCTCAAGGGCAGGGTCTCAGGAACCCCATATACTAACAGTACTAAGAACTGACAGTATAAATCCATCTGCCAAAGACCTACTGTCACTCCCAACTGCCGCAGAACCTTCTGATTTCAATATTCCATCCCTTCAACCTTTAAAGGACCATTACACAATGTTATACAGATGTGCACATTAATATGGAATATCCCTGTTTGTGCTACTACATTAAGACCATACCATCAAAAAGAGATCTCTATTCACTTTGATTTTATTCTGCTAATATTGAATTACCTTTCCTTTGGTGATTTTTTTTTTTCAGGCTGTACTGCAGGGACCATTACAGGACTTCATTCAGTTGCCTGGGAATGGCTGGAATGACCATCCTGAGTCTGCATCCCACATGCAGAAATTTAAAGAAGGTTAATTAATAACTTCAAATCTCATGGCTATCATAGAGCTAACAGAAGAACTAGGAAGCCTGTGTTATCCTTTCCCTCTCCAGCCCAGCCATCCCTGTTTGTCCGCTGGCCCTGCCACACCCATTCTCACTGGCACATCTTCTTTCCCACCTACCAGTAACTGGTCCAGTTCATCATCTAAAAGCTCTGTCGTCTTCTGCCTGCTTATTAGTCTGTCCTATCATCTGAAAGTTCCATTGTCTCCATATCCCAGTCTCACTAGTCAACCAGTCTCCCTAGTAAAGCTTACTTTTTCCACCTGAGATCTCTGCCTCCTCACAATTCTTGAAAGCAAAGATGTCATCCCCCATGCTTGTGTAACTCCCAGACTTATACTGCAGAATTATTAATTATTATTTTATTATATTATTTTATAAGTCCAAAGAAATGGAATGAAGCATTGGGGAGGAGACATGGGTTTTAGTTGAATCATCTGTGTCTGTGCATATGTGCAGAGATCAGGTCATGGCAACTTAGAAAGGGCCAGAGACATCTAGAGGAGGAAGGTATGTGATAGTTACTAGACATGCTCAATAGCTCTTTTTAAAGCTGTACAGAAATTTTCCATTAAAGGTAAGCAGTCTGTCAGGTCCACACATTCACCCTCTGAGAACTGAGTCAGAGGTTAAGTGGGAAAGGTTATAAATATGGGAGTTGGAGAGAGCCCTAGAGAATCAATGGCTGATCAATGCATAGCTAAGAGATCTCTGTGTTATGAAGGCTGCATCTCAATACCTGTACCATTTTGGATATAGATTCTCTGTTTTGCTAGAAAATGGAGACAGTCAACTATTAGTTCGGGCATTGGAATTAGCTACTGGCTGCTAGGCTCTTAGGACTGTTGTTTTGCTGAGGATATTCTGAAGTATTTGGATGGGATCTTAGAGGCTTCTATTCTCCTTAGGCTCTGAAGAATCCAGGTGACACACACATACATTTTGAGGCCATGTTATAGGGACTGAGAAATCCTTTCTGTGAAAATGTGTCTCTATGTGTGTACCAAAATATAAAATTATATATGGTCTTTTGAAACCTTGCACAGAAGTATACATAACTGCAACAAGTGGGGAAGTCTGTACAAAGAACCCCCATAAGTTTACTGCCAAATAGTCTTGTTTAAGAGGTTATTCAGAAGTATTCCAAATACTGTTTGCAAATATTTGTGTATGTGTTAAATGTTTGTTCACTAAGAAATTGCATAGTATGCTCTATTTGAAGCTGATTAACAGCTGTTATTAACACCTATATTCAGGGTTTTGCATACTATAGCTCTGAGTTTTAACTCCATGTTATATGTTCTGAAGGCTTGAAAACACCAAACCCTGGCTTGTGCTTCACCACAGAGGCTTTGACAGAGTGAGAGTAACCTCAGGCTGACTCTCCACACTTTGCAAGCTTCCCCATGTGGGCCAAATTGAGGAGATAATTGGTTAAGAACTGGATGAGTAAACAACTAACAAGGTGATTCAGCTTGTCAGCTGGGGACAGTTAAAAGAGAGACAGGAAGAAATAGGAGAGGAAGAAGAAATCTGGAAGGAGGGGCTAGAGAAGTCCAGGATCTCATTGTAATCTCTAATTCTCTTTCTCCTTGTGTGTGGGGAGAAGGTAAAAGCCTTATGTTGTAGGGAACAAGCATTTGTATAGTATATTGTCAATAAAGCATGTGGTGTTGAACCTCTGCAGGAGTTTGTGGGGACTGTTTGCAGTAAGGAATCCATGGTGAGGGAATACTGCCTTGTGATAGAGGCAAACTGAGATGCAGGAAAAGGGGGAGTATAATAGTTATACAAAATATTATCTCAGCAGTTAGTGAGTGAGCCAGATATTCACATTTAGGAAACAGAGAAAGTGGGGGAGGCTTTGCACCTATGTAAGGGGGCTGTTGGCCCCTTACTGAAACTTGGTGAGATATATATACTTTTTTTTTTTTTTTTTTGGTTGTCCCTCTTCCACTACCAGGAGAAAGGGGAAGGGCCAAAGAGAAGTCAGGATCCTGAAACTGAGGATTCTTCCCAGGGCCAAGTGGGAGAGGGCAATGTTACCAACTTACCATTTTGTCATGAGTCTCATGATAATTATTTTCCTTAAAGCCCCAGCTCCTGGAGTCAAGTGGATATGTGATGATTTCAGTCTTCATTCTTAAAGAAAAAGTAAGTTTCTAGCCCTTGTGGCTGTGAAGAAAATTTCAAAATGTGACCCCAATGCGCACCCTAAAGCTCAAAAAGCAGAAAGCAAACTAAAAGAACACCAAATCTATTATTGTTACAGAATTTCATGATTTGTGGTGAGCCTGACTCATGATTTTTGAATATTTGGGGTGGGCAATACTGAGAGGGCAATGCTCTAAGTCAGCCCAATTGACAGGGAAGGTAGGCCAAGAAGGGAGTCAAAAGCCCAGTGGCCCATTTTCCCTGTGAGATGGGGCTGCCTGGGCAGAGCTAAGGAGAGAGCAGCAGCCAGAGCTGGGTGGGGGAGAGAACTGTCAGGGGCAGAGAAGGCAGAGCTGAGCTGAAGGTAGAGCAGCAGCCAGAACCAGAGGGGCCAAAGGAACAGCCCAGAAGGTAGAGTCAGGCTGGAGGCAAAGCAGCAATAACTCTGAGCCAGAGGAGGCAGGGCTGGGCTGGAGCCAGAGGCAGTGAAGACCTGCCACACTGACAGTAAGCTAGAGATGAGGTACAACAGGGAGCTGCGGGGCCAGAGTCAGGATAGTGGATGCCTGCCATGCTACGAGTACACCAAAGCTGAGAACGATGAACCGTTGAGGAGAGCGAGGTGGGGATGCTGGGCAGTGAGGGCCCAGCAGAGGGAGATATTGCCATGCAAAAGGACCTTGAAAGTTGGACTGGGGGAGGGTGAACCCTATGAAAGGGCTGATGCTGGGGAGGAGGGTCCTGCCACCTGTGGCCTGAGGGCATGTAGCTGCCATCAGAGCAGGTGTCTGACCCATGGTATCATTGCAGTGCATCCAGGTTCTGGGAGGGAGGCCTGGGACATGTGTGGAATAGACTGTGAACTTTTCTTAAGTTGCAGAGACTACTGTTTATGGTGTTCCCCATGCCCATAAGGAAGGGTCCTTTGTTCTTTTGATCTTTTCCATTTTTCTTCTTACAGTTGCTGTTTAATAACTTGTATTTGGTTTAAACTTAATGTACTGATCAGTGGGTCAGGAAAGTGGCTGGTGTGGAGAGAGTACCCCAGAATGGTGACGCCCTAGCCCCTGGCCTAAGTGACCACAACAAGATTGGGGGTTAAGCCTCAGAGGAATCCTGGACCCAGCCTTATTGGGGTTACGAGGACTACTGCATTGGAGAATGGAAGAGGAGTTCTCAAGGTCAGGCAGGCATCTGAGTTTGGAATGAGGACTCAGATTCTTTCACTATCCTATTCCACCAGGATGGTACAGAAGCTAGGAAAGTTCCCCACAATAGCGGGACCATTCCCCTACTTACACTGTAAACTGGCCAGCTTAATGAAAGTTCAAAGAGAAAAGCAGATGTATGCTGGCAAACAGAAGGGAGAAGTGTCTGTATTCCTAACCAGTTCAACACACACCCTACTGCTCTCTTATATGGACCAGCTGGGATAGTTGCATCTCCTCTTCTTTCCTTAACTGGTCCCATTCTCTGCAGTTGATGCCTTTCACTAAATCAACTCTCTCTAGTTACAATTTGTAACAATATTCTCCCATAAGCTGACTATTATTTGCAAGGTGTTGTTACCTTGTCTTCCCTCTGTTTTCAAGTTTAAACTATTTTTTTTGTTTCGTTGTCTGCTAGAAAAGTTTGAACCCACTTCCCTTTCTTTCTATTGTATTCCAGGGGAAAAGAATCCCCATCCCAGAGTTCTTACACCAGTAGCTATGGAGCCAGCCCTCCCTAGGCATACATCCTCTCCTGCACTGCCATTTCTCAACTGTGCTGGAACATCCTGGTCTGACTCCCTTAGTGCTCCCTGCGTGAGTCAACTCCTGTTGCCATTCTATGAGCAAATCAGCAGCAGCTATGAGAGCGCCATATAAACCTCTTTCATGGCATACCCCAATTGCATTGCCATTATAGTTTAAGTACAGTTATTCACTTGCACAACAAGACAGGGATCAGGTCCTCATAGTTTTGTTTTCCCTTGTACACTAAGACATAAGAGTGTAAGGAATATGTTGTCCTTAACAGCGATGCCATCAATTATTGGAGGAGAGACCTGAGGGGCTTGCATTTATCTGGGCAGATAAAGAACCTTTCAGGTTACCTTCACAATGTATTTATTTGTAATTTGTAAATTCACAGATGTATTCTGTGAACTTTCTTATGTGGTTTTTAATTTTTTTTTAAACATTTCAGTGCAAGTATTTTCAAGTACTTTTTTATTTTCTCATTATTGAGCAGAACCTAGTAAGATCTCTGTACTCTCTTCTTCACTTCCAACCTATTAAGGTCTCAATCTTGCAGGAATGTAGATAAGGATTGTGAAAGTGCACTTCTGAGCTGTGGATGGGACTGCTCAGCATGGTGCTTTGTTATTCATGACACAATAAGGTTAAGTAAACTGAGGGGAGTGGGCGCTGCTGGCTGGCTGTTGAGCTGGCAAGAACACTGTGCCCAGTATTTATTAAATAATAAATCCTGTTCCCTCAGTGTCAATTTCCCCATACTGGGTCACTTCTTGTGGCAAGACTAACCTGTTTACTCTGTTATTCCTGCCCTTTCACATATGTAGATGTTATTTTTATGAGCTATGACCTTACTGTCCTTTCAGGGAACTGATTGCTGTGGAAGACACTGGGTGTATGTTCCTTTATTTTATAGAAAATGTAGAACAGTTGTTTATGTAAAGGGAGCTCAAAAGCTTTAGTGAGAGGTGCCTTACAAATGTATACAATAAAATAATGAAAAATATATGCATTTTATCTCTTCCTTGTATAGAATATAATCCGTTATCAAATATTTGAATTACTTTTGGATTAAAAATGCAAATGTGGAAAATAATAGTATCCTAGCATACAATTAAATAACCTTCTTGTGAGATGCAGGTGGGGAAGAATATGGGTTTATTTGTTTTTTCTCTGCATGTTTGAAAAACCTTGACAACTATTATCAGAGGTCATTTTCTTGAACCACCACCCTGGGATTGGCTAGCTAGACCATATCCCGGATGTTTAATTATTATCCTTCTGTTTAGGACAGCAAAGAGTCAATGATTTAGAAAAATTAGAAGAGGGAATGAGAATTTTATTTGCCTGCTTTTGAAGATGAGGTAATAAAATAGTATACTATTCTCTCACAAAATAACTAAGACCCCCCAACTCTACGAACACTTACGCACATGCTTAACTTTACTGCCATGAGTAGTTCACTACTCATGGCAGTAAAGTTAAGTGTGTGTAACTGTGTGCAGGACCAGGGCCTAACCAGCAGTTGGAGAGGATAATAAGTGACCATGTAATCCATCTACCTCTCATCACTATTGGTTGAGGGCAAAAAAGAATTAGTTGAGGTAAAACTTGGATTATACTATCTGGTTTGAAGGAAACACCATCACTTTTCCTCTTGTGATTTGATCATGGATTTTAAATGGGATTAGTTTAATGTTTACCCAAAAAAAACCCTACCACAATTTAAAGAGTACATAATTGCACCATAAATATTGCAAACTAAAAGGGGCAGCCAGAAAGTTCTAAGCAAGATGTTTCAAGCAGAGTTCCTTCATAAACATGCTTTTTCCCTACACAACAGGATTAGTCTTTAAGACCTCACACAGACCGCTAATTGCTATCTTGAGAGCATGTCTTGTATAGACTGTAAATCAATATGGAGGTTTAGGGATTATATCAGCAGATGTTGAGGGATGAATTGGAGCTGGATGAAAAGCAAATCAGGAAATATTTTGAAAAGTTCCTTATCCAAGGAACAGACTGAATCCCCAGTTCTTTGTCTGACAAGAAAATAGGGTTGTCCCCTATTGGAACCATTATGGAAATACTAGTTGTGGCTCAATAGTTACAGTTAAGTTTAGTTTTGCACTTATAGCAGAGTTTCAATGTCTGTAGTATGTATAAAAATACAGTTAACCTCCCCAAAATTACAGCACTTTGAGTATAGAATATGTGTTTTGAGCAATGACAGATAAATCTGCTAATTTGTTTAGGAGTTACATTAATTTTAAAAGGGGATCTTTAAGAAATTTAATATAAAGATGTAGGGCTGTTAGGGACCTCAAGAAGTAATCTTGTCCAGTCCCTGGTACTTAGGCAATACCAAGTAAATCTAAACCATTCCTGATAGGTGTTTGTCTAACCTGTCTGTAAAAACCTCCAATAATGGTGTAGGCCAGTGATTCTCAAACTTTTGTACTGGTGACCTTTCACATAGTAAGCCTCTGAGTGTGACCCCCCCCTTAATAAATTAAAAACACTTTTTAATACCATTATAAATGCTGGATGCAAAGCGGGGTCTGGGGTGGGGGCTGACAGCTCACGACCCCCCCATGTAGTAACCTCGTGACCCCCTGAGGGGTCCCAACCCCCAGTTTGAGAACCCCTGGTGTAGGATAAGTATAAAATTAAAGTTGATTTAAGTTTAATTAAGGAAATATGTGCTGTAAAGAAAGGCCCTGACTAGTAAGTAGAAGGAAGGCCTTGAAAATAATATGGTGTAAGGCCAGAAGGAATAAAATAGGGAGGATGTCTGATGCAAAGAATAACTAATGATAAGGGGAAGTTTGTTTAAAAAAAAAAGGGGGGGGGGCTGGCTCTGACCAATAGGGATGGCTGCAGATGATTTTAAATAAAACAAAGGGAATCTATCCTAAAATGAGCCAACATGGCCCTTCCCCAAACCACATACCAGCGCTAAAGCCTATGTGAACCCAGGTGCAATGGGAGAACTGTTGGACAGCAAGGAGGGGAGGAAAGGCCTTGGGAAGAAAGGAGATTGTAAATCTTATATGGATTAAGATGGGAAATAAGGGTGAGTTGTTTCCAATTGGTTTTTAGCTGAAATCAGTAAATGGCAATGACTTCACTTGTTTGTTAAAGAGAATAAAAAGTAAACTCCTAAAGGGTTTTTTTTGCTAATACCTGCCTGACCATGTTGGAGCCAACCAATATGGATCTAAGCACCTATGGGTTTAGCCCATTTGTAAGTATCTTGATTAAATGCTTATAAACGTTTTATAACTGTTTGGCTGTAGTAAATTGCTTATTTTTTAGGCTCTTTAGGCATGTTTAGAACAATTGTATAAATACTATTTGGCCTTTTAATCACACATTCCTTTATTAAATCCAATTAGTGTTTGGTGGTTTCCCATATTCTGTCATTAATTCCAATTCCACAACTTCTCTTGGAAGCCTGTTCCAGTGCTTAACTATGCTTATAGTTAGAAAGTGTTTCCTAATAGTTAACCTAAATCTCCCTTGCTGCAGATTAAGCCCCTTACTTCTTGTCCTACGTTCAGTGGACAAGGAAAACAGTTGATCACCATCCTCTTTATAACAGCCTTTAACATATTAGAAGACTATTATCTAGACCCCCCCTCAGGCTTCTTTTCTGAAAACTAAATATGCCCAATTTGTTTAACCTTTCCTCACAGCTCAGGTTTTCCAAACCTTTTATCATTTTTGTTGCTCTCCTCTGGACTCTCTCCAGTTTGTCCACATCTTTCCTGAAGTGTGTTGCCCAGAATTGGACACAGTACTTCAGCTGAGGCCTAACCAGTGCCAACTAGAGTGGCACAATTACCTACTGTCTTGTATACAATACTTCTATTAATACATCACAGAACAGTAGCCTGTTTTGTAACTGCATCACATTGTTGACTCATTCAATTTGTGATCCACTATAGCCCCCAGATCCTTCTCAGCAGTACTACCACCTAGCCATTTTGTTGATTTGATTTTTTTCCTTCCTAAATGAAGTTCTTTGCACTTGTCTCTATTGAATTTAATCTTGTTGACTTCAGACCAATTATCTAATTTGGCAAGGTTGTTTTGAATTCTAATCCTGTCCTCAAAAATACTTGCAATTTCTCCCAACTAGTTGTCATCTGCAAATTTTATAAGCATACTCTTCACTCTATTATCTAAGTCATTAATGAAAATATTGAATAGTACTGGACCCAAAACTGACCCCTGTGTGACACCACTACATACACCCATTTAGTTTGACAGTGAACTGTTGGTAAATTAGTCTTTGAGGACAGTCTTTCAATAATTGTGCACCCACCTTATAGTAATTTCATCTAGACCACATTTCCCTAGTTTGCTTATGAAAATGTCATGTGAGAATAAGCAAACCATTTATCCAAATTTAAGATGGACAATCTGTTTTTGGTAATGTTTGTCCCTGTCCTATCCTGGACTTGGTTTTGTTTGATATCAGAGCATGCTACTTTGCTCCCACTGGTGTGACCTCACATACATGGTGCATGGTCATGCCACATGGAGGACACCATTTTGAAAAGCATGCCATCTTGTTCCCACTGGTGTCGTGCATGTGCGGTCACACAGGTAGGGGCAGGCCCATGCTGTTCCAGAAGTACCGAGACCTCTGGTATTCTGTGGATGCATCAGTGGCCCCTGTATGAAGGACTGTGTCAAAAGTCTTACTAAAATCAAGATATATCATGTGTACTGCATTTCCCCTATCCACTAGGCTAGTAACCCTGTCAAAGAAGGAAAATAGGCTGGTTTGGCATGATTTATTCTTGACATCCTTGTTGGCTGTTCCTTATAACGCTATTGTTCTCTAGGTGCTCACAAATTGATTGTTTAATAATTAGTTCCAGTATCTTTCCAGGTGTTGAAGTTAGGCTGACTGGTCTATAATTCCCCGGGTCCTCTTTGTTCCTGTATTTAAAGATAAGTACTATGTTTGCCTTTCTCTCTTCTGGGACCTCGCCATTCCTCCATGTGTTCTCAAAAATAATCAGTAATGGTTATGGGATTGCTTCAGTTACTTCCTTAAGTACTGTGGGATGAATTTCATCAGGCCCTGCCAACTTGAACACATATAGGTCAGTGGTTCTCAGCTTTGCAGATTACCTTTCAGTAATCTGATTTGTCTTGTACCCCAAGTTTCACCTCACTTAAAAAGTACTTGCTTACAAAATCAGACCTAAAAATACAAAAGTGTCACAAGCAATTCTTCAGTAATAGGGTGCTAAGTTCTCATTTTTACCATATAATTATAAAATAAATAGATTGCAGTATAAATATTGTACTTACATTTCAGTGTGATACTTTAGCCTGTTTTTCACATGTGAGCCTTTATCTGAAGCCTGAGTCCCACCACCCGGTACTGAAGCATATAATTAAGCTCCGCAGGGCCCCCTGTGACAGGCAGCCCTGGGCAACGGCCCTGCTTGCCACCCTGTAATGCTGGCCCAGCACTTGTGATCCCCCTAAACCTGTCCTGTGACCCTGCCCCCCGGGGTCGCAACCCCCAGGTTGAGAAATACTGATCTAGATGAATTGAGTACCCATGGAAGACCTACGTACCCCCAGGGGTACACATACCTCTGGCTGAGAACCACTGATCTAACTCATCTAAATATTCTTTAACCTGTTTTTTCCCTATTTTGGCTTGTGTTCCTTCCCACTTGTTAATATTGTGTTGAGTATCTGGTCACATGAGGTGTTCCTTTTTTGGTCCTGAATTTTCTTAATAGAATAATGCAGCCACAATGACATACTTCACAATATCTGAAGTGGCTAATGGAGGACGGGTGCTGCCCCCAAGGAGCAGGAGGCCGGAAGGGTTGTCAGGTGCTGCCTGCCTGGGCCACTCACTCACATATAGCCTGTCCACCCCTCCATCTCCATTTATGGAGGGGTGGAGGGGCCAGACTTGAGTGGTGGTGCAACCCTATGTGCCAGGAGCCAGGACTCAATGCCCAGAATTGAGAGCCAAGCCCAGCCAGTTCTATGGGACTGGAGCTGCTTCACCCAGGACAGTCCCACAAAACCTGGAACTATTGGGAGGTCTGCTTCAAACTTCCTACATTAAATTAACTGAAACCTTGTGCACAGACTACTTTTGAAGATTTATTTTTCAAATTAATGGCCACCTCCCCCTGTTTTTCATAACTGACCGTTTCTTCAATTGGACCTGAAGGGGAGAGCTCATTCAGATCCCGGCTTGCATATAAATATTGCACAAAAACAAGTTAAAAGAACATTACAACAGTTGCAAAAATCCAGCACTCAAAACTAGGAAAAAACAGAATTAAGGTTGCCTGTGCAATCCTAATTCAGCTGCCTTGTGATTATGCATTATGATACAGTTCTTAATTATATCTTATTTTTCCCACAGGACCCCTGCCTCATTCAATGCACAGAATAGACAGTGTACATTTAATGAGCAGTTATTCAATATTTTGTTTTCTCCTCATTGTTCAATGTTGTGCCCCATGCTTTATTTACTGCACCCTATTCAAACCTTGTTCAGAATACACTGATTTCCTCATGGGCTTTTCTCTGTCTCTTACCACTACAGTATCTCAGTGTTTCACAAACATTAATTTATATCATAACACTCCTGTGATATCCATTTTACAGGTGGGGAACTGACGCAGAGGGAGATTAAGGTCAAAAGTACTCACTAATATTGGGTGCCCAATCTGAGACCCCCATACCCTGATTTTTCAGAGTACTTAGCATTATATAGCACTTCATCTGGTCAAAGCATATCTCTCAGTGACTTCAGTTGCAGCTGTGAGTGCTGAGCACTTCTGTAAATCAGACCCCATGCTCTCAATTGAGGCATCCAGAAAATGACACACAATGAGACAGCTTCCACGTGTCCCAAGTGGTGGTGGTCTGGAGATGGCTCAGTCTTTCTCTACTCTGAACCTGCTCACAGCTCTGGTTCTCAAGACACTATGTAGTTGTTTGCCTCAGGATTTCATAGAATCATAGAATATCAGGGTTGGAAGGGACCTGAGAGCGCATCTAGTCCAACCCCCTGCTCAAAGCAGGATTTGGTTTGTGGGTTTTATTTTTTATTTTGCCCAGACTCAGGAACTTCTGGTTTTGGTCCTATGTGGTAGGAAAACAATATTGTATTTCATGATGGCCAAAAATGTGAACAAGTTGAATGGTAGAGACAGACTGAGCCATCTCTGGAAACTTTAAACATCTCCCTTTGGACAACATTAAATCCTACAGCATTTTCACCAGTTTCAGAACTCCTGGTTGAGAGAACAGAACTGGTGGATGCATGGCATTTCTCATAAGAACTTGGAGCTTTAGTTAATTTCTTTGCCCTTGAATTATGTTGCCACAAGCTAAATGTGTCATATTATGGGTTAATAATACACACGTTTTTATCCCCTCAACAAGGATTATATTTGTAATAATTGGCCTATTTTCTAGTCCTGGTCTGTTTAATCCTAAACTATTAGTGTGGAAAAAAGGAGTGGTATTCAGCTTTATTCCTCCCAGAACACCCATTTCCAGTGGGGTCCATTACAAATAGTTTTATTTCTAAAGCCACATAAAAAGCAAATCTAACTCTTTAGAGCAAAATACATATATGGAATATGAAAAAGACAGCCACAGTTTGAGAGTATTATATGCTAACCTCAATTATGCATACTATGAACATTGCTAATACCAAATTACAGATTTATACCACTGATTCTAAAGTTTTCATAGCTGAATGCCTACCCTGTACTCTTAATTGCGAGGGAGGGAGTGGGAAATGTGAAACTAAGGAAACTGCTGTTTCCTCCCTTGTGATGAAATCCACCTGACACCTCCATGCTGCTGATATGAATGATTCACACTATTTTTTTGTACTTATTTTCCTTTGGAGAAGATTTCCCTTGCTGTTTAATGTATCAGCCTCCTCCTGCTTTGTAAGAAGTCCTCTTTACCTGTGTCCAGTTACTGCTGTAGGTCAAAATGCAAGGTAAGGCATTCTAACTCATCATATCTACTCACACTTATTAATTAAGCTCACTTTTTGAAAATGTCAGTCAGTGCTTTGTGGATGCCAAGTTCAATAAAATCATGCTACAGCTTTAGAGTTCCCTACTGAAATATGCTTAGTGGGATGTACTGTAGCTTTTGTCATGCAGGTATCCTATATAAGGAAGAGCTTGTCTGTTAAAGGAACAGCTGTGAACATAATTTTATTTGTTTTTGTTTTGTCATTTTTCTCAGTGAGGCAGTGCCCTATGTACCCCAATGGTATAACTCAAGGCTAATCAGACTTTTACATACAGGTAGACAATTTGAGTGTCTTGTGGATACCTCCCCTCCCATTCATGATTGCATAGTGTCCCTATGGCAACTAGATTGCTTATATGGGGAAAATATTTAAAGAATTATTGGTTGTCTAATTATCATCTGGAAAGCGCACCACAGATTGAGACTCTTTGATATAACTGCCTCACTATACTAGCTTTGTCAAGGATCAGCTGCCCTTGATCTCTATTTATGCATTAGAATTTAGAGATTTAGGTACAAAAATTTGCTGGACCTCCGAAGAATCAGGTGCCAGATAAAGGATTTTACATTAAACTAGCACCAAGCTCTGACAGAGCCTGGCAATTTCCGGTCTAGTAGCAGCAGCAACAGGTGTTATCTATTTTGGCAATACAGTTGGAGGAGTGGGCCAAAAATAGTAGGATCTGGAAAACTCTAGGTGCTGGCTGTGTCTTTGCAGTGCTACTGAGCAGGAGTGCATGAGGATCTAGATTTTTGCAGTACAACTGGAGAAGGTGCTGCACTTCTGAATTTATCTGGTAGAATGTGGAGGTTTGGGATTTGTAAAAGTAGCTGGATCTAAGGGCTGGATACATATCTTTATGGTGCTAGTGTACCAGTTTGCAACAGGATCAGGATTTCTTTGGTGCACTGGGAGCTGTTAAATTTTGATAGGATGAACACCAAAAAACCCAAATTGGAATTTAAAATTGGCAGAAAGTAGGCACTGGATTGGGCTGCAGTGCATCAGGTTCTGGATTTTTTTAGGGTGATGTAGTAGAGGCATACTTATTTTATATTTAGATTATACATTTTGGGGCTTTGGGCCAAAAATTGCAAAGATCCAGCTATAACTTTTCTCTATCCAGGCTATGGAAGTTTTTGTAGTGTTTATTCTCTGAGATGCATCTGGGTCTGGATTTTTATTTTCTGGTAGGGTAGGAGGTAGCTGGACTTGTTCACTATTTTGATGGTACAGTTTGGGACTTTGGAGCCAAGAATCAGCAGACTCCAGATTGCTTCCCATTTTCTGAACGCCCGATGTTCTGCGGAGAATCGGTGAGGTGAGCAGAGGAGGTGGGAGATGGATGCGCTAGGACAAGGCACAGCCAGTACTCTGGGGAAGATCACTCATTGAAGTGGGCGGTAGCCGAGATTTCCCTCTGCTTCTCCCGTTCCATTCCCTAATATAGAAGCGCTTCCGGCGGCGTGGAACACTTTGACATCATCCCCCGCACCCTGATGACGTCAGCGCCGGGAGCTGTGTGTGACGTTGGTGCGTAGGGGAACGCGCTGACGTGTCCTATTTAAAGGTCCCCAAGCGGAGGATGGAGACAGAGAGAGCAGGTGCCGCTGTGGGGAACGCCGGGGCTGCAGAGCACAGGGAGGGAGCGCGCGGCGCAGCCTGCTGGGGACCGTAGGGTGCCCCGCCGCGGGGAGGAGGCGGGGCAAGTGCCCAGCCGGGACCGTTAAGTCGCCGCGGTCTCGCGGACAGAACAAGCGCCTCGTCCGGCGCTCGAGGGGTGGGAGCGAGAGACGAGGGGGCCGGGGCAAGCAGCGCCTGTTCCCGGGAGCGAGGGAGGCAGAGAAGGCGCGGAGCTGGAGCGGGGGCGAGTGTGAGGGAGGGGGAGGTGCGCGGGGAGCCGGCGGCTCGGGGGCGCTGGAGCAGCCGGGTGCAGCCCGACATTGAGCTCCCAGCCGCGATACGCCAGTCGCCGCGCGACACTGGGATCCCGCCGCCGTGTGCGGGGCCAGGGAGCGGGGGGGCCGCGCGGCTCCGTCCCTTGGTCCGTACCGTGCCCCTGCGGCATAGGGGAGCGGGGGGCGCTGCCGCTCTCGGTGATTGATCCGCCTCTCCGAGCCCGGAGGAAGATGCTCGCCCGCTCGCTGCAGGATGAGGCGTGACTGAAAGGACCCGTCCCCGCTGGAAGAGGGAGCGGCGCCCCGCGTCTCCACGGCCGGTAGGGGGGCCTCTCTCTGCGGGGGATGTGCCACTGGTGCTCCCCCATAGCTGCTGCTGCCGCCGCGCTCTGGGAGCCTCATGCCAGCGCCGGTGAAACGGCTCGCTCCGCCTCCGCCTGCTGCTCGGGAAAATGAATCGATACCCCCCATCCTGCTGCTGCTGCCGCCGGCGGGGGTGTTAGAGGGAGAGGCGGCGGGCAGCGCTGCGCATAACGCCGGCCGCATCCCGCGCTGCACCTGACATACCCCGAGCTCGCGCTGCCCTGGGGCTTTGCTTACCCGGGGGATAAACGCTGCTGCAGGGTCCCTCGCCCCCGTGAGAGGCGAGCGTCTCCCCTTCTCCCCGCGCAAGGAGAGGCTGGCTGGCTGTGGGGAGGGGATTTGCTGTCTGCTGCTACCTCCGAGGCCATCTCCTCTGGCAGCGGGCTGGAGTTACTCTAGGGCTGGAGATACAGGAGAAGACCGTGCTGCGAGAGGATATGGGAGAAACCCCTCTCGGGCTTCTTCCTTAGGACGCTTCGGCTCCTTCTCCTTCCAAAGGGGATTGTGATTTCTTTGGCTACAACCCCACATGCCTATGGACTCCCGTTGTGGGAGGCGCTGACCCGCTAGGGCACTGCTTAAGCCCTGCTAATAGGAGCGCGGGGCCACTTGGATTTCTCTGAAACGCCTGGGATATTCAAGCAGGGAAACGTGGTGACCCAGACTCGTGTCAGCATCGCTAAGGGAACGTCGGACTCGGACCAGAGGGGTAGAGAACCAACAGCGTGGTGGAGAGGCGAGGAAAATCCTCTGGGAATCGTCTATAGAGCAACTTCGGTGCAAGTCTCCGTTGGGCATCATGGGGTAAGGATTTCATACTAAGAAATGGACTTGTCAAGAAGAACATAAAAAGGAACTGGGTTTCCAGGTGGTTCACAAGTTATAAGCAAAATACATAGGTCCAACATGAAATGCAGAACAAATGAGCTTTTAAATTCTATTGTCAATAAGCTTTTCTGGTACAGGAAGTCTGGTATGTAGAAATTTGTCATTTTAACTTTAGTAGAATGAATGCTTTCATGGCCATGTGATATAGTCTTTGGTGTCTCAGCACTATGGACTTGGATAGGGCACCAGGAGTTGTATTAAAGGACACTGTTATTTCTATAACAGGTTTCTGCTAACAAGTTGAGTAGGGGACTAGGGAATATTTCAGCAACAAGACATGAAATGATAGTGAGAAAAACAGCAAATTGGTGTTTCTGCCCTTTCCAGACTGGGATACCATCTATTTCATGTTTACATTTTTAATTTTTACTCTGAAAAGTGAATGAAAATGGCATCTCCCTACTGAACTGGTCATTTCCTTATGTGACTCTAGTCATACCTACTTGCATTGTGACAAACCATTTTACTCCTATTGGCTCTGCAGGGCCAGATCAGCTAAGAAAGCGATTTGCATTCTATTATTTGGGCATCCTCAGAATTATTTAATAAATTACATTTCGTAACCTATGCAAATCCACCGAAGACGACAGAGTTGTGCAGGTTTCATTGATCACAACTTGGTTTGCAGAACTCTCTCTTTCTGGTGCTGACACACAAGAAGAAAAGAACCCAGCTTGACTTTCAGATCCCAGACTGGGAGAAACATGAAAACTTTCAGTGACATTTTTAGTCACTTTCAGAGTTGAACCATAGTTTAAAGTATAGCTTGTTACATTGACTTAACAGTAGGTACCAGGGAAGGAAACATTTGTTCTAGCTCCTTTTCCAGGTTCCCTACAGAACAGAAATTAGATCTAATGTATAGTTTTCCCAGATTTTATAGAATGTTCTCTGTATTGGAAAACTACTGTACACTAGTTATTCTCTGTAAATCAGAACTTGTAAAGTAGAGAGATGGGGTAAAATTTAAGTCATTTAGGCTCTGACGTGACTTAGCCATTCCGGAAATTTTTTCCCATGACCAACTGGAATTTTAATAAAAAGTCTTGAAGTCATCCCAAGCAGCACACTTCGTTGGGCGGCCTCTACCAAGTATAATGGAAAAACCATATGATCTCTCTGGATCTCTCTGGTTTTTTTTGTTTTGTTTTTTTTCTTTTTTAATGTCTTTCTCCTTTTTCTTTGCACGGAACATCAGTTGGGGATATTTGACTAATTCACTATACACAGGAAACAGTAGTGTGGATTATAAAGAAAATGTTATCAAATGCACTGAGTAAACCCCAAAAAATCCTTCCCCCCCCCCCAATGTTCTGTAATTATACTACCTTTATACAATAGTAAGGCCAACATTTCAGACAGAAATGTGACTCAAGACAAGTTATGGTCCTTCAGTGTCTCGTTCATATAGGGGTTTGTGCTGGGAAGTGAAAAGTGCATTTCTCCTCAAGGACAGTTAAATGGGCATTTTAAATGTCCATTTTTTTCAGCAGCTACTTGGGGGGCTTTAGGCAGTTCTGAATATGTTCTGGTATGTAATTCTGGAGTAGACTATATAGAAGGCATGGGATGAATAGACTGATAATCTTTTAGATCCCAGTGGTACACCTCTCTTGTTCTTAGGCTAGCTATTATATTCTTGCTTTCTTTCTTCTTTTCCACTCACCCACCAGACAACAACCCAACTCACTTTTCATTTGCAGCAAGCTACATACATAGAAGATGTATTCAAGCAAGCAGTAATGTAGGTACTCCTTGTGATACAAGTGGCTAAATGATTGTGGGGTCTTCATAGAATATAAATGTTGTGCAGACCTTAGTGTAGTTTTAATTCAGATGTAGGAATTGTTGCTTTTGGAAGACTTTCAAAATACTACTAAAGTCTGCTCTTAATAGTTTTTCTAAGAACTTGGTTAGTTGATCATACTCCACATATGAATGGAAAATGTACTTTGTCCTTCACAGAGCGGTGAAAAATATGAACATACTTAATGCTACCTGGATATATATATATATATATATATAAGTTCTGCCCAACATCCATGTTTTCACTATTCTGTAGTTAAAAAGTAATGAGTTCCTCACCCCTTCACAACTTTATCATTTCTGAAAATAAAAGCTAGCCAGCATAAACTGAATATTTCACCATTGCAGAAAAATTAAAGTGTGTTGGTCTGGTGTGTTGGTTATTTTTTGTTAATTAACCAGTGCAAATTACCTCTTCTAGTAGAGGAGGTGGAAGTTTCTATAAATATTTCTTACAAATATATAAAATGTGAGGGGCTTTTGGAGTATATAGAGAGAGGAGAGACTACAAAAATGGCTTCCCAGAGAGTAGGTCCCTTAACTGAGTAATTTCAGCAGCAAATCACTAGCAGATCTTCATCTGAAGAATTACTCTCTTCAGAGAAAGTGCATGCCGGATAATGTAGAGAAACTTATTAACTCAGAAGCTGTACTATTCTCTCTGCAGATTTCCTTGTAAAGGAATGGGCACAATCAGATCAGAAATGCTGATATTAACCATTGTTAAGACTATTGCTGTATAGCCTTGTCTACACTTATCTGTTCCTGACAGTTTCACAATGAATGCATGGGGACCACGTTTATCAAAGATTCAGCTGAATCCACTGTTAAGAATAGGCAATTTTGCTAGTGTTGAAAGCCACATAGCATGAAGTAACAGTACCCTTCGTGGGACTGAAGTCCTTTTTTGTTAGAGGGTACTCTGACATTTGTGTAGATGCTTTTTCTAATGTAAGATATAGCAACTGTAACACCGCAATTTCTAAAGTTATCTCGATCATGGCTTTTTCTTCAAGCTTCTATTCAAAATGAATTCAAGTGACATGCAAAGTGAATGACTGTAAACTCTTGAAGTTTAATCCTTTAGAGTCAAGTTACAAGAGTGCATGGCTACTCTGATAGAAGCAGTGAGGCAGTTGGTAATTCAAACATTTAGGCAGGGGTGCATCCATTTTATCAAAATATCTAACACTTAATAGGTGCTGTTTTTCTACACACCTCTCATTCAACCTATGAACATACAAATTGGTACCAGGCCATACCAGTGGTGTACCTATTTCAGTGCTTAGTACCAGATGCTTCAGAGGAGGCACAAGAAACCCCATATAGACAATTGTGGAGTAAACTGTCCAAAAGAGAAGCTTTCTGTTTTAGTCATATCTAATATAACTGGATGTTCTTACTGACACTATAAATGTTATCCTTCTAAGCTCTTGAACTCATAGCCTCAGCATCTTGTGGCAAATAGCTTAACTATGCACTGTATAAAGTGAAAAAAAAGGAATAATCTTCAGTTTGTTCATTTCAGTGTCATTGAATGTCTCTTTGCTTTTGTAATGTAAGAGAAGGTAAATAGAAATGCCTGATCTACTTTTGTCTGTAACATTCATTATTTTGTACCTTTTCATCATGCCCACTCTTATTCATCTCACTAAATAGTTCCAATATTCTTGGTCTCCCCTTGTATACAAATTTCTATATCTCCAGTCATTCACTGTCTGTTTCCTGAGTGTCTACAGGATAATTTCAATTCAAGTCCTATTAGAAGGAATAGTTTGTACTACTCATGAGTATTACCTTTTATTGTTTAACACAGAATTTCACCTGCAATTTTGCAGCCTGTTCACCTTTGTTTTAACTTAGTGAAGACAACTTTGTCATCTAGAAGTTCTGCCAATTTGTTGTTCACCCTCTTTTTAGAGATAATTGAAAAATATATTTAAATACCAGTTCTTCTATGAAAAACTTGGGCAACGGCTGTTAACTTTGCAAAGTGAAAACTGATCTCAGCTACACTTGTACTTTCCTGGATAAGATCCTGGTTTACTACACTACCTTTTGCCCTATAATCTTCTTCTTTCGTTAGGGTTACCAGTTTTGGCTGGATGTATTCTTGGACTGAAGGTTTCATCATGCCATAATCTTTAATTAAAAATGAATCTTTAATTCCTGGAGACTCCAGGACAATTCTGGAGGTTTGTCAACCCTTTCTTTCCTATGGCTTGGGTAGGTAGCAATGACTACAAATTTATACTTAAGTTTGATAGCCAGCACGTTGCCGCAGCAGTGAGCTGGTCGAACGCCCTTCAGGCCCCTGGCAAATTATTAATTCCCTTAATAGCCTTTTTGCAGGACTTTGTCAAATATTTATTGAAAATACAAAGAAATTGTTAACCAGTTTGCCTTTTATTTACCCTTGCTGAATGATCAAAAAATTACAGTAATTGCTATCTTTGCTTTCTTTCTTTCTCTAATGATAGTTACGACATTTGTCAGCCTCCAGTCCTCGGGTGTGGCCGCAGACACATGTATGTTTTTGCATGCACTAGAACTTGAAAAAATTGCTGGGAGGTTGCACAGTCTGGATAGCAAGGCTTTCTCATCAACTGGGGAATGTTGTAGAAAGTAGTATGTGTGTACTTATTCCACAGATACTATTCACTTAACCTAAACAGAAGTTCCACATGAGTACTTGAAATAATGCATGCTGGGGCTCTTTTTAGACACCTGGCAGAATGCATATTTCTAGTTGACTGATTACCCTAATTTTGACTCATCTACATGTGGTCTCTGAGTCTCAGGCATCTAGCTAACACTCTAATTTTTAGCAAATATATATACGGTCTCTTTAAATCTTCTTAAAAAGTGGATTTTTCTTTAATTGTGTGGGACTCTGTCTCTGAGATAGGGCTTAGCTGCGGGGGGGAGGGAGAGGAGAGGAGGGAGACCCTGCAGCAGTTAGCGTGGAGTAGCTAGTGTGCAATAATTCCCCATGTGAACACTCTTACTGCTCACTCAGAGTGCCTTAGTGCATAGTAGCTTAATGCACTTTGTGAAAAACCCGTAAACAGGCAAGTTGTTACACTTAGGCTATGTCTACACTGCACAGCTTTTAGCGACATGGTTGTCTTGCTACAGCTGTGCCACTAAAAGTCGTGCAGTCTAGCCGCTGTTTGTCGGCTCTCCTACCGACAAAAAATTTCCACCACCAACAAGCTGCGTTTGCGTTGTCGGCAGGAGAGCGCTCCTGCCGACAACGCGCTGTTCACACTGGTGCGTGTTGCAGCAAAACTTTTATTTTTCGGGGGGGAGGGGTTTAACATCTCTGAAAGACAAAAGTTTTGTCATTCAATTGCCAGTGTAGTTGTAACCTAAGGGCTGGTCCACACTAAGCCCCCAGTTCGAACTAAGATACGCAACTTCAGCTACGTGAATAACGTAGGTGAAGTCGAAGTATCTTAGTTCGAACTTAAAGGTACTTACCGCGGGTCCACACGTGGCAGGCTGGCTCCCCCGTTGACTCCGCCTACTCCTCTAGCGGAGCAGGATTACCGGCATCTACGGCGAGCACTTCCGGGATCGATTTATTGCGTCTAGACAAGACGCGATAAATCGATCCCAGAAGATCGATTGCTTGCCGCTGAACCAGCGGGTAAGTATAGACGTACCCTAAGTCTCAATCAATCCCTCTGCCTCTCCTTCCCCCCCCCCCCAAGCCCCCAAACAAACCCTAGTCTTAAAGGCAAACTTACAATTGGTGTTGTAAAATCTACATTGAATTGTGCTGAACCATTTTGTTTGGACTTACAGCATAGAGATGCATGCTATACAACTTAAATATTCATCTGAGGGATTTATAAAACAGAGAAGAGAAATGTCATTTTCACCTTTTTTTCTTTTTTTTTTTTAAAGCATTTAAGAGATTGTCTGCCCTTTATATTTCTTCTTGCAGACTACATTAACTGAGTATTAAACAATATTTGACAATACTAGAAGCCTTCACACACCACAAACTGGACCTTATACTAAAAAGCCAGTTAGGATGTGATGTCCCCTGTTGAACACCACATCAAATTTAAGATTCTTATCCTGATTTTTTTTCAAGCTACCTAATGTGCTGGATTCAGGCTAACCCAAGAACCAGCTTTTTCTCAACAGTAGTGGTTTCCTACAGAAGTTGGAAATATTGCTTATAAGTTTGAGGGCAGAGCTTTTTGGTAATGCATTAGTGATCTTGAAACTCCTTTACACAAAAGCCACAGACCGTGGCACTTTCAGGACAAAATGAGATTTTCACTGCTACTGCTTTTCCACTTAAATACTTTTTTACCACTTAAAAAATTACACCCTTTCCTCTGGCAGGGGTGGACTGTAGTAACAAACAAGAAGAACTCTTGTTACAGATGTACCCATGTCACTCAACAAAGTGTATGTACTAGATGAGTGAAGTATAAATGCCTAGAAAGAGTCCAGTTTGTGTGTCTTAATACTAAATAGTTCATAGACTACTATCCGAGGAAGTAATATGGTTGGGAACTCTGCACACTTAAAGCATGTGTTTTTTATGGCCTTGAAACAGGCATGAGAAGATTAAAACTGCTTTTGCAGCCATTCAGCACGTAGGCATGGAGTAAATTGGGCTGAAGACATCTTTCTCTCCCAATCCTGCTCCCTAATAAAACTTGAGCATGTTATAGGTTTGTTAGACACATTAGACCATCCCCCTAAAACTTTTGTACTAATCAACTGTTAGTTTAGAGACAAATATAGTGAAATTGGTATGACCTGCCCCCCAGCATGGATGTGGTTTCATATTGGTATAGCTGTATCCACTAAGGGTTGCACCAATTAATTACTTTTTTTGGTAAAGCAGAATAGCTAGATCAGGACGAAAACTGTGTCTAAGGGTGAAATCCTAGCTCTGCTAAAGTCAGTAACAAAACTCCGTGTCACTTCAGTGTGCCCAGGATTTCACCCTTAATGTCTCAAGACAAACATGGTGGATACCAGAGTTTTATTCTTGGGATGTCTTTCAAATACATAATAAATGGAAACGGTGGCTAAGACTACAGACACTGCTGCATTGCATATCTCGTTGTTAACATGTCATTTCAAAATAGATTAGCGGGCTGCTGAGTGTGTCTTTTTATGGCTTGCAAATGATAATGGAATTACCACAGGTTCTTATGAATAGCTTTAATATACAATCCACTTAAAAAAGGATGAAAACATACCAGCATGACTGCTTAGTGCAATATTGGTCACTTGTATTAGAAGCAGAATGCATCACTACTGGCTACATTTTATTTATTTATTAAAAAGAACAACTCAAGAGTCATAGGGTATGCCTACACTGCACTTAAAAACCTATGGCTGGCCAGTGCCAGCTGACTCAGGCTGTGGGGCTGTTAAATTTCTGTGGAGACGTTCTGGCTCTGGCTGTAGCCCGAGCTCTGGGACCCTCCCACCTTGTAGGGTCCTAGAGCTTAGGCTCCAGCCTGAGCCGGAACATCTACATAGCAGTTAAATGGCCCTGCAGCCCAGGTTGGGTGTCTCTAGCCTCTATTTGCCAGAAGCTGGGAATGGGTGACAGAGGATGGATCACTTGATGATTACCTGTTCTGTTCATTCCCTCTGAAGCACCTGGCATTAGCCACTGTCGGAAGACAGGATACTGGGTTAGATGGACCTTTCGTCTGACCCAGTATGGCCGTTTTTATGCCATCTGTGGGTGTCTGATTGCAGTCTACACACACCCACAGGGGCCAGGACAACAAGTAATATAAAGGCGAGCACAGAAAGTTACACATTTTAAAAAAAATTCCTTCTTATAATAATTGGTCCATCAAAAATTATCTGCTTTACTCTTATTTGTCATCTCTGTTGTTCAGCACTGCAACTTAATGTTGAACACTATGGCTAATTTTTTTTTTTAAATCAGAATTATTGCTTATCTATCTCTGCGGTACAGTAATGCATAGGGAGAAAAAAGTATTGATTTAGTGTTGTAAAACTGGATTACAGATATCTGTATAAAATAACTGTCCAGATCACCTTGGTCAAATATTAATCTTATAGCTACAGCTTCCAATGTATCTCAAATTGTGTATATGTAAAGAAGTTTTGAAATATGTAAGTAGACAGGACAGTTTCTGTTGATCAGATATTATTATTATTTAAATCTAAAGGACATGTTCATTTACAGACTTCATGTTTCATATAATGAAGGATGTGATTGAATTAGCAGCAACTAGTGGAGAATTAGGATGAGACTTGAAATGAACTGCAAAAGCAAGTGTGTGCCCTTCATTCTTTCTTTCTTTCAAAAATATTTTTTCCTTTCTCTTTCCCTCCCTCCCTCCCTCCCTCAAAGATCAAAAATATCTGGTTCAGATGTTGTTGAAGGAATGAATAAACTGGCAAAACCAACAAACTGAAACTGGAGCTGTTATTCTTCAGGATGCAGCTTGGGTTTCAGGCTCCTAGCTCTAGTTTCCAGTCTGTTTTGTGTAGGGGTTCATTGTCTTGGTGGTAGGGTGAAGGTATAAGTTTTTTTGGTTTTTTTTTTCTTTAACTCTGTGATATGATACTAACACAATCTTTACCTCCATGAAGGGCACAAACAGAAGGGTGTGTTGACAGAGCTGCCAAGCACCAAAAAAAAATAACTATACAAATTGGGAAGCTTGGAGTTAAGGCTATAGTGGTAGGTAGGAATTTATCCCTTTGTGGGCAGATTTTTAATTTGAAAGCATGGTCCTGTAAAAGTCTTTAATTTTGAAGGTTTTCAAATAATGTGCCGCCATTAGTAGGATCTTTACTTCTAGGCAAATATGCCTTTAAGGGGGTAGAATTAAGGCTGCTCTTGGGACCTTTAATCTGAATTTCCTGACTTTAACAAGATTTAAAATCTCTCAAATGTTGATTTCTTACAAATGTCTGTAATGTAGTCTCTTTTAGGATTAAATGAAAAAAGATGACTAAGTGCAATGATCATGAAAGAACCATGTAAGACACCATTAGAATAGGGTCCGAGGACTAAAATTACAGATAGCATCCTAACGCTTCTAACTTTGCACAGTTTTGGGGTCAGACAAAATTACCAATGGTCGTGGTAATAGTGCAAGTTACTGGTTTCTGGGAAGGAGGAGCATGGAATACATTGCAGTTCCAAGGAATTAAATAACAGGGTTAGAAATCAAACACACACTGCTGGCATGACACCAAAGTGTACTGTGATTGATATCTTTGTTCTGTTGGCAAATATAATGCTGGTGACAGCAGTCATTACTACTACAAAAACAATAACACCAGTCCAGAAAGACTGTATTCAAGCATCCAGCTGCTCTCATTCCAAGTGCAACTGACTGATGCTTTCACTTGAAAAATCAAGGTAAACCTATATTTCCTATATCTTATACTGGTTGTCACCAACAAGTATGAAGCCAACTAGTTTGCACCTTTGGGCTTGGCTGGCTTGAAAGGATGGCTGGTAGCTAAGCAGCTCTGAGAGAAATTGTGATTCAAATTCACAGTTCCTCTCCTGCTTTTTTTCTACCCTTCAAACCCCCCCCCCCCCACGCACACCTGCCAAATACACACACTTTAATTTACTACCTCATAGAGTAAGTACTGCACCCCACCATGGTGCCTGGCCAGCCCTGGGTGCAGGAGCCAAGGCTGTGTCCTCACAAACATTGGCCTTGTTCTCCGCATCTTCTCTGGGAATGAGGCATAGGGTTTAATCTAGGAGAGTTTTCTGTGACCATCTGGAGGGCTGGGTTGGTCTCTGTATTAGGACAAGTACCCTTTCATGATTCTCTACAAGTACCTTGTTGACAACATAAACCTAAGTATAAGTAGGTCCTCTTGTGTTCCTTGGCTATGGAAATGACCCGTTCCCACAAGTTAAATTATTGAATTTAAGTGTTGTTGTTTTTTTTAAATGCTTCTTATCCATATGGTTGCAAAGACACTGTGGATGTGACTAGTGTAAGTTAGGGTGAAAAGTCTCAAATCTACATTAGCCTAGAAATATAGCTCTGAGAAGTGTGAACTCTCATGCAACTCAGTGAGTTCTTAAGTCTGAAAGGTAAAGATTTGATTTATTTTTAGCAATGAAGTATTCAGCTGAAATGTCTATCCCACCATCCCTAGCTGCCAACCATGCAGCCCATGCCTCCCAGGTGCCAAAAGGCTTAGTTCTCCCTCACCCAGCTGTGAAAACCTCCAGTGTTACCCAAATCTTGTGATGCAGCTAGGAATTATCAATACAAAAATTATTAGTGTATTGAAAACCGAAAATAGTAAGACAATGTAAAATAAATTGCGTATATCAAAATAAACTGCCTACTGGCTGCTGTCCTGCTTGTATTTTCCTATTTAATTCTTTATAAACTTCCATATGGAATATGAAGCAATATGAAGCTGCTGTAGAATTTCTTGTCATAACTGTATGTATCCTTTTTGTCTCTTACTAGAAATTTGCTGAGTAAAAGAATAGCCATTGGTTTGTGTATACACAAATGTAATCTGTGAAGGAAACTAAGAAATAATGGCTGGTAGTCAGTGGCTTTTTCACCAGCATTCTAGTTACATAAGTAATTTGAGGCCTTAGCAGTTATTTAGCCTACTGACTTTCAAACAAGGCATCGTACCATCTGTACTTTCATATGAGTTATGGACTTCTAATTTCCAGTACCCACTGATGCATACTCTGAATTGTATACAAAACTAACCTACGTTGGTTCTACTTGCTTCAACTTTTTTATTTTCCATTCTTCTCTTTTGAATATTTCTTCTCTCAAATATTTAACTGGACTACTGACAGTGTCCTTATCACTGTACAAAACATGCCGGATGATCCTGTCCCTGCCCCAAATAATTTGCAGCCTACAAAATCCAGATACAAAATGCATTGGATGACTGGGAGAATGGATCTTAGTGTAGTAAATGTTACATATGGGCGTATAACAGTGCTTTCTGTTTTTAAGTGGATTAACACTTGATGCTTCATGGAAATACTGAGTTTAAGAAAGGGATTTGAATGAAGAAGGTGATTGCCTTGTTCAGCAGGGCCAGAAAGGACTTTACAGGTGATAGCAACATCTATAAAGCACTGTCCCGAGATGAATGGGAAATGCAAAGGAAGAGGTGAGGAAGGAGATCTAGGTGGAGGGGAAAATGGGAGTAGGAAGAAATAAGCATGGATAGCACATGTAGAATCTTGAAGGACAGTAGGAGAAATCTGAACTTGATGAAGGTGAGACAGTTCATGGATATTTTCAGCGGAGAGAGTAACTGGGCAGGGGTCAGGAGAATCTATTTTAGGCATGGTATCTCAGATGGCCTGGAGGAGATTGAGCAAGGAGACCAGAGAGGAGGAAGTTACAGTAGCCCAAATACGAGATTGCCTGTGGCATAGTTGTGTGTTTGGCGTGAAGAGTAGCTGAGTAGCCAACTGGATGTAGGAAGCCAAACCTTCCACCCAATGTGTTGGTTTTGTTGCAGGAATTTGAAAAAACATGAACATAGCTCTGAGAGGGATCATTTAAAACATTGTCCTATGTTAAGACCCCCATTTGCAGCCATTTAGCTTTGTAAGCACTCATCCAGTTCAAAACACTCAAGTTATTTAACATGTTAAATTAAAAAGTGAGGGTTAAGCTGTTACAAACATTTTAACCAATACATCAGTGGATTTCTTAAGGGTTTAGTGTAGAGCTTGAGCATTCAATACAATGCAAGGAGACACCTTTGTCTAAGCTCATGGAAGGAAAACAAGCAAGTGAAGTAGCACTTCCAAAATTTGAGGAGTGGGTAGCAGGGGTCTGTCAAACAAGGTAGATGCAGATACTAATGAGAACATATTGAGCTCTCATCTTCTAAGCCACAAAAGAAAGAATACAAGTCTTATAGGTCAGTTTGTACTCCACTTCTGCTGCTTGTGGCTGTAATAGGTTAATTTTCACTGGCTGGTGGGGAAGCTTGTTAAATCTAGCTAGGCAGGCTGGTGTGATAGCAATTTGAAATAAAATATGTACTAACTAGCTCATTTGTTTGTCTTTAAATAAGAGTGAAGCTGGTGAATGGAAGTGATGAGTATGTTGCATAGCATGGGTTAGTCTGGTCAAAGGCCTGAAAAAGAGTATAGCTAGTGTGGTGGGAAAAGCACCAAATGCTGTCAAGAAAATTTATTTAGAAGAGTAATCAGGGGTCTGGGTAACACCTATGCTCCAGATCACTAGTAGTGATCATTAGTTATTCTGAAGTGAAGTTATTCTGACAGCACGTCTCCACCTGCTGTCCCCTACAACTCCTATCACTTCTGGCTGCAATTTACTTCTAATGGTAAATGTTTACCTCTAGAGAGACAAGGTGGGTGAGGTAATGTTTTTTTATTGGACGTCTCTTTCACCAACAGAAGTTTTCAGGGTACACAGAGCTCTTCTCCAGGTTTACCTTTGTCATTTAGGGCATTCAATATATTCTAAACTTAACAGCATTTGCAAACTTCTGCTTGTACATCACCTTTAAACCTATTTGCAAAATAAATTATTTTCTTTATGCCATTTATTTTGTTTCTAGTAAATGTTGTTCTTCTGTTCAAAAAGGCCTCTATTTATTTTTGAAAATGAAATGTCAGCATGCTTTTGCACTTTGTGAATGTTAGGGAATTGACAGTAACAAATCATACATACACCATATGTGCTAGTTGGTTTTCTAGACCAGTGGTCTCCAAAGTGGGGTGCTCAAGAGGATCTTTGGAGGTGTGTGGCAAGAGGAGCACTTTTTGTGCTTTGGCAGTTCGGGCGGGACTCCAAGCAGCTTTTTTTTTTTTTTTTTTTTTTTTCCCCTGCTTTGGCAAAAATGGTAGAGCTGGCACAAGGGGTGCGTGCTCAAAAATTTTTTACTGATGGGGTGCGCGATCAGAAAAGTTTGGAGACCACTGTTCTAGACTGTCAAAGTACTAACTCTGAAGAGATTTTTTTTTAAAATGAAGTAATTATTTTCTTTAAAGTCAAAGTTAGGCAGTTATGCGTTAATTGTACACATTTGCAAAAGACACGTAAATCTCTAGGGTGATTAATACTAGAGAGAACTTCAGAAGGACCTAACAGAAATAGGTGCCTGGGCAGTATGATGGCAGATGAAATTCCGTGTTGATAAATGTAAAGTTATGCTATTTGAAAGGATTAACTCAACTGGTGTCAAAATTTGCTGAAAAAAGACATGGGTATAATTGTGGACTTATCAATGAAAATTTATCATCAGCATGCAGTGGTAGTCAAAAAAGTAAATCAAATGTGAAGATGCATAATGATTGATAGAAAATAAGTGTTATAATGCCCTTGCTTGGGATATTTTGTTCATTTCTGGGCATGGTGACTGAAAAAGGAGACAGAAATAATATGGGTTCTGGTATAGACAAAGTATATCCTCAAATATAATTCCATTGCTTGCAAGTTTTAAAACTAGGCTGGAATAAATATTTAAAAAGTGTACTCTACAGAACTCTCTTGGCTTGACATTGAGATGGACTGGATGATCTAAGTAGGCTCTTCCCTCTTGATGGCTCTCCCATTTTGACCACAAACCACCTTCCATTTGCTTCTATTGTCAGTAGTCTTGGTGTCAGCTTAGACCTCAGACTCTATCTCCGGCATCTCCAATACCTGAAAATATGCCTGTTGCTACTTCCTCAACAATTCCCATGTATATCACTACCTTGACTCAGCCTGTGATGAAACTTCCTTTCATATAAACTTCTCCTTTGATTATTACTATTCTTTTCTGTGGCCTCCCTAAATCCTAGCTCTCCACAATGCTACTGCTGTCACGCGCTGGAAGACACACGAGCACATCACTATTTTCCAGCAGCTCTCCTGGCTCTTTTCTTTTTTAGTTCTAAATGTTATGAACCTCATCTGACTATTCTCCTTCTCACTTGTCTATCTCCTGGTTCCCCTCCCCCACCCCCAGACTTCCCACTGGTACTGTTTGTGCTACAACCTATACTGCTGCCATGTGGTAGAATCCCTCCTTCTCTACCAGTCATTGATGCACTCACTTCAAATATTACCTGAAAGCTTCTCTTCTCACTTACTATACATCTTAATTTCTCTATTTTATCTGCTAATATCTTTAAAAATGGTTTGAGTCTGTGTAGGAGCTAGGAATAGAACTTGAAAATTCCTGTTTCATAACCCTCTGCACTCATCACTGGGCCACATCTCTCTGTCTCCTATGGAATTGAGAGCAGATGCCTGATCAGCATTTACCCAGATTTTTTACAGAGGGAGGGAGGTGACAGACCCAGAGGAGGCACTCCTGGTGCTACAGACACATAAATTTAATGTTAGTTTCATCACCTGCTAAGGATCCACATTGGAAGATATAGGATGATGAATCCAGGCAGCCTGGAAATTGGTTAGCTGCTTTTGGGAGACCAGGTGGTGATTATATGCTACTATAAAACTTTATTCTAGTGCAAAGAGGCTGGCTGCATTCCATTAAATTATTTTCACACTCCCAACCAGATTCTTAATGTTAGTGTTACTGCTTGGCTGTTGCTACAAATAATCAATTTAAACTATTTTTTATTTTTCAGTTCTGAGGATATAGCGACAGCTAACTCTTATAGCAGATCTTTACCGTTCTCAGAGTATTTTGGGCATCACAAGGTTGATACACCATTGGGAGGGTCCTACCAAATTCAAAGCCATGAAAAACATTTCAGGGACCATGAAATCTGGTCTGTTGTGCGCTTTTACCTTATACTATACGGATTTCATGGGGGAGACCAGCGTTTCTCAAATTGGGGGTCCTGACCTAAGAGGGGATTGTGTCGCAAGGTTATTTTAGGGGGATTGCAATATTGCTACTCTTCTCCGCTGCCTTCAGAGCTGGGTGGTCAGAGAGCAGCGGCTGTTGGCCAGGTGCCCAGCTCTGAGGGTAGCACCCACCCAGCCAGCAGCAGCACAGAAGTAAGGGTGGCAATACCATACCATGCCACCCTTACTTCTGCACTGCTGCCTTCAGAGCTGGGTGGCGGAGAGTGGCGGCTGCTGACTGAGGTCCCAGCTCTGAAGGCAGCAGTGCAGAAATAAGCGTGGCAATACCATACCATACCATCCTTCCTTCTGCGCTGGTACTGGCGGTGGCTCTGCCTTCAGAGCTGGGCTCCTGCCCTGCAGCCACCACTCTCCAGCTGCCCAGTTCTGAAGGCAGCGCCGCTGCCAGCAGCAGTGTAGAAGTAAGGGTAGCAGTGTACACAGTGCTGATGAAGATACTGCCCCTGTCCAAATGAGCTTACAGTCTAAATCGATAGACCTAGAATACATTGTGAGAACCAAAGGACAGTTTTCTTTAAACTTTTAACTTTGCAATTGATTGATAATATTTTTATTAATGTAGGTTTGTGCTTCTGGGCTAAATGAGTCTTTGGGATGGAACTGAAAGAAGACAAGTGTGGGCTTAGCACACTGGGATAAGAAGGGAGTTTGATACATAGCACTAGAAGAATGCAAACAAGAGTGAGTAGAGGTGAAGAGGAAAGATGAGGCAGAATTCTTTCATTGGGTGAAGAGAAAAGTGGTAATAAATTAAGGCAGAGATGAGGCAGGGGCTGAGCCTTGAAGGCAAGGACAAGGAGTTTAAAGTTGATGTGGAAAATGTGTTGAAGGAGAATGACCATAGTCTTAGTGCCAATTTATGAAAACTTATTTTTGCTGCTGAAATATAGCAGATAAATTCCAGGTGACTCATTCTGACCACACTAGAGCGACAATAAGAAGCTTACTTTGTGTTTATAGATTTTTGCAGCTGCTTTTCACTCATTGTATTGATCAGCACTGTGGATACTGCTGCACCAGTATGGGGTGCCTGAGGGCTAAGTGTGCTTAGCGGAGGAACTGTACTGCGGTCCACTTAGTTGTGTGAGGGTCAACAGTTGTATTACAGACTGGTTTTCAATAGAATCAGGAATACAGCAGGGATGCATTCTCTCACCTATGCTATTTAATGTTCTAATAGACTATCTGATGACAAAGCTGACTGAGGCCAAAGTAGTAAGAGGTGTGAAATCTAAAGATTCATCTTTAGAGGATCTTGGGTATGCGGCTGATATTGCCTTACTGGGAGAGACGATGGACCAACTACAGCTAGTGGTGGAAGAGCTGTGAAAAACTGTAGAATCTATGGGACTTAAGATCAGTAGTGGTAAAACGAAAGCTATTTGTGCCTCCTATAAAATGGAAATAAATAACCTGCAGATGCTGTCTGTAGATGGCAGTGATATTGAATGGGTGAACAGTCTTTATCTGGGTAGTCAGCTGACAGCAGGATGTTCTATATCTAAAGTCACATGTCGGATTGGTCTTGTCAGTAGGATCAAGTCCAACGTGCAGAAAAAGGTATACGGTACTTTTACAGAAGGGTTATAGAGGTGAGGTTGAAGGAAGTAGAGCACAAAGCCAACCACAAAATGAGGTTGGAAGATGCAATTTGGGGGGATTTCAAAAACCAAAATCCTCCCATATTTATGTAACCCACACACCTTCTGGGTGTGGTGTTCTGTCCCATCTAATGGCACCGAGACCACCTAGAGAGAGTTAAATGAGTTTGCTTTACAGCCTTAGCTAAGAGCCAGTTGGCTTTTAGCTCATGCTGTAGAGGCTCATGCACTAAGCTCCAGAGGTCCCCGATTCCATCCTGCCCGCCAACGAGTGGGGTCTGTCGGCATTACACTTGTTCTTTCCAAAAAAAAGATGACTTTCAAGGGACTGTTCAAGATAGAAGTCTATTGTACGTACCACCACAGCTACATGATAGCCAGGTGAATCTTCTGTTGCTGCTGCATTATGACCATTATGCTTCATTCCTTTGTGGAAGAATTCATTGTAGAATCCATCCCTTGCTCCAGAATCTCAATTTTCCTCAAAACAAAATAGCCTTTGTGCTTGCAAAGAAAACCCTGAACAGGGTGTAAATTGATTGTTACTTCCTGAGTCTTAGCCTGAAAAATTACTCTTGGATCTGATCTCCTCCAAAGTTGATGATTTTTAAATATCAGCCTTTACTACTTCACTGCTGATTAAGTGAATATTTCTGCTAAAATCTGCCTGTTCCATGAGCTTAACTGCCTTCTACTTGTCCCCATATACCAAACACTTGAATTATCCTCTACCCCATTGCCAAAACCTCAAGCTTGGACCTTGTTAACTTCTGTGATGCAGTTAGGAGTTGTTACTACAAACATCCACAGCATATCAAAAACTGCAAATATGGAGACAACATAGAATTGAGTAATATCAAACGAGAAGGGCTACCATACTACATTCATTTTTGTATTTAGTTTATTAAAATCCTTCCATTTACTGTAGAATTTCCAGTCTGCTACTACAGGGGCTGCAGAATTTAGGTGAAGCTTCCAACAGAGTACACAGGTCTTTAACCAGCTCTTTCTCTGTGCTCTTACTGTATGCAGGGACTCTTTTTTTTTTTTTTTTTTTTTATGATGTCTGAAGGAAATCATTATGGTGGGGAGGTGTTTTTATCAGATCAAACTTCTGGTCACAAAATATGTTGGTTCTGGACAATATTTCCTGTAGTTTTTGCATCAGTATAAAGTGTCTCTGTTACAGTGGTTAAATCCTCTGATTTTTACAATTAAAGATACTGAGGGGGAAATGTCCACTTTAGACTTATGGAAAAATAAATGTCTATACTGCTAAATGTAGCTTTGTCTAGTAAATCACAGGTACTCTCCCTTGCCACCATAACCCATCCATTAAACTGGGGAATAGGAGAGATTTAGGCATCAGGGCATGCATAAAGTGCTGCTTTCTGCCTGTTTTTGGCAATTGCAGGTTGTGTAATCTGATTGCTGTCTTGGGGTGAGTAAGAACTAGGCAGCTGAGCATCAGTAAAAACTTGAGCTCATGTTCTCCCCTTACATGAAAATAGTAGAGACCCCATGAGATCTTTTGGACATGCTTTCCCACTGGATACGAGGAGAATTAAATCAAGGTGATTTAAATTACCAAGTAGAAAGCCTAGATTTTTATCAACTCTTCCATTTGTATTTTCTAAAGAAAGATGTATTCTCATTAGCTGATATAACCTTAAAACATGTTGATTTACAACTAAATAGAGCCTTTACACTAGATTTGGTATATCTTTTCACTGCTTAGGAGGGTATACTATAACTATAAACTTTTGTTCAAGCAATTGCATAGCTTAATATTTTCAGATCTTGTTAATACTGTTTTAGTATGTTAGAAGATGGTGAATGATATATTACTTATTTACTAGATAATTAACTTTTTGCTCATGATTTGTGTCAAGCTGCAATAGGATAGAAACTAGAATTAAACACACAACAGCATATAGAATTTGGTTTTATTAAACAAAACAACCTTACATGTTTTGAATGCATAAACTTTTCTCAAAACATGTTTCACATTTACAATTAAATGATTTATTAAAGGAACAGAGGGATTAACTATAGTCAGTGAATTAAACTGATTATTTCAGTTCAGCTTGGGAAAATTTTCAAATATGCCTAAGTGAAAGTGACTGGAACATAAGTTTCTACTTATCTAAGTCTCTTGAAAATGAGACAACAATTTGCTAAGTTACTTTAGGCTATCCTTCAGACTTTTAAAACTAGTAAATATCATCCCCCTCCCTCCTAGATTTTATTCATAGACTGGAAGAGAAACACGTTTTCCTTTGTTTAAAAAAACAACAAAAAAACAACCTCCCAATCGATTTCTCAACTTTGAATTAGTCCAAATGAAGAAAATCTCTTCAGTAGGCACAGAAAGAGTACTACTGCTTTCAAAAGCTGGTTTAGCACTTAAGCACCTGAAACCAGAGTTGTTGAGGTAGTGACTTCCTGCAGTTCAGTGGTAAGACTTTCTTTAAAACATCAGCAAACATGTACTGCGTGAATGGCTCACCTCGAGTCCTGAAATTTATAGTTGACGTGCTTTAGTGACTTTTGGATGCCTGTGTCATAGCAGTAGCATCTTCAGCATTTAGGCATCTACACTGGTATTTTAGGTTGAGAGTAATGGCAAGAAAATGAGGTTGAGTAAGTGTTTGATCTATATGCTTCTTTACTGCCTGCAATTTAACTTTGTTGTTGGGTATTTATTTCTTCAATGTCTCTTGAAGTTCCTTCCAAATTTCACCAGCATCAGCAATACAGCAGCAATCTTGCTACAGTTTGTCCAAGGTTATGGAAATAGGTTTCAGTATATTCAGCATATCTTCTACGTTTCTCTTTAATCCAATATTGACTACTTTGGCTGTGATAGTTCCATCTACTTTGTCACAATTTTCTTCACAAATTGTTATCAGAATAGGCCGGTTCTTAATAAATAGCTCAAAACAGTCAACCACTGAATTCCATTGTACATTTTGGGGGAGAATTAGTTTGAAATCTTCCTGCTCTCTTCGGTGAAGCTGAAACAAAGTGGTTGTTACAGAAGTATTATGCAATTTTAACACTTTCCTTTATTCCTGGAATTGTACCTAAACCTTTGGCTAAAATGTGCGTCAAATGAGCACTGTGCCCATATGTTAAATTTCAGGTTCCCTTCATTATCTTCTTGTAGATTGCTTCTCAATTTTGCAACATTTGTAGCATTGTTTGGGACAAACAAAGCGACACACTTGACACGTTAATTTTTGTTCACAGTTGTTACAGATTTTACAGCTGCTACTTTTAAGTATTCCGCATTATGAACATTTCCTGATGTATCAATTGTTTCTGTGTAAGCCCCACCTCCTGTTGTTGTCACACAAGCACATATTAGTGGATCAGTATGTACATTGCACCACACATCAAGACTCAGATTAACAAATTTCCCGTCAGTGTTTTCTGTACCCTGTTCAACTTCCTTCTCATATGCTGTATCTGGCAACCTTCCAGCAATGTCTGCTCTATCAGGAATATAGCCTGTTTGTAATGACTGAACCATGTCAATGAAATGTTTGTTCTGAACAAGATGAAAGGGAGAATTTGTTACTTAAATAAACTAAGCAATCTTTTCAGCTATTCAGTCTTGCTGAAATTTGCTGGTTGTGATTACGAACTCATTCATGGTTTTACTGGATGATGATGAAAGACTTTTTTGGGGGTGCAGGTAATTTACTGTCTGATGTATATTTATTTAGTTGCAGAACTGCTGGTCACACCAGCAGGTAAATAAACTGGCCCGGCCCGCCAGGGTGCTTACCCTGGCGAGCTGTGTGCCGAACGTTGCCGACCCCTGTTCTAGACCTTGCAGATGACGGATGTTCATCTGAACATCCCTGAAACAAAAATGGTAAAAAGGTCACTCATTCACTGAGTATTGCAATCTTTTTAAATCAGTGCATTGAGTAAATGACAGATTCTTCTTAGTGCAGCTGTTTGTACCACTGTTTAAATGATATAATTATTCTAAATCCAGTTTTATAGGGACAATAAATTATAAGGACTATCTAAATTTATTTAAACCCTTATCTCTAGCAACATACCAAACAGCTGGGGAAAAAACCTCAAGTGTTAAAAATCTTAAATGCCTAATAAAACTTCACTTTTAAACAGGAAACCTTCATGTAGGATGTTTGATTGTATTGAGCAATTAAAAAAATAATTTAATTCAGTAGTAACAGTAAAAATGAAATTGATATGATATCATACCAATTCTGTTTTGGATGTGAACATTTTGAAATTTATAAGTATCCGCCCAAAACACAAATTTGATGATGATCTAAATTATCATTTACTAGCATTGTTAGAAAGGATAGGTAGCCTAGAAGAATGGTTCAAAAATAACTTTACTATCCTGCATCATAATCTTCAAAGTTGTTGCCTTCTGAGAAGCATTTTTCTTAATGCTGTTTCATTCTGACATCCAGGCCTTGTATCTCTTTGTTGCACTGTTTACATTTGGCACGTGTTCCTCTTGTACCCAGGGATACAGGAATTTCATGAAAGTATTCCCAAATATGGTCTTCTTTTTTTTTATGACCTGCAGTCATGGCAATATTTTTCCTCCAAATCTCAGGTGTTGAAATCAGCACTAGAGGCTACACTCTGTCCCTTCTTTCCACAGTGACCTGCTTTGACACTAGTGTTGCTCCTTTCTGGTTACACAATGTGCTCCTTCTCCCTTGTTACATAACTTCCCCCCCCTTCCCAGAAAAACAGAAGAACTAACAATCCAAGACTTCTGTTCATGTAACCCACATGCCTTTTACACTGCAGTATTTTATTTGTTTATGGACAGAGGGAGACAGTCGAGAAATTATTGGATTTGTGTGTATGTGTACACATGCAAGGAGACAGAGCAAGGCCATTTACCTGAAGTGCCCAGAACCATGAAGAAGCAAGGTCTGGTAGTTAGTTACTGGGCAGATCAGTGTTTTTCCCTGAGCCGGAGAATAAGTTTCCATCATGAATGGAGTCATAAATATTCAGACTTTTTTAGAACTGAGCCAATTAGAGCTCAGGTAGGGAAAAGTTATAAATAGGAGTCTGAAATCACCCAGGTGAGCTCAGTGGATGATCCTGAGGGGATCACATGAGAGTTAGAGGCTGGGTCTCAATGCTTGTCATAACTTTGCCAGTCTCTTGCACCCAGTAGCATAGCCCTGAGATCCCCCACAGGATCAAGCCTTTAATACAGCACTTGACATCTTGTGCCATATTTATAAAGCTTGACCTCAAAAGTTAGATGTTTTCCCCCAGATTCTTTATTTATATAGAAAAGCAGCCTTTAATTCAGTTTTTGATAGAGACTCATGGATACAGCATATTTTTTTTAAATGTCTTGAGAGATTATAATTTTAGGCCTTAACATATTTTGTATTAAATTCAGATTTCATTTTAAACAGGTTTATTTTTAAAAAGAAAAACTTATTATGATTTAAATAAAATAAAAAATCTGTTTTAAATTTTAAAATGTTCTTTTTTTGGATAAAATTACAGGTGTTTTTTTTTTAAGCACCTTGATAGGAGGGAGCTTTGAATGTTGACTGTAAATGAGGTCTTCCAGCCATATGGCTGCTCTGAGAATTGTGAGGAAATATTGTTTATCTCTGTAGCTCTTGGGGCATCTCTACTTGGCTCATTCTGGAACCCTTGCTGTGCACTCAACTTCTCTTTCTCCTAACAAAGGGTAAACTAATGTTACTCCTTGTAGTTCTGTGCAGATATCATTTGGAATATTTGCTGGCTTGCCATGGGAGTGCTCTGTAGAAAGAGGGAAGTACTGTGTAGGCGCCACTTCATCTCATCTGCAAACTTCTCCATTGTATCTTAACCCAAGTGCTGCAACAATTAATATAATAAATTACTTTAGGAAATATTTATTGGATTTTTTTAAATCTTTCCAGTGTTGTAAATTCATAGACTATATTAACTGATTTGTTGGATTCTTTTTATTCTGTTTGTTTAGGGATTAATTTTTTGGTTAGTAGATAAGAAAACTAGCTATCATTTTTTTTTAAACTTGATTGGCTGGTCTCACAGTATAAAAAAACTTCTTTCCCTTTTTAAATTTGTTAGGGCTTTTGGTGAGAACAAAGGGTATGAGGCTTTGATTCAGATGGGGTTTTGCTGCTGTTTGGTGACCAGAATATTTGCTTTTTACTTGATTAGACTGCTGGATGATATTTTTACTGATTGTAAATTTAATTGCTATAATATCACTTTAAGATCATAGCCATTTTTATATTTTAATCAAAAGAATAAATTAAAATAAGTGGTAATTCAGAAGTAATAGTATACAAATAAATGGAAGATCTCCAGATCAATAAGCACTTATAAATCTTTTAAAAAATCAGCCGTTAAGATGTTCTTTATACGTTTATTAATGGTAATTCATGAAGGTATTCCAAAAAGGAGCTGCATGAAGCCAAATGCTTGTCCTTGTTCATATCCTTCTCCTTGTTGTTCACATCTTACTCCCAGAGGTCTCATTTGGTACATGGCACAAGGAAGATGAATGTTATGATGGTTGGCTGGAAAGACAGAGTAAGGGAAACTGTTCAGTGAGATGGGCCTTCAAAGTAGCAGTCAATGAAACTGCCATATTCAGCGATTAATGTTGATCTTGCCTTTCTTTTAATAGCACTCTCGGAGAAGTGATTACGCAGAGCTGAAATGGCACAGGATATTTTGGGGCAACGGAGGGGGTGAAATCTTTTTTTAGTTTGTTGGACCATTAAAAAAACTAGAATTTGTTTTTGTTATGGGGGAGAAAGACAAACAGCATTATGTACATGTCCCACAAGAATGTCATCACATGTGTAAATATTGGTAACTGTTTTTGTTTCCATGATGATGATGTTGCAATTCTCTGTTTTCAGGAGCTTGTGCTCATATTGTATTTAGAATGCATCTTACTAAAAAGAAAATAGCGCTTTGCATTTTAACAGGTAAATATCTCTCTAAACACTGAGCCTCTCTGTGGGGCCAGGAATTTGGGGGCAGATGGCCCCAACAGCCTTACTACACTACTTAGACGTCAACAGCAGCATCTGCAAGTTGCACCTACGCAGCCTCATGAACAACAATGAACAACAGCTCCATAGTCTGAGCTGTTGTGTGGAGTAAGGAGACTGACTGGCTGAGGCTCACTACAGTGGGAGGACAAGTCTTTCGGGAGGAAATGGTTATGTTACCAGAACTTTGATACAGAATGAAATTCTTGATTAGATACAATTCATAAATTCAACTCGCTTTTTATAGATGCTCTTATAACTTTTACTGCTGAAGATTGTAGAAGATTATGATTATTATTAATCAGGGCCAGATTTAAGAAGGACTCCATCCCACTCTTTCACTGCAGAAGCCTGTGCATATTTTGGAAATCAGATAATTTTCTATCCTTGCACAGGCTTTCAGAACACAGAAGACAGTCTGGGGTTTTATGAAATCTGACAGACACAGAGTGATGTTCATCCTTGATCTAACTTCATTAAAGTTACACTGGGGTGAATTTGGTCCATTGCTTATTTGTGTGGGGATGTGAAAGAAAAATTGTGCTTCCATTCATAGCAATAAAAGTATCTGAATAAAAGTAGCACAGTACTTCTAGATAATTTGAGGGGGGGAAATGTAGAAACTTAGTCATTTAAGCAGGCTAATACACTATAGAGAAATAGGTCTAAAAATTTTGTCACAAACAATAGAATGTACATTGATCCACTGAAATACCTCTTCAAGATTCACTTATTCCACAGATGTTAACCTATGTCAATCAATGCTCTCTCTGCTCACATTTTGTATGTGAAGAGGAGATGAGAATGAATATAAACTAATGACCTCTGGCTTCTAGGAGCAGCTTGTATTCTGTTTCTGTTTTTACACTGTAAGCTCTTCAGGGCAGGGTTTATTTTTATTTATCTTGCACAGTTCCAAATAGAATAACAGCATTTAAATAATTATCTAATGAATGCTAAGCCTGCCAGACTATTTCTTGAGAGGCTTTGATATTATAAATCCTTATTTGGTGTGACTTAAATGAACCCAGGGTAGTCGCTGTTTCTTCTTCCTTGTCCTTGTCCATGTATCATGCATTTAACATGTTTTGGGGTAGTATCTATGCTAAGTACATAAACACCACCCAGAATTTATTAAAATGGATATGTGAAATCAAAGCCACAGAGGCCAATAAAAAGTAGAGTATTAGACTATTCTATGTAGGCATTTATGTGGTTCTCATTGCAGTTTATGAGCACCTCACAGTCCTTAATGGACTTTATCCTCACAATATCCATGGAAATATGCATGTATTATCCCTGATTTTACTGAGGAACTGAGACACCAGACAAATCAAGCAACAGGTCGCGGCTCACACAAGAAGTGTGGCAGAAGAAGGAATTGAACCCAGTTCTCTTGAGCCCCAGCCAAGTGCCCTCTTCACTAGATGGACTTTCCTATGCCTGAAGTATTGGGTTCGTAAAACAATCACCTCTCTCCCACCACCATTATCTGCTACCTTCCTAATCTACCCTAAAATTGCTAGAAGAGGATCCTTATACTGGCTCATGCCTCTCTTTTATAAGGCTTGGAACCTGGACATAGGTTTGTTCAGTGTTTGTAAATTTGCCAACATGTAACCTGCCAATGTTACATTTGTGAGATAACTTTGCATTGGCAGGTTTCAGAGTCAGGGGCGGCTCCAGGCACCAGCGCACTAAGCGCGTGCCTGGGGCGGCAAGCCACGGGGGGCGGCCTGCCGGTTGCCGTGAGGGTGGCAGTCAGGCTGCCTTCGGCGGCATGCCTGCAGGAGGTCTACCAGTCCCGCGGCTTTGGTGGCAATTCGGCCACGGGTACGCCGAAGGCGCGGGACCGGCGGACCTCCCGCAGGCATGTTGCCGAAGGCCGCCTGACTGCCGTGCTTGGGGCGGCAAAATACATAGAGCCGCCCCTGTTCAGAATGGTAGCTGTGTTAGTTTGTATCAGCAAAAACAACGAGGAGTCCTAGTGGCACTTTAGAGACTAACAAATTTATTTGGGCATAAGTTTTCGTGGACTAAAACCCTGATGAAGTGGGTTTTAGCCCGCGAAAGCTTATGCCCAAATAAATTTGTTAGTCTCTAAGGTGCCACTAGGACTCCTCATTGTTTATGCATTGGCAGTGAATTTTAAAGTTGGAATATGCACTGTTGAAAAGATACTTCCTTCTATTTATTCTAAATTTTACCAGCCATTGACGTCATTCAGTGACCTCTGTCCTCTTGTATGATAAAACAGGGTAGAAGGAGTAAAACTTGTATGATGTTCTTCAAAATATTGAACACCTTTTAATGAAACTCTGTTTTTCCCAGGCTGCGTAATCATAGCTGTTGCAATTTTTTTTGTTCTTATGTAAGTAAAGATTAGAATGCTAATGCTGTCTGCTGTTTTAGCAACACCTGCTTGCGGTTTCTTTTCTAGTTATTCCTTACCTCTTTTTGAAATTATACCTTAGGGGCTTCCAGAGCATTCAGCTGACGTCATAGCACACAAACCAAATTTCCCCCCCAAATGCACTATTTTATAGGATTAAATACTCGTAAAGATTCTATCAGTAACTAGTGGAAATGCCAAAACATTATCAAAAGGATCTAATTTAAGAAAGTTTTCTTATTCTATTTTCTGCATAGCTATTTGGTTTCCTAATGTATCACCCATGCAATACACATACACAATTTATGCCTTCAGTGTATAAAAATGTAAGTGGCCACCTACAACAGATTTCAGTGGCATCACACCTGCTTATAGCAGTGTTAAACTTGGCCCTGTGTGAACATATTAATGTAACTGTATATTACCTCTGTTTCTATTGGTATACATGTGACTCTTAAGTTAAATATATTTAGCCTCTTGGTAAAATGCTATGATTTTTTTAATTTATGTTTATCAGCATGGTGGAGAAGAGGGGACGACTCTTTATGGATAGGATTTTTAAAAATGCTCAGTGAAATGAGTCAGTTTTAAAGATGATGATTAGGCAATGCTGAGCACTTTTTAAAATCCCAGACTCTGAGTGGGTGTGGTGTTATCAAATATAGAAACCTAAAATGCATCTGCGACTAAGCATCTGAGAAAACAAAGACTTCTTGGACAACTAGATTCAGAAATTGTTTCCACAACAGTCTATATAAGGGGGAAGGACTGACTATACAGGAACTGGAGAGAGTAGAAACCAAACACTCAGACTGGCAACTTTTGACCAAGAGGGGAAGTAGAACCAAGAGGCTTTCAACCTGCTTAGAAGTATTGAATCACTATCAAATACTCAGTGAGTAAATTACTAAAGAGCCTGTCTCTGGAGGAACAGAAAGCTACAGGGGTCGTACCTTGTAAATAACCTTGTGGTATGAAGCGAGCAGCTAGGAGGAGGTTCTTCATCCATCCGAAGAAGGCAAGCAATATTATTAATGACTCCATATTAAGAAAAGTGAACAGAGAATTCAAGGAAGGGACACAAGGACAATAAAACAGCAAAAATACAAGATGTAACTGCAAGATTAGATGGGGTTATGCAGTTGTCTGGCAAGTTGACATTGGACATACACATTGAAACCAATGGCATAGCATCACATGGAACTATATGGATTATGGAAGACTTCAGGGATCTTGGAAGGAAGCTGAAGAAGAGGAAAGTTCAAGTGATCTTGAAGATCGTTCCAGTCCCATGAGTTGCGAGAAGGTAGAAAATATCGCATGTGGGTTGCGTGAATGGTGTGAAGCCAAAGGTTTTGGTTATGTGGAACATTAGGCCACAATACACCAAGAGAGGGGGGCTGTCTGAATGGGACGGTCTGCAGCTCATAGGTGAGTCTTCTCTGGAGCTTGGCAGAAGCAGCATGGAGGTCTTCAAATTAACAATGCAAAGGGAGGGTGTTAAGGAGACGAGTTCAGTAAAAAATCACTCAGCATGCCACAAAGAACGTGAAGAGAAGAGTTTTCAGTTGCTTATAAACAAATGCTACGAGTCTGGGTAACAGGCAAGTGGAATTGGAAATTCTCATTAAGAAACTTGATATAGTAGGCATTATTGAAACTACAGCCACTGGTTACAACTCCAACAATACTCTTCTTCTCTCTGGAAAAAGAAATTCTGCAAGAGAAGAGCAAGCCAGTACTTCTCCACTCTGGGCTATTTAGTGTCCTGCACCCTCTGCAAAGATTGGTAGGAAAGGAACAGCTCAATGTCTCATTGAAATAGCACCTGCTCTTTCCCCCTGCATCTCTATCAATTTGAATAGTTCAGCATCCACAAGGAGACTTCTGAGACTTTCTGTCATTACAGTTTCCCTCCCTCCAGTACTGTACCTCTAATGTGCTTCTGACATTGATTCATCTGGCAATTTTAAGCTCAACATGACCAAAGCCAAACTTTTGATTGTCTTCATTGTAGATAAGATGATGGATTTCCCCCCCCTTCCGCCCCGCCCGTCATAATCTGTGTGTCCTTTTTACTCTGCCTTCCCAATGCACACATCCAGGCACTGTCTGAGGCTTGCCACTTCTACCGCCATAATGCCAAGATTTAATCCTTTATGCTCAGACTGCCAAGACTCTATAGTAGACTCAACATGAGATGATGAGAGTCAACAAATCTCCCGCTGTCTGGCTTTAATGCCAGCCATGTTGCCCCTTCCAGTCCGTTCAAAATGTTGCTCATGGGGTCATCTTCCTGGCTCATATCTCTGACTAAGCTGATAAAGGATCATTAAAAATATTTTAAAATGATGACAAATAGAAGGACAATATCTTTGTTGTTGCAGCTTCTGGGATTTTTGGATCCCCTTAGATTCCTAGTGCTACCTACTGTTTTATCCATAGGGTCTGATCCTGCAAGTGGTTTAGCATTGACTTCAGTATGAATTGAAGGCTCCCTCACAGTTTGGTCCCTGTGGCAAATAAGAGTAACCATTCCAACATTTAAAGTTTATATTGCATACTGAATTTTCATTCATTTTGTTAACTAGGCCAGACAAGTATTGTAGTGGTTGTATTGCTGTGTTAAATGGACTTCAATTCTATTCTACATCGGTTTTTATACAGCGCTCATTGTCATATCTAAACACCTTCCTGTAGTGCATAAAGCAGCACAACTGCACATTGTCGTGAGTGTTCTCTCATCCACTCCCCAGAGGGAGAAAAATGTGTAGTGGAATGTCTTGTTTTGGTAGTGGCTCTTTTTAATATAAATATAGCTTTGCTATATGTTCATTAGAGAAGACAATGTCCAAGAAATGCGTCTTCTACTTGGAGCAGAAAGTGGTGAGGTTTGTGATGGTCCTTGGTTCCTGGGGAAGTTCATTCTGCAGTTGTGGACCTCCCCGGATAAAGTTCTGTCTCACGCACAGACGAGCTTTACTTTTTTTGTTAAGAGTTTCATTGTGCCGGAGGACATAGCTGTCGACCATGGTCTGCATTCCAGAGCTTTAGACGATCTTCTATATATCCTGAGCCCAAGCAATGGAATGCTTTGCAGGTAAGGACTGAGACCTTGAACTTCTCTGGGAAGCCAGTAGTGGAGGACAGGTTTGATATGTTTGTGGTAGCCTCCTTTGCTGAGAAGATGTGCTGCAGAGTTAGGAAACTAACTAGTTCAGAAGTGCTGAAGCTTTATGCTGTAATCAGCTGTAATCCAGCTGAAAGGTGATTGAAGGGTGAATAACTGAGACCAGGTCTTTGTCCACCGGAATGGGACAGAGTTTTCTAGCCAAGCAAGGGTGGTAGAATACTTGTGGACGCTGCTATGCGAGAGTTCAGTGTTAGCAAGGAATCAAAGATTACTCCGACCTAGATTACAGGAATTGACCAATTGTGGGTGTGTATCTTCAATCAACGGAGACTGCATCATAGCCTCAAGCTCTTCAAAATACTTTCCTCTTTTGCCCATCAGCATTACCTTTGTGTTGCTTGGTTCAACTTCAACCAGCTGCTCTTTATGCAAGAGCTGATCTAATTCAACATGGTGGTAGTGGTGTGGTTGTCTGTGGTGAAGGATAGGTAGAGCTATGTAACATGGACTCGTCAGCAATATGTAGATGATATCAGACCAGTTCACCTAGTGGTTCCATGTAGTCAGACAACTTGGTTTGTAGTCCGACAACTTAGATAACTCAGCCTGCATAAATAGGAAGGAGGCTGTTGGAAATGTATTGATATAATTGTTTATACTGAATAAGTCATTAATGTAACCATAAATTCCTTTATTAAATCCAAAGGCCAAATGGTATTTATAAAGTTGCTCTAAACATGTCCAAAAGCCTAAATACTAAGCAATTACTACACCTATATAGTAACAAACATTTATAAGAAGTGATCAAATACTTACATAAGGACTAGACCCAGGGGGGCTTAAACCCATGTTGGCTGGCTCCAGCTTGGTTTGCAGGTATTAGTAATTTTTATATATATATATATATATATATATATATATATATATATATATATATATATATATATATATATATATATATATATATATATATATATATATACATACACACACACACACACACACACACACACACCTTTTAACAATCAAGTGATGTCACTGCCAATTGCTAACTTTAGTTAAGAACCAATTTTGGATAGTGGTATGTTAGGGATTACTACTGGCTCAACACACACAAACCTCTTTTATTGTTCAAACAAGTGATGATAATCCCTTTTAACTGGGGCCTTCTTTCCAAGGACTTTTCCTCCTATCTTATCAGTTACCTTTCAGGTCCAATTTTTCCAATTAAACCATATTCTTTCAAGGCCTTCCCACAACTGCTAACAGGACCTGCACTGTACACAAATATATTTTCTTTAGCCCAGCTAATTTAACAATGAAATATATACATAATCAATCCTACAAACATTCAGCAAAAATTAGGCCCATTTCTGTTCCCTTTCAAAGTCAGAAGTTTTTTCCATGAAATTCAGATATTTTAAAGTTACTTTTCGTCTAAGGGAATTGTCAAAATGGGGAATTTTTTCAATAATTCAAATATAGACCAAGTCTGACCTATGTTTTCATGGGAGGATAGGCCTCTCAGCTGTTTTTGTATCATGCTACATATTTCTGTTTTCTTTTAAATAGCTTCCCTGTTCTTCTCAAATCCCTGTATACTTTTCAATTCAGGCATAAGCCAATAGCACAGAGCAGATGGGGAGGAAGAAAGTGGTTGAAACTGAAAGCAAATTCACGATGCAGGAGTAGGTGAGGAGCCAATAACAAACTTACAGGATGAGGAAGAAGATGGAATGGGGGTGGGGGGATAGATGGACTCTTCTTAATAATTTTGAATTTGTCCTTTATAAAAGAGAGGTAACGGTAAGTATCAGAGTTTCTGCTAAAGTAAAAGCTTTTCAGATAACTTATTTTAAAATAATAAATCTAAACATGCTGTTAAGCTAAACCATGACTTACAGCTGGAGCAGGAAAGCACTAGAGCCAGCTAAAGCTGATTAAACCAGCAGGCCTGACAGCTGTTTAGTGCTTAAAGTACAGCACATCAGTGAAACCTCCTTTCTGTGATTACCCATCATCAAAAAGCAGCTATTGAGGCTTCTCTTATTAATGATTAACACACACATAGGAATTTATATACCTGGTAAATGTAAATGTTTTGGTTTCTTAATTTTCATAAAACTATCCAAGATTGCCAACTTCTCCCTCATATCACTGCCCACCTCTTGTGAATATTTTCAGTTTTTCATTTTAGTTATATTCCAACTTTCTTAGTGATAAAACTTCAACTACTAGAAGACCTATGCAACTAGACGTCATATGGGAAAGTATAGTCTACATAATCTAGGAAATTAATCAAGACGACATATTGTGGCACTCCTCTCTTATAATCAAACTTTTAAATTAAAACAAAAACAAAACTTGAGTCATTGAAACCCCTATAGAATTAGAGCGCACTTTTAAAAACTGCTTATGAATGTGAAACTTCTGTCAGAAAATGAATTTTTTTCTAAATTATCTTTTCAGCTTTTATAGACACCATCTTTCTTTTAAATTACGGACTGTCAGCAAGTCTGAAGGTTTGCATGCCAAACACCATTTCAGATTGAATAGCTGCGAGAATTAAAGTGTAAAACTACTTAGGACAAAACTCTGTCAGTCAATCGATGGTATAGAAAATCTTTTCAGTAAATGTTTGATTGTGATTATAGCTTCCAGATTTTTATTAAGTGACAGACTGCAGAAATAGGATTAATATGGCTACCTAGCTAAAAGAGCAGTTGTATCTTTAAGATTGTCATTAGTCATTTAAAGTTCTGACACGTTACTTGGTGTATGTAGTGTAAAAAGCAAAATCTGTTAGCTTTTTCTGTAATTTAATAGACCGGATATATTAGCCTCCAATAAGCTTTCAGATAGTCTAATGAATCTTAATCCTTATGATTAATGTCTGTTATCTTTAAATACCTTCTTTTTTCTGTACAGGGAATGTCTCTGTATATTGTAGTTGCTTCCATAAAGGTTGTAAAATATCAAGACCCTAATCCTATGTAATACTGTTTTTAATAGCAATTATACTCAGCAATATCAGATGATAGGTACTAGTGCAGCATTATCTAGAAATAGACTAAGTGCTTTGCTTTCCAAAAATTCAGTGAATTGTTTTTAGAGCTGGTTGTCTATGCTTGGATTCTCAGTGACCTAGTGGCTCGAAAGAAAGTGATAGTGTTTGTGCTAGCTTTTTCAAAATGTTGTCTTTTTATATATCCATAGATAGCCGCTTTAAGTTTTGTGTGTATGTATATGTGCTGTCAGTGGCATAAGTTCTGCCAAAATGCAAGTAATAATATTTGAAGTTGAAATGCAGCCTTCCCCAATAGTAAACAATTGTTGCTATAGGATGGCTGTTCACTTGTTTATCTGACATACATTTTCACGGGGTCAGTTCAATTTATAGTGAACAGTTGTACGTGTCCCACAATGTACTACCACAACTCCATCCATTTATTTGCATCCTTGTTGGCAATTGCAGAAGACGCCAAGGATTGAAGGGGCATGGAGAGTGAATAGTCTCTTACTGCTAGAAGAGGCCCCTCCAAGTCATGATTAAGTTGCATTGATGGAGCACTGCCACTGAGTCTGCCCTTTCTACATCTATTTTGTGAGTATAGGACCTCAGTCCCCAGGGTTATGCATTTGACACCTTTTGAGCATTGAATTCTCACAAAATTTGCCACTTGAAAAAGAATAACACATTCTCTATTCTTTGTAGTATCAAAAAAGTTCAGAGGATTTTGAGCTATTCTAAACTCAAAGAAAACAAATCTAGGATTAAAAACATCCTAATTTCAAGATGAAATTCATCTGCTTAATTTAACCAAAGTTGTTTCTGATGTCCACAGTTCTGTGGGATACTAGTTTATACATATCCATGTGGCTAGCATGCCAAGAATTCATGCATTTTACAATGAATTGCATCCCATATATGCATGTTGTTCCACATTTTGGGGCTAGCAACAACCTCCAGCTAGTTCATAAAGTTCCTGGTGTAATTACTTCACTGGGAAGAAAATAATTTAACTTTTTTTTATCTAGTTATATGCTTCAAAATTCAGGTAGCAACTGAGCTGGCATCACATAAATCTGGCATAGCTTTAGAAATCTTCAGGTTTAATAGGTATAGATCACTTTGCATGACAACCACAGCAACTTCTTCAACCAATTAAGAAACACGTGGTGTAAAATTTTTAAATGCCTAGGTGATTTAGGAGCCTGGAAGTCAATGGGTTTGTCTTCAGTACAATGTTAGCTTGAGGTATAACTTGAGTTTTGCCCCTAGCCCACCTCCCATCCAGACACAAATCTCTATTTTAAATGGTGTTTCAAGCACCAGCTAGGGAGTATGGGTTGACACTCCTGAGCTACTGAAGCTCAAGCTAGTAACGTAGTGGGGATGCAGTACCTTAGGTTAAAACTCCTCAGCTGCTAACCCAGTCTCTCTGCTAATCAGATCACTGTGTGGCTGCTTTCAGTTGAAATACGCTAACTCAAGTGTACTAACTCAAGCTAACTGTTGCGTTCAAGACAAACCCTTAGGATCCAAATGATATTTCTACGCCTCAAATATAGATTAATACCTGTTCCATTTCTGATGTTACACATTTTTCAGGCATAAGATTCGAGAGGCCTAAGAAATTACAGGATATATATGGCTTTCAACAATACCATTGTGTACTTTGTCATTATCCAATCATGTATAGTAAGCAGGATTGGACCCACTCATTATTGGATGGAAAATGTCAAAGAAAAGCCTGTGTGTTACAAAGAGTGTTGCTGTTTCAGTAGATGGCACTCTTCCCTCATATTCAGCTCAAATGAGGTCTTGACTAAAATCTCCATGCTAGTCTTCGTAAGAATAAGGTTTTCTCTCTGATGTCTTAGCCAAATTCCAGCTTAATTAATAACATTGTTCTTTCTAGTTATGCCACGTATATTTAACTACACTGATAGTTACAATTATAGCACTCGTGGATCAGTGGCAAATGACAGAGGTAAAAACTGGATTGTAGTAAAATATTTCTTGGTCTCCCAAATTTGGCTTGTCAAAACTAACTTAAAATAGTGTGAATATGAGAATTGTCACACTGATAGAAAATTGGCTGAAAGCCTGTAAACAACAATAAAAGTGGTAATTTATCAACTTGGGAGGAGGTCAGTCTAGCGGGGTGTTAAGTCTGGCCTTTTAACACCTTTAATGTTCTGGAGATGGAGACAAATTGCATATTAATAAAATTTGTAGATGGTCTTAATTCTCTTTGAGGTAGGAAAGCTAAGAGTCTGTGAGTGAGTTAGGGAGACTGTTTCCCCATTGTTTTCCTATAGCGATGGACCTATTTCTAACTTTTTTGGGGTGGAGACTGTATGTGTGACAGACTCATGCACACTGGTAGAGATAATAAACAGAAAAGGGATTATAGTTTTCCAGCCTGTAAATTTGGGCTTCCTTTCTAGAAGCGTTTACCAGTTTCAGTATAGACCAAGCTTTATGTGCTTATATTAACTAGTCTATATTTTCTGGGGCAGAATTTTTGACAGGGCTTGAAATGGAACTATAGCTGAGAGGGAGCCTTCATGCAAACGTTCTCAGCTACTTTGAAATTAAGAATAGATGGGACCAACCCATCTATAATTGAAGCCTGGAAACAACCAGCAGATATTCTTCCTATATATATATATATATATATATATATATATATATATATATATATATATATATATATATATATATATATAGGGTGACCAGATGTCCTGTTTTTAAAGGGACAGTCCCGTTTTGGGGGACTTTTTCTTATATAGGCACCTATTACCCCCCACCCCTGTCCCATTTTTTCACAGTTGCTTTCTGGTCACCCTATATATATGTTAACATCTTGTTAAAAATCCTGGTCTATTAATGTGTAGGCACTGCAATAAGTAAAGGGCTTGTTTACACTACAGATGCTACAGTGGCACAGCTATGGCCCTGCAGCTGGTGCTGCAGTAGTGTCGTAGGGCACATCTATACTACAATCTTAAGTCAACCTATATTAGGTTAACTTACACCAACCGCAGTAATCACTGCAGTGGCTATTGTCCACACTACCCACCTTCTGTTGGTGGTGCATGTCCTCGCCAGAAGCGCTTCCACCAACTGAAGAGAGACGGTGTGGGGGGGAGGCTGAGAGCCAGGGCTCCCAGCTCCCCACCGGGAGCCCAGCTGCTGCCCGGGGCTTCTCACCTCCCCATTCCTAGCCGAGAGCCAGGGTAGGGGACAGCCACCTGGGACTTCTCACCTCTAGCAGGGAGATCCGCTCCTGAAGTCCAATCAGTTGCCATGCTCACAGCAGGGAGCCAGGGCCCAGGAGACAGCAGGCCTCCTGGTGGGGAGCCCAGGCGGCAGCCCAAGCCAAGAGCCTGGGTGGCAGCCTGGCTTGGAGTGGAGACCTGGCAGCAGGGTGACTGGGGAGCCAATAGCTGATGTAAGGAATGCAGTGTCTGCACGGACATAAACCCTACGCCTCTCGTGGAGGTGGAGTTGTTACTGTGACGGGTTGGATTGCAGAAACCCCCTGGGAGCTGCCACCTGATGTGCCAAGACTACCTCTGCTCCTGTTTTCCCTGCCAGCTCAGGACTCCAGCACCCTGTTTTGCTGAGCCAGGCACTTCCGTCTGCTCCAACAAAGACCCAGGGTCTAAATTACTTGCCCCAAAGCTGCAGGTTTACCTGAAAACAGCTCACAGAAGTGTGCTTGTCTTTAGCACTCAGATGCCCAACTCCCAATGGGGTCTAAACCCAAATAAATCCGTTTTACCCTGTATAAAGCTTATGCAGGGTAAACTCATAAATTGTTCGCCCTCTATAACACTGATAGAGAGAGATGCACAGTTGTTTGCTCCCCCAGGTATTAATACATACATTGAGTTAATTAATATTTAAAAAGTGATTTTATTAAATACAGAAAGTAGGATTTAAGTGGTTCCAAGTAGTAACAGACAGAACAAAGTAAGTCATCAAGCAAAATAAAATAAAATGCGCAAATCTATGTCTAATCAAACTGAATACAGATAATTTCACCCTCAGAGATGCTTCAGTACGTTTTTCCTCAGACTGAACACCTTCCAGGCCTGGGCACAATTCTTTCCCCTGTTCCAGCTCCTGTTCCAGCTTAGGTGGTAGCTAGGGGATTCTTCATGATGGCTGTTCTCTCTCCTCTTTGTTCTGTTCCACCCCTTTATATATCTTTTGCATAAGGCGGGAATCCTTTGTCCCTCTGGGTTCCCCCCCCCCCCCCCCCCGGGAAAAGCACCAGGTTAAAGATGGATTCCGGTTCAGGTGATATGATCACATGTCACTGCAAGACTTCATTACCCACTTGCCAGCACACACACATACAGGAAGACTCACAGGTAAAACACAGCCATCTGCAGACAATGGTCCTGGTTAATGGGAGTCATTCAGATTCCAAACCACCATTAATGGCCCACACTTTGCATAATTACAATAGGCCTTCATAGTTGTATTTCATATTTCTAGTTTCAGATACAAGAGTGGTACATTTATACAAATAGGATGATCACACTCAGTAGATTATAAGCTTTGTAATGATACCTTACAAGAGACCTTTTTCATGAAGCATATCCCAGTTACATTATATTCACTTATCATATTTTTATAAAACCATATACACTGCACAACGTCACAGTTATGTTGGTGTAGCAGGGCACTTACATTGGCGGAAGCAAGGCTGTAGTGTAGACCAGCGGTTCTCAAACTGGGTCAGGACCCCAAAGTGGGTCGCAACCCTGTTTTAATGGGGTCACCAAGGCTGTTAAACTTGCTGAGGCCTGGGTCTGAAGCCAAAGTCCAAGCCCTACTGCCCTGGGCTGAAGCCCTCAAGCTTTGGTGTCCTCCAGGGCGGGGGTCTCAGGCTTCGGTCCCCCTTCCTGGGGTCTTGTTGTAATTTTTTGTTGTCAGAAGGGGGTCGCGGTGCAATGAAGTTTGAGAAACCCTGGTGTAAACACATAGTTAGGTCAACATAACCTGCCTTATGTTGACCTAACTCTGTAGTGGTAGAGCAAGCTCTAGTGTAGACACTTGCTACAGTTATGGAAGGGTTTTTTTTCTTTCGCTGTAGTAAATCCACCTCCTCATGAGGTGGTAGCTAGGAAGACGGAAGAATACGTCTGTTGACCCAGAAGTGTCTGCTCTGGAGCCTAGGTTCACTTAACACCCTGAGTAACGTAGCTAGTTTAGGCGTAGACCAGGCCTAAGTTCGTGAATCTGTAGAGGCCATTGGAATATCTGGGCACTATGAAGTGAATTAAGGATAGCAGATTAGCCTAGGTGTGTCTGCCACATGCAGATGAACTTAAATTAAATTTAAACTCGGATACTGTGTCACTTCTTTAAAATTCCACTTTCCGTTGCTCATTGTCAAGATTTTTCTGGAAAAGAATTAATGTTCTTAGTAATTAGTAACTAGCTCTTGCCTTACTCCTGGTTTGTGCATTTTAATGAGTACAGAAAGCATCTTCATAATAGTGGAGGAGCAGTAAAAGAGGCAGTAGCAAGCGGAAAATAGGAAAACGATAGCTAGGGGAGGATGGGACTAACTGTTCTTATAGACCTTTTCTTTATAAAAACAGTTCTTCCTTTCTCCCTCAAAGCAATCCATGCAGACAAGCACGTAGCTTTTTAACTTTTTGTTTCAAAATTTTAGAGGTCTCAGAACTCATTCAGTTAAAATTGAAACCCATGCCGATCTATATTTAACAGTGGTGGTTACTCACGTCTGCTGTCATATGTAACAATGCAAAGACTTTGGGGGGAAAAGTTATTTAGCTGTGAACTTATAGAAAATACTTCATCTATATTGCACATAAGTTGCTTTTCAGCTATATGACTACAAAAATGCTCTCTAAGAGGTTCTGATTAATGATAGTACAACAGTTTGATTATACTATATACGTAAATGCCAGAACTAACTTTGTTCAGGTTTCATGTAGTTTGTATGTGTGGGCCTACATTTAGGTAGAAGATAGGATGTTTTTCAGTCTTTCTGAAATGTTAACCGTCGATGGATCCAGTATAAACCATCAGTGAATTCTGTGAGCATACATACAATATCACTGATGTGCAGAAAAGCCCCGAAATCAGCTACTTAACACACTGAATACTGGTGCCAAAACTGCATGTGTGTGTTTAAGTAGCTAAAACACATATTCGTCATCACCTCATAGGTAGAAAGTTACTGATTACTGTTTTAACTGTAGTTATTTCCAAGTTAGAAAGAAAGATAGGGCAGCGTGGCCTACACTGTTACTGGACGAAAGCTCTCAGAAGAGAGGTTTAACCAGCTTAAGCCATGACTCTTGTATACAGTTTTTAGAGGCAAGTACTAAAACTTGTTAGCTGCTGATTGTATCTGAATGTCTTAGGGCTTGGCTACACTTGCGAGTTACAGCGCAATAAAGCAGCCCCGGGTGCCCTAGCTCACTCCCCGTCCACACTGGCAAGGCACGTAGAGCACTCTAACTCCACGGCTATAGCGCTGCTGGTACTCCACCTCGGCGAGTGGAATAACGTTTGCTGCACCCCTGCTGGAGCACCACAGTGCCAGTGTGGACTAGGTGTTGCATTACTGCGCTGTGATCAGCCTCCGGAAACGTCCCATAATCCCCTTAAGTCAAGTGGCCACTCTTCTCATTGTTTTGAACTTGCTGTAGGAATGTGGATATGCCGTTTTGAAAGCTCCGTTTCTGCCAGCTGGCTGCTTATCTGCTCCGAGACAGATTAGTGTGGAATGCTGTGTGTGTGTGTGTGTGTGTGTGTGTGTGTGAGAGAGAGAGAGAGAGAGAGAGGCGGGAGGGAGGGGGGGTCTGCTGCTATCTGAACTTACAAGACCGCATGCTAACATGCTCTCAGCCCCCCCTCCCCCAAATCCACTCTCTCTCCCCCACATACACATAACACACTCCCTGTCACACTCCAGCCCACCCCCCCATTCCCATTTGAAAAGCACATTGCAGTCACTTGCATGCTGGGATAGCTGCCCATAATGCACCATTCCCAATGCCACTGCAAGTGCTGCAAATGTGGCCATGCCAATGCGCAAGCAGCTGTCAGTGTGGACAGACTGCAGCACTTTCCCTACTGCGCTTTCTGAACGCGGGTTTAACTCACAGCGCTCTACATCTGCAAGTGTAGCCATGCCCTTAGTAAATATAAATGTAAGTAGCTCCTATGTTATGTACTTTATGCTTTAATGCTACTGTAGATGAATACAAAATACTTTATTTTACTGGAACTTTTGAAAGGCTTTAATGTTGAATGACTAATTGAGATTCTATAACATTTTCCCCTTAGAAATAACATTTCAATAGTTTCCATTTGTTTTTGGAAGCAAAGATTTATTCTAATGTAATACTGGATTTGTTGACAAATGCCCCTTGCGCATTCAATTTAGTATAACTTTTGGTATATCTAAAAATTAAGCATGCCAGCAGAAAATGGGGGCATGGTTCAGGTTTTTGATTTTTCTGAGAAGGCTTGTTTTTCATTTTAGACACTGCAAGAGATTCTCATCAGCAGGATAGCTGGGCAAAATTGTTTGTCACAACTAGTTTAACCAAATAGGGCTGTACTATTTACTACTATGTTTAGCTACTATTTCTTTCTTGCATGGATTAATGTGTTGTATAAATTGGGTTGGGTTTTTTTTAAGCTTCCTCTCTTCGCCCTTCTGGTGAACAGACAGCTTTACAACGAACAAGATGGAAAGAGCAGTCTTGCTTTAATTTACAGAAAGCATTAAAAACAGTGCAAAGAAACTTGATAGGCCCTGCTCTGTACTTAACAGTAAATACCTACAGTTTACGTACCAGGGTACTGACTCATGATATATTGGGGGGAAAATCTTCCATTTTGATAGAATTGAATAGGAACAGTGCTCCTATTGGGTATTTGGCCTGCTGTTCTTATAGTAGTTATTAGTATACCTAAAAGTTGGATTTATGATGCCAAAGTATTTTTCCCCATCCCAAAATGGATCTTTCCCAAATAGCTGTTTATAAAGATTTGTAAAAATTTTGTTTTTATGGGTTTTTAAATTTCTGAACACTGGAGAGAACTGGATTTGTGCCATTGCAAAATTCTATTGCATTCAGTTCAGGTGTAGATGCAGCAAATTTTGGGTCAGGTATTGAATGAGGGCCAGAAGTTTAAACATGATATGCTAGACAAGTGGAGTAAGTGAAATGATTCAGAAGGAAGGGATGATATGAGGACCAATGATGAGGAAGATGACTTTTAGCTTCTGAGTTCAGCTGCTGAATTTTGGTCAGGGAAAACAGCCTTCCAACCCCATGAATCCTGGGGAAGGGATGACCCAATACTGTGGATGCAGTGGTGTCTGTGTGGAGGACTGGCATCCTGTACTGATCTGTTTCATGTTCTCCCCAGACTTCACTTGGAACTGTGCTGCCATTGGCTAATTACATGGTTCTGTTAGAACATTCAAGTAATAAACTCCAAAGGATGAGGGTTTCACAACACATGTTCCTATCACCAATGAATGTCATCTGTAGCTTAATTAAATCAAGCAGGCCAGTTCAGTTTCAGATGACAGACCATTATTGAATAATCAGAGTATTAAAAAGTTTAAGGAAAAGAAGGATTTGAAGTCCATGCACTCTGCAATGCTCAGTATACTGAGATGTAATTACACTGGTATTAATGACTGCTAGTGTTTAAAGGGGTAGACAGATGGAGGGTGGGAGCTGAGGTGGTGGTGGATCAGTGGTGAATCTATATTTAGATATCTACTGTGTATCCTTTTTTATCTGACTCTACGGCTGGCCACTGATTTTGTTTTAAAAATCTTGCCCTTCTCTCTGTGTTAATGCACTTAAAACTGCTGTATCCCACTTCACATAACAATTTTTGTGGAGGAAAATTACTCATGCAAAGCAAAATATGTACATCCCGATGGTCAGAATTGTCAGATCACTAAGGTAAAAAACCATGCTGTGTCCAAACCAGATTCATCACTTTTACTTTCTGTCCTTCAGGGAACAACCTATCTTCAGCACCCGAGCTCATGTCTTCCAGATTGACCCAAACACTAAGAAGAACTGGGTTCCCACCAGCAAGCATGCTGTTACTGTGTCCTACTTCTATGACAGCACAAGAAATGTCTATAGGATAATCAGCTTGGATGGCTCAAAGGTAAGTCTATTTATTTTAAGATTATCAACTTTTTAACTATGTTTCAGTCTGGCATATTTCACACATTCTTAGAAATGTGTCCTATGTCACAATCTCTCCCAACAGGAAATTTATTGTTGGAGTTTTAAAATGGGAACACTTTTATTTACAATGTTTAATTGTTCATGAGAAAATGCTGTTGTCAATACATTAATATAAAAATCTATTACCAAAGTTCAGGAATTGCCTTTTAGTCACTGGGCAATCTCAAAAAGTGCATTTACTGTAAAAGATACTGGAAGTTATGTGTAGGTGATGATCATATCAGTTTTCAGATTTGTTTTCTATGGAGTATTAATATAGCTAGTTCCTTGGCATTATGAAGGACATCTGTTCAGTGATCATAATCGCTCAGTAAATCCTTGTTTGGCATATAATCCTCCATTTTCTGTATGGGGGGGGAAATGATGACTTTTCTCCTATAATGCTTTCAAAAGTAACCTCTTATCAAAACTCAATACATATTTTGATTAGGCATTGTAAATTGTCTAGTACCTGGATTTAGAGGACTAAGAATCAGGAATCTTGTTCTATTGTGTGATGTGATCAAGACCCTTGTCTGTCCCTCATATTACCCATCTGTAAAATACATATTAAAATACTGACATGGAGCTGTGCGCTTTTAAATATTTGTAAAGTGCTTTGAAATCTGTGGGCTAAGGGTACTACGTAAGTGCAAAGCATAATTCAAAAATTAAAAGCTGGAATTTTTCCCGAAAGACTTAATTTACAAAGAAGTTGCAACTTCTGTGGGCTTCACTGAATTGAAAAATAGGGGTATAGCAAAAACAACCCAAGAATTCTGCGGCACAGATGACGTGTATCTTAACCAACGTTTTAAGGCCTATTCCAGTGCTAATTGCATGATGCAGTAGAGTTTGTTTTAATTCCTTAATGAATGTTCTGTATTACTTGAGGTTTACTGTGTTTTGTAAAAACGTTGTAGGGTTTGGCAGTGTGATCCAATGGATAGAGCACTATAGTAGGAGTCAAACTCTATTTGGATGAGTTTTCATGCCCACATGAGCTCCCATTGAAGTCAACAGGGTGTTGCATAGTCACAGACAGGGCCGGCTCTGGCTTTTTGGCCTCCCCAAGCAAAAAAAAAAAAAAAAATGGGGCGGCCAGAATGGCAAAGCAAAAAAAAAAAAAAACCTGTGGCGCGGCCGGAGCGTGGGTGCAGGGGAACCGGCTAGCGGGGGTTTGGGGGAGGGAGCGGGCGGGAGAGAGAGAGAAGGGGGGTGGCCAGGGCTACAGTGGGGCGCCGCCGCATGGCCCCTCCCGCCGCGCCGCCTGCCACCTGCCGGGAGGGCTCTGCTCCGATCGGCGGGGAGGGAAGGACGAGGACTGCCCTGCCGGGCTTGCTGCAGGGTGCTTCCGTCCTCCGGAGCGGAACAACAACAACAAAAAAAAGCGGCCGTGCCACCCTAAGATTGGGCCGAATGCCGCCTCGTTCAATCTGCCGCCCCAAGCACCAGCTTGCTCGGCTGGTGCCTGGAGCCGGCCCTGGTCACAGAGATCAGAGGCCAACCCTAGTAAAATAAATTTGCATACAGATAATTTTGAATAAAAATAAGTGTAAGTTCTGACCAAAATTGACATGGTTTCATATCAGATATGTAAGGTGAACAAAAGCTTATAAACAACAGAACTCTGAAAATTACAATAGATGCAAATGAAGCTTACAGATGTTTTTATATTTACATTGACAAAATAATAAATTAAGTATCAATAGTAATATGACAATATTTGCTTCAAAGCTCTGTTTACATTGTATTAATATCAGTTTGCTTAAATACCCAAATCAACATAACGCTCACATCTGTACTGACAGCTTTTTCTGCTTTGGATTTTATTTGGATCTGATTTGCATAATTAAAAAAGCCACCAGCTTGGGAGGTAGGGGGAGACTTAAAGTAGTGCAAATTGAGTAGCATGATTTGAGCAAAGTGCAGTTTCTAGAGTATTTTCTTTTTTTAATAAAACCTAAAATGTGAACCTCTGCATTTCTTAAATAACATTCTTGATGTTTTTAAATTAAAAAAAAATGAAAACCTTATTTTTATAGAAACCTGTAGGGTTTTTAAATGGATGTTTTGTATGACACCACTTTAGGCAAGTTTAGAAGGGGGTATCAAAAGAATTCTAGCAGACTTCTCTAGTATTTATTTTTATTGCGGCTACTCTACTTAGCCGTTGTTCACATAGAAGGGAGAATGATGTATGGCTTTCTTCCTGACTCTGCTACAGACTTATTGTGTGATCTTCAGTCATTTGGTATCTCTCTCCATTTCGCTAGGGGATAATGCTTCTCTACCTCACAAAACTGTTGAGCTATAATTCGCCAATGTTTTGTAAAGTATTTGAAGATCTTAGATGGAATGTGCTATGTTAAGAGCAAAGGTAGTAATTAAATAATCTTCTTATACCTAGATTTGTTTAATCTATTTGCAGCACTAATCCTTATTCATATGTTCACCATTTTTTTCCTTTATGTATAGAGGCTTCATTGTGTAACAGCATCAACAGTCCCAAAATAGTTGTTGAGTTGTGTTGTCCAACTGCTAGCATTTGAAGGTTGTAATATCTATATTTATCTATTGGGTCTTTTCTTTTGTGTATTTATGTATGGGGGCAGCTCACAATAATAATTATCATTTCCTCTTCAAGCATTCCATCAATAATACAGTACTCATTGAGATCTTGGCAGAAAATACATGGGCTGCTACTGCTATTTATTTTTTAATTTTAATTTTTTACTTGTTGCCCAGAAACCCCAGTCAGGATCAAGGTCCCATTGAGCTGGGTACCGCTGCAAACACTGAAATACACACATTCTACCTGTGTAAATAATGCACTAGTGGACGATTGAATTTCTAGTTTGAATCTTACATTCAGGATATTACCCAGATGTATCTCTAGGAATTAAGCTATATTTAGTCTTGTCCCCTGCCCATTAAGTATGTGTGTGTGTGTGTGTGTGTGTAATATACATATATTGCTAAGCACACAATTCAGATATATCACAACTTTAAGTTCAAATCGTATCCAGATCAGATCTCTGCTACTTGGGATATAGCTGTATAGCTGGGTGTCAATAACTCATTGTTGTCATCTGAGCTTGTAGAGCCTTTCTCTATTGGTCAGACAAATGTTAAATTAGAGGAGGGAAAAAATCTATAAAGCTTAGTTCCTGGAGATGCTTGAGGTAATACCTTGCATTTAAAACTTCTTTCTTTAAGGAAATATATCAAAAACTTTCTCTTGCACCTCCATTTTTTGCTTTATATCTGAAAACTCTCCATGTATCTTGGCTACTTGAAGACCATAGGAAAAAAATGTTACAAGTCTAATTATTAAATCATTCCTATACAAGTCTTAGAATCTCTTAAGAGGTGTTTATAGAAAATTTATTTAGTTTACTTCTGCAGCATTCCCTTATTTCCCTTCCCCTGTTTGCCTTTAGGTTCTTTCTGTTTCTTCAGGATGTGTAAAAAAGCCTAAGGGAAGGAAGTATCTTGGTTTACCCTAGGTTTACCTGCATAGAGGAGTAAGGAGGTATAAGGTGTTCCTTTACTCTCCCATAAGCAGGGCCGGTGCAAGGAAGTTTCGCGTCCTAGGCGAAACTTCCACCTTGCGCCCCCCCCAGCCCTGCGGCAGCTCCCCGCACCCCCCTCTGCCCTGAGGCACCCCCCCCACGGCAGCTCCCCCCCCCGGGGAGCTGTGTGGCAGCTCCCCACCCCAGCTCACCTCTGCTCCGCCTCCTACCCGAGCACACCGCCCCCACTCTAATTCTCCTCCCCTCCCAGGCTTGCAGCGCCAAACAGCTGATTGGCGCCGCAAGCCTGGGAGGCGGGAGAAATGGAGCAGCGACGGCACACTCGGGGAGGGGGCGTAGCAGAGGTGGGGAGCCCTGCGGCAGCTCCCCCCCGAGGCACCCCTGCGGCAGCTCCCCAGCCCCCCGGCCCGGGGAGCCGTGCAGCAGCTCCCCACCCCAGCTCACCTCTGCTCCGCCTCCTCCCCGAGCACGCCGCCCCTGCTCTAATTCTCCTCCCCTCCCAGGCTTGCAGCGCCAAACAGCTGTTTGGCGCTGCAAGCCTGGGAGGCAGGAGAAGTGGAGTGGCAACTGCGCACTCGGGGAGGGGGCGTAGGAACGATGTAAAAAAAAAATTGGGGGCACTGCTTTTTGGTGCCCCCAAACCTTGGCACCCTAGGCAACCGCCTAGTTTGCCTAAATGGTAGCACCGGCCCTGCCCATAAGCTATTCACATTGTGGGGGACATGGAGAAAAGCCTCTGTGAGGCTGCTACTCTTCCTTTGTGTGTTAGAAGTGGGCAGAGCCTTGAGTGGTTCTGTGTGCAGACCAAAAGGCATGGCTATCAATTGGAATAAATCTGAGGGAATATAGAAAGTAGTGTGCGCTTTTGCTGCATGCAAAACACACTTTTATGGGCAATCCCTACTAAGACCATGTGTGATCCTATGCGTGGCCTGTACAATGCCTTCTATTGGATCATCGATATGAGGTATGGAATAAAAGTGAATTTTTGTATTGACTGTCTGAGGATATTCAATCCCAATTTTCACGTGAGCCTCTTCTTAGATTGCCGCTACCATTCATTCCAGATTTCTATTTGGATTTTGGTGCATAAGAATCAGGTTTTTAGTGTATTAAGAATATAAGAATGGCTGTACTGGGTCAGACCAATGGCCCATCTAGCCCAGTATCCTGTCTTCTGACAGTGACTGGTGCCAGATGGTTCAGAGGGAGTGAGCAGACCAGGGCAATTTATCGAATGATCCACCCCCTGTTGTCCAGTCTCAGCTTCTAGTAGTCAGAGGTTTGGGGACACCCAGAGCATGGGATTGCGTCCCTGACCATCTTGGTTAATAGCCATCAAGAACATATCCTCTGTGAAATTATCTAATTCTTTTTTTGGCCTTCACAACATCCTCTGGCAACAAGTTCCACACGTTGATTGTGCATGATGTGAAGTACTTTCCTTACGTTTGTTTTAAACCTGCTGCCTGTTAATTTCATTGTGTGACCCCTGGTTCTTGTGCTATGTGAAAGTGTAAATTACACTTCCTTATTCACTTTCACCACACCATTTATGATTTTATCGACCTCAATTATCTCTCTTCTAAACTGAACAGTCCACCTTTTTAATCTCTACTTGTATGGAAGCTGTTCCAAACCCCTAGTCATTTTTGTTGCCATCCTGTGTACTTTTGCCAATTCTAATATATCTTTTTTGAGATGGGGGTAACCAGAACTGCATGCAGTATTCCTGATGTGGGCGTACAATGGATTTATATAGTGGCATTATATTTTCTGTCTTATCTATTCCTTTCCTAATGGTTCCTATCATTAGCCTTTTTTTTTTTTTTTTTTTTTTTTGACCCTCTTGCACATTGAGCAGATATTTTCAGAAAACTAACCACGATGGCTCCAAGATCTTTCTTGAGTGGTAGCAGCTAATTTAGACCTCCTCATTTGTATGTATAGTTGGGAATATGTTTTCCAATGTGCATTATTTTGCATTATTGTACATTCTGTTAAGGTTTTTCCTGGGTACCATCATCAGCAGGGCTAATGAATGACCAGAGTTAAGTGAAATAAGTCACACTGCATCAGTCTCCTGTAAATTAAAAGCTCCTCTTCTAGTTCCTTCTGGTTTTTCTCCACCTCACCAAGTAACAATCTTGGAGTCTTTTCACTCAAAAATAAATTGCATATCTTCCTTCCATTTGCTCAAGAGGTAAATGTTCCATACTTACTGCTACTTCACCCTGTCTGACAGAGGCGTACCATTTTCAAAACCTTAAACCCATGCTATTTCACTACCAGCATACTCTCTGAAGATTTTAAGATCTTTCACCCTAGTTAAAATTTTCTGTCATTGGGCTGCTACAGTAATAAGGGTCATAAGCAAATAATGACAGGTTTCAGAGTAGCAGCTGTGTTAGTCTGTATCCGCAAAAAGAACAGGAGTACTTGTGGCACCTTAGAGACTAACAAATTTATTAGAGCATAAGCTTTCGTGGGCTACAACCCACTTCTGATATGCATCCGAAGAAGTGGGTTGTAGCCCACGAAAGCTTATGCTCTAATAAATTTGTTAGTCTCTAAGGTGCCACAAGTACTCCTGTTCTATAAGCAAATAAGTTTCCTTGAAAGAAGACCGGAACAAGGAAAGACCAGAATAGGAAGAGATGGTGAATGCTGGGAAAGTGTGAACCTTCTGTCTAGCAGCCCACATTCTCATATTTAAAAAAGGAATTTAGTAAGAGAGGTAAGAAAGTAAAAGGTATTTTTTTTAAAAAGGGCCTTCCTATTACGTAATATGTTAGGTAAGATACAATTTAGGCTACTAGTGAGTACGCATTCACTTCCTGATATTGAGGTGGATAGCAATAGCTGGCTTCTGTAGCAGTCTTTATTTCTAATCCTGAAGAAGTTAACCTTCATATTCAGGAACTGATCAGGCAGCAGGTCATACTCTTTCTAAAGAGTCAGCTGTACATCCAGAGCCAATTATATTTTTAAATTCAGCCTTCTCTAATTTCCAAATTGTAGCTTCCACACACAATGGTATCTGGACCATATGTTAATAAGATGCTTTTGTAAAATGCACCGAATAAGGCCTAAAGCACACCCTTCTTCAATTGAAAAGAGGAAAGAATAGATGGTTTATGTAGCATTGTTACTTTAAACTAGTGGATACCGACTTCCCAATTTAATCAGGTTTTGCTTACTCTGAGTCATGTGGAGGATGATAAACTCCAGTGCAAAATGGTGATTAGTTCTTCATTTAGTCTTTGGCAAAAGTCTTAGAACAGGTGTTCTATAGTGCTTTGAATATGCAAAGTGCTATGTAAGTGCTACGTATCTTTTGTTTATTGATTTATATGAAGTAATTCTTAATGAGTACAGGTAAACTCCAGATTAGTTCAGATTTGTTGTACCCGAAATTGATGTTGCCATTATGGTAGTCTTAGGAAAAACTACTGTTCTGAGAAGGAATTATTTCTGGGGACTACACAATTTATTTTCTATTATGGTGCTGCACTGAAGACATTTTTTGAGAGTTCAGGAGTGCAAATGACCATGCCACACCTTAAGTGGGGAGGGGGAGGAACAGAAAGGGGCATTATCCAACTTGCTGGGGGAAGGAGAATAGCACTTTACGGGGGGGAGGTGAGAGAGGGGCTCAGAAGCTGCTACAAAAGAGGGTGTGGGCCAGCATGGCGATGCTGACTCATCCGCAGGGATGGAAGGGCTGGGGAAGTGAAAAGTGGCAAGCCTGGTGGGAGAAGCCCCTTTTCCCCGGACCAGGTGGAGCAGTACCCACCCTCCCTCCCCTTGAGATGGCAAAATACCAGCTTTGGTCAGAACCTGCTGTGGGCATTGCACTAGCTGCTCCTTTCTAGGAGTGCTGGGAAGAAATTTTTCCCCTCACCACCAGATTGGCTTAGGTGGAGTAGGGGGGTTTTCACTTTCCCCACAGCGGGTTCGGGAAGGGCTTTGTTATGGTGAGATGGGATGGGAGTTAAGTTATGATGTCGCAGCTCATTATGTAAGTGTGGGGCGGATGTCCAGTGCATAGGGAAGGGATACAGTGATCAGATAAATGGCTTGGTAAAGGACTTAGACGGTATTGGTTAAAGAGTGGAACCGGGAGGGAGGGGGTGCTTAGGGCTCATACGACTGGCATGGCAGGGAACCACCCCCCCCCTTCTTTATAGCCCACCTAAACACTCATTTGGGGGGAGGGGGATGGTAGGGTCCCAGCAGTGGGTTGGCTGGAGGACCTGGATGGAAAAAGGGAGGGGCTGGCGGAAGCCCCCGGGTAGCTATTGTACGATCATGGAGTTATGGGTACTGTACACTTCCCCTCCCCCCCCCCTTGCGGGGTAGTCCCAGACATCTAATAATACAGTTGCGGACTGAATAAAACCATATCAAGTATCTCCTGTCCTTCTTTCGGTATAGAAGGACAATGTAGGTTGTGTGTTTCAGAGGTCCTAGAAAAGAATTTAGCATCCCTTCCCTTCAAAACAGCAAGTTAATTGATCTAACTTCAGAGAGGCAAGATCATAGAGACAGAGGTAAGAGACAAGAGTGAAATCCTGGCCCCACTGAAGTCAATGGCAAAACTCCCATCAACTTCAGTGGGGCCAGGAGTTCACCCCCCCCAGGCGTGTTGTGGGGTTTTGTTTTGGGTTTTTTGTTGTTGTTATTTTTAGGCCCTTGAAATCACTAAATATATCTTTAAGCCAATAAGAACTTCTCAGCAGAAATGTACTAGTTTTAGGAGATGTTATTTTTCTTCCCACTCCTGTAAAAAGGAAAGATTGACATAATTATGGTGGAAGACTCTGGCCACCGTAGAGCTCTGAGTTGGGGACCTTGACACAAAGTTTCTTTGTATGCAGTGTAGTTGTAGCCATGTCAGTCCCAGGACATTAGAGAGACAAGGTGGGTGAGGTAACATCTGTTATTAGATCAACTTCTGTTGGAAAGAGAGACAAGCTTTCAAGCCACTCAGAGCTGGTCTTCAGGTCTGGAAACTTATTTAGTGTCACAGCTAAATACAAGATGAGCCAGATAGTTTAGCATATGTAGTTAACGCATATTTCAAGGAACCATTCGAGGTGAAATGGCCCGTTAACAGGCCTTCATCTTGAATGGTCCCTTGAAATATGTGTTAACTATTTATGCTAAACAATCTGTTCCATCTTGTATTTAGCTGTGATACAAAGTCTGATCTACACTACAGACTTATATCCGTATAACTGCGTCGCTCAGGGGGTTGACAAATCAACACCCCTGAGCAACATAGTTATACCGACCTAACTCCTGTGTAGACCGCACTATTTTGGCAGGAGAGCTTCCTCCACCAACATAGCTATTGCCTCTTGGGAAGGTGGATTAACTACACTGACGGGAGAGCTCTCTTCCGTCACTGTAGAGCACCTTCATTAAAATGCTACAGCGGTGCATCTGCGCAGATGCAGCATTTTAAGTGTAGATCTTGCCCTAAGTTTCACAGACCGGAAGAGTTCTGTGTAACTTCAAAAGCTTGTCTGTCTTGCCAATAGAAGTTGATCCAGTAACATATATTCCCTCCCCCACCTTGTGCCTCTCTTGTTCAAGATGTTTAGGATGGTGTACAGTTCCCACCCCGCTTTACTAAAGACAGTATATAAAAAAAAAAAAACCCTATATCCCAGTTTCTTATTCCTTCCAGAGAGTCTGCTTTCCCAAATATTCCACAATATATTGTAATTGTACTTGAACTATTCTATATTGTAGTATTTTTCCTTGACTTTAGCAAAGCTTTTGATACGGTATTCTTGCCATCAAGTTAAAGAAGTATGGGCTGGATGAATGGACTATAAGGTGGATAGAAAGTTGGCTAGATCGTTGGGCTCAACGGGTAGTGATCAATGGCTCCATGTCTAGTTGGCAGCCGGTATCAAGCGGAGTGCCCAAAGGGTTGGTCCTGGAGCCGGTTTTGTTCAATATCTTCATTAATGATCTGGAGGATGGCATGGACTGCACCCTCAGCAAGTTTGCAGATGACATTAAACTGGGAGGAGTGGTAGATATGCTGGAAGGTCGGGATAGGATACAGAGGGACCTAGACAAATTAGAAGATTGGGCCAAAAGAAATCTGATGAGGTTCAACAAGGACAAGTGCAGAGTCCTGTACTTAGGATGGAAGAATCCCATGCACTGCTACAGACTAGGGACCAAATGGCTAGGCAGCAGTTCTGCAGAAAAGGACCTAGGGGTTACAGTGGACAAGAAGCTGGATATGAGTCAACAGTGTGCCCTTGTTGCCAAGAAGGCTAACGGCATTTTGGGCTGTATAAGTAGGGGCATTGCCAGCAGATCGTGGGATGTGATCATTCCCCTCTATTCGACATTGGTGAGGCCTCATCTGGAGTACTGTGTCCAGTTTTGGGCCCCATACTACAAGAAGGATGTGGAAAAATTGGAAAGAGTCCAGAGGAGGGCATGAAAATGATTAGGGGGCTGGAGCACATGACTTATGAGGAGAGGCTGAGGGAACAGGGATTGTTTAGTCTGCAGAAGAGAAGAATGAGGGGGGATTTGATAGCTGCTTTCAACTACCTGAAAGGGGGTTCCAAAGAGGATGGATCTAGACTGTTCTCAGTGGTACCAGATGACAGAACAAGGAGTAATGGTCTCAGGTTGTAGTGGGGGAGGTTTAGGTTGGATATTAAGAAAAACTTTTTCACTAGGAGGGTAGTGAAGCACTGGAATGGGTTACCTAGGGAGGTGGTGGAACCTCCTTCCTTAGAGGTTTTTAAGGTCAGACTTGACAAAGCCCTGGCTGGGATGATTTAGTTGGGGATTGGTCCTGCTTTGAGCAGGGGGTTGGACTAGATGACCTCCTGAGGTCCCTTCCAACCCTGATATTCTATGATTCTATGATATTTAAAACACAGAGATGTGAGTTTTTTTCTTATAGTTAGGTGTCATCTCATTAATGCTAGCCATGTTCACATAAAGGAACAATAAGAAGAGTACAGAAAACTACAAAATGAACACACATTTCGAAGCTTTTATTTTAGTGTAAGACAACAGCTGTCTTAGCAGTATGTCTTTAGAATGATGCATCAACGTACCCATCACAAAATCTGTAGGGTTTTTGTTGTTGTTTTTTTTCCCTTCTGACCCCATTGGCATCTCTCCTAGAAAAAAATGCCACTCTGCATATTAATAACTGTAGATGTGATTGGAACAGTTTGTATCCCCTCTAAATCATGGCTACCAGTTTATATGGCTTTGCTAAAGAGTTCTTTTGAGACCATGTAACTATACCCAAATATTTGGATATATCTGCATGTTTGCTGATGGATCTTACATTATTTAAAATGTGGTGAGAACTTCTTACGACTGCTATTACATTTTCTTTGCAGGCAATAATTAATAGCACTATCACCCCCAACATGACATTTACTAAAACATCCCAGAAGTTTGGCCAGTGGGCAGACAGCAGGGCAAATACTGTCTATGGCTTGGGATTTTCCTCTGAACATCATCTTTCAAAAGTAAGTAAACCTGTTTTTTAAAAATACCCGAGAGATGTGGGGGGGAAATTTTTTTTTGTTTTTTGTTTTTTTGTTTTTATTTTGGGGGAGGGGGAGGTTGGTTTTTTTGGTCTTTTCTTTTCCCTCCTGAACAGTCAGGATGATTTATGAAGAGCTAGAACCAAATTAATATCTTGTATAGCCTTGACACTCAATAGTGTTAAGGTAATATTTACATATTCTCTGAATCCAGCCTTTATAATATGGAGAAGTGAGAAGGGCAACCCTGGAAGCAAGTTTTTAAACTGCTTTGTGATACCCATTAATTTTTCTTTTTAAGGGAGAAATTTTAGATTTTTTTTTTTTTTAAACCTTACTGCACAATGTAAAATGTCAGATTTTCTCTTCTCTTTTGTCATATAAGAGTGAATTTTTTCCCTGTAGGAAACCAAAACATTTACATGGAAGATCAGTTTACTTTTTTTCTTTTAAGGAAGAAGATTCAGGCCCTAAATTCAAATAGTTTCTTTCTTGCTATATTTAGATCTGATCAGGAAAATTTTTGCTCAGTCAGTGACACTCTTTTTTCAACTGTAATTTTCACCCACATTCTTCTTTCATCTTTTCCTCCATTCTCTGCCATATAACTAATATTTTATTACAAACATTTTAAAAATTGAAAACTTAAGGGAAAGTTAGAAAAATACAGTAGAGGAAAAATAAAACTGTTGTTATTAGAGTATAGAAAATTCAAATAGATTACCAGCAATATTGAGAAACACCTTGTGGAGTATGTGAAATTTTATGCTGGCCTGCTTGAAAATAAAAGTCCACTTTCATAGTGGGAGGTAAGTTGCTCACATTTCCCAGAGAAATCCCAGTTAGTATTCCTGATGTCTTTAGTGCCGCAATTTGAACAACAGACTGTGAGTTGTTAGTAGTGTATGCAGTAGTTCATAGGGCATACTGAAATAGAGAAACTCCTGAAAGGTTTTCTCACTGAATTACCTGGTTTTCCAGAGAACCTTGGGCCTTCCAGAAGACCCTACCTTTGCTTTCCTTGGAGCTCCCTTAAATCAGATTATCTGCACTACTGCATCCACTCTACACTTAGGAAAGTGTAGAGCCAGCCTCAGTCCAAATCAAGGAGTTACAACAGTTCCCTTGTGCCCACCCCCTTCAAAATATTTCCTGATGGAATATCTGTCCAGTTGGATATTATTGTGATTTACTTATTAAAATTATTTTGCTTTTCATAATCAAATAGCATCAATCTCTACTAAGTTACACAAAACCAAGGAAAAAATTCGGAGTGACATTGATTATAATATAATATGCATGTGCATTCTCACACGTCACTGCATCAGTGAGCTTAAAAAAACAAGTTAATGTAGATCGTTTTAAACTGGTGTCCATATCTACCCAAGAGACAATTACTCATTAACATGGTGTATAGCTTGCATTGCTAATACTTACAAGGGTTATTTGACGAGTGCTGATTTGATTTTCCTTTCTAATGTACTACACCTCTACCACGATATAACGCGACGTGATGTAACACGAATTCGGATATAACGCAGTAAAGCAGTGCTCCGGGGGGGTGGGGGGGCGGAGCTGCGCACTCCGGCGGATCAAAGCAAGTTCGATATAACACGGTTTCACCTATAACACGGTAAGATTTTTTGGCTCCCGAGGACAGCGTTATATCGGGGTAGAGGTGTAGTTTGTTGCAGGTCACTCTCTTCATTTCTCAAAACAGAATCTCATACGAGCGTAATAAGAGTGCCTTGTATTCAGCCTTCTTCCAACATTTGGAAGAAGGAGCAGGAATTCCTGTTTTATGTTTTTTGTTTGTTTGTTTTTCCCTAGCATCTTGATACTGCCTCTTCATTTGCCCCTTTCTGTGGTTCGTGGTGTCTTAATCCTCCTGGGATGTGCGTATATGTTGGCTATATCATTATTTGCATGTGTGATACCAATGTGCTGATGAGGAATTGAAAAAAATTAGAATTATTGTAGGAAGCAGTTGTTAAGCAGTGCACATCCTGAATTCCATGCTCTTTGGCAGATATGTAAACTTTTTGTATAAAAATCAAACTGTCTTTTTCTGAAGTTTGTGATAATGAACATTCAGTACATGTTCAGTATGCTATTTTCATGGTGCCTTCCTTATCTTAATTATTAAACCTACAGATATGTTAGTCATCAATCCTTGTTCAGGACTCCCTCCCCACCTCACACACAAAACAAGACTGAAGTTTTAAAATTAAGCTGTTTTGTCAGTGTGTTTTTAAAATAGCAAAATGCAAGAAAAGATTATGAAAACTTCTTAGCGGGGAAAAGAAATCTTCACTTTTTGATCGTAATCTATTCAGTCACTTTTGAATTGGGAAATAAGTTTATTTAGTGGACACTGGACTGAGACAATAGAAGACCTGGGTTATAATCCAGCTCTATTAAATTCCTGTGTGACTTTGGGCAACTCACTTCCTCTGTCGCTGTGTCCCCTTCCACAGTGTCCTGTCCACAGTGACTGCCTTTCACTAGGTATTTGAACAGTGCCTAGTGGAATGGGACTTCAGTTGTGACTGGGGCCTCAGGGTGCCAGAGAAATATTAATTTATATTAACATTTGTTTCTGAAATTTCTGAAACAATTTATTCCTTTGTTACCTATAATTCCAGTTTTAAAATTCCTTTTCTATGTTTGTGACTATCAGTGCCCCTAGATGAGCTGTTTCATTATATAATTTTAATTACATCAGTATACAGGGGCCCTAATCAGAGTCCCATTGGGCTAGCCACTGTAAAAACATAGCAAAAAGACAGTTCTTGCCCCAGGGAGCTTACTTTCTAGGTTTATGAGTAGACACTATAGATGGATGAAACAGACAAGCAGAGCTGTGGAGGACAAGGTAGTTGTAAAACAAGTATCTTTTTCGTAATAAGTAGCATTCTCAACTTGCTACTTGCCTGACCATTGCCTGTTCCCTTAGCAGGTGGCACATCTTCTCTAGGTTGACAATAAATCCTAAAAATTAGACTAGTATTTTCACTTTGTGGACTGCTTCCTCTTCTGCTGGTATTACTGCCCTCCCAAACCAATCATCCAATCAGGATAGCCTTTTTCCTCAACACAGAGCAGCTATTGTAATCATGACTTTGGTGAAAATCACCAAACTGAACATACTAATGCTGAAAAAGAACAAAAGAGAAAGAAAGAAACAGACTCTGGAATCTCTGGTGGCAAATATGTAACCTTGAAGAGAGAAAAGCTATAAATCAGTCTTAAGATATGAGGATGAAGTGAAGAATCTCCATTTAAACATATGTTAATTGAGTTGTTCATTGGGAAAAGGCATCTGTTACTGATGGTTAAGGTGAAAAATGCCCTTGAAGGAAAGCTCCCTTTATTTTCTTGAACCAAAGAATTTGCTGACAGAATAGGAGGACTGGAACTGTATACAGTAGCTCCAAAAGGTCATTAAGAGAACTTGTTTCTTATCCAGGACATGAGGTCATGCTTCCTGGAACTAAACTACTATAATTGTTAAAAGGCGGTCAAAAAAGCAAACAGGATGTTAGGAATTATTAAAAAGGGGATAGAGAATAAGACGGAGAATATATTATTTCCCCTGTATAAATCAATGGTACACCCACTCACTCACTCATGCCTGTCACCCCACTCGGGGTATGGGCCGCCAACCACAGATCTCCAGAGTCCTTTATCCTGGGCCATTTGCTCTAGCTGGTTCCAGGTATCGCCCATTTTTATGCTATCAGCCATGTACCGATGGTAATCGGCTTAGTGGCTTCCTCACGACTTTCACCACCCAGCGTCATGCGTCTTCGAGTTGAAGACCCTTCTTTTTCCAGGCTAAAAGTTTCTGTTATCTCTATTGTTGGCATTTCTGTAGCAAGTTGATTTTTTACGGGGTGGAGTTGCTAGCCCCATGCCCAACCCTCCTCCTTTATCCTGACTTGGGACAGGCAGATGGCCCCAAAAGACCTCTCTGGTGGAATTAATGGTACGCCCACATCTTGAATACTGCGTACAGATGTGGTCTCCTCATCTCAAAAAAGATATACTGGCACTAGAAAAGGTTCAGAGAAGGGCAACTAAAATGATTAGGGGTTTGGAAAGGGTCCCATACGAGGAGAGATTAAAGAGGCTAGGACTTTTCAGTTTGGGAAAAAGGAGACTAAGGGGGGATATGATAAAGGTATATAAAATTGAGTGATGTGGAGAAAGTGGATAAGAAAAAGTTATTTACTTATTCCCATAATACAAGAACTAGTGGTCACCAAATGAAATTAATAGGCAGCAGGTTTAAAACAAATAGAAGGAAGTTCTTCTTCACACAGCGCACAGTCAACTTGTGGAACTCCTTGCCTGAGGAGGTTGTGAAGGCTAGGACTATAACAGCGTTTAAAAGAGAACTGGATAAATTCATGGAAGTTAAGTCCATTAATGGCTATTAGCCAAGATGGGTAAGGAATGGTGTCCCTAGACTCTGTTTGTCAGAGGGTGGAGATGGATGGCAGGAGAGAGATCACTTGATCATTACCTGTTAGGTTCACTCCCTCTGGGGCACCTGGCATTGGCCACTGTCGGCAGACAGGATACTGGGCTAGATGGACCTTTGGTCTGACCCAGTACAGCCGTTCTTATGTTCTTAAGAAAATTTTCTCAGGCTTGTTAGCTGTTTGGAAGGTCTAAGAAAACTTCTAAAATTAGTAGTTGGAATTTCAATCTAGACTTTCTGGCCTGATTTCCCACTGCTTTGCACCTTGCGTATTCATACACAGGGTAGCATTTTACATGTTTTGCATTTATCAGAACATCCTCCCTTTGTACTCATTTTGCACAAGAGTGAATGACTACACAATGTGTGCAGCAATGGAGAATCTCTTCTTCTGAATGTAGCCAGTAATCTTCAGATAAGGAATATGGTGAGAATGTCCAAATAAAAAAGTTGATCTTTCAAGCTTGAGTCACTTAAACAGAGATGACATTCTCTTTTGCTTCCTTAAGAGTGGAATGCAGCTGATTTGCAGAATACAGAACTCCGCTGAATGAGAGGACTATTCATTTTTGTTATGTATGGAAAATTCCTAAGGATGCAGCCAAATTATTTGTTTAGCACACACTGAGGTGCCCATGATGTTGGTTGCTAGCTTCAGGGAATATTGGAAATGTATTGTAATATTAAAGGCAATGAGGCACCTAGATGGGATAGTGATGCTCTTTGGGGAACTTTGTGCACAGTGCCCCATTAGTCACAAAGCTGTCAATCATGTAATAATTTGTTGAAATATGTTTAATCCACAAATTTTGTCCTAGTTGTGAAATGGTCAATTTCCTGAGTAGGGAACTTTAGTTTTCTGGTACAGTGTTAATCTGGTGGGGATGTTGGAATCCAAAGGAAAGAGAAGAAAGAAACCTTAGTGTGAGAAGTCCTAGTCATAGCTTGTCGCTCCGAAATTGTAGCCAAAATCTGGTGGTCTCACTTATTTCAAATAGTTCTTCTGGAGGAGAGGATATTGACAAGGGGTACTGCATCAGACAGCATTCAAGTGATTGCGGAGGCTTTCCACATTTGCATTTGGAGTCATTCCTCAGCTTCTACTTGGTCATATTGTCACCAGTCTTTTCCATCCCCTCTCTCACTCAATTTAGAGTACATCACTGTTTTTGTTCAAGGTCGGTGCCTGGGGGGAGATTTTTTGGAAGGAACCAAGTTCTCCAAGATGATTGGCATTTTCTGCCTTTTTTGTGTAAGAAGTAATGACTGTCTATTTTAGATGACACTAGTTTGCTCTTTTTTTGTTAAATTTTTATATTTGGTTTTTAAGAACTCAACTCAAAATATTTTATTGTCTGAAGGAGAGAACCAGCCCTCTTCTACTAGGATATGAAGGGCAGAATGAGCTTTCTTGAATTTACCTTTCTCTAGGAAAAGAGAAATCCTTGTTACAATCAGATTCCTGTTAGGAGTCTGCAGTGTGTTTCAGGAAAGAAGCCTAAACTTCTTGAAAAACTCTTGACTCATTTTCTCTCTAAATCACCACCACCTGAGACTTGAGAGGAAGGAGATGTAATTCTGAATGCTTTCTCACATCTCCTGGAAAATAAATCTGAGTTTTATTGAAAATTGATACAATTCCAGTGAGGAGGATACCACATTCCTCCAGACTTTGGTAGACCATCTACAAAACAGTTTATTTACAGTAGCTGAGCAGTTGACCTCTGGATTAAGTTATTCAGAATTGCTTTCATTCTGAGAAACTGGTGTCCTCTTTGTCTCCATTTCTAGATCTTTGGCAACAGGTCAGGTTTTGCTTGAAAACGGGTGAGAAAGTTGTGTAATACAATAACATCTTCTATTCCCTCCAAATCTATGCGATCATATGCAGTGTAAAAAAACAAAACAAAACAAAAAACCCGAGTATACCAGTATCAGAGAAATTAAAATATTTCTGCAAACTCTTTAGTCAGATGCTTCTTCAAAACCAGTTGTTCTCAAGGAGGTCTTAATAAGAAAATCATAATTCAAATAAAAACAGTTGCTTGGATACTACGATGAGTGCCGTGCTTATCAGGTTTAGGCACATCAAGCCAAATTCATCTCTGTAATTCCATTACTTTAATAAAGTTGCTCAAAAGATTAATTTAATCCATCATGTTTAAATTTAACATTTAATTTAGAATAATTTCTCAATCACTATTAGAACTAGTTGAACAGTTTTCAGGAAGAAGACTCTGTGCCGGAAACATTGACCTTTTTATGAAACTTCATGAAACAAAGTATGTGAATAGTAATCCTTGAAATTATTCTTAACTAAATATTTACTTAGCCGTAATGAAACAAATTGATCCTTCATGTAACTCCATTGACTTCAGTGGAGCTGCATCAGAGATTAATTTGGTTTAGTATTCCTCTGGTTGATTTTTCACCCATTTGAGTTTCAGTTTTAGCCAAGATATGGGGAGAAATCAGTATATTTTCCACATGAGAAAGGATTAAGACCATTGAAGACCAAGAGACTCCTATTGACTTCAGTGGGTTTTACATCTCAACATCTGTAAGGAGGAAAATGAATTTCAAACTTCAAGGAAGCTTTTTAAGGCTACCTAACACACTTAATACCCATGCTTGAGGTGGCTTTTTCACACTATCATTTGTGTATAGCATTATATTTTGTTGATATATCACAATTTTAATGTGGTTGTTTGCTGATGAGTGTGTCTGTATTGCCCACATACAAATGGATTTTTAAGCATATGTAAACTCATGTACCATAAATAATACAGCACAGTTTGGTTAAATGATCATTTACTAAGGGGGAAAAACCCTTGACTGACTGAATCTGTAGTGGTCTTATTTTGTATTTGTACTATAATCTTTTTAAACATATGTACCTTCAGTTTGCAGAAAAATTTCAGGAATTCAAAGAAGCTGCACGATTAGCAAAGGAGAAATCCCAAGAAAAGATGGAGCTAACAAGTACACCTTCACAGGTGGGTTTTACGGTTTGATCTGAGCTCAGAACTTTATAGCTTAATAGATTTTGTTTATTATAGCTTAATAGATTTATTAATTTATTTGGCAGGCAGTGACCATTGAGTAATGCAAGTGGTCACACTAGACTACTAACACAGGCCATAGGACTTAATTCCTGCTTCAAGTCCAATAGCTGCTCTTGAACTAGAGCATTTTAAACCAGTGTAGCCTTCTTTCTCCACTGTGGCTTTTTGGGCATCTAGTAAAACGTGCTTAAACAATTCCCAATTATCATTAATATTTTTCTGTTTAAATTTTTTTCTTCTAGCTGACTTGGCTCACAATTATTTTCCGCTGCATGAAATTGGCCCTTTTAAAGCAGCAAGCACATATGTTACTGGTTTGGATTTGACTGAACTTGTACAAACAGAATTAAGTCATGATTACTTGTACCTAAGCAACCACTCATTTTGAGTTCTGAGATCAGTTCTCTGTCAAGACGAAGTCCTGTATAGAATTGCCCTGTGGTGGATGCAGCACTTTTTGAGTTAAGAAATTGACATCTATATATATTTTTTTTAGAACTTCCAAAGATGTTTTAGTATTGGCAGTGAGAGACCTCCAGCATATGTCACTTGGATTGAAGTCTCCTGTGGCAATGCAACTTTTTTCCTACGCATTATAGATAAGTGAATAAGGAGCCAGTCATTCTGTTCTCTAGTGTGATACCAGCTAGTTACCCCATCTTGTGCTTTATCTGTTAAAACACTAATCCATAAGCATTAAAGGTCATTTGCTTCAGAGTTGTCAGTGACCTGGAAACAAGTACATTAGAACCTCAGAGTTATGAACACCACAGTTATAAACTCACCTGTCAACCACACATCTCTTTTGGAACCCGAAGCACACAATCAGGCAGCAGCAGAGAGGGGGGGAAAAGCAAATACAGTACAGTACTGTGTTAAACATAAACTACAAAAAAGGGAAAGCAGCATATTTCTTCTGCATAGTAAAGTTTTAAAGCTATAGTAAGTCAATGTTCAGTTGTAAAACTTTTGAAAGAACAACCATAATGCTTTTTTCAGAGTTATGAATATTTCAGAGTTACGAACAACCTCCATTCCCAAGCTGTTCGTAACTCTGAGGTTCTACTGTAATACTATTTTTTGACAGTGTCACTCCCCCTCCCCTTTTGCCCCCACACTCCTCCTTAAGAAGATCGTAACCATTGATGTTCATGTTCCAATAATAGGGATCTTCCCAGCAGGTTTCAGTAATATACTGAGTGTTGCTTAGTGTTTTTAAAATGACTTTTTTTCTCCAGGTTTACTGTTCTTTTTTTAAAGTGTTTTATAGTCTGCTGCCATGTCGGTGTTCAAAGTAGACATTTAGGGTCTGATTCTCAGTTACTGTAGCAACGAAGGCATTAATGTCATCAGGGCCGGCTCCAGGCACCAGCTGAGCAAGCAGGTGCTTGGGGTGGCCAAGGGGAAGGGGCGGCGTGTCGGGCTCTTCGGCGGCGGGTCCCTCAGTCCCTCTCAGAGGGAAGGACCTGCCGCCGAAGAAGAAAGCGGCGCAGTGGAGCTGCCGCTGATCGCGATCGCGGCTTTTTTTTTTTTTTTTTTTTTTCCCCGACGCTTGGGGCGGCAAAAACCCTGGGGCTGGCCCTGAATGTCATAGAATCATACGACTGGAAGGACCTCAAGAGGACATCTAGTCCAGTCCCCTGCACTCAAGGCAGGACTAAGTATTATCTAGACCATCCCTGAAAGGTGATTGTCTAATCTGCTGTTAAAACCCTCCAATGATGAAGATTCCACAACCTCCCTAGGCAATTTATTCCAGTGTTAAACTTCCTAACTGTCAGGGTGGTTATTCCTAATGTTCAACCTAAAGTGCCCTTGCTGCAATTTAAGCCCATTGCTTCTTGTCCTATCCTCAAAGGTTAAGGAAAATAATTTTTCTCCCTCCTCCTTGTAACAACCTTTTATATACTTGAAAACTGTTATCCGGTCCCCTCTGTCTTCTCTTCTCCAGACTAAACAAACCCAATTTTCTCAATCTCCCCTCATAGGTCATGTTTTCTAGACCTTTAATAATTTTTGTTGCTCTTCTCTGGACTTTCTCTAATTTGTCCAAATCTTTCCTGAAATATATGGTACCCAGAACTGGACACAGTACTCCAGTTGAGGCCTAATCAGTGCGGAGTAGAGCAGAATAATTACTTTTTGTATTTTGCTTACAACACTCCTGCTAATACATCCCAGAATGATGTTTGCTTTTTTTGCAATATGTTACACTGTTGACTCATATTTAGCTTGTGGTCCACTATGACCCCCAGATCCTTTTGTGCAGTACTCTTTCCTAGGCAGTCATTTTCCATTTTGTACGTGTGCAACTGATTGTTCCTTCCTAAGTGGAGTACTTTGTCCTTATTGAATTTTATCCCATTTATTTCAGACCATTTCTCCAGTTTGTCCAGATCATTTTGAATTCTAATCCTATCCTCCAAAGCACTTGCAGCCCCTCCCGGTTTGGTATCATCTGCAAACTTTATAAGTGTACTCTCTATGCCATTATCTAAATAATTGATGAAGATATTAACAGGACCAGACCCAGAATTGATCCCTGTGGGACCCCACTTGATATGCCCTTCCAACTTGACTGTGAACCACTGATAACTACTCTCTGGGAATGGTTTTCCAACCTGTTATGCACCCACCTTATAATAGCTCCTTCTAGGTTGTATTTCCCTTGTTTGTTTATGAGATGGTCCTGCGAGACAGTATCAAAAGCCTTACTAAAGTCAAGATATATCACATCTACCGCTTCCACCCCATCCACAGGGCTTGTTACTTTGTCAAAGAAAGCTATTAAGTTGGTGTGACATGATTTGTTCTTGACAAATCCATGCTGAATGTAACTTATCACCTTATTATCTTCTAGGTGTTTGCAAATTGATTGCTTAATTATTTGTTCCATTATATTTCTGGGTACTGAAGTTCAGCTGACTGGTCTGTAATTCCCCGGGTCGTTCTTATTTCCATTTTTTATAGATTGGCACCCTATTTGATGTTTTCCAGTCCTCTGGAATCTCTCCCATCTTCCGTGACTTTTCAAAGATAATCACTAATGGCTCAGATATTTCCTCAGTCAGCTCCTTGAGTATTCAAGGATGTATTTCATCAGGTCCTGGTGACTTGAAGACATCTAACTTTTCTAAGTAATTTTTAACTTGTTTTTTCCCTATTTTAGCCTCTGATCCTACCTAATTTTCACTGGCATTTACTATGTTAGCTGTCTAATCGGTACTAACCTTTTTGGTGAAAATTGAAACAAGTCATTTAGCACTTCTGCCATTTCCACAAGTCCTCAAATCTTGATTTTTAAAGACTTCAAGTTACAGAGAATCCACCATTTACTCTTGTTCAAACCAGGAAATAACCCAGGCCCCATGCTTCAGAGGAAGCTTAACACACTCCCCAGGATCTTTGTCAATCCGACCTGGGGGAAAATTCCTTCCCAACCCCAAGTGGGCATCCTCCACTACCCAGACAGCTGAGAGAGAATTGTTGCTTTTATGTTCAGTAGCATTTGTTTTTACCGATCACTTATATTGATGGTACTTTCTAAAAGTTAGTCCCATATGTGGCAATTTGATTTAACTTCTATACTGATAAAATGGTGAGAATTTGTTTGAAAGGATCAGATTAGAAACAGTCTTTGATATTTTCAAAGGCAGGAAAGAATTTCTCACTTTTGGAATACCAGTTGGCTGCAGGTAAATAATTTAATATCTAGTGGAAGTTCTAATTATATGAGAGCACTAATTATAATTTGATTGACCTACCTTATCAGAAAAATGGCTACTAGAAACTGATCTAGCTTTTCAAGATATAGATTTCATCTCCGAGATCTATATGGATTTGGATGGAATAATTAAAATGAGGTATACTGATTTGTCAACAGAAGTCCATTGTACTTAAAATAGATTAACTTGCTTTACCCCCAAAATGGTGCTAAATGTAATTTATGCATTTCTTTAAGTTACTTAAACTGAAGTAAAAATTTTCATGTTTAAGATAAGTTCTGACCTCAGATAGTTGTGCCTTTTTATCTAATGTCAGCAGAAGTTACTTTGTATATCAGAGGACAAAATTTGGGCTGTCTATTTTACATATAATAGCATAATATATGCAAATATGTATTTCTCCCAAACCTTCTGGCAGCTGTTTTCTTACACTAGTTTTTTCTCACTTGGGACTGTTCTGCCTTTAATATTCACTGTAGTTAAAACTAAATTCTGAGTTTCACTAGAGTGCAAACAAACGAAGTAGTTTTGGGCACAGAAATGGTAACAAGATTGAAAGAGAGAAGCGTGTACTCCCTATAATTTGAGTTAATAGATTCTTCATTCTGGATTGGAGTGGGAAGGAGGGAGGGGAATACTTGTGTATTACATGATTTAAAAAAAACCAAAACATTTAACATAATACAACTATAAGTCAAGTATTACAGAAAACTTTGTTAAAATGTAAGTTTGTATCATGCCGCTTTTGCAACTCTTTAAGATATAAACACTGCCTGTATATGAATCAAAAGAAAAATGTGAACAGTTATTAAGCATTTGTCAACCATGTTTCGACTCTCTTGTAAAGGTCAAGTTGAAAATAATGTACAGTTTTGACTTGAACATTTTTGGTTACACAATATCTGGCCTCTGAGGAGGGAAAGGAAACCTCCATTTTCAGTCCGGTTAAAGAAAACTAAGGTTATTTGTCATCTGAAATTGGAACTTTGTGGTCTGCTTCTGTCTCAATACCCTTGCCAACTTTTCCTGCAGATTTAGTGACTTGGATTAACTGGGTCAGATTCAGAAGTGGCAGCTCAAAAGGGCTAATGCTTGTAAATTAGATGTTTGTTTTTAAGGGAGTAAAACTAAATGGGGAAGAATGTGCACAATAAGGGCCTCATGCTTTACAGTTATGAGCACCTTGGACAAGGTGCTGTGGCCTTCAGTTCCCATTGAGGTCAGTGTAATCGAGGAGAGGGGAGGATAGACATTACTCTTACAAGTGCAGCCTTTTCATAGCTCCAGCCCATGGGGTTACATAACAATAGCTTTTGTCACACACCTTTTCCCCCACACCCTCAATTCAGAGGTATAAGAAGTGCTAGTGTGACAGATTTTTGTTACCAATCTGCCTGAAGGCGTCAGTTGATCAGGCTGATGCCTCAGGATCTTTTCAGGGAGGAGATGACGAAGCACACCAAAGGGTCTAAGTTTTAAAGCTTTATTAATAAAATACAGCAGAGAGTGCTGGGAATGCTCCCATGTCACTCGGGAAGAAAGAAAGCATTAGAGCCCCAAGCCCTAACCCACTTTCATATTCACACACGCACTACCCATGACTGGCCAGGCCTGGGTGTCACGTAAGAAGAAGAGGGGGAGGGGCGGACGGGAGTTCTTGCCCTGGGCCCAGGTCGTCCAGGGAATCCGCTGTAATCTCCGGATTGCTCCAGCTCTCGGGAGGGTTTTTAAGTCTTGGGTTCCTTTGGGGGTGTCGTTGTCCAGGGCCCTCTGTGACTGGTGCTCTTTGTACCAGTCCCAATTGGCTTGCTGTGGCCTTCTCGGCTGCCCAAAACACACCGGCTCCGGAGAATTTGTTTTCCCTTCTGTTGGCCTTCACCATCGCCGCCTCATTCGCTCTGTTTTTGGTGCTATCTTTGCAGCTCTGCTCCACTTAGTTCTCCTCTTCTCATGACTGTGCAACTATAGATTTCTCGTCTGTAGATTTTTCATCGCGTCCATGACCTTGGGCCGAGGCCAGCATCTTATCTTCACACGGAGCTAGCAAAAGTGCTGAGTTAACCCGTTCTCTGCTTTTTCTTTCTTCCCCCCACCCCCCCACCCCCCGGCCTCTTGATTCCTTTGCAAGAGTACTTCCATTCCCCACTCACACACCTATGACCCTCCTCAAAATGCTTTGCGATGCTTGCAACAGCGTTAGCCACATACAATGCTGATCTACCTTCCCCAAGGACTCCCTGAGGGAGGGGGCCATTGGGGTGTGACACTAGAGACACAGGATGTGTTTAGTCAAGGAAAAACATGGTGCTTCCTGTAACCTATTCATGTCAGGGAAATGATACACCATGAGTGGAAAAACTCTAATTCCTAGATTTAGGATCCAGGCTGAGCAATGTTCCTTTTAAAATTAAAATTACAGTGAAATATGTCTAATGACCAGGATTTAATAAATATTGGTTGCTTGATAGAGACCACAAAACACTAATGTACCTGTGTTGTGGTGTAGGGTGATGGAGATTGTACCAGTGCAATACAGCAGTGGACATCTTTAAGTATAGTCAGGGATCCAGAGACCCACACTAGTGGAGACTGCTCAAGGGACGGGCTGAGTCATGGGCGGTGTGTGACTTCTCCATTTGGGGAGGCTGCATGCACCTGGACTGTGGCCCTGCCCCGAGGCCCACCCACTCTCAGCCTTCTCCCTGGAAGGCCCGCCCACGCCCCAGCCCCGTTCGGCCCCATCCCCAAGGTCCCACACACACACTGCTTATGCCTCTTCGTCCCTTCCCTCAGGCCCCCCACCCACCGGCAAGCTGCTCACATACCTCTTCTCTCCCAGTCCTCCTGCCTGCCGCTCGCACCTCTTCGTGTTCCCCACACACACATACACCAGCTGGCCACTCACCATTTGCGCACACCTCTTCACCCTCAGCAAGGCTCCCATGTAAGCGGAGTGGGGACAGGAAGAGGGCGAGCGGAACCGGGTCTTGGTGGGCAGGCTGCTTGGAGAAACTTAGCCTCCCCTGGCCTCTTATACTTGCCACCGATGGGCTGAGTCAATACATAAACTAGCTTTCTTGGCCAGCACTAGCTAGGTCCAGGCCACCCTGGTTGAACAAGGTTTGCAGATAGACTCTTGTACAGATTTTTCTGTAATTGGTGGGCAGCTGAAGCTGTGATTGTACCAACAGTGACGCTTCCACTTTCAACTTCCATTTTTTATTAAAGTAAAATGAGAAACAGCTTTAATACTTCTTCAAGGTGGTTGCCCTATGGTAAAATACAAAGTGAAGGTTAAGAGTTGTAGTCATGGTTGTGAAGAATTTTCAACCACAAAGTCTGTACTAATGTGTAGGTAGAAGATAAGGGAAGGAAAAGAGGTCTAGGGAACCCTATAAGCAGGAGACTGCGTACTTGTTGATATATTGTACATATTGATATGTACAAGCTTTTCATATAAGTAATATTAAGTTTCTAAATCATATCACATGATAGCTTGGGTGTGTGTTTGTTTTTTTCAAATTTGTATACTGATGATTTTGGGTGCCTCAGCTTAATGTCATTTTAAAATTAGTAACCATGCACTTAAAAATGTTAATTTTGTCATTGTTTATATGCACATTGTGGCATAAGCTTAGTATATAATTGTATTTTTTTTTTTTTTTTTTTAACTAAAGGAATCAGCAGGAGGGGACATTCAATCTCCTTTAACACCAGAAAGCATTAATGGAACAGATGATGAAAGAACAACTCCAGAAGTGACACAGAACTCAGAACCAAGGGCTGAACCAACCCAGAATGCATTGCCATTTACACATAGGTACAGATTCAGTTCACACATATTAATTAAGTAATACATGTTTACTTCATTGTTAAAGGGACCTTTTTTCTTCAGATGGCTCCAAAATGGCAGTGTCATGAATTAAATAATCTAATCTTTTTTAAAAAGCAAAGTACAGGACTCAGCTTCATGTTTGCAATACAGTCTGTTTTCACAGAAAAATTGTATAGGAAAATCTACTGAGGAGGTTTTTTGGAATTTCTCTTACAATGTGAATATTTTAGTACAAGCACTTTATTCCTGAACACAAGGTGTCCCTTTAACAGGAAGCAATACTTACATGCCTGAGACCTCAGCAGAATTAACTGCTTCAAAGAACTTGTTCCAATTAACTTACATTTTTTTTGTTCACTTTAAATTATTTTAAAAGACTGATAACATTAGACTCAGCCTTGTGGTGATAAGTTGTTGGAAGATGAATGTGTCTATGTAATCCTGAAGTGCTTATATTTAAAGCAGCCTTCTAATTAAACATCTCTCTGACCATTTAAAATATTCCTCAATATTTTTTTCAAAATAAAGAAGAAAGTTACATTTGCGCTTCAGCATGAATTATAATTCATTAAACTGAGCGTGTTTTGCTCCACTGCCCCTTAGGAAGATTGAAACAATGTTTTTATTTAAAGTTGAAAGTTCTAAGCTAAAATGAATCTAGCTTGAATATTATAAATTATCATAAATGGGACATTCTTTCTCTACAAGCAGAATAAGTAGAGCAGGAAAAAGTTAGGTAAATACATAATAAGTCAAGCAAAGTTTGAAATATTAAATTTCTCTTAAATTATGAGTTTGATTCAGTTTAAGAAGAGTTTAAAACTCTTAAATTGCTAAGATTGTGCTTGAGAGACTGGGCGACAACAGAATCTTTTGAAATTTTGTGCGGGGAAATCAGGATGAGCAGAGACATGGACTTTAAATTGTTCAAGAATTCAGTGTTCCTTATGAAGAATGTGTTAACATCACCTGGAAAAGCTCACAAATTTCCAAACTCTAAAATACTCCTCATTTTGCACTTGAAAATTCTTTGACGAGTGACTGTGTATGTTGTCATTTTTATATTTGAACTGTCACCAGTGTAGTCCCAGTATGTCTGTAGAGGAAATGGTCTTTTTTTGAGAGAGAGAGAGAGAGAGAGAGAAATTATGTTTTTGAGGGAGGAATATTCAAAATACAGTAGACGCTTGTTTGCAGCAACAGCTTGTTAAAAGCAACCATTGCTGATGAGCTATGTTTCCCCGGGACCACTTTTTCTACTGTGAATTGTCAACACTCCCCATAGCAACAGTCACTTAGGAGCAACATAGCAAAAGGATAACAATATGTTGCTACTAGGGCTGTCGATTAATCGCAGTTAACTCACGCGATTAACTCAAAAAAATCAATCGCGATTAATTGCAGTTTTAATCGCACTGTTAAACAATAGAATACCAATTTAAATTTATTAAATATTTTGGATGGTTTTTCTACATTTTCAAATATATTGATTTCAATTACAATACAGAATACAAAGTGTACAGTACTCACTTTATATTTTATTACAAATATTTGCACTGTAAAAATGGTAAACAAAAGAAATAGTATTTTTCAATTCACCTCATGCAAGTACAGTAGTGCAATCTCTTTATCGTGAAAGCGCAACTTACAAATGTATATTTTTTGTTAAATAACTGTACTCAAAAATAAAACAATGTAAAACTTTAGATCCTACAAGTCCACTCAGTCCTTGTTCAGCCAATCGCTAAGAGAAACAAGTTTGTTTATTTTTACATGAGATAATGCTGTCTGCTTCTTATTTACAATGTCACCTGAAAGTGAGAACAGACATTCACATGACACTTTTGTAGCTGATATTGCAAGGTAATTACGTGCCAGATATGCTAAATATTTGTATGTCCCTTCAAGCTTTGGCCGCCATCCCAGAGGACATGCTTCCATACTGACTGATGATGCTCGTTCCAAAAATAAGGCGTTAATTAAATTTGTGACTGAACTCCTTGAGGGAGAATTGTATGTCTCCTGCTCTGTGTTTTACCCGCATTCTGCCATACATTTCATGTTATAGCCGTCTCAGATGATGACCAAGCATGTTGTTCGTTTTAGAAACACTTTCACTGCAGATTTGACAAATCGCAAAGAAGGTATCAATGTGAGATTTGTAAAGATAGCTACAGCACTTTGACCCAAGATTTAAGAATCTGAAATGCCTTCCAAAATCTGAGAGGGACAAGGTGTGGAGCATGCTTTCAGAAGTCTTAAAAAAGCAACACTCCGATGCAGAAACTACAGAACACGAACCACCAAAAAAGAAAATCAACCTTCTGCTGGTGGCATCTGACTCAGACGATGAAACTGAACATGGGTCGGTCGGCACTGCTTTGGATCATTATCGAGCAGAACCCGTCATCAGCATGGACGCATGTCCTCTGGAATGGTGGTTGAAGCATGAAGGGACATATGAATCTTTAGCATATCTTGCAACACCAGCTACATCAGTCCAATGTGAACGCCTGTTCTCACGTTCAGCTGACATTGTAAACAAGAAGCGGGCAGCATTATCTCCTGCAAATGTAAACAAACTTGTTTGTCTGAGCAATTGGCTGGACAAGAAGTAGAATTGGTGGATTTTTGTACATAATTCTACATTTGTAAATTCAACTTTCATGATAGATTGCACCACAGTACTTGTATTAAGTGAATTGAAAAATACTATTTTTATTTTTACAGTGCAAATATAATAAAATTAAATATAAAATGAGCACTGTACACTGTGTATTCTGTGTTGTAATTGAAATCAATATATTTGAAAATGTGGAAAACATCCAAAATATTTATATAAATAGTATTCTATAATTTAACAGCATGATTAATCACGATTAATTTTTTAATCGCGTATTAATCGTGATTAATTTTTTTAATTGCTTGACAGCCCTAGTTGCTACTAATGAGCATCTACTGTATTGCATTTCTCTGAAATCCTGAAGACAGGGTTCAATGGGTTTATTTAAACTTTTTACATTTGCATGTTTAAATTTTCTATAAATATTTTGTGTGAAAAAGGAAAGGGCTAAGTCCACAGTGTTTTTAAAAAAGAAAATTATGATCATTGCAAGAACTGCCCCTTACATAATGAATAGTCATTTCTGCTACACCAGTATAGTAAATGGACCTCCATCTTCACTGAGTATGCATGGAAAAAATTACTTTGGACGTTTTTTAAATGAACCATATGTACAATTATTTTTCTGAAACTACAATGTTACAAAACTTTTTCTGCATTTCTCTTTTCTGTCTACTTCATGTATGTATTTTGAGTTTTCTGTTTAATATTCTATTATACTATGTTTAACTTTACTAGCTAGGATTTGTCTTCCAGTATTGACTCTGTATTTTAGAGTGTCACTTATTCATGAAGTTAATTTTCACAAAGCCAGTGTTTCTTTTGCTAATGGCTACTTACAAGTTAGCCAATGAGCCATTCATGTGTTTTCAGAAGAAAATCCAAAGGAGGTAACCTTGTGAAGTTAAATTATTCTGGGTTAAGTAGTTTATACTGTAGTTCAATACAGATTACAGCAAGCCATTTTTCTAATTTTACTAAAAAGCTCAATTGCAGATATTTATATAGTGGTATTTAACATTGAGAGAAATATTATTCTTCAAGGAGTTTTATTTGTATAAAATGTTTCATATGAAAGTTATTTTTTATTGAGGATTATGAGAACTCAGTCTTTGCTATACTGGAATTCAGTATTTTTTCTGATAGATATAAAGTTGCCTCTTTTCAGGAGTAACTCAATTAAGTAAAATCTTCCCCCCCCCCCAGCCTATGACAGAACTAAATTTTGAAAATCAGTTGCCTTGATTTTTCTGTAATGGTTTGGTGTTAGGTTTAATGAAGTCTCAATGGGCCAAATTCTGTAGTGCGTGTACAAAACAGATGTAAAATGATCTTACATAGGCAAGTAGTCATGGTCAGAAGTGCAAATATGAGATGGGATTCTACAATGTTGAATGGACGAGTTAGACAGATGCAGTTTTTGGTGCACTGGTTGGTAGGGTACGCTGTATTGATTTGACAGTTCAGTTTTGCTGTACAATTCAACTTGCAGATGCCCCTAGGAAAACCATTTGTGTAAAATGCACACTAAATGTTGCAGATTATCTGGGATTTTCACAAGAACTGAACTATAGACAGGAATTACAGTCCTGTAGTGCCTGCTATATCTTGACAGCATTTCTCAGTACTTGGCAGATTTAATCTACCTTGATATATCATTCTGATGCTTCCCCACCCAACCCCCACCACTCCGGATGCACAGATAACTAGTGATGGTTATTGACCATAGCACTGCTGTAAAGAACAAAGTGAATGTCCCTTTCATTGTCACAGTAGTGCATTTCTGAAATTATTGCTACTATGCAATTGTCAGGTGTCTCCCTGGTGAATGTGTAGTGACAAAGTTGATATCTTGGCAGTGTTTTTGGTTGTGAAGACCAATGGAGAGCATGTAAAGGCTCTTATGTGTAGTGCTGGATTTTTAAAATGTTTAATGTTTATTATTTTATTATTGATAGTGTCCACAATTTGATAGGTACTTTCTAAACAGAAAACCAGCCATGAACTTTTCTCCAAGGAGTTCACAAAGAGGGTAGGGAGAAAGGATACAACAAATTAGTAGCAAGGTAAAAGTAGTGATGGGCCATATTTTGGTAAAATAAGGTTAGCTTAACAAGTTTATTTTTCCAGCAAATAGGGTGTGTGTGTGTGTGTGTGTGTGTATTACTCCCAGATGTACAGTATAAGTCAGCTAGTTTTCCCACTGATGGTACAGTAGAAGTGGGTCTTCAGGAGAGATGTGAATGCAGGGAGTGTGATTGCCTTGAGCTCAGAAAATGCAGCTCATGGAAGAAGGCATGGGAGCAATGTGGAAGAAGCTGACAAATTGGCAGACAGAGCTAATTTAATGGACAGAGCTGAGGAGGCAGGAGGGCCATGCAGATGAGACGAGGACAGGTACATAAGGAGAGGGAATGAAAGACTTTACAGGTGGTTACAAGAAGCTTGAACTTGATCCAGTAGCAGGAGAGAGAGAGTAGAAGGATTCAAAGAGGCGATGTAAGAATAACAGTCAAAGAAGGGGATTTTAGTGGCAGTGTTGTGTGGATTGGATGGGGAGGATGTGAGTGTTGATGAGAATGGATGATCAGAGGTGTAGGGGGTGGTTCTTTAGTTTGCACCTTTAGTCACTTCTAGTCTGCTAGCACATCTACAGAACAGGTTTGATTTATAGTTTTCTCATGATGCACCCTCTCTTTGTCCAGCTATACTCCCTTTGACAGATATACACACTCCTCTCTTTGCCTGTTAGTGGAGTTGCTTTTATTTTGCACATTTACACAATATGTCAGCATCATAAGTTTAGACTGTTTTGGTCAGAAAAAAGTGTAAGTAGCATTTTGCACCCAAATACTAACTTACAGCACCATGTAAATCACCACACCACAGAGTTTTGGCTATTTTGCGAACTTTAACTTTTAATTATTTTAGTTAAATAATAATTATAAATATTGAGACAAATTCTGCTTGTCACTAAATTGCTGTAACCCCATTCATATTCTTTGAAATATGAAAGTGACTACTGTAGTTAGCATTGACTGATCCAGTAATACTGTTTTGCAGTTCAATCTCTCCCTTTTGCAATAGTTAAAATATAGTATAGCATTAACCTTGCTCTGGTAACTGAAACCTAAGATAAAAAATAAAATGATTTCTGGCCTATGATGCCACAAGTAATTGTTGGCATCATGCACTTTTAAAGGTGCACTTTTCACCAGTCTTTTTTCTTCTCAGCCCTGTCTAGGCAATGTATATCCTGTATATGCAAACTAGTTTTTAGGAAGCTACTTATGAACCAGAGGTCATGTGTAAAGTAAAATGAGACCTAGTAAAATGCACAAATTATCTTCTCCCTTAACTTGAAAGGGGCAAGAAAGGACTAAGATTTTTAATACCATCAGATGTGTTGGGGTTTTTTTGTTTTTTGTTTGTTTGTTTTTTGGAGGGGGGGGTTAATTCTTTTCCACATCCTCAGTCTGAGTTTTATTTGTAAATGTTAACTGTAAAATGCCATCCAGAGAGAAGAAAGACAGTTAAGAAGGAGCACTTTGTTTGTTCAGTCTTAGAAAGCAGATCTAAAATTATAAGTTTAATAAATAGGTCAGTGAACCCTATCTTATTACTTTGAGTTTGCCTAGTAACTGTTTCCTGGAAAACGATCCCTCACTCTCACAGACCTTGGGAGGCAGGCCAGTCCTCGCTTACAGACAACCCCCCAACCTGAAGCAAATACTCACCAGCACCTACACACCACACCACAGAAACACCAACCCAGGAACCAATCCCTGTAGCAAACCTCGTTACCTACTCTGTCCCCATATCTACTCTGGCGACACCATCAGAGGACCCAACCACATCAGCCACACCATCAAAGGCTCATTCAGCTGCACATCCACTAATGTTATATATGCCATCATGTGCCAGCAATGCCCCTCTGCCATGTACATTGGCCAAACCGGACAGTCCCTCCACAAAAGAATAAATGGACACAAATCGGACATCAGGAATGGTAACATACATAAGCCAGTAAGTGAACACTTCAATCTCCCTGGTCATTCTATTACAGATTTAAAAGTCACTATCATTGAACAAAAAAACTTCAGAAACAGACTTCAAAGAGAAACAGCAGAACTAAAATTCATTTGCAAATTTAACACCATTAATCTGGGTTTGAATAGGGACTGGGAGTGGCTGGCTCATTACAGAAGCAGCTTTTCCTCTCCTGGAATTGACACCACCTCATCTATTATTGGGAGTGGACTACATCCACCCTGATTGAATTGGCCCTGTCAATACTGGTTCTCCACTTGCGAAGTAACTCCCTGCTCTCCATGTGTCAGTATATAATGCCTGCATCTGTAACTTTCACTCTATGCATCTGAAGAAGTGAGGTTTTTACCCACGAAAGCTTATGCCCAAATAAATCTGTTAGTCTTTAAAGTGCCACCAGACTCCTTGTTGTTTTTGTAGATACAGACTAACACGGCTACCCCCTGATACTTTATAAAGTGTTGTTTTCCTAGCAGGATATATTTCAGTTCTCAGTACCTTGTAAAACTATGTGATAAACTTGAGCTTTCAAAGGCTTTACTAAATAGGTGAGGACTTTGTTTTTGACAGATCTTGAAAGATTTTTTTCTCAGCAACCGTGACTTGAAGCTGTTACCTCACATTTCATGTAATACAAAATTTTATATATATTTCAGTACAATACATTTGTGGTATGCCAATTAAATTTAATGAACCTTTAAATATATGGTGTTATATTTTGGAAGAAGTGAGTGTTCTACATAATGTTTTGACAGTAAACATATATATATATATGTTTACTGTCAAAACATTATGTATTATATATATATATATATAATTATATATATATATAATTCCTATTTTTGTATTCAAATAAGTTTTTAATAAGAAAATTTGATTCACTGCCTTAGTGAAAAATAGGCTTTTATTTCAAATGTTGGTTATATCTTAGATCTTATATTGTCTAGACTGAATACCATTTGACAATGTTGCATGTAAATCCAGTGCTGTAACAACAACAAAAACCTTGCTGCTAGTCCTTGTTTTTTTATGGGTTTTCATTAAAGGTTGTGTGCAGAAATCTTATTAGTAGATCAATTTGCTTCTTTATTTTATATGTTACAATTGCACTTTTGCTAAAAGACTTGAATATTTCTGGGTTTACTTCTGCATTATAGTAAAACTATATTTCATGGATTATGTTGAATTCTTACTAAGTTTGTCTGAATTACAAAAGAGAAGTTGAGAGTTGAAATAACTGCATTCCCTGACTTAGAGCATATGGAGATAATTTGTACTGGAATCCAAATGTATATTTTCCCTTTATATTGTCATTTTTAGCTTCTTTTGCATGGTCTTAAAAAAAACAGTTTTGAGTGAAATGATTAAATTTGACCTTTTATAAAACAATATTATTGTTGATCTAGCTTCTCTAAATAGTAACCTAAAGAGAGCTAGGTTCTTTTAAAAGTTTTGCCTTTTTATAAAATTAAACAGTCTATAAGTGACCGGTAACTTTTTCATTGAAGATAAGTTCTGTGTGTATTGGAAGAACTCTAATGGATTCAATTGTTTTGTTGTGAAGAGAAAAGAATCCCTTGAGGTGTGCTCAAAGCGGTGACTACTTCACCCATTAAACGACGTAATGTGTTCTCCCTGCCAGTGCTGGCATGCAGCCACTAGTGGGTGGGGGAGGGTGAAGTGGGGGGATGGACCAGCCGCATGTGGCTTTCACTTCAACCAACTTGTCCTTCACTACTATGGAGCACCTGTCTGTGTGCTGTCCTCCTATCCTTTGTGCTCAAGAAGAAGTTCAAGAGCAGTATGCTGGTTGCCCACTGAACAAGTGCATAGGGAGCGGGGAAGAGCTTCCTGCTTCCCCCTTCTCCCTGGCACTCCTCATGGGCTTCCAGAATTTAGCCTAAGGAGTTTCCTATCAATAAAAAAATTAAATTCATAGTGTTTGTCAGTGTTATGTTCTTAATTTGAAAGAAAAATGTTAGCCAACTTTAACTGAATTCATTTAACTCAAACCTTTGAATTTCTTCTAAAGACTTTCCTAATTGTGACAATCCCAGTAGGTAATAAGGAATTTCTAGATTATATAGTCAGGCCTATGAAGACATTCAAACCAGAAAATGTTGTACTGAATATTTAATACAGATCTCTTTGATACTTACCTTTAGTTACACTAGTGTTACTCCAAAAGTGGGGGGGAAAGAAGGCTTAATCATACTGTTGTAAGTGTAGACATAAAGCATACATTGCTAGGTGCCTTGAAAAATCATGTATAAAACTGAAATCTGCATTGGTTGGAGCTAATTTTAGCAAATGTAGGAACTGGTGATAACTGTAACTAAAATCCATAAACCATTAGAATAATCATTTGTCACTATTTGTTTGACTAATAGACTGTTTATATATCAAGCACATTCTTAGAAGACAAAGACAATCATTATGTAGTTTACATAAAAGAATGTTCATACAATCTATATTGTCATGCTATTTTCCCCTCCAGCTTATCACATCCATAAGAATTCTATATAAAAATTAAAAGTTGGAGATGGCTTGCTTAACAGATTAACTTATTTCTAATATCAGGAACAGCCACAGTCTTCAACCATTCAAAAGCCAGATCTCTCAAACCCTGTATTTTTTTAAAAAAATATTTATTTGATGATAAATACTATTTATGGTTCCATAAACCTGGATTGTGTCCTTTGGTACTTAAAAATAAGGAATCAAATTCTGAGTTCTCTATTGGTTAAGAGAGTTGCTTTTAAGCATAGCCATTAGAATTGCCCCGGCATGTCTCAAGAATACAAATATTTGACACTCATTATTCCTATTCAAATGCCACTCTCACATATAGAGTGGTGAGTTTCTTGTCCTTTTGAGGCATTGGTGAAAGAGCTCTATTCCATTCAAATTTTGCTGAGATTATAGGTTAGTGATAAGATTCCTGCTGTTTGATTACTATTTATCATAGTTTTTTCTAGTAAATGTCATTGAGCGTAGTACGTCTTTATTTTAGTTGTAACATTATATGATTGTTTTGTGTTTGTCCATGTGTGATGCCTCTGGCGTTCTTCTATGAGACAGTTTGGTCTGAAATGCTGTGAGAATACGTACACAGTTTACAATATCATGAGTTTTAAGACTGTGACCCTTATCTTCCTTCCAATTAAGAAATCTTTAGGGGATGAGTTGTAGGGAAAGCCTTCTATGAAAGATAGTTATGTCACCTTGTCGTGTCCTTACACACACTTCCATCTTTCAGCTTTTTTGTCATTGTTTGAACACTGCAAACACCGCAAAGAGTAGATTTAAACTGCATGATAGACCTTCTTCATTGTAGGACTAGGGATTCCAAGCTGCCTTGTTTCATTCAGCAAATATCTATCTTGTATTTGTGATACTTTCCACTGAGCTAAATTGAAGATTCCAACTTTTGTCACAAAGATCTTTCCTGTCAAACATGTCTCTAAACACCTTAAAACATTTAAATCTTGTCACAGAAAATGGACACCAAGTAAATGTTGTGAATTCTAGCAAAGTGTATTCCAGAATGATCAAGCAGACTATCATGAAGCATTTTTAACAAGAAATACACAGTTCCTTTGTGGAAATGACATTTCTTGAGTCACCAGTGGGAAGAGGGATGAAGAATTTACTTCTGTGTATTTTCTGTAACAATGAATGTCATCTTACTTGAATCTGAAACCAAAAATGTGTATTTGGTCAAAGGTAACTCCTAAGAGGCCAAATGAAAGCTTTTCTTCCACCAAAAGGATTAAACTAATAAAACAATTTGCAGCTATTAGGAAAAATTATGATAAAGATGTTAAGTATTGTTGTGGCTATCTGGATTAAGATAGTCATGACTCTTCTCTAAGAAACATGCCTTTTATGAAAAATAAAGGTTCTGCTCTCTCAGGTCACACAACACCTGTTTAACCATATCTCTTACCAGACCTAACTCATCAAATTGTAGTAAACATGCTTGCATCCCAATTGGCTAGAGAAGTTCATATGTGAAAGTATTTCATAACCAGAATACTCTGCCTCTTCAGAGTCCTAGCTGAATATAATAATACTTATAAAAATGCTTTAAATTGTCTTCAGAAATGAGGTGCCTAACATTTGTACTCATCAGAAAGATGCCCATGAACTGGTGACTTTTGTCAACCTGCGAGGGGTCATGTTCACCCTTCACTTTGGTGGGGAAACTCGTAAAGGTTTGGAATTTGACTGTTTGTAGCAAAATTATTGCAATCTGTCTTGCAGGTAAGAATATTTAACTCTCATTCACATGATACCTGCTTTCCTCTGCCTCTCCAAGTTAGAGCTGTCCAAAATATACCTGAGCATCCTGTTACAAATTTAATACACTAGGAGAAAAGAAATGCACTGATGAAATGAAGGAACAATGTACCCATTAAGTTACGACTTATTTGCTTACCATCTGATACCTCTAAGGGCAAAAGTTTTCATCAAATACAAAAGAGAAAAGATTTGTATAATTGCCTCTGCTGCCAGACAAATCTTCCCTTACATAACTCCAACTCAATAAACTAAGTACCTAACTAGATTCTATATCATGGTCTGGTTCCTATGGAGCAGAAGAAAGGCTTGAACTTAGATTTCAGATGTCAGTATTCCTCATGGCTACTAGAAAGGAGTCCAACAGAAGGGCATATAAATTTAAAGAGGAAAAGGCTTAAGATATGGCTCGTAGGCTTAAGAGCCTTTTACTTCTGCTACAAAATAACTGCTTCACTATCTTTTATCTATCCAGTATAATCTCAAGGTTAATTTGGTGTTGGTTTTGACTTTTTATGAATACATAGAAGATAAATTCATCTCCTAATTTCCGGTTGTCTGATTTAGCCAAGGTCTGAGGCCTCTAAAACCTCCATCTAATGTTCTTTAATAATAATACCTAGCTGTTATATAGTGCTTTTTCATCAGCACATCTCAAAGTGCTTCACAAAGGAGATTAGTTTCACCAGTAAAGGACCGTGCAACAGTACCTAACAAACTCTTCAGCTCCCAGGAGTCCATAGGCTCCAAATCAGCTTTTAAGTAATTTATGTTGAAAACTGATTTAAAGTGGTGTGCATTTAGTGTGCGTCAAGTTTTGCAAAGACAAGGCTGTCAGGTTTCACACTTTAAAATCTGTTATTGCACATGCACAATAAACTTTTTTGGGGGGGGAAAAAAAAAAGCTTTATTCTTGTTATGGTCTACACTAGATTGATATAGTACTAAATGCAGACTTGCACATTCATCACAGCTGGGCTAATGGATTAGCGCTGCACCTTTTTAATATATTTTTAAAAATTCATATTTGACTGAAAAATCCTCTCTGGTTACTAGAGTACTGATCAGTCCTCCAGGGACCCGGTTCAAGCTTCATTGGGTTTATATAAAACTGAGGCTGTCATGCAAAATAAAGTTGGGGTGTGTGGGGCGGGGGGAAGCGGGTTGAGATGGGGATTGGTATGTGCACATTTCTTAAAATAAGTGGTTTTCCCCTCCCCCTGCGGGCTCTTTGTTTTCCCTTGTTGTTTTATGTTTTTATCCCTTTGCTCTCAAGCATACCCACTGCAGTTTGTCCATTCTCCTATTCCTCTCAAGGTCCTACAGTACATAATTCTACTTTGCTGTTAATCTTTGCTATGTTTGGCTAGAATCCTGCTGTTTTAAAGAAACAACATAAAATATTTCAGAGATCAGGGCCCAAATTCAAATGTGAGTGTATGTATGTCTAAGGAAGGCTAGGTTGGTGTAACTCAAAAGGAATGTATCCAGAAAAGCAACTACAAGCAGAGAGTAGTTTATTTTAATTAGAATTCTTCTGTCACTTATTCCTTCCCTAAGATTGACAGGGAAGCTACCTGAACAGAGATCACTTTTTAATTTGTGCTTTGGTGAATTAATAAGGTTCTACTTTCTGGGCACAGAACAATTTTACATTGAAACTTTGATAACTCATCTTTCCATGTGTATTCTGGGGAAACCATTTCAACACTTTAAACTTTATGTCTGGGAGCACAAGTAGTTCCTTCGATGTGCAGTGAAACGTTCATCCTGGCCTGGAAGTCAGAACAATACACTTCTTTAGACAATGAATTAACTGTACTGGAAATTGCTATATTTGAAAACATTCCCTTTAAAATTTCCAGTAAGCTGCTGGTGCAGAGGGAGATCCAGCAGCCCTACATATCTCTGTTTCCCAAGTATGGTTTAATGAGGTTAAGGCTCAGTACAGTAAATAACATGGCCTTGTATTCCAATGTTGGATATACCCCTCCTAGCTCCTTCAGTATTACCCACAGTGTTTCCAGCTTGGACCTGGGTCATCTGACCAAAATTGAGTGTTAGAATCTTGTATCTTCCTCCATATTCTTTGTAACCTGATTTTTTGGTTTTGTTCTTGTTTTTTACCTTTTTTCAAAAGACGAGTGGAGGGCTTTGTTCTTCATATAAGCTTCTTTCATGCCAATCTAGCACACATCATGTGTCCAGGTAAACTTCAATGCATGCCATTTTTTTTAATAGTCAGTATTTGCCAGCAGATGCCATAGTTACTTCTTATTGTAAAGAAAGGGGGATTGTGATATTTCATATGGTAACTAATGGCAAATGATGACTTTTAAAATGCCAACCACTGTACGGATTGCTCTTTTTAGGCAACTAACACTGACTTTATTTGAGGATAGCAGAGAGGGAAACAAAATCAGATATCTTTTACTGTTCAGGAGTCCTCTATTAAACCTTAGAATCTTAAAGATTATGATGATTTTGCTGGAATCAAGGAAGTTTAGTTATGTACTATAAATCTCAGGGTCTCCTACAAACATGGTCAAAATTTCTGAGCAGATATCTCCAACAATACTGCCGGTTTTGAATTTTTCGTCTCTTTTTATTTCACTTGCGTTCCTGGAGTGGTTGGTGACTATTTGTCATGCTGTTGTGTGTTTCCAAACCTTAAAGGGTGGCTGACCAAGTGGAACTGTTTTTTGAATCTAGAGCAGCTTTTCCTGACTTCTGAAAGCTGAGCCACTTCAGAGAAATGAAACCAATTGTGCTCCCACTCCTCACTTCCAACATAAGCTGTTAAAGGCTTAACCATCTTCATTTAGACATTTTCCCACCCCCTTCAGCTAATTCTTTGTACACTAATGTACCCCAGGAGGAGGGACATGCCCCACACTTTGATAGACGAGGCCAGAGATCGGCATTAATCACCACCACCACCTGCTGCAATAATTAGGGTTGAAATTTTTATTGTTTTAACCACAATTGGCATTTATAAGGGCCCTATTATGTATGGAAGTTATAATTACCCAATATGTCTCACACTGAAGCTTATGCCACAGTGAACTTCAGTAGTTGGCAACCTACCACATGTGGTGCATAAGGGTAATTGGGGAAGGGGGGAGAGATAGCTCAGTGGTTTGAGCATTGGCCTGCTAAACCCAGGGTTGAGAGTTCAATCCTTGAGGGGGCCATTTAGAGATCTGGGGCAAAAATCTGTCTGGGGATTGGTCCTGCTTTGAGTAGGGGGTTGGACTAGATGATCTCCTGAGGTCCCTTCCAACCCTGATATTCTATAGTTCTATGATCTTAATAAATAAATGGAGATATCCTATCTCCTAGAGCTGGAAGGGACCTTGAAAGGTCATTGAGTCCAGCCCCCTGTCTTCACTAGCAGGACCAAGTACTGATTTTGCCCCAGCTCCCTAAGTGGCTCCCTCAAGGATTGAACTCACAACCCTGGGTTTAGCAGGCCAATGCTCAAACCTCTAAGCTATCCCTTACCCCCCTATCAATAATAGCTATTGATGATACTCTCAATTCTCATGGTGAATTCTCAATCAGGGATTCACCCAAACTCTGTTTAGGAAATTCACGAAGAAGTGTTTTGGTCAGTCATAAAACACTGTTGTTTTCACAAGCTCTGTGCCCCACACCCTCCGTGGCCTACCAAATTGAGCTTTAGAAGCATTTCAGGGTTAGCTTCCTTTGACTATCAACTGTATTTGAGTCAGAACAAGTTTCTTAGTTGGAAGTTTCCTCTTTGGCTGTGGCTGTAGAATTCCCCCACCTATGACTTCTAAATTATCAATGTTAAATTAAGAATTTTTTTCTTTTAAATTAAATAGGTTGAGCTGGATTCTGAACTGTGCAGAGGAGCTGTCAGCAGTTGATTGCAGCTCCCAATTCCCCCCCCCACACACACACACACGTTAGATCTGTTGAGAAACTTTATCTTATACCTCTGGTGTAAAGTCTTTCAGTGACTATAAGCCAGTGGGAGATCAGACATGGTATAGCTGAATGCTCTTCTGCCCTAGAACATCACTTATCTCCCTCTACACCTGGGGTGAGGGGGAGACCAGCACAGGAGCTGACTCTTTTGCCTCTGCCAACTTTGTAGCAGTAGAGTTCCCCTGTGCAACTTTGTGCTGCCTGCATAGGCGCTGACTCCGTGGGTGTTCCAGGGCTGGAGCATCCCGCGGATCAGCTCCTTCCCCTTCCCCCCAGTGCCTCCCGCCCACTAGCAGCCCCGCCGATCAGCGCCTCCCAAGGGCCGGAAGAAGCAGGGTGGGGTGGGGGCAGGGCCTTGGGGGAACGGGTGGCGGGGGGCGAGCACCCCTCGGGTATTGACAAAGTTGGCATTCTGGTTGCCTCAATGGTGTAAAGCAGCTGTACTGGGCTGGAGAATCCAACTCCAACTCTCTACATGTGTGTTGGCAGAATTGTACCTAAGAGGTTCTGCCAAACTGCTCATCTTTGATAGATCTTACATTTAAAAACTAGACTTAAAGAGAGACTTTCATTTTATGATGGTGCTGACGCCTGCATTTAAGAGTCCTCCAAATTTTTGGAGGGGGGAAAAAAGCACAACGCTTTTAAAAAGAACATTAAATTATTGGAACTATTGAAATAATTTTTGAGCTGTTTGGTTTGAGTCAAATAAATGCTAAACTTCATCAAGATGTTACTTTGCCTTTAAAATGCATTTGAAATAGTGGATGTAATATCGGTCATCTCTATAGCACTTTTTAATACTAGGAGATCACTTTGCATCACAGTAAAGGAAGAGAAAGTATACCCTAGTGTGTTAGGAAAAACTCCTGTTATAACATGAAGGCCCATGAGATCTTAAATGTTCACACAAAGCAGACAGCTTGCTTTTAACAATCTCATTCAAAAGGCCCACATAGAGTTTATTGCACGGTACTCTATGGACTCTATTATTTTTGTCAGATTAATTAAAGGATTCCTAAAGATCTTCCCCACCCCCAAATTTGAAAATGTGCTATTGCAGAAGCAGGAGCGGCACCAGGGTTTTTGCAGCCCTGGGCGGCAGCGCTCCTCCTCTGAGCATTCAGGGGGCCTGGGGTCTTCGGCGGCGAGGGTCCTTCTGCTCTGCATCTTCGGGGCACTTCGGCGGCGGGTCCTGGAGTGAGTGAAGGACCCGCCGCAAATTTCTGCCGAAGACCCGGAGCGGAAGGACCCCCCACCGCAGAATTTCCACCGAGGACGGCAAAATGCCGCCCTCCAAATCCTGCCGCCCTAGGCGACCGCCTAGGGTCGCCTAGTGGAAGCGCCGGCCCTGTGCAGAAGAGTCTAACAGATATAATAAATTCTTTGGGGAACTGCAAAGAGAACTGCTCAGTCAGACCCCTGTACTTACACAGAGCCCCACTCATCCATCCACACAGTTTTCTTTAGAGGATCAGGCATTTATTTGTGCCTTATGGTAGCCTCCTCAGTTGAGTATTGTGTTTTGTTGTTGCAAAGTTCTTACTAACTGGGATTGTCACAGCGTTACTTCATTTGAATTTCATAAAGTTTTGCATAAAGTTTAAATAAACAGCGTTAAGGCAGAGAATTATTTTTCCTCCTGTAAGAAAATGTTAATTTTCTTTTAGCTATTGTCATTTACAACTTTTATCATCACTGTTACAAGTACACAAATCAGATTTATTTTTTGCTGGTATGTGTATGTTTATAAATATGAAATATTGTAGCATCTAAAGATAGTAAACTATTCATCTGAGTGAAATAGAACTGTGCTGTGTTTGCAAATAGCACAGCTGTATTAAAGTTGAATGACAAACTTTTATAATTGGCATCCTACATTTTTGTGTAGGGACTTGGCAAAACCTGGTTCCTTCCCACCTATAGCATATGGAGCCACTCCATGAAGAGTACTCCAACCCAAGTAGAAGTAGTCTCCACTGGGCCTTATTGGATAGTAGGAATCTATGTAGCGACAGATCCTCCAAACCCACTTTTGCCTTCCTCTGGCTCACCTATACTTTGTATGCCCTCAACCCTCTCCCCCTACCCATTTGGTTTTGCTCTAAAAGGGGGGCCCTACCTGAAGGAGGAGGCTGGATTTGCCCCTAAAAAGCAAAGAGTGAAAGTTCACTGAAATGGGTTGAAACAGCTTTGAATTTCCACTTTACTGTAAACATAAATTCATAGATTCCAAAGCTAGAGGGACTATTGTGATCATCTAGTGCTACTCTGATCTTCTGTATAACACAGGTGAGAGAACTTCCCCAAAATAATTCCAGTTCCACAATATCAGAGTTAACTATAAATAGGTTTCCAAAGCCTGCATGTAACAGTGACATTAAAAATTGTAAATGACCATAACCATCCAGTATTAATCCATATGATGTGTCTAGCATATCTTTCCAACTCATTTAACTCACATGCAGAGCAAGAATTAGAGTATAGTGTCTAGAGGTCCCAGTCAAGGATTAGGGCACCATTGTTTACACATGTAACAAAAAGACAGTCCCTGCTCTAAAGAGGTTACAATTTGAAATATAAAATGAGATGAGGGGATTACAACAAACAGACCGGAGGAGTCAGTTGTCTGTTTTTCTGGTTATGTCCCATAATGGTCTAGTTTAAATGCCAAATGTGAATTTGAATGTAATCTTGTGAAATTCAAATCAAGTGGAAACCATGTGATTTGATTAAGCCAGTGTGGGTCAGTCAAAGGAAGCTAACCCTGAAATGCTTCTAAAGCTCAAAATAAACTATCCAATTGCATAGTTTATCAAATAAAATCTTCCCATAACAGAAATGAGATCTTATTCTCCTTTTCCATAGTTAAAAATGGTGAATGAAATGTAAGTAGACTCATCATGTCAGCATAAACCTAAATCTAATTGATCAGTTCAAAGAGCTGTTTCACTTTATTCAGCCTCAAGTTTCAAATTTTAAAAATAAAATGAAATGACAGTATCTGTCCTGTAGAATTGTCAAGTCATGCTTGCCAGAGGCTTGCGTATTGACTACTTTCTTGACATGTTGGGCCAAGTCCTTAGTGAGCCCATGCTGACTACAGTTGGAGGCAGGGGAGAAAAATGGCTTTAAGTTCCATGAGTTCTGTCACTTGGGGCATTTTTCTGGCATGTTGTTTATTGGAGGTTAAAATGCTGCCACCTGCCAGAGCTTATTTCCCCCCCCCCACACACACACACACACACACTAGCGATCTCGCCAGTGAAGCAGAAACAATGGTAGCAATAGTGGAAAACACTTTTGACAAAAGAGGTTAGTATGGGCCAGGCTTTGGAGGCTGACGGGTGGGGGGTCTGAAGATCCTCTTCTCGATGAAACTATCATTTCATTTTGCCCAAAACTTACAAACCATCCAAAAAGTACAGATGGCTATTTGCCACCCAATCTGTTTCCCATGACTTACTTCAAGAGATGAATGACATAAACTGGTAATAGTTTACATGTTTCTTCGAAACTATTATTTCAATAGACTGTTGAACATACTACTCTTGCTCAACTATTTCATTCTGTAGTTTACAGATAAAGAGGCCTTGGCCTCTGCCAAGTTCATTTATTCTAAAAAGGTGCTAACAGAAATCTAAGATACTTCAGGACCTGCAACTTCACTTAAAGGTCCTTCATTTGGCTAGGGATCAAATTAAACTAGAAACTATCAGAGTCCAATGAATGAAGATCCAGCATTGGTTATGTAAAGTATGTTACCTTGCTTATTTCATATTGCCCACAATATTACTGTAACTAGGTTAAAAAAAAATAAGTAGTACCCAACTATGTATGGAAGACAGTCAGGGAGGAAATGAAGGGGACAAACCAGGCCTTCATAAATCCTCTCATGAACCACCTTCCCATTACCACTCCAGTTCCTCCACACACACACACACACCACTCCCCACACACACTTGGTTCTCAAAGCATGTTATTGTGGGGAACGCAAGAACGTCTCTGCTGATCAGAAATTGTCCATAGACTATAATTTGAGAACTACTGTTCTCTACCAGGAAGCTTGTATCTTTAGATGCAAAAGTGAAAGTTTGACCCCTAGTAGCCTTTTTCCTAGGCTCAGATTTGGTTTAAGTGAAACGAATTTGATAGTTTTAGTCTAGTGTAAAATCCTGATGTTAAATGGCACAATTCTCAGTATCTGAACACACAAGGGTGTTGAAAGCCCGTATTGAGTTATGTTGGCTTTGTGAGGGTTGAACACTGTGAGTCAGGTCATTGCTAATACTATGTTTCTTTCACATCCCTTAACATTTACTTGTTAGTGTCTTTTAACAACTCAGTAGAAAGAATAGGTCTGGGCTGTCTATTTAAGCTACGGACTTTAAATTGCATGGTTATCAGGGGAGATATAACTAGGCTTAATTAAATTTGCCATAATCTCATGTAGCTTTTGCTTCCTTAGTGGAATAAAATTATATTATTGTCAGCGTGCAAAATGCCAGTAGATCTTGTGCACTAATTGTGCATTTAATATGTCACTGTACTTATTTGGATAAGTAAAATAACAATCAACATGAGTATGAGTGCAGCAGCTATTTGATATTACTGTTATAATATAGCCTAGAACCCAGAATATACAGGAGATGAGGAACATCATCAAAACCAGTCAAAATAACCACTCTTAATCATTCGCCATCTACCTAATCAAACCCATGTATGGCTCCTCTACTTTTTGTACTAAAATTGTGGGGCCTGCTAGCTGTGTCAGAGCTTCAGCTAGCCTCAGCATTTTTAGTGCCAAAGGTAAAAGGATGGGCACTGACCCAGGGAACGTGTGTGACACAGTTAGGGTTATCATGAGGGCATTTCAAAAGGTTCAGATAAATGTTTAAACTTAGTCCTTGTTTGAACTGAACCAAATCAGCCACTAGTAGCAGCTGTCAATGTGTTGTCATTGGTGGAAATGTAACCAGTAGGCTAAAGGCTAGGCTGTGATAGGCCCATACACAAGGGTGCAAGCCGGGAAGTGTATGAAGACTCTATCCCTCCCCCTTGCCTGGCTGGCGTAGGGCCTGTCAGCTGCAGTTCCTGCACTCCAAGACAGCACAGTTAATTACTCCCATGGCTTTGCTGAAGAGCGCACTGTACTTGCAGGGAGGCAAGAAGAAGGTGGACGATGGATCTGCCCCTTTGCAGTGCCCTTTGCTTATGCAGTCCCCCTGTATACTGGACTGCTAATTCCTCCCAGAGCTCGTTGTAAGGCAATGTGCATGCCTACCACCTGATACACAGGGTTGTGTTGAAATCCAGCCCAGAAATGGTAGATGCAAAGGGACAAATTCACTTCTCAATTCCACCAGTGTAAACATGGGAACCTCTACTGACTTTGATGGAGTTATTTTAAGTTTACAGTGGTGGAATTGAGAGCAGATTTTGCCCTTTTGTCTCTACCATCTTGGCTGGATTTAACAGAAAAAAGAACCAATTCTGCTCTCAGTGACTCCATTGAAGCCGGCGGAATTTCTCAGATCTACACAGGTGTAATTGAGAACCTAATTTGCCCCAGCACTTACAACCTAGAACAATTCTAGCACAATAAATGAGGGGAGGCCAGGTTAGGGAACTCTACAGTAACTGGAACCTCCTTTACAGCAAAGTAATTTTCTCCTGGTAGTGCATGGATTGCAGCAGTGTGTGTATATATAAATGATCACTTTGGATAACATTTCCAAAAGTGCCAAATTTCTTAGGTTCCTAAGTCTTATTTAAAAATATTATTTAAAAAAATTATTTAGGAGCCTAATTCTTATTGATTTTCATTGACTTTCAAGTTTAAAAAATAGGACTTAAGTACCTAAGTGACTTAGGAGCTCTTGAAATTGTATTCTTAATTAATATAATTTCTAACAAAGTATTTTGTACCACACCAACTGAAGGGAATTCCAACTCCAGGAGTCTGGAGCAGCTTAAAGTATCCATTCTTTGTAACCATCAAAATCGTGGAAAACAATAGTTGTGGTAAAAGTGCAAGTCAAGTACACGCCTATCCTAGCAGCATTGATGATCAATTCTAGTGATATTTGTGGATGGAGTACTAGAATGGTTTTTACTTTTTCAAAGTATATAGTAATACTTTACATTTACAAGACTTTAGTGTTAGTACAGTAGTGAAAAATGTTTAGAAAATATTTAACTCTTTGGGAGAGAAAGCTTAGCAAGAACTTTATAACACAAAGTTGTTAATGCTAGCTAGACTTTCAGCAGAGGCACACAATGGTGACCTAGGTGTTGGCATCCTTTGTATCGTATAAATTAAATTACTAACTTAAAGTATAGTACCTCTTTGAAATAATCAAGCTCACCAGACAGGACATGAGTTCCCCAAATTTTATTCTTATAATGCAAGTTAAATAACTACAGCATATTTACTTTTCTCACTAAACAATGTGCAAAAGACACAAAGGACAATGTTGCTTACAGCACAAGTTCAGTGAAAAAACAGGTAGAGCTAAACTGGAAAAAACCCTGTATGGAAGTGGACAGGAAACTCTGAGATCGGCATTGTTCTGTTGGGGAGGAGGGGTATGTCTCCCTTCTTTGTTTGGGTGAGAGGTCTTGTCGCCAAATCTGTGGATCTTTCAAGTTCCACAGCAAAAGCCCTGTGCCTCTGCACTCTCTCTTAGTACTCTGGATCCCATGAGAGCCCGGTTCTAGACCTATGATCACATGCTCTCTTTCATTGTCTGCTGGCTCTGAAGCTATCCCTGGATGGTATATATTTCTCTGGGCAGTGGGTCAAACTGCACAAGGCAGTTTTCCCTAGGGCATCATTCTCTTGCTCTGGAATGCCATATGGGGTTGGTGAGGAGGATCCTGTTATGGAGAGCAGTTATCTCTCTGGAGACGCAGAGCCACGTTCCCTGTACTACTCCTGCATGGAAAGGTATTATTTGCATTGTGGTAGTACTGAGGGGCCCCGGTAATGGATCAGGGCCTCATTGTGCTAGGCACTGTACACACACAACACAAATATGATCCCTGCCCCAACGAGCTTACAGTCTAAATGTAATACTAGAGATAATCAATGGATATAACAATTCCACAGAGGCAACTCTCCTCCTTTCTATGGACCATGATTACATGGCTGACCTTCCAGAATTGGAGATCCTGGATCAAATTAAATGCTAAATGCAAATGAATATAGTAAGTCTGAATATCAAAAGCCCTTGAAAGAGAAGCTTGAAATAGTTCCACAAATACCCACCCTGACACACTTGCCCAAAAGAGTTGGTGTTTTATCTCTGCCACTAAAAGGGAAAAAACAAAATGACAGGAACAGATTCTTTCATGCCTTCTCTTCCATTCCACTTGATTCAAGAAGCATGTCTGAGGGTGAAACTAAAGTGCTCAAATTACCTTGGTGGCCCCAGGATCTTGCCTGCTTTTGATTCTCGATACCCCTGTTGGCCAGGGAATCTACTCTGAATCATCAGGTTGCCCTAGATACTCTCCTTCAGTGGGAATGTGTTTTCACCCTATTTCAGCGTCGCTTCATGTATTGTCTAGAATCCTGAGTCAAAAGCTTTTGATACATCCCATTTATTGACCAATGTACAAAAGTTTCTGTTACTGTCTAGAAAATTTCCATGTGAAACACATACGTCCTGAAATGAGACCAATCTTCTAAATTTGTCAAGAAGAAAAGAACCTCAGATAAGGTCATGCCCAATGACTTTAGTCTGTTTATCTGCCATTGCTGCTTTTCTTTAAGTGGTACGATAGATAAGTCTCTCTGTCCTTAACCTGCGTGTAATCAAGACATTCTTATAACACTTCCTTTATCTTTTCTCCTCTGATCAAATCTGAAATTTGGGGCCTGATTCACAAATGTATTTCTCCATTTCACACTGGCATAGCTCCATTGACTTAATATAAATATTCCTTAGTGCAGAGGGAAGAACAAATCTTTCACAGTTAATGTTCCCTTCTCCTCTGCCCCTCCCCCACCCCACTGGGAACTATCTTCCTTTGCTAAAGATTCTTTTGAATGCACTAATTAAGGATAAGGGTCCTTTTGAAAGTTAATTAGTCTTTGACTGGCCTTATTTAAAGTGTTAAACCTGAAGCAAGTTCTCTGTATTTATCCCTTGGTTATATCTTTAAAGAGACCATATTTTGTTAAAAATTTCAATTAATCAATAACTTCAATCAATATCCAATATGATCTCCTTTGTGTACAGTGTCTACTTAATCACAACAATAGACAGGAAGGAAGTACCCAGTAACCAAAGCTTATCTCATGGTTTAAAAAAAGAAAAAAATGTAATGAAACCATTATTCTTATATTCTTTCTCCCATCGTACTTGTCCGTTGCTTTATATTATTTGGTTTAGATTATAAATGTATTGGGGCAGGGAAATGTGTAATTACTCTGTAAATTGACACATACAAGTGTGGTTCTATAAAAACGATATTAAAATCATAGTGGCTGTACATATGAACTATTTCTACAATTTTGAAGCAAAACTTTGATATTATCTTGGTATATACCAGGTGTGACCAAACTTACTGACCCTCTGAGCCGCATATAACTGTCTTCAGAAGTTCAAGAGCTGGGGTGCATCTGCTGGGACTTGGGGTTTCAGCCCTGTGGGGAGGGTGGTCTCGGGGCTTCAGCCCCATGGGAGGCACCTGCCAGGGCTCAGGGCTTCAGGCCCACAGGAGGCACCTGCCCGGGCTCAGAGCTTCCGCCCTACTCCTGCTGAAGCCCTTAGCCCTGACAGGCATGCCCTGCGGGCTGAAATTCCAAAACCCTCCTGCCCACTGTGTAGAAGCCAGAGGTGACATAGAGGGGGGTGTCACATGCCCCCCCAGATTTTTGCAAGGGTTTGCTGACCCCACTCGGTCACATGATGCTGCCAGGCCCCCTCCCTGCATGGCAGCTGCTGGAGCCAGCAAGCTGGGAGCTGTGGCCCTGAGGAGAGGCAGCAGCAAACAGCTGGGAATGCAGGGAGAACCACTGCTTTGCTGCTGCCTCTCTTCATGGACCTAAAGCAGCGGCCCCTACCTGCAGCTCCCAGCTGTTTGCCACTGCCACTTCACGTGGAGCTAACACCTAGGAGCTGCAGGATGGGGCCGCTGAGAGTAAGAGGGGGGATGTGCCTGGGAGGTCATGACTCAAGCTGTTGGGGGTGTGTGTGTGAACCTTTAAATTGTGTCCCCCCCCCCCCCACTCTTAGCAGACACCAGTTGTCTCTGGCAGAAGCCCCTAGCCCCCCTACCCCTCCTCAGGGCAGAAGCTCCGAGCTCCCCACCCCCTCCCCCGGGCTGGTAGGCAGAGAGTGGGGGAGTAGGGCTCCGCAAGCTGCACGTTAATTGTAAAAGAGCCACATGTGGCTAATGAGCCAGTTTGGCCACCCCTGCTATATACGTAGTGCAGCAAATCAAATGAATAATCCTCTAGTGACTTGAAATGTAGAAGGCATCTATTGGAATATCCTTCACACTAAATGCAGCATTTTTTTAAAATTTATTTATTTATTTATTTTATTTAGGCAAAAACAACTAAATATGGTGATTTGAGCATTCAGGATTAATGTTCTTAAGTGACCTAGTTTGCAGAAAAAAATAAGCATGCATTTATAGCCTCTGGCGCTGTATTCGGGTCACAGATGGACAGATAGCAAAGCTATTCCTTAGTGATTTGCTTAAATTATAATACTAATACGCAACAAGAATGAGGACAGGCTCAATGTTAATTGTTCATGTTGCCTAAAAAGAAGATCAGTGGAATATACTTTGATACTAAGCGAGGGAATCAAGGTTATTTCAAACAATGTAAGTAAGCAGTTGTTTTTACATGCTTTGTACTGACAGTCAAATTATGAAAAAGATAAGGTAGGTGAGGTAATATATTTTATTGGACCAACTTCTGTTTGTGAGAGAGGCAAGCTTTTGAGCTTACACAGGGTATGTCTAAATTAAAAACCCATGGCTGGCTGGTGCCAGTTGACTCGGGCTTGTGGGGCACTTGTACAAAGAGGCTGTTTAATTGCAGTGTAGATGTTTGAGTTCGGACTGAAGCCCGAGCTCTGGGACCCCTCTCGCCCCTCGTGGAACATTGTGGGACTGTTTCTGAAAGGCAGCAACAGTCAATGTAAGCAATGCAGTGTCTACATCTACTTAAGCTCTATGCCTCTCGCAGAGGTGGAGTTATTAAGTCGGTGTAGTAGGTGAGTTACATTGCCGGGAGCGAAATTTTAGTGTTGACACTTACAGAGTAGGTCGATGTAAGGCAGCTTATGTCGACCTAACTCTGTAGTGTAGAGCAGGCGTAGGTCAATGGAAGAATTCTTCTGTTGACCCAGTGCTATCTACACCAGGCCCGCCAACAGCAATTCCGGACCCCAGGGCAGAACAGTCAATGGGCGCTCTTCCGGCATGGCTAGGGCTTCCACATGCCCGGCTGCCTTCACCATCGCCGGTACCACCCCACGTATGCCTAGGAGCCTTGCAACCTGCCTGGGTGATTTAAAAATGGCTGAGGTGGGGATTTAGTGGGCTATATATTGTTGTAATAAGCCATAAATCCAGTCTGTCTAATCAGTGTGTGATTTTTAGTGTCTAGCAAAGTTGTGAAACAAGATTTCGAGTTTACACAGAGCTCTTCTTCAGGTCTGAGAAATGTACTCAGAGTGTCACAGCTAAATACAAGGTATTTAGCATAAGTAGTTAGCATATTTTAAGGGACCCTGTTGAAGGTGAAGTGAACAGTAATACCTCTCCAGTCATAGGGGGGGAAGGAGGGGGAAAAAGGCTAGGGTGCGAGGGGATTTAGTGGGTTATAGATTATTATAATAAGACATAAATCGTGTCTCTAGTCAGTCCATGATTCTTAGACCATGTCTACACTAGCCAGCTTACAGTGGCACTGCAAGATCCCTCGTGTAGGCACTCTATACCGACGGGATGAGCGTCAGTAGCTATCTACATTGGAGAAGCTCTCATAAGAGCGGCCATACGGGTCAGACAAAAGGTCCATCAAGCCCAGTATCCTGTTTTCTGACCGTGGCCAATGCCGGGTGCTGACATAGCGTTGTGCACTCTACCACTTAAGTCGGTGAAACTTATGTTGCTGGTGGGGTGTTTTTTCACACCCCTGAGTGACATAAGTTTTGCCAATATACGTGCTAGTGTAGACATAACCTTAGTGTCTAGCAGTTATGAATTTAAGCTTCCATCTTTTGAAGGTGTTATGCTGATTTCCTCTGAGGATGAGGACTGAGAGGTCAGATATAGAGTGATTGCTTCGTGAAAAATCCTTAAATTAGTAAACTTTGCTAGACACTAAAATTAGGGTTGCCAATTTTGGCTGGACATGTTCCTGGAGGTTTCATCACATGACATAATCTTTAATTAAAGATTAATCTTTAATTCCTGGAGACTCCAAGACAATCCTGGAAGGTTAATGACCCAAGTAAAATCCTCTCACCAACAGGAGTTGGTCCCATGAAAGATGTTACCTCATCCACCTTGTCTCTCTAATATCCTGGGACCAACATAGCTACAACACCGTTGCAATCAAATTATTATAAATCATAGAAGTTTGAGATTGAAGAAAATCTATTACTCTGAATCCCTCCCCTTGAGAAATGCAAGATTCATTCCCCAGATAGCAGATACACTACATCTACACCAGAAAGCCAGGAAAGTGTCATATAGATTTCTAATGGACACTCAAACTCTTTCTCTCCCGGATGTGTTTATGATCATAAAGGCAAGTGATAGCATAAACATGGTTTTCTGTACAGTAGCACTCATTTTATTATTACATAGTACTATGGTCTGTTTTCCTCTTTATCCACATGCCTGGAGGCCATATTACTATAGCACTAGGGTTGTCACCCGTCCAGGTTTTACCCGGACAGTCCGTTTTTTGGCTTCTGTGTCTGGGTTCCATTTAGTGTTGCAGGTGCCCGGTTTTCAACTGGAAAGCCCAGTTACCACGGGGTGGGGGGAGGCGCCAGGTCATTAACCCGTGCCAGCCCCTACTCAGCTGGAGCTGCCTCTTACCTGCAGGCAGGCTCCTTGTCAGGCTGCAGCAGCTCCCATCCCAGCCCCAGAGCAGAGGGAGCCTAGCTGGGGGGAGAAGTGGGGGAGGGAAGTGGAGACAATCCAGCAAGCGATGGGGGGAGGAGAGGAGAGGAGCAAGCCATGGAGGCGTGTCTTTAGGGGAAGAGGGAGAGGGGGAGAAGGAGGGGAGGGCCTCAAGGGAAGAGGAGGAGCAGGACTGGGGCCTGGGGGAAGAGGCAGAGAGGGGGCAGGACCTTGGGGGAGAGGTAGGGCAGGGGACAGGGCCTTAGGGATTCAGTTACCAGCAATTAGAAAGGTGGCAACCCTAAGTAGCACTACTATAGTTATGGTTGAAAAGTCTCTTCCGTTATAATCTATTTTCAGGCATTCACTGTTTTCTGAAATCCATCTGTTAGGCTGAAAATTTTCCTGCTTTATCATCTGTTATCAACTGGAGGACTGTAGTGCATCTCCTCCATGATCAATATTCCACCCTATGGTCTGGAACTGTGGCTGCAACATCTTTGCATTTCCTATGTAGTTACCGTATATACTCTTCATAAGCTGAATTTTTTTATAAAAAAGGGAAGCACCAGAGAAGGGGGTCGGCTTATGAACGGGTATAGAGAGGGAGAGGTGGGACACAGCCCCTCCACCCAACAGAGGTAGCAAGGAGAGGCAGCAGAGCCAGAAGGGAAGAGGCGGGGCCAGAGTCTCTCCGCTTCTGGCCACGCTGCTCTCCCCACAGCCTCCGAAGCAGCTGCAGCTCCGGGGCTGGCAGGCTGCAGCCGTGCCGCTCGGCCCCGTCCCCCAGAGCAGGCTGTGGTCACGCCGCCCGGCCTGCTGGAACACGCTGTGGCCGTGCCGCCCGGCCCAGCCCGCTGGAACACACTGTGGCTGCACCGCCCGGTCTGGCCCGCCGGAGCAGGCTGCGTTCACGCTGCCCAGCCTGCCGGAGCAGCTCCAGCCAGGCCAAAGACATCCTCCCCTGGCCCTCCCCAGATAAGGTGGGAAGGGATGGGATGGGGAGAGTGTGGGGGTCCCGGGCTAGGGGTGGGGTCATGTGGGGGGTGGTCACAGGGGTTACTCCCCTGACCCCCAGCTTCTCCCCCCCAAAAACATTTCCCCAACAGTTGCTGTCCCGGCCCGTCAGGGTAAGCAGCTGGCACGCTGGGACACTTTGTTTACTTAGGTTTACCTCCGTGCCTGCAGACGCTTGAGGTAAACAAACCGTCTCGGCCCACCAGCGGCTTATCCTGATGGCCCGGGAGCCATAGTTTGCTGACCCCTGAATTATAGAGTAGGCTTATGAATGGGTCATAAAAAATTTCCATTTTTACTTACCCATCTTGGGGGGGTTGGCTTATAAACAAACCGGCTTATGATCAAGTATATAGATCCATGTAGCCCCTGCCTTGGTTTACGCCCTACCATCCTACCAGAGAGTGCACACAGAGCATGCAAAGAATGTATGTTTCCTGTGGGACTAATGACATGATATTAGTTAACTATGGTGTTGGCTACAAATGTGGACTGATTTAGTTAAACTGGTGTAAATGCCATTGTGGACACTCTGATTCCTAACAGGTTTAAACTAATCCAAAATAAATCTGGTTTATCCAAAATAAGTATCCAAATAGCATTTTGCTTTGGATTCAATCAATTTAAAATAATACCTTTAGTTAAACTGGTGCAATATCGGGGCAGATCTTCAGTCTGCGTAAATTGTTGTTGCTTCGTTTACTTCAACCCGGAAGCTTGACTTCAGTGGAGCTATGGCAGTTTGCACCATGTGAGGTTCTGCCCCTTTGTGTTTAGACAAGCCCTATATTTCAAGGGAAATCTGGAATTTTGGTTTTCTCCGGGTATGTCCTCAGTTCAGTCAGCAAGTAGTTAATGCCAGTTTGCTTTACTTGTAGATATGATCTGCCTGCTTTTGGTAGTTGGGAAACCTAAGTCTGAATGGCTTGCATTGGAGTCTTGTTTGACATTTTTACTCTCTTTCGTGGATGTTATTCCTGTATTTGCAGCACTGCTATCGAAGGACATTGTTGGGCTATAATTAAGTTATTCTGGAGAGGTTTGCACAAAATGTCACTGTGATTGTTAAGAAAATGAACAAAGTAATTTGATGCTGGTTATTTTAATCAGGTCCTGATTCTATTAGGTATATAACTTCAAATATGTTCAAATCTGGTAATGTCTAAAGGAAAAGAAATTTGAAATAATAACCATATTGTCATAGTTTTGTTAGGGTATGTCTACACTACAGGATTAATCCGAATTTACAGAATTCGAATTTTGGAAACAGATTGTATAAAGTCGAATGTATGTGGCCACACTAAGCACATTAATTCGGCGGTGTGCGTCCATGTACCGGGGCTAGCGTCGAATTCCGGAGCGTTGCACTATGGGTAGTTATCCCATAGCCATCCCATAGTTCCCGCAGTCTCCCCCGCCCATTGGAATTCTGGGTTGAGATCCCAGTGCCTGATGGGGCAAAAAACATTGTCGCAGGTGGTTCTGGGTACAGCCTCACCCCTCCCTCCATGAAAGCAACAGCAGACAACCATTTCGCGCCTTGTTTCCTGGGTGAACAGGAAAGCATGGAGCCCGCTCAGCTCAAGACAGCAGTCATGAACATTGTAAACACCTCCCGCATTATCGTGCAGTTTATGCTGAACCAGGACCAGAAAAACGAGGCAAGGAGGAGGCGGCAATGGCAACGCGGCGATGAGAGTGATGAGGACATGGACATGGACACAGAATTCTCTCAAACTGTGGGCCCCGGCGCTTTGGAGATCATATTGTTGATGGGGCAGGTTCTATCCGTGGAACGCTGATTCTGGGCCCGGGAAACAAGCACAGACTGGTGGGACCGCATAGTGTTGCAGGTGTGGGACGATTCCCAGTGGCTGCGAAACTTTCACATGCGTAAGGGCACTTTCATGGAACTTTGTGACTTGCTTTCCCCTGCCCTGAAGCGCCAGAATACTAGGATGAGAGCAGCCCTCACAGTTGAGAAGCGAGTGGCGATAGCCCTGTGGAAGCTTGCAACGCCAGACAGCTACCGGTCAGTCGGGAATCAATTTGGAGTGGGCAAATCTACTGTGGGGGCTGCTGTCATGCAAGTAGCCAAAGCAATCATTGAGCTGCTGCTACGAAAGGTAGTGACTCTGGGAAATGTGCAGGTCATAGTGGATGGCTTTGCTGCAATGGGATTCCCTAACTGTGGTGGGGCGATAGATGGAACCCATATCCCTATCTTGGCACTGGAGCACCAGGGTACCCAGTACATAAACCACAAGGGTTACTTTTCAGTGGTGCTGCAAGCACTGGTGGATCACAGGGGACATTTCACCAACATCAACGTGGGCTGGCCGGGAAGGGTTCATGACGCTCGCGTCTTCAGGAACACTACTCTGTTTAAACGGCTGCAGCAAGGGACTTACTTCCCGGACCAGAAAATAACCGTTGGGGATGTTGAAATGCCTATAGTTATCCTTGGGGACCCAGCCTACCCCTTAATGCCATGGCTCATGAAGCCATACACAGGCAGCCTGGACAGGAGTCAGGAGCTGTTCAACTACAGGCTGAGCAAGTGCAGAATGGTGGTAGAATGTGCATTTGGACATTTAAAAGGTCGCTGGCACATGTTACTGACTCGCTCAGACCTCAGCCAAACCAATATCCCCATTGTTATTGCTGCTTGCTGTGTGCGCCACAATCTCTGTGAGAGTAAGGGGGAGACCTTTATGGCGGGGTGGGAGGCTGAGGCAAATCGCCTGGCTGCTGATTACGTGCAGCCAGACACCAGGGCGATTAGAAGAGCACACCAGGAAGCGCGGTGCATCAGAGAAGCTTTGAAAACCAGTTTCATGACTCGTCAGGCTACCGTGTGAAAGTTCTGTTTGTTTCTCCTTGATGAAAACCCGCCCCCTTTATTGACTCATTCTCTGTAGGCAACCCACCCTCCCCCTTCGATCACAGCTTGCTTTCAAAGGAAATAAAGTCACTATCGTTTAAAAATCATTTATTCTTTATTAATTGATTATAAAAAGAGGGAGAGAACTGACAAGGTAGCCCGGGTGGGGTTTGGGAGGAGGATCGGAGGGAAGGAAAAGGCTACTAAAAAATAAAAAAAGGTTAAAATAATGACAGCCTTTTGCTTGGGCTGTCCACTGGGGTGGAATGGGAGGGTGCACGGAGCCTCCCCCCCCCACGTTCTTACACGTCTGGGTGAGGAGGCTATGGAACATGGTGAGGGGGGGGGTTATACAGAGGCTGTAGCGCCAGTTTGTGATCCTGCTGCCGTTCCTGAAGCTCCACCAGACGCCGGAGCATGTCTGTTTGCTCACGCAGCAGCCCCAGCGTTGCATCCTGCCTCCTCTGATCTTCCTGCCGCCACCTCTGATCTCGAGCATCCCTTCTGTCCTCACGTTGGTCCCTCCTGTCCTCACGTTCACTGGCATCTTTCCTATACTTTGAAATCGTGTCCTTCCACTCATTCAGATGAGCTCTTTCATTGCGGGTGGATTCCATGATTTCCGCGAACATCTCGTCTCGCGTCCTCTTTTTCCGACGCCTTATCTGAGATAGCCTTCGGGACGGAGGAGGGAGGCTTGAAAAATTTGCAGCTGCTGGAGGGAGGGAAAAAAGGAGAGAATTTTTAAAAAAGATACATTTTACAGAACAATGCTTATACTCTTTCACGGTGAACAACACTATTCACATTACATAGCACATGTGATTTCTGTGCAAGGTCACGTTTTGCCTCTTAATATTGAGTGCCTGTGGCTTTGCTGCTAGAGATCACAGACACAGGTCCGGGCAACAGAATTCGGCTTGCATGCGGCCATGGTAAGCCATTGTCTTTCGGCTTCTGTGCCCTACTTTCCTACATACCAAGCAAAGCCCGTTGAGTGCTGCGGTTTTCCTGTTAACCTTCAGCAGCAGAAAACAAACTAACCCCCCCCCCCAACCAATTCTCTGGGATGATTGCTTTACCCCTCCCCCCACCGCGTGGCTTGTATCAGGGAAGATCCCTGCTAGCCAAACGCGAAAAGCTCAGGGCCAATTCCCTCCTACCCCTGCGCTTGGCTAACTGCAGGGAAGGATTTCTTTTCAGCCACAGGCAAACAGCCCAGTAGGAATGGCCACCTCTGTTCCCTTAATTAAATTCCCGTATTTCAACCAGGTTACCATGAGCGATATCACTCTCCTGAGGATTACACAGCGAGATAAAGAACGGATGTTGCTTGAATGCCAGCAAACACCAGGACCATACGCTGCCAGGCTTTGTCATGCAATGATACCAGATTACTTGCTACTAGCATGGCGTGGTCAAGTGTCCTACCATGGAGAACGGAATAAGGCTGCACTGCCCAGAAACCTTGTGGAAAGGCTTTTGGAGTACCTCCAGGAGAGCTTCATGGAGATGTCCCTGGAGGATTTCCGCTCCATCCCCAGACACGTTAACAGACTTTTCCAGTAGCTGTACTGGCCGCGAATGCATCCCAAGTCCTCAGGGCAAAGTAATCATTAAAAAACGCTTGCTTTTAAAACAAGTTTTATATTTTAAAAGGTAAACTCACCTGAGGTCCCTTCCATGGGGTCATGGTCTTGGATACTGGCTTGGGAGGCTTGGGAGGGTACTTCAGTCAGGCTGAGAAAAAGATCCTGGCTGTTGGGGAGAACGGAGTGCTGTGTGCTCTCCGCAAGCTCGTCCTCCTCCTCCTCCTCCCCGTCCGCAGAATCCTCAGGTGTGGCTGATGACATTACCCCCGCCTCGGAATCCACGGTCAGAGATGGGGTAGTGGTGGCGGCCCCCCCTAGAATTGCATGCAGCTCAGCGTAGAAGCGGCTTGTCTGCGGCTCTGACCCGGAGCGACCGTTTGCCTCCTTTGTTTTCTGATAGGCTTGTCTGAGCTCCTTGACTTTCACGCGGCACTGATCTGAGTCCCTATTGTGGCCTCTCTCCATCATGCCCTTGGAGATTTTTTCAAAAGTTTTGGCATTTCGTCTTTTCGAACGAAGTTCTGCTAGCACTGAATCCTCTCCCCATATAGCGATCAGATCCAGTACCTCCCGTATGGTCCATGCTGGTGCTCTTTTTCGATTATCGGCCTGCATGGTTACCTGTGCTGATGAGCTCTCTGTGGTCACCTGTGCTCTCCTGTGCTGGGCAAACAGGAAATAAAATTCAAATGTTCGCGGGGCTTTTCCTGTCTACCTGGCCAGTGCATCCGAGTTCAGATTGCTGTCCAGAGCGGTCACAATGGTGCACTGTGGGATAGCTCCCGGAGGTCAATGCCATCGAATTGCGGCCACACTAACCCTAATTCGAAATGGCAATATCGATTTCGGCGCTACTCTGCTCGTCAGGGAGGAGTACAGAAATCGATTTTAAGAGCCCTTTATTTCAAAATAAACAGCTTTGTTGTGTGGACGGGTGCAGGGTTAATTCAATTTAACACTGCTAAATTCGAATGAAACCCGTAGTGTAGACCAGGCCTTAGAGGATGTGAAATTTTATTAGGGGGAAATACTAATACCAAAACAGTTGTGAAGTTATTCTGCATCATCAAAAATAAAACTAGACAAATTAAGGAAGAATATGGCCAGTTATTTTATGTAATCATAAAAAATCGGCAGAAGGCACAGTAAAATCCTTTATAGAAATACCAGTGTGTGTTGTGAACAGTATATTATGAAAGTCTGCATTAAAATAACAATGTTCAAGTCCACTGTATAAATCTATTGCCTGAGAATATGCTTGGGAAATCATATTGGTGCAGTCCTATTGAAAATTCCCATTCTAAATACATAAAAAGTTCTAGGGACAATGTCTAAGTTTTAGATCTGCATAGCTAGAGCAGTAATAGAATTGATGCTGAATCTAATCTTCTAGAAAATGAATGCTTCAGGAATATTTAATGCCAATATCCTAGTGTTCAAGCAGTAATAAAACAGGCCAAGGCTGTTTACTTGGCATAGTGGTGAGGGGATGATACAAAAGTACAGCTGCAATGCATTCAGTAAAGATCACACTTGCATCATTATTTATAGTAGCTGGAATCTACCTTCTGAAATCTTAATAATTCATAAGTTTACCTAGTATTAAGATGGATATATAAAAATTAAACAAATATTTCTACTTACCTATGCTGCATTAAGTTAAAATATAAAATAATCAATCCAGTCTTTGATTAGCCTGTATATTTATTTGGAAAAAGAGCTTTCATGTGCTATAATACATTCGTATAAAAACTTGTACATATAATTGTTTCATAAGGAGGAAAGGGCCTCAAATGTAAACACACATTTGAGCAACTGTACTCGTGATTAGTCCTGTTAAGTTCAGTGGGACTGCTTGTATGCATTAAGTTACTTAGCTGGATAAGTGTGTGCAGGATCAGGATATAAGGGAGGAAATATGCATATGATGTATAATTAAGTAATGCCTATTAAAATGAATGATCTGGCTTCCTTAAGCATGTTCTTAATAGATTTTGCTCATCTGTCATGCTGCCACCACTGTAAAGTAAATCTGACCATCACCCACAGAAGCAAAGAATGAGACGTTCTTTTTCAATAGTTACTTCTCTTGACTTCCCTGGAAGAAATGAGTCACAACCTTTCCTTGTAATCTTCATACTTTTGAAAGTAGGATTTTCATTGTTTTAAAATTTAGTCATTTTACTCTAACAGTTTGGGAGAGGGGGGTTGACATTTCTAAATTGTAAGCTTTTAATTAGTTGAATAGATCCTGAAATGCCATGCTAGAGGATTTTTTTCTACATTCTGATAGGAAGGGAGGTGGGTGATTTATTTAAAACAACAACACTATTCACTTTTTGTAGGGGGAACCCATATGTAATTAGTGAAATGCAGGTTTAAAGCTAAGAAGTATTGCATAGGATGTACTGGATTGCCCACAAGCACCCCTCAGCTGCTGGTTTAGAATGGCATAAACATCTTTTAAAAATCTGTCAGCCAGTTCATATGTAAGTTTTGCAGCAGTGTAGGCTGCATATATGCATAGGATGAGAAAAGGAAACCTGATAGGTTAATAGTGACACAGAATGAGTTACTGCTTATATAGGCAATGTTCAAACCACATGCAAACCCACTTTTCTTCTTGGGCAGAGAGCACTTGTTTTTAAATGTTGCTGTTGCTCTTGTAAAAACAAAACAAAACAGGCAAAATACATAATACTCACAGAGCAAAATAAATGCTTTTCAATCCATGCTTTCATATTTTTTTATTTATTTGTATAATGCCAACATTGTGCAAGGCTGTATGTTTATGGTACTGTACATACCCGACTGTGTACATTAATACATTCACCTATGTGTATCTATCTTAGATGTTGTTTTCCTTCCTTTGTATGTATTGTATATTAATGTAGGGCTTGTAGATGATACCAGATTGATTGCTCTCGGAGGCTGAAGCTTTCTATTTATCCAAAGAGAAACTACAAGATAGGCAGGGGCAGTTTCTCTATAGTGCTCTGCCAATATATCTCAACCCCAACCTGGATGAACTTACTCCATGTGAGGGCAAGTCTACACTACAAAATTAAGTTGACCTAAGTTACATCAACTTACAGCCACTGCAGCAATTAAGTCACTTTTGCATATCCACACTGTGCTCCCAATGTCAGCGGTGTGCATTCTCACTAGCAGTGCTTGCATCAATCCAGAGAGTAGTGCACCATGGGTAGTTATCCCACTGTGCAACTTGTCACCATCTAGCGCAGGGTGTTTTGGGAAGAGTTTGCAGTGCCTTATAGGGGCAAATGAGTCACGTACGGGTGACTGGGAACATGGTTTCAATGTCCCATGATACAGTTTTCTCCATCCCATTTTATCTGCATCCCATAATGTTTCATGCCTCTTTTCAAAAGCCATGCAAGCCTGTGTGTCCGCCATCTCTGTGAGATGGATCCTGCACAGCTCTGCACTATTGTGATGAGCGTTGTGAGCATGGCACACCTGATCCTGCAGTATTTGCGGAGCTGCCAGAGGAGCCAGGGGGAACATTATAATTCCTTGGAGGGTAGCTTACTGTGGGACATAGAACATAAGAACAGCCATACGGGGTCAGACCAAAGGTCCATCTAGCCCAGTATCCTGTCTTCCGACAGTGGCCAATGCCAGGTGCCCCAGAGGGAATGAACAGAACAGGTAATCCTCAAGTGATCCATTCCCTGTCACTCATTCCCCACTCTGACAAACAGAGGCTAGGGACACCACCCCTGTCCATCCTGGCTAATAGCCATTGATGGACCTATCCTCTATGAATGTATCTAATTCTTTTTTGAACACTGTTATAGTCTTGGCCTTCACAACATCCTCTGGCAAGGAGTTCCACAGGTTGACTGTGCGTTGTGTGAAGAAATACTTCCTTTTGTTTGTTTTAAACCTGCTGCATAGTTCTTGTGTTACGAGAAACAATTCAAGGTGGTTGTTGGCATTCACGGAGCAGCTGCAGATGGTGGAGCACCATTCTGGGCCCCGGAAACAAGTACTGACTGGTGAGATCACGTCGTTATGCAGGTATGGGATAATGAGCAGTGGCTGCAGAACTTTTGGATGCACAAGACCACATTCCTGGATGTGTGTGTGGCGCTTGCCACAGCCCTTCAGCGCAGTGACACCAGAATGAGAGCTGCACTGACAGTGAAGAAACAAGTGGCGATCGCTGTGTGGAACCTGGCAACACTAGATTGCTACCATCAGTTGGGAATCAATTGGGAAATCCACTGAGGGGGTTGCTGTGATGCAAGTGTGCAGGCCCATTAATGACATCCAGCTGTGAAGGACTGTGCCTCTGGGCAACGTGCAGGGCATAATGGATAGTTTTGCAGCAATGAGGTTCCCAAACTGTGGTGGGGTGATAGATGGCATGCGTATCCCAATTTTGGCACCAGGCCATCTTGTCCCTGAGTATATCAACAGACAGGGCTACTTTTCTGTGCTATTGCAAGCACTGGTGGATCACCAGGGATGTTTTACTGACATCAATGCGGGATGGTGAGGGATGCATGGAGAGACTTTCTTTTCGGACCAGAAGATGACCATTGGGAATGTTGAAATGCCAATAGTGATCCTGGGATACCCCCACAACCTACCCCTTACTCCCATGGTTCATGAAGCTGTACCCTGGCCACCTCGACAGCTGCAAGGAGCGCTTCAACTACAGGCTCAGCAGGACAGTTAAATGTTTTTTTGGCCGTTTGAAAGGCTGCTGGCACTGTCTACTCATGAGATTAGACCTCACTGAAAAAAATATCTCAATGGTTATAGGTACCTGCTGTATGCTTCATAGTATCTGTGAAGCAAAAGGGGGAAAGCTTCCGCCACGGTGGAGGGCAGAGATGGAACAGCTGTCTGCTGATTTTGAGCAGCCAGATACCAGGGCTATAAGAAGAGCTTGATGGGGAGCTATACAGCTCAGGGAAGCTTTGAAAGACCATTTTAATAGTAAGCCACAGTAATGTGTGTTGCTGTAGTGTGCTCTGCCTGGCATTTTTTTTTTTTTTTTTTTTTTTTTTTGCCCCCCAGTATGAACCTTGTAATAAGTGTTGTGTGTGTAGTATTATAACATTGTAAATGCGCCTGTTGCTATTTTCTGTGTATTATGTCAGCCCCAGCCAGCATATGTTGTGAACTAATAAAAATGAATTAAGTTTCCATAATAGACACCAGGTGGAATGTGGGTGGGTGGGGGAAAAAGGAAGTCCCGGAATGTAGTTCTTTATGGGCTGCAGAGGGAGGTGAGCACAGGTCTGTTGAACCTGAAGGTCAACAAGAGTCTCCAGTATGTCTGTTTGCCACTTGAAAATCGGTAGCATCTCCTGCTGCATGTCTCTCTCCTTTTCCTGTGCTTTTCTCCTCTCCCCTCTATCCTTGTCCATTCTGTCCATAAGGGTGATCCTCCACGCCCTGTGCTCAGTGTCCACCGCACCAGAGGTTTGGAGGATCTCTTAGAACATGTCATCCTGCATCTTCTCCTCCTTATCTGACTGAGCTGCTCCACTGGTGTGGATGGAGAGACCCTCAAGGCCACATTTCCAGCTGCAAAAGATACAATGCACAGAGGCACTATTGTGAATATATTCACAAGATAAATGGAAACGTGGTATACTGAACTCACTCCCCTTCATCCACACAAGTTGCAAGCACTATATTCTCACTTCTCTTTGGGATTCATAGAGCACAGAGGCTGTCCCAGCAGCCATGGTGACTGTAGCCTGTGAGGGAGAGAGCGAGTTGGGACAATGAGGGGGACGGGTGTGAGTATATGCAGATAGGGCAATTAAACTGAATACTGGCACCGTTTTCCACTGCCAGTGGTGATTTTAGCTGAAAGCTCACTCCTGAGAGTAATGGAGGCTGAAAGGGAACAGCTCCTGCACATGTCTGGCTGTAGACTGGATCCATATGCTGCTAGCTTGTGTGTTGCAATGATGCCTGCTTAAGTAATTGCTGAGTGGAATGTGAAAGTGTCCTACCACGGCAGAAAAAATAAGGCAGCCCTCCCTAGAAACCTTCAGCAGAGGATTGCAGTGTACCTTCAGAAAAGTTTCCTCAAGATCTCTGAATTCAAGGTGCATCCTGGTGCACATAAACAAACTGTTCTGCAGGACCCCCTCTGCCTAACTCTACAGGGGAATAAGAAGCAGATAGTGTGTCTACCTCTGTTGGTTATTTCACTACCTTTTCTAGCATGATTAATAAAGAGTAAATGAACAGATGTGTCCCTGCAATATCAAAGCAAACTGCAAACTTACCAGAGGTTCCTTTCCAGGCATCAGCCTTGCCCATGCTGGACTGTAGGGACTGGCTTGACTGTTCTAGAGTCAAAAACATGTTCTGGATCACTGCACCACTGGATCCCCCAGTCGCCTGTCCCCCATACTCCTCCTCTTACTCATCCAACACCTCCTTACTGTTCACTCCAGCGGCCTGTGATTCCAGCCCCCCCGAAGTATGCATGGGGCCCTGGGGGGAGGGGGAGGGTCTCCGCCAAAGATGGCATGCAGCTCTTTGTAAAAGTGGCATGTCTGCAGCTCTGCACCATAGCAACTGTTAGACTGTGTTGTCTTCTGGTACGCCTGCTTCAGCTCCTTGGCTTTCACGTGCAGGGCCGGCTCCAGGCACCAGCCGACCAAGCACGTGCTTGGGGCGGCACCTTGGGGCAGGGCGGCGCTCGATTTTTTATTTATTTATTTATTTATTTATTCGGCGGCGCAGCGCTCGGAGGGGGGTGGGGGCTTCGGGCGGCGCGGTGCTCAGAGGGGGGCGGGGGCTTTGGGCGGCGCTCGGGGGGCGGGGCTTCGGGTGGGGCAGGGCTCAGAGGGGGGCGGGGGCTTCGGGCGGTGCTCAGGGGCGGGGCTTCGGGCGGCGTGGTGCTCGGAGGGGGGGCGGGGCTTTGGGCGGCGCGGTGCTCGGAGGGGGCTGGGGGCTTCGCGCGGTGCTCAGGGGGCGGGGCTTCAGGCGGTGTGGTGCTCGGGGGGCGGGACTTCGGGCGGCGTGGTGCTCGGAGGGGGGGCGGGGTCTTGGGGGGCGGGGCTTCGGGTGGCATGGTGCTCGGGAGGGCGGGGTCTTGGGGGGCGGGGGCTGGCGTGGTGTGGCGCTTGGAGGGGGCGGGGCTTCGGGCGGTGCGGCGCTGCGGGGGCAGGGCTTCGGGTGGCGTGGTGCTGGGGGGGTGGGGATTTCGGTGGCGCTCGCGCAGGGGGGGGTACGGCAGAGCGGCTCTCTTCTTTTTTGCCTGGGGCGGCAAAAAAGTTAGAGCCGGCCCTGTTCACGTGGCACTGCTGCAGGTCCCTCTTGTCGCCCTTCTCCCCATGCCCCAAGCGATCTGCTCGTAGATATAGACGTTTCTATGGCCAGATCGGAGCTGTGCCTGCACAGCCTCTTCTCCCCACAGACCCAGGAGATCCACCACCTCCTGTGTACTCCAGGCAGGCATGTGTCTGCAGTGTGCAGCCAGCATGGTCAGCTGGGCAGTTGCTAGGTGAACTCTCCACGCCGAACAAATAGGAAATGGAATTCCAAAAGTTTGCAGGGCTTTAAAGGGGAGGGCTGTCTACCTGGCCGCCAGGCATTGGTGTTCAAAATGGTGACCGGAGGGGTCATGTTAGGGCATTGTGGGAAACCTCCTGGAGGCCACTAAAGTCAATGTAAGTAATGCAGTGTTTACACTCTGACACTGTATCGACCTAACTATGTCAGCCTAAGTGCTACGCCTCTCACAGATGTGGAGTTATTAGGTCGGTATAGTGGGCATGTTACATCAGCGGGAGTGACATTTTAGTGTAGCTGCTTACAGAGTTAGGTCGACATAAGCTGCCTTGCATCAATCTAACTCTGTATCGTAGACCAGGCCTAAGTCAGTGTAGTGGGTGAGTTACATCGGTGGGAGCAGCATTTTAGTGTAGACACTTACAGAATTAGGTCAACATAAGCTGTCTTACCTCGACTTAACTCTGTAATGTAGACCAGGGCTGAGGTAGAGTGATAAAAGCTCCATGCCTATTCAGTCTTTGGTCTCTTGTGCTGATGCTGCTGACAAAAGTGTAATTGTTATGGTGATAGTTTTCATGATGTGGAAATTTGTCCATTGGAATGGACTGAGGCAATTGATTCTTTATTTAAGCCATTAACTGGGCTGGTTTTTTGCTACAGGAATTAACTGTGAAGCACAAAGAGAAATATCTAAAATATTCTTTTCTGTTTGATAATTAATGTCACTATTACATTATTTTATATTGTCATGTTAAAACACAGTACTGTAACTAGTTGGTTAGAATAGAAGAGCATTTGTGAAAAGCAAAGCTAGAAAATACTGGTATTTCTAATGGTCTTTTTATAATTTGGATAAAAATCATTTTTATATGGATGCACAGAAGTCAAAAGGACTCTAGTTTTAGACAACTATGATATTGAAGTTTTAAAATCCTGTGTAGACCTTTGGACAACATTTAACCTCCATAAATGTAGATCAGGGAAGCCAATGTGGGATAAACCTTTTGGTCTTGATTCACTTGTGTGTGTGCAGGGAAGGCAGCTGCATCCCAGGAGAGATTTACCCTTAGTGAAGGAGAGCCTTAATCTCCATCTGAGGTAATAAGACTAAGAGGGACCTTTATTTCTATCTTGTCCTTATTGCAGGTAGTATTTAGCTGCATAATATTTCCTTGGTGCAGGAAAAAATAATCCTTTAAAAGTAGCTAATGTCATAGTAATTAATTTTATGGTTGTTTAGCTTTGGTCATCAGACTCCACACAAGATTTTTTTATCTTGTAATGAAATCTGAGAAGTAATCGCTGAGACATTTTACTATGTGAACTGAGGCCTCATCTTTTATCCCATTTAACACCTGAAGAAAAGGTTATAGAAACATGCATGATTTTCATACTGTTGAGAACAGTGTTACATACATGAGAAGTGTACCTAGGGTGACCAGACATCCCGATTTTATAGGGACAGTCCCGATATTTGGGGCTTTGTCTTATATAGAGTCCGATTACCCCCCACCCGCGTCCTGATTTTTCACACTTGCTGTCTGGTCACCCTAAGTGTACCTGATTTTTATTATCTACAGGTGACAGGAAAGCAGAATTGCAGCATTAGAAATAGGGATGCATATTTATGGAAATATATTAATTCCCCATAAAGTTATTCTTGAGGAGGTCAGGGATGGACTTCCTAGAAGAAGCTTCCCAATAAATTCAGGATGTTTGAATGTATGTTTGAGTATATTCTTCAGGTTTGATTTACTCCTGTACTAGAGATATCGTAATTAGGCTGACTAAACTGTAGCTCCAAACCACTGTATTAATTTTCTGAAATCAATATGTTGCGTGAATTTTTTTAAAATATATTTCAAAAATTTGAAGCTAAAAAAAATCAGTTACATATAAAGCATATATATTTAAATCATTAGGAATTATGTTGAATACGTTTTTTAAATCACATGCAGTTACTTTTAGAACGCAGTCCTGGACTTCAGCATCTATTTGTGGTAGGATAAAGTGGACTTTGAAGGTTTTTTATAATTATACTTTTCCATGGTGGAATCTATTTTAAGTGTTTTGAGAATTAGAACTTTGAACTATTTGAGCAACTAAACCAGCATGGGTACCTTTCTCATTTGAGCTTTCAATGGAGTGAGATTTTTTAATTAGTCCCTTTGATTTTCTGTATGTTGACTGTTTTCTGAAAGACAGCACTTTAGCAATGAAGAGCCAAAAAGGGGGGAAAAAACGTGATGCTATGGTGATTTGCATTATTATGATTGTTGTTATTCTATGTTTGTAGTTCGACAATCAGCAAGCACTGGGAGGCAGAACTGGCCACACTTAAGGGTAACAATGCCAAGCTCACAGCAGCTCTGCTGGAGTCCACTGCCAATGTAAAACAATGGAAACAACAGCTTGCTGCATATCAGGAGGAAGCAGAACGTCTACATAAGCGGGTGAGTCCAGACAAACAGCTAAGGTCCTTGAAAACCATAAGACTGAGGAGCTATTGAATATATTTGATTATTTTGAAGTAAATCAAACATACAGTGTAGTGATCTCTCAAGGGATTATCTTTTCATATTGCAGTTGCCAAACTGCACCCAAGCAGGGTTTTGTGAGACTGTGTGTGTGTGAGAGAGAGAATGAGAGAGAGAGAGCAATACACCTTAACGTGTGCACTGACTTTCTTCTTAGGAATTTACTCAAAACCCCAGGGTGGAGCGAAGTATTCTGTAACATGAAGAGTTGTAAATTGTCACAAGAAATGTGTATATTTTTATATCACTTAGACTGTGCTGTAGAGGTGTGTGGCACCTTATAGACATGGGCAGCGGGTGACGATTCCCCTGGGGGAGGCCAGCTCCCCATTCACCTCTTCTGCCCGTGGTCCCACCCACACTCCACCTCTGCCCCCTCCCCACTTGCCACATCCCTCCTCTCCTTCCCCCCTCATTGCTCTCCCCGCCCACATCCCTCCTCCCACCGGAGCTCCACAATTCTCCCCCTGACCCCTGATTTCCCTGCATTGGCCCATCCTCCATGCCATGCACCCACTGCCCCTGCCCCCATCCCATCCTGCCCCCTGCATCTCCCTTCGCCCGCCTCTTGCCCCCTCACACATCCTTGTTTCCCCTTCAATCCCCTCTTGCTCACACCCCCGAACAGCTGATATGCGGATTGTCCCTGCAAGAGGTACACCAAGCTGCCCTGCTTCAGAGCACACAGAGTGCAATATAAGCTCCATAAATGGAGAAGGTCCAGAATACCTCTTTCAAAAGTAGCAGCAACTTTTCATTTAGCTTCAGAGCAAGGGGGTTTGTTGGAGGAAATAAAGGCTTGTCCGCAAAATTCTGATACCTAGGAGTGGGAAGGAAAATCTCTTCAATTAGAAGAGTCTCCTCCTTCACCTAACCCAATAAAGCCACTCTCATAATAGATGGGGGGAGGGGGGGTGGTAAAACTGTGTTAGAAAGGAACATTATACTGCTCAAGATTCATCTCTCCCGGCTGCAGCCAGTGCTCCAGGCTCCCCAGCAGCAGCCCCAGGGCTCGGGGACCTTGCAAGGAGCATGGGACCCAGAGTCACTGCAGCAGGAAGTGCAATTCACTTCCTGCTGCTGCTGGGATGCAGGGAGTCCAGCCATTCTTCCTAGCCAGCTCCTCCTGGGTCATAACAAGGAGCCAATTCCATTGCACTGCAGTCCCACAGCCCCAGACCCTGCCCCTTGGTGGCTCCACATTCCCTGGGCACGGGCAGCTTCTCCCCGCATTAAGGGGGCATAGTACACAGAGGCCATTGTACTTCTATAGAAAGGTGTCCAGATCCTGGGGAGAGGGGAGGAGGGACCTGCAGTGGGGGGTCAAGGGGGAGGAGAGAAGCAGCCAGGCAGCAGCGGGCTGCTTGGAGCTGCCTCTGAGCTTTTGTATGTGCTATGCAGGTTCCTAGGCATCTGAGGAGGCAGTATCTGATACTCAGCTTCCTGGGTTCATCAGTAATCTCCCTGGATTCCGAAGAGTTTACTGATAAATCCAGGAAGCTGAGTAACACATACTGCCTGCTCAGCCACCCCGGAAACTGCATGGCACATAATAAAAACTTCCTCCAGCAGAAACCCAGACATGGAAACCGCCAAAACCCGCAACCTGGGGTCCAGCAGCAGCGCAAGGGAAGGCCCAACCTTCCCTGGCCTATTGTACCTGCCGCCCATGCGTACAGACAAGTAAGACATGGGCCCAAATCACCCCCACATATCCTTTTGCATGCAGGTATCCTTCCTGCTGTGTGGAAGAGGGCTCAGGTTGCCTCCTCAGTGCTCAGCATCCACAGTGAGGAGGTGGAGACTGGGCAGACTGGAGAAAAGAGTAGTTAGGTCAGAAGCAGGGTTTGGAGGGTACATGTTGCTCTCACCTGCCTATATTATCTTTCCCACAAAACCTCCATCTGGGGGTCCTTGAGCAGCTGCAACCAGGGGAGTGCCCGGTAATTTGATTGTAAAGGAAATGTAGTGCCAAGGAGCCTGTGCTAGGGGTTCTTTGTGAGTAGCTGCAGAGGCCCAGTCCCTCCTGTGGATACCTGCGGCCTTCCAAGCGTGGAGGTGGTGCAGCCTTTTCATGGAGGTGGTGGTGAGGTAGATATTGGAATTGGGGAGAATCTCAGGGAGGAGATCCTTGTGGATATTTCCTCCTCATAGTCTCCTTCTGAGGGTTTTGCTATGGGAATTGGGAAGGGATGATGATCTGGGCCCTGATGGCATCCTTAGACATGATGAGCTTGATTGTCCACTGACATGGGGTTTGTGACACAGAAGGTGCTGGAGCTAATGGTAGAGCTGATCTGGGAAGAAATTCTACAGTGGCATTCTCCAGGTGCTTTAGGTTCACTTTGTGTCAGTTCCACTACTTTCTGCAACAGATCTTACCTCCCACCTGCCCCAATGCTATGCCTGACTCTCCACTGCTGTTAGGTCCCTGAGGTATCTTACATCTGTGGTGTAAGTTAAAGCTCCCTCCCCTACCCCACAACTTTTACATGCACCACGGAGAGGCAGCTGAGAATCAGAGAGTCACAGCCAACCTCCTGACAGCCTCTTCTCTCCGCTGCACCTGAGCAAACTTGGGTTCATTGGAGAATCAAGCCCATCATTCTCACTGAAGACCCAATCCTGCATACTCTTACACTACTATGCATAGACCTATATGCTCAGTAGTAAATATCCTCCTATGTAAGCAGTGCAGAAAGAATTTGACAGAATAGGGAATCTGGCCTGATATAGGGAGATATGACAGAGGAATGAAGTTGACACAAAATTGAAGTAATGAAATTATCTGTTTTTGTAATATATGCATTGTGCTATTTCTCCTTTTTTCTTGTAATTATTTATATTTTAATATCATTTATTCTTTATATTAAGTTGGCACAGGAGTTTCACTCTGATCAGCCTGGAATGTGTTTCTGCACTTATGAAATCATATTTCCACATTTGTGAATAAATTAGAAAGCAAAGGCAGCATCAGTACTTGCAGAAAGGAGCTGTGTCTTGTTTAGTGGTTTGTTTACTATTTTATTAATTTTTGTTACCTTAGAAAATATTGTGAAGGTGACCTCAGTTTAAAATAACCCATACATTTCTTCCATAAATGCCATCCTCTTGAGTATGCTGAAAGAAAAGCACAACTGGAAAAGATAGGTGTTTTAGAAAAGTGGTTCTCAACTAGGTGCCCGGCACCCCCTGGGGGGCTGCCAAGCAGGACCAGCATTAGATTTGCTGGGGCCCAGGGCAGAAAGCTGAAGCCCCACCACATGGGGCTGAAGCCTGATGCCCTGAGCTCCGCCACCCAGAGCTGAAACCTGAGCAACTTAGCTTCATTGAGCCCCATGGGGCATGTGGCCTGGGCAGTTGCCTTGCTTGCTACCCCCTAATGCCAGCCCTGGCTTTTATATGCAGAAAAACAGTTGTTGTGGAAGAGGTGGGCTGTGGAGTTTTTATAGTATGTTGCGGGGGGGGAGGAAGGGGGGGACTCAGAGAGAAAAAGATTGAGAACCCCTGTTTTAGAAGTCAGATCCTTCCAGTTTAGTTTGGTGTTATAAACTGGCATGTGAATACCTATTGCCGTCTGTTCCATGGAATAATGTATGTTGAGTCTGCTTGTGTATATGTACAGGTTTCCTTTGCTACCTCTTTTAGTGAGCTACTCCCTTAGCTCTTCTAAACCTGTTTTCTGGGAATATGAACATTAGTTGTAATCATGATGCTCCAGTTATGCAGCTGGCTGGTAGTTATGGTATGATGTCTATAGGTATGTAGTCATAAATAATGACAGTGGAATCTCACCCAGTATGCTGTCTTCATTGGGAATTCCTAAGCATGGAGATAGACCTGACCCAATAAATCCAGCTCTCTAAGCAAATACACCTCTACCTCGATATAACGCGACCCGATATAACACGAATTCGGATTTAACGCGGTAAAGCAGTGCTCCGGGGGGGTGGGGTGGGGGGGACGGGACGACAGGGCTGCACACACTGGATCAAAGCAAGTTCAATATAACGTGGTTTCACCTATAACGCGGTAAGATGGACAGCGTTATATCGAGGTAGAGGTGTATATGGAGTTCCGGCATTTTAAAAAAAAACAAACATCAATATGCAGTCAGCATGATTGATGCAAAAGTGGATCAAATGAGGATGCAGGTCATTAATCTAGACTGGTCCTGATCCTGCAAGGTTCTGAGCACTTTCAACACTTCCCTCAGCACTTTACAAGAATCAGTCAGTACCTTTTAGGGTCAGGTCCCATGTTTGGAACTGGAGAAGCTGTTAGATTTGGTAGTTAATTCAGCGACATATTTTTTTAAAGCACAATTTTGACAAGTTACTGCATCTCAGTTAGCTCCCTCTATAATAAAGATAGAAACTGGTGCTTAAAATTCTGCTGAAACATTGGAATAAGGAGGAGACAAGGAGGCAATGTTTTAGCTACAGCATATGATGGCAAGCAGAGGTTAAGTGACTGTGCCTTTTTTGACAAATGGATTATCATTATATTAGGTTCGGTTGTTAAATCTGACTCTTTCTTCAGAGGACATGTAGATGAAACATGACCAAAAATCTGTCCATTAAGCTCCCAAGAAACATGCTATTTGGTCCCAAGAGAGCCTTGTCAAGAAAAGAGACTCCTGTAATGAATAGTCCTGATTTTTAGAAATATTCATATTAAGATAGATTTCAAGGGGAGGCAAAAACCCCAGTACGGGTTTGCATGTTAAAGGGTAGTTAAATGGGTTCTCTGTACACAAGATTTTTCTGTGAGAGCATCCTGCATGGGAGGTTTTTATATCTGTGTCTGTCTGTGTTCTCTTGGGAAGCTCACACACCAATCAGATTGTCCTAGAAAACCACAAAAAAGCCAGTGTCCATAGTGAGAGGGAGAACCCTAGTGGATAATCACATTTGTTACCGAGAAAGGAAAGAAACAAGAATGAATTGGAGTTTCTAGAAATAATGACTTGTTTTACATCTGTTTAATGATGCATAGTGTAGTTTTGAAAATTAAATTTTCTATGCAATTTGGTAAACTGCATTATAATTTGTATTTTAGAAGTGTAAGATCATTTACTTTAATTGAATTACTCATTTAAGTAAAGTTAAGTAAGTGAGTGTTTGCAGGATGGGGGCCTAAGTCCTCAAGCTGGGAGCTGTAGCAGACTCTTATCCTCTGTGGATCAAATACAAAAGCGACATACCACACGTACTGAACAACGGGCTACATACTATTAGCTTGACCTTATTTTTCTGTACTTAGTCCTTCCCTATTGTTTTTGTTGCTAAAATTATGTTACTGCTTGCCTTTTTCCTGTATATTTTTATATTCAACCAGAACCTTGATGTAGTATGTTTATAATTAGCATTCGTCTTTACAGTTCTATATAACCCTTTTTTCATGTTTTATTATTCTCATTAATCCTAGCCTGTCTATCTTGCTGTAAAACATCATAAGTATGATATCAGGCCTTTTCTTCACTCTGCTGGAGGTGTTGGCACTCTAAAACCCACCTGCCCAGCTAGGCTACCAACAAGACTTAGTCCTCTAGAGGCCTAGAAGGGCCAAAAGGAGAAACTGACCAATTGGGAGCCAGCAGGCCGGATAAGGACTGTGACAGAGTTGGAGCTCCTCAGTACTAGCCCAGAACCCCAGGGCCAGGTCAGGGCCTTGTTTTCAAGCGCTGCAACTAGGTATGTTGTTTGTTTATTTAAAGGTGCAGACAGCCAACATCTGAGTTTATTTTTATTTAACTCTTTAGGGACTGTTGGTGAGTTTGTGACATGGTCACCCTGCTCCAAGTAGGCTGCCAGAACTTGTGGTCTAAGGCAGGGAACACCTGCAGTACCACACTTGGCCCCACAAGAGGCACTATGGAGCAGCCACACCTATCCCAACTTGGTATTAGCAATGGGATCGACTCCTCCTTTCTGTAAAGGAGAACCATGGAGGAGACTGTATAACTCCCGGTTCTGCAGCAGAGGCTTTTCCTGGACGTGCAACAGGAGGCCAAGGAGGCCACCCAAAAGCAGCAAGCTGTGCTCCTCAAGCTACTGTAGAGGCAGCAGCCATAGCAGCAATGACAGTTCCAGGAGGCAATAAATGAGTGGATCACCAGCCGCTCCCGTTCCAGAGTGACACTGTTGCGGTCAAGCATAGACCTTACCAAACTGGGACCTGATGATGATCTTGAGATACATGTTACGCTGCTCAGTGGGAAAAGACTACTAAGCTGCATGACTAGCTCCTTTTCTGTCTGGGGAAGCTCAGACAGGTTACTGAGCCTTAAATGATGAAGCCACAAAGGACTATGATACCCTGAAAGCTGCCATCTTTGACTGACAAGGGGTATCACTGGAGACTTACCAGCACTGGTTCCAGATAGAAACTTTCTCCTTTGGGACACAACCCTGTTCCATGGCCCAGCAACTAAAGGATTGGGCCACCCACTTGCTTCATCTGGTTTCCTGCTCTCCAGTCGAGATTGTAGAGTCTGTAGTGCTCAGACAGTATCTAGAGGTTTTGCAAGCCACCATTCAAACCTACTGTATGCAGACATAACTCCAGCACCACTGAAGGTGCCATCCTAGTCACAGAGGACTTTCTGCTGTTAGGTTGGCCTAACCAGTGTGAGCCACCTAGGCCTAGAAAAGCCTGGCCCCAATCTCCCGAGGAATCGACCTGAACTACCAGGAAAGGGCTGAGGGTTCCTGGGGAAGTCTCAGAATGAGGGGTACCCTCTTCATGGACCCCATAAGGCACCCCACAACACCACCAAAAGAGCATCAGAGAGGAAGTACATGGAGTTGCACCTGGGAGCAGGTCAGGGAGCTTCCCCTAAACCAATGATCATCTGTTTCCACTGTGGAAAGCTGGGGTACATCAGTCACTCATGCGATTTCATAGAGTGTGGTTTCATGGAGTGCTAGGGCCTCTCAGGAAAAACAGATGAGAACTGTTGCTAAGGATTTGTAAATCCAGTAGTCCTATGGGGCTGAACAGTATCAGAGCTAATAAACTCAAGGTGCTTCTGAACCCTAGTCTGGGAGACCTTACTGGATTCTGGAGAACAACAGAAGGATGATCCAGTGTATGTGACCTGGGTCCACAGGGATACTCATACCTACCCAATAGCCTGGCAACATTTGAACATATTGGACCAACCAGAATGCTTCAGGTTGGTGTAACACCCAGTTTGCCATGGGAAGTAATAATTGGGAGGGACTGGCAATGTTTCTCTTTGCTATTACTGCACCACTCAGAGAGCTCAGACGTCAGATCTCACCATCTGTCTGACATCTTCCCGATTGTGGGCTCCAACCTCTGTAATGGCTTCTTGCAATTCAAGAAGACTCAGAAACAGTGACAACTTGCTTGATTGCAAACAGCCTTGACAGCTGACAAGATGGCTGGCAGCTCAGCAGAACAGCCTTGGGATAACTCTCTTCCCAACGTCAACCCAATGCTGTTAGCCAGTTCCTTTGATTTGGTCTGAGAAGAACAAGGAGATGACATCCTTGGAGAGGCATACACCTAGATTGTGGTGGTTAATGGAACCATCTCTCAGGAGGTTTAAACCTCCCAATGTCCTTATTTCAAGTGGCAAAATGACTTACTCTATTGCGAGGAGAAGAACTCCTGCCCAGGTGAGGTATGCCACTAGATCCTGGTGCTTTGAAACATTCAGAAAGAAATGCTACAGCTGGCAGATGCAGTCCCTTCATTGCTCACTTGGGCAGAGACAAAACCCTAGAGAGGGTTCTGGGCAGATTTTATCAGCCAGGGGTCCACAAAGAAGTAGTGAATTTTTGTGAGGCTTGACCTCAGTGCCAACAGGTAGCACCTAAAGGACACCTCTGGGCTCCCTTGATCTCCTTCCTCTCATAAGTACAGCATTGGAGCAGGGTATGGATGGACATAGTGTGACTATTGGGGAGGGGGAGTGCTTTCCTGGGAGTGGGCCAGCTATTACACTAGGTTCATGCCCCACTTCGCAAACCTTGCAGAACCATTGACAGACCTCACAAAGGCCACTGCACCCAGAGCAGTCCAGTGGACAACTGACTGTGATGAAGCCAATATCAAGATAAAGAGTATCCTATGTCAGCAGCCTGTACTTCAGAGTCTGGACTTCTTCTCACGCCAGTTCTTACTGCAAACGGATGCTTCTGCAGTACATTTGGGAGCAGTGTCACAAAACTTTCAGGTTGTGGAGGATCTTATACTATATGCAGTTCAGAAGCTGCAGCCACTAGAGACTAGATTCTTCATCATCAAGCAAGAATGCCTGACCATCAAATAGGTTGTAGGGGAATTACATTATTATCTTTTAGGGTCTCCCTTTGACCTAATAATGGACAATCCACCCTGTAAATGTTTGCAGGTGATGAAGGACACTAGTCCTCGCATTACTCAATGTTATTTGGCACTGCAACCATATGCCTTTTGTGTGCAATACCAAGGTCCACAGCGCTAGAATGCAGGTTTCTTTTCCTGGTGTGGTGTGGATATTCTAGAAGGAGGAGATTGGGCCCTTGGGATCTATCAGGCCTTCTCTAACCCCTACTAGAGGTGTTGGCATCCTGACACCCCCCTCCCCACACACACATCCGCACACACAGTCAGGCTGGGCTACCAACAAGACTTAGTCCTCCAGAGCCCTAGAAAGGCAAGGAGGAGAACTGACCAATCAGGAACCAGCAGGCCAGTTAAGAATGTTTCCCTGATTCTTCTCAGGGGAAGAGCTGGGTGAGACTGGGCAGAGACTGTGCTCCTCAGTGCTAGCCCACAAGCCCAATGCCAGGTCAGGGCCTTGCCTTCAAGTGCTGCAAATAAATGCTTACTTTGTTATTGTTTGTTTATTAAAAGGCACAGACAGCCAAATTCTGAGTTTATTTATATTTAACTGTTTAGAACTGTTGCTAAGCATAGGGCACAAGCCCCCCTTCTCCAAGCTTGCAGCCAAAACTTGTGGACTCAGTACCACACTTGGCTCCACCGGGGGCACTGTGGAGCAGCCCCACCTGTCACAGATACCTTTGCCTTTTTTTAAATATTTCAAACTTCATTCAAACTCAAGCTTTTTCTATTTTATATAAATATTTTCTAACCTTGCCTTTAAACAATGGCCTTAGTGTCTTCTATTTATTTTACATTAAATAAATAATTTTAAATCTCGACATCCTTTTTTAATACAGAAACTATGCCAAAATATCCCTCTCCCTGATTATTCTTCATTCCATTTTTAAAAACAAATGAATTAGCTTCTCTCTAGTTATGTGTATTAATATTGTATGATTGGCTACTAAAATAGACATTGCATGAAATTTTTTTCCATGGTATTCAGTATACATGTTCCCTCTTCAAAGACCTGGGACATTTCAATTAATGTGAAGAAGACATGTCTATGTCTCCCACAGAAAATCCCAATTATAGGGGCAATTTTAAATGCTCCAGAAGGCAGGCCCTTTCTGCCAGATGAGATTTCTGAAACTTCAGGCAACCATATGTAGGCTTCATTGCCAACTTATCCACATAGGAGGGTTTTTTCTCACATGTATGGCTCTAATGGCTTCAGCAACTTATGTCACACCATACTCTCTTCTCAGAATGGGAACTCTACAGTACTTGTTGGCAGTAAATTACAGACCAAGTACAGACAGTATGTGAAAATTTCTAACCATACAAAAAGATGTGCTGACCTTAATGTGCTGGACTCAGAGTACAAATGTTGTAAGAGGGATATTATTCAGTCTTAAGCTCCATCAATGACTGTGACATTGGATGCTTCCAACAGGTGGAAGGGGGATCATCTCAACTCTCTGTCAGTTTGAGGACACTAAAACTCTCAGGAAAAGAGTCTACACATAAACACATTAGAGTTGAGAGAGATATGTCTGGCTGCCAAATTTTTCTACCTCACATCAAAGGGAAGGTAGTTAGTCATGTATGACGTCAATAAACAAGGCAGAGTTTATTCATCTCAATTGTGCAGGGCGGCAATCAAGTTGCAGGATTGGTGTGTCCAGCACAACATTTTTCCCATAGCCCTTTCACCTGATGGGAAAGCACAATGACTGGTGGATCAGCTACGTAGAGACATGATGCAATTACACAAATGATCAGTAAAGAAGAAACTAATACGCAACATCTTCAAACTCTGGGGATGTCCAGATAAAGACCTATTTGCCACCAGACGCAACACAGTGTCACTAATTCTGTTCAAGAGCAAGAAAGGACACCCAATCCATATTGGATGTGTTTCTCCTGAGTTGTGGAAAAGGCCTGCTGTACACTTGCCATTAATGCAGAAATTATTGAAAAAGATAAGACAGTATAGAACCAAAATAATCTTAGTTGCTCCAGCATGGCTGGGGCAACAATGGTACACCAACCTACTGCTGCTATTGAGTTCACAGACTGATTCTAGCATTACCAGATTTATTGTTGGAACAATAGGGCGGGATTTACCATCTGGATACTCTATCTCTACATCTGACTGCCTGGGCTATAGGATTTTAACAGACTTTAAAACATCTTGTCCTTCAGAAGTGCAACAGGTGCTACTCAATTATAAAACAATCTACCAGAAAATGTTTTTGCCTTAAATAACTGAGGTTTGTAAACTGAATGCATAACAAATCAGAACCAGTATTAACACCAATTCTGGAATACTTATTTCAGTTAAAGGTTTCAGATCTGTCAGTTTCCTCTTTATGGCTCCAGGTAGCAGCTATATCAGCATACCATTTTTGTAGACAATACATCTGACTTTGCGCACAGTACGGTCAAGACATATATGAAAGGACTTTCCAATTTGTAACCACCTGTAAAAGACTCAATTCCGCCATGGGATCTCAATTAAGTCTTAGCGCAACTCATAAAGTTGCCTTTTGAGCCTTAGGCAGAGTGCTCTCTATTCTATTTGTCTATTAAAACTGCTTTTATAACAGCTATAATTTCAGCTGGGCAAGTGAGCAAGTTACATACCCTTGTGACTGGACCAATTTTCACTATTTTTCACAAATATAAGGGTGGTGCTTTGTCCTAACCCAGTATTTTTACTTAGTGTTGAAATTTCACATTAATCAAACAGTAAATTTACCAGTTTTATTCCTCACAGTCACAAGAGCGAATCGAGGTTACATATTTTGGATGCTCAGAGAACCCTAGCTTATTATCTGAGTAAGACTAAGGCATTTCACAGGCTTCCTAAATCTCTTTTTTCCCTATGCAGACAGGCTGTCTCGACACAAACAATATCTAAATGGGTTGAGACAGTGTATTCAGGAAAGCTACAGATTAGCAACTATTCTCCCCCTGCTGGATTATATCAAATTCTGCTAGAGCATGGCTACATTCTTGGCATGTCTTAGACATGTGCCAGTTTGGAAGGTATGTAGGGCTGCCACTTGGAGCACTGTACATACTTTTACTTAACATTACATATTAGTTCTGGCACCTTGAGTAGACACCCAGTTTGGTAGAGTTGTACTTCAGTCCTTATTTAATTAGGACACTGAGTTCCACCTCCCATTTATGGAGTACTGCTTTCCAAACTATGCCATGAGTGGAAATATGCAGAGGACATTCAAAGAAGAAATGAAGGTTATGTACAATCAACCAATGGAACTCATTGCCAGCGGATGTTGTGAAGGCCAAAATTATAACTGGGTTCAAAAAAGAATTAGATAAATTAATGGATGATAGGTATGTGACGTTGCACTCTATATGATTTTATGAAAGTATGCTGGTGAGTATGAATATAATGTAACTGGAATATGCTTCAAGCAAAAGGTCTCTTGTAAGGTATCATTACAAAGCTTATAATCTACTGAGTGTGGTCATCCTATTTGTATAAATGTATCACTCTTGTATCTGAAACTAGAAATATAAAATATAACTCTGAGGGCCTATTGTAATTATGCAAAGTGTGGGCCATTGATGGTGGTTTGGAATCTTGATGGCTCCCATTAACCAGGACAATTGTCCGTAGATGGCTCTGTTTTACTTGTAAATCTTCCTGTATACGTGTTTGCTGGCAAGTGGGTAATGAAGTCTTAGGACTTGGCTACACTGGCGGTGTACAGCGCTGCAACTTGCTGCGCTCAGGGGGGTGAAAAAACACCCCCCTGAGCGCAACAGTACAGCGCTGTAAAGCACCAGTGTAATCAGAGCCTGCAGCGCTGCACGCTCGCTCGCAGCTATTCCCCTCGGAGAGGTGGAGTACATACAGCGCTGCGAGAGCTCTCTCAGGCAGCACTGCCACAGCAGTGCTGTGAAGTCCCGAGTGTAGCCAAGGCCTTACAGTGACATGTGATCATGTCACCTGAACTGGAATCCATCTTTAACCTGGTACTTTTCCATTGAGAAGCGGGGGGGAGTGGGAACCCAGAGGGACAAAGGATTCCCGCCTTATTCAAAAGATATATAAGTGGATGGAAGAGAACAAAAGTGAGGGCTGCAGTCATGAGAAATCCCCTAGCTACCACCTGAGCTGGAACAAGGGCTGTACCAGGGGAAAGGATTGTGCCCAGACTAGGAAGGTGTCCATTCTGTGAAAGAAACTTATTGAAACATCTCTGAGGGTGAGATTTTATCTGTATTCAGTTTTATTACTGTATTAGACTTAGATTTGTGTGTTTTATTTTATTTTACTTGGTAATTCACTTTGGTCTGTCTGTTACTACTTGGAACCACTTAAATCCTACTTTCTGTATTTAATAAAATCACTTTTTACTTATTAATTAACCCAGAGTATGTATTAATACCTGGGGTGGGGGCAAACAGTTGTGCATCTCTCTCTATCAGTGTTATAGAGGGCGAACAATTCATGAGTTTACACTGTATAAGGTTTAGACCCCATTGGGAGTTGGGCATCTGAGTGTTAAAGACAGGAACACTTCTGAAAGCTGCTTTCAGCTAAGCCTGCAGCTTTGGGGCAAGTAATTCAGACCCTGGGTCTGTGTTGGAGCAGGGTGCTGGAGTCCCAGGCTGGCAGGGAAAGCAGGGGCAGAAGTAGTCATGGCACATCAGTTGGCAGCCCCAAGGGGGTTTCTGTGATCCAACCTGTCACAAGGTACATCAATGGCTGTTAGCCAAGATAGTCAGGGAGGCAACCCCATGCTTTGGGTGTCCCTAAGCCTCTGGGACTGGACAACAGAGTATGGATCACTTGATAATTGCCCTGTTCTTTTCATTCCCCTTGAAGCATCTGACATTGGCCATTGTCAGAAGACATGATATTGGGCTAGATGGACCACTGGTCTGACCCAGTATGGCTGTTCTTATGTTCTTACCTGTAACCAGAGTTCTTTGAGATGGGCTCTGGATAGTCACAATCTCCACCCCCTCCCACTCTTCCTCATAGTCTTAATAAAATCTACCTCTGAGACAGGGGTGGAAGGAACTGAAGCAGCAGCAGTTCCTTCCACTTTTTATAGCCTTTCTGTCAGAATATTCAGGAACACTGAGGGAAGTGTCCCTTTAACGGAGACTGCTAGGAGAAAGCTCCACTGTTCAGGCTGCACCAGCCAGCACAACCGATGAGTGTGAATATGCAGAGTCCATCTTGAAGAACTCTGGTTACAAATAAGTAACCTTCATTTTAAACTGCTGAAAATCTGGCCCTTTTAAAAGATGCTTCATGCAAATCAGGAGCACATCGTATCTGTAATTAAGCAGACTCTTTGTAATTATGGTCTTTAAAGAAAATTAGAGCCTTAAGCTTCAGAGGGAAATAATTTATTTAGAAAACTGAGTTGTTGGGCTTTGTGCAGTAATATTTTTCAGTAACATTTTATTTATTATTCATAATATATTTTTAGCTTACTTCACACATACAAGAGCTGGATTGATAGAAAACATAATGGTTCCATCAGTGTTCTCAATGATTTATGAACAACAATGTTTCTAAGTAGAATATGATAGTATAGAATATAATTCATGGATGTACAAAATGTTACCCATTGTTCTCTCAAGGATCATTTGTCTGTGTATAGCAACAGGCATATTGACATCTCTTCAAATCGAAATTGTACATGCCATTGCTATGCGTTTCATCCAAAGACAGATGGACAGAGCACTCTGTCTGCTAATAAAGGGAACTGTATAGTACCAAAATGTGCCATTTAGCCACTGGCCTAAAGGTGAGATCTGAAAATATAAAGGAGTTAAATGTCTGCAGCCATGTGTTGGTAGGTAAGTATGCAGCACTACACCTTGCATGCAAATTCAGAAATTCAGTCTGAGAAATTGTAGTTGCCTTTTGGAGGACTGGGTGGGCATTGATTAACATGATGCAATATTAAAAACTTTCAATGGATAGATTAGATAGATCAGATTAGACAAATCTGTGATCAGTCCTCTAGACCATGTTGACTCTAGAGAGATAATGCCTCTTCTTCCCTGAACATTTTCAAAATTACTAAGTGCACATTTTCATGCAAAAGGGGCTTTTTTCAGACTACAGAACCAATATTTTTCAGTTATCGGAAATTGCAACAACATTTAAAATTTCAGAGGAGGGAAATACTATACAAAACAATTGGGTAAAGAATTTTATACTAATGTTTTACAAAAATATTTTCAGCATTTTAATCCGTATATATATTTTTTAGAGTTAATAAGTATATTTCAACAGATGTATATTTCAGATGTAAGTGTTAATGCAAAGAGGCAATAGCACCTTGTAATTCTTCATGTTGTCACTTAATTTTATATTTATTGCTGACATTTATTTCTACAGGTGACTGAGCTGGAGTGTGTGAGCAGTCAAGCAAATGCAGTCCATACACATAAAACAGAATTAAACCAGACAATACAGGAATTAGAATCCACACTGAAGAAGAAAGAAGAGGTATTTGCTAACGTTATTCATAACATTTTAAAGTGGCTTTAAAAATCATATTATTTATAACAGTTTGTAATGTAATCTTAAATCTGCTTGTGAGCACAGAGGTGATTTCTGCATGGACTAAAGTAAGAAGAATCCATTTTTTAGCCTTTTTGAGGCTAATACATTTTCTTACAGATTGTCAATCACAGCTATTGTGTGGATTTTAGTGTATCTGAGCCAAAAATCTGCATTTTTCTGTTCACTCTTCCCAAGTACCTTTCTTTGCAAAAGGAAGCATGCACTGAAGCATGCAGCATTTCTTCACAGCAGCAGTCAAAATGAAGCACTGTGAATCCCATTTATAGACAAGCAATGTCAGTGCAAGTATTTATTTTAAAAAGCAGCTATAAGCACTGCTTTCCTTTATTGGGGAAGTGAGTTCGTGGTGAGAAACAAACCAATCTTTATGAGTTAAGATTATTTTAACATAGCTGATTTTGGGGTCCTGAGGGCCCTGCCCCTTTCTTCTAAATAAGCTCCACCCCCTACTCAGTGCTGCTTATTGTGCCGTCAGCCAGGGTCTGGGCCAGCAGTAGGAGGGTATGGGGAATTAGAGAAGCCACCTGTGCTGCCCCAAAGTGAAGCACACCTGCCCCCAAAAGGGATAGCTAACTGTCCCTATATTGAAGGGGGAGGATACAAGGGGGAAGGGAGCTGACTATGGCGGGAATTGGCTTTTGTGGCTCCCCCATTACCAAAGATTCTATAACGAGCAGTATATAGGAACATTGGCATTGCCATACTTGATCAGACCAGTAGTCTCCAACAGTGGCCAGCACCAGATGTTTAAGAGAAAGTGCAAGAAACCCGGACATTGGCAGTTATGGAATAACTTCCCCACAGGGTAAGTTTCTTCCTAACCCCTGTAAGAGATCGGCTTGTGTCCTGAGATGTGGGGATGTGTATTGGTTTCTTTTTTCCTGTTGTTTTTTAATCCTTACTATTGTAATTCTGTATGCTCTTGTTAGCCATGTAAACATCCAGTCCTTCTTTGATTCCTGCTAAGCTCTTGGCCTCAGTGATATCTTGTGGCAAATTGGTCAACAGGGTAATTGTGCATTGTGGGGGAAATATTTATCAGTTTTAAAGTTGCTGCCTTTCAATTTCATTGACTAACTGCTTGTTCTTGTATCATGAGAATGAGTGAACAGAAATGTCTGATCTAATCTCTGTACCGTTTATTTTGTATACCTTTATCACCTTCATCCCCTCATACTTTCTCTAAACTAAAAACACCATTCTTATCAGTCTCTCTTCATATGGCAGTCAGTGGTCAGAACTTTGTGTTCAGGCAATTTCTGTTCCCTCTCTCTTGCCGCTGCTGGCTTCATCCCTTGCTAATGATATAGGAAGCAGCTCCCCACTGAAGTCTGGATTTCTCTTTTGAAAAGGAGGAGGACTACAGTAGTGTACACTAAAATATTTTTTTTAAATAAATACAGACCAGGATTGAACTTTTAATTACCATGACCCTCAATTTTCCAGAAAAAATATTCCAGCCTTGCTGGGGTGGGAGAGTAAGAGAAACTCCACAAAGGTTAAACGTTGATGGCAAATATGTAGTTTGAGTTATTACACTTTTCAAGATGGAATTGCTCATTGTTGGTGTATGAATGTCTAACATGCAGATGAATAAATCACAGAAGTTGTTGATTCCATACTATTAGTGTGTGTGTGTGTGGGGGGGGGGGGTTTGAACTCCACACGTGAAGTGTCAAGATAAGCAGCTGCTCAGTGTCAGTTTTGGTATAATTGGAATGATTTGGCCAGGAAGAGAATAAGTGGCTTATTTGCACTGAGTTAAGATCCGGTAATGTGTTGTTAAAGGAATTGTTTTTGCTCCCTCAGGAAATAGAAAGATTGAAACAAGAAATTGATAATGCCAGAGAGCTTCAGGCACAGAGGGATGCTTTGACCCAGAAGCTCCAGGTAAGCATCAGTATTATATATATTTTAATTTAGATGTAGGAGAAAAAGGAAGATGGGCAATAGGCAGACACTTATATTTATCATATGTGCAGCTTGTTTGTTCCTGGCTAGGTTCACCCAAACTGGCAGAGAGAGGTGTAACTTACGCCTCCATGAACCAGTCTGGACCCCATGTCCTCCAGGGGGAATTCACACCAAATTGCCATTTGCCCTCCCTTGGGCCATTTGACCTAACTGCTCCATAGGGGAGCAGTTTTAAGTTGCAGCTGGAGCTCCATAGAAGCCACTGTAGTGGAAGCTGCTTAGGAGATGCACCACATTAATGCATTCTCTGGCCACATTCCTTCACTGGTCAACACTGTTCCCATTTTGAGCACTTCTTGGCTTCTCTCAGGCCTTTCTGGCAGCAGGGCCGGCTCCAGGGTTTTTGCCGCCCCAAGTGGCGGGGGGGAAAAAAAAAAAAAAAAAAAGCCTCGATCGCGATCGGCTGCAGCTCCACTGTGCCGCTTTCTTTTTCGGCGGCAATTTGGCGGCAGGTCCTTCCCTCCGAGAGGGATAGGGACCCTCCTCCGAAGAGCCCGACGTGCCGCCCCTTCCCCTTGGCTGCCCCAAGCACCTGCTTGCTCAGTTGGTGCCTGGAGCCGGCCCTGTCTGGCAGACCTGCTGCCATTGAGTGCCTTCATCAGGTTCTTTAGCACACACTGGGATGAATCTAGATCAAATTGCAACTGTACTCTGATTTTAAAGTGTCCATATACACAGTATCTCTTTATTCCTTGTTGGTTTGAATAGCTCAACAATTCTTAACATTCTCTCAGGAGTGTCTAAACCCAGGATTTGGGTTGGGGGTCTTATCGGGGTGTGTTTGTTTTGTTTGTGAAAATTGTTTTTAGAGCTGAATGCCTCCGCAAACTGGAAATGGAACATGAAGCCTTTCATCTCTCAGTCAGTTTAAATTTAGCCCCAATTTGAAAATCATTAGTATGACAATTCAGTAGTCCTGTGTAAAATGAATCGGTGGCCTTGGTCTGTCCCTTTAACTGAAAACCCTATGGCAGACTCAGCAGAAGCCCAGATGTAGTTGGTGACTGAACTATTCTTTTATTTTGAGCAGAGATGGGCATTAACTAAGACCCTGTGTTCAAACACCTCCAAAATTTAGGAGCTTTGAAATTCGTATCTGAATTGTCTCTCTTGGGCCCATATCAAATTCCTAGAATAGGTCTCTACAGATATAGATTGAAATGTGTAGACAGGGCAAGGAAGAGGCTTGCATTGCCTTTTTCTGTATCTGTTAGAATCATAGAACCATTGGGTAAGAAGGGACTGCAAGGATCATCTAATCTAACCCCCACCAAGATGCAGGATTTATTGTGTCTAAACCATCCAAGACAGATGGCTCTCCAGCCTCCTTTTTATAACTTATAATGAAAGAGCTTCCCTACGCAGTCTGTTCCATTGTCCTACTGCTCTTACAATTAGGACGTTTTTCCTGAGATTTAATCTATATCTGCTATGCTGTAGTTTGAACCCATTTCCTCTTGTCCTGCCCTGTGTGGCAAGAGAGAACAACTTTTCTCCATCTCTTTTATGGCAGCCTTTCAAGTATTTGAAGACTGCTATCATGTCCCCCTTAATCTTCTCTTTTTCAAACTAAACATGCCCAATTCCTTCTGCCTTTGCTCTCATATGGCGTGCATTTCATCCCTTTGATCATCTTTGTCACTTGCCTCTGGATCCTTTCCAGTTTCTCTATATCCTTTCTATAAATTGGTGACCAAAATGGGACACTACTCCAGCTGAGGCCTAACCAGTGCCAAGTAGAGCAGTACTATCACCTCCTGTGACTTGCATGCTATGCATCTATTAATGCAACCTAAATGCATTTACTTTTTTTGCAACAGCGTCGCGTTTCTGACTCATGTTGATGTTGTGATCCACCACAACTCCCAGATCCTTCTCAGCAGTGCTGCTACCATCCAGTTACCCCCTCTTCCCCAGTTTGTATTTGTGCATTTGGTTTTTCTTTCCTAAGTGTAGCACTTTACGTTTGTCTTTGTTTAATTTCATTTTGTTGTCTATAGCCCAGTTCTCCAATTTATCAAGATCCCTCTGAATTTTAGTTCTCAAGTTGCAGTGGGGGAGGTCTAGGTTGTATATTACGAAAAAATATTTCACTAGGAGGGTGGTGAAGCACTGGAATGGGTTAATTAGGGAGGTGGTGGAATCTCCATCCTTAGAGGTTTTTAAGGCCTGACTTGACAAAGCCCTGGCTGGGATGATTTAGTTGGGGCTGGTCCTGCTTTGAGCAGGGGATTGGACTAGATGACCTCCTGAGGTCTCTTCCAACCCTAATCTTGTATGATTCTATGAGGAGTCAGTCCTGGGTCTGGTATTATTAAATATTTTTATTAATGACTTGGATAATGTAGTGGAGAGTATGCTTATAACATTTGGAGATGACACCAACCTGGGAGGGTTGCAAGCACTTTGAAGACAGGATTAGAATTAAAAATGACCTTGACACATTAGAGAATTAGTCTGAAATCAACAAGATGAAATTCAAAACAGACAAGTGTAGTAGTTGGCAGAGGTGAAAGTAAGCCGGTACGGTCCGGTACGGCATACTGGCAAGAGCCAGTACGCTGTGCTGGACTGGACCGACTTCTGTGGTGGGGATTTAAAGGGCCCAGGGCTCCAGCCACTGCGGGGAGCTCCGGGCCCTTTAAATCCCCGCCCGAGCTCTGGCAGCCGGGCTCCCGTGGTGATTTAAAGGGCCCAGAGCTCCGCGGTGGCCGGAGCCCCGGGCCCTTTAATTCACCCCTGAGCCCCGGGGCTCCCAGCCGCCTCTGCAGCTGGTAGCTCCGGGGTGATTTAAAGGCCCTGGGGCTCCAGCTGTGGCTGGGAGCCCCAGGGCCTTTAAATCTTGAACGGCCCTGCCTCTTCCGGTTGAGGCCACACCCCCGCTCTGGACTCCGGCATACCGGTAATTCCTTTAAGTTACTTTCACCCGTGGTAGTTGGCAACCTACCACATGTGGCGCGTCAGGCTAAGCGGGGGGGGGAATAGCTCAGTGGTTTGAGCATTGGCCTGCTAAACCCAGCGTTGTGAGTTCAATCCTTGAGTGGGGGCCACCTAGGGATCTGGGGCAAAATCAGTACTTGGTCCTGCTAGTGAAGGCAGGGGCTGGACTTGATGACCTCTCAGGGTCCCTTCCAGTTCTATGAGATAGGTATATCTCCACATATTATTGACTGTCCACAGGCACGGCTGCCCCCAGCTCCCAGTAGCCGCCCCCGAGCGCTGCAAGTTTCAGTGCTGTAAAGTGGCAGTGTAGACAGTGCACCAGCGCTGGGAGCCACACTCCCAGCACTGGTAGTCACTCCCCTTGTGGGGGTGGTTTTTTTACAGCTGGTGCGCTTTAACATTGCTAGTGAAGACATACCCTTAGGTTAGATGTTAGGAGGAAAAGCTTTAACTATGTAGCTCTGCTCTGGACTAGGTTTCCAAGGGAGATTGTGGAATCTCCATCTTTAGAAGTTTTTAAGAACAGGTTGGACAAACATCTGCCAGGGATGGTCTAGGTTTACTTGGTCCTGCCTCAGTAAAGGGGTTTGGACTTGGTGACTTCTCAAGGTCCCTTCCAGCCCTACATTTCTGTGAGTCTCTGATCCATCACCTGTTTTCAGATCTCGTCTAAAAACAGATGTTTTCTCCTTTCTGCATAACCGTTCATTTCTCTCCTCTCTCTTTTATTTTTTATTTTCAATTTAATGTATTGTGTTCCTCTAAAATGTTTTGAAATACAGCTTGTATAAAAAAGGCTATACAAAATAAAGTATATCACATTGTCCTGCATATCAACTAGATAAAAATCTATTGATGAACAGGAATGAAAAAGAGAGTAATCCATTAATGGTAAGAACTCCAATGGGGAACAGTATCAAATAAGCTATCACAGTAGAGGGGTAAGTATCGGGAGCCTTGTTAGTTAATATTTTCATTAATAATGTAGAGAAAGCATATGCAATCAGCCATGATCACATAAGCTCACAATAAGTAAGTATTCCTTTATTAGAATAGCAGATTCATAAATATAGCTTTTACTCAAAACATGTATATTTATTTAATTCTGATCTGTTTACTACATACCTTGCACTAAGAGCCACAGGACTATATTATGATGAAAACAACAAACACTATTTGTTGTGTTAATATTTTTTTCATTTAGAATAAAAATGTATTAAAAAATTAATCACAGTACCATTATAGGAGGAGCTCAAAAACACAGGACAGAATATAGCTGCAAATGGACCTGGAGAGATCAGAAGAGTGAGTTGATTATAACAAGATGAGATTCATTACTAATAAAGTTAAATCTCATACCTACAGATAGGAACGGAGAGACACAGCTATCTGGAAGGCAACAAGTGTGAGAAAGACCTAGTTGTAATAGCAGACACTAAACTAAATATGAACTTGCAAGGCAAACCTGTGCCAAAAATGCTAGTGCTATTCTTTGGGGTGTATATATAGGAAGGTTGTATGTAAAGCTAGGGAGATAACATTTTCATAACACTTCTGCAACAGGAGCTGGAATATTGCATGCAGTTCTGTTTCCTGCAGATTATTAAGTATACTAAATACAAAGAAGGGAAACAAATATGATGCAAGAATTGAAGGAAAATATATATGAGGAAATATTTGGGGAGCTAACTGTGTATAGTTTAGAAAAGAGAAGACAAGAAAGGGACTTAAATACAGTCTGTAAGTACCCACAAGATAATTTAAATGAAAGAAAGTAAGTATTCATATTCTCAGAAGATATTAGGACAAGAAGCAAGGGCACAGTAAGGAAAGGAATGTTTATGCTAGATATTAGATAAAAATTCCTAACTTTGTAAGAGCAGTTGGACTTTGGACTAGATTGAGGAAGGTGTTCAATATTAGATATAGGCAAATCAGCCATTATTTAGACCTGGATGATGTACATATTCAGGGTTACTAATATTTAGATGATATTCACACATCCATCTATATGAATATCATTAGATATGAAAAATGTTCTAGTACATCCTCTTGCCCTCCCTGCTTACAGCATGTTAAGATCTTGGGGTTAAGGAAGACATCCCACTGCATGTAGCATTGGGAAATGGAGAAGGGGCTCTGCCAGGAGGTCAGAAAGACAAGAGGAGAAAGAGCAGCAATCAGTTCCACTTTGGAAAGAAGAAATAGACATTGTGCAGCTAAGAAAATTTTAAAGAGTTAACACCTTCTTTTTAGGCATATGTCACTGATGATCTGGATAAAGGGGGGCTGATTCTTTACTACATTGCATTTGTGTAATCATTTACATGTAATTTGGTACAGTTTTACACATTTCACAGCACAGGTGTAAACACTAAAGAGCAGGGCAATAGAATTTAGCACAGATATGGATTCAAAGATGGACAGTTGGTCTGTTTTGTTATGCCAATTCTTACATACCTAGTAATAATAGGAGCCTACAAAGCAATGCCAAGTGCTCCAAGCAATTCCATTCAGTATAAATAAATCTGAAATGCATCTTTTTCAGTCAATTCTCCCTTCTAAGTACTTCCAGAACTATCGTATTCAGTTATAAACAGACTAAAAGCACTCTGCTGTGGACCCCGAGAGCAAGGGGGTCATAGGGTTTTGTACAAGACACAATAATCAAAACCCAGTGATTTGTTAAGATTTTTTAATACTCATATCTGTTTACAAATGAAAAGCAAGCACAGGGTTCCAGTTTAACTTTAATGTAACCCATGACCACATGCTCACGTAGGGTGGGTTGCTGTGCATACATGTAAGTGTGGTTTTAAGCCTCCTTTGTGATTCCCTGATCCTGCGGCTTTCTGGCCCATAAGGGCTGCTGAAATCTGTGCTTTCTGCCACATGCTCCAGGGGCTGTTCTTTGGGCCTTGAGGGGCTTTGGCCACATCACCTTTCCCCAAGTTGCACTCCGTGACCAGTAGTCAAGAGGTGGGACGGTGTAGGAGCCAATACAGTTATCTGCACCACCCAAGGATTTCCCTGTGCAGTGAGAAGCTGATTACATTGACTTTAGGGTAGCTTTGAGCCACTCGGTGCCCCATCATAGGTGGGTACTTATTGTCCTCGTCCAGCTCCCACTGGTGTATGGCTGGGCCCATATCAATGGAAAACATTAGTACAGTTGTTAGGTTAAGTGAGTGTGTGTGGGGGGGAAATGGTAACAGGCAGTGCAGAGAGGGGAGGTGGTGAATTGAGGCAGCTGCAGGGGAGAGGAGGACACACAGGAGGAGAAAAAGTGGCCACTATAAATTATCCCCGTCTCAAAGTGCTTTTCGGCAGCAGCTTGAAACCAGTCATCGTAAATCCTAAAATGGGAACTATTAAATATTCCAAATTTAATTTGATAAAATGCAACTGAGTTGAAAGTGACTGTTCTGTCACAGAGTGCTGCTGAAAGGGCAGCTGGGTTTCTGGGAGATGGGAGGAACGAGGGGAAGTCCAAGTAGCCCACAAAATGATGAAAAAATGTTTATAGATAAATATATAAATATTTTTTCTTGTCCGTTTCCTGAAAACTGTTTTTCATAGTGGAAGGTATATTATATAAACACTCCCTGTGCTGTTTTTAAAAGGTTTTTAAATAATTGAAATTTAAAATTGAGACATACTCAAATAACAATAAGCTACACCAGACACAAATGAGGCTCATGTTGATAACTTGTCAGGAGCCCAAGGGCAGCACGCAATTTGCATAAAATGGAGCTTATTATAGCTGCCCTCCTCTTTAATACGTGACCCACAGAGATTAGCGGTCCGAGCATACAGTTCTGCATCTTGATCCGACAGCCCGGATTTGAGCAGCATCATGTTCTGTGACCTATAGCAACTGTGGGCTGCTCCTCTGCCTTAAAGATGAGAAAAGACATTTGCCATGGTGTAATTCCCCTGGAGCTGCATTTGAGATGCGGACACATTGTCTCCCCTCCTACCCACTGTTCTATTGGAACAGCTTCTATGTACGGCAGCTCAGAAACTACTCAAATAGCACCCAGGAGCAGAGAGAAGCTCTGAAACATATATTTCAGTAAAATAAAAGATGTAATTAGTATTTTGTGGTTGTTTATACATTCGTACAGTTATCTTGATCTTGATATTAGTCTTACTCTATATAGGTCAGTGTATAGTGTGAAATAGCATATACAGTGGGTTTACAGTGGAATAGTTTTCATTCACACATGAAGTAATGTTTAAGATATGAGATCATTCTTTTTATTTAGTGGGGTGTGTGTCCTTGAGTAATCTATGTATTCTAAAATGGAGAATGGCTAAGATTAAAATAATCCCTTGAGAAGCCACTTTCAGTAAGTGGCATATTTATATATCAGAAACAATAGCAGATTTACTTCAGTTAATGTCTTGCATTCAATATGGCACTCAGTGGCTATATAATTTTATCACTCTGTTCCAAATGTCTTGTCCCTTGGATGTTTTACTGAGAAGATAAAAGGAAGATAGTGTTTTTTCAAACTCCTCATTGGCCTTTAACAAAAACCTGTTTTTTAGTTAGCAGTAACTGAAAGATTGCAAATAATTTAATTGTGGTCTTTTAAAACCTGTATTAACTAAGACAGACATGAATGACAGCAGAAAGAGAAAACTACATTCTATTTATAAACAGTACATTAACATACTACATGTTTTCTCTGAAGGAAGTAGAAATTCGAAACAAGGACCTGGAAGGACAGCTGTCTGATCTAGAGCAACGTCTGGAGAAAAGTCAGAACGAGCAAGAAGCTTTTCGCAATAACTTGAAGACACTTTTAGAAATTCTTGATGGAAAAATCTTTGAACTAACAGAATTACGAGATAACCTGGCCAAGCTAATAGAATGCAGCTAAAGAAATGGGATTTCAGTGCCAATCATCTTAAAGATGCACTGTCTCTCTTCATAGGACTATGTTGGGCTCTGCATCAAAGTTGCACAAAATTAGAAAAATGCTCCTCCAAGAGGGCCTATTTTAAATTTGAATAGTATATTTCAATGTAAAATTTAGAATTCATCTTGTAGCTAGTTAAAAAAGAAAACACTTGAATTACAAATTACCTCCATGTATATTATTGGCCATAAATAACTTGAAGAAAGATATTAACAGTAATTAAATGCAATGATTTTCTAATTATTAGCCAGTGGAAGAATTAGCAGTGTCCCAGGTCACATCCCCTTTTTGTGTTAGACACAATGTAGATTATCTGCTTTTTTATTTAATTAAGATATCTAATTGATGTGTTTTGTGCAAAAACTTAGTGATGACAGCCCTGTCTTTTGTTGTAATCTTAATAATTTCTCAGGATATTTTGCACTGTTGAGAAACAGTGCCATTACCAATTAATTCTTGCCAGGAGTGAGAGAGAATTGCATCTTTAATTGAAACATAGTTAATAGAACTGCTTGTATAGAGTTCTTCCTTTTTTTTATACTGGAAGATACTGTATTTCTTTATGAAGTTCACTCTGGTGTTCTATAATATTGTCCAGTGTATGGTTTACTTTCCATATTAATTCCATATATTTACAATGAGATACTGTGTCCCATTTTATTACACATTTTGAAGCCAACCAATGAAGGCAGGTGAGTTCCTCAGAAAAAAGTATTTTTAAATTTAAAATTTGACATACACAGCTAAATATAGGTAGCCAGTCATTTATTGTCTGGCCTTATTAAACATCAAATATAATTAGAATGTGCAGTTACTTGAAGATGTTTTATTAGCCTATTTTGCAAGAAATCTTTTCTGAATGATCAGTGCATTTCAGTTTTGTGTGATAATGGCTAGTGGAGAACACTGTTTATTGATCATGTTAAGGATATGGCGCTATTACAAGGAGATTATCTTTACGTTGAACTTGCCCAGCCAAGAGAAATGTTTTTAGAAGCTGTGTAGTCATAGCAAATTGAAATGGAGACATGTTTTCTCTGTATAGTTCTTCACACCACATCTTTATCAAAACCACACCAGGCAATATTCTGAACTGTTACATAGTTGTTTAAAAAGAGGAACTGAATTCACTTATCCTCAGTGAATGGGTTTTAAAGTTGTTTTGATGTAATTTTAACAGACTTTTGGCAAACATGCATTTCGCTATATAATATATTTATTTTAAGAAAAGTCATTGAAAGGTAAGCCAAGTGTCATATGTTTGCTTATTGAATGGGAAGTGCATCAAAGTATGTTGTTGCCATAAATTGCCTGCAATGTTGGAGAGGGTTTTTTTTTTTTAAATGTATGAATGAGTATCAGACTCAAGAGTCTCAAGATGCACTGAGTTTTTGTTTGCGCCCAAAATTAATTTGAATGTTACATACAAAATCCAGATGATTACTAAATTTGTATAACAGACAATTTTCTCCACTTTTACAGAGTGATATTCAAAACTAGAAAACGTAGGTCTGGTTTGTGTGTGTGTACCGTATGTGTAATACACACATTCTAATTTACATTAGAAAGAGAGAAAATACCTGGTTTGTTTATAAAATATCATTTTTTCTTTACAAGTGATTTATCAGGTTCCCCTGACAAGTCAGGAGAACAGTTTAGATCAAATACTAAACCATCATGTATTATACTGTATGTACTGTACACACCTCCATATTTTTAGGGTATTTTCTCACCTATTTTATTTATTAAGAGGGGGGGAAAAGCTTAGTTCAGCGTGCGTGTGGTTGAAAGCTTTCTGTGGTGAGTTACATATTTTTTATGTGGTGGATGTTAAATGATGATGATATGGATAACTTCATCAGGTGAGCAGAAATCACCAGGTTTTAATTTATATGAAGATATTTGGGGCTGATTCTCTTGTGATTTACACCAGTGATTACACACAGAAGAATCTTCAGTCATGTCAGTGGAGTTACACTGGTTAAAACTGGTTTATGTGCCAGGAGAATCAAGCCCATTAAAACTGGATGGGCTTAATTAGGAGGAAGTAAAAGGTAAAACAATAGCAAGTTGATAGGATAATAAATGTGATATTATTTAAAATTATATTATCAGAACTTTTAAAAATGTCATCATTTAAATGTGGGAAAATAGCTTACAAAAATATTTCCACTTAAATTTTTTGTATATGTGTGTTACATGAGTATTTTTATGTATACATACATACACATATGTATATATAGTACATGGGAAAAATTTAGATGTGCACATTTTTAATATTTTCCTAGTGAAATGAAATTTAAAATTGGAAAATAATATTTGAAAATTTCTTTTCTCATAAAGTAGAGATGCTTGATTTCATTTTTTAAAATAATGCAATCTACTGAGGGCTGCACCTTTGAATTCCCAAGTAGTCGTCAAACATGGATATGGGATAAGGTGGACATAAGTGCACATATAAATAAAATCTTATTGTTAAGAGTATTTTAAATGTTCATTTTCAGTAGGTGAGTGTGTAGAAATTGTAATCTAAAGTTCATAATTAGGTGGTTATACCTACTGTAGCCTCTCCACTTCTGTATTAAGATATTTGAAACATTAATTTTTCCCCAGAGACAGGTATTATACATTGTATCTAACTTTAGATAAAACTGTGGGAATATATATGCCAGAAAACAACGTTGGGTACTGTAGCCTGAAAATGTGAAGAATCTACACAGGCGAGGAGAGCAATCACATTGTGTATAACTTGTTATATGACAACTATGGAGTCTTGTAAAAAAAAAAAAAAAATCGGGAAAAAAAAAACCCAACAAGAAAAAGGAAAAAAAACACAAAAATATAATTTTTATTTTGAAATACACTTGCTGTTCTCTGGAGAATGTACTTTTTCTCTTTATTTTTTTCTTAAAACTTTTTCAAGTATTAAAAAGTGTGCAAGTGATGGCAGCAGTTACCTTAATCCTTCAGGTGCTACTGGATTTTGCATTGGCGTGTCATGTTGTGAAATCCTGACTTTGACATAAAAGGTTTTATAAGTACATCCTCGTCTGGAAAGTTAGTTTTTGGAGTGTCTCTCTCGTAATCCATAGGCCGGAATGATCCCGAAGTTGTATTCTTCTATACAGACGTATTAAAATCTGTCAGCTGTAATATAGGCATGATTTCCTGCTCTCAGCAAACTTCCAAGAAAACTGGAAAGGAAAACAAAATAATTCATCAGCAGTGGACTTTACATGGTACAGGGAAGGATATGGAATAATTAATTGTTATAAAATCTCAAAGAAGAGCACATTTCAGGTAAGAAGTAGTTTAGTGTAGTGAATACACAGATATAATTGAAACTGAATGTAAGGAAGTGGTGGTTGTGACTAATATTGTGATGGTGGCATTTGGAGAAGATAATTCCTTTTTAATTAAGTAAATTTTTAATAAAAGAGAGTGGAGAAGAATGCATCAATTGAGGGAAAATATTTTTGAATATCCTCCTTCAGTTGCCAGCCGTGGAAAGTTTTCTTTTCCCACGTCTTTTCCTTCTCTAGCCTATCAATTAAGGGTTAAATCCAGGTTTAATTTGAGTAAATGGGTGAACCTCAGTTGGTTCCATCCTCATGTTCTCTGTTTCTGTGCTGAAAAGGCTATTGAACAATGTCCTGTATGCATCATATTCTTTGAGGGAGGTAGTTACAGAGTCATATGCAAAATCTGCATCAGGCTATTGTCACAAATTCAGGGTGGGAAGCAAAGGAGAAAAAGGCTACAATCCTTCCTTGTCATTCTCTATCTTGCAAAATCTGGCCCATTAGCGTTAAGAATATATTGACTGCTTCACTTGTCATTACCTTAGAAGAGGGCCAAATGTGAATCTGATTAGAGTACAGCTCTGAACATTGAGCAGTAATTTTAAAAAAGTCAAGCCCACTTGGGCCAGAGGTGTGTGCACTGTCAGTAACTGACTATGCCAATTAGACACACAATTATGCACTCATTTTCTCTAAACAAGGCCCTGGATTGTGCAAAGCAATGTCCTGATTGGTTGGTTGAGCTTTTTCTTACGATAATACATCCGTGCACCAACTCTCAATGATACAAAGCTGGGACTTTATCGCTGAATAGTATTTTTAAAATTCCTAGTCCTGCTTAATAAAACGAACCCCTGGATTTACCCAATTTACATCAGAGTTTAATTTGACCCACTATGTTAAATACAAGATAGTGAGTAGAGTCTGTGGGCTAGATCTTGGATCCTAGTTCAGCTACTTTCCACTGCTCTGGCAGTGTAAAGGAACTGGAAAGCTGGCCTAATAGTCTATATGGGGATTCCACATGTGTAGGGCAATCCATAGGTGGAATAGTGGTTCCTGTGCTCCCCACTTTGCTCATGTCTTGGCATAAAGCAAAGGAGACTTGGGGAACCAATATGTCCTAGCTGCCAGAATGACCCTTTGGGGTATGGGCAGCCAGCCCTGGGATTAGGAGAGCATATATGTGATTTAAAGCCACATTTGCAGCTCATAGTCCAATCTTGAATAAAGGTGAGCTCTGGTAGACCACTATATCTGGATCTTGATGTTATTTTAGATTAGTTAGTTTGTGGACATGGAAAAAAGTACAGGTTTAAAAAATATTTTAGAATGTAAAAGAATCCTGAGAGCTTTCTCATCAAGAATCTGTCACATGACACAGTTTAGAAATTGACAAAGTTTCATAGCTTTCCAGGCAGGACATACAACTTCTGAAGTAGGGATCTGCAACAGCAGGTTCATGAAGAAGGCACCGCTTCCAAATTCCTTATGCCACTCTAACTTCGGGTGCATCCAACCTAGCTGGAGAAACTCACTGTGCCAGGAGGAAGAGTCACACAGCCAGGGATCCCGAGAGCAGTATCAAACATACTTCAGTATGGAATGTATTTTATAAATCCATTGAGAACCCTGGTACCTGCAAACCCCATTTTCTCATGGCCTTCTGCTTCCACAAATCCAGAAAGTATTTTTGTGGTGGTCTTGCCATTCATAGTCTCTAAATACTCTCTGCTATTTTGGTGTCACAGCAGCTGTAGGCCACCCCTGTCTCACACCTTTACACTATCAGCATGACAGAAGATTGCTCTTTAATTGATTAATTTTTTCCCTTCCCTTCCATTTTTGGGTAGTTTAGGATGATCCACTGGCAGAAACTTCCTCCAGTTGTTTATTCAGGATTTCCAATACCTGTTAAGCACTGCTTCCACTAGGCACAAAACGATAGACCAACAGCCTAAATATTTTAGTGGAAAAGAACTTGCACTTAGGTGAATGTGGAAATTTTTGATGAGGAACAAATTCTTCCTGTAGGTCAGGTAACACCAGCCTCCTCAGAAGCTAATGCAGAGGTTCCAGAACCTTCACAAATGAAGGACGCGCCGAGATGTTGAGAGAAGAAATAGAACCACAATTAACAGGTAAGATTTAAAAAAATCTACTATTAACAAAGTATCTGTCACCAGATGGGAAATCAAATTTTCCTCCATAAGATTTAGGGCCATTTAGAAGTTAATGTGCTAATTTTTTTTTTCAAAATTCTCAGACCATTAATTGATATTCATCCCCTGATAAGAGAAATCTCTTGGAGGGAAAAATCCTCCTGATATCCCTGCCTAGTAAGAGGATATTATATCCTCCAACCAGCAGATGTAGATGCAAAGAAACCAAGCTCCACCCCTGCCACAAACACACACCACATCCATCCCCTATGCAGGTCTGGCTGTCTGGATATGCTGTCCTTTTCTTGTCTCCAGCAGCTGCTCTTCTGGGTTGCCCCTCTAAAACTTTCGTTTTGTGTTACTTTTTTTGTAGGCATCCGTTTCTAGTTCTAAGTTAGCTCCCCCAGAGAAGGTTTTTTTGTATACTTCAGTCCCCTCATTCTTCTCTAGTGTGGTTTGTATATACATATACATGCAGCCACAGAAAAAAATTGAGAGAGACCAGGAGGGAGAATTTTGTTCAGCAGCGCTAAAAGGGAGAAGCAGAATTGACAGCCAGGAGTCAAGCTAGGCAAATTTCTCTTCCCACGGCATATTTTATCACACCCTTTAAAAAGAAATAACCACAGACTTCTGTGTTCTATCATTTCTGCATCACACTATTACATTAAATGTCTTAAAATTTTACTTTATCTCCCTTGTATTTGTTTTTTCTATGCCCTTTTCAGTCTATTTTACCCTCAGAGAGGATAGATTTATATCACTGATTTTAATCACGATTTAAATAATTGATTTGAATCTTGTTTTGCATTTTTAATTTTAGTTATTTTCCTAAAGAGAAGTTGATTCCCATTGGTAGGTAACCAGTAAAACATGTTGATTTGCAACTGAATATACCCTTCACACTAAAATTGGAGGGGGTTTTACTAACTAGGAGGATATAGTGTGTCTATATACAATGTAAGCAGTTATAGGGCTTAATTTATATTTATTCAGATTCTTAATTTTTACATGTTTATTGTTAGGAAAAATGGTGAATAATGCATTTATTTACCAGCTGATCATGTTTTACTCATGATTTGTGTATTTGGATGAAAATTATAATTCAATTAAAATTTTCATAAAATCTTTAAAAAAAAGAAAAGTACCTTGAATTTGATATATAAGAAAAACAGTTTATCCAAACATGTTTTGCATTGAAACTAACTTATTACCTCACCTATGTTGTTTAATTTCCTTTATTGGACCAACTTCTGTTGGTGGAAGGGACAAGCTTTTGAGCTACACAGACATGCAGAGCTCTGTGTAGCTCAAAAGCTTGTCCCTTCCACCAACAGAAGTTGGTCCAATAAAAGATATTACGTCACCCATCTTGTTACTGTTGTATCCTGTGACCAACACGGCTAAGACACTGCAAACAATTACTAAACAAGGAAAGTATTATGCGTAGTTAGTGAACTGAACTGATGGTTTCTGGTCGCCATGGCCTTCAAGATTTTAGAACTAGCAGCTCTCATGGTCTCACAGCTAGTTGTTGTTGATGATAGATTGCAAGAAGAAAACAAGTTTTCCTGCTTTTTCAGTTCCCAGTAAGTTTATTAACTTTGACTGAACTAGTTAAGTAAACTCAATGAAGAAAATATTCTCCCTGCACCTTTACAAGAGGCTATTGCTGTCAAAAGCTGGTTTAGCAGTTCAGCAGACTCTGCTTCCAGGTGATTAGCCAGTAACTTCCACCAGTGCAGTAGCTTGACTGTCTTGAAAACTTTGGCAGCAAACATATAACACTTGAATGGTATTATTTATTTAATTTAAATTATTTTAAAAATTATAGTAAGTTTAGGCTTCAACATAGGTTGCCATAATTTCCAATTTAATAGGTTTGGGTTTTTTTAAATGTCTTAAATAACTCTAATTTGAATTTAAAAATCTTTTATCAATGCAGCCTTCGGTATGTTTCTGTATTGTGTGATAATTGTTCCTTCCTTTTCTTCCCCTCCATCTTTCTTTCCTTTTGTTCTGTCTCTCCTTCTTTCAAGTTTTCGCACTCTCCCTCTCTTCTCCTTTGCACTCTTTGGTGTTCCCTGATTCTAATTTCTGTACTCTCCCCTTTCATTTTCTCTCTCATATACAGGTTCACTCTCCTCCCTCACCAAACACTCTCCCACTCAGGCTTTTTGCCTCCTTGCTTTCCTCTTCACTTTCTCCTTCTGGACCTCTCCCTAGGCTCACCCTCTTCGCTCTCCCACCAATTCCCACATAGTGTCATTCCCGAGGCTCTTCTTACCCACCCTCATACTCTCCCTTCCCCAGGCTGTCTTAATCCTTTTATCCTCTCTACCTCCTGATGTTTCCAGTCACCTCCTTCTCCTAGTGCTGTCCTCTTAGGATAGAGGAGTAGGGAACAGCAGACCTGGCTCATTTTTTACTTAGCAGGCAAAGTTGGGAAGAACATCACCACTATGAGAAAAAGTTAGTGAGAACATGCCCCACCCTGATTGCATTTATGGCTCCATGAACGGGTCCATGTGTCCTACTCCCTTTAGAGGCAGGCATCAGTGTGGTGAGTGAAGAAATGCTGGTTTAAGGTAACTCTTGGGTTAGTCTTGATAGCCTGATGGATAGTCTAGCCTCGTGGATAGACAGAAGTGATTGGAAAAGAGAATTTTCATTCCATGGAAAATTCTTAACATTTGTTTTTGTTCCAAATTGGAACAAAAAATCAAAACTTCACAGAAAGTTAAAGTTTAAAAAAAAAATCAAGTCAGGAAGTCAAATCGTCCTGAAGATTATATTTATAGATTACATTTGTTTCAAAGTTAGTATTTTATCAAGTAAAATGTTGACATTAAACAAGTCAAAGCTATTTGTTTACTTTTCTGTTGAAAGTTTCATTAAAATTGAAATGATCCCATGAAGTGTTTTGATTTCTACAAAATTATTTTCTAGTGGAAATCTTTTGTCAAAAAGTTTGATTGATGCTAGTCGCGGCCTCAGTGATAGATATAAGAACATCTGGCCTCATCAACTTCCGTTACTCTTGCATTGCTGTTGTTGCCTATGAGTGTATGAGGGCAGCACCTAGGGAATCCTATATCAGAGGGGTAGCTGTGTTAGTCTGAATCTGTAAAAAGCAACAGAGGGTCCAAGTATTGGGAGCATAAGCTTTCGTGGGTAAGAACCTCACTACTTCAGATGCAAGTAATGGAAATCTCCAGAGGCAGGTATAAATCAGTATGGAGATAACGAGGTTAGTTCAGTCAGGGAGGGTGAGGTGCTCCGCTAGCAGTTGAGGTGTGAACACCAAGGGAGGAGAAACTGCTTCTGTAGTTGGATAGCCATTCACAGTCTTTGTTTAATCCTGATCTGATGGTGTCAAATTTGCAAATGAACTGGAGCTCAGCAGTTTCTCTTTGGAGTCTGGTCCTGAAGTTTTTTTGCTGTAAGATGGCTACCTTTACATCTGCTATTGTGTGGCCAGGGAGGTTGAAGTGTTCTCCTACAGGTTTTTGTATATTGCCATTCCTGATATCTGACTTGTGTCCATTTATCCTCTTTCGTAGTGACTGTCCAGTTTGGCCAATGTACATAGCAGAGGGGCATTGCTGGCACGTGATGGCATATATAACATTGGTGGACGTGCAGGTGAATGAGCCGGTGATGTTGTAGCTGATCTGGTTAGGTCCTGTGATGGTGTTGCTGGTGTAGATATGTGGGCAGAGTTGGCATCGAGGTTTGTTGCATGGGTTGGTTCCTGAGTTAGAGTTGTTATGGTGCGGTGTGTGGTTGCTGGTGAGAATATGCTTAAGGTTGGCGGGTTGTCTGTGGGCGAGGACTGGCCTGCCTCCCAAGGTCTGTGAAAGTGAGGGATCATTGTCCAGGATGGGTTGTAGATCACTGATGATGCGTTGGAAGAAGAACTCCACATGGACTCCTCCTGAGGGTCGAAATGACAGTCTGGACCTATACATAGAATGCTTCCGCCGACGTGCACAGGCAGAAATTGTGGAAAAACAACATCGCTTGCCTCATAACCTAAGTCGTGCAGAACGCAATGCCATCCACAGCCTCAGAAACCACCCTGACATTATCATCAAAGAGGCTGATAAAGGAGGTGCTGTTGTCATCATGAACAGGTCTGACTACCAGAAGGAGGCTGCCAGACAACTCTCCAATACCAAATTCTACAGGCCACTTTCCTCAGATCCCACTGAGGAATACACTAAGAAACTGCACCATCTACTCAGGACACTCCCTACACTAACACAGGGACAAATCAACATACCCTTAGAGCCCCGACCGGGGTTATTCTATCTACTACCCAAGATCCACAAACCTGGAAATCCTGGACGCCCCATCATCTCGGGCATTGGCACTCTCACTGAAGGACTGTCTGGATATGTGGACTCCCTACTCAGACCCTACGCCACCAGCACTCCCAGCTATCTCCGTGACACCACAGATTTCCTGAGAAAACTACAATGCATTGGTGACCTCCCAGAAAACACCATCCTAGCCACCATGGATGTAGAGGCTCTCTACACAAACATCCCACACACAGATGGAATACAAGCTGTCAGGAACAGTATCCCTGATGATGACACAGCACAACTTATTGCTGAGCTCTGTGACTTTATCCTCACGCACAATTATTTCAAATTTGGTGACAATATATACCTCCAGACCAGTGGCACCGCTATGGGCACCCGCATGGCCCCACAATATGCCAACATTTTTATGGCTGACCTGGAACAACGCTTCCTCAGCTCTCGTCCACTCACGCCCCTTCTCTACCTACGCTACATTGATGACATCTTCATCATCTGGACCCATGGGAAGGAGACCCTGGAAGAATTCCACCATGATTTCAACAGCTTCCACCCCACCATCAACCTCAGCCTGGACCAATCTACACGGGAGGTCCACTTCCTAGACACCACTGTACAAATAAGCGATGGCCACGTTAACACCACCTTATACCGAAAACCCACCGACCGCTATGCCTACCTTCATGCCTCCAGCTTCCACCCCGGACACACCACACGATCCATCGTCTACAGCCAAGCACTGAGGTACAACCGCATCTGCTCCAACCCCTCAGACAGAGACCAACACCTACAAGATCTTCACCAAGCATTCTCAAAACTACAATACCCACACAAGGAAATAAAGAAACAAATCAACAGAGCCAGACATGTACCCAGAAGCCTCCTGCTACAAGACAGGCCCAAAAAAGAAACCAACAGAACTCCACTGGCCATCACCTACAGTCCTCAGCTTAAACCTCTCCAACGCATCATCAGCGATCTACAACCCATCCTGGACAATGATCCCTCACTTTCACAGACCTTGGGAGGCAGGCCAGTCCTCGCCCACAGACAACCCGCCAACCTTAAGCATATTCTCACCAGCAACCACGCACCGCACCATAACAACTCTAACTCAGGAACCAACCCATGCAACAAACCTAGATGCCAACTCTGCCCACATATCTACACCAGCAACACCATCACAGGACCTAACCAGATCAGCTACAACATCACCGGCTCATTCACCTGCACGTCCACCAATGTTATATATGCCATCACGTGCCAGCAATGCCCCTCTGCTATGTACATTGGCCAAACTGGACAGTCACTACGAAAGAGGATAAATGGACACAAGTCAGATATCAGGAATGGCAATATACAAAAACCTGTAGGAGAACACTTCAACCTCCCTGGCCACACAATAGCAGATGTAAAGGTAGCCATCTTACAGCAAAAAAACTTCAGGACCAGACTCCAAAGAGAAACTGCTGAGCTCCAGTTCATTTGCAAATTTGACACCATCAGATCAGGATTAAACAAAGACTGTGAATGGCTATCCAACTACAGAAGCAGTTTCTCCTCCCTTGGTGTTCACACCTCAACTGCTAGCGGAGCACCTCACCCTCCCTGACTGAACTAACCTTGTTATCTCCATACTGATTTATACCTGCCTCTGGAGATTTCCATTACTTGCATCTGAAGTAGTGAGGTTCTTACCCACGAAAGCTTATGCTCCCAATACTTCTGTTAGTCTTAAAGGTGCCACAGGACCCTCTGTTGCTTTTTAGGGAATCCTAAACTCCCAGTTTTTAATATCACCGAGTCCCAGAGCAGTGGTTAATGTCCTCTCTGACATTATCAGTCCAGGGTCTGAGTCTCATTCAGCTGTCAGATTACTTACAGTGTGTGAAAAAATTATATTGATCCTGAAACTGATGTTTGACCTTGATGGGATTCCTGGAATGAGCCAGGAAGCCCAGAGGGGAGTTGAGCACGGGCTAACACAGACTGGCATGGCAGGAAAGGAATATTTTATTCTAGCTACAACATGAGTGGGTTAGAGAGCAGGCAGGTGGAACTGCTGGAGCAGTGTAGACAATAGTATCAAAGGTGTGGAGGAGAGTATTAGCAGTTAGGATGGAAATGGTGGTGCAGAATTGGACAAGTTATAGAAAATGTGACAGGATTCAATGAGAATCTAGGTGTGAGTGGAGGACAGGAAGACATCTGCAGTCCTCCACTGTAGAAAAGTGGATAGAAGCTTGCCCTGTTAGAGTATTGTGACGGAAGCAGGGCTACTCACTTTGCTGAGCAGAGAAACAAGTGTATTGTAAGCAGAAAGCTGAAGCTTTAGTGGACAGGAACTGCAGAGCAACCACACGATCAGTTGAAATGTTACCAGTTTGTGTGTATGGAAGTGTCCTAAAAAATTCTTTGTTTCCCAGAGACTCTCCTTTTGCTGTGGCAGTAGGTGTAACAGAATAGGTTTTCTCCAAGATGAATAACAGGAAGAGGAGCATTGGGAAAAGGAACCGAGTGGTTTGGTTTTGCATAAAACTTCTTTCCCATTCCTACTTCCTTCCCTTCTTTTATTTTCTGCTGTGAAGGTGGCTAACCTACATTCCCCTTTGGTGGAGATGACAGCCTGATGTAATGCTTTATTCCTATAGGTTTGGGAAGAAGAGGACTGTGACAAAGTGGCTTTCTAGTGAGTAGTTATCCTTTGTATCTAGCATCTCTCTATTACCAAATGTGGCTAAGATCACCACTGTCCTAATCATTTCATTTCTTAGTGTGCTTGTTGATTTATTCACTAATTCACACAATCTAACTTGCAAGAAGTAGCTCAGTTCCTAGGGTGCAGTGGTTCTGTTGTTAAAAATTAAAAATACACTGTTGAGATAGGGCCATATCAATTAAGATGACAGTGTGCACAGAGGAGCTGCTCATCCACTCAAGCCTATTCCAGAAGAGAGACCCTGCAATCTCTACACATGCTGCTCTCAACTGCTGATTCATCACATGGAATGGCCTGAAAAGTCAGTAGAACCTAAGGAGTAAGTACAAAACACCAGGAAAGAGTAAGTACATTAGTGCACAAGTCAGGGACAAGCATGTAGAGATGTATCCTAAGGTTAAAAGAGTGATCCAGATGGAGATCAGTCACAAAAAATGATATAGAGATGATTGCATCTGTTGAGTAAATCCCAGGCACAATCCACAGTACCAGACATGCCCTCCAAAATCTCAGTGTAAACTGAGCTAATTTAATATGAAAGTTGAGACAACAGAGGAACTCAAGAATACCGTATTTTTACAAAGACACTTTGCAAAGTATAACTGCACATCCAATGTAACCTTACTGCACCTTTTTTTTAAGTGGGAATAATTGAGCAATCTTTGTGGTGCTTCCAACAACAATCTGCTATGCATTTTGCAAATATAAAAAGGCAGAGTTCCTACCCCCACAAGCTAACAATTTAATAGCAGATTCCTGCAAGTGGATTCACATAGGTGTAGGATCCTAAATATCAAAACAGAAGTATAATGGAAAATGGCTCAATATATAAGTAAATGGTATATGGCCATATTCAGTAATGTAGTAATTTAATATTTTTGTAAAATAGATACATAGAAATTATCTTTGTCCATTTTGTGGAGGTACTTAAATCAGCCAGTTGGCACAAAAGGTAATAGTTTCTCTGGAAATTTCACCCCGGTACCTATTTCTGGGTTTCTAGCTAAAAAACTACACACACTCTCCCCTTCCCCCGCCCCAGAAAACAAATGGTTGTTTTGAAAAGATTCACCCATAAGAGCATTTTGTACATACAGTACTATAGGAGCTGGTAACCAGCCCTAGATTTTGGCTGCCTGACTCTTTCCATTTTAAGATACCTAAGTACTCACACCACTGTTGCTTTCAAAATTGGGCAGGGAGAAGATCCTTAGGCCTTTTCTTTGTCCCATGAAATTCTGTTCAGGTTTGGGTGACACAAACTGTTAGACATCACCTTTTCCATCTGGCACTTGCATTGTCAGCAAAATTTTGAATCATGCCAAAACCACAAATTTCATTCTAATGTAAGCACAAGCAAAAACATCAACAAGACATGCTGCACTGGAAATTAGGCATGGATACTGTGGCTGAAATATGATCAATCATAACATATATACAAAAGAAGACGGAATGGGGATTTCCTAACATTTGAGTGCTTGACCTTGCAACCTGTATAACACCCTTTTAATGCAGATTTATTTTTTGTAATAATATAAGGGAATAACAAAAACTGCCTACCTATCTCTAGTGTCTACTAATTTGGGAGGAATCCATACTCATATAATACAGACCTATCTGGTCTCTTAATTGTTTCTGGAAGATTGCCTTTGCTTATTGGAATATGTACAATAGAAATCACAAAAACTCATTTTTGTATTTTAGTCTATTTTAATTCTAACTCAGGTCTTTTTAAACCAAGTAATGGCAGCTGGAGGCTTGTTCTGGTTCCACAATAAGATGTAGATGCTACCTAGTTCCATAAAGGGATGAAAAAAATAAATGCAGAATTTTTTCAGTCTCTCTTTAATTATCCACGGATGCAACAGTGTAGTGATAATACAAACACTCAGGAATTTAGCATCTCAGCAGCGCCTAACTGAAGCACAGGTGTAAGAGTTAAATTTTGCCATCAGCGGTTGAGAATATGATAGAACTAGAAGGCTAATGGTACATAAATATTATCTTAGGAACTAAACGGTGTTGATTGTATCTCCTCCACTTTTTAAAACAATCTCAGATAAAACAAGTGTTCAAATAAATATCCTTTATTAAAGAAAAAAATCATTTTTAAGCACCAAAACTGTGAGTATGTTGTTACATCGCATGTACAAGAAAAAGGTGATTTCAGTACTTTGTGTACAGGTTTAACTTTGAAGTCATGATAGTAAAAACATGAAATACACAGAATAATTATAATTACAGAAAAGTTGCACTAAAGAAAGAGAGCAAAAGGCAAACAGTCAAACCAATATTTTTTTTCTTTTTAGTTTTCAGGTATTGCTAGAAATGCTCACTTAGTTTTTATTTTTTACACTTGTTGCTTAATACTTTAGAACATTGAGCATTATTAGGTATTGTAAATTTGCAGGAGAAGTTTTATAATACAATGTGCATTTAAAATGTCCATTTAAATATAATTGTGTTAAAGACTTTCTTAAAGCCAACCACAATGTGCTAGTGTTTGATTCTATTCATAATATTGCACAAAGCTAGTGGATGGTGAATCAGTTTTCCATTTGATTATTTCTTGTTTATTCAACCAAGCTAGAAAGTGTCAGTTTTATTAACCCTTTATTCATGCAAATCTGCAGCTTTCTGCATTTCACCTACTTTGAGGCTCTGCACTTAGAAACACAAGATAACTTGTAAAGTAGGCAGCAACCACAGAAACATGTATGGAGAGGTCACAGGGGGTCTGTCTCTAATCACATACCTCTCCACAATTCATGGATGTGAAGACTTGAAAATCAAGCCACTCTACCAGTAAATTAATTACTGTGGAACCTTTGAATTACCAAGCAGAACCTGAATAAAAACCATGATGAATTATTTAAAAACTTGATGCTGTGCTTCATATTTGTTGGGGCCCTACCCACTGAGACAATAAACGAGCAATATGCTCCCAGTCAAGGTTTTTCTTTTAACAGACACCCCCTCGGTTGGTCTTTTCTATCAGCTGTAGGCAGTCTTTCCTCATTCACATAATTATAGGTCCAATAAAGTCACAAATTGGTCATATTCCATATTTAAAGATATCTGAGAATCCACATGGGCGAATGGAAGGAAGACCATTTGGGTAATATTATGAGGCCCAAGGGCACAGGTTTTAGGAGACGTGAATTACAATAAAGTTCTGTAAATCCCAAGTTGCAGATTCACCATGGTCAAAGCCAGGAATTTTGGACGAAGTCGTAACTGAATGGGCAGTGCAAAGCATAATATATACACAACACCACCCACCCCAAAATACATTGGCATACCCAGCCCCCTCCTAAAAATTCTAACCTTTAATACATGATGTTTTAGGCAGCAACTAAATATAAATTCATTTTGTAGGAAAACTTTAAATTACAGTATATTTATAGGATAAAAACAGCCACTGCTGTATTTTACACAGCATTAGATAGCAATACAGGTCAATGTGCTTCACTATACCAAAGAGCACTTTTTAGAATGAACCTACTGTCCGATATACTCCATTAGCGTTCAGTAAATACAACATGCTCTCTCAATAAGACGCTTCCAGTTCTTACTGCTTCTCTGTAGCATATTGATTCTCTAACATTATACATAGTATCTTGCTTCATGCTTATGGGATCATTACCAGAAATAACACCGGTAAAGTAAGTACATAAGCATTACAATGAAAACAGCTGCTTAAACTGCAAGTAACCTTAATTTACAGTTATAGTCTTTAAATTCAGTGCAACAAAGGGAATAAAAGAGAACATTAACTAATGAAAGTTTCTGCTTCCTCGTCTCAATTGGTTGCATTTCAATAAAGAACCACTCAGAGCTTGAAGATTTTTGACTTTACAGAACACGATGCTGAAAGGCAAAGTGATTCTTTACAAAGAATCTGATGAAGTCTATTGAACCCAAAGTCCCTGATGCAGCCATTGAACAACACAATATCTGATCAAGTTTACTTATTTTACAGCTATGTGTTGTAGAATACAGGCTGCTAAACTTTTTAAAGAAATCTTTAAAGTAACATTTAAAAAAGAGAAACAAAACTTTAATCTATGCTTTAAAACTAAATCACACTCAAAATACGCAAACATAATATGCAAAAGTGAATAAAATAAGAATGTTAGTCATTTTTAATGGATTTTGGGACCACAGTGAGGGAGGTACAGAAATTCAAATAAATGCTAATCCCATTCCTGATCAAAAGACTATTGTTGTTTACCTTTCATTTTTGGTTGCTAATAGAAATAAACCATTTTAATTCCTTTTTCTCACTGATAAATTCTCAGTCCCCAAAGTACAGTATATACTCATGCTTCTTGAATTTATATGTATTTCAGATTGGGAAATTCCAATTCCTTACCTCAGTGAACCCATTTCACTACCAAACAGCTCTATTTTGAATAAACAAGCAAGTTTTCCTGGCATGTAGAATGCGCAAAAGATGAGCAATTGTTGAAGATCAGTGGCTAGGAACAGAACAATTCAGCGAATCTGATGTAGTGCATCCATGAAGAGCAAATACTGAAAATCTCTAGTGATCATTTTATGTGCAAGCTTTTTTTCCTCTTGTACACAAGTAAGTATTAATGCCATCCCCATAGTGATGGTTGCCATGGTCTCTCAAGTGCAGAGCTGTTCAATAAATCTACTGTCAGTTACAGATGTGCCAAACTAGCAAGGATTGTAAATTTCTCTAACTCTTGTGAAAGTAGTTGGACTTTCCCCATATAACTTCTATTGCAATACCAGTATAAATCATCATCTAAAAGCACTGGGAGTATTTTTATGCATGGAATTGTAAATGGCTATTAAATTGAAGAACTGTTTGAAACTGTGACATCCAGTAACTACTTTAGATTCAAATCTGATTTTTAATATTCTCTAGAAAACACACACCTTCTTTCCTTTTTAAAGTTGCAGTTTGAATTTGATATAAACGGTTATGCTCAGCACAGCAGCTATCTTTTGTGTGCATGTGCATAAAATATGATATTCCTATGAATAAGCAATGTATACAGACTCAGTCAGGAATCTAATATTTTAACTAAATATAAGTCTATCAAGGACAGGTTTATTTTTAATCATGAACAAGTTTTCAAGGCAAAGTTGACAAATCATATGTAGATAAACCTGAGAACTCTGTAGTACAACACAGTATAGAGCTATTTAAATATCTCCCTATAAATTTGTGGATAATAAATTTAGTGTAAGGGGAAGGAACATTATTCCTGTTTTTCAAATTACACTATTCACCCCCCCCCCACTCAAAAGTTTTGCCAGTGTTTTATGCACACTGTCCAATTTGCACTTTTGTTTCTTTCAGCAAGAAAAACTGGACATACTTGATGTCACACCATTGCTGTTGGTCTAGCACTCAGCTTCACATATAGTATATCATCCTAATTTGCAGATACTTCTGTTTTGTGCTACAGCTAAAAATTCATACACTGGACCCAGTTTATAGTGTAATGTAATCTGGAATATGGATGCCTGTACACCATCGGCACACAAACTACTTACATTTATGATCTATGCTAAATGATTACACATGATAAATTTTGAAATGATTAGTTAGATGTAAAACCATAGAAATAAACTGGGAAGAAACTTAGGTTGTCAGGTCCTTGACAAGCTAATGATGGATGTATCATAGAACTGATGCTCTGTCCAAGAAAGATGCTGCCCCAAAAGCTGATACCTGGAGCAAAACTGGTATCATTTCTGAAAAATGCTGCTCATAAGCATTCCTTTTGAAAATGTTTCACTAAACATTATAAATAAGGCAAAAAAAAAAAAAAATCAAGAAAAATGCCTATCAATGCCAAGTATAGAGTGGCAAATTATCTTTCAAAACATGACAGATCTTTATTATTCAGGACAAGAATTGTAGAACAGCCTAAAGGTTCCAAGATCTGAGGTTCATTTTGGTTATATAACCTATTGCCAAGGTACGTATTCTTGCTCCCACAACTATTTTAAGAAGAACTGTTATAAAAGTTAAAGAGGAATATGTACTCCATTACACAACAGTAGCAGTTCATGAATCTGCTTCTAAATGAAAATGAGTACAGTCATTTGTCCTTCATAAAATGAATACTGAACAAAAATACAATTTTGTAAAAGGAAAGGGGTGGGGTGTGTCTCAAACAGTACGTAAAATTTTAATAAAAATAAAACGCTGGTCAAGACTTTCATATAACTTGAGCGTTTCTCAACTAACAAACATTACATGGAGCCTTTAACATAGTACAAGATTACTTAGAACTCTGTATACGATGTACCTCTAAGTACTCTGGCATTATAAAACTAGCTGCCTGCAGCTATTAGTCACGCAGTTTAGGATTATTTCTTTTTAAGTTCTCACTGTATTGAAAACTGTACCCTCCCCTCTTTTAGAGCCACATACAGCCAGCATTAAATGGAAGTGTAGTTTTCAGCCAAACAGGCTGTTAGGTATGATGTACAATTTTTTGTAGCTACTAAAGGAAATATTAACAACTAACAGAGAAGCATAACTTCCATAACTGGTGTTAATATGTTTAAGTCCTGCATTCTCCTTAAATAAGAAAGTAAAGAAGGTTGCTTACAGTAATCAAACAAGAACAGTTCAAGCTAACAGAGAAAAATAATTTTAAGTATTATCAAATTACAAAATATTGCTTCTTATAACAAATTTGTATGTATGGTATAACTATTAACTCAGTTCATCTCACCTAAATATTACTGTTTAAAAGAGCATGGAAAATCTACTTTTAAAATGTAGGGTGTAAGATTATATATGACCTTCTAAAAAGGTGCTGCAATATGCCATGTTAAGTGTACCATATTGTAAACACATACATTCTTAAATACATGTATTCCACTGTTATGGTACTTAGACTGTACAGCCATCTGTTGTTATTTTTCATACTAACATACATTTCTTTGCAGTGAGAAGAATAACTAAAGAGATCTTAGTTGCACCTCTATCTGAATTTTAGCTATTGTGGTACAGCTATTAAATTTGTTTTTCAAGCAGATGATATTTTCAGTGCACTGAAAAGTAGGTTTCCTAGCTGTCCTGATGTTTCAACTGCATCCCCCAGTAGCTTTATCAATGCAGCATTCTTCCCACTTAAAATGTTCCCTCACTTAACTGGCCATATATACTAATGCAAATGTAAAAAGTGCTTAAAGAATTGAGAAAACATCCTGAAGACCCTTTTCTCATTACAGTTATATAAAATGCGTATCTAAACAACTTAGCTTTTTGTCCAACCTTGCACTCGTGGAATGAATAAAAAAAATCTGAAAAAAATCAATGTTTCACATTTTTTCACATACTCAATCATTTGCCAAAGGAAGCCTTTTTCTACTATGCAGCTGATGGTCAAAATTGCTGGCTTTGAATTTTCTGAAATGAAGAGGAAGATTGATCTCCAGCTGTGGGGTATTTTTTTGTTGTTGTTTTTTTCCTTTCTTCAGTGGCTGCTAGTCACCTGTGTAAAAACAAAACAAAGAATAACTGAAAAACAATTTAATCTCAACTGTACAAATCCCCTCCATTAAATACATTAAGCAGCATTTTTAAATACTTAGGCCTGGTCCACACTAAGCCCCCAGTTCGAACTAAGATACGCAACTTCAGCTACGTGAATAACGTAGCTGAAGTCGAAGTACCTTAGTTCGAACTTAAAAGTACTTACTGTGGGTCCACATGCGGCAGGCAGGCTCCCCCCGCCTACTCCTCTCGCAGAGCAGGATTACCGGCGTCGACGGCGAGCACTTCCGGGATCGATTTATCGTGTCTAGACAAGACGCGATAAATCGATCCCAGAAGATCGATTGCTGGCCGCCGAACCAGCGGGTAAGTATAGACATACCCTTAGATTCTCCCTAATTCCAGTGTTTTAGAGCCATCATAGTGGCTCCTAACAATCCCAGCAACAAGTGTATGGGGCACAGCCAGGGCTTCACTGTGCCCTCTTGGGGTTATTAGCAGCCAACACAAGTTAGAGCACAGTCAGGCTGCTCTAAATTGCTACAGGGGACTGCACTGTCACATAGCTGGCCCCAAATCAAGGTAGTCTAGAAAAATCTTAGTCACCCCATCCCTGAGTTGCTCTGGGCATTCCTTGGTCTCAGCTGAGAATCTGGGCTCTTATGTTATTACAGCATTTGATTGATGACTCAAGTCAACACAAACTTCTTTAACAGAGACTATGCAATCTTAAAATGAAAAGTGTAAAGGATCTAAAACTTCCAACTGGCTATTTTCTGAGCATCAACAATTTTCTGTGCGCCACTGCATCTTCTGGTAGTGATTCAAATGAATGCAGCTGACTCATGTATTGTCTTGTGAGATTTAGAAATTATAGGGAAGACATCAATGGAAAAAATTTAGTTTCAGAAGCTAACCCATATAACAGGTAGTTGGAACCTCTGTGACAGACCAGATTTAATCTTTCATTTGTTGTTTCACTCTGAATATTTATAACTATTTTTCAAATTACAATCTCATCTATAGGACTCCTAAAATAAGTTCTTGAGAAAGTATACAAGGGTTGCTAAAATGCTTAAAATAGTGAATGGATATTCCACTTTTGCATTTCATTATGGCATAAGCATACAATTAACAGAGGATTATACTCCATGCAAGGAAGTATAAATTAAATGCTTCAGAAAGTGCAAGAGGGGGACATTTTGTTTTAAAGGGACAGTTTGTGTGATTTAAGGTCTTAGAAACAGGTAATTATTTGAAGACAAAGAAAATATGAATGAGAAATGGAAGTTTCAACTCCCCTCTTAGTGAGTTAGTCTGAGGCGAACACTACATTTTAAAACTAGTAGAGAAACCAAACATTCCACTTTAAATTCTCAGTTTTACAATTCACACACCTTCTCTTAAAACTTGTATAAATGCTAATTTCCCCTCAAAATTCAAGAAAAAAGCAATACTCCTTTCACTCCACCCTCTCCACAGCTCCCAAATAGGTCACCCTTCTTTTTTATCATACCCTATTTTATAAGCCCCCGGGACAAGGACTTAGTCTTTGTTTGAAAACACATGCATTTTTAAGACTCTATGAGTAATAAATTAGGATAATATATATATATATATATATATATATATATATATATATATATATATATATATATATCTATCTCAGGGCACCCTATGAAGTACTTATAAACATTGTTACTAGGGCTGTCAAGCATTTAAAAAAATTAATCGTGATTAATCACACTGTTAATAATAGAATACCTTTTATTTAAATATTTGTGGAGGTTTTCTACGTTTTCAAATATATTGATTTCAATTATAACACAAAATATGAAGTGTAAGTGATCAATTTATATTTATTTTTATTACAAATATTTGCACCATAAAAGACAAAAGAAATAGTATTTTTAATTCACCTAATCCAAGTACTGTAATGCAATCTCTTTATGATGAAAATTGAACTTACACCCTACAAGTCCAATCAGTCCTACTTCTTGTTCAGCCAATCACTCAGACAAACAACTTTGTTTACATTTGCAGAAGATAATGCTGCCTGCTTCTTGTTTACAATGTCACCTGAAAATGAAAACAGGTATTTGGATAGCACTATTGTAGCCGGCGTTGCAAGATATTTACATGCCAGATGGGATAAAGATTCATATATCCCTTGATGCTTCAACCATCATTCCAGAAGACATGCGTCCATGCTGATGACGGGTTCTGCATAACAACAATCCAAAGCAGTACGGACCGACGCATGTTCGTTTTCATCATCTAAGTCAGATGCCACCAGCAGAAGGTTGATTTTCTTTTTTGGTGGTTTGGATTCTGTAGTTTCCACATCAGTGTTGCTCTTTTAAGACTTCTGAAAGCATGCTCCACACCTCGTCCCTCTCAGATTTTGGGAGGCACTTCAGATTCTTAAATCTTGGGTCAAGTACTGTAGCTATCTTTAGAAATTTCACATGGATATCTTCTTTGCATTTTGTCAAATTTGCAGTGAAAGTGTTCTTAAAATGAACAACATGTGCTAGGTCATCATCTGAGACTGCTATAACATGAAATATATGACAGAATGCGGGTAAAACCATGGAGCATTTTTTTTTTTAACAAGCATCATCAACGTGGAAGCATGTCCAAACAACGATGGCCAAAGCATGAAGAGGCATATGAATCTTTAGTGCATCTGGCATGTAAATATCTTGCGATGCCAGCTATAACAGTGCCATGCAAATGCCTGTTCTCACTTTCAGGTGAAATTGTAATTAAGAAGTGGGCAGCATTATCTCCCATAAATGTAAACAATTGGCTGAACAAGAAGTAGGACTAGGTGGACTTGTAGGCTCTAAAGTTTTACATTGTTTTGTTTTTGGGTGCAGTTATGTAACATTTGTAAGTTGCTCTTTCATGATAAAGAGATTGCACTACAGTACTATGAGGTGAACTGAAAAATACTATTTCTTTTGTTTCATTTTTACAATGCAAATATTTATAATCAAAAATAATATAAAGTGGTCACTGTACACTTTGTATTCTGTAACTGAAATCAATATATTGGAAAATGTAGAAGACATCCAAAAATATTTAATAAATTTCAATTGGTATTCTATTGTTTAACAGTGTGATTAATCGTGATTAATTTTTTGAGTTAATTGCGCAAGTTAACTGTGATTAATCGATAGCCCTAATTGTTACACATCCACTATACTTTTTTCCCCCCAAACCTTTACTGCTATTTGGAGTTATAACTAAGTTATCCGTATTCGAGGAAAGAAAGCATTTACAAACCATTTTACCATCTTCCTTATAAGGAAGAGACGTATCCAAGATCAACCAAAGGGACACCTTTCTACCAAGTCAGCTCAGATTTTATTCTAATTGATCATGGACAGAATTTTTCTTAGTGAGGGCGATTCTTTTAAAATTGTTTTATCCTCAGACTGCAGTTATAAAGGGAAATCCCTTAAACTGTTACTCATTCATTCATTGCTTATTTTCCCTTTTAGTTAATTCTTTTCTTTACCATGTATTGTATTAATTTAAAGATACTTTCTCTATTTCAAACATATAAACTATCAGATTTAGCCTTAAGGCTTTTGAAGTATTAATTACAGTATAAAATTTAGCTTATACAGATTTAAGTGAAGATGATTGTTTCATAATATCTGCCAGTATACAATGTATGCCCATTTACAGTATAAAATACCTTCTTGTAATGTATTTTGCCCCAGAGATGTAATTTTAATCAACAATGTCATCCTTTTAACAGGTCCTGGCATTAAACTGATTTCCTTGTACTAGAAAACATGCTCTGAAATTTCTGCAGTAGACCATTATTTAAAGTACTAGGTAATTAATTCTGTTAAATCAATTTATACATTCAATCAAGTAGGGTCATGTCTGTGAAAATAATAGTAATTCAGCAGAATAGTGTTACATATGTTTCAGTCTATTGCTCCTAAAATCAGATTATTTCATACAATTCCTCAGCATAGCCTAGTTTTTGTAAGGTTTGTTTGTTTTTAAACACAAACCATTACAAATCTATCAAAAACCTGTCAGTTATAATTACATCCCACTGAAGTATTTTCATGGTAACAGAGTGTGGAGGGGGTAGAATGCAAATGCCAAATGTGTGTATAAGTCTCTGCGGAACTTAGAATCTTATGGAATTTGGACTCTTAAACACCTTCAACTTACTTACAGTGAGAGTATTTAAGGTTCAGGTAACGTTTAGCTTACAAAAGAAGATGGCAACTGGTGCCCTATCAATACCTCAGATTAAAAAAAAGGGAAGGATTTTGAGGAAAGCAGTTTACAATATCCAGAGGTTTAAAGAGTATTCTTCCCAAGAGGAAAACAAGATTCAAAAAGACGAAATTAGGTTTACAAATCTATTACATAAAACCAAATCACTGAAATAGGTTTGGTAAAATGTCTAGGAAGAGTGACAGAAGAATGAACATGCTAAAAAAGTAATTCAGCCCACATCATCTTGTTTGATTATAACAATGGCCATAGGAAATCATGAGGGACCCAAACCTGCAATCATTGTGAAGTTAATAATAGTTTTGAGGCAGGTGTCAGATCCTGAGTGATCAACAACTGTAGTGAGAGCCAGACAGCCCTGCAGATCATACCAGCTTTTGACTGTGCATTCCATCAGCATGCAAGCATATCTGCGCCTTTGGATTTAAGACAGTTTCACACTTCCTAGCAATAAAGCTGGATCAGGAGAAATACAGTAAAACTAAATCAAACAGATCAACTGATATGGCTCTCTAGTGGCTAATCTACCAGTGAGGTAACTGTTTATTTTCCTTTTTTTTAATTTAGAATAGGATATTAAATTGGCATAACAATTTATTTAATAGCTTTAATTTAGTAAAGATTTGTAATCACAGTAAAATACTACAGGTTGTTTGTTTTGCTGGGCTACCATCCCTTTTTAATACCTGTGGTACTTGCACTAAATTTTGTTTCCCAGCTGTGGCAGTGTCCCAAAAGCTCTCAATCTCTGGAGTGCATTACTGCTTAATTATTAACATACAAATGGGGTGTCTTTTACTACCACTATATGTGGTTTGAATGCAATATGTATTATTGATTGCCTTTAACTCACTATACACCTTGGGAGAGTCCATTTCTAAGAAAGTTTTTGAAATAAGTTCTTTAGAGATCCTTGTGGCTTTCTCCTTGATCTAGATTTACATTTTTATTTACTTACAAATATATTTATTTGAATCTTTTATTTTTTATTTAAATATGGCCATGTTCTAGCAGCAGACTTGCTACAGAAATACAGCACTCTGTCAGTCCAGTTTACAGGAGTAGCACAGAAGAATCTGTGTCTTTTGACTACCACCACAATCTTGAAAATTAAAATTCCTTGGCTATTTCTGCATTGTTCTGAACTCACTAAAACTAGCTATCTTAAGTCTAAGTTCTGTTCTTGTATCACATCTAATTACAATGCCTGGAAATTTGTGGGGTATTTTATGAATAGCAGAGGTGTAAATTATACTGGCATATTTACTGTTTATGATTTAGAAATCTAAATCAGACTGGTCACAGATCTGAAAGAAAGCTATCAAAAAGCCAGCCACCAAGAAGCCAGACAGGGTAGCCAACAAGATTTCAATATGCTTAGTAGTCAGATCTAATCTTCTTTGACTTGTAATTATTTAGCTTTAAGTGGGAAATACACTGGATTTTTACACATCAGAAGCAATTAGAAAACATTTGATATTAGTAAATGTAGGGGTATATTCAAGAGTGATTTTGTTGCATTATTATTTCTGAAAGTCCTTTTCAATCTTATAAGGTACAGTCTGGTCAATATACTGTGGTTTAGGGTTTTTGTGAGGACAATTTCTGTCACTGATTTAGCAAAAAATGTTTACAAAAAAATTTTCTGGCAACAGTCCAGAAATATGTTTCCCTTATTATAAGTATAACTCCCTTTGAAATGCCAGTGGTTCAGATTAGATATGCACATTTTTACCAGTTGATGTATACTGCATGATTTAGGCACACTCCTAAATCTCCTAGACTTTCTAGCCCAAGCTTAGCAGGTATTCCTAAAAAAGCACCAACAAAATAAAATTTAATTTTTAAAAATATAGGAAATTTACAGGTTAATTTTCCCAGTCTGTGCAAGTCAAACTCTCCTCTTCATCTTCTGATTCAGGTGATGCCTCCTTAATTCTTCGCAGTGCTTCATGGATGCTACGTGTTAAAGGGTCAGTGTCAGGCAGAATTGTAAAAGACTCTCTCAGAACATCTTTCTGCACCTTCTTCAGTTTCACCCCTTTCCTTATCTGTGCCAAGATGTTATTGCTGTCATCTTCATCAGGGAAAGGAGGGAGATTTCTCTGCTCAACCTTTCTTAGGTGAAAACTACCACGCTTCAAGGAAGCCAGCACCTCATCCATTGGGGAACTCACTGCAGCAAATCAAAAGACTGAGTTAGTATTAAGTTTAATATATTTACACATTTCAGCATCTTCATTTTTATTTCCTATATGACAAAGGGTAGTTACCACAGCAATTTTGCATCCTAAATAGAGGGAAAACAGTGGTATTTTAGATTCCACCATGTAACTGTTGGTAAGTGCTAACTTTCTAATGGTGTTTTTATCTTTTTATTTTTCTTTACTGGCAAGAAGAAATTATATTTGTACTGTGAAAACTATAATATGACTTCTGAAAACCAAATAACATCAGCATATGGTATACAGTATGGCTTCTTTGGCAGGTAAGTTTTCCTGCCTGCAAGACAACAATCAGTTACAAAATCAAAATACATTATGATGTCTATTTCCTGTGGCTGAAAGTCTGATAGGGAGCACATAACTTAACTGACTGGACTGCATACTCTGTGTAATGCAAGCACCAGAGGAGAAACTGAATTCTCAGGACATGCCTGAAGTAGCTAGTTTGTATCCACTGCATGACTTCTACTACAAGCCATTGAGGAGTAGCAGATGTGGTCAGCTGCAACAGCATATATTTCCCTCTCCTCCAATCTGAAATGCGGAGGTTTTGGCCAGTGGATTTGCACAGTACTAATCTCAGCCTTCTCAAACGCCCCCCTCCCCTGTAACTAAAGTAAGCAGAGCAGCAATTTAGCTATGTTAAGGCACAGAGTGCCTTTACAGTCAACCTGCAGCTTTACTCCCCTGTGAAACGAACATGGTATTTCAACTGGATTCTGGCTTTGCAGATTTACAGATTAGGTGGAGGCCAGGATTAATATGTGTCCAAAACAAAAAACAAAAAACCCAGCATAGTATCTTCAATACAACAATGGGAACTAGCTATGTACCAGCATACCATATCCAAAGTGAAACATTTATCCATAGCTGAAAAACTCTCTCCAATTCTCCTAAGTGTATTGTGGAATACACTTTTATGACATCCTTTGTTATCCATTTGTGGATTTCAACAATCCTGAGTTTGGACAAGTATTTTTATTTATTGATATATTTGCTGTGATGGGGCCCCACATTTGGAAGTGAGAAGTGAAGCTTCTCTGGCAAATCAACATTATAAAGACTCCGCTCTCAGAAGCTACTTAGAAGTTTGGAATGTTAAATAAATCCAGTGGGAGATGGATTAGTGGGGAGAGTGCATATGCAGAAGTCAAAGATAGTCTTGGAAAGGAGAAGGTAGATTTATAGTTTTTATATTATATTACACAATGTAACGTGTGCAATTTGTTTTTATGTTTTTATTGATATTAGGGCTGGAAAACAATTGAAAAATTCTGATTTATCAAGAGATTAAAAAATAATCGCAATTAATCGCAGTTTTAATCACACTATTAAACAATAGCATACCATGTATTTAAATATTTTTGGATGTTTTCTACATTTTCAAATATATTGATTTAAATTACAACACAAAGTGTTCAGTGCTCACTTTATATTATTTTTTATTACAAATATTGCATTGGAAAAGAGGTAAATCAAAGAAAAAGTTTTCAATTCACCTCATACAACTACTGTAGTGCAATCTCATTGTGAAAGTGCAACTTACATAATTTAACTCAAAAATAAAACAATGTAAAACTTTAGAGCCTACAAGTCCACTCAGTCCTCCTTGTTCAGCCAATCGCTAAGACAAACAAGTTTGTTTACATTTTTGGGAGATAATGCTGCCAGCTTGTTATTTACAATGTTACCTGAAAGTGAGAACAGACATTCCCATGGCACTGTTGTAGCCAGCATTGCAAGGTATTTACGTGCCAGGTATGTTAAACATTTGTATGCCCCTTCACGCTTCAACCATTATTCCAGAGGACATGCTTCCATGCTGATGACAGGTTCTGCTCAATAACGATCCAAAGCAGTGTGGACCAATGCACGTTCATTTTCATCATCTGAGTCAGATGCCACCAACAGAACATTTTCTTTTTTTGGTGGTTCGGGTTCTGTAGTTTCTGAATCGGAGTGTTGCTCTTTTAAGACTTCCGATAGCATGTTCCACGCCTCATCCTGCTCAGATTTTGGAGGACGCTTCAGATTCTTAAACCTTGGGTCCAGTGCTATAGCTATCTTTAGAAATCTCATATCGGTACCTTCTTTGCGTTTTGTCAAATCTACAATGAAAATGTTCTTAACTCAAACAACATATGCTGGATCATCTTCCGAGACGACCATAGCACGAAATATACAGCAGAATGCAGGTAAAACCATGGAGCAGGAGACATACAATTATCCCCCACGGAATTCAGTCACAAATTGAATTAATGCATTTTTTTTTTTAAACGAGTGTCATCAGCATGGAAGCATGTCCTCTGAAATGGTAGCCGAAGCACGAAGGGACATATGAATGTTTAGTATATCTGGCACGTAAATACCTTGCAATGGCGGCTACAGCAGCATTATCTTCCATAAATGTAAAACTCATTTGTCTTAGAGACTGGCTGAGCAAGAAGTAGGACTGAGTGGACTTGTAGGCTCTAAAGTTTTACATAGGTTTGTTTTTTAGTGCGGTTATGTTAAAAAAAAAATCTAAGTTGCATTTTCCTGATAAAGAGATTACACTACAATAGTTGTATGAGGTGAACTGAAAAATACTATTTCTTTGGTTTATCTTTTTATACGGCAAATATTTGTAATAAAAAATAATAATATAAAGTGAGCACTGTACACTTTTTATTCTGTGTTGTAACTGAAATCAATATATTTGAAAATACAGAAAAACATCCAAAATATTTATAATACATTTAAATTGATATTCTATTATTGTTTAACAGTGTGATTAAAATAGTGATTAATCATGATTGATTTTTTAAGAGAGTTAATTTGTTTTGAGTTAATTGTGACTGACAGCCCTAATTTATATATAACTGGATATCAAATTACACATGCAATTAGAGATGGGACTGGTAAGCCCCATATTATTAAGGTTGCCTGATGTTTTCCATTATTAGGTTCTGTTTTCAGTTGCTTATAAACTTTACTAAACCAAGCATTTGGGTTGATAATTTCCATATCGGGTGTCTGCCGCAAGCTCAATTTCTTTGGAAAATTTCACCCAAAATGGTTTAGCTGCTTCTGAGAACAAGACTGAGGCAAAAAACAAAACCTAGTGAGCTTTTTGTAAGAAAAGTCTAGCACCGCTATGCTTTGGAGCAGGGACTTGGGCTTTGTGTCAGAGATATGCCTTTTGAAGTCCCTCCTCCACTGTGAAAATCCGCCCAAATTTGGTCAAGCTAGCTCAGATTTTTGTAAAGATAAACACATAAGGGTACATTCTAAGCTTGTCGTCTGATCTGCTTATGATGTGTTGACCACCTTGGCTTAACCACGAGATCTTGCATGATCTAAAAAATAAAAAGGAGTCATATAAAAAATGGAAACTAGGACAGATTACAAAGGATGAATACAGGCAAACAACACAGGAATGCAGGGGCAAGATTAGAAAGACAAAGGCACAAAATGAGCTCAAACTAGCTACGGGAATAAAGGGAAACAAAAATACAACAATGTATTTTTATCAATACATTAGAAGCAAGAGGAAGACCAAAGACAGGGTAGGCCCACTGCTTAGTGAAGAGGGAAAAACAGTAACGGGAAACTTGGAAATGGCAGAGATGCTTAATGACTTCTTTGTTTCGGTCTTCACCGAGAAGTCTGAAGGAATGCCTAACATAGTGAATGCTAATGGGAAGGGGGTAGGTATAGCAGATAAAATAAAAAAAGAACAAGTTAAAAATCACTTAGAAAAGTTAGATGCCTGCAAGTCACCAGGGCCTGATGAAATGCATCCTAGAATACTCAAGGAGCTAATAGAGGAGGTATCTGAGCCTCTAGCTATTATTATCTTTGGAAAATCATGGGAGACGGGAGAGATTCCAGAAGACTGGAAAAGGGCAAATATAGTGCCCATCTATAAAAAGGGAAATAAAAACAACCCAGGAAACTACAGACCAGTTAGTTTAACTTCTGTGCCAGGGAAGATAATGGAGCAAGTAATTAAGGAAATCATCTGCAAACACTTGGAAGGTGGTAAGGTGATAGGGAACAGCCAGTATGGATTTATAAAGAACAAATCATGTCAAACCAATCTGATAGCTTTCTTTGATAGGATAACGAGTCTTGTGGATAAGGGAGAAGCTGTGGATGTGGTATACCTAGACTTTAGTAAGGCATTTGATACGGTCTCGCATGATATTCTTATCGATAAACTAGGCAAATACAATTTAGATGGGGCTACTATAAGGTGGGTGCATAACTGGCTGGATAACCGTACTCAGAGAGTTGTTATTAATGGTTCCCAATCCTGCTGGAAAGGCATAACGAGTGGGGTTCCGCAGGGGTCTGTTTTGGGACCGGCTCTGTTCAAGATCTTCATTAACGACTTAGATATTGGCATAGAAAGTATGCTTATTAAGTTTGCGGATGATACCAAACTGGGAGGGATTGCAACTGCTTTGGAGGACAGGGTCGTAATTCAAAATGATCTGGACAAATTGGAGAAATGGTCTGAGTTAAACAGGATGAAGTTTAACAAAGACAAATGCAAAGTGCTCCACTTAGGAAGAAAAAATCAGTTTCACACATACAGAATGGGAAGAGACTGTCTAGGAAGGAGTACGGCAGAAAGGGATCTAGGGGTTATAGTGGACCACAAGCTAAATATGAGTCAACAGTGTGATGCTGTTGCAAAAAAAGCAAACATGATTCTGGGATGTATTAACAGTTGTGTTGTGAGCAAGACACAAGAAGTCATTCTTCCGCTCTACTCTGCTCTGGTTAGGCCTCAGCTGGAGTATTGTGTCCAGTTCTGGGCACCGCATTTCAAGAAAGATGTGGAGAAATTGGAATGGGTCCAGAGAAGAGCAACAAGAATGATTAAAGGTCTTGAGAACATGACCTATGAAGGAAGGCTGAAAGAATTGGGTTTGTTTAGTTTGGAAAAGAGAAGACAGAGGGGACATGATAGCAGTTTTCAGGTATCTAAAAGGGTGTCATAAGGAGGAGGGAGAAAACTTGTTCACCTTAGCCTCTAAGGATAGAGCAAGAAGCAATGGGCTTAAACTGCAGCAAGGGAGGTCTAGGTTGGACATTAGGAAAAAGTTCCTAACTGTCAGGGTGGTTAAACACTGGAATAAATTGCCTAGGGAGGTTGTGGAATCTCCATCTCTGGAGATATTTAAGAGTAGGTTAGATAAATGTCTATCAGGGATGGTTTAGACAGTATTTGGTCCTGCCATGCGGGCAGGGGACTGGACTCGATGACCTCTCGAGGTCCCTTCCAGTCCTAGAATCTATGAATGGTTTGGATGGTCTCTCTGCAGTCACAAAAAGGGGAGTCTTTGGTTTTCCACTTGTGCATTAAGGATAGCTGCACCTTTAATGATTTTTCAGGTGCGGTTCAGTGTGATCTAAAGTCTGTGTGGAGGGTTGAAATGGGAGGGCAGCTTGTTGAGTCAGTAATACTGTGCTTGTTTGGAATGGTAAATGCAGTCCAGTCACTTTTCCATTCCCTGGCCGGATCCAGAGACATGAGATGGTCAGATGTGATCCACAGTGGTTTTTGCAATTTCAGGTGTTGTTGGGGTATGTTATCCATAACCTGGCTGGATGGGAAGTTCTGGGTAGCCTTTGGCACAATTAAGTTCTTGTGCTGTAGCTCTATCTCAGTGGTTGAAGGTTTAATGTTTGAAATACTGAAAGCTACAGTAGAGGTGCTGATTTTAAAGTTCCCATGATGATTTGCATGGTCTGATTCAGCTGACTATCCACAAATTGAGTATGGCAGCTTCTTGTCCACACTTGTGCATAGTACTCAGCAACTGAGTTCACCAAGAGAGGACTAGAAGCAAAATTTATAACTAGTAAGTCCTATGGTGCATATATTGTAACTGCTGCACTTCTCTTAGTGAATAACTGACAGCGGTTACAAGCTCGATCAACTCTCATATTTTTCACCGGGTGACACCTGTAAGTGTCTTCAGGGCCAGCCTAGACCAAATGGCACCCCAGGTGAGGAATATCTTCGGCATCCTCCCCATCACTTGTAAACCCACAAGGGCACGGCTGACAACATTCTAGGTGGTTCAAGGAAAATGTAGTTCTCAGGAAGTCTGCAAGGTTCCACAAGATTCTACAAAGGTCCAGAACATTCTAGGAGGTTAGTGAAAAACAAATCCACATACAGAATACCTGAAACATTTTACTTCAATCATTCTATTTTTCCTTTTGTCACTAACAACAAAAACAGCACCCTGAGCCTGGTACCCCAGGCGATCACTTGCCCCTAAATCTGGCTGTGAGTGTCTTACGAGACCCAATAATGCTCCCGGAGTTTGACCAAAAGTAGCTGAAATATGTTTAAACCTAACTTAAGAGAACTGATCCTATATATACACATTTGTTGTACCTTTGTGTGCCAAGCAGTTTGAATGCATCAAAATGTTGAGGACATTTTCCAAACATTGAAAAAACTGCTTTAAGCTTGACTAATATACTTCAATTGTCCCAAAAGTTTCCTTTCTAGTTTCAGACCGACCACTAGGAATTTCAGGCCAAAAGAAGTTTTTGGAAAAATCCAAAAAGGGAGTTAAAAACAGACAAAGTTACAGAAACTCACAGAATTAACTGCCGAGGCATTAGTGCAATTCCATATTAATACTAAACAAACGTAATTATACTCATTTCACACAGATTTTGCAATCCCTAAAATCAATGTAAAACAGAATTCTAGAGAGTAAGGATCATCCCACCTAGAAACACATGGGTATATTAGACCCCAATCATGCATGGAGTTTCATGTAGGCAGAGCTCTGGGGCACAGCTGACTTCAATAGAAAGCTGCCCAGGTGCATGGGTCTCCACACACAGACATCCTTGCAGGATCAGAGCCTTTGTGTGCTTACAATAGTAGAGAATTTTTTTGTGGATGGTAGAAGAAGTTAAAAGCATCAATATAACAGTAATATTCACCTTTGCCACACACCGATCAACCTCAAGAAGAGTCTGTGCTGACATGCCCATGATGTCAGACACCTGACAACACCTTTGGGTACGTCTACACTTACCGGAGGGTCCGGCGGCAGGCAATCGATGTTCTGGGATCGATCCCGGAAGTGCTCGCCGTCGACGCCGGTACTCCAGCTCGGCGAGAGGAGTACGCGGCATCGACGGGGGAGCCTGCCTGCCGCGTCTGGACCTGCGGTAAGTTCGGACTAAGGTACTTCGAATTCAGCTACGTTATTAACGTAGCTGAATTTGCGTACCTTAGTCCGAAGTGGGGGCTTAGTGGGGACCAGGCCTTTGTGTCTAGGGAGATTTAGAAGTTCTTGCAACACTACGGAATTTTGACAATGAAGATAATTAAAGATTTGTACCCAAAATGTATAAGTTGGTCAAATGCATAAGTTTCATTCAGACTTAACTTACAATCTGTTTGAACTTTACAGATTTGGGTCATGGACAAATCTGGAGAACACTTTTTGAAAACAAAAGTGCGAGTCAAAAAAATGGACTGTTGAATCTACTTCAGACTCAAAATATCCTGTGGTCTCATTCACCACAAGAAATTTCAAAAGAAGATTATTATTTTTTTTTTTTGGAAGGAGTTAGGTGATTAACAATAAGGGTTGCAAATAAAGGCTCCATGGAGTCACTACCATAGCTCTGTGCATGAGGCACAAAAGGAGCTTCACTTACATGTGACTACTTCTCAGCACACTTTTAGTTAAGGTTAATTAAATCACAGTATTGGCACAGAGCCAAAAGGGTAGGTATTTTAGAAAACAAACTTTGCTAAATGAAAAGTACAAAGTGTGAAATCCTGGCTCTATTTAAGTCAATGGGAAGACTCCTACTGACTTCTTGGAGCAAGGATTCCATCCCAAGTTGGTATGGAAAGACTATTTTCCCATGCTTCCCAGAGGAAACAATGAAAATTAAGTACTAAAATTTTAAAATTCATCACCTATGTTTCAATGTTTATTTAAATTTCTAACTAGCAATCTGTGGTGGTTATTCAAAGCTGCCAACACCAACTGGGTTGGTGGAAAGAGAAAGGATACACAAAGGTGGCAGGGTGAGACAGATAAGGTAAGTACTGCAATTGAAGTTTTTGCACCCATATCTGATCTAAAGACGTCTGTTATGTAATGTCTGTCAACTGAAAAACTGACTGCATCCTCAAGTGCAATTTGCAGTTTCTGTGGAGTTATATATAACTGAATCAACAGCATACACTACAGTACAAATTCCCACCACATGAGTTCACCAAACTTTTCAGTCGAGGGCATTAGAACAAGTGTTGCATTGCTAATTATACATAAAATCCAACATACCCTTTTCTACACAGCAATCAAAAAAGGGGGAAACAAAATGACAAGTACATTCCTTAGCAGTTAATTATGTTTAAATAAATATAAACAAAAATATTACCTCTCCTCCTTTGTAAACCCTCTAGATCTGTCTTCTTAAGTTTCTTCTTGGCACTGACTAACTGACTGCTATCAAAAAGATGTGCTGATGGGACAGTGGTAGACTGTGGGACTCCTGTATCCTCACTCTCCTGTTTAACAGGGCTGTCACTTTTCTCTAAGGATTCAGTAGAATCTTCCTTGATAGGCAGAGGTGGTGGTGGTGGCGGCGGTGGTGGTGGCAGCAAAGGAGGCGGAAGTGGAACTACAGTAACAGTATCTGGTTGAAGCTCATTACTGGCAAGAAGTGGAGGAGTAGCATGATGAGACAGTTCAGAGGTAATGCCATTGGGAGGTAACGAACTATCTTCAAGTTGTTCTAAGCTTCTGGGCTCCTGGGTTTGGAAAGGCTGGATTACTTTTCCTGATTCCACCTCCTCAGTTTTCTTTTGGATCTGTGTGGTTACTGGTAGAGATTGAGGTTGATCTACACAGGGCACTGAGCTGGGTGTACTACTACTTCTTGCATGAGCCAGTCGCAGTCTGGTTGATTTAAGTATTACTTGCCCAGGGTACCGCTAAAAGGAAACAGTTATTTAAAATTAGATACGTGTATGCAATATACTATACTAGAAACTAAAGAACTGTGATCACGTGATTTTGCCTTTGTGACAAGGAAACTCACTTTAATATTTTTGTTCTTTACTTTGCTTTTATATTGCACTGGAATTACATAGGAGGTCTCTTGCACTGCAGTACATTTTCAAAAACACATTCCAATAAAATGTGCCAGCATATGGCAGCACAGTGGTGTACCATGATATATATAGATGTAAAAGAAATGTCATAGTTTAACGTTTTGCAAACATGTAAATCCATCATTCCCAGATTATGACTTCCACATATTGCAAGCCTCCACACCTTCTCCTCCCCTAATTCATACCAGGTGGTGATAGACATGCACATTCCTCAAAAGGTTATAAATGCTGCACAACTGGGATTATCCCAGTCATCTTCTCTCCTCTTTATGTAACTACTGGTTACAGCAAAGACCGGAATGGCAGAAAGATCCTACGTTCTAATCAAGGGTGATCCACTGTCTCACTGTGAGGTCTTGGTCAACTCAATCTTTGTGCTTAAGTCAACTCAGGGATGCAAATGGACAGACATCATACTTCTCCAAGAACCAGACTCTTCATCTAAATTAATGGTTCCTGGAACATAAAAAAAATACAATCTTCCTTCTCCCCCCATAAAACAGGCCAGTGAGTTGCACTGGAGCATGTTCAGGCCATCAGGTCCGATGAGCTGGTCTCAAATGCAGCATTGTACTACTTACTCAGACAACAAGAAAATCTTCAACACTTTTCAGTAGTTCTCTTCTACTGGCACTCCAAATACTAGAATTTTTTGTCAAAGATGAGCTTTCAAAGTGGTCTTAATCTGGCTTCTACATTTGCCCCCCCAGTTTGTGTCCTTGCAAATTGCAACTGTTCATTCAAACTGTTGAAGGTGAAATTAAAGGCTGCTTTTGAAAACTGGGCCCAATGTGTTTTTTTTTTTTTAATTACCACAAATGACTTAAAACATAACATTTTTACAAAGCTACACAGATCCTATCCATATGGATATACTATATGTAATGTAGCCGTTAATGACTTGATTAATCTCCCATTGCTTCAATGTGTGAATTTACTAGTATATAGAAGCTGTAAGTTTCCAGCAGCCTTGCAAGCAATTCGGGTGGAAAGACTCATTTTTATATCACTACTAAACAAGATTTCTTGCTAATAACAGAAATTCTCCAATTTTATTACTTGTTCAGTCTTAGATGCATAGGCCAGGAACCATTAAAAGGAGTTAACATTGTGTCATTTCCTTGTACTCTCGTCTGGATCCATCTGTTGTCTCTTGTCTGGTATTAGGCTGTAAGCTCTTTGAGACAGGGACTTTTAGGAACTATGGTAATGCAAATAACAACAGGTCACATGATCCAATACATGTATAAAACAGCACCTGGATTATATCTATAAGGAAAGGAAAGACCCTGCTTCAGCTCCTGATTATTTTCCTGTAAATATTAAGTAACTAAGAAGAGAAACTGAGAAAGATGGAGTTTAAGCACAGAACTATGCTGCAATACATCCAAAGAACTTTATCTAATGCTGCACCTTATTTCCTCTTAAGTCTTAGGCTATGGGAATTTTAACACCTATTCCCAAAATGAATGCTTTAAGTATTTAAAGAAGAACAGATCTCTCTCAGAATATTACCGGAATATAACTGAAGCGTATTTTTAAAAATAAATGCTACACGATGGTGAAAAGTGGTCATTTCTTCTGTTACCTGTTTAAACGTGCGAAGTCTGTCCAGTGTTTTCTGTCGCTCCTGACTAACCCAGGAGCTCTTTCTTTCCTCTTCATCTTGCAGCTGATCTTGCTTCTAAGAAAGGACATCAAAAACACATCAGTTACTATGTATAGAACAACATTCATCATAAGAATTCCAATTCAAGGTATTGTTGAGGTCAAGAGCTTATCAGGATTTTACTCTCATCAAGATTAGATATGTATATGAATAACAAGAATATCCTGAGTTATAAAAGTAAACTAAACAAGAGGGATAGCTCAGTGGTTTGAGCATTGGCCTGCTAAACCCAGGGTTGTGAGCTCAATCCTTGAGGGGGCCATTTAGGGATCTGCAGCAAAAATCTGTCTGGGTTTGCTTTGAGCAGGGGGTTGGGACTAGATGACCTCCTGAGGTCCCTTCCAACCCTGATATTCTATGATTCCAAGAATTTTGAAAGGTGTATAAACTCTCAAACTTCAGGGCATAAACCAACCTTTAATTTTTGGGAGCTAGAAGTATACTCCCCTGGGGACTAGTTATCCCATAACTGCTTACTGCAGATTCTCTCTCTCTGAAGCAGCCAATATTAGTCACTGTCAGAGATAACATATAGGACTCAATGGGCCACTGTTCGATCCAGTTTGGAAGATCCTATGTTATTAAGTAATTAAACTCAACTAAAAAAGTAATTGCTTAAAAAAATCAAGTGTGCTTTGGCATTCACGTTCTGACTATGAAACAGGTTACCTGTAAGGAATTAGTGCAGTTGGAAGCTTAATTGGATTTAAAGGCTCCCTAATGAGACCTCAGGTTTCAAATTTATTCTGCTACAAAACTGATCTAAAAATAAATAATCTTAATTTGCCAACAAAATTGAGCAAAATACATTCTTAATAATAATATAATATATGGAGATATCCTATTTCCTAGAACAGGAAGGGACCCTGAAAGGTCATTGAGTCCAGCCCCCTGCCTTCACTAGCAGGACCAAGTACTGATTTTGCCCCTGATCCCTAAGTGGCCCCCCTCAAGGATTGAACTCACAACCCTGGGTTTAGCAGGCCAATGCTCAAACCACTGAGCTATCTCTCCCCCGCCCCCCTTTGGCTCTAGATGTCCACTACTAGAAAAGCAGGAGTGCAAATGCTGGCTGAACTACATTAACAGAAGTGTGGGAAAGATTGCACAGCACTGCCAATGTCATCCTTGGCTCAGATTGGACTATTGGTCCCCTGCTTTCATATGTTTAGAACTGAATTTAGGTGGTTAAGAAAAATGATGAGCAAACAGAAAACTATTAGTTACATTGATACGTGCCCAGTCTACACATTAAAATGCCAGTCTATACACTTGTGAAAAGTGAATCAATTTAATGGTTCACTTTTTCTGGTGTAAAAGAATTTTTAAAACCCATTTGCAGTCAAATTAAAGATAAAAATAGGTTTGGTCCCGTTCTCCTCCCCCCGATAAAAGTATTTGCATTGGCAAATGTGAAGATACATATTGCAAAATTTTGTATGAGAAGAAGCAGTTCAACTCCCTCAATCCCAACCCCAATATGCTATCCCTCAATATGTGACTGCCAAAAGACAACGCAAGCACAAACAGAAATACCAATTAATTCATACAAATATTACAGGTGGAACTGGTGGCACTGCCTTTTTGAAGGTTGGCCAACACCTCCCATTATAAGACCTTGTTTTCAGTTATTTGTAAAAAACTTTGCCAAACTTTTACCATTTGTGCTGAAGTTTTCCATACTAGATATCTACCTCATGCTGAATTTGTTGGTGTTTTAGTTAGAACAGTTTAGTCATTTTTGAGAACTAGGCAAGGGAAAAATATTATTTTGCCCATGTTAAAAGATTCTGGCAACTCTGTCTATGAAAAGTGTTAGTGCCAGGCTTTGGAGTGGGTACCTGAAATTTGGCAGGGATTGGCCTTTGTGTGGGAGAGATGCTTTTGCCATCCTGGAGAAAATGGATCCAAATTTGGCCAAGTTATAAGTCTGAAAATAAACTGCACAAATTCTAGAGATTTAGATTTTAGTAACTAAACTCCCTGAATATTCACCAAGCATGTTCGAGCCTCTCAGTTCTTAGTACTGACCAGACTGTGCATACATCTGCACGGAGCATACTCCACCAGAATTACAGGGGCAGAGCTGAACCTTCCTTGCAACTGCTGCTATTCTTGGCTGGAGTGGGGCTGGGCAGCAAAAATGACAACGGGGGGTTTCTCTCTTCTATACTCTCAATAATGCCCCTTGTCTGGTACCCACGCAGCATGGAGGAGGAAGCCACCTGACTTGAATGCACAGGGGACAAGAGCCAGACTGGAGGTGGGGGAGAGGAAGAAATGCAAAGGATCAATTTGGAATGGAGGAGAGAGGGAGGAAGTGAGAGGAATAGAAACTGTCACTGGGATTTGGTGGGAGGAAGGAGTCTGGGAGCCAATGGGGGAAATGAGGATGAGGGGTTGGGAACCAATTTTCCAGGGATGGAGAGGACACTGAGATCAGCCAACGAGCTAGGGTGCAGAGGAGAACTGGGACTGGCTGGGCAGGGAGATTGAGAATGGGATGAAAACCGTGAGGAGTGGAGACAGACTGGGACAGCAAGGTGTAGGGGACTAGGGCAAGGAGCCCCAGGCAGGAAAGAGACAGGACTGGGACAGGTTGGAGGGACCAGGACAGAAGGCATCAAGTTTGGGGTGAGATGAGGAGGGGTGAGGTGAGGTGAGAGAGAGAGAGGTGTCTGTGCCCACAAGAAAATACTCCTTCCAAAGCCTGGAACAGAACCCAAGATTCCTGAGTTTCACTATTCCTCTGCTGTCAGCAATGTCTGGGAAACCCCCTGGCAAAGTGTCTCTCATCCCTCTCCAGTGTGTCCACATAGAGGATAACAACCTACTACTGCTCTTAGTTATTCCAGAAGCTCAAATGGCAGAGTTCTGCGTGATGGATCTAGAAGTTCCAACTCTGACGACCCACGTGGACATCAATATAAGCCACATGGTGGCATTTGATTTTTTCTGGTTTGCTTTTTTAAACACAGAGGAAATTACATTAACAGAGCATTAAAGCTGAAAAGTCCAACAGTCAAAAGTTAAGATATGCCAAAATTAAGATTCAGCCCCCTTTTACTTATGCAGTATGATACAGTCTTTAATTACAGGATCACATACTGTTTTTTCCACAGGCCCCTGCCTTGTTCATTGCACAGGATGGACATGTTCTGGGAATGACTCAGGGTTATACAGTGAAGGAGACTATTGTAGGATCCCCTGCCTCACTTGTAGAGGAAGAGGGAAGCTGAGGCAGGGGACTGCAGTAAGAGAAAGAACAGTCTTATGGCTAAGGCAGCTGAATGCTGACCTGGATTCTATCCTTGCCTCTGTCATGAAGTTCCTGTGTGATGCTAGACAAGTCACATAAACCACATTTTTCACAGGTAGTCACTAAGATATGTCTACACTGTGAAGAAAAACCCACGGCTGGCCTGTGCCAGCTGACTTGGGCTGCCAGTGCTGTTTCATTACAGTGCAGACTTCCAGGCTCAGGCTGCAGCCCAAGCTCTGGAACCATTCCACCTCGCAGGTCCTACAGTTTGGGCTGCAGCCTGAGCCCGGAAGTCTGCACTGGAAAAGAGTATGTGACCCAGGGTTTGACGCGTTAGCACACAAGCCCTAACAGAACTAGATTTAAATCCCAAACTGTAACAGGGTCTTTTACTGGAGGAAAAACTTTGTTAAACCTTTCATAAATCTCTTCACCACTGGGTGAAAGAACACTGAGGATCCAAGTACAGGGGGATGAGATGGCTGCTAAGGGTATTTGCAGAGAGCTTAATCAAAGCCCTAATTTGTTACGGTGTGATAAGTAGTCATGAATAGTAAGAATCTGAGATTTTGATGGTGACAGATGTTGTAGCGCCGATTTGAAAAATCTCTTCGATTTTACTGGGTATGTAGACCTGGTAGAATACTTTCTACTGTGTATTAGCTCTGCATGTCAGAGTAACACCTCCCCCGCCCCCTGAGGAAGTTAACCATTCAGCATCCATGCCGCCAGATGAAGCCTCGCAAGATTCTGAGAGATCAGATCCAAAATTAGAGGCAAGGTTATGGGTGGTCACATCAAGAGGCTCTGAAGGTCTGCCTCGGGTGCGCTGGGATTATCAGAAATAATCTGGCTGATTCTTGTTTGATCTGCTTTATCATCCTTGGCAGGAGAGGAAGCAGGGGTATGCGTAGAATAGGCCTAAAATTCGGGACTAGAAATGCATCTTATTTGGCTCCTGGGCTTTTTATCCTTCCATTGAACAGGATTAATGATACTCTGTTGTCTTTTGTTGTGAACAGGACCATGCAAGTGAAACCCCTTCTGAGGGGATAGAGTGAATGTCTTCATGTTTTATGGAACTCTTATGACCATTTACAAATCATCTGCTTACAGTGTCTGCTAGCACACTGTGGATCCCAGGGAAGTGCATAGAGGTCAAGGTAATGTCATCTTTGATGGAGGAGCTGAGGCAAAGGAGACTCCCTTACAAATATCTGTGACGTCCACCCACCAATTCAGTGACTGGAGGACCTTGGTTGGGATGTATACTAACACATGCAGGTGATATTTGCTTGGTCAGTATACTGATCCCAATCAGCCCTGCACATTTCTCAGATGAAATCTCATATGTTGGGAGACAAAGATGCATGATGCCATGAGGCCTAGCCACCGGACGCACATTCTGACAGAGGTCAGTTGGTAGGCTTGGGAAGGGGGGCGAGGGGGAGAGGAATTATATAACTGGACCATTATTTAGAACCTTTCTGGAGCTAACTATGGTGGAGTCTAATACAGTTCCGGTGAGTTCTATTCTCTGAGAGACGATCAATACAGATTTTCCTTTGTTTGTTAATAGGTCCAGATGACAGAATAACTGAAGGATATGTTGACCGTTTTCCTCCACTTTTTGTGATGTCCCCCATACTTACACAGTGATCCAAGTACGAGAATAGCTGGGTACCCATTATTCTGAGGTAGGCTGCTACGACAGTTAGGCACTTTGTGAATACCTTGGGAGCTGCTGACAGTCCAAATGGTAGAACCCTGTATTGTCAATAATGGTTTCCTACCATCAACCTCAGAAAGTGCTTGTGGACCAGATGGATTGTGATGTGAATGCAGAGATTCTCACATAATCACTGACTCTAGTAGCTAGGGATTTATGGAAAAAAACAGCAAGTAGTGAGAAACTTGTGATAAAATCATGTGAGATGGCAACACTGTTAAGCTCTTTAAAGCTTATTGTAGCTTTCAAGAAACACAAGGAAAACTGATTTCAGTATGTCAGGATATGCTGAATAAAACATTAAATTAATTTACTTGACATACCAGAGTCCTTTTCTTTATAGTAAAAGCTGAACAAAACTATCAATTTTCACTGTCAGAGTGAAATTTAGTATTTTTGCAATTTCTTGAAAGATTATATAAATTCATATGTGATATTTCACATGCAGCCCTTTCATGATGCAAATTATGAAACATGATCTCAGGACAAGTTTATCATACATGTATGATATAAAATGTGTCCACTTCTACCACTTTAATCAACGTTTGACAGTGAAGAGACAATTTGGATTGTGGTGCATCTCTGTCCCAAGTATTATTACTAAATATAAATATTTAAATATAAACAAGTGTCCAAGACCTACAAGGAATTTTGAAAAATCACCCCATCTAACAGGAATGGTGTCAGAAATATGGCAATTTAAACAGCTAATACAGCCTCTGTGATATGGGGGGAGGGGGGGGGAACAATGCCATGAAGTATACAGCTGAGAGATTGTGGGACTACATATTGTTTTATTTAATACTAGGTAAAAAGTGACTTTTTGGAAAGTGCCTATAATGTCATCCCTAACATCTGTTGCTGAGGCAGTATGAGATAGTTACCCAGGATCTCAATGTCCAGTTACACATTGCTATGGAGGATGGTAACTGTGGACATGCCAATGTTACTGAAATATAATTTTGACAAAGTTTGTAAGCAAGTGGATTCACCAACCCACATTAGGTTCAGTTGTTTGGCATGGCTGGAATTAACATGGTGGAAAGCTATTGTTCAGATAGCACCATTCACTGCCAATTCTAGATGGGTTTCTGAGTGACAAGTATCAGGGATGGATGGATACAGTGTTATAAACAGCCTTTGACTAACTGCATTTGGTGCCCAACTTAAATACAGCTGCAAACCCTAATGTAACTAGACTACAAGACAAGATTCACTGGCTGTTTAAATATAAAAGAAATCCTTCCTATGCTTTTCCAAGTTACATTATTTCACTGCTTTTTGCAAAACAACCTTTCAGCAGTTAATGGCAGTGATACTACTTCATATTCATAGACCACCATAATTTGCCAGTCTTGCCTAACTGGAAGAAAAATACCTGTTTCTTTGCAATTGTTTCTTGCAATTTATTTAAGATACTCTACCAGAGAGACCTCAATATTGATGGAAAATGATATTAAATTATAATTTTTTGATGATAGCTCATTACAAACTTGTCTGCATCTTTACTGACTAATAAGACATGGCTACAAGTAGGTTATAGCCACAATACGTGAAAATTATAATACATAACTAGCTAAACTTAATATGTCACAAAATGTTCAGTCTAATCAAAGAAATTCCACGAGGTTTCTGTTTGTCTCCCAATGACAAGCAAATGCCAGGAAGATAACAACTCCTTAACCATGAACCCATGTTTATTACCCCTAAGAGTTTATACTATGAAAAACCTCGGCTACTCTTTAAAACACCAGGAAAAACATTTGTAGTTGGAAATATTTTAAGCCTTTTTTTATTTCTTAAATGTTTGTGAGATGCATACTTGCAAATACGTTAACCAAATGCTAAGCTCCTAATATCATTGCTACATAAATGGTAAAATGCTTTATGTACCAAGATGGACCTTGCTAACTAATCACTAATGTAAGAAGCTATTAAAATATAGGCTATTTATATTCAGGGGGGGAAATAATTAATTAATGGCAGTACTCAAGGAATTCTCACACCCAACTCAAGACGACAAGAATCATCATCTTTCTAAAAATTGTCACATAGAATCAACAACTTCATTAATAACTGTTTAAGCCAAAGACTTTGTTTTGAGAACAAAAAAACCCCCCAAAAAACAAAAACAAAAACAAAACAAAACAAAAAAACTTTTCTATAAAAACAGGAAGAGTTTCTGGAAACAATTTCATTTCCTGCTGAACTCCAATACCTTTATACATTAATAAACTACATATTCATAAGATGAAGAGGCCTTCTAAGGACAACCCATGGAAGTAAACTAACAGTGAAGGGGTGACAGCAACCAACTTTGAATCTAAATAAATCTGAAAGAGATAAGTTTTCCTATAATTTTATGAAAATAGGAAGAAGGGTATAAAACACACCCTCTGCTACCCTGCTCAAACATGGTACTCAATATAATTCATCCTGTCCATCTCTACAAGCAAGCTACCACAGACAGGTACGAAAGAGAAGACTCAAGAAGAAACAACCCCATGAAAACCTCACCAAGATTTCAGCATGGTTTGGTGAGAGAACATTAACTAAAACATTGCCAAGTGATTAGATTTAAAACTCTTTTAATGATTTTATTGGGATGTAAAAATGCTGCTGTAACTTTAAATATTAACAGTTTTTCCAGTTAATTACAAGATGGTTAAACCATGTATTCTCAGAGAGGAGACAGGGGCTAAACATTGGTAAACAGAAGAATAGTGGATTTAAGATTGTTGATATTTGTAACTGGTCTGTTTCAAGACAGCTCCTTACATGGCTTCTTCTAAATAGCTAATTTACATATTTTTGTTGATTTCCGAGGATTTAACTTAGATTGTTTACTATGGCCATCTATAAAACTGACTGGTTTTTATTAATAACTGGACAAGTCCCACCTGCCCTTAAATTGTTTTGCTCATACATAAACAGTTTTAGTATCTAATAAGATATTAAGAGTGAACTTACTGTAATTTTGGGAAACAATATAATTTTGTCTTAATTTAAGAGAAAAATGCTCCCCATAGGCGGTTTACTCTCAAGGGTGTAATTTCTTTTAAAAGCTCTCTACACAGACACAGCCCTGGTCTACACTACGAGTTTAGGTTGAATTTAACAGCGTTACATCAGTTTAACCCTGCACCCATCCACAAGACTAAGCCGTTTTTTTCGACTTAAAGGGCTCTTAAAATCAATTTCTGTACTCCTCCCCTGACGAAGGGATTAGCGCTGAAATCGACATCGCCGGGTCAAATTTGGGGTAGTGTGGACGCAATTCGACGGTATTGGCCTCCAGGAGCTATCCCAGAGTGCTCCATTGTGATGCACTAGCCAGTTACACATGAAAAGCCCCGGGAACTTTAGAATTTCATTTCCTGTTTGGCCAGCGTGGCGAACTCAGCAGCACTGGTGACCATGCAGTCCCCCCAGAATGTGTCTACGTTCCCCCTATCATCTTCATCCCTGAGGTTATCGCAGATTAGAAGGCAAAAAAAAAACGCACTCGTGATGACATGTTTTCCGAGCTCACGCAGACCTCCCGCACTGATAGGGCAGAGCGTAACGCATGGAGGCATTCAGTGGCAGAGCCAGGAAAGAATTGCTGTGTTTGCTTAACGGCAAAAGTATTATGCCTCGCTAGCGATCCTGCCCGAGCCAGGTCACTGTGTCAGCCTTGGGCGGGGGCATGACCACTTTGTGGGCAGGAAGGCCATAGATATAGACATTGCATTAGGTAGCTTCTGTAGCAAGAGAAAACATTCCTGTGCATTCAGCCAAGTCTGTGGCAAAAGAAGAGAAGCCCCGTAGTGTAGTGGTTATCACGTTCACCTAACACACGAAACGTCACCAGTTCGAAACCGGGCGGAAACAGAAAAAGGAACAGCGACCTGACTACCCTCCTGCATTTTTAGTCTTAGAACAGACCACGCTGTTAAATTTTACTTTGAATTATATCAATTATGAGTTAAATAATATGGAAGCGCGCTCTCAGTTACAGTCCCGGGTTCCTTACCCTTTCAGCTGCTCTGATAAATTAACATTTTTGTTAGGGGTGAGGGGAAATTTTCATGATGCCTTTTATAGGGACTAATGCTATCTAGGTCTATGAAATAATATTAATGTGGACCATAGAGTGCAATCCTTCGTTCTGGATTTGTCATTCCACAAGTTGAACTGCTCCTTACTACTGTCCAGGCTTCATGAGCCATGGGAGCAAGGGGTAGGCGCGACCGCGCAGTAATGCCGGCTGGGAGAGCAGGTCCGGTGGACAGGACCCCGGAAAAAAGGCACAAAACGATTGTCTGCCGTTGCTGGAGGAGGTGCCTGAAGCAACAGCAACACACAGACCCTTGTGCCCCTCCTCCCCCCCTGCCGCACCCCACACCCCTCCTGCACCTGACCCCCTGGTCTGAGCCCCCTGCTGCACCCTACACCCCGACCCCCTGCTGCACCCCTCACCCCTCCTGCACCCCAACCCCCTGCCCTGAGCCCCCGCCGCACCCCGCACCCTGCCCTGAGCCCCCTGCCGCACCCCTCCTGCACCCCAACCCCCTGCCGTACCCTGCACCCTGACCCCCCTGCCACACCCCACACCCCTCCTGCACCCGACCCCCTGGCCTGAGCCCCCTGCCGCACCCTACACCCCGACCCCCTGCCCTGAACCCCCTGCTGCACCCCTCACCCCTCCTGCACCTCACACCCCAACTCCCTGCCCTGAGCCCCCACCACACCCCACACCCCTCCTGTACCCCCTGGGGGCAGGGAGGGGGTGGAGTTGGGGTGGGGATTTTGGGGAAGGGGTGGGAAGAGGCGGGGCAGGGGCAGGGCCTCAAGGAAGGGGTGGAGTGGGGGCGGGGCCAAGGGGGGGGGGAGGGAGGTGTCAGTAATGCGGACCAATGTACTAATCCACATGTGGCCCTCATGTTCATTTGAGTTTGAGACCCCTGATCTATAGTAAAAGAGAATAAATAACCCCCAATATTGTGCGGGAGTCATTAGTTTAACAGCATCAGTTTTACTTTCAAAAATAGAAGATATCTTATCATGAACTTCTACTTACTCATCTTTGTCCAAAGTTTCCAGGTTATATGCCAACTGTTCAAAATAGTAATCCATCTGAAAACACTGCTCTAATTAATGCATGGCGAGGGATATAAAAAATGAATCAAAGGCTAATTTCAATAACAGAGCATAAACTCACTAGCTGCACAGTATGATGCATTCTGTATTTCTCTTCACTCTGATGGCGCTGCTGGAACTTTTCATTATGCTTTGCGATACAGATCTCCTGTAGAGACAAAATATTATCTATAAGGTATACATTCCAAATATCAACTTATAAAGGCATACTGTAATATTTTACAAACAGCACTAAGCATTAAAAAGTAAAATTGTTTAAGCAGTTATCATATAGAATCTAATTTAACTTTTGAATAAAAACACAAAACCTAAACAACTGTGTTAACACTGTTGTTGACTACCAGAGCATATATAGGTAGCAGCTACTAGCCAAGTCTAACACCATTACAGATCAGAGAGTCCTGTGGCACCTTTAAGACTAACAGATGTATTGGAGTATAAGCTTTCTTGGGTGAATGCCCACTTCGTCGGATGCATCCCCCTGCATCCGACGAAGTGGGCATTCACCCACAAAAGCTTATACTCCAATACATCCGTTAGTCTTAAAGGTGCCACAGGACTCCGTTGCTTTTTACAGATCCAGACTAACACGGCTACCCTTCTGATACTTGACACCATTACAGATGTAGCCCAACTCACTGACTTTTCAAAAAGTTGAGAGTGCACAACTGCTCATGCAACTCCATTTTAATTGACGTGAGCAATGACTGCTAGCATTCAAGCAAAATTAGATAATTATGTATTCAGCTAGACAACTGGCAACTCGCAAGTGCAAATTCCTAATTTCCATGTGTAATTGGTGACGGCACACACAAACATGGATGCTATTGTATCTACATTTCTGCACCTGCACCTTATTTTCCAAGAGTCATTTCTGACATGTCTAATTTAAAGAACTGATGAAAAAATGGCTCTTTAGCCATTACACTTACTGTGTTACATTACACACACACACACACACACACACACACACACAGTTACCTCACATTAATTACAGGAAGTTCTCACAATATTGTAAACTTAGCCAAACTCCAGTTGGATTATGCCCCTCCCTAAGGGGGAAGAGGCACTGAGTATGCTCATCCATTACAGACAAGGCACCATCACAGGCATCATCAAAGATTGTTGATTGATGGCTGAGGTCAAATCAACTGACACCTACAGTGGTGTTAGGAAGGCTCAATTAAGTCAAGAAAACAAAGAAATCAAAATGTCTAATGAAGACCAAAAATACAGCAGAAGCCTCACACTAACTCTTGAACTTTAAGAAGAAAGGAAAATCCTTTACAACAGAAATAAAAAAGGGAAAATGCTACATTCTCCTCGAAGAGGACCAGTGGGGATAGTGGTGGGCACAGAGGTAGGCAGAGTTTGTGTCCAGCCTCAACTGGCAATGTTATCTGAAAAATTTCAAAGAGCAGACACCCACATGGAAATACATGCAGGCAATACTCAAAGAAGAATGTAGGTTTATAATGGAATACCCTTCTCAACTTTAGCTATAGCAGTTGCTATTGGTATAGACTAACACTTTAAATTTTTAATCATTTCATTGGTCATGAAATGCCTGATTAATAGGACTGGAAATAAAATAAAGGCACTAGGCAGCAAAAGCTTCCTATAAACTAAACTTTGCAGACAACAACAATAAATTTAGAATGTGATAAATGACTTTCAGAAGCTGAGACTTTTTTAATGTTAGTTAATCTCTGTTTTGTTCTCTCTCGAACCTATTACCTTGGTTAAAAGATTATTGTAACTTTTTGGGCAAGGTACTGCATTTCTAAGCTAATATAGTTTAAGTTGTGACTAGTACGGTGAGGAGAAAAGAGAAATCAGAGAAAGAAAATGACAAAGGTTACTATACTTACAGATAATTCCTCAGACAAATGCACCAAAAAAGGCGTTTCACTTAAGAGCTGACAATCAAAACAAAACAAAAATGAAAGATGTTTCTAATGAGTCAGGCAAGTAAACAATTAGCATAAAACCTATAGTGAGCTCACTTTCTAGTGATCAAGAAATGACCCATTCTAATATTTTAGGCGCTATTTCTTTATATCTAAATAAAAATTCTGATTTGGAACTATTAAAATAAGACCTTTTAAATTTGAGGTGCTCATTAGAATGTTGCTCTGATGTTACTTGAGTAGGACTGAATTTACAAATTATCCACTTCCGTTTACCCCAATTTTAAAAGTTATTAAACTTAAATAAAGCCCTGAAGAGAGAGAGAGAGAGAGAGAGAGAGAGAGAGAGAGTAATTCAAGGTCTAAGATAAAAGACGCAAACATGAAAAGATGACTAAATGTTCAGCTTTTATTTTTAGTACAGTTGCCCTTTCTTTGGTTGTAAGAAGTGCTGATTATATGCTAATTAAAATAGGAATGCTTAAAGTTAAGATGCGAAAATAAATGATGGTATCACTGTAAGAAATCAAAGTCTTTGTTTCAATGCTCTTTAATTTAGAAATTAGATATTAACAGACTTAGCTAAAGATGCATGCTATTTGCATTTTACAGTTTTGTTTCAAAAAGCATATGGGAATAGCTCCAAAGAGCAGGCTTTTTTTTAAAATGGATTCTATAGTAACAGGTTCTCTCTCTTTAAATCACTGGGCTAATTTCTACAGTGATATCAAATTGTGCTTCTATTTCTTAAAAAAAAAAAAAAAAACCCCACAAACCTCAAGTTTACAAGTTATCTTCACTTTTTCTAACAAAAATCTGGTCAACCTTTTCAGCCTTTGTCACTTAATAAAACTACTTGATTAATACTAGCAAAAATGAACATATGTTGATTTTCTAACTTCCATTGTACTTTGCATTCATATTTAAATACAATTCATTAAAAAAAAATTCTTGCATGGGTTTGTACTCTACAGTAACACTGTTATAGGCAGAGATGGCCACACTACCTATAGTTAAGTTTGCCTAACACTTTCCATTAAAAGAACCAGTTTTCAGTTGCTTATAACTTTGCCAAATTTTAACAGTGAGTATAATTAACCAATTTACCAAGAGTTCTGGTAAATTCTACATCACTGGAAATTTTTAAATCAAGATTGGATTTTTTTTAAAGACCTGCTTTAGCTCAAAATAAATTATTCTGCGGAAGTTTTATTGCCTGTGTTATACAGGAGGTCAGAGTAGATGATCACAACTGAACATTATTTTTATTATTGAGCCTGCAATAAAAACCTACATAAATAAATTAATTTGGACATGTATGTGTGCATATTTATTTATTTTTCTTAAAGTTAATTAAGTATTTTAGGAAAAATTGTCAGAGTGGTCACCAGCAAGAATTGGTGGCCGCACTCCAAGACCACCAAAAATTTCTTGTGAGTCCTTGATCTAGAGCACTCACACATTGGAGCTGGGACTTCATATTTGACCGGGGGGGGGGGGGGGGGAGTGGAGGGAGGGGAGATCACCCTGGGAACAGAGAGATCTTTGCCTGTCATCATGAAAATCCACCCAAAATTTGGCCAAGTTATAAGCCTCTGAACATCACCTTTTGTAGGTGCTCAGTAGAGGTTATGGGGCATTTACAAAACTTTTTAAATATTTCACCTCCACTAAGCATGCTCCTCCCCCATAGAGCTCTGTGTCAGCCATACTGAGCAAGGCCTTTCCTGTAATTGTTCCTCCCAACTGCCAGGGTTCCCTGGACACTAGAACAGAGTGTGGCGGACGTGTCTTCTTTGATCTCAAACATTCCACTTGCTGGAATCCAGGCAGTATGGAGGAGAAGGAAATATCCTGAGGAAGAAGAGGGAAAGAGGTTGGGAGAGAGGCTTGATTTGCAGAAGTGTTAAGCACTGAACTGCAACTGAGGTCAATGGGCACTCTGCTTCAAGCATATAAAATGCTATCTGATGCCAAATACTCTGAAAAAAATCAAGTCCTAGAGTCTCAAACTGAGCACTCAAAATTAGTGGACAACGGTCAATTTTGTCCTTATTCTCTGTGCCTCAGTTCCCCAGCTTTAAAATCACATGACCTCACAGGTGTGTGAAGAAAAAATGACCAATGTTCATGAAGCACTCCAAATACTAAAGTGATGAGTGTGATGAGAAAAAAGTCCATGAGAAATTAAAAATTTGGCATTCAATGCAAGATTTGGATAGTGTGCAGTAAATAATGCATGAAGCCATAAGGATAAAAAGTAATATTGACTAACTATCCATTCAGTGAGAACCGTCCATCCCATGCACTGAATGAGGCAGAGGTCCTGTGAAAAAATTATGAGATCTTGTAGTTAAAGACAGTATTATAATACATACACATAAGGGGTCCAAATTAAGGTTGCAAAAGCATCCTTAATTCTGGCATTTCCAATCTTCTGAGTTCTTGACTTTGCAACTTTAATGTTCTTTTAAACAGTTTTTTTTTAAATATATATAATCTAATCTATCAGGATTGAGGGCCATCTGTTAAGGGTTGTGCAAACAATGATATTGTTACTTCCCAGGAGAGTTTGAAATCTTTAATCCAGCTTGTGATATTCTTACTGAATAGCACCTTACTCTACAAAATCTCACTTACTTTATCAGGACTCATTGGGGAGGTGAGGCACTATCTTAGTGAAAATGTATGGTTTCCTCTTGCACTAGTGGTTTTTCACTGATTGTGTGGAAATCCAAGCAGGCCCATGACAGGGGATAGGAAATCATTACTCCTGGTGCCTAAGACAGCTTCATTGGCCAACTGTTTTCCCAGCCTGCCTATGATAAGGAATAAGTTCCCCGAGCAAGGACTATTTCAGGATCTTTACAGCTGTTCACTTGTTCCAGGATGTGCTCCCAGAAGGTCATTTTCACACTTTCAGCCTCTCTCTTTCTAATGGCCTCCCCTCTTGATTTTTCTCTTATAAATCCAACTCCCTAGTACAATGGCTGTTTGTTTCAGACAATAAAAAAGAGGTTACTCACTTTGTGCAGTAACTGCAGTTCTTCAAGAGGTTGTGTCCCTATGGGTGTGCCACTTCAGGTGCTCATGTGCCTCTTGAGCCTTTGATTGGAGATTTTCACTTAGTGTCTACTAGGCCCACAAAAGCGCCTAATACCACCTCATGCCAGATACAGAGACTATATACGGGCATGCAGGCAAAGCACCCTCAGTTCCTTTCCCACCCAAACGTCCCCTAAGGAATAATCCAAAGCAGAGGGCAAGGAGGCTGGGTAGTGGAGCACCCATAGTGACACATCTCAAAAAACAATGGTTACTGCACAAAGTGAGTAACCTCTTTTTCTTGTCTGAGTAGCATCCTTATGGGTGCTCCACTTCAGGTGATTTCTGAGCAGCATCACCAGATGGAGGAGGGGGCTTCAGAATAGAGTCAGAACTGAAGATAGTACTGCAGAACCAAGTGCCGCAGCAGATCTGACAACATGAATCAGGGCACAATGTTTCAAAAACATATGTATTGAAGCCCACGTAGCAGCCCTATATATTTTAGATACTGGTACATTCTTCAGTAATGCCACAGATGTTGCCGGGGGGGGGGGGGGGGAGAAGGAGAACGCCCACAGCATCATAACAAGTGATAATACATCCAAGTATCCATCTTGATAATCTGAGTAGAGATTGAGAACCCCATGAATCTATCCGCAAAGGAAATGAAGAGCCTACGTGACTTCCTAAATTACTTGGTCATATCCAAATAGAAGGATAATACCCTGCTAACACCCAGGATATGTAAACAGGATTCCTGTAGTGAACTACGTGGCTTCAGGAAAAATACTTGTATATGAATGGGTTGATTAAGATGGAACTTCAATAGAATCTTAGGTAAGAATTTAGGGTGTGGATGTAAGGAGAACATGCCCTTAAAGAACACCATGAAGAGGGGGTGGGAGAAATCTGCCTTCATGGCTCCAATCTCTCTGACCCTATGGGCCGACGTGATAGCTGCTAAGAAGGCCATCTTCACAGATAAATGCAACAGAGAACAGGTTACTAGCGTTTGAATGGAGGTCTCATAAGATAACCGAGTACCAAGGTTGAGGTCCCAGGTCAAGGTAGGTTCCTAATCTGTGGACATTTCTAATCTGTCCCCAAACCCTTAGTAAACTAGACTATTCTGAGCGAGCAAATATGGAGAATCCTTCTACCAGAGAATGAAAGGCTGTTATTGCGGCCAAATGGACCTTAACTGAACTAACTCATAACCCTGATTTCTTTAGATCCAGTAGATAATCCAAGATGACAAAGTGGCACCGATGCAGGCAGGAGGCAGCAATGACAACACCAGTGGAAGAATCTCTTCCATTTCTGCAGTTAAGTAGTGCAGGTTGATCTCTTTCTACTACTCAGTAACACCTCTTGTACTTACTGAGAGAGCAGGAGGATTCTAGGTCCGTGAACCATCGAGGAGTCATGCCTTGAGGTGGAGAACCACTAGGCTGGGATGAAGCACGACCCACAACCTGTAACAGGAGATGAGGAACAGTTGGGAGCTTGAATGATGGTTGGACATATAGGTGAAGCAGGTAAGCATACCAAGCTTGTTTTGGCCATGTCGGCACTATAAGGATAACTCTCTCTGTCCTTGTTCATCACCCTTAGTATCAGTGGTGTTGGAGGAAATGCATAGAACAGACCCTTCTTCCAAAAAAGGCATCTCCCAAGGAGTGGTGGCCCAGACGCCTGCTTGAGCAGAAAAGAGGACACTGCCTGTTCCTGGAGGAGGTATTGACATCCATCTCTGGCAGTCCCTATTTTAGGAATATACTGTGGAGAACTTGAGTGTCCCATTCGTAATCCTGTGAAAAGTGTCTGCTGAGGACATCAACTGTGGCCTTCTGAATACGTGGGGAGGCAGAGTGCTAAAATTTGGAACTGATGAGCTACACACCAATTCCAGAGTTTCATGCCTTTGGCACACAGGGAGGGGGATCTTGCCCCTCCCTGCTTGTTGATATAGAGGATGCAGGATATATTGTCCATCAAGACCCTGATTCATTTACCCTGATGAGGGGTAAGAAATGAAGGCAAGTGTTCCTGACAGCCCTGAGCTCCAGCAGACTGATGTGAAGATTGATTTCTTGAGTTGTCCATTTGCCCTGAGTCATGAAGGTGTTGAGGTGGGTTCCCCATCCCAACAGTGATGCATCTGTTGTTAAAGTCATTTATGGGGTTGGGAAACAGAAAGGAACGCCCTGCACAGATGTTGAGTTGATCCTTTCACCAGTCTAAGGAGTTCCTCACTTGTAGAGGAACTGTCACCTTTCTGTCTAAGATGTGTCTGACTGGAGAATAGGTCATTCTGAGCCAACCTTAGAAGCAGCAAAGATGTAGCCTTGCATGATTGGTCACAAAGATGCAAGCTGCTATGTGTCCCAGGAACTGAAGACAGTTTTTTATTGTGGTTTAAGGGCTCCCCTGAATTGCCTGTACCAGACCTGACAAGATTATGAATCTAAGAGATGGTAAGCTCTGGCTGTCAACAAATCCAAGTATGTCCCTACAAACTGTATCTTCCATACAGGGGTTAATGGGGACTTTTTTACATTCAGCTGCAGACTCAACTCCTGGAACAGGCAAGGACCGTCTGGGTGGAAGATAGCACCACTTCATAGGAGCAGCCCTTGAGTAGCCAGTCATCGAAGTACAGGACACTTCTTGTCGGATATAAACAGCTGCTACTGCCAGGACTTTTGACAACACACTGGGGCCGAGGAAAGACCAAAGGGAAACGCTCGAGATTAGAAATGATCCTGACCTATAGTGAAGTGTAGGTATTTCCTGTGTGATGGGTATAGCATTATATGGAAATAGGCATCTTGTAGGTCGAGAGCCGAAAACCAATCCCCTTTCTCCAGTGAGGGAATTTCAGCTGCCAGAGTCACCATCCTGAACTTTTGAGACTTTCTGAACTTGTTTTAGAAGTCTTGGATCTAAGATTGGTCTCCACTCTCCGTCCTCCTTTGGCACAAGGAAATACTTCAAGTAAAATCCCTTACCGTTCTATGTTCCCTCTAAGCTGCCGCAGCTGCCCAGCAGGCTATCAAGTGCAATGCACTTCAGGTGCCCCTCCCCCTCTGCCATGCTGCTCCTGCCTTCTGACTTGGAGCTGCTCCCAGGAGCCTCCTGCTTGCTATGCAGAGCGGGGCGGGGGGAAGAGACGAGGTGTGCTGTTAGGGTGTCCCCCTCCCCCCACAACCCCTCTCCACAGAGCGGGGGGAACGTGACAGGGCTCAAGAGTGGGTCGGCGGGAGCTTGTTGGTGGCTGCTGCTGTGGCTGCTTTGAGTGCCGATCTACTTAAAAGGGCAACATACTTAAAGCGGCAACGCGTCTCTGTCTCACACACAGTGTACGTCTCAGTCTTTCACATTCACCTCCCAACATATACTTGTATTATTATTGTTGTTATTTCTTGACATTTCCTGCAATACACATATATTCTCTGTAATTTTATTGTTTGAGTGCTATTGTTTGAGTTTTTTGACTGGTCTATGCATTTCATAATTTTTATTTCTCTCCTACGATTAAATTTAAATCTTTGAGTAGTGAGTTCTAAAATGCCTAACCCATCCTGGCTGAAGTAATTATCTGTATGGTAACTTTTTAAAAATGTATATTATATCTATGTTTTTTGTTTCTACTGGTGGCGCACATCCGCACATTACCTCAATAATTTGATGCACATAAAATTCATTCCGCACATGGATGGGAAAAATTAAAGGGAACATTGTTGCCCTTGTGAGGCAGAGGAACCAGCTATGTTGCTCCTAATCGAAGGAGAGAGTTCACTTCTCGTCTCAATAAAAACTCAGAGAGGGGTCCCTGAATGATAGGGATGGGGGATGAAGTGGAGAGAATGATGTAAAATGGATGGTATAACTCGATGTTATGACCTCTATGACCCACTTGTCTGTAGTGACCCACCGCCAAGCATGTTGGAAATAGGCAAGGTGATCTCCAAAAGGGGGAAGGTGGGCTCATGGGCGCAGCTGTAAATCCAGACGTGCAGGAGGATTTGAACCATCAACTAATCCATTAAAACTGTTGCTTCAAGATGGCTGGGTCATCGTGGAGGATGATCATGCGGCCCTCTTTCTCTGAAATCTACGTCTCTTTCTAGCGGGAGGTATGGTGGATCTATCGAACCTTGAACACTGAATGGGATGTGATCTCTGGGCAGTTTAGTAGATAACAAACTTTTTCTTATTTGTAGGTGTATGTATATCCAGGGATCACAAAACAGCCCTAGAGTCCTTTAGCGTGCACAAGGAGTCACCCGTGGTTTCCAAGAACAGTTTACAACCGAAGGCAAGATCCCCCCCACAACGGTCTGCACTTTCCTCAGAAACCCCATTATATGGAGCCATGATGCCCTGCTCATAACCACAGCTGTGGAGATGGACCTGGCAGCAGTGTCTGCAGCACACCAACATGCTTGACAGGCAGTTATGGCCACCAAGTGGCCCTCAGATGATGGACTGGAATTGCTCCCTATGTTCTTGTGGCAGAAGTTCAATAAAAACTGTGACTCTGTTATAATGTGTAAAATTATATTTGGCTATGACCACCTGACAATTCGCGATCCTGAAATGCAGGGTTGCTGACAAAGAGGCCTTTCACCCAAAGAGATCCTGCCTTTTCTGGTCCTTATTATATGGGGTAGACCTAGAGAAGTGCTCCCTGCTCCACTTATTTACCACATCCACCATCTGGGAGTTAGGTGGCGGATGGGAGAACAAGAAGTCAGAAACCATAGGGGGAACATAATACTTCTTATCTGCCTATTTCCACATGGGTGGAACAGCGACAAGTGTCTGCCACCAGTCTTAGCCAGATCTACAAGTGCCTCAGTGATGGGTAACGCCACCCTGGAGGGGTTACTGACTACAAGATATCCAACAGTTTGTGCTGTGACTCACTGACCTCTTCAAGAGGAATTTGTCAGCTACCTTCTTTATGAGGTCTTGAAATTGTCAAAAATCATCAGCCATGGATGGTGGCAGAGGCATAACCAGGTGTTTGAGGGGTGACCTCCTTATCTACCCTAGCTTCCTGAACCTCAAACATCTGCTATGGGAGAGCTGGCTGGGGAGGAGAGGGCTGTACAACTCTGGCCTTCCTATGAAGAGTACCAGTGGTCTGGCAAATTGTTGATAGGCAGCCCAGAGATCCAAGTATGGACATTGGGGGTGAGAGGGCATACGGAAGTGGGAGTGGCATGAGGGGCCACCTTGATAATGACCCCAATCTTCCTTACGTCTTTCAGAGAATGGGATGATGAAGAGATATGTTGGAGAGGCCTGAACAGAAATAGAGGAGACCAACTGAAAGTATCTTCTCCTCCTCCATCTAATCCAAAGAGAGAGCACCCACCAAAAGTGATGGAGAATCCTGCAGTACTGGAGGACAGTAGTCTGTAGATCAGGGTCTCAGTACCAAGAGATGATCAGTACCCATGAGGAGTGGGGACTCTGGTTGTTACTGAGAGGTCCTTAGTATACCTTAATTCCTGTGCTATCAAATAGGGCATCGGTACCGACATAGTAGCCAAAGCCAATGGTGGGTGGCACCACTGCTTGCTTGGTGCCAAGAATGCTGCATGCATGGGTACCAATGGCTGGGCTGAACACACAGGTACCAATAGCTGGGTGAACTCGAGATCACCAGCCCCGAGTGTCTATGCTTGCCCTCCTGGCTGGTAGAGGGTACCAAGGCCCTGTTGGAGAGGTCTCTCTCCTTTGTGGTTGAGGTTTCAGAGACCGTAGATCTCCCTGGGACCTGGACCTTTTCAGAGCTGTCTCCTTAAGGTGAAAGTCTGCACTCCTCTTTTTGGAAGTCTTCCCTTTCTTAGGGGAAGCCTGTGGCATATGCCATCTAACATACAGCTTGTTTTCTGTAGTTTGGGGGGGAGGGGCAGCATCTGCATAGGCTCTAAGGCAGGGGTGGGCAAGCTATGGCCTGCAGGCTGGATCCGGCCCACGGAATTGCAACCTCCGTGGCGCCGCAGGCCCCGCACTGTTCCCAGAAGCGTCCGGCACCACGTCCCTGCGGCCCCTGGGGGAGAGGGGGCGGAGGGCTGAGTGTGCTGCCCTTGCCTGTAGGCACCATCCCCCGCAACTCCCATTGGCAGGGAACGGGGAACCACGGCCAATGGGCGCTTCGGGGGAGGTACCCACAGGCGAGGGCAATGCGCGGAGCCCTCTGCTCCCTCTTCCCCAGGGGCCGCAGTGCCGGCCACTTCCGGGAGCGGAGTGGGACCTGCACTGGCCCCGGTGCGTGCCGCTGCTACCCAGGAGCCGCTCCAGGTAAGATAGTGGTGACTGAAAAGCAGACAGTACCAAAAAAAAAAAAAAAAAAAGAAGTTAGCTAATATAAAGTATAAAGATAACTGCTTGGTGACTGTACTAACTCTTCAGCTGGTTTTCAAATTTAGTACACAGCAATGGATGAAAAAACTCAAGACTATCTCTAGTACTGTGATGTTTTATGTGATGTTTTACTTTCAATAATATATTCACTCATAAATAATGCATGTTCATATAATTGCATGGGCTTTAAGGGAACTACAAACAAGTCATTCAGAGAAATGAATGAATGTGCGTTTACCAAAATTTAACATATGACTTGAAAATGTAATCCATATTTGCAACAATTCTGCGTACGAATCACAACCGTTAATCTTTCAAGACAGATCATTAATATTAAAGAGATAATCCATACCGTAATTTAAATCTCTTCACATACTGATTACAAATTAAAGTTCCATGAAAAATTGTTGCTTCTCTACTCAAGTCTTTTGACTTTTTTTTAATTGGGGGGAAAAAAAACTAATTTTTCTTTAAAAGTCAATTTAATCTAATCTGGGAACTGAAACCCTGAAATGCCCTAATTGTAACATTGCATGGTGTCACTACAGGGCAGAGTTAAAGTTATTTCAGTGCTCTAAATTGTGAATTTCCACACTTCTAAGGGGACTGAAACCAAGCTGCCCAAAGGAAAGATAGTTGCCCCTATCAAAGCAGAGAAGATGACTGAGCAGCAGGTGAATGAAGACAGTGGCCATCTTTGCTAAGGGCAGCTTGTGGTCTCCATCCAACTGGGAACAATCAGAGATGGAAGCCATTTTGAGAAGGGCATCTTAATTGTGGGCAGACTATGTTCCACTGAATTGGGAATAACAGCTATTTTGAAAGAGGACAATTCTTGGTGGAATTCTCTGTAGAAGAACATTAGCCTCTACTAAAGGAGAAACTTTCAGTTGTGAAGAACAGAAGCAGCTACCAAAATAAACAAACGAATAAATAAATATCTTTAACTCTAACAAAAACTTCCTCAAAAACAAGGTTTCAGGACATTTTGATTATATTGGAAGTCTGAAGAGTCTGTTTTTCCATTATTAAGATTACTAGAGACCAAAAAAAGTATTAAAGGACCCATTTTTAACAGACTGATTTATAAATTATCTAAAATGAATTATGTGCTCAAAGTGTTGTAATTGTGGGGTACAGAACGAGGTTGAACTGTTGCAAAACTCTTCAGCCTTCACTGTGGAACTAAAACGGATACCTCCATAATTTTAAGGAGCATCAAAAACTTGGCATCTTATATCCCTTATCCCAGAACACTTATGTGCAGCTACTGTTCCTGAAGAGACCCAGTTTATTGGGTGTTGAGTCTCCCTGTGTGGACTCCCATCCAAGACTGGATGCCTCTGTGGTTTTACTAAAAAGGGGAAGTCTCTGTTAGAGAAGAATTGTACAATTTAATATTACCTTTTTATTTCTGAGGTAAGCTTTCTTGGCAGAAATGCGTCCACGCCTTGCTTCCAGCTGGCGGATTTTCTGTTGCAACTTCTGCAGCTCCTCTCTTTGTAAGTGTATAGATGTCGCCATATCTTCTTTTTCAAGCATGGCTTCCATACTTTCATAAGTATCATAATATACCACTTCATCTCTCTTCTCTGTTTAAAATGTCAGCAATAAAAGAAGTCAAATCAGTGTATGTGATTGACATAAAACACTAAGTTGGTGGGTTCTGTTTTTTTGTTTAACATTGAACCCTGAATTAGACAATGCGCAGGAAGAGCTGGTCTTGACAAAAATAACAGTTGAATGCCAACGTGTTAAAGGGGCACAACCTCCTAAGGCGCTACAGTTTAGCTAAAACATAAAAAGCCACATCAATTATGTACCTCCTGTTATTTTTATTGGCTCACACACCATTCTAAGAAACAATAACTGTAAGCATGAATTTGTGAAGGAAACATAACCCCATGCCACCACAACACTACGCCTCTGACAGCGTTTGAACTTAACTAACATGAGGGGAGAGTTTATGCTGCACAGTCATCTCATGTGATCTCCACTGTAAAGTTCAAGCTATATGGCCACTTCCTAGGGTTTCTGTTGTGTGACTCTTCTTCAGATATCTCATATATATACACACACCATGAAAGAGAAATTAGACAACATGATGATCCCAAGATTTCGCCCATCAGAAGGTTTCTGGGCTCCTAGTCACGGCTTCTGCTCACTGGAGGCAGGGTGAGTACCTCTGCTAGGCTTACCTTGAAGACACCACACTTAAGAGGACAATGACATTATCAAAAGTTTTATCACAACCTATCATTTTTAAATTTGTATTTCACACTATAGTCTCTCTTGCCTACAGTGGAGCACTAATGAATTCAAATGCTGTAATGAGTGTAATTGTTAACATTTGACCTCTAATCTCTTATCAAGGGGGGGGGGGGGAAATAAATAAATAAAGGTGATGAATCCTTCACTGTGAATGCCTGGGTAAGGGAGACACAAAGGCCTTCTAAACCCCTCTATATCCTCTGCTGCAGGCAGATCAAAGGAAGCTACCAGGAGTGGAGTTCAATGCTGGTGGCTCAAACAGGAAGGACAGTGAACATTTAGCACTGACCTTACTGCCAGTTGCCCATATTTCTCCTGCAGTCAGCCACCTCTCAGGAAAGCTGCTACTCTGGTTGCATACAACTCTAACTTCCTCCTACCCAGCTGTAGGATTCTTCTGGGGGAAGGGCTTCCCTCCTCCCTTCTATGAGGCTACCCATCTTAAAAGCAGTAGCCATTTACTGTGTTATATGCATGAAGCATCTTCTCCCTCCTGGTGCGGACTATATCCCCCCGCTAACAAACAGCAACTCAGAAGAAGAAAGTGATTCTAGCAAGTAAGGACAGAACTTCATAACTCTAAAATTAAAACAATGTACAAAAACCCCCACACTAGTCACTGAACCTAGCACTCACTTAGAAAAAAAAATTCAACAAAAAAAATTTAGCCATACATGTCACTGGATCACTATGAAAAATCAGCCTGCAAAATTTCATGTTTGAATCACCTAAAACTGTATTTTCTTAAGCAGCTATCAAAGAGAGAATCTGTGTGCAGGTTTCATTCTAAAATGAGGCAGAGTCATAAAACAGGATTTTACAAATGAACTGACAGACTCAATTACAGAGTGGATAAAAATCAATGATTTAAAAAAAAAATTAAAAAATGGTTTGTTTTGTTTGTTTTTTGGTAAAATGCTTTTTGAGGAAAAAACCTATCTAAAGATAGTTTTAAATAAGATACATTATAGCTCAAAGATATCTCATCATGGAATAGGGATTATAAATTCTAACTCTATAGTATGAGACAATATATTCATGTAATGTTTAAGAAAAGTTTTGTAAATGAGTTCTAATAGTTCATGGATTAGGGACCCCAATCTTATGGGGTTCCAGGAGTTTCATAGAATCATAACAGAGCAGATGTTGCAGGCAAATTGCTGGATAAAGTGTATGAAAGAGAAACTGAGCAGTGTGCAAAAGGTCTAGAGGGTAAAATTGCTAACCTGAGTCTTGATGGGTGGAGCAACGTCCACAATCATCCTGCTGTATGTGCCTGTGTGACAACAGAAGAAGGGAATGTCTTCCTTACAGAAACAATTGATACATCAGGAAATGCACTCCCAGCAGAATATTTACAAGAAGTAGCAGTAAAAGCTATTAAAAAAATCAAATGTCTAGTACACAGCTTGGTCACAGACAATGCTGCAAATGTATCCAAGATGAGAAGAAATTATTTAGAAGAGAGTCCCAAGCTAATAACATACGGTTGCAGTGCTCATTTGATGCACCTCCTAGCCAAAGACTTCAGTGTTCCAGAAATAAAGGCTAATGTTGTTGAAATTGCAAAATACTTCTGTAACAACCACTTTGCAGTAGCTGCTCTGAAAAAAGTGGGAAGAACCAAGCTAACTCTCCCACAAGACGTGCGATGGAACTCAGTAGTGGACTGTTTTGAGCACTATAACAAGAACTGGCCTAATCTGATGACAGTTTGTGAACAAAATTGTGAAAAAATAGATGGCACTGTCACAGCCAAAGTTCTCAACATTGGGCTTAAGAGAAATGTTGAACACATGCTGAGTACCCTGAAGCCTATTTCTGTAGCCTTGAACAAAATGCAGGGAAATAGCTGTTTTATTGCTGATGCTGTTGAAATTTGGAAGGAACTGAGTGATATCTTAAAGAGAGAAATATGCAATGACAGAGTTAAATTACAAGCACTAAAAAACAAATGGGACAAGCACTATCTCCAGCTCATTTTCTTGCAAATATTCTCAATACTCAATTCTCAGTACCAGGGTCAAACCTTAACTACCGAAGAAGAAGAGTTGGCTATGACATGGACATCCAGCAATCATCCCTCCATAATGCCAACTATAATAAACTTCAGAGCTAAGGGTGAACCATTCAAGAAATATATGTTTGCTGCTGCTGTTTTAAAGAAAGTCACACCAGTGAACTGGTGGAAGTCACTTAAGCACTTGGATTCAGAGACTGTTGAAGTGATAATCTCACTTTTAACACTAGTAGCTTCTTCTGCCAGTGTAGAAAGAATATTGTCTTCCTTTGGACGAATTCATTTCAAATTGAGAAATCATTTGGGACATGAAAAAGCAGGAAAGCTTGTTTTTCTTTTCCAGATTATGAACAAACAGGAAAACAAAGGTGAAGATGACTGAGTCAGCTGCAGAAGCCAATATTTTAAGTTTCTCATGTTGACCTGGCTGACACAGTCAATTTAATTTTTTTTTTAATATTTCATTTAACTATTTTAGTTAAAAACAATTTTAACAAAAACTAACCTTATTTTAAAAAACCTGACTGTTTAACTAAATTCAAAAATTCATATGCTTGTTTTGTTAAAATATTTATTAAATGTTTGTTGTTGAAGAAAAAAATCCAGAACACATAACGCTGTTGTTTTAGTTAAATAAAACAATTTAAATGTCTGTCTGGTGATGTTCTCCTCCTAATACAGCATGGCAAGAAAATCCTCCAAATATTAATGATTAACTTGTTGATTTGGAGATAGTTCACCTCCCAAATGACTTCAGAAATATCTGCTTCAATTACCTTTGGTAAATGAAATACCCAAACAATCATTCATTTTCTGATACAGCTGTAAAACTAATCTGAAAAGTTTTCAAAATAAATCACTTAAAAATGTATAGTGTGTACCTTAATGAAACCTACATCTATCTCCGAGTTGTGAAGAATGTGTATTAAGGTTATAACAACCAACAAGAATGCACTTTTATGTAGAAATCCATGATTAAATCGAGTCTTCCTGACTAGTGATTTAAATCAAATCCACCCTGCTCAATTACATCTTTAACAAGCATTTCAATGCTAAAACTGGGACATGCAAGAGTTTTCTTTAAAATATTTGTACATTTGCAGGTCCCCTTTCAATTCTATTGTGTCTTTCATCAGAAAAACACAAACTATTCTTTTTGGCCTTTAAAACATGTCTGTGAGGTTGGTAAGTACTGAACCTCTCTTATAACCTGAAACATGAAAAATATGCAAATTAAAATAATTCCTTTTCTGTTTAGTCCCACAACATTCAGACTTGCCAGATAAATTAAAATACTAAGCTAGCAGCCAACTCTCACATTATCTGTTGATGACATTCCATCCACCACAAATCCCTCAGCAGAGATGAAGCTGGCCTGTTTGGGTATGTTGTCCCTTTAAAAGCCTTAATTTACAGAATGTGAATTCAAGTACAGATCTTCTGTTGGTAACTCTAAAAGCCATCATCATGGGATTCCCTGTTTACTGTCTCAATAGCTACCAGAGCAACTGTGTTCCATTTACAAGTAAAACAATGTTTTTTCCCCTCCCTAACTACCAACCTGGACATTCAAACTAGGATTTTGAAGTAAAGTTGTGTTTTTTCTGGCTTTAGCATTATCAAAAGAAGATTTTCAGCCAGAATTTAGTCAATTCTGCCGATGCTGCAGAAATCAGAACAGAATCCAACTGCCTTCTCATGGCACTACAGAGTGAATGTAACTACCAGGAGTAAAAAGTAGTTCCAGCTTACAATGGTTACTAAAATGTACGTAGTACAGATCTGTTCCATAAGAAGAATGCTACTTTTCTGACCATAACTGTACTTTAAAGGAAGTAGGATTGATGATTCAATAAATACACCTCTATCCTGATATAACGCTGGCCTCGGGAGCCAAAAAATCTTACCGCGTTATAGGTGAAACCACGTTATATCGAACTTGCTTTGATCCGCCGGAGTGCACAGCCCTGCCCCCCCGGAGCGCTGCTTTACCGCGTTATATCTGAATTTGTGTTATATCGGGTCACGTTATATCGGGGTAGAGGTGTAGCAATTTTCTCTCTGAGTCAGTAGTAAATCGTGTGTGTTAGAGGTCACTGTACTTTGAGAGATGCCATGTTTCAGAGGAGATGCAGGATGGTCGTGACCACATGTGACTATTTAAAAATCCTATGGTATTTTTCACAAGAGTAACTGCACTAGTTCTGCTGGATAAATTCCAAATAGGTAGTTTCATTCTGCCTAACTAAAACTCCCCCATAATTTCAACTGAACCAGTTTTCTTTCAGTATTCTGTCCTAACTTGTGTGTAGTATTGCTGTACATTATTTAAAAACGCTAACTCCTAACACAGACTGTTGAGTTCAATAAAGTCTGTCAAACCCTTTAAGCTTTTTTGGATAAAGGCTTAAAATAAAAGTGTAATATTGTGAAATAAGAATATTTTTAAAACTTAAGCAGTGAGCTATGAAGAATTTTTTTGATTCAGTAATCATCTGAAAGTTTGCTTAAGTATACCATGACCAAAAAGTGATATATACTACTTTTACAGCAGGTCCACTATTCTTTTGGTAGAAAAGTTGGTAATAGTGGAATAATCTCAATACCCAAACTGAATTTAAGTACTGGTGACACTGTACCTCCACTCAGAGGTCCTTCAAATTACTCAGTGAACCTTCCAGACGTAAAAGTCAACATAACATTATAGTTTTGCTAATATTAATTCAAAGAAAACTGATTTAACTACTTCTTCCTCCTTTGTCTCTCTTACTAGATAGGTTCCCTTCTGGCTGCATGAAAGTAAACTATGCAGTGACATCAGGATCAAAACTAGAATCATATCCTAAATCAGTCTGTGAACAAAGAGTTATCTATTGAGCACTTACTCACGGCCTACAGAGAGCTGGCTAGGCTGACTGCTAAATTTCATTAAAAGACAGCTAAAAATGTATTAAGCTCTCTTTCTCTATGGGCTCAATTACAGTAATTGCCATAAGGATGTTATAGGATCACACATGTGAGAAGAGGCAGTCCACACTACTGTAAATGGGGGGAAAGGGGCCATGAGGTGCTGTCTCTCAAGATGTAACTCACAATATGAGCACATTTGAAATTTCTGCTCTACAGTGACTTTTCTGATGAACATTTCCTCCACAAGTCCTTTAGCACTGAGCCAGCATAGAAAGGTAACATCTGAGTAAAACTATAAGCATAAGAAAACCCAGGAAACCAGGCTGGACACAAACACACTAAATTTCCCTGCACCATCTCTATGAGTTGGTTTTAAATGATTTGTGAGCTACATCAGGTCTAGGGGCCACAGCTTGCGTATCCCTGATCTAAACTCTGTTACATGGGCAACATAAATGCTTCAAAATGTATCAAAACCTCAGCTAGCTGATTCTGATTTGCATGACGCCTCCTTGACAGCCACTTGCTACACTTAAACACTTATTTCAGAAATTTTGAGAGCAACAACTCCTGTAAGTTAGCCAAACCTGCAGTACACAAGAATATTTAGAAAATAATTCCTTCCTTTCTAGCCCTAATTTTTCCAAATATTGCATAAGACGTTAGGTATGTGATTCCAACTGAAGTTAAGGAGACAAAGCAATACATAAAGATTTTAAAATTTACCTCCTTCTCCCGGATGCAGATTCTAACGGATTTTCATTGTACTTATGTTCAAAGTCCTAAATCTTTACTTATTTAAAGAATGCTAAAATTGCTGATTCTAAGTTTTACAGTTCTAGTACTAGTACTGTCTTAGGTAACAAAGATTATGCACATAAAATGTGTACTGCACCTGACACTAGTCTTTTGATGCTTTCAAGTTGTGCGGTCAGCAGCAGCTCTTCATACTTCAAAATCTCAAACTGCACTTCATACAACTGAAGCTGTAGATCATAATAATCCGCTTCCAACTGGTCTAAATGGGCTATGGCTTCTGTACCACCTTGCAAACTCTGCATCTGAATGGAGGGAGGGGAAAAAAAGAAAAGTGAATAATACATGTCTACAGGATCCTAGTAAAACCAAGACCTAGATATTCATTTTTATGTTAAAAAAATTAAAACATGCGAAAAGTAGTTTTAAGAGAGACAGTTCAGGTTATTGTGAATATGGATAAACTGAATACTGTCAATGCTGTAGTCAATGCTGACTACTCTCACTTCAGATGTAATAGACAACGTATTTTCAGTATAGCACTAGGAGGTCTATAACATCAGGTTACAGTTTATGACTGCCCATTCTTTCAGGATGAGGAGAGTGAGGTACACCCCCAACTTCCTGTTTCTTCTGTTTCTGTATTTCATGTTTTTGTTTGTTTGTGTTTGTTTGTTTTTGTAGATAGAGCAATAGAGGTCTAATGTAACCATTTGGTACTGTGTTAGCTTAGATGCAAAAATGTTTTAAAATTGTTAGAGGCTGTTATACCAACAAAACCTAGAAAACTGAAGTTAAGATTGACAGTCTAGGTCACGGTGAACTAAAAAAAAAATGACTAGATGTATCTCTCTCTCTCTCTCTCTCTCAATGGGACAACAACTGAGGACTCTTCCAGCAAATAAAATGTAAATATTTTACTCCATGTTTTCCACTCTCACACACTATGTGGCTAACCTTCCTAGATGCAGACATAAAGTAGCATACCTGCCTAACCACAGGCTTTTGTGCCATTTCTCAGGCCTCCCTTCAAAATCTCAGGACATCCAGTGCTGCAGCAATGAACAGAAGAGAACATTAGATCCTTTTTAGTCAGGGAGAAAAGTTGATAGTTCTTGAGCCTCACTGCTTCGGGAGTAAAGTAAGAGAATAGAGAATTTTCCAGGTTTAAAACAATTATGTCAATTTTTCTGGTCATAGGTCAGAAAGGAACATATAAGACAAGGTTTCAGGAAACAGCCAAAATGAAAATTCCAAGCTTTTCCATTTCCCACAGTAGGCAAGTATGCATAGCAGCCAGATCCTGTTTGGCTGGAGAGTGGGGGTTGGAGTTCAGAACTGCACAGTCAACTGATATTGAAAGGAATCTCTCATCTGTTGCTGCATTTTATAGGAGAATCTAGCTCTGGATTTCTCTGGTTCTCCTTCCCACCTACCAGTCACTGCCAAAGCCAAACCTAAGTTCCTAACAAAATGAGTCCCTGCCAGCTTCTATGGAGTCTGGATCCCCTCCTAGCTGAGGCAGGAGAGAAAGACATTTTGGCTTCAGTTGGACACATTTTTCTAGTCTGCCCATCCCCTTTTCCTGAAGAAAGAGGATCCAGCTTCTATATTATAAATCCTCAACCAGGAAGTGGGGCCATCTAATGAGAAAATGCAAAACAAAGTAAAAGTTTTTCTTTGTTTTTTCAAATTAAAAAGAACAAAATTTTACCTGCCAGTAGATTTCAGTTATGGTCGTATCCTCAAGGATTAAAACTTCACTCTAATGAATAGTCAACCATAAATTGGCTTCCTAGATTTTACTGATTTGAAATGATCTTTAAAGAGATTTCTGAATTAATCTAGAAAAGCATGTTTCCACACAAGATTGAAACATGGAGTGGGCAAACATGGACTGGCACTTTGTCCAAAAAGGCATTACCTGTTTCCAAGTCATTGGCAACTTAGAAGAAAATGATCATAAACACTTAAGGATCAATATCCTAACAGATAAAGCAGAAGATGGGGTAGTAGTTGGTGTCTGCTATAGACCACCAGATCACACTATAGCAGTGTTTCCCAACCTTTTCCAGTCTAAGGTACACTTCAATAAAATGTGTGTGGGGCGTGCTAAAATTATTAAAAGAAAACTTACTTTTAATGAGAAATTTGAGCTTGCCTTGATGCACAGAGTCATTGAATCCTGGCAGGAAATGTGAACAATGCAACTTGGAGCTCTTGCTCCACCAATCTCAGACGCTCTCTTTGTTTTTGATGTAAGGCAGGCTTAAAAAAAAACTTAAGCAGGTACATTGTTGAAAACAGCAACAGAATGGAGATAGCACGGTGTGAGATTACTGGGTATTGATCTGCCACCATCAACCAGAATGAGTCCAAAGACATGTCACCAAACTTTACGTTAAAGTGCAGTCCATCCTTAATTTGGCAAGTTGCTCTTGAGCCATTTTTGTAAGATTCTTAGCACTTTCCATTGCAAAGGAACTCCAAGATCCAGTCCAAATCTTTTGTATAGGCTGAAGAAAAATATGACCTGAATTTTTCTTCCAGACCTTTCAGATGTTCAGAAATTACATTGACCAAAATACTCCCAGTAGGATCTGCCATCTTTGTGGGGGGAACATTTCTACTGTGACTTTAGCTACATTTTCCACCAGAGGGCTAACTTAGATCTAAACCCATGCAGTTTATCCATGCAGGAGAGAAGATTCTCATTTCTACCTTGCATTTTCCTGCTCACGTGGTGGTGGACTACATCAGCCAAATAAGCAAGTTTTGCACACCATTCCACATCAGAGATCAAGTCTGTATATGTGGATTCCTCCAAAGTTAAGAACAGTTTTAATTTGTCTCTCAGCTCATACAAATGAGCGAGAACTTTTCCATGGGAAAACCAGTGGATTTCTGTGTACAAAAGTAAACTCTGATTTTCTGCTGAAAAGGCAACATTTTAAAAAGACCGTGATTTTATTAAGTTCATTATCTTTCCTGCTCCATCTAGCATTAAAGAAAGTTCTTCTGGCAGTGTTTTGGCCCACAAGAGCTTCATGATACAGGAAACAGTGGGCCACCAGCACATCTAGTTTTGTTCATTGACCTTGCTTGAAAACCCCTTCACTTTGCCAGTCATGGAGGCAGCCCCATCTGTGCAAACCCTAAGACAATTTTTCTAGTGTAGTTCTCCCTCCTCAAGGTAGGCCGCTGTCATCCTGAAGATTTCCTCTCCCGTCATGTGACCTGGCAGTTGTTTACAGAATAAAAAATTCTCTTATACTATCAACATCAATGCACTTGATGTTAGCCAAGAGTTGAGCATGACCACTGATATCTGTTGATCCATCACTCTGCAATGCAAATTTTCCCCTTGATTTGTTTGAGCACAGTCTCAATATCAGCTGACATATCATCAATGTGGTGACATATCGCATTATCTGAAAGGGGAACTTTTGCGATCTCATTGACTGAATTTGCACTTAACATTACTCTCACCATTTCTTTGCATACTGATAAATTTTATTTGTCTGCATAAAGTCAAAGTTTTTCTGGCTTCACTACAAGTTCAGCAACCAAGCAGCTTGTTTCCAGCACTGTATCATGCACAAGTCCATGGGTCCAGTTCGAAGGCATCCAAGGGTGCTGAGGGAGTTGGCTGATATGTTTGCAGAGCCATTGGCCATTATCTTTGAAAAGTTGTGGCGATCAGGGGAGGTCCCAGATGACTAGAAAAAGGCAAATATAGTGCCCATATTTAAAAAAGGGAAGAAAGAGAACCCGGGGAACTACAAACCTGTCAGCCTCACTTTAGTCCCTGGCAAAATCATGGAGCAGGTCCTCAAGGAATCTATTTTGAAGCACTTGGAGGAGAGGAAGGTGATCAGGAACAGTCAACATAGATTCACTAAGGGCAAGTCATGCCTGACCAACCTGATTGCCTGCTATGATGAGATAACTGGCTCTGTGGATATGGGGAAAGCGGTGGACGTGATATATCTTGACTAGCAAAGCTTTTGATACGGTCGCCCCACACTATTCTTGCCAGCAAGTTAAAGTAGTATGGATTGGATGAATGGACTATAAGGTGGATAGAAAGCTGGCTAGATTGTTGGGCTCAATAAGTAGTGATCAATGGCTCGATGTCTAGTTGGCAGCCGGTATCAAGCGGAGTGCCCCAGGGGTTGGTCCTGGGGCCAGTTTTGTTCAACATCTTTATTAATGATCTGGATGATGGGATTAATTGCACCCTCAGCAAGTTTGCAGATGACACTAAGCTGGGGGGAGAGGTAGATACGCTGGAGGGTAAGGATAGGGTCCAGAGTGACCTAGACAAATTGGAGAATTGGGCCAAAAAAAACCTGATGAGGTTCAACAAGGACAAGTGCAGAGTCCTGCACTTAGGAAGGAAGAATCCCATGCACCGCTACAGGCTGGGGACCGACTGGCTAAGCAGCAGTTCTGCAAAAAAGGACCTGGGGATTACAGTGAACAAGAAGCTGGATATGAGTCAGCAGTGTGCCCTTGTTGCCAAGAAGGCCAATGGCATATTGGGCTGCATTAGTGGGAGCATTGCCAGCAGATCGAGGGAAGTGATTATTCCCCTCTATTCGGCACTGGTGAGGCCACATCTGGAGTATTGCGTCCAGTTTTGGGCCCCCCACTACAGAAGGGATGTTGACAAATTGGAAAGAGTCCAGTGGAGAGTAACGAAAATGATTAGGGGGCTGGGGAACATGACTTACGAGGAGAGGTTGAGGGAACTGGAGTTATTTAGTCTGCAGAAGAGAAGAGTGAGGGGGGATTTGATAGCAGCCTTCAACTACCTGAAGGGGGGTTCCAAAGAGGATGGATCTAGACTCTTCTCAGAGGTACCAGATGACAAAACAAGGAGTAATGGTCTCAAGTTGCAGTGAGGGAGGTTTAGGTTGGATATTAGGAAAAACTTTTTCACTAGGAGGGTGGTGAAGCACTGGAATGGGTTACCTAGGGAGGTGGTGGAATCTCCATCCTTAGAGGTTTTTAAGGCCCAGCTTGACAAAGCCCTGGGTGGGATGATTTAGTTGGTGTTGGTCCTGCTTTGAGTCTTCAATTCAAAATTCACCACAGTAACTTAACGGTTGATAAGAAAACATGGCTCCCACGTGATACCCCGCAAACAACAAGGTCATTTGAGCATAGTGTGATGTAGCATCTGCCTCGCGCAAGTACACCCAAAGAGCATCATCACAAATTGTAGTCTGGTTTTGACACTAACTAAAATAATTAGAATTCCCCCCACCCCACCCGTGCCTTTTCCAAAATTCCACGGCACACCAGCATGCTGAACGACACTGGTTGGGAAACACTGCACTAGAAAATAGGAAGACCAGTTCCTTAACCACTTATCATGGGGGACTTCAATCAGAGCAATATATATAACAAATCTCATGCTGCCAGTACAAAACATCCTTGGAATTTCTAAATATTACAGATGATACTTTCCTAACTCAAAACGTGTTGCATCCAACACAGGGGAATTCTATATTAGACATCATCTTGATGAATAAAGAGCAATTGATATCAGAACTAAAAATTAGTGGCAATATAGGTACGAGCGATCATGACTTGATCACATTAGTTACGTACAAAAATAATCAAGACCAAACTAATAATAGATATACTTGGTGCTTTAAAAAGGCCACTTTCACAAAGCTGAAAACAATTATGAGCCAAGTAGCTGGGAGAAAAAATTTAAACCAAAAAATATGAATAATAATTGGAAATTGTTTAAGACTGTTGTACTAAATGACCAAAAATCATAATTGAGAAAGAAGGCTAAAAGAGAAAGTTTAAAGAAAAAAAATTCAACCTGGTTTAAAGGGGAAGCGAAGGCAGCTATCAAAACACACACACACGGAAGTTGATAGTACTGAATATAGGAATTGATACAGGAAGCAAAAGGACACAAGGAGACGTCTATGGCCAGCACAGTAAAGGACAATGAGAAGAAGTGAATTAGGAACAGGAGAATCCTAACAATGTATTATGTGAATGAATAATAGTACTGGTCCATTACTAGAGGAAAATAGTGGACCTGTCAACAAAAAATGGTTCATTATTAGGGCTACAATTTTTTCAGGGAGGTCGCGGAAGTCACAGAATCTGTGACTTCCAGCAACCTCTATGACTTCAGCCTGCGGTGGTAGGGGGACCCCGCAGCTCCTGGCCGCCACAGGCGGTGGGGGCCCCAGGAGCTCCGAGCAACCCCCGCAGCTGCCTAGCCACTGCGGACCCCTTCGCTGAGCTCCCCATTTTATCATAGATATTTTTAGTAAAAATCATGGGCAAGTCACAGACTTCCATTACTTTTTCTTTATTGCCTGTGACCTGTCCGTGACTTTTTACTAAAAGTATCAGTGACAAAATCTTAGCCTTATTCATTATCTATACTGTAATATAATTGTAATGTAACTGTTGTTTTTCAAAATGCAAAGGATGAGCCAACTGGCTAAATCTGGAACCAGAGGGCCTTTGCCTCTGTGATCTATGCCCCCTTTTGGGGTAGTCCCACTGCCTTAGAGGACAGGAGGACTGCCTGAAGAAATGCTGCAAGCAGTAGTGGTGCTGTTGCTGCTGACTGTTATAGCAGTGTCTATACAGCTGGAGTATAAACTCCCAAGGAACATGAAGTAGCTTGGGAATCCTTAAAAGAGTGCAGGGTCTCGGTATTTTTTTAAAACAAAACCTGACCATCAAAAGGTAAGTTCTCAATGGTCTGCTGCACATTGGGTTAAATGACCATATTTTACAACCATCCCCCACCCTCCACCCACAGGTCACCGCTGATGCCATAGCTCTGGACAAGGCATCTGCCTCTTATAGCGCTGACTAACAAAGTATTGGCTACCATACAACCTTCAGCAATGAACACCTTAAATTCTTCCCCAGAGGCTTTCTGGCAACTTGTCTGCAAACTTATAGACGCCCAATTAAAAAGTCGTATTTAGAGAGCAACACCTGCTGGTTCGCAATGCACATCTGCAGAGAAGTATAATAAATCTTCCTTCCTATCACATCCATTCTTTTGGACTCTTGTCCTTAGGCATAGATGTATACCTTCTGTTGCACTCTGTCAATAGTTGCAGTTACCACAAGAGAGCTAGGGGTTGGGTGGGAATAGAAACCCTCCAAACCCTGCACAGGGAGGTAACGAAGTAGTAGAATTCCAGAGAGCCTTTTCATGCACCAAAAGAGCCTCACTGAGTGGAAGGGCTACCCTCCCTGGAGCCAATGGCTGGAAAATATCCAGTAGTTTCTGTGTATTCTTCTGCAGAAATTCAGCCTGGCCGCCTATGGTAGCAGCCATACACCTAAAGAGATCCTGATATGCTTTGAAGTCCTGGGACACAGAGGGAGAGGAGCAGCCTGGTAGAGTCACCCAGAGAGGACAAAGCAGCAGTTTGCTGCGCCAACAATGGATCTTGTTCTTGAACCCCAGGATCCAGTCAAGATAACACTGGAGGCCCACAAGGAAAAAAGGTTTACTAATCTTTTTAACTGTTTTTCTTTCAGGTGTGTTGCAAATGTCCATTCCACTCTTGGGTGTGCGCGCACCCCATGCAAAGTTGCCAGAATTTTTTCCCTCAGTGGTACCCAGAGGGGTGATTCGAGCACCCTCTGCTGCTGCTGCTGCACACCAGTGTCATTAGTATAAAAGGCCCAGCTGACCCTGAGAGCCTCTGTTCTGGAAACTCAATGTAGAGGAGGGCAAGTTGTGGAATGGACATGTGCAACACATCTCGCACAGTTATGAAAGATTAGCAACTATTCTTTCTTTGCATGATTGCACATGTGCATTCCACTCTTGGTGATTCCCAAGAAATAATATAGGAAGAGGGATTGGAGTCCACAGATTGTAGTACAGCTCCACCAAATTTGGCATCATCTCTAGAGTACTGGGTAGTTGTATATAGGAGAAGAAAGTGTGCACCGATGACCAGGATGCTGCTTCACAAATGTCCTGGAAAGGGATCTGCGGTAGGAATGCTGTTGAGGATGTGTGCGATCTTGTGGAGTGAGTAGTCAGCTTGTCTATTGGTGAAACATTTGCCAGATCATAACAAGCGCTGATACAGAAAGTCACTTATGACTAAATTCTCAGTGAGGAGATTGGAAGGCTTTTCATTCTATCCACTATAGCCATGAACAGTTTGATGGATCACCAAAACAGTTTGATCCTGTCTAAGTAGAACACCAGTGCTTGTTTAACATCCAAAGCGTGTAGCCACTGCTCGTCCCTATTTGTGTGTGGGTTGCATTAAAAAACGGTTAAGTAAACGGATTAAAGTAGTTTCAAATTTTAAACAATCAGAGGAAAAACTCAAGGTGATGGTGTGAGTACACCTTATCTTTAAAAAAGATTGTATACTATGGTTCAGAAGTGAGGGCATGCAGTTCAGAGACTCTTCTGGCAGATGTGATAGCAATTAGGAAAACCACCTTCCAGGAAAGGTGTAGTAAGGAGCATGTTGCTAAAGGCTCATATGGTGGTCTCGTAAGTCCAGACCAAGTTCAAGTCCCATGGAGGAACGGGCTCCATTAACTGAAGGTACAACCTTTACAGACCTTTAAGGAATCTGATCGCTATACCATTAGAAAAAACATACGAAGGTGGAAAGCTGATACTGCTGCCAAATGAACCTTGGCAGAGGAAACTGCTAAGCCTTGATGTTTTAGGTGCAACAGACAGTCAAGTATATGTTGGATGGACGAATGCATCAACAAGATGCTGATTTGACAAGCCCAGATAGAGAACCACTTCCATTTTGACAAGGAGGCGTCCTGTTGGAGGGGTTTCTAATTCTTAGTAAGACCTGGGAAACTTGCTCCGAGCAAGACTGTTCTCTCGAATTTAGCAATGGAGCTTCGAGGCCATTAGGTGAAGGGACTGCAGGTTCAGGTGGAGTAGCCAACCACAATCTTGGGAGATCAGATCCAGGTGCAATGGGAATGAGATTGGAGATATCACTGGAAAGTCGAGTAGAGTGGAGGAACCAGTGCTGGGGCTATTAATATAAACCAGGCATGATTCTACTTGATCTTTAATAGCACTCTGTAGGAGTGGGATCAGGAGGAAAGCATCGCTTTTCTGTCCAGGGTAGCAGGAAGGTATCTGTGATTGAGCCTGGACTGTGGCCTTGCAGGGAGCAGAAAGTTGTTTGCAAATAGATCAATCTGGGGAGTCACCCACTGCTGGAAAATTAATCTTGCTACATCCAGGCAAAAAGACTATTTGTGGTGTCTAGAAAATGACCTGCTCAGGTGGTCTGCTAGCTCATTCTGCAGCTGTGGAAAGTAAGAGGCCTTGAGGTTGATTGAATGGGCTATGCAAAAATTCCTACAGGTGAACTGCTTCAACGAAGGAGGGATGAGTGAGCTCCTCCCTGCCTATTGAGGTAAAACATAGCTGTGGTGTTGTCTGTAAGAACAAATGGGTTTTCCCCTCTGTTATGAGGTAGAAAAACCTGACAAGCAAGATGAATAGCCCTGAGTTCTCGGACATTGATATGAAAAGAGAGCTCCCACAAGGACCAAAGACCCGCAATCTGGAGGGGCCCCAGGTGGGCTCTCCACCCTAGAGCAGACTCATCTGACACCAGAGTCATTGAGGGTTCAGGAAGAGAACGCCTGCACAAATTATTGAGGATCCAGTCCCAATTCAGCAAAATCAGAACTCAATAGTATCGTGATTACAGTTCCCCAATGAAGATGGCTTGGCAAGTACACTGAATCCAGCCACATCTGGAGGGGCCTGAGGTGCAGCCTTGCATGTTGTACTACCTAAGAGCCATGTGCCCTAGGAGCCTCGTACCATTTTGGGCTGTTGTGATTACATGAAACTTGAGGTCTGTCACTAGAGATTGAACAGATTGGAATTCAGACTCTGGGAGAAATGCTCTGGACTGGGAAGAGACAAACACAACCCCTAAAAACTCCATCCTCTGTACCGGGCAAAGGGTATGTGACGTTGCACTCCATATGATTTTAGGAAAATATGCTAATGAGTGTGAATATAATGTAACTGGAATATGCTTCATGCAAAAGGTCTCTTGTAAGTTATCATTACAAAAGCTTATAATCTACTGAGTGTGGTCATCCTATTTGTATAAATGTATCATTCTTATATCTGAAACTAGAAATATGACATATAACTCTGAGGTCCTATTGTAATTATGCAAAGTGTGGGCCATTTATGGGGGTTTGGAATCTTGATGGCTTCCAACAACTAGGATAATTGGTTGTAAATGGCTCTGTTTACTTGCAAGCCTTCCTGTGAGTCAGGCCAGAAAGAATGAAGGCTTGGGGTCTCACAGGACATGTGACCATGTCACCTGGTAGTGGAATCCATCTTAAACCTGGTGCTTTTCCAGTTAGAAGGAGGGGTGTGGACCCAGAGAGACAAAAGATTCCTGCCTTGTGCCAAAGCTATATAAGGGGGTGGAACAGAACAAAAGAGGTTCCAGTCATGAGAAATCCCCTAGTTACCACCTGAGCTGGAGCTAACAAGAACTGTACCAGGGAAAGGATTGGGCCCAGACTAGGAAGGAGTCCAGTCTGTGAAAGAAGCTTATTGGATCATCTCTGAGGGTCAGATTTTATCTGTAATCAGTTTTTTAATGTGTTAGGCTTAGACTTGCGTGTTTTGTTTTATTTTGCTTGGTAACTTACTTTGTTCTGTCTGTTATTACTTGAAACCACTTAAATCCTACTTTTTATACTTAATAAAATCACTTTTAGCTTATTAATTAACCCAGAGTAAGTAATTAATACCTGAGGGAACAAACAGCTGTGCATATCTAGCAGTGTTATAGAGGGCAGACAGTTTATGAGTTTACCCTGTATAAGCTTTATACAGAGTAAAACTGATTTATTTGGGGTTTGGATCCCATTGGGAGCTGGGTGTCTGGATGCTAGAGACAGGAACACTTGCTAAGCCATTTTCAGTGAAGTCTGCAGCTCCGGGGGCGTGGTTCAGACCCTGGATCTGTACTGCAGATTAGCGTATCTGGCTCAACAAGACAGGGATCTGAAGTCCCAAGCTGGCAGGGAAAACGGGTTCAGAGATAGTCTCAGCACATCAGGTGACAGTCCAAGGGGGTCTCTGTGACCGAACCTGTCACAGGGTAGACTCGTCTGCATTGATCAACAGGTCTAGGGCCTTGAATGTTGACTGAATGAGTCGAATACTGAACGTAGCCTGAGCTTTGGATGGGCCCCTGACTAGCCAATTGTCCAAGGGTAGACCTGCACTCCTTGTCTCCTCAGGTACGATGCCACCAGGGCCATACATTTTGTGAGCATCCAAGGAGCTGCAGACTGGACAAACAGAACCATTGTTAACTTGAAATGTGAGTGCTTCACTATGAATCTGATGAACCTTCTGTGCCCTTGGTATATTGACACATGAAAGTAGGCGTCTCTTAAATCAAGGGTGGTGTACCAGTCTCCAGAGAGGGAACAATGGATCCCAGAATGACCATGCAAAACTTTATCTTTTTGAGATAGTTGTTCAGCTGATGCAGGTCTAAGAGAGGACTCCGGCCTCCCTTTGCTTTTGGGATTAGAAAATAACGGGAGTAGAAACCCTTCCCTCTTCAATTCTGGTGAACTTCTTCTATGGCTCCCACTTGAAGGAGATATTGAACCTCCTGGACCAGAAGTTCTTCGTGAGAGGTGTCCCAAAAGGGGAGGGGAGCCGCACACAGAGGAGGAGTAGAAATAAACTAGAGGCTGTATCCCACTTCTGCAGTGCTCAACACCCAAGGATCCATGGTGATACGGGACCAACTACTGAAGAAATGGGAAAGATGGTTTGCAAACAAAGTAAAAGGGGTCTGGCTTTCTGGGAACTGACACTATGTCCTCAAGCATTCCATCAAAATGGCTTCTTAGAACCCCCTGGATGTGTAGGTGGGGAAGGCATTGATGCAAAGGTAGAAGGACACGGTGGCCTACACCTATAACCTCTACTCTTTTCCCTGAAGGTCCTGTCGGACAGCCAGAGCAAAATACTGGAGGGGATGCTGAGGCCTGAAGTGCTTCCTGGCAGGGCTAGGGTGCACAACCCAAGGGACTTCAGTGCTACCCTTGAGTCCTTTAACCCATGGAACTTAGCTGCGAAAAAAATTAGAATCCCTCAAAGGGCAAATCCTGAAAGTCTGTTGGACCTCCTGTGGGAGCCCAGAGGACTGCAACCAGGAGCTCCTATGCATGGCCACTGCTGAAGCAATGGATCTGGCAGCCAACCCAGCTGCATCCAGAGCAGCTTGCAGCACAGCCCTCGCCACCAATTCTCCCTCATCTACTAGCAAGAAGAACTCCTGCCTCGCATCTTCTGACAGCATGTCTTCACTTTTTTTTTTTTTTTTTTTTTTTTTTTTTGTCTTTTGATTTTGGGTTGTGCCCTGATGTCCCTGCCCTTTCCTTTCATTGGCAGCAGATATTACCAGGGACCCCAGGGGTGTTGGGAGAAAAGGAACGCCTGGGCGGGTATGTAATACTTGCACTTGGCCCTTTCTGAAGTGGGAGTAAGGGATGCAGGGGTCTGCCACAGCCCCTTAACTGGATCCATAATGGCCTCACTGAGGGGAAGGGCCACTTTGGAAGGACCTGCAGTGTCTAAAATACTGACCAAGCTATGAGAGGATTCTTTTACTTCTTCCACCTGTATGCCCAGACTGAAGGCAACCCTCTTTAATGATTGTTGTTGCCTCCCCAAGATGACACATGCCCCCTCATGAGACTGCCTCATCAGGGGAGAAGGAAAAGGAGGCCAGCACTGGTTGTGGATGCTCTTCCTCCATTTCTCGATCTGCAAGGTACTGTTGAGCTGGCTCTTGATGTCTGGTGCCAGGCTCAGTACCAGAGTCAGGAACAGGTGCTGGCCGGAGGGTAGGTGCCACACACCTTTCTAAGGCCACAAAAACAGGAAACAGGGAGAAAGCCCCACTGATTCCAAAAAGGCCACTGGACAAGTGAAGGTGCCCAGTCACCACCTAGTCAACCATTTGATGGTATTCCTGTGACAGGATCCATGGAAGGGTAGAAGTGTCTGGAGGAGAGGTAACAAGAATGGCTCTGAGGGTGGGAAACGTAGGAGCCACCCTCCAATTTGGAAAAAGATTCTCCTTCCACTGACCACACGGGCTCAGATCCAGATGGTGCCAGCAATCAATGCCAAGGTGGAGAGGCCTGCAGAGAAGCAAGCATCATGGGTTTTCCCTTTGACGGTACCAACAGGTAAGACATTGGGATACACGAGGCTGGCACGGTACCAAGCACTGTAGCAATCCTGCTGTTTCACCTGTATCCAATAGCATTAACTCTTTTATTGGCACCAACAGGGTCAGGAGGTCACTAGCAGCCACAAACGCCTCTGGCATGGTCGGTACCGAGAGAGTATCAGTACAGTGCAGTGCCACAGATGTGGAAGGAGTTCCTTCTAGCTCCGGATTTGATGGAAAATGCCTCCACGCCGGAGTCAACAGTGCAGTCTTCTGTGATACCAAAGCAGAGGAGTGCTTAGACTTAGACCACACACTATTTGTAACCCCGTGTCTAGCAGATTTTCAGCAAGCCATCTTCAGCACTGGGGATGGTGAATTGTGTCGGGATTCAGGCACAGTAGGAGATGCACTCCTTACCAACGCAAGGCATTCAGTGCCAAATCTGACCGACTTGGCTCAGATGGAAGTTTCAAGGTCACCTCAATGAGTAGAAACTTTAGCCTGTTTCACGGTCTCTCTTTATGTAAGGCTTAAAGTTTCTGCAAATTTGGCAATGCTCCCCAATATGAGCTTCCTCAAGGAACTTCAAGCAACTTGAATGCGAGTCGCTCACAGACATACCCTTATTGCAGGAAACACAGGGTTTGAAGCCCAGTGACCAAGGCATCCCTCAGCACTGGGAATCGACCAAAACCCTCAGGTGGGGTAAAAACCTAACTAACACTAATAACCTTATTAACACTAAACTATTTACAATAAAATACAAGAGACCAGTCCACAGAGTACTTGTAAAAGCAAGATGAGCAGTTCCAGCAACCATCACTAAAGAAAAATTTTCTGGCAAGTATGAGTAGTGCGCAAGCACAGCCAAGAGTGGAATGCATATGTGCAACCACTTGAAGAATCAATGATCTGGAGGATGGCATGGACTGCACACTCAACAAGTTTGCAGATGACGCTAAACTGGGAGTGGTAGATACACTGGAGGGTAGGGATAGGATATAGAGGGACCTAGACAAATTTAGAGGATTGGGCCAAAAGAAATCTGATGAGGTTCAACAAGGACAAGGACGAGTGCAGAGTCCTGCACTGAGGGCAGAAGAATCCCATGCACTGCTACAGACTAGGGACCGAATGGCTAGACAGCAGTTCTTCAGAAAAGGACCTACGGGTTACAGTGGACGAGAAGCTGGATATGAGTCAACAGTGTGCCCTTGTTGCCAAGAAGACTAACAACATTTTGGGCTGGATAAGTAGGGACATTAAAAATCTGTATTGAAGTGTGCTGTACATGTTTTCATGGAAAGATCAACTCATGCTTAAGAGCTTGGGGGGGACATCCAATCTTTTCTAGAAGCACAAATAATCCACTTCTACTGACAAGGTCAAAAGCCTTTGTGAGATCAACGAAGGCTATGTAAAGAGGCTTTTTTTGTTCTCTGCATTTCTCTTGTAGTTGTCTCAGTATAGGGCAACTAAAATTACATTTCAAGGATGTGTGCAAGTGAGACCTCAAGAAATGGACATGGATGTGGACAACTGGGAAGATCACACTCAAGACCGCAGCCTTTGGAGACAAGAGCTAAACAAAGGTCTCCGGAGTTATGAGAGGAAGCAGTTCAGCTTAGAAGAGGAGAAAAGAGCTCGCATAAGGCAGAGCCTAAAGGGTTGAAATATCTTTAAATGTAACAGATTCGGCAGCGATTGTCTCTCTCGAGTGGGTCTCTTCAGCCACATCCGCAGGTGCCATAAAACTGAGTAAATTCTTTACCTTTCAGGACCGCATACCCATAGTCTCTCAAGACTGAAAGATGCCTACTAATTCGCAGTTGCAGTGTTTCACTACAATATAAATGTGTAGAACCTAACTTCTCTGTAAGAGATGCTCTAGTCATATCAGGCTGCTAATTATATATACACAAATTTATTAAGTAAATATACAGTAAAAATGTTTGAAATAAATTTTATAATGTTTAATATTCTGAATACTTGATTAGCAGTGAGATGGTTTTACAGGTAAATAACATAGAATACAAGGTCAGAAGGGACCACTGTGATTATCTGGTCTGACCTGCATAACACAGACTATAGAATTTCCCTGAATTAATTCCTGTTTGAACTAGAGCATATCTTTCAGAAAAAAACCCAGTCTTGATTGAAAAATCTCCAGTGATGGAGAATTCACCTCAACCCTTAAATTGCTATATGATTAATTACCCTCACTATTAAAAATGTGCGCCTTATTTCTAGTCTGAATTTGTCTAGCTTCAGCTTTCAGTCATTGGATCTTGCTATACTTTTGTCTGCTTGATTGAAGAGCCCGTTATCAAAGTTGTACTTCCCATGTAGGTACTCGGACTCTGATCAAGTCACCTCTTACCCTTTTCTTTGTTAAACTAAACAGGCTGAGCTCCTTGTATCTATTGATACAAGGCACATTTTCAAGTCCTTTAATCATCCTCGTGGAGCCCACTCCATTTTATCAATACCCTTCTTGAATTGACACAGTATTCCAACAGCGGTCACACAAGTGCCAGATAGATGTAATATACAACTGCCCTACTCCGCTCAAGGTTCCTCATTTTCCCAAGGATCATAAGTCCCCACAGCATCGTACTGGAGACTTATGTTCACCTGATTATTCACCATGACCCTAACCCTAACCCCTATCCCCAGGACCTTTTCAGAATCATTTTGTCCTGGGATAATGCCTGTCAACATGGGGGACTCTAATTATATCACATAAGAACATAAGAACATAAGAAAGGCCGTACTGGGTCAGACCAAAGGTCCATCTAGCCCAGTATCTGTCTACCGACAGTGGCCAATGCCAGGTGCCCCAGAGGGAGTGAACCTAACAGGCAATGATCAAGTGATCTCTCTCCTGCCATCCATCTCCATCCTCTGACGAACAGAGGCTAGGGACACCATTCTTACCCATCCTGGCTAATAGCCATTTATGGACTTAGCCACCATGAATTTATCCAGTCCCCTTTTAAACATTGTTATAGTCCTAGCCTTCACAACCTCCTCAGGTAAGGAGTTCCACAAGTTGACTGTGCGCTGCGTGAAGAAGAACTTCCTTTTATTTGTTTTAAACCTGCTGCCTATTAATTTCTTTTGGTGACCCCTAGTTCTTGTATTATGGGAATAAGTAAATAACTTTTCCTTATCCACTTTCTCAACATCACTCATGATTTTATATACCTCTATCATGTCCCCTCTTAGTCTTCTCTTTTCCAAACTGAAGAGTCCTAGCCTCTTTAATCTTTCCTCATATGGGACCCTCTCTAAACCCTTAATCATTTTAGTTGCTCTTTTCTGAACCTTTTCTAGTGCTAGAATATCTTTTTTGAGGTGAGGAGACCACATCTGTACACAGTATTCGAGATGTGGGCGAACCATGGATTTATATAAGGGCAATAATATATTCTCAGTCTTATTCACCTTCCTTGAAGTGTTCATTAACTGAGTACTGTATCACCTGTTCCATTATTTTCTTGGAATCGGTGTCAGTCTGACAGGCGCGGTCATCCCACTTACCCTTTTTAAATACTGGGAGAATATTAGCTTTTTTCCCCTAGTGTTCTGAGAGGTATTGAAAATTAGCATTAATGGTCTAGTGAACTCCTTTGCCAGCTGTTTTAAAACTGTGGGATGCAAGTAATGTAAACCTGCTGATTTTAAAAATATCTAAGTTTAGTAGCTGCTGTTTTTAATATCCCCCTGAACTACTATTGGAGTAGAAAGTGTTTCATCCTCATATATGGCTATATCTGGCTTTTTTCAAATTCAGAACAGATATTTATTGAACACTTTTTTTTTTTTTGGCCTTTTCTGTATTATTTTTCTTAGATGCAGGTGTGTATTTCATGTTGGTGCGCATGCACACCCGGCGCACTGAAGCCAGAGAATTTTGCCTAGCAGTACCCATAGGGGTTGCGCTCGTGGCCCTAGCTTCTCCCTGGCCATATGAGGGCAGCACTGCCTCGAACCCCTTCACTTCCTTCTTCATGGATGGAGATGGAGCTTGGTATAGTGTTTTCACCTCACATTTTTAGTCTGTTTTCTGAGGGTTATTTCCTCTAGATCAGTGGTTCTCAACCCACAGCCCACTTGTGGCCCAGTCAGCCCACAGCTGCGGTGTATGTGACATCCTCAAGGCCATACAGGTAGTGTATATATATTGTATGGATGCAGCCCACATAGGATAGAGAGAGCTGCATCTGCGGCCCACAATGATAAGTAAGTTGAGAACCACTGCTCTAGGTAATAGTTAGTAGTACCTTAGGTTTAGTTTAGTGTTATCATAGTGTTGTTTATAGTAGCTGGGTGCCATGTGTGTTGCCTTTACCAGGGTTCAAGCATTGTCTGTCGTGGGGGGGGACGGACCATCCCCGATAATGATCCCCACATGAGGTGCTTTTGTCTTGGCGATGGGCACATTAAAGAATGGTGTGCCATATATAAGTCGTTCAAAAGAGGACTTAGGTGGCGAGGGACTTATGGCTGAAGCAGCACCTTCTGGAGCAGGCCATGAAGCCCACTTTGGCACCGAGGCCCTTGTCTGATTGGCAGTCGCCTTTAGAACTAAGAAGTGATGCTGCTCCACATTCAGACCCTGTTGTTTCCCCTAAGAGGAAAAGGAGTCATTCTCCCTCTTCTGGTGCAGTGAGGAAGAGATCCCATAAGACTAATCAGGACTGCTCCAGGGCTTAGGAAGACTCTTCCTCATCTTCTAAGAGGAGTGCTGACTGGCATCAGACTCCTTCTGGCACGCTGAATGGAGCAGTCCATCTAACTGCTTCCAGGTACCGGGCCGAGATCAGTGAGAGCCCATACCATTGATTCCAGTTCCAGCCGTGGGCATCCTTAGAGTCCAGTACAAATGATGCCAGCACCAGTGCCGACTATCACCACACTGGTGGTGTATCAGGACGCTTTAGAGCTGCTTTACCTCTTAGTCCCTGTCTTTCCACTACTTCAGGAGTTTTCTGGTGCTGTAGTTTCTAAGGCTCTTGGTAACTTTTGGCTGTGTTGCAGAGGTGCCAGGTTCATCAGCACTGCAATTCACACCACTGGTATCCCTGCTGTGGAACTGAGGCCGACACTGGGCCTGGCACTGAAGACCCCCTTGGTGCGGGTGTGCCTTTTGGCACCATCACTGCCATGGCAGCAGGTACTGACCTTGGCCTCAGTGCTGGTGCCTCCTCTGGTACCAGGTGGGAGTGTCTTGCTCAGTACTGCCAGTGCAGATTCCCTGTTCCTCTTTGACAGTGATGCTGTCCCTGTTTTGAGATTCAGATGAGTCCGATGATGTATTTGGTCCATCGGGGCTGACTCCCCCACTGTCACCAGAGAATCTCTGGGACTCCTTGAGATCCATATTGGGGTCATCCTCCAGTTCATTGCCACCCGTTAGGCGCCAAAGACCATCCTAAGATTACCATTGGTACTGGGATTAGCATTGTTCCCGCTGGCAGGACAGGGGCTCTTGGTTTGGGGTCTTTTGGCCACCAATGCCATGTCCATTTGTCCAGTGGCCTCCTGGGAATCCCTGAAATGCTCCTTGGTCTTTGAGGTCCCATTCTTTGGCCCGCTCCAGAGCAAGATCGTCTGTCCCATTGGTGTCTCCCGTTTCTGAATCACCTCATCTAAAAGTGACGGCTGAATGGATCAAATTCAATAGGACAAATGCAAAGTACTCCACTTAGGAAGGAACAGTTAATTGCACATGTACAAAATGGGAAATGACTGCCTAGGACAGATTACTGCAGAAAGAGATCTGGGAGTCATAGTGGGTCACAAACTAAATATGACTCAACAGTGTAACACTTGCAAAAAAAAAAAAAAAAAAAGCAAACATTCGGGGACGTATTAACAGGAGTGTTGTAAGCAAGACACAAGAAGTGATTCTTCCATTCTACTCCGTGCTGATATGGCATCAGCTGGAGTATTGTGTCCAGTTCTGGGTGCCACATTTCAAGAAAGATCTGGACAAATTGGAGAAAGTCCAGAGAAGAGCAACAAAAACGATTAAAGGTCTAGAAAACATGACCTATGAGGGAAGATTAAACCCAATTTTTTCAGTCTGGAGAAGAGAAGACTGAGAGGGGACCTGATAAGAGTTTTCAAGTACATAAAAGGTTGTTACAAGGAGGAGGGAGAAAAATTGTATAAACTTTTAATGTAAACAGTTTAAAGGAAAAATATACTGTGTAGTTGTCTCAGTGAGAAGATCATGTTGTTAGATCTTTCAGCTTTGAAGCCGCACTGTGATTCAGAATAGATTCTGTCTGCAACGGTCTGAAGTCTGTTCAAGACAACTCGGGCAAAGGCTTTTCCCATAATGCTAAGAAGGGAAATGCCATGATATGTTGACATCTCTCATTTCTTGGGGTACTTCGCCTTCTTTCCAGTACAGGCAGAGCAACTCATGAAGATGTTGCAGTACAATAGGTTTTACGCATTTTATGATCTCTTATGGTATACAGTCTTTTCCGGCAGCCTTTCCATCAGGGAAGCCATCTATGGCAAGGCTAAGCTCCTTGACAGCTGGTTCATCATTGAGTTGGTTCATACAGGCAGGCTTTCGATGGCGTTGACAGCTGCATCCGTAACAATATTTTCATGAGAGTAAAGTTCAGAGTAGTTTTCAACCCATCGATCCAACTGCTTGGTGCAGTCATTGATTGTTTCCCCTGTTGTTGATTTCAATGGGGCTGTCTTCTTTGAAGTAGGACCCAAGGCTTTCTTGATCCTATAATACATGTTTCTAATGTTGCCTGCATCAGCTGCTACTTGGATGCTTTCACATAAATGCAGCCAATAGTCACTTGTGCAGCGTCAAGCAGTTTGTTGTACCCTGGTTCTTGCCACTCTCAATGCTTGTAAGGTTTTTTTAATTTGGGTCTCTCTTGTAGTTGATTTGGGCTGTGCATCTGGCCTCCATGACTGGTGTCAACACACTGGGATATGTGTCAAACCAGTCATTAGTCTTATTTTCCTTCTTGCCAAAGACAGACAGACAGCTGCATCATAGATTGCGTTCTTCAGTTGCTCCCAATTCAGCTGGGCACTTGTGGCACAATCACTGGAGTCAAAGGATTGTGGTAGTATGTTTTTGTATTGCTGTGACTTTTCTTGGTCCACAATGGCACTGATGTTAATACAAGGACATCCTCCTACTTTAGATCTGTGTATTTTCTTTGGTTTAAGTCTGACCTTGCTGCATACCAGAGAGTGGTCTGTGTTGCAATCAGCACTTTGATAGCTGCGGGTAATGAGGATGGTGTTAAGGTTGGTACACCTTGTGAGAAGATCCAGATGGTGCCAGTGGCCAGATCTGGGATGTTTCCAAGACATTTTGTGTTGCAGCTTTGTCTGGAAGAATTAGTTTGTTTACACAGAGGTTGTAATAGGAACAAAATTCTAGCAGTCTCTGACCGTTTCCATTCATCTTACCAGTTCCATGTTGACCAAGACAGTTGGTCCATGCTTCATGATCAGCTCCCACCCTTGCATTGAAGTCCCCTAGCAGGAAAACATATTCATGTTTTGGAATCCTGCTGATGGTGGTGTTCAACTGGTCACAAAACTGGTCCTTGATGTCACAAAACGAGGACAATGTTGGGGCATACACATTCACAAGGTTGACTGGGCCCTCATGTGAACAAGCGTAGTGCCGAAAATTCTCTCTCATCCATTTATAGGTGACTCAACTTTCTCCAGAAGTGAGTTCTTGATGGCAAATCCCACTCCGTGCTCTCGCGTTTCTTCAGCACTGTTCCTCTGCCAGAAAAATGTGTAGTCTTTTTCCCTGAGAGATCCACTTAATGCTAGCCGTGTTTCTTGGAGTGATGCAATATCCACATTGAGTCATTTCAGCTCATTATTACAGCAGTTTTACGTGCATCGTTGATTTGTTGAAGGTCCTCAGATAATCCGGTTGTCATGGTGCGAACGTTCCAGCACCCTATTTTTAAGGATGTTTTCTTTCTTTTATTTGATTTGCTTGGTGTGTTGGTTACAGTCCCCTTGTCAAGTTATAAAACTCTAAGCTCCAAGCACCCATTGAAGCAGGCAGACTGTGGGGGGACAACACCTTATTGTCTGGGGGCTGCCCAGTTTTATGGCAGGTGGTGGTTATCCAGTGAGATACGATGACCTCTCCCACCGTCGAAGACAGCCCTAGGTGTTCAACTCTACAGCAATCGAGTAAGAGCTTAGAACCGGTGACTGCTGCCTCCCGTGTTGTGTCTACGCTCGAGGCGAAGCTGGAGTACCTCTCCAGGTCGCATGCCTGCCCAGATGATATGGAGGCCCTGAGTTGCCCATGCATCAGGACCCCCCTCTCAGCATCACTGGTAAAATCCAGAGGAGAGGAAGAACCAATACATCTAGTACCTGATCCACTGCAGGAGTTGTCAGAAAGATACTAAGATATTAGTACCTGACAGCCTTTGGGTCTCCATTCCCGATTTTCTGTCTCATAGCCTTACATTCTCCCAAATTCACCCACAAGGCAGTGGGGCTTTTCTGTCAAGGGTTGCTCCCTTAGCCTTGGGCTACCCACAAGGCAGTGGGTTTGATGAGCCGCAGGTAGTACCGTCTACTTTCATTACAATAGCAGGCATAGCCTGACCAGACACTAAACTATGAATACGTAGTTTGTAATTTGCATACCACAGTAACACCAAGACACATTATTTTAGTGTTACTGGGCATCCACATTAAGTTCCTGACTGTGGTCAACAGAACAAGTGGGACATTGATGGCACATTCAAACAATTAATAGCTTGTAAAATACTCTGAAACAGGACAACAGGCTCAATTCTTCCCCTAAAAAGAGGGGGAGAAGTATAAAACACAGAAATGATGTTCTTATGTCAGGCAGTGTAGCCTGGTATTTGGCATTTAGAAATTATTTCTCATTGTAAAAGGAAAGCTCTATAGCAGAAGTATCACAATTGCACCAAACCTATTCTGAATCATTCAAATTTCTAGCATACCAGGGATCTTATACTGTGTCACTATCTGAGAAGGGAACTTGCCCACACATGTATCCACAGTATATTTTTCCTTTAAACTGTTTACATTAAAAGTTTATACAAGGCATCCATTAACTATCTGAAGTGATAAAATTAGTGCTAATAACTTCCATCATGTTAAGAAAGAAAATCAGCATTGTTAAAAATTACATAGTGTTATCAACTAAAGAGTAATTTGACAGTTCTCTGATCTGATGATGATCTGAGTTGCCCTCCAATTTGGAATATTTGCTGAACTGATGGCATCCATGGTAGGAATGGTAACGTGTGTGTAGAATCTCATGCTGGCTAACACAGTGGAAGAAACAGGAAAACCTTCTGGAGTAAGAAAAGAATTAGAGAATTGGGGTTTAGAAACTGGACTGGAACTCCAGCAATCTAGGTTCTGCTCTGTCACCAATGTCCGGCATCAATTTAGGCAAGTCATTTAATCTCTCTGGCTCTAATTCAATAAAGCCATTGAGCACATGCTTAACTTTATGCACTTGAGTAATCTGACCTCTATTCATCAAAGCACTGAACAGGAACTTAAAGTTAAGCATATGCAAGAGAGAATAAACTTTAACAGTGCTGTAACTGAGAAATATTGTCTGTACACTGACAAAATGCTCACATTGTTACTGCTAATGATGGATTTCACACCTAAGAGAAATAGACAAGGCTGTCTGGTGGTAAGGCCAATGAATACAAAGCCACACAAGTGTTGCTGGGATGCAAGACTTATCCTAATTAAGTAATACACAATTACCATCTTTTTCCTGGCTAACTAGGCTTTCTCTAGGCTGTAGTCATGGTTTATTTTGCTTCACTTAGATTCTGACTTTCTACATCAAATAACCACTGTGTTAACATAATTTGATCAGTGACTGTTTTGGGGGACAGTCACAATCAGGACCTTCCAGAAAGAAGAAAAACAAAACTCAGACTGCAGAGGAAAATGTGATCAGAGCCTGAGCCCTTAGTCAAAGATGCAGTCTTGAAGGGTCATCCTCAAAAGATGTATGTTGTGGTCAGCCAGGGCACTGGGTGAGCCAAAAGACCAGGAGCATATCTCTAGCCTTTGGAGATCTCTGGTAACAGTTTTATGCAGTAGGGAACTTAAAAACGGTTTTAAAGAAATAAAAATCTAGAAGGTGACTGAAATGACCAGTCTTCCACAGATAAGTCGAGTTCCCCCTCCCATCCAACATCTTGATGGGCATGAAAAGAAACAGCATTCCCCAGCAGCCAGGATGAGAGAAAAGAAAGGAAATGATTTTGCTTTCATGTGATGTGTCAATAATGTGTTGTTGTCACATCACATGAAGTAATGTTATTACAGATTGAAAGGTAACTTCAGGATGCTATCTTTGTGGCTATCTGCAATTCCAGCAGATGACAAAGTGGCTCTCCAGCTGTTAAGAAGTTTACCACTACTGTCCCAAACTCCTCCTCTCCCCTCAAACACTTTCAGACAGTTATTTGTTGAATGGCAGCAGTGTGTTCAGCACTCTATAAAACAGTAAAATCTAGACCAGGGGTCGGCAACCTTCGGCACGCAGCCCATCAGGGTAATCTGCTGGTGGGCCACGAGACATTTTGTTTACGTTGACCGTCCACAGGCACAGCCCCCCGCAGATCCCAGTGGCCACGGTTTGCCGTTCTTGGACAATGGGAGGTTCGGGAAGTGGTGTGGGCTGCAGGGACATGCTGGCTGCCGCTTCCCGCAGCCTCATTGGCCGGGAACAGCGAACCGTAGCCACCGGCTGCAGATGGTCAATGTAAAGAAAATGTCTCACAGCCCACCAGTGGATTACCCTGATGAGCCGCGGACCGACGGTTGCTGACCCCTGATCTAGACCCTGCTGCAAGTCATCACTTTGCCAAGCTATCCTTTTGCAACTCTTCAATTTTTTGCAACAGATCAGTTTATTCCACACCCCTAAACATTTTTGTGAGCATGCTAGATATTTTATGTCCAAATCACAGAAGAAACAATTTGGCTACAATGTTTGCCTTCAGAAAGTATGGGGTGGGGAAAGAGATTGGTTGTTTTTTTAAACTTAGAATGAAGTGTTTTTAAATGAAAGACTGATGAGAACAGTCTTGACTTTCTTATTCTTGCCATAAGCAGATGCAGGAGGAGTCACAATGAGATACAGGATAACAGTTTGAACTCAAACACTTTGAATGCTTAGTTTTTACTGTGGTCATGAACACATGATAAACTTCCCACTCAACATTTTCAAAGTCTTGGCTATTCTCTGGGAAAACTAGTTAAAATAATAAAGGAATAAGACCTACATTATCTTCTAATTACTGTAACTTCAAAAGAGGTTATTTTTTTTTTTTGCCAACTATTAAAAGCAAAGTAGGTAATCACTATTAATGAGTATTCCACTACTCTTGTCATTACATAATTATAAGTCTAACTGTTACCACTAGCTGTGTTAATACTGACCACCAGTACATTCACTTAAGTCACTTAACCCTTTCCGTTGTTGTTTTTTTAATCTCTTCATTAGAGAAGGAAAAATGGCTCTCAATTTTAATTAAAAGTTCAAAACTAATCTGATCTGAAGGAATCTACACAGAATATATATTAGAAGATTTTTTTTTTAAAAAGATATCTGTTGCTTTCACCTTTTGATTTGCTGCTTTGTACATTTTTGGAGGGACATAAGAACAACCATACTGGGTCAAGACCAATGGTCCCTCTTGCCCAGTATCCTGTCTTCTGACAGTGGCCAATGTCAGGTGCCCCAGAGGGAATGAACAGAATAGGGAATCATCAAGTAATCCATCCTGTCACCCATTCCCAGTTTCTGACAACAGAGGCTAAGGACACTTCAAAACATGGTTTTGCATCTCTGCCCATTCTGGCTAATAGCCATTGATGGACCTATCCTCCATGAACTTATCTAGTTCTTTTTTGAACCCTGTTATAGTCTTAACCTTCACAACATCCTCTGGCAAAAAGTTCCACAGGTTGACTGTATGTTGTGTGAAGAAATACTTCCTTTTGTTTGTTTTAAACCTGCTACCTATTAATTTCATTTGGTGGCCCCTAGTTCTTCTGTTATGAGAAGGAGTAAATAATACTTCCTTATTTACTTTCTCCACACCAATCATGATTTTATAACCTCTATCATATCCCCCCCTTTGTCGTCTCTTTTCCAAGCTGAAAAGCTCCAGTCTTATTAATCTCTCCTCATATGGAAGCTGTTCCATACTCAATCATTTTTGTTGCCCTTTTCCATATCTTTTGCAATTCCAATATATCTTTTTTAAGATGGGGCGACCACATCTGCACACAGTATTCAAAATGTGGGTGTACCATGGATTTATAGAGACAATATGATATTTTCTGTTTTATTATCTATCCCTTTCTTAATCATTCACAACATTTTGTTCGCTTTTTTGACTGTTGCTGCACATTGAGTGGATGTTTTCAGAGAACTATCTACAATGACTCCAAGCTCTCTTTCTTGAGTGGTAACAGCTAATTTAGACCCCATCATTTTATATATAGAGAGAGTTAGGATTATGTTTTCCAATGTGCATTAGTTTGCATTTATTAACACTGAATTTCATCTGCGATTTTCTTGCCCAGTCACCCAGTTTTGTGAAATCCCTTTGTAATTCTTTACAGTCTGCTTTGGACTTGACTATCTTGAGTAATTTTGTATCATCTGCAAATTTTGCCACCTTCCTGTTTACCCCTTTTTCCAGATCATTTATGAATATGTTGAACAATACTAGTCCCAATACAGACCCCGGGGGGACAACTATTTACCTCTCTTCATTCTAAAAACTGACCATTTATTCCTACCCTTTGTTTCCTATCTTTTAACCAGTTACTGATCCAGGAGAGGACCTTCCCTCTTATCCCATGACAGCTTACTTTGCTTAAGAGTCTTTAGTGAGGGATCTTGTAATAATTTAATGCAATATTCTCCATTTATAAATGTCCTGTAATAGCTTTATAAATAAAATATTTATAAAGCAGGTCAAGTCTATGGAATTCAGCAATACAGCAATAAGTAAAAAGTCTGCAATGAGGCACTGGTGGAAATGCATTGACCAATAACACTTCCATGTATCCAAACAATTTTACATATTTATAGACTTACAAAGGGAGCACTCACTATGATTTAATACATTTCTGTTTGTCATCATGATGACAAGACTTGGCAACCAGTCCACAAAATGGAATCTGGTCTACTTTTGAGGACGCTTTACATAGTTCCTCTCAAACAAAGCATGAGCACTGCAACCACAGATAGAATTTAGGAGGTACAAAGGGGAAGACAGAAATTTAGTTATGTAAAGATGTGGCTGTTCTTACAGACCACAATAGAAAATGGTTACGTTTTAACTATGAGGTGAAAAAATAAACCAAGACTAGCTTGTCCCTCTCTCTCCAATTCAGAGGCCCCAGGTTTGATTCATAAATTCCAAGACTGTGGATACACTGGCAAATAAGGACCCACAATTCAATACTGGTAAGGTTCCACCAATGTAGCAAAAATGGAAGCAGAGGTATAGATGGTGGTAAAAATCCCTGAGCCCTTACCACAGTACAGCTTCCACCAAGGCTACCACCAGTGGAGCTGCATCAGTGGTGTATTATGGCCCTAATCACAGAAATCTAGGGCAGGAAAGGATCTCTAGAGGTCATCTAGTCCAGCTCCCTGCACTGATGATGCTAGTTTAGACAAGGCCTTAAAAGCTGAGACTGCATTACCTCTAACAGTGGCGTGTTTGAACGTGGTCAATTTGAACAGCTAACATCTTTTCTAAAATGGCTTTTTCAACAGATATCTTTGTGGAGTTGGAGTGCTCTTTTTCCAACTTGTATATAGGAAAAGCCAATATACAGTTTTGTTATAATTTAGTTTACGAAGAGTGAAAAGAATGCATCATTATGATGAAAAAGTTGATAGAAATATTATAAGGACAACATCCTTAACAGGATTTCAAATCACAACTTCTAAAATGTTAAGACACTATCCCTTAAGCAACCTTTTTTAGTTATCCATAGAGATTTACAGGAATTAGTCAGCTACATGCCAGCTATCCTACTATTCCCTGAATACAACAGACAGTTACAAATAAATAACTTTAGAAGTTGCATGTAAGGGCTATATTCATTACTCAACCTATTCCCTAGCTCATATGCATATATAGAGAGAGACTATAGATATACTGTATGACTGTTTTTACCACAGTAAGGAAGCAGCAAACTGGTCCTGGCTGATCATGCACTAATGCCATGATTACACTATGGGGCTTCAGAAACAATCATAAGTTTTGTGGATAAAGCACACAATAAGAAGCCAATAAGAAGCACGTTTAAGTGCAAGGATTAAAAAAACTGAGGAGAAAATTTTGAATTTGCCAAAAATAAATCAGGCATAAGTATTTAAGACCAACGAGCAGTTTGTTGCACTTTCCAACATATGAACAGCATCCAAACGATGCTACTTTGTATTTATCTTTTTAATGTGCTAATTTGTGATAAAAGTGATAATATGATTTTACAATATAGAGATTTGTTCACAGAGATTTGGAAAATTCCGTGTTGAAATCAAAGTTAGAAGAGATTCTGTTTGTGCACATATTAATCATTTATATGATTCAATGATTCTGGAATCATTTTGGCTAGTGAAACAGGCTTAAATATTTCTCGAGAGAGAAAGAGGCAGGTTTACATATCCATGGTTGTAGCAAATTGGAAATTCAGTAGCATTCTAGTCATTTATAGTAAAAATTGACACACACAATCATCATAAAAACAGTGAGTAACATCCTTCATGAAAGCTGAAGGAGCAAGAATTTTTTTCCACATTTCATTGCCCTATATACTATAAATAAAAAAAATAAATAAATAAAAAAAGAGGACAATGAAAATGTAAAACAAAGCTTCTTGCTTCTGCAGCTTTCACCAAATATGCTACCAACCCCTCCACCCCTACTCCCCATAGATAGTGATTTTTGGTGGGTTGTTTTTGTTGGGAGGAGGGGGTAGACTGTCGTCTTTTTCTGGAACTCAGGGTAGGTCTACACTTACCCGGTAGTTCGGCGGCGAACGATCGAACTTCTGGGTTCGACTTATCGCGTCTTGTCTGGACGCGATAAGTCGAACCAGGAAGTGCTCGCCGTCGACTGCGGTACTCCAGCTAGACGAGAGGAGTACCGCGGAGTCGACGGGGGAGCCTGCCTGCCGCGTGTGGACCGAGGTAAGTTCGAACTAAGGTACTTCGAACTTCAGCTACGTTATTCACGTAGCTGAAGTTGCGTACCTTAGTTCGAATTAGGGGGTTAGTGTAGACCTGGCCTTAGATGTTAATGTACATTGATCCATTGTAGATCCAATACTGCTCTCAGGCCTCCAAGAGGTCTTTGGAACAATGATGCGCTGAGATTATAACTAGGAGATTTCTGATCCTACTCCTCCCCTCTGCACTCCCATTCTATTTGCTCCACTAAGATTGTTAGTAATTTTAAGATTACTAAAACATGTTTTCTCAAAGAGTTTCTAGACTGCTTATTAAACAGTACAATGAAGGAGACAATACAGGGTACTGGAAAATATGGAAGGAAAATGGTACAAATACAAAATCTACATTGCAACTGGCTGCCATCTGCCCAACAAGACTGATGACAGCATCTCAGTTTGCAATGGTAAAAAATTAGAGATTTTTTGTAAATAGCCTTATAAATGTTTACATAAAAATCTTTAAGAAAATTAAACTCAGAATTAATTCACAACAAATCCCAATATTTTAAATTTTAAATAGATTTGTATGAGAAATTACCTCTTCTTTCAGTGCATGTTTCTTCTGCTCCAAACAGATTTCTTTAGCTCTCATCAGCTGCAGAGTCTCCTTAGAAACTGCATACTGCAACTTTTCCATACGTTCTACTGCTGCCGCCCATGCTGCCTTACCAAACCTTTTCTGATCTGCTCGCATTCGATCATACACAGCTGTAAAAGAAAAACAGAGCTCCGTTAATACAGATAAAATACATGAAATTTGATGTGCTGTTAAATTTCATATACAATTTGTTAGCGCTATCACAATTCCTATAAACACATCAACAATTTCTGCAATAGTAATTTCTGCATGATTTCTGCAACTACACAATCTCCCCAGAACTATCATTCTCCATTATACTTCTGCTTCTGACCACTGTAGACACAGTTTGAAATTTAGTAAAATTTTAGAAACCTAGTTTGTTTCAAATTTCTGTTTACTTTGTTTGAGGCACTCGCCAATGTTAAGTTTCCAGGTATATCATCGTACTCCATAGTTCTGCTGCCACAAAAAACCACCCACTGACAGAGAAACTGTTTAAAATAAACAACAAGAACAACAGTATAAAACATACTCACGTGAACTAAATCGGAACTGGGAGGGACATAACAGTTTTCAAGTACATAAAAGGTTGTTATAGAGGGTGATAAATTGTTCTCCTTATCCACAGAGGACAGGACAAGGTCTTAAATTGCAGCAAGGGAAATTTAGGTTAGACATTAGGAAAAACTTCTCAACTGTAAGGGTAGTTAAGCACTGGAACAAATTACATAAGGAGGTTATGGAATCTCAGTCTCTGGAGATTTTTAAAAACACGTTAGACAAACGTTTCAGGGATGATCTACATCAGGGGCTCAAAAACTTTGGTATGCAAACCCCCTGGAACGCCCCCTCCCCCGGACATCTCTGGGGGGTATGCAGGAGAAATTACGTAATGGTGGATTTATTATTTTATTTACTACATTTTCCTAATAGGCTAACCTTAAAGCTTTAAAACTCTGTGGGAATTTGTTACATAAAATACGGTAGTTAATTTACTTCAAGATGTACCAATGAGAACACAGATATACAGAGACGCTGATGTAGAAGCCCTCACCTCCAATCACCGTACAGCCTGGGTTTAGTTGCCCAGCAACTGTTCGGTCTAAACAAAAACAACTGATACAGACTAACACGGCTACCACTCTGAAAAGCTGTCCAATCTAACCGAGCTCAAAAATTAGTCAGGGGCTTTTTTTTGGTTGTATACGTCACACTATAACTATATCTGTACGTAACAGTGAAATATGGACAAATGGCTAAAGACCAGTAGTATCAGTGCGGAGAAGAGTAGGGGTACATGGGCAGCTAGTAGATCTGCAAGTGGGTGTGACCGAGTGCCTGGGATGGATCACACTGAGAATGTCACACTCAGGGCAGACTGCAAGAAATAGGGCAGGCAATCCCCAAAGCTGGTGGTATATTCTATAATTAGATTCACCAAGCTAGTAATAAAACAGCTTCTGCATTACCACACTGGTTAACCAGAAGCCAAAACACAGTCCCCTTTAGGCATTCCAGCCAAGTCTAATATAGTAAGAAGTTACTGAAAATCCATTTCACCATATGTGAGGTTCTTACTAATCCCAAAGGATCAGACACTTATCCCCAGGTCAATATGTATCTCAAATATCTTGTTGTCAGCCAATCTTTAGTAAACTAATGAAAGATTTATTAATAAAAGGAGAGAGATAAATGGTTAATAGATCATATACATACAAAAATGATTGCAAAGTTCTTATATCGGGTTTGTAGCAGTGACGGAATAGACTGCTGGCTTGCAAAAGTCTCTGGTAACTTCCAAAAGATTGGAAGGTCCTCAGTCCATAGTTCCAAGATGCTCCTTTTACTGTAGTTGTAAATCTACAGTCCAGAGAATTAGAGCAGGAAAGAAGCAAAATGGAGTTGTCTCATGTGTCTTTTCTATTCTTTGCCATGTGCATGGAAATTTACTGTCCCAAACAAATCCCACAGCCCCTATGTATGGAAAGTTACTGGCCCAAGATGGAGTCCGGGGTCACATGAACATATCACATGCTCCTATATGTTTTGCTGAATCACAAGGGGTGGCCATTGGCTCCTTGCTGTCTGAGGCATCCACAGGAAGACCTACTGAGCGGGATGAGTTTCTTCAATGGGCCATATGAGAGAGTGGAGTGATCTTAATGGGCCATAAATATATAGCTCAGGGGTGGCCAAACTTACTGACCCTCCGAGCCGCATACGATAATCTTCAGAAGTTCGAGAACCAGGCGCATCTGCCGGGCTCCTGTCCTGTGGCAGGGGTCTTGGGGCTTCAGCCCTGCAGTGGGGCGGGGGGGCCCTTAGGGCTTCAGCCACATGGGAGGTGCCTGCTGGGGCTCAGGGCTTCTGCACCGCTCCTGCTGAAGCCCCAACCCCAGACAGGCATCTCCCATGGGGCTGAAACCCTGAGCTCCCTGCCCCAGTCTGGTAGGCAGAGAAGGGGGGCGGGGGGCTGCGAGCTGCATTTTAACTGTAAAAAGAGCCACATGCAGCTCGCGAGTCGCGGTTTGACAACCTCCGACATAGGTTTACATTAGGGCTAGACAGCTATCTGGGGGAAGTCCTCCAGGAATACAATACATGTAAGCTACAAGTACATAGCCAATATTCATGACTTCAGATACAAACATGATATGCATATAAAGAAGATAATCATACTTAGCAAATCATAACTTTTCCATTGATGTTTTATATGCCATACTTTGTACCAGATTTATGGAAATTGTTTAACAGTGGTAACAACAGTGATATAAATGGTCACCTTTCTTATATACACAGCATCACTGGCGGTACGCAGGCAGCTGATTGATCTGGCAGTGGATACACAACAAGAAAAGTCTAGAAATCTCTGATATAAATAATACTTTGTCCTGTTTCAGTTCAGGAGACTGGACTAGATGACCAACGAGGTCTCTTCCAATCCTACATATCTAGGATACCTCCAGGGCCCTACATTTTAGCTTTATTGGTTGCAAAGAAAACTTTGTGAACTGAATGATAGCGACTCAAGTCTGTAAACAGCCTGAATAATATCTTTAAAATAAGTGCGAGCTTCCACATTTACCTACTGAGTGTTATCTTTGAGCCCTTATAATGGCAATCTAAATGCCAATATTGTTTCACTGCTAATCATTTAAGCACAATGGTGCAAACTATCTCCAGAGGGAACCACCACCTGCCCCCATCCCAACTCCCTCCCAAATAGCAATATGTGAGGGGAAATATAATTGCAACTTCCTGATATTTATTTAGGTTGAGGCCCCTGATTTAACAGAAATATCCAGCTGATGTGTTTAGCCTATAATTCTAAACTGCCTCCCATATGTTCCCAACTGCTAAGAGTCTCAAATGTCACCTTCTACCTACCAAAGCCTCCAGCTTCCCTTGACAACTTCTTGCAGTTGTGTGTTCAATACAAATCTGCAGCACTAAGAAAACTAAGAATTATGGGGCAACAAAATTACATTTTAATATTAAATTTAACACCCCAATAAATATTGTACTGACTATGTATTTAATGTAACAAAACATTTTATTTTAAAAGTTGAAGCTGTTGGAAAATCCAGGTTCCTTGCCAAAGAATTAGGTTCAAGTTAACCATACAGAATACAGGAAGACCTGGTCATAACCAGATGAATCTGAATTTCTTCGGGAACCTTCCAGGATAGCAGAAGTCCCTTGCCTGATCAAGATTAGAACTCATTTATCTTGAGCACCAACCACTACTTGGGCTGAGACAGATAAGCCATTCACTGATTTAAACCATGCAGGGCAATTACATGACATTATTTGAACACTTCTGCTACGCAAAACTCACTGAAATTCAGGAGTCCACAGATGAAGCATTCAGTCTCCAGGCCCCAGATCCTCACAGGAATTTAGGCCTAAATCTGGGCCCAGGTGTTTAATGCAGTGGTACCCTCAGTAAGGGATAGCTGTTGAATGGCAAGCTAGTTGGTTACTCACACCTTGCTTCCTCACTCAGTAACAAAATCTGTCCTTATTTTTATTATTCTTAGAATTACCATAGCACCTAGGAGCCCTAATCATATATGAGGACCCCATTGTACAAATATGAACAAAAAGAGCTGCCCCAAAGACCTGACAATCTAAATATAAGACAAGAGACAACAGAGGGCTGGATGGATGCAGTGTTGTAACTATGCCAGTCCCAGGATATTGGAGACAAGGTGGGTGAGGTAACATCTTTTATTGGACTAGTTTCTGTTGGTGAGAGAGACAAGCTTTTGAGCTTACACAGAGCTCTTCTTCAGGTCTGGGAAACCTATTCAAAACATCACAACTAAATACAAGGTGAAACAGATTGTTTAACATAAGTAGTTAACACATTTTTTCAAGGGACCATTCTAGCTTCTTCACCTACATTGATGGCAAATAAGTCACAGGAAAACATTTTTCTGACATTCTTGTCTATACTTCACAGTGCACTTATTTAACTAAATAATGTTTTTAAAAATTCACTGTCGTTAAACAAGTTTAACCCTTGCTTAAATCAGTGTAGCTTGCATTGGTAAGATACTGACTTAAGCTAAATCAATACAAGGAAGGGCCAATTTAAGCATGTCTATGTTAGGGTTTAACTAGAGTGACTTTTAAATTGATTTAGCTAAACTGGTGCATTTTCTAGTATAGAAAAGGCCTTAGTTACATCAGGGCAGACTTCCAAACAGCAGATACCTTTTGCAGATGAACCTGGGTAAAGTATTCTCTGAATAGTGTAGCAAGATAGTTACAGTTATGTATGGTCTAACTGATGAGAGAAAGGAACAAGAAAAGCTGAGTCAGATGAAAGAGTGAGACAAAATTGATATTATGGTTGCCACCTGCCTGAAAAAGAAGAAAATCCTGCAGGAATTCTAGTCTGCATGGGGGGTGCCCTAATCACAAAAAGTGCTGCTGTGGAGGAGCACAAACACGATTGCATTGAGGGAGCATTTTTGTTTGCTATTGTGGGTGTTTGAGAAGGAGGACCGATTAAAGAGAGAGATGGACAGGCAGAAACAGGATGAAAGAAAAAAAGAACGAAAGCTCCAGTTTCCTCTAAGGGAAAAGAAAAGCACAACAACACAGACTCACAGACTTTAAGGTCAGAAGGGACCATTGTGATAATTGATTCTAGTCTGACCTCCTGCACGTTGCAGGCCACAGAACCTCACCTACCCACTCCTTTAATAGACCCCTAATCTCTGGCTAAGTTACCGAAATCCTCAAATCATGATTTAAAGACATCAAGTTACAGAGAATCCACCATTTACTCTAGTTTAAACTTGCAAGTGACCCATGCCCCATGCTGCAGAGGAAGACGAAAAAACCCCAGGGTCTCTGCTAATCTAACCCAGTGGATAATTCCTTACCGACCCCAAATATGGTGATCAGTTAGACCCTGAGCATGTCGGCAACACCTACCAGCCAGACACCTCGGAAAGATTTCGCTGTAGTAACTCAGAGCCCTCTCTGTGTCCCGTTACTGGCCGTTGGCAACATTTGTTGCTATCAGTCACAGATCAGCTACATGCTGTTGTGGGCAGTCTCATCATAACATCCCTCCATAAACTTATCAAGCTCAGTCTTGAAGCCAGTTAGGTATTTTGCCCCTACTACTCTGTTTGGAAGGCTGTTCCAGAACTTCACTCCTCTGATGGATAGAAATCTTCATCTAATTTCAAGCCTAAATTTGTTGATGGCCAGTTTATATCCATTTGTTCTTGTGTCCACGTTGGAGCTTAACTTAAATAACTCCTTTTCCACCCTGGTATTTATCCCTCTGATATATTTAGAGAGAGCAATCAGATCCTCCCTCAGGCTTCTTTTGGTTAAGCTAAACAAACCCATCTCTTTGAGTCTCCTCTCATAAGGTAGGTTTTTCCATTACTGGGATAATCCTAGTAGCCCTTCTCTGCACCTGTTCCAGTTTGAATTCATCTTTCTTAAACCAGAATTGCACACAGTATTCCAGATGAGGTCACACCAGTGCCTTGCACAGTGATACTAACACTTCCCTGTCTCTACTGGAAATACCTCGCCTGATGCATCCTAGGACTGCATTAGCCTTTTCCACAGCCACACCACACTGGCGGGTCATAGTCATCCTGTGATCAACCAATACACCCAGTTCTTTCTCCTCCTCTGTCACTCCCAACTGAGACATACCCAGCTTATAGCAAAAATTCTTCTTGTTAGTCCCTACATGCATTACCTTGCACTTTGCTCTATTAAATATTATCCCATTTCTATTACTCCAGTTTACAAGGGCATCCAGATCTTCTTGTATGATATTCCAGTCCTCCTCTATATTGGTAATACCTCCCCACTTTGTCTCATCTGCACATTTTATTAGCACATTCCCACTTTCTGTGCCAGTAATAAAAATGTTAAATAAGATTGGTCCTAAGACCGATCCCTGAGGAGCCCCCTCCCTCCAGCCTGACAATTCACCTTTCAGTATGACCCATTGTAGTCTCCCTTTAACCAGTTCCTTATCCACCTTTCAATTTTCATACTAATCCCCATCTACTCCAATTTAACAAATATTTTCCCATGTGGAACCTTATCAAATGCCTTAGTCAAATCCAGGTAGATTAGATCTACTTAATTTCTGTTGTCTAAAAATCAGTTATCTTTTCAAAAAAGGAGAGCAGGTTGGTCTTGTACAATCTACCTTTTGTAAAACCATGTTGTATTTTATCCCAATTACCATTAACATCTATGTCCTTAACTACTTTCTCTTTCAAAATTTGTTTTAAGACCTTGCATAGAACTGGGATCAAACTAACAGGCCTATACTTTCTCGGATCATATTTTTCCCCTTTCTTAAAAAAAGGAACTATTAAAATTCAACTTAGATTTCAAATAACCTTTATGTGAAAAAAATAAAGACAGTGGAAAATGGTTACCTTTCTGTGCTTTGGCTGTTATTTCGAAGTACTTAACAGTAAGATCCTGAATAGAAAGGACAGCCATGTGGGCTTTGCGCTGCCAATCTGCATCTTCTTTTTGTAGGCTCTCAATCCTCCTGGGGCCTAGGTAATCATTCTCTATGGAGATCTGAAAATAAATCAGTCCATCATCAACATCAACAAATTAAATTTTGTCAATGGCAGCTAGTTGCAGTCAACCTGGGTGGATAAAAATCAATGAATTAATCAATGGATTAAAAAATAGGGGAAAAAAACCCTTTAAAATGCTCATCTATGCTGAAAAAAGACAAGTGTAGGGCCTCACTAACATTCTTACTGTGAGAACAGAAACTCAAAACAAAAAGTAGGTAAACAAATAGGCCATACTATATTGCACCAAAGCCACCTTCGACAAGTCAAAATAGCTTAAATGCTTCAACCAGGCAGGCTATACTCCCAATGAAGGTTTTCAGTCTGAAGTCAATGCAAGTTGTACTCTGAGGTAGAAATAGGCACAATTTTTCAGCAAATTGCTTATTTGCCAAAAATTGCAGCTTCAATTGATCCTGAACTGTTAGAGATTGTGTGTAGAGTTCACAAAAGTGTCCACCAAACCAAAAAAAAAAAAAAAAAGACATTTTAGTAAATGTTGAAACAAAACTTTCTGTTTCAACCCATTTCAAGACAATTTTGTTTAGATTTTTGACATTTTGACAAAAGCCAAAGAGGACTATTTAAAAAAAATGCTTTGAGGGAGGGGTTTTGAGGTGGAGGAGGACCTCCCTTATAACTTTTAGCTCACTGATTAGAGTACTCTAGGATGTGGGTTCAATTCCCCCCTTATGCCGGACACAAATAATAGGTTAATTGACTTGCTAAGCTCCCAAAGTCAGTCTTTGGCCAAGCCAGAAATTAAACCCAATTTCACAGTCCAGTACTCTATACATTAACTATTCTTCCTCCCCAACTGACTCTTCCACCAGTAGCAAGAGTTTCTACAGGCCAAATTAAGTCTTTATTTACACAAATTTGCCTTTATATTGTGCCTTGCAGTAATACCAGTGTATTGCCATTGCATTCAATGGGCTTGTAAACAATTCTGTTACCCCCATCCCCCAATTTGATATAAGAGGAGTTGATCTGGACTGTGGGTCCCACCAGAGGGGAAGGTCTCTGGCCTGTCCCACAACCCATTAGGTGGGCCAGCAGAGACTGCGGGGGATTGTTCTCCTCCTTTTCCCCATGCTGGCCTGTGATGAGGTTAGCCGAATGAACAGCAGGTTTGTGCCACTAACAAAAGGAGACAAACCGAGGACTGCCAAAAACCTCTGAGGCGAGCAAATCCGCCAGAAAGCGTAGAACCCACCAAGGCAGAGGAGGAACTTTGTCACAGGGAGCACAGTATATCTATGATAAAAGGCAGTATTACTGAAGAAAAATATATAGTTTTATATGTAGGGGGTGTTTTGGCACAAAAGTTATCAAAGCTACTTCAGTGCATTCCTGCAACCAGAACACCACTCAGACCTGACTTTGGCTTGGTTGATATAATAGCAAGTGAGAATGTATTTCAGCTCCATTCTCCCTCCAAAGACTATTATTAAAAACCTGTAGAACCAGCTGTAACATAGCTATACTTTCAAAGATATTTTCAAAAATGTATTAGGACTACACACTCCCTCTATCCATTCTAAATAAGTTATCTAAACTGTGAAATGAACTTGGGCTTTTAGGCTCTAACTTCTTGAATGCAAAGATGGAACTGAACATTGATAAATCCAAATTTTTCCTCCAATATAGATTACTTTGTAATTTCTCATACCTTACATAGTTCTAAATTTGTTTGGGTGGGGTTTTTTGTTTGTTTTTTTTTTTTTTACAAGCACACAGAGTCAACATCTTCACTACGGTCCACAATAATGCATAGATCCCTTTCCTGACTTGATACAGCTAACAAGATATTAGGATGAACAAAGAATGGAAATGGAGACTCAAACAGAAGATATTATAACTCCATTGTATAATTAAATGTTGCACCATCACATGGACTCTGTATGCAGTAGTGGTCACCATCTCAAAAAGAATTATTGCAGAATTAAGTGGAGGGGAATCAGAGAAAGGGGAGAATTATTAGGATATGAAAGCGCTCTCATGAAAAGTGAGATTAGGACTGTTTATCTTAGAAATGGAGATGAATAAGAAGGAACATAAAACTGTATACAAAATTATATTTAAAACACTACATTAAGAAAGTTAAACTTGCAAAGTCAAGTTCTCATAGGTTTAGGAACTGCCAGAATTAAGGCTGTCCATGCAACTTTAATTCTGTCTCCCTTGTGTTTATGAATTATGATGGAGGAGTCTCTGTCTTTAGTGACATGATCATATACTATTTTTTCATTCAGTGAATGTGTAGTTATTCAATATTCCTTTTTATCCTACTGATTCAAAGCATGGCCCCCAACCTTATTTAACATATACCATCCAAACCCTGTGCTGAATACAAAATTATTAGTTTCCTGCTGGGCATTTCTATCATGCTCTCACCAAGTGCTTCACAAACCTTAATTAATTTATCTCCACAACATCCCTGTGAGAACAGGTGGTGATATCCCCATGGGGATAATGATGTTGACTTCCTTTGTAAAGTGCTTTGAGATCTACTGAGGAAAAGTGCCATGTAAGACTCCAGTTGCAAGGGCTCAGCACTTCCGCAAATCTGGCCACACATGTCTAACACTGGGCACCCAGGAAATGAGGAACACAATTAACGACTGTCTGTGAAAAGTTTGGTTGAAGTGACTTACCCAACGTCACACAGGAACTCTGTGGTAGAAGCAAGGATAGAATCTAATTCTTCAGGGTGGCACTTAATTTCCTTAACCAGCAGACCATTCTTTCTTCCTACAATCCCATCTCATTCACTACACACCTTCCAACTTCTGCAACAAATGAAGCAGAGTTCCTACAGACAATCTCATTCACTACACAACCCTGATTGGTTGTCATCCTGTGCACTGAATAAGGCAAGGGTTCGGGGTGGAGCGGAGAGGAGGGATGGGGAAATAGATCATATAATAAAAAGATCATAATGCACGCGCACACACACAGGCAGGCCAAATTAAGGTTCCATCAGCAACATTTCAGATTCTGAAGGGAGCATACTCTGGTGGTTAGAGCATTAAGCCCATGTGCCCCATAGCCTGTCTTTGTCCACCAGCTCTTCTATTTATTCCAACCCAGCTCCTGCCTCCTCTCTTCTTTTACAACCTACCCCCCTTCCCCCAAACCAGCTCCAGTCACCTCTTCCTATCTGTTGACCCCATCCTATGGTTCCTGGCCAACCACACTCTCTGCTACTTCTCGCCATCTAGCTTCTGCAACATTCCTGCTGCCACCAACACTTCTCACCCCTCTGCTTTCCAGTCAAGATGTTTCCTCCACGCTGCCTGAACACCAGTAAGGAGAATAATGAGAACAATGCTTCTCCATTCTGCTGGGAGCAGCCCCTGCAACCTTCTGCAGGAGCATATTGAGTGCAGGCAGGCTCTTCGCAGCATGTGGCTGCCATACTAAGTGTTCACTCAGCATGTGTAAATCAAGATTTTCAGAGGCTCATAACTTAGGCAAAAGCACATTTCTAACACCAGGTCAACTCCCTGCCCAATTTCAGGTCCATACACCAAACCATACAGGTGCTAACAGCTTCTAAATGAAAATATTGGAAGATTTCATTTTAACATGGGGGAAAAGAACAAAGCAGCCCACAACCAATCTGGGAGCTCCTGGGCATCACCAGAGAAGCTGTAGTGAGGGGGAGGGAGGATGGGAGGAGGAAAGGGTTACTTACTGTACCTGTGGTTCAAGATGTGATGCAGACATGTATTCCAGGTAGGTGTGTGTGCTCAAGAGCTAGACATTTTTGCCTAGCAGTACCCATAGAGGGTCAGTGCTCAAAGCCCTGGAGCACCCACTGAAAAAAAGTAGTTGGTGCTTACCACTCACCGGCAGCCTCCTGCCCGCTGGCAGCCCCACCGATCAATTCCTCCCCCTCAGCGCCGCCCATTCACTGCGGATCAGCTGTTCCGCGGAGTGCAGGAGGCGCTGGGAGGGAGGGGATGGGGTGTGCTCGGGGAGGGTGCGGAACTGGGCGGGAAGAGACAGGGCAGGGGTGAAATGTGGGCAGGGGGTTGGGGGAAGGGGATGGGTGGGGGCAGGGCCTGGGGTGGAGCAGGGGGTTGAGCACTCCTGGGGCCCGGAGGAAGCTGGTGCCTACGGAACCAGTCAGTGATTCTGAGACAAAGTAGGGAGGATACCAGATAGCATGACCATGCGGAACTCACATATTGGATTAAATTGTTGAGTCCGGAGAGGTCAAGGATGGGTCTCATCCCACCCTTGGATTCCAATAAGGCTGGCAATTAAAAAACCCAAATAATTGGGAATCCATTTTAAGAGCTTAATTTTGCATAGGTCATAAAGAAAGCATAAGAACCAGGTTCTTACAGCATTAGACAACAGGAAAGATGAGCAAAAGCAGCCAATAGGCTGAAGAGAAAATATTCAACTACTTGTGGCCAAATGGAATAAGTAGATAAAACTATATCCACTTAGAGTTTCACCTGCTTACACCAGGTCCAAATTTTGTCTGGAATGTTTTACGCACAAGCAACTTACTACAGTAAAGGTCAGCCAGTTTCTTATATAATAGGGTGTGTAAGAATAAGATTGTTTGTTCTTCCTTCTCTTGAATGTAAAACTGCTGCTTGGTAATCTACACTTGTGAATTTGTTCTAAATCACTGATTACTAAAGAAAGATTTCAAACAATATGCCATAATAAAGGAAGACAATTAAACTGATGAAAATGGTCTTTGGTGCAAAGTGAGTTTGAATTGAATAAGCAATTGCTGCACAGTATCTGTCAACAACACCATCCAGGAAGAAAAATGTTGATTTCCAATATTCCACGCAGAGTTCATATGAATTAACAAAAATCAGAATTAAGCATGACGTACACTAGATTTGCACAAGTTCATACAATAGTATGATTGTATATTATCATAGTACAGTTCATCAATAAAGCTGTCACAAAGAGCAGGTACATAGAATCATAGAACTGGAAGGGACCCTGAGAGGTCATCTAGCCCAGTCCCCTGCACTCGTGGCAGGACTAAGTATTATCTAGACCAGTGGTTCCCAAACTTGTTCCGCCACTTGTGCAGGAAAAGCCCCTGGCGGGTCGGGCCGGTTTGTTTACCTGCCGCATCCGCAGGTTCGGCTGATCACGGCTCCCAGTGGCCGCGGTTCGCTGCTCCAGACCAATGGGAGTTGCTGGAAGCGGCGGCCAGTATGTCCCTTGGCCCGTTAGGAAGTTTTTTCTAATGTCCAACCTAAACCTCCCTGGCTGCAATTTAAGCACATTGCTTCTTGTCCTATCCTCAGGAGTTAAGGAGAACAATTTTTCTCCCTCCTCCTTTTAACAACCTTTTATGTACTTGAAAACTTATCAGGTCCCCTCTCAGTCTTCTCTTCTCCAGACTAAACAAACCCAATTTTTTCAATCTTCCCTCATAGGTCATGTTTTCTAGACCTTTAATCACTTTTGTTGCTCTTCTCTGGACTTTCTCCAACTTGTCCACATCTTTCCTGAAATGTGGCGTCCAGACCTGGACACAGTACTTCAGCTGAGGGCTAATCAGCGCAGAGTAGAATGGAAGAATTATTTCTCGTGTCTCGCTTACAGTACTCCTGCTAATACATCCCAGAATGATGTTTGCTTTTTTTGCAACAGCGTTACACTGTTGACTCATATTTAGCTTGTGATCCACTAAGACCCCCCGATCCCTTTCCGCAGTACTCCTTCCTAGGCAGTCATTTCCCATTTTGTATGTGTGCAACTGATTGTTCCTTCCTAAGTGGAGTACTTTGCATTTGTCCTTATTGAATTTAATCCTATTTGCTTCAAACCATTGCTCCAGTTTGTCCAGATCATTTTGAATTTTAATCCTATCCTCCAAAGCACTTGCAACCCCTCCCAGCTTGGTAGCGTCCGCAAACTTTATAAGTATACTCTCTATGCCATTACCTAAATCACTGATGAAGATATTGAACAAGAACCGGACCCAGAACCGATCCCTGAGGGACCCCACTCGTTATGCCCTTCCATCATGACTGTGAACCACTGATAACTACTCTCTGGGAATGATTTTCCAACCAATTATGCACCCACTTTATAGTAGCTCCATCTAGGCTGTATTTTCCTAGTTTGTTTATGAGAAGGTCATGCGAGATGGTATCAAAAGCCTTACTAAAGTCAAGATATACCACATCTACCGCTTCCCCCCTATCAACAAGGCTTGTTACCCTGTCAAAGAAAGCTATCAGGTTGGTTTGACACAATTTGTTCTTGACAAATCCATGCTGTTATTTATCATCTTATCTTCTAGATGTTTGCAAATTGATTGCTTCATTATTTGCTCCATTATCTTTCCGGGTACAGAAGTTAAGTTAACTGGTCTGTAATTCCGCGGGTTGTCCTTATTTCCCTTTTTATAGATGAGCACTATATTTGCCCTTTTCCAGTCTTCTGGAATGTCTCCCGTCTTCCATGACTTTCCAAAGATAATTGCTAATGGCTCAAATATCTCCTCAGTCAGCTCCTTGAGTATTCTAGGATGCATTTCATCAGGCCATGGTGTTTTGAAGACATCTCCTCCAAGTAATTTTTGACTTGTTCTTTCCCTATTTTAGACTGTGATCCTACCTCATTTTTACTGGCATTCACTATGTTAGACACCAACCTTCTTGGTGAAAACCGAAACAAAGAAGTAATTAAGCACCTCTGCCATTTCCACATTTTCTGTTATTGTCTTTTTTAGATCATTGAAGATCTCCTAGTTAAGCCAGGGGTGGTCTCTTGCCATACTACTTATCTTTCTTACGCAGTGGGATTGTTTGCTCTTGTGCCCTTAATAATGTCTCTGAAAAACTGCCAACTGTCTTCAATTGTTTTTCCCCTTAGACTTGCTTCCCATGGGATTTTACCTACCAATTCCGAGTTTGCTAAAGTCTGCCTTCTTGAAATCCATTGTCTTTATTGTGCTGTTCTCCCTCCTACCATTCCTTAGAATCATGAACTCTACCATTTTCATGATCACTTTCACCCAAGCTGCCTTCCACTTTCAAAGCCTCAACCAGTTCCTCCCTATTTGTCAAAATCAAATCTAGAACAGCCTCCCCCAGCAGCTTTCTCCACCTTCTGAAATAAAAAAACTGTCTCCAATACATTCCAAGAACTTGTTGGATAATCTGTGCCCTGCTGTGTTATTTTCACATACAAGCTTTCATTAAAAGTCAGTAATTTGGAGCAAGACTTGACTATACCACAGTGCCCCACAGCAGCAGTAGGGGAGCTCTCTGCTCTGCAGATACTGCCAGCAAAAGCAGGGGGGAAACTGACTAGGATCATGTAAGTTTCTCACTGCTGCTGGGGGAGAAATAGCAGCAGCAGAAGCATAAAAGCAACTTATTCCATTCAATCAAGAGATTCAGATAAACATTGGATTGCTTCCGCTTATCTTTCCCTGACACTTAAGTCACTTTTCTTTGCCCTCAATATCTTCCACAATTTTATTTCAAACACAAACTCTGCTCAACATCTTACATCCTCTCCCTTGCCCCTTCACTCTATCCTGGTCATACAATGTGCCCCTGTCTGTGTTCCTTCTCACTCAATGTGCCTTTTTCTGTATACAGTAGAACTCCATTTATCCAACCCTCCATTAACTGGCTCTCTGTGTTAACCATACTACCAGCGCACACAGGTCCAGAGGGGGGCGATCTCTCCTGTGGCCGCTAGATGGCACTGCAGCATTGCACTTTCCCATTCTCTGGTTTATCTGGATTTTTGATTATCCGATCTGGCCCCATCCCAATTAGATCAGATAAACAGGGTTCTGCTGTATCTTCCTATATTTCTCATTGCCTCAGTCCACTATATCACCACCTTTTCTTCATTCAAATCCCAGCTCAGCACACCCCTTTACCCAAAAGCTTATGAATTCTAGATTTACATTTGTAAAGCATTTTAGGATCCTTCGGGATAAAGAAAAGAATATAAAAAGTATAATTCAGAACTTAAACATTCACTTGAGTACAAACTTTGTTAATCAGAATGACAGACTGGATGATTTAAACAGTAAAATGATCACAGCATATTTCACTAGTTGAATTTGTTATACCACACCAGTTCCTCGTGTCATGAGGAGATCATTTGGAGCACTGGGGAAGTTCCTAAAGACTGGAAGAAAGCTAATGTTGTGCCAATTTTTTAAAAGGGTAAATGGGGTGACCTGGGCAATTATAGGCCTGTCAGTCTGACATACATCACAGACAAGATAATGGTATGGCAGGTAGGGGCCCCAATAAAAGAAATAAAGGGAGAGTAATGTAAATCAACAGCATGGAAACATGTCCTCTGGAATGGTGGCCGAAGCATGAAGGGGCATATGAATGTTTAGCTTATCTGGCACATAAATACCTTGCAATGCCGTCTACAAAAGTGTCATGCAAATGCCTCTTCTTGTTTACAATGTCACCAGAAAGCAAGAAGCACGCAGCATTATCTCCTGCAAACGTAAACAAACTTGTTGTCTTAGCGATTGGCTGAACAAGAAGTAGGACCTGTAGGCTCTGAAGTTTTACATTATTTTTTGAGGGCAGTTACATAACAAACAAACATCTACATCTGTAAGTTGCACTTTCATGACAAAGAGATTGCACTACAATGCAGTGTAAATATTAGTAAACAAAAATAATATACACTTTGATTTCAATTACAATACAGAATACAATATATATGAAAATGTAGAAAAACATCAAAAATATTTAATAAATTTCAATTGGTATTCTATTAACAGTGCGATTAAAACTGCGATTACTTTTTTAATCATGTTTAATTTTTGAGTTAATCGCATGAGTTAACTGCAATTAATCGACAGCCCTAGTTTATAGCAAACAGATGCTGTCAAACTAACTTGATTTTATTTTTATGAGATTACAAGTTTCGCTGATAAAAGTAACAGCGTTTATGTAATATATTTAGATTTCTCTAGCATGTGTGACTTGGTACTACAAAAAGAACAGGAGTACTTGTGGCACCTTAGAGACTAACAAATTTATTAGTGCATAAGCTTTAACCATGTCAAGGCTGCTTCCCCACTCTGAACTTTAGGGTACAAATGTGGGGGCCTGCATGAAAACTTCTAAGCTTAACTACCAGCTTAGATCTGGTCCGCTGCCACCACTCCCAAAGCTAATTCCCTTCCTTGGGCAGCCTTGAGAGACTCTTCACCAATTCCCTGGTGAATACAGATCCAAACCCCTTGGATCTTAAAACAAGGAGAAATTAACCATCCCCCCTCCTTCCTCCCACCAACTCCTGGTGGATCAAGATCCAACCCACTTGGATCTAAAAACAAGGAAAAATCAATCAGGTTCTTAAAAAGAAGGCTTTTAATTAAAGAAAAAGGTAAAAATCATCTCTGTAAAATCAGGATGGAAAATAACTTTACAGGGTAATCAAACTTAAAGAGCTCAGAGGACCCCCCTCTAGCCTTAGGTTCAAAGTACAGCAAACAGAGATAAACACTCTAGCAAAAGGTACATTTACAAGTTGAGAAAACAAAGATAAACTAACACGCCTTGCCTGGCTGTTTACTTACAAGTTTGAAATATGAGAGACTTGTTCAGAAAGATTTGGAGAACCTGGATTGATGTCTGGTCCCTCTCAGTCCCAAGAGCGAACAACCCCCAAAACAAAGAGCACAAACAAAAGCCTTCCCCCCCGCCCCAAGATTTGAAAGTATCTTGTCCCCTTATTGGTCCTTTGGGTCAGGTGTCAGCCAGGTTACCTGAGCTTCTTAACCCTTTACAGGTAAAAGGATTTTGGAGTCTCTGGCCAGGAGGGATTTTATAGTACTGTACTACAGGACAGTACTATAAATTTATTAGAGCATAAGCTTTTTTTTTGGTACTACAGGACATTTTGATTAAAAAACTAGAACGATATAAAAATCAACATGGCATGCATTAAATGGATTTAAAACTATCTAACTGATATGTCTCAAAAGAGACAGACAAGGTGGGTGAGGTAATATATCTTTGATGGGACCAACATCTGTTGGTGAAAGCCCAGCTTTCAAGCGACACAGAGCTCTTCAGGTCAGGGAAAGGTACTCAGCTAAATACAAGTGAGTGTCACAGCTAAATACAAGGTGGAACAGATTGTTTAGCATAAGTAGTTAACACATATTCCAACCATTCAAGGTGAAGTGACACATGAACACTCCTGCAGCCACAAAACAAAAAAGGGGGGTTAGTGGGTTACAGATCATTGTAATAAGCCATAAATCCAGTGTCTTAGCTAGACGCTAAGAAGCATGGACTTAGCTTGATGCTAAGAAGCATGGTCTTAAAGTTAAGAATTTAAGCTCCAGGCTTGCCTTTTGAAGGTGTTGTGCAGGTTTCCTTTGAGAATGAGGACTGAGAGGTCAGATATGGAGAGATCATTTTGTGAAAAGTGTATGCCCATGGATGATATGGTATATTTGTCTTATCATTTTTCTCTAGGAGTTCATTCAAGAACATAGTGATTGTCGGTTTCACCCACATAGTTGTTACTGGGGAATTTAGTGTATTGGATGAGTCATATCACATGTTGTGATAGGCATGTGTAGGACCCATGGATCTTGAAAGGTGTGTTATGGGGAATGTTGATCATTGTGGCAGTGAAGATATGTCTACAGGTTTTGCATCTGTTGTCACGGCATGATCTGGTGCCGCTTTGAGTTGGTGGATCCTGATCTGTGGGAAGCTTGCTTCTAATCAGCTTGGTGAGGTTAGGGGATTGTTTGAAGTCCAGAAGGTTTTTGGGATAGATTTTTTTCAGGGTGTGGTCCTCATCAAGTATGAATCATAGAATCATAGAATCATAGACGATCAGGGTTGGAAGGGACCTCAGGAGGTCATCTAGTCCATGGGTTGTAATTGTTTGATGACACCCCTTAGGGATTCCAGTGTGGGGTGGTAGGTGACAACCAGGGGTGTACAGTTGGAGGGGATTTTTTCCCCTGTATTGAAGCAGGTTCTCTCAGGGTAATGAAGAGAACAGGACACTGATTCACTGTGATCTGCAATCGCTTTGGTAAGCTGGATGCAAGCAAACATGCATTTTAATACATCTAAATCAGGGGTGGGCAAACTTTTTGGCCCGAGGGCCGCATCGGGATTACGCAACTGTATGACGGGCCGGGTAGGGAAGGCTGTACCTCCCCAAACAGCCTGGCCCCCGCCCCCATCTGCCCCCCCCCACTTCCTGCCCCCTGACTGCCGCCCTCAGAACCTCCAACCCATCCAACCCCCCCCTGCTCCTTGTCCCCTGACCGTCCCCTCCCAGGACCTCCGCCCCCTTATCCAACCCCCCCCTGCTCCCTGTCCCCTGACTGCCCTCCCAACCCCTATCCACATCCCCGCCCCCTGACAGGCCCGCCGGGACTCCCACTCCCAACCCTTCCTGTTCCCCATCCCCAGACCGCCCCCCCCCAGAACCTCCACCCCATCCAACTGCCCCCTCCTCCCTGACTGCCCCCCAGGACCCCCTGATCCCTTACCCAACCCCCCCGCTCCCCGCCCCCTTACCAGCAGCTCGCAGCCGCGACACCCGGCCAGAGCCAGCTGCGCTCCCCACACTGTCCAGCGGGAGCGGCGGGCCAGAGCGTGGCATGGCTGCGGAGGAGGGACCAGGGACTAGGCTCCCCGGCCGGGAGCTCAGGGGCCAGGCAGGACGGTCCCGCGGGCCAGATGTGGCCCGCGGGCCGTAGTTTGCCCACGTGACCCATCTGATGAGAGACTCTATCCTGGGAAGCAGTGATTCTGAAAAAGGTTTGGGTATGGTTGCAGATAATCAGCTGAAGATGAGCTTCCAGGGTGACACTGTGGCCAAAAGTGCTAATGCAATCCTGGGACGCATAAGCAGGCAAATCTTGAGTAGGAGTACATGGGTTATTTTACCTCTGTATCTGGCACTGGTGAAACCACTACTAGAATACTGCATCCAGTTCTGGTGTCCACAATTCAAGAAGGATAAATTAGAGAGGATTCAGAGAAGAGCCATGAGAATGATTAAAGGATTAGAAAGCATGCCTTATAGTGACAGACTCAAGTAGCTCAATCTATTTAGCTTAACAAAGAGAATGTTCAACGGTGACCTGATCAGTCTGCAAGTACCTATATGGGGAACAAATATTTAATAATGGCATCTTCAATCTAGCACAAAAAGGAACACCAAAACAATGGGTGAAAATTGAAATTAGACTAATTCAGACTGGAAATAAAGGTGTACGTTTTTAACAATGAGGGCAATTAATCATTGGAACAATTTACCAAGAGTTGTGGTGGATTCACCATCAATGACCATTTTTAAAGCAAGATTGGATGTTTTCCTAAAAGATATGCTCTAGGTATTATTTTGGAAAAGCTCTATGGCCTGTGCTATACAGGATGTCAGACCAGATGATCATAAGGATCTTTTCTGGCCTTGGAATATATGAAAAATGAATTGTTGAAGTCATTCTGAAAAGACATTTGCCTGGAACAGGTAAATTTCACATACGCTCATTTTTATTTTTTTTATTTTTATTTTTACTAGTTTCTCTAGGTATTATGTAGCTGTATTGTGGATCATTTTTCTTACATGATCTTAGGGCAGATACCTTCAACTGGGGGTACTATTATAGAGGTTGGGAGTTTTCCAAAGTGTTTCTTTTTCCCCACTAACATCACCTTGGTCTATTCAGGATTCAGCTTTAGCCAACTGTTTTTCATCTATTTGCTGTTCTCAGCCAAGCCACTACATGGCTGTGACATTATGTTGTTTGCATAAGATGAAAAGGGGAGGTAGAGCTGGGTGTTATCTGAATATTGCTGTTTCACAGTCTCTCCATGTGGGCTTCAAAATAGACATTTTCAGGCTTTTCTCTGCAACCATGAGGATAAGAAACTTACTATTTTGATCCTGCAACCATCTCCGAGCGATTGGACCCCTTTGCCCACACAGCGCCTCATTAACTTCAATGGAACTCCATGAAGATGGAAGTCCACTCACATTGCTTGTATTGCAGGATTGGGGCCTAAAGAGTCTTTCATTCCAATATGTGGAGGACATTTTCTAGAGTATGTTTGGAGAGAGTCTTTTAAACTCCCCTTCTGTGTTAACATCTTATCTACTTTCTTTTCAGGCTACATATTCTTAGCTACCCTCACATTAAAATGAGAGAATAGGTTTAGTGAAGTTTAATATCATTTCGTACTATATGGTAGCTTTTAGTAAAAATCTTTGAAGTTTCAACAAAACATAAAGCTGTTTTCAAAAGGTATCTGTGCTTTTAACAGTCACATTAATACCCAAACAGTTGTAACTTTAAACATTAGTAAAGTTCGCCATCAGAAAACTCTTTAGGCCTTGACCAGTTAAGTTGTCAAGCTAATTAAACTAGACATTATTTACAGTAGCTTAAAAACAGAAGCACAACACAAAGAACAATTATCAATTCTGCAGCTTCAGAAATAACTAATAAGCAAAATGAACTGTAAGTGAATTTCAGGCTCTCCTATTTCTCATGTTAGCCCTCGATCTGGGCACATTTACAAAGTTATGCTTAAAATTCACAACTGCTACTGAAGGTAGTTAAACCACATACATTTTCATTAAGTGCAGTGTTTTTAAATATGCAGTACCACTTTTAATTATAACAGTGTTCTCATTTTCCTAAATTGAGCTGAGAGGTAATTATAAATTCCTAGAATGTGTTGGGAACAACTTTTTGTTTCAGAAAGTGGAGGAAGTAACTACGGGGACAGCCATTTTAGACTTGATTCTGACCAACAAGGAGGGTAGCGAATCTGAAGTTAGAAGACAACTTGGATGAAAGTGATCATAAAATGTTAAGATTTCATTATTCTAAGTAAAAGGACAAGAGCTGCAGAATAAGGACAATGGACTTCAAAAAAGCAGACTATAATAGACTCAGAATTGGTAAGTGAGGTTCCATGGGAAGAAAAATTAAGGGAAACAGGAGTTCAGGAGGGCTAGCAGTTTCTCAAAGAGCCAATATAAAAGGCACGACTGCAAGCTATCCCAATGTGAAGAAAGATAGGAAGAATAGTAAGAGGTAATAAGGAGCTCCTGAAGGAGCCATGAATCACATGAAAAGTCAAAAAGGATTCCTACAGAAAAAGCAATGGATAAATTGCTACGGTGGTGTACAGAAGCACAGCACAAAACATGTAGCACAAAACAGAAAGGCTCAGGCACAAAATGAGTTGCACCTAGGAAGGGACATAAAAGGCAATTTGAAGGGGTTCTTTAAATACATTAGGAGCACAAGAAAGATGAAGTGAAGTGTCGGTCTCTCTACTTAGAGGAGAAGAAGAGCTAATAACTGATGAAATCAAGAAGGTTGAAATGTTTAATGCCTATTTTGCTTCAGTCTTCACTACAAAGGTTAATGGTGACCAGATACTCAAACTAACTAATATTAACAATGGGGGGGGAGGGGGGGAGAGACAGGGGAGGAGAGAATAACAGGCTAATAATAGGTTAATGAATATTTAGAGGAGTTAGATGTATTACAGTTAGCAGGGTCCAGTGGAAAAAATGATCCTAGGTTACACAAGGAACTAGCTAAAGCAATCTCAGAACTGTTAGCAATTATTTTTGAGAAATCATGGAGGGTGGGTGAGGTCTCAGAAGACTTGAGAAGGCCAAACATAGTACCTATTTTTTAAAAAGGGGAACAAAGACGACCCAGAAAATTATTAACTAGTCAGCCTGACTTCGATACTGGAAAGATACTGGAACAAAATTAAACAATCAACAAGCACCTAGAGGATAAGAGGGTTAGATTTTCCAAAAATAAATCGTGCCAAACCAACCTAATTTCCTTCTTTGACAGGATTACCAGCCTCGTGGAAAGAGAGGAAGCAAAAGACATGATATATCTTGATTTTAGTAAGGCTTTTCACACAACCCCACATGATATTCTCAGAAGCAAGCTAGGGAAAGATGGTCTAGATGAACTTACTAGAAGGTGGGTGCACAACTGGTTGGAAAAGCTGTATTCAAGGAGTAATCATCAATGGTTTGCTTTCAAACTCGGAAGGTGTATCTGTAACGCTGACAGACCCCGGTCGGCGGGCGGGATCGAACCTGGGACCTCTGGAGCTTAGTGCATGAGCCTCTACTGCATGAGCTAAAAGCCGTGACTGTTGGCTAAGGCTGTAGAGCAGACTCATTAATCTCTCTCTCTCTAAGTGGTCTCGGTGCCACCAGATGGGACAGAACACCACACCCAGGAGGTCTGGGGGTTACATACTTCCCCTAGCTGAGGAAGCGCATCCCGAGCTTCAGAGAGACTTCCCAGTTAAAATCCAGGACAGGCCCCCACTTGTAATGCTGACAGACTCCAGTCGCCAGTGGGCAGAATAGAACCTGGGGCCTCTGGAACTTAGTACATGAGCCTGTATTGCATGAGCTAAAAGCCAACTGGTGTTAGCTAAGGCTGTAAAGCAGACTCATTAATCTCTCTCTCTCTCTAAGTGGTCTCGGTGCCACCAGATGGGACAGAACACCACACCCAGGAGGTGTGTGGGTTATGTATCTAGGAGGTGCTACAGGGGTCAGTACTGGGTATGGTACTATTCAGTATTTTTATTCATGACTTGGACGGTGGTGTGGAGAGTATGCTTATAAAATCTGCAGATGACACCAAGCTGGGTGGGGTTGCAAGCATTTTGGGGTACAGGATCAGAATTCAAAACGACCTTGACACATTAGAGAATTGGTCTGAAGTCAACAAGATGAAATTCAATAAAGATAAGTGCAAAGTACACCTCTACCCCGATATAACACGACCCGATATAACACAAATTCGTATACAACGTGGTAAAGCAGCACCCCGGGGGGGCAGGGCTGCGCACTCCGGTGGATTAAAGTAAGTTTAATATAACGCGGTTTCACCTATAACACGGTAAGATTCTTTGGCTCCCAAGGACAGCGTTATATTGGGGTAGAGGTGTACTACAGTTCTGAAGGAAAAACCAAATGCACAACCTACAAAATGGGGAATAACTAGCTAGGCAGTAGTACTGCTGAAAGGGAGCAGGGGGTAACAGTGAATCACAAATTTGATGCAAGTCAACAATGTGATGCAGCTGCAAAAAAGGCTAATATTCTGTGGTGTATTAACAGGGGTGTTGTACATCAGACAGGGGAGGTAACTGTCACGCTCTCCTCAGCATTGGTGAAGGCTCAGCTGGAGTACTGTGTCCAGTTCTGGGCACCACACTTTAGGAAACATATGGACAAACTGGAGAGTCAAGAAAAGAGCAACAAAAGTGAGAAAAGGTATAGAAAACCTTGACATGTTTAATCTTGAGAAAAAGAAGACCAAGGGGGACCTGATAACAGTCTTCAAATATACTTAGGTCTATCAACTCTCATACGTTAAGCACAGTCAGTCCAAGCCAGAAATCCAAGAATACCTATGTGCCGCAGAAAGCAGTGCTGGCACTTCTCCCCACAAGTTTGTTTTGAAACAATTTATCTTAGCCTATGTCTACACTATAGCTTATGTCAGTATAACTTGTGTGTGATACTCCATACTTCAAAACAGCACCCTGGAACCCCCATATTCACCACTGTGTTATGATTATGATATCTTTTGTACAATGTATGCCTTGTGTGGTATCGTTTAAAAAGTCTTAATCTGTTGAACATCAATATCCTGTTGAATTGTATGTACTATCATTGTATGTGACGTGATGAAGTATTGCTGTATGTTTGTTACTGAAATATGTGGTAAGTGGGAAACACCTACAGCTAGCCTTTCGGTGGCAACAAAGGAGCAACTAACAGGAGGGATTTATATCAGGACTGGCCAGCCAGGTGTTGATGGCCCATCAAGAAGAATCCACTCCCTCAGACTCCTCAGAGAGGGCACGTATAAAATGGAAGCTACCCCTCCCCCCCGGCCATCACAGCAAAGATCTTTTTAGCTGCTTTAGCACCTGGAGAGAAAGTATAAATGAGGGTTGATAACATCACATCAGCATTTGGCCTCTCGCCTCCCCCATCTCAATACCTGGAAGATCATTTGGAAGACCATTTGAACTGGGGAGATTGGTCCCAGGCTGAGAAAGGAATCCACCCTGTATATTTAGAACTGTAAACTGCCTGGAACATCCAGTGGGGTGAGAAAAGCTGTTTGACTGAAATCTTGCTTAGTCTGTTAAAGTTAGAATAGCAGTCTAAATTCTATTTTTATTTCTTATGTAACTAACTTTGACCTTTGTGCCTAACACTTTATCACTTAAAACCTTTCTGGGGGAGGGATAGCTCAGTGGTTTGAGCATTGGCCTGCTAAACCCAGGGTTGTGAGTTCAATCCTTGAGGGGGCCACTTAGGGATCTGGGGCAAAATCAGTACTTGGTCCTGCTAGTGAAGGCAGGGGGCTGGACTCAATGACCTTTCAAGGTCCCTTCCAGTTCTAGGAGATGGGATATCTCCAATTTATTTTAATGTTTTATCCTTACCAGTGAGCTTGTATAAAGTGCTTGGGGAATCTGCTCAGATTACAAAGGCAGGTGCATGTCCACTTTCCTTTGATGAAGTGGCAAACTAATTAATAAGCTTGCACTGTTCATGAGAAGGTCTTGAGCAGTGTCAGACGGGACATCACTGGGGTGCAAGGCTGGGGCCTGGGGAGATTTGCTGGTGTCTCTCTGTATAATTAGCTGGGTGTGGCCCTGCATATTGTTGGCTGAGCGATCACAGCACCTGGAGGGGTTTTGCTGCTTGTCGCTAGCACAGCATTGTAAGAGACAGCTCAGGGAAGAGAACTAAGGGGGCACAGAGGTCACACAGTTCCAGATTGTACCCCGGGGACATGTCATTCAGGGGTGTGAATAAGCCACCCACTCAGTGACATAAGTTACACCAACATAAGCACCAGTGTGGACAGCACTATGTTGGTGGGAGAGCTTCTCCCACTGACATAGCTACTCTACTCGCGGGGGCTAAAGTAGTTAAGCCACTCAGTTTAAAGTGGCTACACTAGAGAGTTTACGGCAGCACAGCTGCCATGATGCAGCTGCGCCACCATAAACTCCCTAGTGTAGCCACGCCTTTCAGTTTTTATTTCACATTGAAATCATAGACTCTCACTGAAGCAAACAGTGTCTGGATCAATCCCACAGTGCCTATTACCATGGTAGTAAACCACTGTCCATAATTTAAGCACACAATAACCCAGAACAAAAAGGTGGGATCTTACTAAAATCAAGATATATCATGTCTTCTGCTTCCTCTCTTTCCACTAGGCTGGTAACCTTGTCAAAGAAGGAAATTAGGTTGGCTTGGCATGATTTGTTTTTGAAAAATCTAGATCTCCGGGCTAATGAAACTTGATGTCATGCTTTCAGGATGTTTTGTTGTTTTAGAAGAGCACAGATTCTCAAAAATATTTTTTTTAAAAGTGTGTTTTACACCTTGCTGTGAACAGGCTTCAGATCTGTCTGAGCTCTTCTGGCAAGGTAATCTACAGCCTGGGTCCAACTCCCAAGAATACTGTTTCCTTAGCATGCTAGGGAGCACCATGCTAGGTAGCATGAAGCGTACAAATTAAGATAACCACTTGTAATTAAAATACAAGAGCAAGGTTGTTAGCCATGGTGACTTTTCCAAATTCAGTTTTGGTGGCCATATGAAACATACCTGTTCCAGGCAAATGCATTTGTGAAATTAACACTAATTCACTGATTGAACCTCATTACACCCAAAAAGACTATGTTAAAAGAACATTAAGGTTGCAAAAATAACACGAGTACTTGTGGCACCTTAGAGACTAACAAATTTATTAGAGCATAAGCTTTCGTGGGCTACAACCCACTTCTTCGGATGCATGTTTCCTAATCAAAAGTTATGAAACACCTGAACTAAGATTGTCTGTGCAACTTTAGTTTAGTCCCCTGACATATCTGCACGATGATAGCATCTTGATTGTGTAATCAGACTATTTTTTCCCACAGGATCCCTGCATCATTCAATGCACACTATAAATGATGTTCTCTGAATGGGTAGCTATTCAGGATTTCTTTCTAGCCTCATCATTCAATGTGTGACCACACACTTCATTTAGTATACATCATCCAAATCCCGCACAAAGTGCAGACGCTAGAGAATCAGTTTCTTCAAGGGCATTTCTATGGTGCTCTCATCATCATACTTTAGTTCTTTCCAAACATGAATGAATTTAATTCCACAGCACCCCAGTGAAGGGAGGTGCTATTGTTATTCTCTTTTTACATATGGGGAACAGAAGCACAGAGATTAAAGCCAAAACTCTGAGAAAGTATCAGTGCCTAATTTTTGGTGCCTAATTTCCAATGCTTAGGGCCTACTTCTTCAGTTTATTGGGCATTTCACAGCACTTTAAATTTTCAGAGTAGAATTCCCACTGACCTCAATTGCAAATTCAAGTGCCCATCACTTCTGCAAATCAGAACACAGGTGTCTCAAGTGCGCAGAAAATGTGGAACAGACAAACCAAAATGTTCATTTGACCACTAATTAAGTGACTTGCACAGCATCACCCAGAAATTCTGGCAGAGACAGGGATAAAAATCCAATTTTCCTGGGTGCCTTTCCACTGCCTGAACCACAAAACCATCCATTCTCTGTAATTCCCTGCCTCATTTTACTACACACATTCCGACTTCTGCAACAAATGAGGCTGAGTCAAACAGACAACCACCTCTTCCATTACACAACTCGGATGCATTCCCAGAACACCACCCATCTTATACACTGAATAAGGCAGCAGTCTTGTGGCAAAAATTGTATGATCATGTAATTAAAGACTATCATAATACACACAAAGGAGCCAAATTAATATTGCACAGGCAGCCTTAATTCCAGAGTTTACTAACTTTTGACTTTGCAGCCTTAACATTCTTTTAATGCTTTATAGAGTTTAAGGCCAAAAGGAGCTGTCATAACTATAAAGGGAAGGGTGACAGCTCTCCTGTGTACAGTGCTATGGAATCCCTCCTAGCCAGAGACTCCAAATCCTTTTACCTGTAAAGGGTTAAGAAGCTCGGGTAACCTGGCTGACACCTGACCCCAAGGACCAATAAGGGGACAAGATACTTTCAAATCTTGGGGGGGGGAAAGGCTTTTGTGTGTGTCCTTTGTTTAAGGGGTTGTTCGCTCTTGGGACTGAGAGGGACCAGACATCAATCCAGGTTCTCCCCATCTTTCTAAACAAGTCTCTCTTATTTCAAAATTGTAAGTAAAAGCCAGGCAAGGCGTCTTAGATTTACTTTGTTTTTCTCAACTTGTAAATGTACCTTTTACTAGAGTGCTTATCTTGTTTGCTATACTTTGAACCTAAGACAGAGGGGATTCCTCTGAGCTCTTTAAGTTTGATTACCCTGTAAAGTTATTTTCCATACTGATTTTGCAGAGATGATTTTTACCTTTTGCTTTAATTAAAAGCCTTCTTTTTAAAAACCTGATTGATTTCTCCTTGTTTTAAGATCCAAAGGGGGTTTGGATCTGTATTCACCAGGAGTTGGTGAAAGGAAGGAGGGGGGAAGGGTCAATTTCTCCTTGTTTAAAATCCAAGGAGTTTGGATCTGTATTCACCAGGGAATTGGTGAAAGATTTCTCAAGGCTTCCCAGGGAGGGAATTCTTAAGATGGTGGCAGCGGACCAGAGCTAAGCTGGTAGATAAGCTTAGAAGTTTTCATGCAGGCCCCTACATTTGTACCCTAAAGTTCAAAGTAGGGATACAGCCTTGACAGGAGCCATCACATCATCTAGTCTTATCTCTGGCATATAAGAGGCCATTAAATTTTACCCAGACACCTGTACATTAAGCCCACAGACTGTACATTAAGCCCTTAGACCAACGCATTTCAATTCTCGGGAGACTAAACTGTGCCAGTGACACAGAAAACAGGATAGACCAAGGTGCCATCAATGCCTGAGGCCCCTGCAATGGCAAGGAACTGTCTAGGTGGAATATGTCCAAATGATTCGAGCAGGCAAACCGCAAGCCACTCACCCACCCACACTTACAAAGGAAGGTGGAAAAAACCATAGAGGTCCCTGCCAATCTGACCCAGGGGGGAAATCTTTTGACACTAAATCTGGTGATCAGTTGGACCCTGAACACATGAGTAAGACATACCAGCCAGGCATCTAGAAAGAAGAGTCTCTGTACCCACTCGGAGCACTGGTCCCTCTTGTCCACCATCCCATCTCCAACTGTGGCTGAATTCTCTGATGCTTCAGAGAAAGAAAAAAGAACCACCATACACACACACACACAGAGAACATATCAAGCCAATTTTGCATTGGGGAAAAAATTTCCTTCCTGAACCCTGCAGGTGACAGGTTGAAACCCTGATGCATGCAGTTTTGTTACAGTCATTATCTTAATGAGAGCTGCAACCACTATGAGCACCCCCTATCCCCAGCTTCTGCCCCATCTCCTCCTCACCCCCGCCCATTCCTATCCTTCCTTGTCTCCTGCCTCTCGTTTCTCATGCCCAGCCCATACTCATGTTCTCTTCCCTCCCACTCATCTTCTGCCTATTACCCTGCTCAGATCCTACTCCTACCCCCCCCCCCCTCCACCACACCCTGCATCTCCCCCTCTCCCCACCTCTTTCAGACCCGGTATATGCATAAAAATTTACCAGGATAACTATTTCTTAGGGGGCTGAATTATTACCAGTAAAAATCCCTAATGTGAATGTAGATATGGGGGTGATTTATACCGGTAGAGCTGCTATTTGTATTATCATAGAGACTGGGAGTCTAGAGACGAAGAGTCTCACTTATGCTATTCCCCTTCACTAATGGGACTAGCTTTACCAATGTAAGTTTTATACCAGCATAACTGTGTTCACCCTAGGAAGGGTTGAACTGCTCTAACTATACTGATATAGCTAAAGCAATACATTTTTCTAGTGCCTCTTGCCTGGGCACTAGGAGGGAGTGCATTGAAATCACAGGAGAGAATATGCCTGCTCAGTTTTTATGCCTTGTGCCACAGAAGCTGGGACGAGCAATTGCAGGAAAAATTCTGCTCAGCCTCTGCAGACTTGGGATGGACCACGCTCAGTCACTCTGTGGAGACGGTACATGCACCGGCAATTGCAGATAGGTGCTGTGAAGGGATGGAGCATTATTGGTGCAGACGGAATCACTAAAGTATTCAGCTGCCCAAATCTAATAAGTCTCTATTGAGCACGTGTGAACTAAGATTTTTCCCAAGCCTTCAAATTTCACCAAATTTTCACAGCAACTGCAAAATTTACATCCCTGACACCAGGGCAACCTTCCAGCCAAATTTCAAGCCCTTGCTCCAAAGCACTGGGGCACGAGCTGAAAAATTAAAGGCAAAATATTTTTTTCCTAGTCTCATTCCCTGAAAGAGCTCAACTGTTTTACCTGAAACGTAAAAAAAAAAAAAAAAAAAAATTCAGCTAAAGGCAAAACACCCAGCATTGAAGGGTTCCGCCCAAACAGTTTAAATTTATAAAGCTATAAGCAACTGAAAACAGGGTCTTTTAATGGACAGTGTGGGGCAAATATAATTGCAAGTGTCACTAGCTGTACCACCTGTAGTTACACTTGATATCCTGATAAAAATATGATTTTTAAATTGTTTTAAATTTTAACATTTATTAAAATTATTCTGTAGGCATGCTTGACTGAAGAAGCTGGGTTCCATGCAAGCTGAGTTTATTATTTTTTCTCTTTCATCCATTTTCTTTAGACAAACTGTTGTAGTACTTGTACTGTGTGCCCATAGCTCCTATTGGCATTCAGATGTTGAGCATTCTACTGAGCCTAAGGCTAGGTCTACACTACCCGCCTGAATCGGCGGGTAGAAATCGACCTCTCGGGGATCGCGGGACGCGACAATCGATCCCCGAATCGACGCTCTTACTCCACCAGCGAAGGTGGGAGTAAGCGCCGTCGACGGGAAGCCGCAGAGGTCGATTTTGTCACCGTCCCTACAGCGGGGTAAGTCGGCTGCGATACGTCGAATTCAGCTACGCTATTCGCATAGCTGAATTTGTATATCTTAAATCGACCCCCCCCCGTAGTGAAGACGTAGCCTGAGAAGGAGCTCCAAGAAGCTATAGCAACCCAGTGGAGTTTTGTTCCACTTCTAAGCCTTCTAGAACTCCATATGCTGTGAGAGTTAGCGTAAATAACTTTATTGCCAACAAGTTTAATTTATAAACCAAGTCCTCTACCCTAGCTACTAAGATTAACACAATTTGTCATCATAGATACAAGTACTGCTTTCTTTCCACCCATGAAAGTAAAACAAGAGATGGCATCTTTCTCTGTCACAAGTCCAGCTGACCAACTTGCATACTCAAAGTTTTCCAAATTAGGAAAAGATCTTAACATACATACATTCACCTCATTAGACTCAACTATGTACCACTCAGGTTCTCCAATCCAGTAGTTGCAAACAGACTGCCAAGTCTCTGGAGTTTATAAAATAAAATATCACCTTTTGTATGTAATTTTTATTTCACTTCTAACAATGATTTTTGTTAAAACATCAATTAAAGCTTCCTCCTCAATGAAGCATTAGTGTTTCTTGTCTTGATTAGCAAAAGAACAAGAGTTCACCTTTTCCTGTACACTAAAGAGTTAAGTAAAATGGGGAATATTTATCTTGTACTGAAAGAGGCTTTTATTAAACTATAATGTTGATGATCTCTAACTGTATAAGAATTCTGAGCTCTGCACCAGAATTCTCTGTTCATTATCATTTATCCAACAGGAAAGGAAAATACGTAATTTAAGAAGAACCTATATACTAACTCACTGAGTTGTCTTCAGACTACTAGAGTTCCTGAAAGTTATTTTAGTTATAGGCACAGTAATAGGTCAAAATAAAAAGTTCTTTTTGGAAGCTCTTTAATCGTTCCCCCAACCTCCCCTCTTTTACAAAAAACCTGAAGCCACTGAGTACTACTGATAAATGTATGGAAGGAATCATAATGAGACAAGACAACATACTCACTATACAGATTAAACTAAAAGACTCCATTTTGGCTCCTATACTTACAGTACATGTCTACAGAGCCAGAAAAGGCTCTTCACTTTATCAAGAGTGCAGAATATTCCCAACAAAGTGTAATGATGAAACTACCTGTCTCATGATTATCATTTTTGGCTCATTAATTGCTACATGAGGACAATATAAGATTTTCTAAAAGTTTAACAGAATACATCTATAAAAATGTTTAATGACTTTAGCTTATTGAATGTTTTTTCTTAAGAGTTAAAACAGATGTAGAAACTTAATTTTAAAAAGGCCATTAGTGTTAGGCCAAATTACAAGTTTTTAAAGTACATTGTTATTATTCCAATGTTTCTATTAATTAAACAAAGACTAGGTAACTAGCAACTTACTCCAGTGCTTTCACTAGCAAACACTGGGGGGGGGGGGGGTGTCACTCTCCAAAATAATCTCACTAAATAATTCAACAGTAAAAGATTTTAGAAAGCACATTTTTCTTTTTTACACATTAGTCAATACTCACAGTAAGCCATAAGACAGTAAACTTCACATACAGTAACTCCTCGCTTAACGTTGTAGTTATGTTCCTGAAAAATGCTACTTTAAGCAAAACAATGTTAAGCGAATCCAATTTCCCCATAAGAATTAATGTAAATGGGGGGGGGGGTTAGGTTCCAGGGACATTTTTTTTGCCAGAAGAAAGTCTCAGAGAGAGAGAGAGAGAGAGAATTACACACACAGAGAGTATAAGTTTTAAACAATTTAATACTGTACACAGCAATGAAGCTTGCGAAGCTTGGCTGAGGTGGTGAAGTCAGAGGGTGGAATATTTCCCAGGGAATGCCTTACTGCTGAATGATGGAACTAGCACTCGGCTGAGCCCTCAAGGGTTAACACATTGTTGTTAATGTAGCCTCACACTCTACAAGGCAGCAAGAATGGAGGGAAGGGAGACAGCATGGCAGAGAGAGACAGAGACATACACTATGTGTGTGAGTGAGAGACGCGCATTGCCCCTTTAACTACACTGTCTCTTTAAGTAGATCAGCAAGTTGAGACAGCAACTGCTGCCAGCAAATTCCCTCCATCCTGAGCCCTATTGTGTCGTCGTCCCCTTTCTATGGAGATGGGGTAAGCGAGGGGAAAGGAGCAGGGGGGAGGAGGGACACCCTCACATTAGCACCCTTCTTTCCCCCCCGGCACAGCAAGCAGGAGGCTCCCGGGAGCAGCTCCAAGGCAGAGGGCAGGAGCAGCACACGGCAGTGCGGGGAAGGATAGCTGAACTGCCGGCAATTGATAGCCTGCTGGGCGGCTGCCGCACAGGGAACTTAGGGGAGCGGGGAGCTGATAGGGGGGTTGCTGGTCCACCCTGGTTCCAAGCCCCCACAAAGTTCCAACAGGCTGCTCTTTCTGCAAGCAGTGAACAAAGCAGGCGGCTGCCAAACAAGTTATAAGGGAGCATTGTGCAACCTTAAATGAGCATGTTCTCTAACTGATCAGCAACGTAACAACATTAACCAGGACAACTTTAAGTGAGGAGTTACTGTACTAAATAAGAACTTGAACATGGAATTAAAATGTTCACAAGCACATAAAATTAAACAAAATGATGGCTAACTGCATGCATTAGGTACAGGCTTAAGACAATGACAGAAGAAACTGGTACGGTTTAGTTTAAAAGCTTGCAGTGCAGGTTGCAAGGGAAAAAATTATCTATCTAGGTACTTTTATGACTTTCCTCACTATAGTGCTTTAGCACCCCCACCCCCCAAATTAAAAAAAAAAAATCTTTCCCTCCCCACCCTCTCTTTACTGCTTGTAGGAATACCTTGAAAGGTAATAAATGTGTGTGGATGTGCACTCACCCTTTAGTCAGTATGTAGTCATTCTGGGAGAAGGGGGGGGGGGGGAAGTGGAGGCCTAGAAATGTACTGGTCTAAAGATATTTTAATACAGACAGAAGGTTCTCAAGCAACAACCGATTTTAAAACATGAAATTCCACATTCAGGTATAACAGGCGTGGTTTCAATTTACACTGCTATTTTATATACAAGTAGAAATAATGGCTTATCTCTTGATAAAAGGTTTGTACCTTGATCTGCTGTCTTCTGAGCATTGCAAGTTCCCTCATATCTCGGAATGGCTGTAGTAGGTATTGGTACAGTTCTGTGGTGGCTTCTGCAAGACTACTGTAGGCTTCATCTTCCATTTGATACAGTTCAAGCAGCTCTACCATGCTTTCTGTATTCTTGTGTTTTTCCAACAGCTATAAAAAGAGAAGAGAAATATTGCTTGAAAAAGTGTGCTCAAAATTTCCTGCTAACAAATTTGATGGCTACTTACAGCTAATGGCCAGTCCCCTCCCTAACCTCCCCCCCCCCGCAAATCCACTTAGACATGGAAAGGTTCCATGGTGCAGCTTCCCATACTAAGGAAGGAACTAAGCCAGTCAAGTCTGAACAGCCCTTTGATTACTGAACATCCAGAGTTAAAGTTATCACTGCTTTCCAAGAGCTTCCTGAAGCACAGTAGCACTGGAGACATAGCCATAAGTGGAGGTAGGAGGATAAAGTCTGATTTACTTTTCACCAGTTATGCCATTTACTTACTGCATTTCACTCCATTTAGACAAAATAAGAGAGAAGTCAAGTTTTGATTTTTCTAGTTGTTATTTTTTAATACCACAAAGATGAGAGATGCATCACAGAAAAGACAAGTGCATTACCACAAAAGACTTACAATCTAAGTCCTGGCCTTTCGAGCTGCTCCACATAAGTGGACCCCAGGGGCCCATAAAGAGCCCTAATAAAGTCACTGCAGTTCCACACAGGTGAAAGGGTTTGCCTGTGTGGCACAGCTTGCAGGATAGTGGCCTACATTTCTAGTCTATTTTACTTTCTGGTTCACGTGCTTTAGCACGTTTTATTATCTAGGTTATAAATGAAGCAAACAATGTCTTAAGAGTTTAAGGCCAGAAGGGACCATTAGCTCATCTAGTCCAACCACCTGTATATCACAGGCCACCCGCACCACCCAGCATGCACACACTAAACCCAACTGAAATGAGACCAAAGTATTGCTGCCCACTGGAGATGAGACTACCATTTGCAAAGAACCAGGGAAACCAAGATACACAAACACCCAAGGCCCCCTCAATGACAGGGAAATGATTAAGTGAGAGATACCCAGAAAATCCTCGCAAGTGACCTACACTTCCATGCTGCAGAGGAAGGTGAAATAAAATTCAAGGTCTTCAAAGAGTTTTCATTAGAATTAAAAAAAAAAGTTGTGGATGTATTTTAAACTTTGTACAAGTCCTTAATTTGAGGCCTAAATCAACCTAAAACTGTTTCCTCAAGAAAGTGACCACTTGTACAATCTTCTCTTAAAATACTGTCTGTACATAATCCTAGTCAGTCAGATAAAACAGAAACTTTCACAAATTTGTTACGTTAAATTTTTATCTCATATGCCTGCTTTGAGACCATTTTGTGTACATGCCTTGGCAGGTGAGGCCATATAACTTAACTCACTTGCCAGATCTAGAAAGCCACTTACTGATTAGCTAAGGCTAATGATTTAAAAAAAACTCCCCTACCCTTTACCTGAGATATTTCAAGTATTTACACAAAAAGCAGATTATCTTAATAGCCTTTTTATACCATTATCAGCCACTGAAAAATCAAAGCTCATTTTTGTGTTACTGCCTCAAAAGCTTATACTCTGTTTATATCACTCATTACTTTTTTTTTTTTCTGAGCCATATATCTGAAATGACTTTAACCTCCCCTTCAACTAAGTCATATCTTCTAGTTATTTGTTTATGGTTTTAAAATGAAACCCCCAAACTATAAGTATGCCAAGTATACCTTAAACCAAGTTGTGTGGCAGGAACAGTTACCGTACCTCTGACCCAATAAGTGATGTCTTAACTCCAACAGCACGGACATTTCTGACAGTGTAGTCCTAAAGAAAAGCCACCTCCTCCCTCAACTCCTTTCCTTCTCATTCTTTACTCATTTCCTCAGTTCTGCCAGTGTCATTCTTTCACCTCTAACTTGCCCCAACTTTTCTATTGCCTGCCCCTTTTTTAAAAACCCTCCCATAGTCTTGGCACAGCAATCTTCCCTCTGTCAGAGTACTCAAGAAAACAGCCTTATTTCTTGTTGTACTTATGCTGGGCACAACTTTAAATGTCTCCACTTTTTAAGATTCTAGAATGTCAATCCCACAGGAAGGAAATAAGACTAATTTTAATTCTTTCATTGTTTCTGGAAGAATCATAAGCAATCTTACGTCAAGAACTCAATAGCATGGATGTAACTTTTACTAATTATTCTATACTGTAGTTTATTATTATTTCAAGGCTCTGTGATATTCTGGGAAGCACACAGTAATCCTGCAGAAGGAAGTTTTGATGGACAAATGCTAAGTGAAGGGCTCAAATTTATAGTACTTTAAAGTTGTCTTTTCTTTTGGAATGCTGAAAGCATGGGTACATATATAATAGCTGTATATGAAATCAGAGTTAGAGTGTTCATATTACTGTATAAACCCATAAATGGAAAAAAAAACAATGATAGCATAAAATAAAGTATCTTGAAAATCCGTGAAGAAGGGTTACATACCTTACAGTAATGGTCATTCTTAGAGATGTGTTGTCCACGTGGATTCCACTCTTAGTGCGCATGCACCCCACGAGCATGAGATCAGATTCTCTTTGGCTTGCAGTGTTTGTTGGGGCTGTGCCTGCACCCTAGATCCCCTTAAACCCAGCTACTCAAGGTCATAAAGGATGCTTCAGGACAAACCAACCCTCAGTTCCTTCAACAATATAGAATCCCAGAGAAACAGAACTCCTTAGAAGCTGGGAAGGAGAGCAGTCATGGAATCTGTGTGGATAGCACATCTTGAAGAACTACAGTTACTGTAAAGTAAGCAACTGTTCTTTCTTCAAGTGATTGTCCCTATGGATTCCAATCAATGACTAAGAAGCAGTTGTTTCCCTGCTTGGAGATGAGTACTAGGGGTTCTAATTAAACAATGACTGCAGGACAGCCTTATCAAAACAGGCATCCAATCTGGAAGCCTCTACCAAAGGCTAAAACCCTATAAGGTGTGCACCAAGCTCCACATAGCTGCCCTACGGATTTCAGAAATAGGGACGCTCTTCAAACAGGCAGTAGAGGCTGCCTGATCTCTAGTGTGCATAGGTGGATCTGACTTAGCTAACTCATACCATGTTTTTATATAGTTGCAGACCCCATTTAGACTACCTCTGTGAGAATACTGACTGATCTATAACCCTCTCTACAAAGGCCAGAAAGGGGCTAGATGTCCCCCAAGCAAGGAGCAACATATGGAACATTGCTTGGGAATATGTCCCTCTCCTAAGCAGAGAAGGCATCAGAAGTACCAGTTATTAGCCAGCAAAGCCTCACATGAGGGATGGGTCTTAAATCCTAGAAATTTAGCTTCTGTCATGTTAGTAGCAGTCCTGCAGGGAGCTGCAGGGGATAGGTGGGGAGCACAGGGGGTGTCATGTCTAGCCTAACCAAAAAAATGTATCTACACCAAAATAAACCCACACACAACACTCCCCCAAAACCTTTATTGTCTATGAGAACTAACAACTAACACTAGCAGTTTTCAGAAAGAAAAGTGGACACTGCAGGGGTTCTGCACAGGTGGTAAGAAGGAACTAAGGGAAGGTTGCCTGCTCCACCCTCTGTAGTCTAGGGTAGAGGGACATGAGGCATCTAGGGTGCAGGCTGATCAATGGACACTGCAGACCAAAAAGAATACAATCTCATGTGTATGAGGTGCATGCACACCAAGAATTAAATATGTGTAGACAACCATTCAAAGAAGGACTAAACCTTATCTTCATTCCCATATACAGTCTCTGTTTAATGTCTGAATCCACTTATAGTATAAGGCAAATTAAACCCTCTAAATCCCAATAGGAAACAGTCTATCAGACAGTTTAACTGTACATGTTGAAAGTTTCCCACAGGCACTATCAATAAGAAACACTATATAGGCACATGAAAATTCAGTAAGTACTTTTCTATAAGATGTAGGCCTTGGAAGAGTTAGGTGACTGCCAAAATAAACTTAGTGCAAAAAAAGTGCACAGTTGTAAGAGGGTTAACATAAAATGTGTCACACAATGTTGATATATTTTCCCCCTCATACCTGTAATTAATTCTCAACACAAGCAATTCAGTGTTACTTTAGCTGTCCATTTACTGCAGTGTGTGAATAGCCTAACTTCTGTATAAAATTTGCAATCATTCATAAATTTGTTTTAATTGAGAAATGAGAGGCAAAGGGAAGAGTAACCTCTGAATTTACAGGCCTGAGTGATGTTGACTCTTAAAAATAAATGCAGTATTCAATGGATAAATTTTTACAGATGTTACATTGTGTTACACTGTTCACAACTAAATGAATCTACATCCTGGGTAACTATTATGCAGATAGGGTTTGGCTAGTAGAAAAAGCCAAGCCTTCAACTGAACAGTCCATGCATTTGAAAATATAGCAGATTTTTTTAAATTAAGGATGGAAATAACCAAATGCTTTGCCACTAAAGCTTTAAAAGCACTGCACTGAATTACAGAGGTCTGTGCAAACATGCATGTGCTGTTCTTAATCTTGGGCCTGATCCAAAATCACTGAAATGAGCAGGAGGCTTTCCATGAATATTGGATCAGGGCCTTTAGTGTTGCTCCTTTGTTTTACTCTGTATTGAATATTATCATCTTCATAACCACATAGATTTAGTTGTTTTACTTAAGATGCTAAAGTGTTACAAACACACCTCTTTAGGTCACTTATGGTTTCATATATGCTTGTTATTTAAAACACAAACATTTTAAGAGTATTGTGGTGCCATATGAGTGAATGCAAGGTCCTTGGAAGCTTCATAATCCTGCCTGTCATTTTGGATTTGCCTTTCAAGAAGGAAGAATCCCTGACGTTATTTTAAAGTTTTTTTTTTAATTACGGAGGCATATTTAACTACTGCCAAGCTTTATCTGTCATTTTAATTTATAAAGCAGGAGTGCACTACTCTCACTAAAGCAACTGCTAGATACTCCTGCCCTTTTCTCCAAACAGTGGCAGCTTCAAAGAGCTCTCTCCTTTTGTTGCCGAGTCCTTATAGATCAGCAGGATTACTGAAAATACAAGTCCCAGAAGATCATTTCCAAAGCCAATGGTACATAAACCTCAGATGCAATATTAGCAGCAATTAAAATTAGATTGGAAACTGTATGCATGTTCTAATGTTTAAGTTATTGGTATTCCCTCACTCTCTGCACCCACCAAAAGACATTCTATTAACCCACCCTTCAGCCCCCCCAAAAACAACAACAGAAGCCACACACACACACACACACAACTAGTACAGAATAGGTTTGGCCAGAATAGTAGTCTTCAATTATATGGAATCAAGATTACTGATAAACTACTTTTGCCTTCCTCACACACATGGTCCCCTATTCTGGCCATTAACTATTGCATTTAGGAATCAAATAGCAGGGATGGTCAAAAAAGTCTAACTATATAAACCACATCAGACTTGGAGATGGGGATCTTGCTATCAACACCCATGACTTACAGGGCCAGACTAACTCTCCTGCAGGCGTGGGGCTATTAGATTTTGTGGGGCCCCTGTATGCAAGTCTTTTTCCTAATTTAAAACAAAATGATCACAATTATGGCATCGAGGCTATTAATGCTATACTAAACGGGACTTTTAATTAACATAAAGCTGTTCTGTAGTTACATTTCAGTCTTAAAACATGTAGAATATAGTTAAGTTAATTCATAATAGCCTACTTCTTACCTTAGAACAGCTGTCAGAGACATGCCAGCAGCCGGCCACTTCCGGGAGCAGCGTGGGGCCACAGCATGCAGGAGCCTGCTTGAGCCCTGCTGCGCCGGTGGACTTTTAGCGGTCCGGAGATCGCGATCAACTGGCAGAGGCTCCAAGATTGACCAGTCAATCGCGATCGACAGGTTGGTGACCACTGAATTGTATATAATTATGGATTTATTTTTGCGGGGCCCCTCTTAGCCTGAGGCCCTAAGCTGCAGCTCCTAAAGCCCTGGCGTTAATTTGGCCCTGATGCTTTTGTAACTTCAAGGTTATTATTTTTAATTACTGTAGCACCTAGGAGCCCCAGTCAAGGACCAGGACCTCATTGTGGCAGGTACTGTACAAATAGGGTGACCAGATGTCCTAATTTTAAAGGGACAGTCCTGATTTTGGGGTCTTTTTCTTATATAGGCTCCTATTACCCCCAACCCCGTCCCGATTTTTCACATTTGCTGTCTGGTCTTTTTGTATGTAGGGTGACATTTCCTGCTCCAAAGCCTACAATCTAAGTACACAATGAGACACAAGATGGAGGAGTACAAGGAAGCAATACTGTTCAGCGTGACAGGCTGTAGTCTCAACACACCAGTGGCCTAACTGATTGGACAACTGCAATGTATTCTACAGTGGGCTACATTTTAATTAATCTGGAAGCTACGGTTGGTGCAGAAGGTGGTGATCCACATGATAAGTGTTAAGTCTCAGAGAGCATATGAAATGTGTGCTATGGAACCTGCACTATTTACGTAGGAATTTCCGGACAGGTTTTAAAAGGTGTTGGTTTTTATCTACAAAACCAATAGAGCCTGACACCAGCCTACCTCATGATACACTGCCACCGTTGCAATCAGCAAAGGCACGGACATGAAATCGGGGATGGGACTTGCACGGTGTTCTCCATAAGGGCCAGCAGACTCTAGAATACCCTTCCTTCCCTGGTCCAAAATACCTCAGATTTGTCAGCTTTTAGAGTATGCTGCAGGGTCCACTTTTTTCACCTGGCCTTTGAACAGCAATAGGGGTTGAGGCAAGTGTGTGGCAGGGGTTAGTATTTGATTATGAGCTGCTGTTTAGTACAAAGAATGAGTTGATTAAAATCAAAAAACCAAAAATATAATTCAAATAATTGGCAGGGTTATCAGATAGTTTTAGTTACTCTAAATAAGAAAAATAAATGAAAATACTGAGAAATAGCAAGCAAAGTTTTTCATGCACACGCGCACACACACACACACACACACACACACACACGTTCATGCTTTCTCCTATGCAGCCCCATATACATGGCATAAGTTCCTTGTAAACACCCAAAGCCACTGCCCTCTCCTTCAAATCTCTCCTTTCCTGTGATGCCTACAAAAAATTTGACAACGTTGAGCCGCTGGTGTGAAAGATCAATGCCTAATGTGCTGGCTAGTATCTAATTTTTGACTGACTGTGCCACACACTGTAAAAAGTATTTTTAAAATGTTTGAAAACTTTTTTTTAAAAAACTGGCACTGGATTCTAACCCTTTGCCTTTAAAAAGGCATATATGTGAGTCCAGCTGTTTGTCTTGTATTCACCTTTTGTGGTGTCTTATACTTAAAGACTGGCAGTTTTTGAGGTAAGAATAGTGTTTTTCATTATGTGTACGTACACTGCCTAGCATAACGTGGCCTTGGTCATTGACTGGGGCTCAGTCCTAGGCTCTATCACAGTACAAATAATAGCCAAATCACCGCAGACAGTATAGAAGGAAAAAATGAACTGCTGGACAAGGAGGCTACAGAAGCTGAAAGAGTAGAATATTTACTATTAAAAATACTACTGTGGTTAAGTAAACCACAAAAACTAATTTAATCTAATACATGCTTTATTGACCGTCATCACTAATTTTTCTATAGTTCTTAATATAAATCTCCGAAGAACATACATATAATTGTGTGCGCACGCACACGCTCCCAGATGGGGTTCACAGTTAATTATTCTATTTAGTTAAGTTGCTAACGCTGATCATAATTTACAGTCACTACAGCAATTTACAGGCAATGCAAAAGATGTCAGTTTAAAACCAAGCATCTTTTATAAATAAAAAAAGTCTCAAATTTCTTCTCTGAAGGCCAGTAAGCAAATCCATGACAGCATAGTACAAGTATTTTTGTTTTAAGATGGTAATTGTCTAACCTGCATAACTCACCTCATAACGCAGCTGTCCCAATCTTGACTAACACTATCATACCAAACAAGGACCAATAAAAACCTGCCATTTGCTTGGTTTGGGCACATTACTCAGAAAGGTGAAGCCCTAAACAAGTTATGCAGGTCACTCATGTAACTAGTCCTTGTTTGGGAACAGTCACATACTTTTTCTATTACTAACAGAATGAGGACACATCAGGTATTTATCTGTATTGGGATGTGTTAATACTATGTATTCTGATGAGAAAAACAGAGGGGATGGATGAGTTCAATCTATTTCAAGGTAAACAGAGTATCCAAGATCTCCTATTCTTCCATTTGACAAAGCAACAAAAATAAAGTCACTAATGAATACGTTTTCCAACAATGATCAGTGGGGACAAAGTCACTTTGAACAAAAAAAAAAAAATAGGCAACACCTTAGCCTAAGGGTTTGGCAAAGGACTCTATTCTACTCAGATCCTTATAAATCCAGAAGAACTTGCCCTGTAAGAATCAGGTCTAAAAGTCCCAAAAGACCAGGAATTTGAGAGAAGGAAGTAATGTTAGTATTGGGGAATCTATGCTGTAACATAAAGCATGTTAACTCCTGGCGTAAAGACATTCTATGTAGGATACCTAATGTAAGCCAAGGGGGGTGGAGGGGAAGACAATGTTATTCTAAAGTGCCAACACTGAATAGTATTTTCAGATAAATATATAGTAAGGCCAGTGTCCTCAGGTGCATCCAAGGACTTCACTCTCAAGAACTTTTTTATTAAGACAACGTGAAGTCTATTGTTTGCAGGTCCAGGGCATATAGCCCTAGCCAACCAAACAAGTCCAGAAGTTAGTTAGGCAGACCAAAAATTAGATTTGGGGGTCTGAGTCTCAGAAAATAGAAAGGTAAGAAGTGCACCTCTTCCACCACTTTTTAGTTAGTTCATGGGAGTCACAATACTAGCACCCAACCATAATTGTTCTGCAACCCTAGATGCACATCATCACCACACTGATAAGATTTTCAAAACTATTAAAACTCAATTAAGACAGAGTCAGATGGGGGAGCGGGCAAGAAGGGTATGGCAAAGCCAGACTCAGGGTACAGCTGAGTTTCCTCTTCTCAAAGCCATGGAAAAGGAGAAACCAAGTTGCTTATAGGGACCACATCTACTTTAAAGCCTTGAACACCAAACGCCTAGTGCAGTGGTCCCCAACCTTTTTTGTCTGGCGAGCACCAGACGACGAGCCACGGAGGACCATGGTGGCGGACGAGCATCTGCCGAAATGCCGCCGACAAGCGGCAACGTCAACAGGCGTCGCCGCCAAAATGCCGCTGACAAGTAGCGTCATCCAGAGGCATCGCCGCCGAAAATCTGTGGCATTTTGGCGGCGACGCCTCTGGATGACGCTGCTTGTCGGCGGTATTTCGGCGGATGCTCGTCCTTGTGTGCCCACCCCCAAATGGTCACGGCTTTCCTATATGGTTTCAAGGCTCTACAATCCCATATTCAAACAGAGGAAATATGAAATGGCTACCCTAAGAAGAAAGTAGTGCGACCCAATTGTAAAAGATTTATGAAAAAGTTTCCAAACTGAAATAATTTGCGTTATCAGCAACTATTGTTATATCAAAAATAACCAATTATTAGACTACATGATCTTTGCGGTCCCTTCTAACCCTATGATTCTATGAATTAGAAATAAACCAATAAACCGTACATGATTTACATATTAACATTCAGAGAAGACAAAATTTAGAACCTATTACTATTAATAAAAGGCTAAACTTGTGCATGGAATTGTGGAAGTCTCATATTGCTCACAACATTTTTCCTCCCACTCAAAACAGTCAAGTCCCATATAATTAGCAATCTGTGCGATCACTTCCGTAGAGTTCAACTTTCTTGGTAGCAGCAATTTAAATTAGTATCAAAGGAATAAAGTGCCACAGAATAAACTTGAGAGTTTGAGGAGTTGTGAGTTTGCTTATTTGGTGTTGAGGGGGAAGGAACATTATGGAAAAATAAATTGTGGGGGTGGGGGGGTTGATATCCACATTGAACCATAAGATAAAAGCAATTTATCATACACCTCTTATCACCTCAACTGCATCAGTCCCACTAATCTATTTCTGCCAGAACTACTGCAACATTCCAGAAGAGTGTCTAACCACCATACACCCTTACCAACTAATAAATAAATAAATAAATAAATAAATAAAAGCCACAATGCCACATCCACTCCATAAAGTATGGAATTTTCCCTAAATTGCACTGGCCTGAAGAGTCAAATGTCAATTAGTCTTGACCAGTGTTACACTTAAGTTCCAGTCTTGTAATGCATCATAGCTAGAATGAAATACTACATCTCTTTGAAAGACTGGAAAACCTGCCTTTTCACTATTACAAGGCATTTGTTTCTAGCAGTGGTGAACAGTATGTGACTTTTTAAAGCCAAAGGGATAGAATGCAGTTTGTTTTTTAAAAAGCTCTCAAACATTTTAAAAACATTTGTTACTATGTGTGTCAAACAGAATACTTAACGGCATAGTATGGCACAAAAGATATTGTTGGCACTCATTTAGGATGACTTGTACCAATGACCTACAACCATCCCAAATGAGTGCTAATAAAACATTTCAATTGCACCTTATCTATCTATTCCAGGCCAAAAAATTAAGAGCACACATCATCAAATCAGGGATAAAACCGTTTACAGGGATCTGCAATTATCCAACCCCCCCGCAAATTTAACCCCAGGAAATTAAGAGTTAAGACTATCAACAATGGTTGTCAGCAGAAAGTCCCTGGAATCAGTATTGGAATCTGGTTAAATGCTCGTGTTGAGCAGAGAAGACACTTTTCAGTACCATTTTGGAAAATATGGAGACTCGGTTATGCTTTCTTGTACAGGGAGATTTTGACAAACCAGTAAAGTGCCTGAAACCACTATGGCTTATTGTTAAAGGCAGCCTAGTCAGCAAGCTGCGGACGTGTGTAAGTGCTTGAGACTAAGTAAAGTTTAGCTTTAAGTGAAAGCATTCTTGTGTTGTCCTGTTTGTGCCAGCCATCTATCGGTCGGACGGCCGTGTCTCCCCTGATTTATTTCCTGACACCACCTTGCACAGAGTAAAAGTTACCAAGAGCTTTGGGTTGAAAGAACCCCGGGTAACATTCTGAAATGGTAACAAACAATTCTGCCAATATGACACTAGTACCATTTTTCAATACTCATTCAGGGGAAACCTGTTGTTGAAACACATCATCAGTCAGAGTTCTATTTTATAGCACAGATAGTGTTTGCCTGTGCCATGAACTGCAAAGAAAAACTTAAGTTTCAGTAAATTTCACTGTGAAGACAACACAACAGACAAAGGAACAGCACAGGTCAAAGGAAAGAAAAACGAACAGAATGCGGGGAGAAGCAAATGTTGGTCTTCTCTATGCTAGGGTTTTGATTACAAAAAATTTTCCACCACTGCCAACACTCATGTAAGTTATCTTAGTGACAGTCCTAGTGTAGACGTGGCCACCAGTGTTTAACACCATGTCATTTAGACCTTCTCAAAGCAGGTTTAAGCAACACTGTGGTAAACACCAGCTGTCATAAGAACCTTGTCCACATCAGATCTCTTGCTACCACCAATGTAACTGCACCAGTTGAAAAGTTTTGCTACCCAAAAATACAAGAAACACCAAACACATGACCCTACCACAGCCATCACCTATGCTGAGGAGGGAGGAGTGTAGATGAAAGTCAAGAGATGAGCATGGAGATGCTTGCAAGGACATTAAAGGGAAACGTTAGTACTACTGTACAGCACTCAGTGGATATGCACCCATTTACACCAAGGATGAATTTAAGTTCTACTTGTTTTAATTCAATTAACCATTTAAAATATTGTCAACCATTTTCCCAGTCTACGCTCCCAAGTTTACATCCACCTTCCTCTGACTTCAGTAGCTCTGCAAGTTTAGACAATGTACCTTAACTAGAAAAGAGCCCTACCCTTATTAATTCATACCACTTATGGCGCAGAAAAACCTATTAGGTCATCTAGTCGATCTACCTTTTACAGTCTAGTTTTAGGTAATTCAAGCAATAGTACTTCTAGTGCTATCCTTGAGACTATCCTATCACCAACAAATCTCAGTTTCCAGAGTTCTGGGAGGGCATTCCATCAATTTATATAATGGTGGTGTAATATTTTCCATCCCACTCTTTACATGCTAACATTGTTTGCTTTTAAATAGCACTGCAAGCTGAGAAGGTTTTCATTGAGCTACACACGCTAACATCAAAATCTTTTTTCTGACTGGTACTGTGAATTTTAGTACCCTACAAAGTACACCTCTAGCCTGATATAACGCTGTCCTCAGGAGCCAAAAAATCTTACCACGTTATAGGTGAAACTGCGTTATATCAAACTTGCTTTGATCTGCCGGAGCACGCAGCCCCGCCCCACCGGAGCACCGCTTTACCGCGTTATATCCGAATTCGTGTTATATGGGGTCGCGTTATATCAGGGTAGAGGTGTAGGTGAGTAGTTCAAGTGCATCGTTCAAAGGTATATTGTCTTTGTTAGCATTTCTCTGAGAGTTTCTGTCATCTCATCTTGATGAGCCTAAATAATTCTGCGAAATCTGCAACTGTGGATTACCCTCTTTCTTAGATCACTAATACACTGAACACTGCTTCTAGTACAAAACATTTGTGCACCCAATTTTCAACATGGCAAAAGGTTAATAGTGACAGTCTAGCCCTGTTTTCCATCTCTTAATCAGTTTTTAAATACATGGTATTCTTTCTCTTACCCCATCTATTAGGTTTCCTTAATAGCCTCTTGTGAAGGACTTTATCAAAGTGTTTTTGAAAGGCCTCAAATCAGCTGGTTCTCCTTTAACCACTATATTGTTGACAATCCTAAAGAATGTCTTTTTTTTTTTTTAAGTTGATGCTGCCCCCTTAAGTCATTTGATGCTGTTCTCTAAAAAGAAGGAAAAAACAACATACAAACATTCAATTATTGACCTCTTGAGTATTGGAGCTGCCCAAACCTGCATAAAATGTACATACACCACAATCACAAAATTCAAAAAGAATTGATTTTCTTGCCATTTGTAGTTGCTTTGTGACACTAAAAGCTAGACAATAGAATTAGCAGGTCCCAAGACTTGAAATGCAGACTTATTTTCCACATAAATAATTGGTCTTATTATAAGAAGTTACTGGGTGTGGGGCCATATTTAAAAGGAGTTGCCTGACTTTTAAACAAAGCACTCAAGCCATTTATATAGTATACATTCTATGTTAATTTTCCCTAACAAAGGCACCCCACCTATCCTATCTATCCACAGCCTCTTTTTAGCAGATGGTCTTTTTAGTATGCATGCTAAAAACTCTCTAAACAAAAATACTAAACATCCGGAGGATAATCTGGGTGGGACTGAAGAAGTTCAGAATTAACCTTTCCTCTCCCAACACTATATTCTTTAGTCATAAATGTTGTCATCTGAAAAGCATGAGAATTCCATAAAATTATCAGTTAATTGGATCAAGCCTATACTTTTGCAGATGTTCTTCCCTAAAGCGGCTATTTTAAACAGACTAGAACTGTACCAACAATAGTGTACTAGATTAGAGAAAAGGATGTACAAAATGTGTTCTGGCAAAGACTACATAGTGGCCTATGGAGAACTGCCAGGTCCAGCAATTTACAAGATTCTGTTTTTCAGTGGCTCCTCCATCTCTATTATAGCAACATTACAGTTATAAAAAGCTATATAACAGCTAAGCCCTGCTGGCCATTTGTAGCATACTATTGACATACTATAAAGGAAAATGGCTGATAAAAAAAAAGATGCAATGACTGGAAAGAACCAGCTGTCTAGTTTAGAGCCTACCTATGTGGCAATATCTCAGAGATAGGAGTCTGAAGAAGACAAAACAAAAACAGGATTTTGTAAGCAACTTGGAAAGGACTGACTTTAAAGCTAAGCCCTGCAGGACATATAATAAAAGAGGGGGAAAGAAGATGTAGGAATAAGGGAAGGAAACTAAAGTAGAAAGTAGAGGGTGGGAAGCAACACAGCAATAGGTGGAAAGAGAGAAGGAACACCAAGCAATTGAGGCTTTGTCTACACTGGCAAGTTTCTGCACAGTAAAGCAGCTTTCTGCAGTGTAACTCCCGAGGTGTACACACTGCCAAGCCACTTAGTGAGCAGAAACTGCGCAGTTGCAGCGCTGTAAAAAAAACCACCCCGACGAGAGGTGTACAGCTTTCTGCGTCGGGGCTACAGCCTGGTCGATTGCAGCAGCCTCCGGGAGGTGTCCCACAATGCCTGTTCTCACCTCTCTGGTCATCGATTTGAACTCTATTGCCCTGCCCTCAGGTGAGCAACCGTGAGCCCCACCCTTTAAATTCTTTGGGAATGTTGAAAGTCCCCTTCCTGTTTGCTGTGGAGAGGAGGCTGTCCAGTCCCAGCTGCGCTCCAGCCATATTATGATACCTATGGACAGATTTCACGGTGCATGACAGAAAGGGGGCATGACCAGGACACACTGCAGTGCAGGGTCAAAGTTAAGGAGCTGCAGAACGCCTACCACAAGGCACGGAAGGCAAACCGCCGCTCGGGTGCTGCACCTACGAGCTGCCGGTTCTACAAAGAGCTGGACGCAATACTCGGTGGTGACCCAACTTCACTGCAAAGGCCACTGCGGATACTTCGGTGGCTCGCGTGCCAGTCAAGAGTGGACCGAGTCGGGAGGAGGAAATCTTGGACAAGGATGTGGAGGGGGACCCAGAGGCAGAGGACGACTCAGAGGTCAGAGATACATGCAACCAGGAGCTCTTCTCTACCCTGGGGACAGGAATGATTATAAGGCTCCCCCCTAAAGTGCTGGCTCTCCCCAAGAAGCATGTGCCCAGTGTACAGTATGGTCCTGGAACACTGATTTCCCCTGCCCCTGCAATTACTCACCATTTTGGAGGTCTTGTGGCTCATGTGTGCTTGCCTGGAGACAGCCAGTTAGTGACAGGTATGTGAATAGTGGCTGTGTTTTAAATCACTGAATCAGTGGTCTGTGTGTTGCAAACAATACTGCTTCTGTAAAATGTTGCATTTTGGCTTCACAGATATGACCTTGGAAGCCTAGCCTCCCTCTTTGTTATCGGCGGCTGAACAGCTGTGCAGAATTAGAAAGCAACCACGAAGAACTAAAGAGGACTTTCTGCGTGATGTCATGGTGCACTCCGCAGCTGAAAAACATGAATTGAAGGAGTGGCGGGACAGCGAGAAGAGGGACCGAAAGGAGAACGCGGTGCGCCAGAACGAAGCCATGGAGCGGCTCTTAAAAGCTATGGAGCGGAAAGCGGACACGTTCCAGGCGCTACTAGCACTACAAACCAAGCAGCTCCATGCCCGCCCTCCCTCCCCTGCAGCCACTTTCGCAAAACTCTTTACCATGCGCCCCCCAGACACCGCCAACACACTCTTAACCTCCTGGATCCAGTCTGTACCCACTGCATTCCACTCCTCCCCCCGTCACAGTCCAGCCCTATGGACTCCCAGTACCCACTGCACTCAACACCCATCCGCTACAGTACAGTACTCTCTGCACTGTACTCCAAAGGCCAAGGCTGCATATGATACCTGGACATACACAAATCTAACCATCCCAGGACCCCACCTCCTCCTGGGACCCTCCCTTCCCTCACAGTGCTGATGTGGTTTTTTTTGTTTGTCTCTCTCCTCCAATTGTTGTTTTAATAAAATAATTGTGTTGGTTTGAAAGCAATCTTTATTCCATTAATTGAAAGCAAACAGAGCCCTGCAGAGCAACAGGCAATTTTCTTAAACCTTCCTAGTGCATCGTCTGCACCAATCACAATCACCTCCTAGCATTACAAGCACTGCACTCCCAGAGCATAGCAACAAATATTAGTGGCTTTCCGCTTCAAACCGCTGCCTCGAGTCATCCCCAATCCTTATGGCCCCACGCTGTGGCCCTCTAATGGCCCTGGTCTCTGGCTGTTCAAATTCAGCCTCCAGGCGCTGAGCCACAGCGGTCCAGCCTTGAGTGAAGCTTTTACCCTTCCCTTCACAAATATTATGGAACATATAGCATGCGGCTATAAGCATAGGAATATTGTCATCGGCCAGGCCCAGATTCCCTGAGAGGTGGTAGCTAGGTCGACGGGAGAAGCTCTCCCATCAACACAGCGCTGTCTGCATCGGGGATTAGGTCAGTGTAACTACATTGCTCAGGGGTGTGGATTTTTCACACCCCTGAGCAACATAGTTAGACTGATGTAAGTTTGTAGTGTAAACCTGGCCCAAGAACCCTACAATGCTTGGGAACAAGAGCAGCAAGCCAGAACTCTGATTAACCTATGGTCACAAGCCTCCGCAAGTACTAGGATTTCTAAGCTTAAGTGAGAGTGCTTTATCAAAGATGTATTCATCTATTACAGATGAAGTGCATAAAACTATTAATTTTGTACCTTTTTAAAGAAGCTCATTCTTGTGTTGGTTTCCCCAACACTCTACTTTGTCAGCAGAAAGCAAAATCACATTTACAATAACCCTAACCTCTGAGAAAAGATAGGGTATTACAGCTTCAAATATCAAAATTGTTTCAATTTGTTTCTGCCCACAGAACAAAAGTAAAAGGGAAGGGAAATACACCTCTACCTCGATATAATGCTATCCTCGGGAGCCAAAAAATCTTACCGCATTATAGGTAAAACCGCGTTATATCGAACTTGCTTTGATCCACCGGAGCGCGCAGCCCCGCCCCCCCCGGAGCACTGCTTTACCGCGTTATATCCGAATTCGTGTTATGTTGGGTTGCGTTATATCGGGGTAGAGGTGTATATAAACAAGTGAAATGTAAAGACAATAAGATGTAGGAAGCTAAGGCAAAATGGTGAACACACTTTTTTTTTTTAAATAACAAAAGATTGCTACTTAAAAGGACAAAATAATTCTAAACAGAACTTCAGAAGTTTTACTTAAAGCCCAAGAATTTTTAATAATGTTCCCTTAGGGTAAGCTCTATATCTCCTTCAGTCAAATGTTTCCATGCCTTCAAGTTAATATCTCACTCTCAACATTAAAACGTTTTTGTTTAATTGATAACATTTTAAGTCATATGCATATATCTTGTACGTAACACATTAATCTTTAAACAAAATACACTTGATATTTCAGAAGTGCAGAGATGTTCATTTTGAAAAAGAAAAGTGTTGATGTATTTGCATTTTTAGTTTGCAAGATGGGAAAGTTACTCCATTTGTGATTTCTATCTAAAGATATCATCATTCAGTATCTTCAATGAGGTGTTAAACAGCTGCAGGATGAGTCAGGTGGAAAACTAGATCTTAAGAGGTTTGACTTTGTAAGGCACTTGTAAGCTTTGACTAGTCCATGATAAATTGGAAAAAAATGCCAATGGGCCTGTATACAGATAGCAACTCTAACTTAGACTAAGGCCTTGTCTACACTGCCACTTCACAGCGCTGCAACTTTCTCGCTCAGGGGTGTGAAAAAACACCCCCCTGAGCGCTGCAAGTTTCAGCTCTGTAAAGTGGCAGTGTAGACAGCGCACCCAGTGTAGACAGCTCTACTCCCAGCACTGGTCGCTACTCCCCTCCTGGAGGTGGTTTTTTTATAGTGCTGGGAGAGCTCTCTCCCAGCGCCGGTGCCGTGACTATACAGCCGCAGCAGCGCTTTAACGCTGCTAGTGAAAACATGCCCTAAGTGAAAAAGACAGCTGAGTAAGGACAACTCTGGAAAAAAATCCTCTCTGACTAGGGCTCCCAGCTAGGTACTAATTAGTGCACATTTATGATTGGTCTTGAAAAGATTAAATTATTGGTAAATGTTGATTTCATCATATACATAAATCAACAATCAAAATTTACAGATGGCTAAAGAAAATGCTGCTTGAGAACTTAAGGATATTTATTTATATTTTAACTATTATAGTTTTAAATTTTTCAATCTCAATCTGTCATTAAATTATTTTATGACCCCCTTCCCACATCTGTGAAAATTTAAATGGATAAAAATAAAAAATGCTCAAAAATAAATATTGATATTATCCATCAAAATTTATATAAAATAAAAATCAAATTCTACCAAACCTAATTAAGATGTGGACAATAGAATGAGGCCACTGGCTAATTCCATATAGAATACTGTGCCAAAAAAACTGGCGGATGTTAACTAAGCTACATTACTCACCTACAGTGGTTTCAAGCTCATTTGTTCAAATATTCAGTGTTAAATCAAGACTGCAGAGAGACAATATTGGTTTCTAATAAAACAATCGCCAACCAGTATTTGAGGTCTGTTGTCAATCATCTACATCTCGGATTTTCAAAGTGCTCAATGCTGGCTTTATTCTGCTCTCTTTTACTTTAACTGAAAAAACAAACAAAACAAAACAAAACCACCCTATTAACTGATGACTACCACCACAGAAAGTCATACAGAACAGTAGTTCTCAAACTTGGGCCGGCCGCCGCTTGTTCAGGGAAAGTCCCTGGCGGTCCGGGCCGGTTTATTTACCTGCCGTGTCCGCAGGTTCGGCCGATCGCGGCTCCCACTGGCCGCGGTTCGCCGCTCCAGGCCAATGGGGACTGCAGGAAGCGGCGCGGGCCGAAGGACGTGCTGGCCACCCTTCCTGCAGCCCCCATTGGCCTGGAGCGGCGAACCGCGGCCAGTGGGAGCCGCGATCGGCCGAACCTGCAGACGTGGCACATAAACAAACCGGCATGGCACAGCCCGCCAGGGGCTTTCCCTGAACAAGCGGCGGCCCAAGTTTGAGAACCACTGATATAGAAGGTTCAGAATAATGAATAAAGAAGCCAAGATTTGAACCCTCTGAATTTCAAATCAAAGAGAAGTATAAAACAAAAGGTATGTTTTATTCCTCTTACAAGAAGTCTTGCAAATCTTTCAGATTTAACCATTACAGTTACTTGACAGGATTTATCTTTACCTTCTGCAGTATTCAAGCACAATGATTCTATACACAAACTATTTGATAATCCAGAATGGATATAAAAGGGGAACGTTCTGCTTTAAACAGCAGGGCACTGAACTATGAGAAGAGACAGAGTGCATGGCTACATATTTAACAGATACATTTATGTCAAAGTTAAATCCAAATTGTTAGTAAGCAGTCAAATAACTATGGTTTAGTTTTTAAGTTACTGGAATTATCATGCAAACACATCACTTTCTCACTATACTGCTTTCACTGTAGAATGCTTCCTTTACCAGAAGCAAAAACATTCAAATGTGCATGAGACAGAATCCTTACAAGTTGTTAACTACTACACCTCTACCTCGATATAACGCTGTCCTCGGGAGCCAAAAAATCTTACCGCATTATAGGTGAAACCACGTTATATTGAATTTGCTTTGATCCATCAGAGTGCGCAGCCCCCCTGGAGCACTGCTTTACCGCGTTATATCCGAATTCGTGTTATATCCGGTTGCGTTATATCGAGGTAGCGGTGTATTTGAATTGTTTTACACTGAAGCTGACACATTAACTCCTACATTGACAGCATCCCTTTAAAGCAACACAGTTAAATCTAATCAACTGCAAGATGTGAAATAATTCACTGCCAGTATTGTGACTTGATGTACTATTGATCTATTGATATAAATTTTGTTTGTTTCTCTCCTCTATGGCCACATAAAAGGCCAACCACATACAAAAGAAATTCACTGACTCTACAAAGAAAACAGTATGACTGACCACATGCACTATTATCAAATACAAGATGTATGCAAATGGGGGGGGGGGGATTAATTTTTTTCAGTGATAGAAACCTTAGTTATTTATATCAATAGTACATAAGACTTCAGACAGAAGATTTTTTTAAGGTCTGCCACTTTGAATCAAAAGCAAAATTAAACCAAGAGTTGAAAAATTAAGATTTATAAAACAATCCAGTTGCTTAGTAAAACGCTCTGCGTGTGTACTAAACTGGGGAAGAGATTAAAATAAAATCTATTAGCCCCAAAACAGTGGTAAACTAGCCACAGCAGATAAGAGAACTTCTGACTTTAAGCTTTCATTAAAATTGTTTCTAGACCTTAAGGTCATGAAAATAACCCAAATATAAACAGAATGTAAACAAATGAAGCAGAGTGATCTTCCTGCATCTGCTGGTAGACTACAGCAATGCCCCTTCAACTGCTGTTGGTAACTTTACCAAGCAGTAGCAGGATGAAATTAACAAGTTCTAGCCAGTTTCACAAATACAATTCAGAGCCTTGCTGGCAGCAGTGCAACTGTCAAGAGTGTCAGTTTCATGCTGCTGCAGTTAAGAAGAGATAGGAGCAGCAGCAGAGAAAAGCAAAGAAACTATTCACTGAAGGACCCCATAAAAGAGAAGATGCAGTAGGCATGCAGTATAGGCATCTCCCCAGATCCTCCACTTCAGAGCTGGCTAAGCAGAAGGGAGTAAAGCAAGGCTTAGGCTACGTCCTCACTACGGGGGGGGAGGAAGGGGTCGATTTAAGATACGCAAATTCGACGTATCCGAGCTGACTTACCCCGCTGTGAGGACGGCGGCAAATCGACCTCCGCGGCTCCCCCATCGACGGCGCTTACTCCTACCTGCGCTGGTGGAGTACAAGCGTTGATTCGGGGATTGATTGTCGCGTCCCAACGAGATGCGATAATTCGATCCCCGAGAGATCGATTTCTACCCGCCGATTCAGGCGGGTAGTGTAGACGTAGCCTTAGTCTACTCTAGAAGTTTGCCCGTACAGCTATACAGCAAACCCACCTAGTGTAGATGCAGCTTAGACCAGCAAAAACATTCTTTCTTCTATAGTAAAATGCATTACTTGACCAAAATAAAAACAAATTATTAAAATAATTTTAAATAGATTTGGCAGAATTTGATGTTTATGTACTTTCCATGAATATCATCATTGGAAATATCCTTAGAACTCTAAAGTTCTCAAGCAGCATGTTTCTTATTTTGTCTCGCTGTACATTTCAAGTATTATCCAGGGAAATTATTTTTTCAGCAGTTTGTGTGAAATTGACATTTACTGACATTAACCGATAAAAATCAAATCCTTACAATGCTGATTATATCCTTCCTGTACAACTATTTTTGTCTTCCTTATTTTGGATCTTTGTTGCACAATAGTCACTGCAAGTGGAGAGAAATGCTTATGGTTTATTAAAACTTTACAGTTCAGGCAAAGAAAGATGCCTAGCACTAACAGCACCAATTATTAACTGCTGTAAAGATCAATTAGATCTTGTAGCACTTATGAAAAGCAACAGATGGCAAAGAGTGGGACACTACAACAATAAAGACAAAGGGGGTATTTTTTGCTCAGATTGCTTCGCCCCATACTCCCTTCAAATTAACAGAATTTACACCTAGGGATATTACAAGTATTTTAGAAGTAATATTATAGCATCTTAAAGTGCACAATTGAATTTAGCTTATAAAAAGTTACATGAAAAAATGTAAGCCTTAAAAATATGTTTTAAGATGTTAAGTACCATTTGAAATCTTTTGTACACTAACCAAAACCATCTACATTTACCAGGTTTCATAACAAACACACACCACGCCCAATGCTAAGAACACTCAGCATTGCCCTTCAAAGCTCTAAAATATATAGCCATACAAAACTGCAGGAATCTAATATTCCTATCCAGTGATAAGTAGATTTCAAGTACAGATGGAAAACGCAAGTTGAAAGGGAATATATGAAATGTGATCCTGCAGGTTTACATTTCAGGGAAGAGCCAACCCTGTCTCCAAGGCATAGGTAATTCTGAAGATAGAAGTTTTCTATTAACAAATATTGGATACCCCATCATCTGTTCCTCTTTTTTCCTTAAAATTACAAAGCCAAATGATACGAACTATTTGTTTAAAATGAAGCTATTACCAAGCAAGCTGCTTCAATAGGTAGGGAAGCAGAAACCTGAGAGCCAAAAGTGAAAGAGCAGGTCAACCAGTTGGTCTCCTTTCTTAAACATGAAGCACTTTTTAATTAAAGATGATTGATTTACACAATAGGCACTGACAGAGATACAACTGTACAGACATTAGGTATACAATTAGTTCAGTTACCATGGGGAGGAAAGATTGTACTGTGGTCAAATACACACATGCTGCCATGCCATTTTGTCTGCACCAAATTATACACATTCATCAAGAACGCAAGACATTGATAGCATCCGAATCTGACTGAAGACAGCTTATTTGAACGCTTAATTTTTTTTTCTGCCTATGATTCTGGTGGAGAAGCAGCATAGGTGGAAACTCATCAGGACTCATACTGAACCAATGCTCTATCACCAAACAAGGTTCAAGGCCTTACAAATGGCTCTCAGAGGCCACTGGTCTCATAGGCACCTCTTTTGTACTACACAGTGCCATACAAAAAGAGTGCTAGGCAAATGGCCAAGAGCCTCTAGGCTGCTTCTTATTCCTCTCTTGTGGACAAGGAAGTAAAATGAGAAGAGGAGTATTGGGCCAAATTCATCAGTGACATATCACCAATTAACACCAAGGATGAATTCGGCCCCTTTGGTAAGAATGCCACAAAATCACAATTATCAATTCTGACATGGCATTGTAATGAGGTGTCGATGCATGAAAATACTGCATTGTGGTGACAGTCATGACCCTCCAAATGAACATGTCAGACGCGTAGCGAGCGCCCTCCATACCCTCCGACCGGAGGGGGCCCCGCAAGGAAGGGGGCCCCTAAAAGTGGCAAAATAAATACCGCATTCCAGTTTCTGCATTGTAAAGGGCCCCGCCCGGACATATGTTCGGAGGGGGCCAGCGTTCGGAGGGGGCCACGTTCTTTGTTGCTACGGCCCTGGAACATGTTGTGGATCTCCATGACTCCATTCACTGGGTGAAAACTGGATCTACCCTGAATCCTGATTATTTATGGACCCAAGACCCTAAACTGTACAGTCAGAATAGAGAACAATTCTAGCTACTCCCACATAAATAAATTCAGACCTCCACAAATCTGAGCATCAGTGCTACAAAAACCCAGATCCACCAATTGGATCCTGTAGGATCTATCCTATTTTGGCCCTCACCAGCCAAATTCTATGACATGAATGAAGTATGGCTGCTTCTATGGCACTAAAAAAGTTCAGACCCCATTGCATCCCAGCACTTGAGCTTAGCTAAAATCTAGATCTAGCATCTGGAGCTTGGCAGTTTTCTGGCCAACACTGTACAACCTAAATAAAAATTTGTGTAACAACATTGGAAAAATCTGGATCCTGACACATCTCAACCCAATAGCACTGGAGAAACAAAATCTTATACCTGGATCCTGCTAATTTTTAACTCCAGTCCCCCAAATTCTACTCTCTAAACAAAACAAAAATAGCAGGTCCCAGTAGACCTTTAAAAAAAAAAAAAAAAGTAGACCTTTTTGCGAACTGGGACAACAGTTACATAAGTAGATTCTTCTTGAGCCAGGTCTTTTTTAAATCCCAAATCCCAGAATTCTTCTAGCTAAAGCGAAATGCAACTCCAATTCTACTGCAAAAATCCACAGACTGCTCACTAGCACTGCAAAGACACATATCTGTACCCAGAGTCTTTGGGAGTCTACAATTTTTTTACCTCAAGCTCCCAAACTGGACTGTCAAATTAGACAACACACGTTGCTAATCTCACTCAAACAGAAAAATCCAGACTCCAACACTTCCTAGCGCAAGAACAATGCAAAAAAGATATACCTGGCACTTACGTCTCGCCAGATCCAGCAAATTTTTATCCACAAACCTCTAAATTCTACTGTTTAGAACCTAGCCGCTCCTAGGACATCACAGAAGTCTGGCCCCTGACACCACAAGCACTTGAAACAATCCAAATATGGCTCTGGATCCAGCAAGGTCTAGCCCAGTTTTTCCATCTCCAAAGTTTTACCTTTTAGCTACACCCAAAGTGGAGTTTTCCTTTTCTACACTAGTTTTCTATTTAACTTGTACAATTGTACGGGTGGTGAGGGGGGTAGCAGAGTTACAGGGAGTAGCACAGAGTGGAAAGAAGTGGAGGCTATGCAGAGGGGTCCTAGCTGTGTTGGGGCCTCACCTCCTGGATGCGTTTGCGGGCCCGCTGCAGCACCTCTTCGTAGCCCTTCTGCCGCAGTTCGCTCAGGCTCTCGTAGTACTCTTCGGGGTCGTCGGTCTCGGTGAAGAGCACCTGGGAGAGGATCTTCCACCCGCAGGTGTCCAAGCTATGGCCCAGATAAACCTGTAACTGGTAACACAGCGCGTCCATCTCCTGCTCGGACAGCTGCGGGGCCCCGAACAACACCGTCCACATGCCCGAGGGCTCCTCAGGGAAGACGGGCAGGCAGGGCTCTAGCTCCGAGTTCACCGAGCACAGCTGCTGATGCACGGCCCGCAAGTCCTGGAAGGAGAAGAGGCCGGCCCAGCTGCACTCCTCCCCCGAGGAGTCCGCGTCTGCGGCCGGCTCGGCACCTTGCTGGACGGGTCCCGGCAGCAAGAGCAGCGGGGTCGCGGGCTCATCCTTCACCAACTCCAGCACCTCGATCTCCTCGGCCGCACCTGCTGGGCTCGGCGCCGCCGCCTCCGTGCTACGCGGAGGCCTCCGGACCGGACTGGCCTTGGTTCGCAGCGGGCTCTTCAGTATCGCCTCTGCCCCGGCCGCGGCGCCCTTCTCGGTGCTCCGGAGCAGCGAGTCCGCGCGGGGATGCGAGGAGCTCCTGGCCGGGCTGGAGTCCGCCCCGCAGGCCGAGGTCCGGCGGGCCGCGGGGGCGCCAGCCTGGGCAAGGGCCCTGTGCTCCTGTCCCCCGGGGCTACCCCGGCGCAACTCCCGCGAGCCGCTGCGCTGCCGCTGAGCCGTCCGGTTGTGGCAGGTGATGGCGAACTTGCCCTCGATCTCGTTCCAGGCCACGATGAACGCGAACTTGTGCTTCTCTCGCTCGAGGAAGGCGTGGGGCCTCACCGCCACCCAGTCCGCCTCCAGCGTCTCCTCCAGCGCGAAGGCGGACATAGTGCCCCACTACGCGCCCGCGCTAGGCATTCGCATCCGCCGCCGGCTCACTGCCCGCCTTCAGCCATCTTGGGGGAGACGGATGCGCCGGGGGGGAACGGCCGCTCGCGAGCTCGGCCTCCTGGTGCCGCTCGTCGCCCAGCGCGCGCAACGCGGGCTGCGCCGGCCCCGCCTCCCGCCGCGGTATCGTCCTGCACCGGGCGGGCGGGCGCCGCCGCGGACAATACAGCTCCCCGTACAGGTACTTCGCACGATCACGTGGGCCAGAAGCAGGCTCTGTTTACAAGCGACGCGGCCGCTGCGGCATCTCACCCCGCCCTAGGGTCCTGTCCCGCCCCCAAGCCACTTGCTGTCCCCGCCCCTCCTCCGGCTCCTCTCCTGTGAACGGCGGGGGGCGCGGGCGGCCGGCGCTCCTCCCCTGCCCCACGCCGCCAGACAGAGCTCCCCCCTCCTCCACGGGGATGCTCCTCCCGTTCCCCTTCCTCACGCTGTCACCGGTCCGTAGCCTACGTCAGGCTCAGCGGAGGGGCGCGAGGAGCCGCACGTGCGGCGTTCAGAATCACGGCGGCCCAACGGCCAAGGGGAGGGGGAGCTGGGATCGGCTTGTCCGGGGAGCAGGCGCAGGCGCAGTTGGAGGGAAACAAAATAAAAGCAACAGTTGGGGAGAGAAGAGCCTGTGCCGGCTGAGGCCTGAGTGACACGTTACCCTCCTAATCGCCTCTGTCGGGGGATTTAACTGGAGTCTCGCCTTCCCTGCAGCGAGGGGTAATTCGAAGTCAATCCTCCGCCCGACTCCACAGCTGCTGGCTCTGGCGGATGGAATGTCCAGGCGAAAGTGGCATGGGGCGCTGCCGCCTCTGGGATAACGGGGGGTAAGGGAGGAGGGGTCAATTCCTCCATCTCTGTCAGTTCCGGGGCAGCTCGGCTTTCACGCTTCCTTTTGTCTTTGAAAACCCATTGTCTCTCTGGGTCCCATGATTTAGTTTCTCTTCCGTTTCTTGGCATATCATCCTGTTTTTCCTTGCCGCAAATCTGTAATCCCAAAACAACGTCAAGGGATTCTCTCCTCATTAGCTGCTACTCCGTGTAGGAGTCAAAGGGACAGCAACTAATCACTAACCCATCCTGCTGTTTCACTTTTTCCTCCACTGTCCTCTCTTCTCACACAGACTTTCGTTTCCAAAATTGCTTCCCTTGTTTTTTCAAAAAGGACACACCTAAAATGTATTTTTCTATTTCAGTCACCCAGCCCAGGAAAGGACTTAATTGGCATTGAAGGACATGTAAATCCCATGCTGTAATAATGAAGCCACATTCACTAACGGTGGGTGCAGTTGGCTTGGGATTTTTGGTACTCTTCACATTCCCCAAATACAGTCTTTCCTGGAGAAATGGGAAATGATTTGGTGTTTTATGTAGGTTATCTTATTTCCTTATCTTGAGTTACTCATTATGATATCTGGGCAACTATTGCACAAGTTAAAAACAAACCTCTGTTACCAGTGACTGAGGCAAATAAAGTCCACGTCTGTTGCTGGTACTCCCTCCCTTCCTCCTGACTAGAAACTGAATACATGCATCCTGCATGACATCGTAAAACCATCAAACTGAGGTGCTGGAATACCTCAAAAGGGTAATTTCCAGAGTCAAGGGACCTCCAGCAAGAATGCTCACCCCCGTCCTGCCTTTAGGAGTTCATGTCCGTGGATAGGTAGCAAAAGCACTCTGGCAGATAGCAGCCTCTATGATGGGACTTGGGGACAGAAGCAGTCGCTGAAATAGCCAAGTCTTGGGTGGTTTTATAGATGATATCTTGATGTAAACTGAGAGCACCAAGGCACAGCAATTACATGCTCATGTTTGCCTGCCCTACTTAAAGGTGGGCAACTTTATTCTGCATTGGTTGACGCTTCAAGTAATACAGAACATACTATATCTAAACTGGACAATTGCACTGTAAGGACCGCATCAAAAAAGGGATAACTAGTCACCTGTAATTCTGCTTCTCTTTTGATATAATTTGACTGGATTCCTGCTTTTGAGTCTCATTTTCTTAGTATGAGACTGGGTGAAATCTCTAGCTTTCAAAGATTTTGGCACTGAGAATTCACCCTTAGTCTGAGACCTACTGCCAGTGTCATGGTGCCCTTTAGAATGTCCCCTTTCACTTCCTGGATGAGTGGGAAACAGAATTCGCCTCAAATTTAAATGTAACAACAATAATAGAGCCCCGCAGGGCAAGACCATTAGAGAAAAAACAGTAATTGAAAAATGTTCCCCCCCGTTTCAGATCTAAGGGGAGGTGGTACATGAGTAAGAATCACTCCTCAAACAAGATTGTCAGAGAAGCAGAATAAGTGATTAAATGATCCCTTCTCTAATGATAGGAGTCCTAGAAGTCTCTTAAAAAGTCCTATTTTTGGAAACAGTTTGAGGATAGCCTCTGCAAACCCGAACATTCTCCAAACATGGAGGACCAAAGACACTGTACAAACCGATCTCATGTACCCTGGAAAATTATGGTGACTTCTTGAATGCCAAAACTTGGAGCTGGTGGGAAAAGTGAGGGAAGTGTTGACTCAATAGCAAACAGCCAGAGACAGGACCATATATATGATCCTTAGGCTGAGGATGATATACGTTTTGTACTTGTAGCGGGATGGTCACCACACTCATGCCCTGAAGGGCTTAAAACAGCCCTGGGAGAGGGCTGGGGATGGGGGGAAAGCTAGGCTGATTGGGGGAAGCAGCCACAGGTGGGGCCACGCCCCAATCAGGCCATGGCTGGCCCTATAAGAGGGCTGAGGGCCAAAGAGTAGAAGAGACTCTCTAGCTTATGAGAGAGAAGGACCTGACTGCCTGGGAGCTGAGAAGGGTACCTGAGGTGGAGCAGTGCTGGGGAAGGGCAGAGGAAGCTTGGGAGCTCCAGCCTGGTAAAACCCCAGGCTGCAGGCCTTGCTAAAAGGCCAAAAATGGTACTGGGGCTGCAGAGGGGCAGCCCAGAGATAGGCGAAGGCAGCAGGTCCTAACCCCCTTGCTGATAATGAGTGGTTTACAGACTGCAGTCTGCCCCAGTGAGCGGGGACTAGATGATGACTGGCAGTAGCCACTCAGGCAAGGTGGGGATAGAGGGTTGGGGGTTCTCCTGGGTGGGGAGACCCAGATTGTGGGTTTCTGCTGGGGCATAAACCTGATGTAGAGGGACACCGGGGTCCGGGAGGGACATGGGGGCCAGCGGCAGGCGAGATGCTGGCCTGCAGAGGTGTGCTCTGGGCTGGAAGAGCTAATTCCCAGGATGACCAGCAGGAGGCGCTGTGCTGGTGAGGCATCGCCCCGTGAAAGTACTCCAAAGCAGGTATGCAGAAGGAAATGCATTCCTTTGCATTCAAGCATTGGACCAGACACATGTCAAGTGGTGTGGAAAACATGACTATACCAGACATAAAAGCTAGGAGGGAAGAACATCATCTCAGAGAAAAACTGGTTCGAAAAAGGGAGATACTCCAATGAAAGGTAACTTCTATCTATCATGTAGGTTAAATGCCAACTCAGTTCAACAAATATAAATCAAACATAGCTTCCAATGTGAAAATGGTTTTCACTTTTGTGTCCAGAGAGGAAAGCTATAGACTGTTTCTGTCAGGTATTCAGAAAGAAACTCTTCAGGAGATGAGTGTAAATATCAATCTGATTTTGTCTTTAATAATGCACAAATGAAAAAATATCAATGTGTAATACATACCAGTAAATATATCCAGTCTTTCTACTAGTATTAGTACTTTTGAGACACTAAAACTGTGGAATCAGTATCTCAGGTCTTTGTGATCCCTGATGGACATAGTGCCGAGGACTTGCTCAGAGAGGGATGTATTACCCTAAAAAGGAAACTCAAGGTTGACCCAACAGTAGGAATTCAGTCAAAATGGTATCTTTAGAACAGGAATGGTTTCACTCCTTGACAACAGATAGGCTGCTGGTGTCCTGACACCACAGCTTGTCATGCTGACCAGTACTGTCTTATTTTTTCCTTGTATACCCCCAATCGGTCTGTCTGTTTCCATCTTTCGTTTCTTGTTTTATACTTAGATTGTAAGCTTTTTGCGACAGGGACTGTCTGTTCTGCGTTAGTAAGCATGTAGTACAGTGGGATCCTGGTCCATGACTGGGGCACCTAGGTGCTGTGATAATACAAATAATTAATAATCATCATCCCAGGGCCAGCTAAAGATGAAAAAAGGCACTTTGAGCCACTGCTGTCACCTGGGAATCTATGAGCAGTGATATATCTAATAAGAATCTGGGCTGGCAAGCCAGTTAAAAGGTAGATTTACTACCTCATTGTAATGTGTAGTGGTGAGATAACTTCCATAGATTCCTCAATATGTTTTTTTCCTGCACACCAGGATCATCTACAACTTATCCAGATTGAGCCTGTGCCAGCTAGTTTTCAGACAGGATCCTAATTCAGCCAGGCACTGGGAAATCAAGAAAACTACAGAATCCAGGTTCAATGAGAAGGAGACACAAAGCTGAGTACGGTTCCAAACACTTCACAATCTCCACTAGCAGCCTCATATACAGTAAATGTTGAACAGGAGAGGTGGCAGGATGAAACCTTGTGGAACCCCACATGTGAGTGTTCTCAGAGAGGAATAACAATTGCCTATCACAAACCTCAAGGTCCTCCCTGAAATGAGTAATGTGAACCACTGTACAGTGATCTCACCCACACCTGGATAAATCATCTTCTGTCTACTAATGCCCTGAACAGCAGAAACATTCTTTAAAATGTTTGCTTAAACATTCCTATCACCTAATTTGTGACCCCTACAGAAAGAAAAGTGCTCAAGGCTTAACCATAATTACATCCTCTTGAATGGAATCCAAATGTTTAAACACTTTGCATAAGCTAGTTCTATTGCTAAGTCTTTTTGAGGAAACCCAAGTCCCATCACCGTCTAGGAAGCCTAGTATATTGGGAGAATTTAAATCATTTTCAGACAGTTCCAGTCTCCCATGCTGTTGTAACGTCGTTTATGTTCACATTGTCACATACTATGTTTACCAGTTATGCTACTGTAGTTAGAGGGCTAGTCAATCAAATGGTTTGAAGCACTGTAGCAGTGAAGGTATTGGTTTTTAAAACTTCCTCTGTTTTGAAGAATTGTTAAGTTCTGGCAGATCTATGTTTTACAACCGTTTTGAACAGGTTGTGTTGCTAGTGTGGTTCAAATTGCAATGCAAGTAAGGTAACATGCAAACTTAAATCTACTGTTTGTAAATATCTTTTGTAGAATTTAGCAACTTTTCTAAAGGTGCATCTACACAAAGTGAGGCAGGGCACTTGATTGCATGAAGTGGTTGTTTGTCCTTGTGATGGTTTAGTGCATGTAGATAGCAACATTTTTTACACTTTGATGTGTCCACTTATGGCACATCTTTCAACTGGGGCTGTATCAATGCATTCCAGGACTCATTAAGTACCTATTTTATCATGCCCACAACTGTTTTCTGAAAGCAGAGACTTTTGGTTAATAAAAGATGGTAGGGGCTTAAAGCAAGAAGTTGATATTGGCAGCATTCAAGACTCTAAAGAATCCCTCTTTGGAGGGCTGGAAAAGATTAAATCTGTTAAATTTAGACACAACACAGGAGTGGAAAAAGATTTGTGTGTGTGTGTGTGTGTATATATATATATATACACTAAGAAGTATAACTGAAACCAAAATTGTAATTGGAGGGACAATTGATACAGCCTCACACTGAAGGTGATGCAGGTCTCCAGGAGGCACCCTCTGCTACATACATTCATATGAGCAGTGTTCTCCTGACTGGTGGTCCCACTTTGTAGGTTGGTTGAGTCAAGAATCATGGTGCTTGCTGCATTTGATGGTTCACAGATCAATTCTTTCATTTACCCATTACTGCAACTGCAATTCCAACAGGCTGTTTCTCCAGGTGTGCCTGGGGTGGGAGAGGCCATGCAGATCAGACTGTGAGTAGATTTTTATTAGCCAGTATAGGAACTAGAATTTCAATTTTTTAAAAATTCACATGGGTATTTTGTTGTTTATATTTGAATTTTCTTTGTGGTTTGTGGTTTTCCCTTTCTAGTAATAAATGTTCTTGACTGATTGTGTAAACTTATGGTTGTGGCTAACTGTATTGTTTCCTCTTTCTTGAATGTGTTCCTGTGCGCTATTAAAATCTTGCTGTTACAGCATTGATAGACATACCATAGATATGGCTGAAGAGACATTTTCTTTACAAAACAATTTTGAGGAATCATAATTTGGGGTGTAATTTCTCACCACTGTTGTCAAACCAAAAGTGAATTTCTGTGGGACTGTTCGGTAAGATTAGATTTGTCCAATTACAAAGCATGTGACTAAGCATCTAAGCATGCACAAATGTTGTTCTCAATTTTGCACTTGAAAAACTTATAATCAGCTACTTTTTAAAGCTTCAGACTTGCCATAGTCCTCAAGGCCTAGTACCTTTGAGATATCTGCCTTCCTGAAGATGAGTAAAACTATCAGGACTGAGTTAACTCCTTGCATCCATGTAGCAGACAGCATGATCGTAATCGGATAGAATACATGTGCAGAAGCTTACATTAAAATTCTATAAAATGAAATGTATACTTGGATGCTACAAACCATCTCCTCTTCTTGCTAAAAATCATTTTCAGAGAAGGGAGAGTGGATATAAAGCTGTTTATCTGTCTGAAGTGGCTGTATCCCACAAGGGCATAGACTCATAATGTCAATGGTCTCCTGAATGGTTGTGCCTGCTGCCAATATGACTTGCGATCACCAATCATCATCATCACCATCCTAATGAGGATGCATTTCCTACTGAGAGAAGAGGGTTATAACATGAAGACTTCCCTTTATGTAGATGCCTGCTGATGCTTTTGCTTGCCAACATTGGTTCTGGGTCCCCTGAAAATATCGCTTCCAGTTGGGAAGAGGAATAAGATGGGGGAGGTGAAGGATTGCATATATTGAAAGATAAAGAGGTTAATTACCAGTGATTGATTATTCAAATATATTGTTAATTTACATAGAACCTCACTCTTAAGTGTGCATGGACTCTCTACATTAAAACTGGAACCCCATATAAAGTAGTGACTTAGAACCATACACATGTTCTCACCCTCTACTGAATATTTGGATATGTGGTAATATAAGGAGCTGCAGGCTTGAGCCTCTTCAGTTCCTTCCACCTAATAAGAACCTGTATCTTAGGCTCTTAAAAAGTGGAGACAGAGTGTAGGAAGTATGAATCTATACTGACAACCCCTGGAAGAACCACAGTTTCTTCTTTTCCTCCTTCGAATATTGTCAACATAAATCTCCACTTTTGGAAGACTAACTAGCAGTAACAGCACTCACAGGAGATGGATCTGAACAGCTAATTAAATAAAAGACTGTAGAACTACTTTCCTGAATTAAGCATTAAACCCAGAAGCTGAGTCACAGGAATAACTGAGTAAATGTACGAAGAGTGTCAGATAGCAGCCTTGCAGATCTCAGTAATAGAGATAGATATGCCGTAAAGGCCATTGTGCATTAAGAGAATGTTCTACAAGTGAAATATAGTTCTATATACATATATAGTTAATAGATGGTGCTCCAGAATATGCAGCATTGTTCTAGGTTTTGGAAGACCAATAAGTTGTTGTACACTGCAAATCACTTCCTCTGTGCAACTCTTTATATTCAGCGCTGTGAAGAAGGTGGGAAATACCTGTATTTTTTTTATTAATATGATGTGTACTTCTATCCGATTACTATCATGCTGTCTGCTACATGGATGCAGAGAGTTAACTCAGTCCTGATGGTTTTACTCATCTTCAGGAAGGCAGACAATGGCTATAGATAAAGCAGGCCATGGTATAGGTGTCAACTCCTTTGAAGGTTTAGTCCTACCATACTCTGATCAACAGCCTGTTTGATAACCCAGTGTGGTGGTTGGATTCCAAGTGGGGGGAAATGAAACAAAGGGGAGGGGTTAAAAGCTTCATTCCTCAATCTGAGAGAAACAGAAGGAGGCAGTGACCCTGCTCTCCCAGATGTTGAAGTACCAGGACTCAGTCAGGCCTACCTAAGTCTTAAGGGAAATGCTAAGCTTAAGGGTATGTCTACACTACGAAATTAGGTCGAATTAATAGAAGCCGGTTTTATAGAATTCAGTTGTATACAGCCGATTGTGTGTGTCCCCACATAAAATGCTCTAGTCGGCGGACCGCGTCCACAGTACCGAGGCTAGCGTCGACTTCCGGAGCATTGCACTATGGGTAGCTATCCCACAGTTCCCGCAGTCTCCGCCGCCCATTGGAATTCTGGGTTGAGATCCCAATGCCCGAATGATGCAAAACAGTGTCGCAGGGGGTTCTGGGTACATGTCGTCAGGCCCCTCCCCCTCCGTCAGAGCAACGGCAGACAATAGATTCGCGCCTTTTTACCTGGGTTACCTGTGCAGACAACATACCACGGCAAGCATGGAGCCCGCTCAGCTCAGCTCACCGTCACCATATGTCATCTGGGTGCCGGCAGACGTGGGACTGCATTGCTACACAGCAGCCGCAGCTAACTGCCTTTTGGCGGTAGACGGTGCAGCATGACTGGTAGCCTTCATCGGCGATCTGGGTGCTGGCAGCCGTGGGGCTGGCAGCCGTAGGGCTGCATTGCACCAGCCCTTGCCTTTTGCCTTTTGGCAGTAGATGGTTTATTACGACTGGTAACCGTCGTCATCGTACTGCAGTGGCTGTCGATCATGGGCACCTGGGCAGACATGTTCAGTCCAGCAGTGGCTGGAACTCTGTATGTCCCCCAGTTCCCCATCCCCCCAGTCATATTCTGCTGCCTTCACAATGATGATGATGGCTATCAGTCGTAGTATGCCATTTTCTGCCAAGCGCCCTGTTGGATCATCGCACATTAGCAGAGTCTTCCCTGAGCAGCAGATCGTGCAATAGGCCTGAAGGCTACTGCCAAGCGCCCAGTATTTGCTGCCAAGCACCCAGAAGATGCCGAGGGCTATCAGTCATGCTGCACCGTCGTCTTAAGATGTAAAAAATAGATTTGTTCTGTATTCATTTGCTTCCCCCCTCCCTCCGTCAAATCAACGGCCTGCTAAACCCAGGCTTTTGAGTTCAATCTTTGGGGGGGGGCCATTCTGTGTGACAGTTGTTTGTGTTTCTCCCTGATGCACAGCCACCTTTGTTGATTTTAATTCCCTGTACCTGTATGCCATGTCGTCACTCGCCCCTCCCTCCCTCCCTCCCCTGGTCCGTCAGATACTAGTTTCGCGCCTTTTTTCAGACCAGACGCCATAGCTAGCACTGGGATCATGGAGCCCGCTCAGATCACCGCGGCAATTATGAGCACTATGAACACCACGCGCATTGTCCTGGAGTATATGCAGAGCCAGGACATGCCAAAGCAAAACCAGGACCAGCCGAGGAGGCGATTGCAGCGCGGCGATGAGAGTGATGAGGAAATTGACATGGACATAGACCTCTCACAAAGCACAGGCCCCAGCAATGTGGAAATCATGGTGTTACTGGGGCAGGTTCATGCTGTGGAACGCCGATTCTGGGCCCGGGAAACAAGCACAGACTGGTGGGACCGCATCGTGCTGCAGGTGTGGGACGATTCCCAGTGGCTGCGAAACTTTCGCATGCATAAGGGCACTTTCATGGAACTTTGTGACTTGCTTTCCCCTGCCCTGAAGCGCCAGAATACCAGGATGAGAGCAGCCCTCACAGTTGAGAAGCGAGTGGCGATAGCCCTGTGGAAGCTTGCAACGCCAGACAGCTACCGGTCAGTCGGGAATCAATTTGGAGTGGGCAAATCTACTGTGGGGGCTGCTGTGATCCAAGTTGCCAGGGCAATGAGAGACCTGGTGATATCAAGGGTAGTGACTCTGGGAAACGTGCAGGCCATAGTGGATGGCTTTGCTGCAATGGGATTCCCAAACTGTGGTGGGGCCATAGACGGAACCCATATCCCTATCTTGGCACCGGAGCACCAAGCCACCGAGTACATAAACCGCAAGGGGTACTTTTCAATGCTGCTGCAAGCCCTGGTGGATCACAAGGGACGTTTCACCAACATCAACGTGGGCTGGCCGGGAAGGGTACATGATGCTCGCGTCTTCAGTCACTCTGCTGTGTTTCGAAAGCTGGAGGAAGGGACTTTCTTCCCGGACCAGAAAATAACCGTTGGGGATGTTGAAATGCCTATCGTGATCCTTGGGGACCCAGCCTACCCCTTAATGCCATGGCTCATGAAGCCGTACACAGGCAGCCTGGACAGTAGTCAGGACCTGTTCAACTACAGGCTGAGCAAGTGCCGAATGGTGGTGGAATGTGCATTTGGGCGTTTAAAAGCGCGCTGGCGCAGCTTACTGACTCGCTCAGACCTTAGCGAAAAGAATATCCCCATTGTTATTGCTGCTTGCTGTGCGCTCCACAATATCTGTGAGAGTAAGGGGGAGACATTTATGGCGGGGTGGGAGGTTGAGGCAAATCGCCTGGCCGCTGATTACGCGCAGCCAGACACCAGGGCGGTTAGAGGAGCACAGCATGGCGCGCTGCGCATCAGAGAAGCTTTGAAAACGAGTTTTGTGACTGGCCAGGCTACGGTGTGAAACTTCTGTTTGTTTCTCCTTGATGAACCCTCCGCCCCTCCCCCCCCACCCGGTTAACTCTACTTCCCTGTAATCCAACCACCCCACCCTCCCCTACCCTCCCCCCTTCGAGCACCGCTTGCAGAGGCAATAAAGTCATTGTTACTTCACATTCATGCATTCTTTATTAATTCATCACACAACTAGGGGGATAATTGCAAAGGTAGCCCGGGATGGGTGGGGGAGGAGGGAAGGAAAAGGACACACTGCAGTTTAAAACTTTAACTCTTATTGAAGGCCAGCCTTCTGATGCTAGGGCAATCATCTGGGGTGGAGTGACTGGGTGGCCGGAGGCCCCCCCACCGTGTTCTTGGGCATCTGGGTGAGGAGGCTATGGAACTTGGGGAGGAGGGCTGTTGGTTACACAGGGGCTGTAGCGGCGGTCTCTGCTCCTGCTGCCTTTCCTGCAGCTCAACCATACGCTGGAGCATATCAGTTTGATGCTCCAGCAGCCGGAGCATCGACTCTTGCCTTCTGTCTGCAAGCTGACGCCACCTATCATCTTCAGCCCGCAACTTGCTCTGTTCATCCCGCGATTCAGCACGCCACCTCTCCTCTCGTTCATATTGGGCTTTTCTATAATCAGTCATTGACTGCCTCCACGCATTCTGCTGTGCTCTGTCAGCGTGGGAGGACATCTGTAGTTCTGTAAACATGTCATCACGTGTCCTTCGCTTTCTCTTTCTAATCTTCACTAGCCTCTGTGAAGGAGAAACATTTGCAGCTGGTGGAGGAGAAGGGAGAGGTGGTTAAAAAAGACACATTTTGGAGAACAATGGGTACACTCTTTCACGTTAAATTTTGCTGTTCACATTACACAGCACATGTGCTTTCGTTACAAGGTCGCATTTTTCCTCTTATATTGAGGGCCTGCCGGTTTGGTGTGAGAGATCACTCACGCAGTGCCAGGCCACAGATTTCAGCTTGCAGGCAGCCATGGTAAGACACAGTCTTTTGGCTTTTTTAACCTTCTTAACATGTGGGAATGGTTTCAAACAGTAGTGCTCTCATTTCCCATACCAAGCACCCGTTGGGTTGGCCATTTAAAATGGGTTTGCAATGTAAAAGGAGGGGCTGCGGTTTCAGGGTTAACATGCAGCACAAACCCAACTAACTCCCCTCCCCCACACCCAATTCTCTGGGATGATCACTTCACCCCTCCCCCCACCGCGTGGCTAACAGCGGGGAATATTTCTGTTCAGCAGAGCAGGAACGGGCACCTCTGAATGTCCCCTTAATAAAATTGCTCCATTTCAACCAGGTGAACGTGAATGATATCACTCTCCTGAGGATAACAAAGAGCGATCAGGAATGGATGTTGTCTGCATGCCAGCAAACACCGGGACCATACGCTGCCATGCTTTGTTATGCAATGATTCCAGACTACGTGCTACTGGCCTGGCGTGGTAAAGTGTCCTACCATGGCGGATGGGATAAGGCAGCCCTCCCCAGAAACCTTTTGCAAAGGCTTTGGGAGTACATGAAGGAGAGCTTTCTGGAGATGTCCCTGGAGGATTTCCGCTCCATCCCCATACACGTTAACAGACTTTTCCAGTAGCTGTACTGGCCGCGATTGCCAGGGCAAATTAATCATTAATCATTAAACACGCTTGCTTTTAAACCATGTGTAATATTTACAAAGGTACACTCACCAGAGGTCCCCTGTGTACCCTCAGGGTCTTCGGTGAGTTCGGGGGTTACTGGTTCCAGGTCCAGGGTGACAAACATATCCTGGCTGTTGGGGAAACCGGTTTCTCCGCTTCCTTGCGGCTGTGAGCTATCTACATTTCCTCCATCCTCCTCTTCCGAACCCTCTTCCCTGTGTGTTTCTCCAGTGAGGGAGTCATAGCACACGGTTGGGTAGTGGTGGCTGCACCCCCTAGAATGGCATGCAGCTCCGCGTAGAAGCGGCATGTTTGCGGCTCAGCCCCGGACCTTCCGTTTGCTTCTCTGGCTTTGTGGTAGGCTTGCCTTAGCTCCTTAATTTTCACGCGGCACTGCTGTGCGTCCCTGTTATGGCCTCTGTCCTTCATGGCCTTGGAGACCTTTTCTAATACTTTGCCATTTCGTTTACTGCTTCGGAGTTCAGCCAGCACTGATTCATCTCCCCATATGGTGAGCAGATCCCGTACCTCCCGTTCTGTCCATGCTGGAGCTCTTTTGCGATCCTGGGACTCCATCACGGTTACCTGTGCTGATGAGCTCTGCGTGGTCACCTGTGCTCTCCACGCTGAGCAAACAGGAAATGAAATTCAAATGTTCGCGGGGCTTTTCCTGTCTACCTGGCCAGTGCATCTGAGTTGAGAGCGCTGTCCAGAGCGGTCACAATGAAGCACTGTGGGATAGCTACCGGAGGCCAATAACTTCGAATTCCGTCCACACTACCCCAATTCCGACCCCCTAAGGCCGATTTTATCGCTAATCCCCTCGTCGGAGGTGGAGTAAAGAAACCGGTTTAAAGGGCCCTTTAAGTCGAAAGAAAGGGCTTCGTCGTGTGAACGTGTCCAGGCTTAATTCGATTTAATGCGGCTAAAGTCGACCTAAACTCGTAGTGTAGACCAGGCCAGAGATAGATAATATGCAGATAGGCCTTTTTGTTAAAGAAATAGAAATAGAAATAAATGGAGATATCCCATCTCCTAGAACTGGAAGGGACCTTGAAAGGTCATTGAGTCCAGCCCCCTGCCTTCACTAGCAGGACCAAGTACTGATTTTGCCCCAGATCCCCAAGTGGCCCCCTCAAGGATTGAACTCACAACCCTGGGTTTAGCAGGCCAATGCTCAAACCACTGAGCTATCCCTCCCCCCTGAGGGTTGTTGTTTTAACCCTTTTCCTCTCTGGTGGTTATGTTCATATGGATAAATCAGTCAGTAATGCTGTGTTTTGAAGAATCTGTTTGGAGTCCCTATGTTTACCAACTGTTCACAGTTCTCAGAAGGAAGTCTGTAGCAGGGGCCAAACCCAGTTGGAGCTGCTAAAGAGAAAGAGTTGGTAAACAGGGGTGCTGAAATCTGGAGACCCAATCTAAAGATGGGATGGAATTCCACTTTTAGAGACATGCAGGTGGTGGGTCTGTCACCTGAAAAGCGTGCCCATGGAGGGTCTGGAGAGGGGTCAAAGGAACAGCTTGCCCTGAAATCCTGACAGTTGTTAACACTGTGAACTAATGGAATGTGTTCTACAACCGATGCATCTGCAAGGTCATACCAGGTCTACATACACATTTGGGCCATTTGGACAATTTTTTGTTCAGAGATTTCTCTGGGACAGATATAATGGGGACAAACAAAAACAGAAATTTCTTGCACCCAGTTCAAAAAGAAGGCATCAGTCAGAGAACTATCACTTTTTTCCTCCTTTAGACAAAATTGTTGACATTTGGTATTCACTCTTGTTCCATATTTGCAGAAAAGGAGTTAAACTATAAGGTCCTTGAAGTACCATTCGTGCTAGACATTGTAATTACTGCTCAGACGATCTGCTGAGATGCTGACTTTGCTCAGAAGATAGGCAGCTATCTGTATTACAGTGATGAATTCTGCAGCCAGACTGCCTTTTGGCAGAGAAGACTAGACTAAATGCTGCTTTCAGTGTTGATTTAGTACATGATCCTGGCATTGGCTGTAAATGCCTATGATGTCTTTCTCTTGGTATAAGGGAGAAAAGCTTTGAATACTAGATGAGCCACTCATAATTCCTGTACATTTTAATACTAGATGAGCCACTCATTCCATCTAGCCTCTGCAGGATTCCACAGACGTTGTATCATTACATTTATTGACTGAGGTGAGCATAACAGCCTGTTGTAGATGCAACCAACATTGTCATTACACAAGGATTTGGATGCACAAATTTCTGACTGTATCCATCACAAAAAGAGAAGTAAGGACATTGCAGAATAGCCATCATTGACTCAGCCCTGGTCTACACTACGGGGTTAGGTTGAATTTAGCCGCATTAGGTTGATTTTCAAATGAATGCGTCTACACAACCAAACCCGTTCCGTCGACCTAAAGGGCTCTTAAAATCGACTTGTGTACTCCTCCCCGGCGAGGGGAGTAGCGCTAAAATCAACCTTGCCAGGTCAAATTTAGAATAGTGCAGACGCAATTCGATGGTGCTCCAGTGTGACCGCTCTGGACAGCACTTTGAACTCCGATGCACTAGCCAAGTACACAGGAAAAGCCCCGGGAAATTTTGAATTTAATTTCCTGTTTGGTCAGCGTGGCGAGCTCAGCAGCACAGGTGACCATGCAGTCCCCCCAGAATTGCAAACAAGCTCCAGCATGGAGCAAACGGGAGACACTGGATCTGATTGCTGTATGGGGTGATGACTCTGTACAGGCAGAACTCCAATCAAAAAGAAGAAATGCTAAAATATATATGCCAAAATCGCACAGGGCATGGTGAGGGGGGCTACAACAGGGACACACAGCAGTGCCGCGTGAAAGTTAAGGAGCTCAGGCAAGCCTACCAAAAGACAAAGGAGGCAAACGGTTGCTCCGGGTCAGAGCCCCATACATGCCGCTTCTATGATCAGCTGCATGGCATTCTAGGGGGGGGACCCTACCACTACCCCAACACTGTCCGTGGACACCTGCAAGGGGGAAGTCTCACGCAACAGGGTGGAGTATTCTGTGGATGAGGAGGAGCAGCAGGCAAATGGTGAATCCGTTCTCCCTGGCAGCCAGGACCTTTTCATCACCCTGGAGCCAATCCCTCCCAAGGCGGGATCCCCAACCCTGAAGCCAGATAAGGCACCTCTGGTGAGTGCACACTTGTAACTAGAGTACAGGGTTTAAAAGCAATAGGGTTTAATGTTTGATTTGCCCTGAAGAATTGGGATGCACTCGCAGCCAGTACAGCTACTGGAAAAGTCTGTTAATGTGTCTGGGGGTGGAGCGGGAATCCTCCAGGGACATCTCCATGAAGCTCTCCTGGAGGTACTCTGAAAGCCTTTGCAGAAGGTTTCTTGGGAGGGCTGCCTTATTTCATCCTCCACGGTAGGACATTTTACCACACCAAGTCAGTAGCAAGTAGTCTGGAATCATTGCAGCACAAAGCATGGCAGCAAATGGTCCTGGGTTTTGGTCGCATTCAAGCAACATTCAGTCTATACCTTTCTGTGTTAGCCTCAGGAGAGTGATCTCATTCATGGTCACCTGGTTGAAATAGGGGAATTTTTGTAAGGGAACAGTAAAAGGACCCCGTTCATGCTGGGCTGTTTGCGCTTGGCTAAAAGGGATCATCCCAGAGAATAGCCATGCGGCGGGGGAAGGGGTGAAGGGATCATTCCGGAGAATAGCCACGCAGTGGGGTGGGGGAAGGGGTGTGCTGCACATCCACCCGAAAATGGCAGCCCCTCCTTTTAAATGTAAAACCCACCCTTTCCCATAGGGGTGTGCTATGGGAAAGGGTGGCGCTGCAGTTTGAAACCATTCTCACATGTTATGAAGGCATAAGAAGCCAACCCTGCGTACCAAAAGGCTTACCATGGCTGCCTGGAAACCGAATTCTGTTGCCCAGCTGTTTGTGATGTCACCATACTAGGAGGCGCTCCATATAAAAGGCAAAATGCGACCTTGTACCTAAAGCACATGTTCTGTCTGCTGTGAATTGCTTGATTCGCTGTGAAAGAGTCTCCCTTGTGTTCTCAGAAATGTATCGTCTTAAATTTTACTCTCCCTTTTTATCCCCCCGCAGGTGCAAATGTTTCTATGCTCCCCCATCATCTCCATCCCTGAGGTTATCGCAGATTAGAAGGCGAAAAAAATGCACTCGTAATGACATGTCTTCCGAGCTCATGCAGTCCTCCCGCACTGATAGGGCACAGCTGAATGCATGGAGGCATTCAGTGGCAGAGTCCAGGAAAGCATTAAGTGAGCGCGATGAGAAGAGGCAGGATGCCATGCTGAGGCTAATGGGGGAGCAAACGGACATGCTCAGGCATCTGGTGGAGCTGCAGGAAAGCCAACAAGAGCACAGACCGCCACTGCATCCACTGTACTACCGCCTACCCTCCTCCCCAAGTTCCATATCCTCCTCACCCAGACATCCAAGAATGTGGGCGGAGAGGCTCCGGGCACCCAGCCACTCCACTCCAGGGGATGGCCCAAGCAACAGAAGGCTGTCATTCAAACAGTTTTGATTTGTAGTGTGGCTACAATAAGCGATGTGGCCTTGTCCTTCCCTCCTCCCCTATCCCACCTGGCTTACCTTATCAGTTAGCTCCCATGGGAGTAAGGGGTAGGCTGGGTCTCCAAGGATAGCTATTGGCATTTCAACATCCCCAACGGTAATTTTCTGGTCTGGGAAGAAAGTCCCATCTTGCAGCTTTTCGAACCGCCTGGAGTTCCGAAAGACCTCCCAACCATCCCATGTTGATGTCGGTGAAATGGTCCTTATGATCCACCAGTGCTTGGAGCACCATTGAGAAGTACCCCTTGTGGTTTACGTACGGGTTGGCAAGGTGGTCTGGTGCCAAACTAGGGATATGCATTCCATCTATCGCCCCACCACAGTTAGGGAATCCTATTGCAGCAAAGCCATCCAGTATGACCTGCACATTTCCCAGAGTCACTACCCTTGATAACGGAATGTCAGTGATTGTACTGGCTACTTGGATCAGAGCAGTCCCTGCAGTAGACTTGCCCACTCCAAATTGATTCCTGACTGACCGGTAGCATTCAGGCGTTGCAAGCTTCCAGAGGGCTATTGCTCTTTCAACTGTCAGGGCAGCTGTCATCTTGGTATTCCTGCGCTTCAGGGTGGGGGGAAAGCAACTCACAAAGTTCAAGGAAAGTGGCCTAACCCATGCAAAAGTTTCGCAGCCACTGTGAATCATCCCATACCCGCAACACTATGCGGTCCTACCAGTCTGTGCTTGTTTGCCAGGCCCAGAATCGGCGTTCCACTGTATCAACTAGCCCCACTACCGCCATGATGTCCTAATTGCCACAGCCTGTGCTTTCAGGAACGTCTGTTTCCATGTCCTCATCACAATCATCCTCGTGCTGGTGTCTCTTAGCCCGGTTCTGCACATACTCCAGGATGATGCGCAAGATGTTTACAATGCTCACAACAGCAGCGGTGAGCTGAGCGGGCTCCATGCTTGCCGTGGTATGGCATCTGCATGGGTAACCCAGGAAAAAAGGCGCAAAACGATTGTCTGCCATTGCTTTCACGGAGGGAGGGGCAACTGACTACATGTACCCAAAACCACCCCCGACAATGTTTTTGCCCCATCAGGCATTGGGGCACTCTTGTGACTTCCCTTTGCTTCTCTTTCAGAAAGTCATTTTTCTCCAGGGAAGCAAGGAAATCTGCGTGGGACATAAATTCTGCATATGCGCAGTGGTGCAGAATTCCCCTAGGAGTAAATCTATCTATCTATAGCAGTGGTTCTCAACCTGTTTATCAATATGTTACGTGGGCCGCAGGTTTAGAACCACAGCACACATCCCCTAAAACCTCCTACAGTTCCTTATGCCCAGCACTCCCCCCTAACCGGAGACCATTTAAATAGTACCATAAAGAAATTTTCTTTTATTGTGCTACAGACTGAAGTTGCTGGTCCTTTTTTCCAGATCAAAACACATTCCTCTGGGGTAATTTGCTATCCACATCTTTTTCCCAGCATGTCATATATGGAAACTTTGTTGTTAGGAAAGCTGTCTGCAAAGATTAATATACATTTGTTATAATTTTTGTTTCCTAATTGACCAGACTCCATCACTTCTATTTAAGATAGCTTTCTGTATAAAACAGGTTTTCTAGAAAGTTGAGAAAGATAATGCCTGACTTGAAAGTACTGGTACCAGGGGAGAGTGGGCCAGTTAAAGTTAATTTTGATTTCTAAATAAGTTAGAAAAGTTTCTGTACTGAGTAGCTGGCCAACCATGAGTATTCCATGGTTCTCCTAAACTTTTAAGCTTTCTGGTTCACGATTGGTTTAAGACAGGGGTCAGCAACCTTTCAGAAGTGGTGTGCTGAGTCTTCATTTATTCACTCTGATTTAAGGTTTCGTGTGCCAGTAATACATTTTAACATTTTTAGAAGGTCTCTTTCTACAAGTCTATAGTATATAACTAAACTATTGTATGTAAAGTAAATAAGGTTTTTTAAATGTTTAAGAAGCTTCATTTAAAATTAAATTAAAATGAAGAGCCCCCCGGACTGGTGGCCAGGACCCAGGCAGTGTGAGTGCCACTGAAGATCAGCTCGCGTGCTGCCTTTGGCACGCGTGCCATAGGTTGCCTACCCCTGGGATAGAAATAGAGAAGAAAATAATATCACTCTGTAACCCAGAGTGCAAGAACTATACAGGCCTTCCCTTCCTAATTATGTTTCAATCAGCAGAAGCACTGTCTGGGTCAGTACAAGTATCACACAATATGACTGAGGGGTTTGTCTTATCCAGTGCAATTTTTCTTTTTATTTATTGTCTGTTAAATCAGCTCAAACACATTGCACAACAAATGTATAAACAAATAGTGCATTTTGTTTTTGCACTACAACACTTCCATTCATCAACAAAATATGACACAATTTCGGCTTCTCTCCCTAACACTGATGGGTAACACTCAATATCTATTCATTGTGAGTGGGGGAGAGAGTTACCCACAAGAAGTGAGGAAAAAGAGTTACCCACACATGAGGAAAAAGCAGAATAGAAATAAAATGGCAGTGCCCAGCCTGGAGGTAGTAGCCTGGCTGTAACTCAGTGGAGACCAAGGGAAAGCAAAAAGGTGTCACAGTCCCACCTACACTGAGTTCTGACCTGATTTTTTTTTGACAACTGTTTTATATAGACAAACACGCATTAGTGTCATGTTGTTACCCGGGGTTCTTTCAACCCAAAGCTCTTGGTAACTTTTACTCTGTGCGACGTGGTGTCAGGAAATAAATCAGGGGAGACATGGCCGTCCAACCGATAGATAGCTGGCACAAACAGGACAACGCAAGAATGCTTTCACTTAAAGCTAAACTTTACTTAGTCTCAAGCACTTACACACGTCCGCAACAAGTTAGTAAAACACCCCCAACCCTTGATAATTACCAAAGCTGAGTGTGACTCTCGAGTGATGCAGCGGCAGGCTTCCGGTGGCCAAATCTTCCGTCTGCCGGTGGGGACCGCAAGATGTACCCAGAGGGAGAGTCCAAAAAGAGTCCCCAAATGAGTCCAACTACCTCAAACTTTTCCCCTTATTTATACATTAGTAATAGAATGACATGTCCCTTAAAGAAAACTTGTTAAGTAAGCAGTTTCAAAGAGGTTCCTTCTGATTACTGATTAACCAGGTGTGAGTTTTTCCAGAGTTTGCAGCCTTGAGACCCCAATAGACATTCCTGGGGCACATCCTGCTCTTTAAAAATGCACGTATCAGCAACTTCAACACAGTTCTTATCAGGAAGGACGTGGGGTCAAGCTGCCCTTTCTGTGGCACCCCAACCCCCCCCCCCCCCCCCGCCTTGGTCAAGCTGAGACTGCTGAATAGGCTGCTTTTAACAATAAGCCATAGTGGTTTCAAGCACTTTACTGGTTTGCAAAAATCTCCCCATACAATGTGACATAATATCACCAAGTAGCTGAAGACAAACAGCTTTAATACTCATTTTAATTATTGTATAGCATACACACCCAAACCCAAACTAGCTAGAGATATATTCCAGGAAAATCTTGTGCTTCTAGATTTTAGTTTCAATCACTGTAGAGCCTCCCAAATATTATCTACCAACTGTATGGTTGACTCCATATCCCAAAAAACAAATCTGTCATGAAATATTTGCAATCTCCCTGGTTATAATATGGAAGCTTGAATGTGGAGAGCCAAAAAAATGTTCTTGATGTTCACCAGTTCATTTTTCTCTCCTGAGTTTGTTGACTCAGGTTGAGAAATGATTAATAATTTCTGTTTCTGGAAATGAATGTTATTCTTTTCATTACAAGGTGACAGTCCATATAGTCTCTTCCATGAGCTACAGTCATTGTGTTAACAGGATTTCCTTGGACTAATCTGTGTTTAAGAATCTATATCACTTGCCAATGCATGTGGTGCTTAGATAGTATGTTGATGTGTGCAATATAAGAACTTGAACACAATACAGTGTTGTCATCTTCCTTCAGAATATTCCAGATCTTACAAAGTCATATCTACGTACTGGATCTTTCCCCTCACTGCCTGTTAAGATGCCTAAAATTCAGACAATTTAAAATGTATGTTTCCTTATAAAAATTCTAGCTGGATTTTTCTAAATTCTCTGTTTTTCCAGTCTTTGGTGCAAATGATCATTATTTTCTTAAATCTAAAGTTTCCATTACTAGGCCTCTCATCATACAAATCTCAGGTTAAAACTGTCCATGTGCTGTACAACTGTTGTTGGTTTGCAAAATAATGTCTTTACTTTAGTCTGTGGAGACATCCAGAAGTTTATAGTTGTCAGTATTGAAATGCACAGACTCTGTCACAGCCTGCTGTGAGTGATCCTATTTTGGCAAATCTAGTTGAGATAAGTCCTTAGCCCCACCACAAAGAGACTACAGAAGCAGGAGGACTCTAAAGAAATCCTCTGATCAAGTTTACTTTTGCTTTCTGGCATAATGTTCAGTTAACAAAGGCCATCTTTTAGGTTCTCATCGATAGCAGACCAAATATGCCAACTTTTAGTTGTGGCAAACATTTGAAATATATATATGAAGTTCCCTTTCCGTGAAGTGTCCTGGAGGCTCATCTGCTCTCTTTGTTGCTGGACTTACCTGCTCCCCTCTCTTCCATGTGGGTTTCTCAAATGGAGAAGTTTTCTCTTCAAGTTAATCACTACAATTAATTTACCAGCTACTTTAAAACTGCTTGATCAATTGGATAAACAGCTACGTTTAACTTAATAGTTTGTATTTCTGGGAGGGTTTAGTAGCAAATGTAAATTTTAATATTGATTGATGGGACAAATCCCACTTCTCTTTGCTATAAAGTTTTATTTGATTTTTACCAGTACAGTCACATGTCCCCTCTAAAAACTCCTGTCCATTGATATGGTTAAGTTGGACTTTAAATTTAATGAAATGATCCATCTTGATTAGGGACTGTGTTTTGATGGATTTTTTTAATTTGTATAATTCAGATTTTAACTTTATGCAAAATAATTAAAAAGCAATTTCAGGTTTCTTTAGGCGAAGAAGAGTGAATTACAATTAAAATATTGTAGGTTTATGTGGTAACAAGTTTAAGTGATTTTTGTAGTCAATTATATTTATTACTAGAACAAGCTGAGATGCACCAGTTGCCTCTTCTGTACATGTTCTGTTATCTTGCTTCATCCAGGGGTCTGTGTGTGAGAGGAACTGGAAAATAGTGTTCCATATTAGTACTGTTTGTTGGAATAGAGAGAAGATGTGGAGTACTCTGAAGCAAAAAGGAATGGCTTCACATACCATGTCACAAGTTCATGATGTCAGTGTTGATTCTTCCAGCCATTATTTCTACCGGATTAAGGCTATACAGGAGTCCATTCTGCAGGCCTGCACAGGGAACTAAGGAGGGATAAGATGCCCTCTTGCTCTCATGTGCTTGCTAGCTGACAGTGTTGCTTCACTAGCTGGTGTGTTGGGGAGTATGTTGTTCCTGAGAAGGCTGACACCACTTACTTCTTCCCCAGAGCAGTGAAGGGAGACCAGAAGACAAGTTGTGGCTCTGAGTCAAAATTGGGTCTCCTCCTGGGATGGCACAGCTATGCACTTTCCCCTTCACAAGGCTTGTGTCAAAGCCACGGTTTTGTTCTTTGTTTCTTAGGGGGACAAAAACAAGAAATTCAGGTGGAAATGGGGTTTATTTTCCATTCAGAAATTTATGTGTGCACTAGGCCCTAGTAGTGGCACCATGATTCAGATTTTCCAGATCAGCTGAGATGTGCTCAACATAAGTCCCAGCTGCTGCCAGAGAGGCTGGGGGATCAGCTTTGAGGAAGTTCCTCAGTAGCTGGCTAGGAAGAAGCTGCAAGGAGCCACACATCCAGGCAGGGCCATACGCAAACTCCCAGGGTGGGAGAAGGGGAAAGTCACATTTTTGGCTTCCCTGATTCTGGGGTTTCCAGGCATCAGACCTGTCCCTAGTCCAAGAAAGAGCAGATTTTAGGCTGCTCTAGATTATGCCAGCTGCCAGCAGTTCCTGGTACACTCCAGAAGCCATGGATCACCAGATGTTATGGTGCATGCTCTCCGTTGGAGCACCCACTCATGCCAGGACACTGCATTGTAGGGATTGTTCCAATCTAGCGCTCCCTTGTCCGTCCGCCTGTTTCCACAATGGTCTGCATCTTCCATAGACTAGCCCTCCAGCCAGGTCACCTCTCAGTCCAGTCCCCTTTCTGGGGTTAACAGAAAAGTCCAAAACAGAAAGGACCAGAGTCTAATGGTCTTTGTGCCAGGCCCTTAGCCCCTCATCATTCTTGGTGTTTTTTAATCCTGAGACCTGTACTTCCCCTATTGCTTGGAGAGAGGTAGGAGAACTCAGGCCCAACCTCTTCTCTGGGTTCCCACCCAGGACCCTTTGTTAGGCAGCTAAAGACTGTTCTGTCAATCCCTCACCAATTCCCTGGGCTGCTCCTACCTTTTTCCTGCTTGTCAGTGGCTTCCACAGGTCTGCAGACTCTGCTATTCCCACCCTGGATGCAGGGCCGTCCCTAGACATTCTGGTGCTCTACTCAGCCCCCCCGCCCCCGTGGTGATTGCAAAGTGGGCCCGATCCTGCACTCATGGGGCGGCAGGAGGTGGAGTGACCCGGCCCCAGCCCGCTCCGCTCCGCTCTGCTCCCCTGGCTCAGGGGAAGGGGTGGAGTGGGGGCGGGGCAGGGACAGCTTTCCTGGACGGCTCAGCCGGCCGGGGGATAGGGTTGGCCACTGCAGCAGCACACAGCTGCGTAGGGCACCAGGAAATTTGGTGCCCCAAATTTCCTGGTGCCCTATGCAGCTGCGTAGTTTGCGTATGGCCCTGCCTGGATGTGTGGCTCCTTGCAGCTTCTTCCTAGCCTGCTACTGAGGAACTTCCTCAAAGCTGATCCCCTAGCCTCTCTGGCAGCAGCTGGGCTATATTTCAAATAGCCCTTCTGGTTTCCCTCCTTCAGACAAGAGCCTTCCCCAGTCCTTTTCCTGGAGCTGTGGTTGTATTTCAGATAGTCTCATTGTCTTTCCCCTTAAGGCAACCATCACTAGCCTGTGCTTAAAGTGGTCTGAAAAAAAAGTATAGGGGGAGGGGTTAAGGATGGGAGGTCTATCATAATTTGGGAGCAGCAGCAATGATAAGACAGTGCTTATAGCCTACCCCTCAGCAACCCAGCTCAAAATTTTTTTGGCCATGTCTACAACCGCTTGTGATGCCCCACGACTCCCACTTTAGTCATGGCCCCTAGCTCTACTCCTAAGAGCTGGGGTTGTGACTTAGACCAACTGTAGGGCCTTAGCTAGCTTCTCCTTCAGCTGGCCCCTTTATCCCAGTTAGTCCTCAGATGATTCAACAGGCAAGCCGTCTTCTGGTGTTTCTCTTACTACAGGAGAGGAGAAAGCAAGATCTGCTGGTCCCCTTTCTAAAGCTTATCCCAAGTGGCAGGAAGAGAGGAGCCTTGCCCAGCCCACTCTGCAAGGCTGTAGTCCCAGGCACTTATATTAATAGTATCAGGATTTCCTCCCAAACGCTACTTATTCCCAGGACCACTTCTTCTCTACCAATATCTCCTAGGTCCTTGTATTTATCAGACTTCCCAAAATCTTAAGGGCCATGCCACATGACAGGGGTAGGCTGACCCCTAGGGATCACTACCCTTAAGGGGACAGACTACCATGTCACACAATAGCAAAGGTATGTCCTCACCTCCTTTTCCCTAGACATACCCCTTTCATCAGGAGTGAGGATGGAGGTGGCCAGTAGCCCTATACCAACAGAGGATCCCTACACAGGGAAATCCTCCCAGGGCCATCTAAGCCAGGGTTATGGACATATTGCATCACCAGATCAATGCAAAATGACCACTTGGCACTGAAGAATCAGGCCCCCATGTACTGAATTATGCCCTTTAGCCTTGTTATTAAACCACACATATGAGTGTACTTCCTGTCAGGCACAGTATGATAATATACACTCTCTGGAAAAGGATTATGGGGTAAACTTTCCTAGCTGAAACATGGCATCTCATATCAGGGGAAGTGCAGATCTGGATCTCCTACAGCCAAAGGAGAATTGAGAATCACTTCTGCAGATTTGTTAGTACACAGGGATTTCTCAGTTTTTGGGAGGTCTGCACTTACATCATCCTGCCATAACATTTTAGCTCTGAGTGATAGCTGTGGAAATTTTAAACATCTTAGAATATATCTTGAATATCCAAGTTTTTGCTGGATAGTTGAAACTATTGTTCTATTCTTAGCAACCTTAAAACAAGGAATCTCTCTGCCTACTATGTTTGGTTTTCCTTCCTGTATTTGAAAGTGAAGTTTTTGCATTGTCACATATTACTTAGTATACAAAAACTCTAATCAGGATCAGTGCTAGACACTATACCAAAAAAATACCAAGACACAGCCCTTGCCCCAAGGATCTTAAAATCTAAATTCCCAATCCTTCAATGAGCTCCGCACAGGCAGACCCTTGTGTCTGCACAAAGCCTCTTGAAGGATTGAGGCTTTAGACAAGCAGTGACATATCAAGTGGAGGTGGAGAGGGATCCAATCAAATATAAACAATCTGAACATACATTTGCTATTATTATTAATAGAAATAAATAAAGGTAACTTTGTGTTCTTCACCGACTCTAAAGGAATACATATTTGGATACAATAGGACCACCTGTTTTATGTATGAAATATATGCAATTATATTGCAAACAAACTTTGCTTCAAGAACATTTTTGGCTCTGCTGTGAAATAGCACAATGAGCCTTTGTTATGCTCTCAGCAGAGCTATTTATGTATTACAAGTGACTTGCCTAAGAACTGATTCCTCTGATGTTCTTCTTCCACACACTCAAAATTTAAACTATATTGATAGAGATGTTTATATGAGCAGAAGTAATTAAAATTATCTAACAGACAAAGAATTCTGACGCTAGCAATGGGCCTGAATTGCAAACTTCACATTGAGATCTGTATCAAAACTTTCCCCAACTTTGGAGGGGTGTTCAGCTCCAGGGCTTTGATTCAACTGAAACGGAAAATACAACAAAAAGCTCTGCATAATTCACATCAATTACACTCATCTTCAGTTGAAGTGAAAATGAGTCTCACAGTCTCTTAAGCAGAAAAAGGAGGTCACGAAACAAGAGGGAGATAATTGGATGCTGGGAGGAAAGGGATCCTATGGCAGAAGGGGTTTATGAGCATCTGCCAGTGTATCATGCAGGATCCTTGTGGTGCTGAATAAGGGGAGTGAGCTGCCAACAGCTTCACTTAAATATTCTTAATGCCATTAGAGTGAAGAAGTACTTTTAAAAGGCCTCCTTCCAAAAATCCTTGCTGTCCCTACATAGGAAATGAAGGCTGGGCTAGTGGCTAAGGTGCAAGTGTTGGACTTGGCACATCTGGGTTCAAAGCCATCCTCTGCCACAGAGTTTGTATGACCTTAGGCAAGTCACTTAGCTTCTCTGTGCCACAGTTTCCTATCTGTAAAATAGGAATAATAGTACTTGCTTACCTTATAGGGATGTTTTGAGGATAAATACATTAAAAGATTGTGGGGTACTCAGTACTGTGGTAACAGGGGTAGGTAAGTGCCTAAGAAAGATAGGAGTCTCTCTCCCCAGGATTTTGCTGTAATGAAGCCTATTGAACAAAGACTGTAGGCTATACTTATGGGATGGGAAAATCCATTTTGAGAAGCAGTGACTCTGAAAAAGATTTGGGGGTTGTGCTGGATAATCAGTTGAACATGAGCTCTCATTGTGGCCAAAAGAGCTAATGTGATCCTGGGATGCTTAAACAGGGGAATGAGGAGTAGAGGTTATTTTACCTCGATATTTGGCACTAGTGAAACTGTTCCTGGAATATTGCATTGTTCTGGTGCCCACAATTCAAGAAAGATGTTGATAATGGGGTTGTCAATCTAGCAGAGAAAGGTATAACATGATCCAGTGTCTGGAAGTTGAAGCTAGACAAATTCAGACTAGAAATAAAGCGTAGATTTTTAATGGTGAGAGTAATAACCATTGTAACAATTTACCAACGGTCATGGTGAATTCTCCATCATTGACACTGTTTTAATCAATATTGGATGTTTTTCTAAAAGATCTATTCTAGGAATTATTTTGGGGGATTTCTGTGGCCTGTGCTATACAGGAGGTCAGACTAAATGGTCGACAGTGGCCCCTCCTGGCCTTGGAATGTATGAATCTATGACATAAGCTTCTTCATGTGAGTCATGTTCTTTCCTTTTTGTGGCATTATACTGTATAATTATTATTTATTATTAGTAGTATTATTTATGTATTTATACATCACCAAAATTCTGCATGGTGCTTTACAGATAAATGGTGCTGCTCAGGAGAATTCATTCTAATGGCTTGCTTGTGCCCATTCTTATATAACTATACAAGGTGGAGGGGAGAGTGTAAGAAGTGTTCCTTCATCTCTCATCCTACCCCCCCCCCCCCCCCCCCGTGCAGAGGCTGGGTGCCATGCAGGTGTGGAGCACTGGCTTTTTTCCCTGCTATTGCCCCATGGGTATTGGCTGTCTAAAAAAGGGTGGGGTAAAGTGAGTTAATGACCTTGCCTCCCTCCACGCCAGTCCACAGGCATGAATGGAATCCTAGAAGCTCTAGGAAGAATTCTGAGTCAGACGGCCTGATTTTTAGAGGTGCTGAAATACCTGCAGCTCTCAATAACTTCAGCTGTAGTTATCAGTGCTGCTCATTGCTAAAAATCAGGCCCAGTATTTCTTTTGTGCACTCCCACCCACACCATTTCCAAGACAGGACATAACTTAAAGCCACAATCTGGCCCTAAATTCAACATCACTCAAAAATAGGGGATGACAGACACCAGTGGTATGTGCCACGCACAGTACATAACCAAATTAATTTAATAACATTGTTGGTTCTCTATGCTTATGAGCTTGTTCCTTGACATAATAAATAATTTGAGAATTGATTTATCTATTAAAAAAAGACCACTGGCCTAGGCCTCTGAGTTGAGCATTGTTATTACTTTGCTGATAGATAATGTTCTGCTGTTTCTTCCAGAAACCACTGAGGGGCAGCAGGTTTTCACAAATAAAATATTATTTGCATCTTTCATAAGTAAGAAAATGTTGAATTGTGACTGACAGACTTCATTGTTTTAATGAATTTTGTGCATCAGCTCACAGAAGCGTATAACAAATATGCCATTGTAGGGAGACTCCATAGGAAATGTACATTGTTTTTACTATTTATATAGTAGCATCGATGTGCATACAATCTATAGACAAGTAAAAATAAATTGGAAGTATCTTTCAAGATATGCGTGTGTAAAGCACCCCTGAATGGCCAGAGGTGTGGTAAGATAGAGTACCTGAGTACATTTATCAGCTCCCAAACATACAGCTAGGTCTTACATTTGGGAATGAAGCCAGGATATTAGGAGACAAGAATAAGAAAAGCTTTGATTTATTAGCCTGCAACTAGCCAGATGTGTAATGGAATAGGATGTTACCCACACATCTCTTTATGCTTTAGATAAATAATTGATTGTTAACGAGTCATTTTATTAAACCAGATATTGTTCTAGATACATTATTAAACCAAACCATGAATGCATACACAAGTACAAAATAGGGAACACCAATACATCCTGTTCTTAATGTTCTTGCTATAGTTAATGTAGCTATACCTATATATCCTGATTCTCCACTGCCTTGTATCTGTATAGTCTTTTACACCTGTGAAAAGTAGACAGACGTGGAGTACAGGAGTGGAGAATTCTGATTTATGTGCATTTTACATTCACTTTACCAAGTAATAAATAACTATATAAGATGCAAGTCAGCAGAGAATCAGACCCATGATTTTTTACTTTTATTTGCAAGATTAAAATAGTTAATCAGTTTTGCCCTACAGCTGAGGGTTTTCTGTTTGGTTCATTCATGAAGGTGAAAAAACCAAGCTGTTTTCTGCACAGGGCCCAAGGAGTGGTGCACTGGGCATTATGACACATATGTGCCTTCTCTTTCCCTATATAGAGCAGTGACCATCTGCCTGTCACAATTTTTCAGCCTTGCCTCAGGGCTGCTCTAAATTACATGAGCTGGTAACAGCCTACTAGGGGCCATTCTGCTAGCCTAAGATAATTGGAGTGCCAAGTTTTCTGACCACACTCTTACACCCTTGGAATACCAATGCCAAGGGATGGGGAGGAACAGGTGATATAGAACCAGCTGTGCCAGTTTTGTGCCACATGGAGACTCCTCTATATAAGGGGAATAGTGTAAAGAATAAAATTGTCAGACACATAGAAGAACATAAATTGTTGGGCAAAAGTCAACATGGTTTCTGTAAAGAGAAATCATGTCTTACTAATCTATTAGAGTTTTTTGAAGGGGTCAACAAACATGTGGACAAGGGGGATCCAGTGGACATAGTGTACTTTGATTTCCAGAAAGCCTTTGACAAGGTCCCTCACCAAAGGCTCTTACGTAAATTAAGTTGTCATAGGATAAGAGGGAAGATCCTTTCATGAATTGAGAACTGGTTAAAAGACAGGGAACAAAGGGTAGGAATAACCGGTAAATTTTCAGAATGGAGAGGGGTAACTAGTGGTGTTCCCCAAGGGTCAGTCTTAGGACCAATCCTATTCAATTTATTCATAAATGATCTGGAGAAAGGGGTAAACAGTGAGGTGGGAAAGTTTGTAGACGATACTAAACTGCTCAAGATAGTTAAGACCAAAGCAGACCTTGAAGAACTTCAAAAAGATCTCACAAAACTAAGTGATTGGGCAACAAAATGGCAAATGAAATTTAATGTGAATAAATGTAAAGTAATGCACATTGGAAAAAATAACCCCAACTATACATACAATATGATGGGGCTAATTTAACTACAACTAATCAGGAAAGAGATCTTGGAGTCTTCGTGGATAGTTCTCCGAAGACGTCCACGCAGTGTGCAGCGGCAGTCAAAAAAGCAAACAGGATGTTAGGAATCATTAAAAAAGGAATAGAGAATAAGATGGAGAATAATTTATTGCCCTTATATAAATCCATGGTACGCCCACATCTTGAATACTGTGTACAGATGTGGTCTCCTCAACTCAAAAAAGATATACTGGCAATAGAAAAGGTTCAGAGAAGGGCAACTAAAATGATTAGAGGTTTGGAAAGGGTCCCATATGAGCAGAGATTAAAGAGGCTAGGACTTTTCAGCTTTGAAAAGAGAAGACTAAGGGTGGATATGATAGAGGTATATAAAATCATGAGTGGTGTGGAGAAAGTGAATAAGGAAAAGTTATTTACTTGTTCCCATAATATCAGAACTAGGAGCCACCAAATGAAATTAATGGGCAGCAGGTTTAAAATAAATAAAAGGAAATTCTTCTTCACACAGTGCACAGTCAACCTGTGGAACTCCTTGCCTGAGGAGGTTGTGAAGGCTAGGACTATAACTGGGTTTAAAAGAGAACTAGATAAAGTCATAGCGTTAAGTCCATTAATGGCTATTAGCCAGGATGGGTAAGGAATGGTGTCCCTAGCCTCTGTTTGTCAGAGGGTGGAGATGGATGCCAGGATTACCTGTTATGTTCACTCTCTCTGGGGCACCTGGCATTGGCCACTGTCAGCAGACAGGATACTGGGCTGGATGGACCTTTGGTCTGACCCAGTATGGCCATTCTTATGTTCTTATGGGAATCTTTAGCTGACTCTTTAAGTCACCTTTCTGTCCCGTCTGTGCTGCCATAACAGTGCAAAGGGAATGGATCAAATCCATTCATCTCAAACAAGCAAAAGTTAATTGTCTCTCCAGTCAACAATGTGAATATTAACCTACATAATAATATTCCAGAAATGTCATTCTCTGTGTGTGTCACTCTGAAGCCTATTATGTCTTTAGAGTTAGTGTGAAGCAATAGAAACAGCTGCAAGTGTGGTTGAGGGCTCTTTTTGTTCAGAATATCACCATGTTGAATCATCACTGGGTTTCATAGTCTGTTACCATCCAATTTTTACGCTCTCAGCCATTTTGATTTACAAAGTACACCCATCCAATGTACAGCTACAGCAAGGCATGTATCTATGCCATGCCGAGTGTCCTGGACCATTGTGATATCAGATAACTCACCCAATCACCACCCTTACTGTACAGCTAATTTGAATGCAACAGGTTCATTAGTTGTATGAGGAACACTGCACAGATGGTAGATTATTTGGCCCAACTGCCACACCTGTGGGCCCAGCTGCCAGCCACACAAGTCAACACAGATGTCCCAGCACAATCCCCTTAGACACAAATCAACACAACCATTCACACTATATAATCAGCACACACAATAGACCCAAACACAGCTACCCTCTCACCAGAACACATACCTCTCATTCACCAGCTGTACAGATCATTACAAATCTCCCAGCATAATCCCCCCCAGACAACAACATAGTCAGCATACAGAATAACCCCAAATACACATAGCCCTGGAACCAGCAGAACCAGTCATACTAAATATCTAGATGTAGTACAATGATAATAATAGGGTGGAATAATAATAGTGTGTATGAAACTAGAATCCTAACATACATAAAGTCATCAAGAAAGATAGAAGCAGCTTTAAAGAAAATGGTCTTGATTCACTCTGTAGCTCCAGGGGCAGTAATGCCAGGGGATGAGGGAGAAATTCCAGTTTCAGGACTCTCCACAGAAAACATACATCACTGCATTCTTACCTCATCACCTTAATTCTGTCCCTTTGTGTGTATGTAGTATGGTACAGTGTTTAATTGTATGATCACATGTTATTTTTTCCACAAGATTCAGTGCACAGGATGAACTCACAAGGGAAGAGAATTAAGGTTGTTTGGGCAACACCTAAAATCTTGCATCTCCTGACTTTCAAGTGCTTGAATTTGCAACCTAAATAATGTTATTTTAATGTAGTTTTTGTTTTATTTGTTACCCAGTTACCTGTTGTTAAAAGATCTTTCATTTCATGTTTTCCCCATTGTCCTCGACTTTATAATTAAAATCTATTTTTTATAGTGAGCCTGATTGACATATTTCGTCTTGTAGTTTTGTTTTTTTTTGAGAAGTGCTGACTTGACCATGTGCTTTTTCTGACGCAGGCAAAGTGAGGAGAAAGTAATAACCAAAGTCTTCATGCTTTGGGAATAGGTTACCTATGATAGGTCTTTTAAAGAAAATGCTTCCTTTCACAGTAAAAATACATAAGTGATTGTTTTCAAAGGAAACCTTTAAAAAAAATGTTTATAATTAGTCTCTCTGACTGCATATGCAAACATGAAAAACAGTTTGAAATTCATTTTCTTCCCTTTTGTAACCATATAAAAACACAAGGAGGCAGTGTTGGCATATGTTTTAAAAAGCCTTGTGGATGAAAAGAATAATTCTATTCGATTTATTGGAAAAAACAGTTTGTGTGGAAATCATGTGATCTCTTTGTGTGGACTTTCAGGAAGCTATACACAAGTGATAATTCTGAAGAAATCCTTTTTTATATTTTAGAAATGTACTAATTACTGCACAGATAAATGAAAGTAAACTGAAAGTTTGGATCGGGGTTCTCCCTAGGGTTGCCAACTTTCTACTTGCACAAAACCGAACACACTTGGCCTGCCCCTTCTCTCAGGCCCCGCCCCCACTCACTCCATTCCCCCCTCCCTCTGTCGCTCAATCTCCCCACCCTCACTAACTCGCTCATTTTCACTGGGCTGGGGCAGGGGTTTGGAGGGCAGGGGGGTGAGGGCTCCGGCTGGGGGTGCGGGGTCTGGAGTGGGGCTGGGGCTGAGGGGTTTGGCATGCTGGAGGGGGCTCTGGGCTGGGGCAGGGGGCGTGAGGGCTCTGGCTGGGGGTGCAGACTCTGGGGTGGGGCTGAGGATGAGGGGTTTAGGGTGTAGGAGAGTGCTCCGGGCTGGGACTGAGAGGTTTGGAGGGCGGGAGAGGGATTAGGGCTGGAGCAGGGGGCTGGTGCATGGCCCGGGGGGGTGAGGGCTCTGGCTGGGGGTGCAGGCTCTGGGGTGGGGCTGGGACTGAGAGGTTCAGGGTGCAGGAGGGGGCTCCAGGTACATTCGGGCTGGGACCGAAAGGTTTGGAGGGCGGGAGAGGGATTAGGGCTGGGGCAGGGGGCTGGGGTGCGGGGGGAAGGGTGAGGGCTCTGGCTGGGGGTGTGGGCTCTGGGCTGGAGCTGTGGATGAGGGGGTTGTAGTGCAGGAGGTGGCTCTGGGCTGGGATTGAGAGGTTTGGAGGGTGGGAGGAGGATCAGGGCTGGGGCAGAGGCTTGGGGCATGGGAGCGAGTGAGGGATGCAGGCTCCGGGAGGCGCTTACCTGAGGCACCTCCTGGAAGCAGCGGCATGTCCCCCCTCCAGCTCCTACAGAGAGGCATGGCCAGGCAGCTCTGCATGCTGCCCCATCTGCAGCCACCACCCCCGCAGCTCCCATTGGCCGCAGTTCCTGGCCAATGGGAGCGGCAGAGCTGGCGCTTGGGGCAGGGGCAGCATGCGGAGCCCCTTGGCTGCCCTTACGCGTAGGAGCCGGAGTGGGGACATGCCACTGCTTCCAGGAGCCACACAGAGCCCTGCTGTGCTGTTGACCGGACTTTTAACAGCCCAGTCAGTGGTGCTGACCGGAGCTGCCAGGGTCCCTTTTTGACGGGGCGTTCCAGTCGAAAACCGAACACCTGGCAACCCTAGTTCTCACAACAAATGTTTTGGTGGCCTCTGGTGGACACTGACACTTTTCCCTAAAATACTTGATTAACTTTAGGAAAAACAAATAAATAGCACATATACACATCCACATCATTGTAATTTATTTATGTAGGTTTTTTTTTGCAGACTCAATAGTAAAAATATTACTGTGAAAAGTAGTATTTGTAGGTGTGTTAATATCTATCACTTTTCACAGCACACTTAGCAGCTATCTGGAAGGCTGTGAAAAGTGATACTTGCATGTTTGTTAATATCAATATTAAGCCCTGGATGTGGGGGTTGGGGGAACAGAGGCAGAAGCAGTGGGGGACATGGTAGGTTGGATGTGGGCCGGGGGAGGCAGTAGGGCCCCAGGGCGATGGAGGGGGGATGCGGGGCCAGGAAGGCGATGGGGTCCAGGAGCGATGGGGAGGGGTACATGGATGCGGGGCCAAGAGAGAGGAGGGTGGACAGTGGCCGCATTTGAGAAACTCTGGTTTGGATGATAATAAGTTTATCTAGTTGCATAAAATGGAAACAAATTTGGGGTTTGCAACTAATCATGGACTACAGTCACTTATGCTTAGTCCACACTTACAAGTTTTGCCAGTATAGCGATCCAAGTATCACTATACCACCAAATCCCTACTAGTGTAGGGTGGGTGAGCAAAATAAGTGAGTTTGGCAGCTCAGTGAGCAAAATAAGCTATACAAGCAAAAGCACTTTTATGCCAGTACTTTTATGTGTTTGCCCTAGGGCTTTTGCTAGCATAGAAACGTTGGGTGGTGTGGGTGTCAACATGCTATGCTGTCCAAAGTTTCTAGATTAATCTTGATCAAGATAGACTTTTATTAACAATATTTTGTAATGAATATTTTCACTGTTATTGCACATGCCACGGCATCTGAGAATCTCTAAGACCTTTGCAACACTCTGCAAGGCAAGTATTATTCTGTAGATACCAAAGGCATTCGATTCCCTCTTCTGAATCTGAGCTTCCAGTATGAAACCAGCCAAGAACTTTCAAAGCTCTAAATGGTGTTTTTTTGTTGAAATTTTTAAGGTTCTGATAGCCGTGTGTCATGCTCAGACCAACTGCCAGGACCACAGGACACCTTTTCATACCATGGTTGGGTCCTTTCTGAGCAGTCAATGACAGAATTCCCACAGGGACTCGACATCCTCTTCATTGTTTGTGCTCTTCAAAGCTGCTTTGCATTGTTTTCTGGCTTCCCTGTTATGGTTAGTGTCTATTAAAATCTGGCCAAGATTAGGTACTTAAAATGATATTTGAGCACCTATCTACGTGGCCTGATTTTCAAACGTGCTGAGCACTCAGCAGCTCACATTCACTTCAATAGCAACCTGTGGTTGCTGAGCCCTTTAGAAAATCAGGCTACTTATTTAGATGCCTATTTAGGACATAGAAGCCTAGTTGTATGTATTGTTTTTAACAGGAGAATGTATTTAAATTCCAGTACCCTGGTTTGTTTTTCAGCCAATGTACTGAACACATAGTCAATATGTTCAACATGTTCTTGGGTGATTCGTCAAAGCGCTATTGTTCAGTATATGCGAGTGGTGCACTGACCCTCTTCAAGGCTAGCTGGACTGTCAAGTTTCCACTCTTCACTGAGTCCCACTTGGGCTTGAGGTGTGGTTCTCCCACTCTGACTTTGAGTCACTGAGAGGTGTGCCATTAATGCCAGACGCTTTGGTCCCATATACATATGAATCAACACACTTGCATTGCGGTTTTGGCCTCATAACATTAAATGTCTTTCTTGTTTGCAGCTTCCTTCTTTGTTTGAGCTCTAGGCTCTTCTTCGTTGAGTTTTCACATGCAGAGATTGAAAACTGTGTTACAATTGTGACCTCTCACTTTAAATCCGGGGGGGGGGGGAGGGTGTTTCTTGGTCATGCTTGCAGACTCAAGGCTCTGTAGGAAGCATGTAATCAGTCTGCAGCCATCCAGCCTAAAGTAAAGTGGGGTGAACTGTACCTCTCTGTTTTTTTAGGGAGCAGCCTACTTTTTTGTTTCTATTTTGGGGTTCTTGTGTGTTATTCTGAATTCTAATAAATAAAGTAGTGTTATGTTGCAACCTTCTAGCAAGAGTATTTATGTTTTTAATCTAACTTCGCTGTGTTTGCGCCATGGATATAGAGAAAGCTTCTCTTATTTGTTTTGCAGTAGCATCCACATTGTCCTTGATGCTTTCCATGCATATAAGAAAAGGCAGTCCCTGCCACTAAGACACAATTCTATAGACTGAGTCATGCTGTCAGACACTTACGTCTGTGCAGATTCTCATTGAAGTCAATGGGGCTCTGCACAGGCACAAAAGTTTGGTCACACGGATCCAATTGCAGCACCTAATGTGCTGAGAGAATGTGTGGTGAATGCTGCTGGATTATTTCTTTGATAACTATGAGTCATGCCTTAGAGTGCATACTCCATCATTAGTCGTTACTGGCTGGGATGCAAAGATGTCACTCCAATCTGTCAGCTCCCCAAGATTCAAAAGGGACTCTGATATGTTTGACCCATATGTAGATTTCAACCTCGTTGGAGTTGGCAATGACAAGTTCAATGAGGCTGAGGCTTGCTTTACCCAACACCAGGAATTTTTCCAAGTCAGTATGACTCCTGAGCAGGTAGAGTTCCAGGGGCATGATCAAAGATTCTCTGGTATGACAGCTTCATGGTACTGCCAGTCCAAAGTGGCCCTAAGGACAACATAAAAAGCCCAGAGAGGAGCTCTTGGTAGAGTAGTTGCTGCCAGGATGCCCTTATGTCACACCAAACTGACTGTGTTTTTCAGTCCCCTGGCCAGTTTGCAGCTCTTGTAAATCAGAGTGCCTTTTAGACAGTTCTGACTTCAACCAGGGAAAAGGGCCGTGTACAGAGCCTGTAAATCAGGGGTAGGCAACCTATGGCACGCGTGCTGAAGGCGGCATGCAAGCTGATTTTCAGTGGCACTCACACTGCCCGGGCAGGCTCTGCCTTTTAATTTAATTTTAAATGAAGCTTCTTAAACATTTTTAAAACCTTATTTACTTTACATACAACAATAGTTTAGTTATATATTATAGACTTATAGAAAGAGGCCTTCTAAAAACGTTAAAATGTATTACTGGCACGCGAAACCTTAAATTAGAGTGAATAAATGAAGACTCGGCACACCACTTCTGAAAGGATGCCGACCCCAGCTGTAAATGGGTTTTAAGCCACCATTGCATATGCACCTAACTTGTGCTGTGTACACTTTGACTGTAGCAAAAGATATGGCCTATGTTATTTCTAAGTTCTTATGTCCTCCTGGTTTCTGGAGGAAGCCTGTCAGCAGGCTTAAAATGAGAAAGTTTGCAGTGTGGTGTAAATATATCTAAATGTAGGCTTTTAAGTAATCTGCATAAAAACTGTTTGGATATTTTCTTCATTTGTCTGCATCTGTCTTAAAAACAAAATCCCTGTATAGCAGCTATTTCAACCTCTTGAAAAACATGCTGAAGGCAGACCAGTTTCTCTGCAGACTCTTATTACCAGGTATATGTGGTGCTGAAAGTAGTACCTGAAATTCTCCACTAAAAAGGTACTCTGAGTTGTAGTCTGGTAACATGATTGTGACTAATCTGATGAAAAGCTTCTTTTGGGCTACTCATTCCATTTGTGAATGTTTTCCTGGTAGTAGTGATTTAGTTTGCAGAATGCACTTAATGAGGCTGTAGTGACTCATTCAATTTTCATCATGTTTTACAAGGATTAGTTGGGCGTTAGGGCTGCATTTGAAATTGTTTCTGAAGGTGATGATGAACTGTGTCTTAATGAGCCAATCATCTTGCCAACATTTGTCCTGGGCTTGCATGTGCTCATCCCTCCACAAGTTCAATATCAATGTCCTGTTTTTCTTTTTTAAACTATGGAGTGATCTAAAGGTTCCACAGAGCTTTGTTCCTTCTGACATTAACTCATAGAGCTTTGCTACATGACCAAGAAGTCCATTTCTAAATGGCTCTGATTGCCACTCTCACGCCTATGGTCTGCTGGGCCTGTTGCTCAAAGGTCATTCAGAGGAGAGGCTTTAGCTTCAACCTCATTTGTTTTGGTACAGAGGGTTTCAAAGCAGCTGTACAGGCTCCTCCCACATTTCCAAAACAATACTGCTTGGATTTGGAATCCAGAGAGAAATCTGGTTTAATTTTTGGGGGGACTGCAGAACCCAATTTCTAACTAGGTTTATCCAAATTTTCCTGCCCCTTGAGCTTTCTATTTGGGGAATCTCTCTACTTGAGAGTCATATTGTAAAAACTTTCCATGGAGGTGTTTTACTCCCCCCAAACATAGGAAATTTTCAGAAGTGTCATCTACAGGGGGGGAGCTTCAGTTTGAGTGCCACCAAGCTTGAGATAATTCTGGGGTTTTAGGCTAGGCACCCCAAATCAGGGCACTTTTGAAAGTTTTAATCATGGCTTACTGGAGGTATGTTATCCCTGCCTAGTAATTTTTTTTAAAAGCTCTTAGTTCATATGGTTTTAGGCATGCTGGGTTAATACCATTACTACTTCTGCCTATTACAGTTTATGACATTTTAATTTTGGGAGACTGGGGTAAAAAAAAAATTTGCTTATAATTTTTGTTCTCTGAACATTCAATTAGCACTGTACTCCTTTTACACCATCATATTACCAAATAACAGCACTAAGCAAACCCTAATGGTAGCTTAATTATTAATACATCAGCCTTCCCTACCTTGTGTTAAATGATTTTCTAAAGTGGTCTTATATGTGTTTTATTCTCAAGATTTGATACCTCATTTGCAATCAAATTCTGTCTGCATTTTGCTTCTTCCATTACATGTAAACTGATACATGGACATTTGTCTTCACAAGTTATTTCATATGACGCCAGCACATTTGGAAATTCTCCATACATATTTCAGGCTAATACTTAAGCCACTATATTGGATTTGAACTTCTGTTTCTTAAAGAGCTCCTTCAGCTGTTGTTCAGTTGTTGCTTCTTTCTGCTGCATCAGCTCTGCAGCTCCTTTGGTCACTCCCCAGTTATCTGGTTTTGACATTGAAGGACAGTATGGCCTGCCTGAAGCAGGCAACAGATTCTCCCAGTACTCTTTTCTTGCCCTAAATAAAAGAAAAATGTTTAATATTTTTAATGACTGAGTCTGAGGAAATGTTACAGTCTAAACTATTTTAATAACTAGATCAAAATAGTCAGTGGATTTAATTCATTTGCATAAATTTTAGCTCAATATGAGGTCTGGATAGAGGAAGAGATTTATGAAGATTGGCGGTGTTTAAAAAAAAAAAAAGTGCCTTCCATTCGTTTAAAGCAACATTTTAAGCCACTCACCAAATAGGTAGCATGGTAGTCTATATTAAATCTATCTTAAAAGTTGCTATGAATTACTTTAATGTTAATCCAAACCAAAACATATTACAATTCCTTCATTTTAAGGGGCCTCTCTAGTTATATGTTCCCAAAACCAATACAGATGCATTGAATTGTATTAAATACCAACAAATGGGGAGGAGGGAGTGTAAATGGGGAGAGGGGAGTACAAATGTCAAGACCAATTCTGGTCAAAGTAGTCTGTGAAGACCCATTGGGCTAACAAATTAAAGATCATTAAAGTGTAAGAATGTAATTCTTTTAACATGCTATAAGGCAGTTGTGACATTTTACTCCATATTCTTTATGAAAATATGCTTATGATATGACATAACTGAGATGTACTTTATGCAAGATGGGTCTTGTAAGATATCATTGGAAAGGTTATAATTTATTGAATGTGATTATCCAATGTGTATGTCTGTATCATTTCTGTATCTGAAGTTAGGAATATTGACCATGTATTTGTATTTCAACTATGCTACTTTGGGTGATGCCCACTGCTAACATTTCAGGTACAACAATGGAAAAGCCAGACAGGGCGGATGGCCCATCAGCGAGGACAATGGACTATGAAAAGGCTTGGCCTTCCTGCGGATGCTCCTGCCACTGACTCATGGATGCTGTGATACTATAAAGTCAGGTGGTCTTGTCACCGGATACTAACATTATCTGGGACTTCTTTTAACTTTCCACTGGAAGGGAAGGGGAGTCAAGTTTGGGAAACAAAGGATTCCCGCCTTATGTAAATCCTATTTAAGGGTGGGGAGGAAGGCAAATGGGACTCCTACTCTCCATGGCCAGTCTGCCCAAGAAGAAAGATTGCTAAAGCCACCTGAAGGCAAGGCAAGAGGGGAGTCCAGACTGACACAGGGGTCCAGTCTGAAAAGAAATATAACTGGAACTCTGAACCACAGAAACTTTGCAACCTGCCTAAAATAACATTTAGGGTAAGACATTACATTTTGTAACCTGTTTCTTAATTATATGGAGCTTAACTTGCATATTTTGCTTTATTTGGTCAGTAACCTGCTTTGTTCTGTCTGTTATCTCTTATATTCACTTAAAATTCACTTTATTAACTACAAAAATCTTATTGCTTGTTTATAATATAACCCAGTTTATGTAATTTCTAACTGGGAGGGCAAGAAGTTGTGCATACCTCCCTCCACAGTGAGAGAGGGGGTGAATTTCATAAAACCTTCGGGTTTGTACCCCTTAAAGGGAGTGAGCACCAGAGTGTTGGGGAGAGTCCCTAAGGCCGAATCTTTCCAGAGCGGAGCTCAGTCTCTCTGTGCAGCTGGCTGTGGCCCTGCCCGTGTACTTGGTTGGAAGAGGCTTGTGAGCCTAAACCAGCAAGGCCAGGTAAAGGGGACCCAGTCTGGCAGAATAAGCTGATTGAACAGGGGAGGCTCAGTTAAACCCCAGCACATCAGGTGGTATCCCAGAAGGGGGATCCAACCCATCACAGCAGTCATTTAAGTTTGTAAAAATTCTGAATGTCAAGTGTGTAGCACTCTTCAAGGTAATATGGGACTAATACCCCCCCCCTCCCCGCCCATCCATTTGTACTGGTGGAAAGGAGCAAGAAATGGAAGAGCAGCACATGCATTCATTATGTTTTCTCCATTATGGAGTTAGTATAGTACCTTATACTACTTGTACTTAAGAGCCATTAGTGTCCACATGACCACATTTTGTTTTAGCCTACAGATGGCTAGAAGAAGTTCCTGGGTTTTAACTAATGGCTACCAACTAATTAGTCTGACCTTAGGTCAGCGTACAGGACTAATCTTCTTGGGGCAGGAACCATGTCTCCCTTCGAACATTATACAAGAGGGACATTTAAAAAAAAAAAAAAAAAAAAAAAAAAAGTGTGTCCATGTCATAGTATTATATTACAAATATAGGTCTTAGTCTTGAAAGACACTGCCCACAACTCACTTCAACTTCAGTGGGAGTTTTTGGATTATACTGAGGGCAAGGTATCATGCTCAGGACCTGTTGGATCAGGCTCTCATCCTAAGCATGGTTTAAAAGACCTGGGGTGAAATACTGACCCCACTGAAGATAGTGGGGCCAGGATTTCACCCCTAGAGATTAGACCTGAACTTTCAAAGTTATGCTAATTCACATACATGTTCCAAGTTTCTCTGAAAGTTCCATAATCATCAAGCCATTTCACTGTTTGAGACAACACAGACCACAGTGTATGGAGCATATTTAATGTGCCATTTAAGATAAGTACTATAGATAATATACATACCTTGCTCTGACCCAAGGTTTGGTATGCATGCTCAAATCACTACCCCAGCTACCATGTTTCTCAGAAGCCAGTGGCAAAAATCCTCTTTCAGGGGCCAACTCCTCAGCTATTGCTCTGATGTGATAAGGCTCAAATCCACAGCAGCCTCCAATGTATCGAATCCCTAGGTTATAGGCCTCTCTCGCATATTTTTGAACATCCCATCTGGTGACAATTCTTGGCTCCAGAGCTACAATGATATGCATCAGCTTTAACTGCAATAATACTTAGTTTTAGCAGATATTTAGTAAAATCGCTTTACATTTTCAGCTACAGTTAATTTTGCAAATGTGCAAAGTACAATGTCACAGGCATGACTGGGCTATTGCAGTAAAGATTTAAACACTGTTAACCAGGCTAGACACTACTGATGCAATATTTCATTACATTTTAGCTTTTAGGTGTTGCAATGCTCCTCTGTTGCATACTTGCCAGAAGTTTCCTTGTTCCAGAGGGATAGGGCCTGCCAAATTCTAATCTGACAAAGCCCTAAATCAAATGCCAGCTACTAGGTGGATATTTAAGTGTATATCAGAGAGGTCACACTTAAAATACAGGCTTTATTCATATGATCGTTACTGAAAAATGCCAGTACCACTTAAAATAATATAAATGTTTAACTCTACTCAGCTTATGTATGTGGAGTAATACCATCTCAGTGCTTTAAGGAACCCAGTGTTAATCCCCACACTTCAGAAAAAAATATCAACAAATGACCACTTTGTGCCTGGGGAAACAGACTTCATTACTTTAATCTACTATATCAAAAGGCTATCAACTCACCTGCAACTGGGTGAAACACACCAATAGCCCCTTGAACTTTTCTCACCTGCTTTTTGAGTATGAGCTAGGGAAAAGCAAATGTGGCCAGCTGCTCCATCAGATAACAGGCCCAATAGACTTTCAATTCCACCTCTCACATAGCAGACTACCTCTATCCTACCCTTTGTCCCCTCTGCTGCTGCTTGAGTCCAAGTGATGACAGCTATGCTTCCCTCCTCCCCCAACCATAAATTACTTGCAGGGGATCAGAATGGCTGCATTGAGCCAATGTAGCACTGCCTCTTCCTCTGCAGCAGGCACTATGTGCAGGTGACTTAGAAGAGGGGTAAGCTCTCTCTTGTTTTTGCAGAGATGGTGAGTGGAGTAGCAAAGCCATAGGGTTGAGAAGAGACTTTGGGAAGGGGGAGAGATACAAGAGGAAGAACGAACCAACACAGGAAGGGACAAAAGTGAACAGAGAAATGGGGGAGGGTAGAGGAAAGCCGGAGGCAGGAAAACCAAGAGGGAATGACTGGGGAGATGGGAGAAGAGTCAAGACTTAAAGAACAGAAGAGCAAATCCTGCAAATCCCAAAAGGGCCCTGTGGCCGCTGAAATCCGTGTGGTGCTGCTGCATGAAAGTGACAGGCTGGTTTTCAGGAGGCTGCACAGGGAGCATTAATCCCTTACTGGGGCAGGAGACCCATGGGAAGGTACTAGAGCAGGCTGCTGCTCCACAGCAAGGAGGCAGGATTCCTTTCTCCACTTTCTCTTGCAGAAATCCACAGCATCCAAGCAAATTACTCAGGGTGGATGCTGCTCCAGATACCACAGGAGGTTAAGAAAGGCATATTCAGAGAATGAAAAACTGTTCTTGAAAGAATAAAACAAATATTTAAAGAGGGAGAATAATCAGTCTTGGGAAGAGTGGACATTGGGAAAAGTAGGACGAGATGCTTCACTACATGAAAAAGAAATTGGTAAGTGAAATCCAAGGGGTGTTTAATAAACAAACACTCAGATTTGTGCCTAGTCCTGTAGAGTGCACCAGGGAGAGTGGAAGTGAAAGCACAAGGGGCCCCAGAGTACACCAGTGCCCTGTATCTTGGCGTATCAGTGCAAAGATAATGCAAAATGGGTGTAAAATATCAACAGACCAGAATACAGAATTTTGTACCCGCTTTGCCCCAGTGTTAATGACTCTACAAAATGCAGGGCAAGAGTAACCTGAGCCCAGAGAATTTTCTCACCTCTCCCTCCTCTCCTGCAATTCTTGCCACAATCAGTCCTATGCTCAGTTTGCATGATGACTACCAACTTAGTGCCAGCTACGGCACTAACCTCTCTAAAAGGAATGGGCTAAGAGGAGTCATATCACTAGACTTAGGCCTGCATGTTTTCAACCTCCATCCTTCCCTACAAGTGGCACTTGTAGAAGGATGCAACAATTGCCACATTCTACATCACACTCCTCTCAGATCCACTGACTCAGGCACAGTACATCTAAGAGCTTGCCACTGGGGCCATGTACTAAGCGCACAGGAAGGTATTTCTCTTGTTTTATAGAAAGTTGGCTTTATTCAGCTTTTTTAATGTGTGGTTTAATAATGGTTTGGCCATTTATAGTATTAAAAGAAAGACTGAATTTTCCCCCAGCTGAAATGAGGTTACACCACTACCTGGACCTAACCCTCTTTAGACATTATTGCACCCTCTTCTTTTGAGAAGTAGTTGGATAGGACTTTACTGACCTGACTTTTAGATTTGTACAGAGGAGAAACTTTAGCTCTGCCAATATGCCAACATTTGTAAGCAATTAATAGGGACACAGAGGGAAAAACAGGGACATGCATCTTTTAATCCTTTAGGGAGACAGAATGGAAAAATTGGAAAAGACTGTTCTTAAAGAAGGATAAATACTGTGGCAAACAGCAGAGCAGATGCCAACTACAGCATAGCTGACATACTCTTAGAAACTGAGACCTTGCTGGCTGGAACAGGAATAATGCACATTTCAGGCATCTAAACACTTCCTGTATAACATCCTGTTTGTCAGCAAAGGTGGGATACTACAGCAGACAGCCTACATTGATAATCTACCATATAAACCATTTGCAATCAAATGAGTAATTGCTCTCTTTAGGTAGCAAAGGCATTCACTGTAAACTGAAACATGAAATCCATTTCTGAAAAAATAAATCTTATATACACATTGTTTATAATTAATAAGCCAATAACCATAATAATCATGGCAACAAATCCTTCACTGACTTCATTTGATTACAACTAGTGCATGTGTTCCAGCTAGTGCACTTGAAGTCAGAGGAGTTATACCCAGGGATGAATTTTGCTCAATGAGTTCCTAAGATCCTGGTTAAGCTTCCTAGAGTAATATGTTTTCAGAACCCAGAGAGACTAAGGCAGTGGTCTCGAAACTTTTTCCATCGCACCCCCCTTACCCATACTGGAACCTGTCTGTGTCCCCCCACGAACCAGGCTCCGGAGCCGGGGCTGGAAGCAGAGCTGCAGCTGGGAGCAGAGGCCGGGGCTGTGGCCGGGAGCAGGGCCATGGCCATAGCCTGCAGCTGTGGCTTGGGGCAGGACCAGAGCTCCCTCTCCACATCCCATGGGGGCTGTCCCATGTCCCCCATGCTCCCCCAAACATTCCTATGTGCCCTGTAAGGGGGCATGCCCCACAATTTGGGGACCACTGGACTAAGGCCTGGTCTACACTAGAAAATTAAGTCCACTAAACTACACTTCGGTATGAAAAATCCATACCCCACAGCAGCAAAGTTAAACTGACCTAACCTCCTGTGTGGATAACACTAGGTCAATGGAAGAATTCTTACATCGATCTATGCATCCGAAGAAGTGGGCTGTAGCCCACGAAAGCTTATGCTCTAATAAATTTGTTAGTCTCTAAGGTGCCAAGTACTCCTGTTCTTTTTACAACGATCTAGCTACTGCCTCTTGGGGAGGTGGATTACCGATGCTGATGGGAGAAGCCTACCCATCGGTGTAAGTAGTGGCTACATTGAAGCACTGGAGTGGTGCTGGTATAGTATTTCAGTGTAGACAAGCCCTAAGTTACATCCTAATGAATGGCTCATGCTTTGTCCCTTATTCCTCTAGGCTAGGTAGAGAGAGGAGATAAGATTGTCCTGGAAACTCATTGCTAGACAAACTAAGGATCTGATCGGCTTACTGCCAGCTCTAATGAACCGCTCTTAAAGAAAAGGAAAGACATTTTAAAATACTACCTGAAAATCTAGACATTTCTAGCTAGTCTAGGATTTTTTGACGCTTATGTCCTGTTTTCTTTCAAGATAGCTTTTGTTTTCTGACTCCATAGTGTGTGTGGGGATCACACACACACACACACACACACGGTGGCTTATTTTACCAAGCTTTGCTGGTCCCTACTTGATCATACTAGCGATTAATTCATCTTCAAACTCCCAATACATTCCTGTATCTTCCACTGGAAAATCCCAAAACATCCACCCCACTCCTCTAGCCTCATTTAAACCAATTAAAGCACTGAACCTTACACCAGTGTGACAATGATACAGTGCATGCCCACTAACAACCCTGTTTTGGGTACACATTGTACACTACAGCCCTAGGCATTGCTAGGCTTGTGGATTGTAGTCCCCCCCGCCCCCCAAATGCCTGACAATTCCACAGGAAAGCATTTGAGGAACACTTTATATAATGGGGGCTGAGAGCCATTGAACCAAACTGTCAACCCTGTAGAAGATGGGAACCACTTCAAGCTAGGGGGTGTGGCAGCACCCCCAGCACTCCTACTTCCAGCACCTATGATTTGAGGTCTGTGATATATAGAGTATTTGCTCTCGTTCACCTGTTCTGATTGTTCCAAAGGATGCTTTGAGTGGTTCTGTCCTGCACATGGATCTATGTATGTGCCATAAGGGACAGATGCTATGTCCCCTACACTCATTCTCAATGCAGCTACTATAGTGGAAAGTTACCAACCCCTCTCCTACTGAGCAGCTGCCAACCCACTTTAGGCTTGGACTCCAAGGCATTGTTACATGGAAGAGATAAGGAGTTCAAAATACATGAATGAAAACAAAGAATAGCCTGCTGCACACCTTATCACTAATGAGCTTTCCTGTGTTCAGATCTCAGGAGAGCAGAAAATGCCCTGTCTGTCTGGGTACTGTCTCAGAAGCAATCCCCAATGAAGTAAGTACATGCCACAGAGAGCGTGTCTGTCAAAGTGTCTGCTAGTCACCCTTTGACTTTCCTCTTGCAGGTGAATCTCCTTGAGGCAAAAGAAGAAAATTTAAATGGTTATATAAATGTTTATTTTTTTATTCTATTTTCACTTCCTTTGCTCAGAGGTTGGGGTGACAGGTGAGTAGCCACAGAGGGGGGGCGAGGCAGAGCAGATCCAACTAAGTGCCAGCTTGGGTACTCTCAACCCCAGAGGCAGCCTGTATGTGAGTGGTCTGATAGCTGCCAGCTATTCCCAGATATGTTAAGTGAATAATGTTGCAGCCTAATTAAACCACATCCATTGCATCCTGTTTTTCTTCTGGCAGGTCAGACGATGACAGTAGCTCATGCATCTCTCCCACATCCCTCTGATTCTAGCTAAATAGGAAGAGAGAGTGTTGTTGTTTCCATCTTTTTATTATGTGAATAGTAGCTGCGTCTGTTTTCAACGGACGTATTAATTAGCTGCCATTTAAAATAATTGTAGTTTGAAATCTTTCTGCTACTGTATTAAATTCAGTACTAGTGGTAACTTTTCTGTATCTAAGAAACAACATAAACAGCCTGAGCCATCACAGCTGTCAGTGAAAGGTAGGCAACAGAATTTGGAGACTACATTAGGGGAACTAACTGCATTATTGCAACTGCAACACCAGCACTTGCTGCAATGGTGCTGAGTGACAGTGGTGGATGACATACAGAGGTCTTAAGCACTTGTGGGGTTATCAGCACTTGACTGTGGACACATGCTGTGTTAAAGGTGGAGCAGGGGCTTGTGGAATTACTAGCACTTCTGCAATACACGAATATTGACAAGGCTGCTGCAGCAATTCCTCCTGCACAGCCTCTTTCTACCTGCCCAGAGTTCCTTGATCCTTGTGGCTGAAGCTTCTGGACAGGCTCTGAATTCTTTTCTGCTACAAGGAATGATTTTTTATGTTGAGTATCTGTTATATTTGAATTAAAAAGTTATATTTGATGTGATAGACACCACGTGTTCTATATGCTGCTTTTAGCATTCAGGGAATTAATATCGTAAGAAAGTACCTGATTTTTTTTTTTAAACCAACAAATTCAGAATAAGTGAAAGAACATCCACTCACAGCAATCCTTAGATGAGTCCCCATTCATAAATATAACAGGCCCTATAGCATGGAATCAGTGAAGAACGTTTTGTTTAAGATTGCTTGTCCCAAAGCAAGAGGATCTGCCACAAGCTGGTAGGCCTATCTAGGAGAGGCATGAATAAGTCTAGTGCTGAACCAGCTACTTTTAAGAATAACTGATTTAAATGCAGACAAAGCTTTTGAGGACATTCCTCCTATTCCATTAAAGTTCTTGTTCTGCCCTCAGCACCCTACTATCCAAGCATCTTCTAGAAGTACATTAAGTGACTTGATCAACTTCTCCTGTCCTCTCCCCACATGAAAAAAGCAGCATGGGGTTCTCTTTCATAAGCTATATGCACACTATGTTATGCTTTTGTATTAGCAAATGCAAGGTCAGAGAGTTATGCCTTGCACTTTGAATGAAAACGGGGGAGGTTTGTGCTGGTTCTTGGAGTATACACAAGTTTGTTCCTGAATCTTGGACCAGCTCCTGCAAAAGCTCTATCTCCTGCACAAATAAACTTTGCTCCTGAGGCACAATGGAGTTGTCTAGTGCAACGATAAAGATAATGGCTATACTTCTTGTTCTAGAGCTTTGGGCTGTTTTATAGCTAACCTGAGCCCAGACCATTGAGCACCGTGAAGGTAACTGCAGGGACCTTGCATTAGACATGATATTTGGGAAGCCATTGTAGTGAGTAGGAGACAACCACATCAGACCTGTGATAGCCTCCTCAGCAACATGGGCTAAGAGCTTCCTTCCACCTCTCCAGAGTTCCTTGGAAGATTGGGCTTTTTGGCTGAAAGGATTAACAAGGTGTAGATACACAGTGGTACAGAAAGACAAATAGGAAACTATTGCTAAAGCTGTACAAATCCAAACAGCAAAAGCAGATTTCAGCCTTAATCCAACAGCCAGTGAAAGACTCAGTAGCTTCAATATCAGGTTAAGATACTTGAAATGAAACTAGGACATGTAACAGGTCAAATTCAGACCTAGATTAGAAAACTGACTTCACTGGTATCCATTCACTTATACCAGAGTTCAATTTAGCCCCTTTATGCAGGCTCTTGGCCAGAGAGTAAGCAGTGGGAGGGGAGAATGTTGGTTCTAATCTATGGTACTGGGAATATACTAGCAGATGACCTCATACAAGACAATGTTTCCTGAATAACCAGTGTCACCTAGCAGTGGAATGATTGCAGGGGAAATAGCCATTGTTCTCTCCATAACGGAGATGAGAATTGTTGCAGATTGCTCAGCAAAGAAAAAAGTTTACATGAGCAGCTAAGTAGTGTTACTCGGCCAGAGCCTGAACAGATGCTAAAAAAGGAGAGGTGTACAGCCTAAAAATGTTTCTAAGAAATAGAGTAGGAAGAGCCGTCATATTTCTTGCTACAATACAAGGAAAAAGTCAGTTATAAAAGTAAGCTCTATGTTTAGGAACTCCAGTGAAATGGAGGAGTTTTTGAAATGTATGGAGATGGATCCTCTTAGAGAAGAGCTCTATTTGAATTTGCAATCTGAGGATTCTTGGCCACATGGTGAAACTGTTCTGTCAGTCTCTGAGCTAGTTGGAACACATTTTTGGACATAATCCAAGTTATAAAAATAAACAAATAAATAAATAAATAAAATCTAGGATTACTTTGTCCTGCATTTTAGAGAGAGTCCACCCAGAGGGGCATAGCCTGGAAAGATACTGGAATAAATTATTAAACAATCAACTTGTAAGCACCTAGAAAATGAGAGGGTTAGAAGGAATAGCCAGCAAGGTCTGGCATAATTTTTTTCTTGACGCAACCTACCTAATTTCCTTTTTTGACAAGGTTACTGGTCTAGTGATAGAGTACGTGATAGAGTACGTGATAGCAGTCAACGTGATGTATCTTGATTTTGGTAAGGGTTTTGACATAACATAAGAAAACTAGGGAAATGTGGTCTAGATGAGATTACTGTAAGGTGAGTGCACAACAAGTTGAAAGACTGTCCTCAAAGACTTGTTACGAATGGTTTGCTGTCAAACTGGGAGGATGTATCTAATGGATTCCCATAGCGTTAGTCCTCGGTCTGGTACTATTCAATATTTTTGATAAATGGAGTGAGAATGTTTATAAAATTTGCAGATGACACCAAGCTGGGAGAGGTTGCAAGCACTTTGGAGGACAGGATTAGAATTCAAAATGACCTTGATAAATTGGAGAGACTGGTCTTAATTCAAGAAGATGAAATTTAATAAAGATAAATGCAAAGTATTTCACTTAGGAAGGAAAATATTAGATGCACAGCTACAAACTGGGGAATAAGTGGCTAGGTGGTAGTACTGTGAAAGAGGATCTGGGGGTTATAGTGGATCACAAATTGAATTTGAGTTAGTGTGATGCAGTGACAAAAAAGGCTAATATTCTGGGGGGTATTAACAGAAATATTGTATGCAAGACACAGGAGGTAATTGTCCTGCTCTACTCAGTACTTGTGAGGCATCAACTGGAGTAGTATGTCCAATTCTGGGCACAACACATTAGGAAGGATGTAGACAAATTGGAGAGAGAGTCCAGAGGAGAGCAGCAAAGTGAGAAAAGGTTTAGAAAACCTTCAAAATGAAGACCGGGGGGGGGGGGGGGGGAAAGAGACTTGATAAGTCTTCAAATAAGTTAAGGGCTGTTATAAAAAGAGGACTCTGATCAATTGTTCTCCATGTCCACTAGAAATAGAACAAAAAGTAGTGGGCTTAGTCTGCAGCAAGGGAGATTTAGGTTAGACATTAGGAAAAACTTTCTAACTATAAGGGTAGTTAAGCTCTAAAATAGGCTCCAAGGGAGACTGAAATCATCATCATCATCATCATCGTCGGAGGTTAAGAACAGGTTGGACAAACATCTGCCAAGGATGGTCTAAGATTACTTGGTCCTGCCTCAGCACAGGGGGCTGGATTTGAGGACTTTGAGATTCCATCCAGCCCGACAGTTCTATGATTCTAAAATTCATTTTGGTTAATAGCAACTGCTCTGACTTGCCTTGATTTGAAATTCTGCACAGTAGTGTACGGATTGATGCCACTGCATGCACTGATACCACTGCAGCTTTATCTTTGCTAAAAATCACCAATTTAAAAAATGGTCTACGTCTTACCAAAAGGAAATTCTGGAAGATCAATAAAGCCCTGCTTCCCACAGTCAGGGGTATGGAAAGCAAGTGGCTGAGACATCAGGTGTGCTTTCAGTTTAGCAGCCTCCAAGCCCTCTTTCATGAGCTTCACAGTTCTCAGGCAAGTCTCTGGATCAAAATGGCAGTTCACTCCAACAATAGAAGCACCTGTGAAAAAGACAACTTTCCAGTTACACTGCTTTCCAGGAACTGGGCAATGACTTAATAGCAATTAAAATTCTTAGCCAGAGTGAGGTTGAATGCTTTGCTTTCCACAAGCCAATCAGAGCAAAATCAAGTGGCAAGACAGTAGATCGAGACAGTCTCTTAAGATCTTGCATGGTTTCCCTCCCATTATTTAATGGGAAAGCTGTCTTTTCTGTATGTGACCCATACTGCATTCATTTCCCTCGTCTCCTGTTTTTCCCTCCAACTCGTACCATCACCAGTGTTATCACGTGCCCCATCCCCTTTTCCAACACCAACATCCAGTGGCTTTAGCCCACCTTTTTGTCCCCTGTGATCCTGGGACTGCTTCAGCAGCCCAAGTAGAACAATTTTAGGACTGCTCAACTTTATGCCAGTTGCTTATGGCTCAGTGATCTGTTCTAACAGCCACGGATTACCAAAGCATAGAGACTACCTGGCTATACCCCCCTTTTTGCAAGATGAATCTTGAGATGTAAAGATTATAAGGCAGGAAAGCAACCTGGTTACATTTATTAATTATAACCACTAACCCTACCTAGTTGAGATGTGTACTTTTATGTTCCTTGTGTAGGTGCCTCAGTTCGTCTCATACTCCTAAAAATATATATTTTTAAGAGTATATGGGGGAGGAACTTTCTTACCAGCCTTTACCAGTTGAACAGCACATGCTCCAGGTGGTACACCATGCAAGTCTCCCTCTGGACCAATGCACATGGTAGCTGCGATTGGCTTCCCAGATTCTTTTAAGGTTTCAACAGCCCATGCAGCTTCTTCAACATGTTCAAAATACTGAAAGAAAGTAAATCTAATCTATTTTCTTGTGTATGAGGACCCAGCCTAAGTGTTACACACTCCTTAATCTCTACCCCTCCCACCCAGGTAGATTTCAGGGCCTGAGTCTCCTCTCATTTACATTGGTGTAACTGTTGACTCCAGTAGTTACTCCTGATTTACACGGCTATAAAGATTAATAGAATCAGACCCTCAGCCTCCGTCACTGGGATTTAGATTATGTTTGTACAATTTGTTCTCTGTAAACGGCTGCGCATAGCACCCTAGAGAAAGAACTATGCCTCTGAGGCTTGATTCCTTCCCTATTCCCCCTCTTGCTCCAAGTGTGTGGTCATTTGCTATTGTTTAGTGCCAGAAGCAGATTGGCTGGGATGATTTAGTTGGGAATTGGTCCTGCTTTGAGCAGGGGGTTGGACTAGATGACCTCCTGAGGTCCCTTCCAACCCTGATATTCTATGATTCTATGATTAACCCTCCTATCTCACCAGCTCTGCTGTTCTCTGCCCATTCCTTGTCTCCATTCACTCCCACTTGCCTGCATGGCCCCTGCTTACCCTTCCACACCTGCAGTGGAGATGTGGGGAGACCACACTGGAGCAGAGATAGGAGAAAGGTGTTATGCCTCCTTATGCTCCTGTGTGGCCACAATCTGGCCCTGAATAATCACAAAGATCCCAATTCCACAAGGAATACCAAGAACTGTTATCAGCATCATTTGAAGGATTACGGGCCAAATACTGATGAACATCTTCCACTTCAATTGAAGTCAACAGGACTGGGAAGTGCTTAGTACCTCTCTGGATTTAGCTGCAAATGAAGATAAATGGCTCAATTTTCTATTCTACCTTGTTCTATAGCCCCTTTACACCAGTCTGGCAGCATAAAGGAGCTGTTAAGGTAGCAGGCCTGCCCAGCAGGGAATATTGCTGATATAGGGTCTTCCCCAGATGGACAAAACTGACAGTCAGTTCCACATCATCCCCCTCAGAGGATGTGCTGGAATGTGGCCAGGGGAATGGGATCATGCCTGGAGCACTGCTGCATCCAGCTATTATCAAGGGTCATGGGCAGCAGAGTGCAAGTTAGAACAGTGTTAAGGTTCCTCTAATTTAGGATGGTAGCAGAGAAGGCACCTGGATTATGGGGAGGTGCAAAAGTGGAGTGGAGCCCCATCACCCTCCCCTTTCATTCCTGCACAGACCAGAACAGAGATTTGGGGTTAGGGTCTTGGTTGCACTCTATACTGCAACATCTACCAGTATTGTATTTGGAAAAATATATCTGCTACTATTTGCATAAGAGCACAGTAGCAAATTTTAAAGGAGACTAAAGACTTCAAAACTGACTAAAGACTTCAATTCTAAGGAAATGTGATCAGCTGGCAAATTGCATCAACTGAAGGCCCTTTGTTTCTTTACAGTTGGATTTACCTCTGCAATTAAGAAGTCCACATTCTTTTTGGCAAAGACATCCAGCTGCTTTCGAAAAATTGCTTTAACCTCAGCTTCATCCCTGCCACTCAGGTATGATGGTGTCTGACTGACTCCTCCAGCTACCAAAGCATCTCCTCCTTTAGCCACTTCCTTTGCAATGTCACAAGCAGCTTCATTCACTGCCTGGCTCTGAAATATGAGAACAGACTACATCAATACTGATTTATTACAGAGATGCCTGCATTTCAGAAGAAAAATGAGTCTTAGGAACCATAATCAGTTTCATGTTTAAAATTTAAAATTAGTTTTAGAAATAGACTTTGCTTCATTAAAACATTTCAAAGTACCATGTAATATCACACCATCTGAAAGTTGTCATAATATGAAGACATTATTCTACTAACATGCTACTAAAACAATTTAAAAGTCAACATATCATGTCCTTCAGGTTAGCTAATAGGGCATTAACTATCTTACACTGCCATCTGACACCAACATTATCGTGATTGATGCCTATGGTGGTGTATTGTTATAACAACATTTTGCTTTTATTTATAGTAGCATCTTGCATTTGCAAACTATTTTGCAAATATTTTTGATTAATCTCACAATTATATAACATTCATTTTGATAATTCTGAATATTCATCAAAAATACAAGATGGTTTTGGGATAAGCTGCATTACTAAAGAGTACCAAGTCTATCTGGTTTCTCACACTTCACCATGGATCATTAAGAAGTCTGTTGGTTAACCTGTTGTACTGGGTACTCACCAGTTACAGTATGGATATTTAAAGGTTAGTTTTTGTGTTTTTTGGTAAGTGAACTGTATATAAAAAGACAACATATTTCCAAGAGATTTTATCATACTAAGATGTTTTGGATCCCTCATAGTCAAGCCATAATTAAATTTAATTAGTATGTATACAACAATCCTCCATCAAGATATTTTATATACCCCATATAAAGATCCTCCTATGAATTTTCTGCTTATATAAGCAAATATTTGGTTTTAAACAGATTCTTCTTTACAGTTCAAAAGACCACCTATGGGGCCTAATATGGATATGTTTATATATTTTTGGATTTCTATGAAAGAATGAATGTTTATAAATTGAGAAGTGTTGATTGTCTGTGGTTGTCATATCATAATTTGGAAACTCAAATTACTAAGCTAGATCTTGTACATACATCTGTGAAGATCAAAAGAAATTTTAACCAGAGTAGCATTAATTACCCCATTGTAAAGATAATAAATCAACAAATTTAAATATATGGGTATATAAAGGAAAACAGATATCAGTACTTAAGATTGATTAATCAATGTAGACTGAAAGCCAAGTTCCCTATATACTTAAGTTAGCAGTGCTAAGAGAATTTGTGAAAACAGATTAAACAGGAAAAAATAATAATTTGTTTAAAAGGTCATGATTTGGGATTGATAGAACAAACAGCAAGGTTCTCCCTATAGATATGGAAGCATGTCCAATCAACAAAAACAGGGATTTAAATACAAAACAAACAAACACAAACAACTAAAACATTCGTCCTATTTATGCAAACTCAATCACCTAACTCTGAATGAATTAATAAAAACATAGGTAAATATGGCAATGTTAATGGGGATAGAAGAATTTAAGAAAAAATGTTTATAGTAATGTTAGAAATAAAGTCATTTGAATGCATTCTGATCATAGAGTAATGTATAGCCACTCTGTTTTGAGACACTCCGACATTGGGATCTTCTTGTCAAAACAATGCACAGTGCCACAATATGAGTAATGACTCAGGGCCCAATGCTTCCTGCCTTTTGGGATATGATGAGCAACTCTTTTACATACCTACATACATTGGAAATTATTTGTACCTTCTGGGTAGAATCGGGCTCAGCATATTTATCATTAACTGGATGGAAGTATGAAGTCAGGCTGAATATAAGTTATGACAGTCTAAGTGGGCAAGACCTGATGATGTGGTATAAGAGCAGAACCAAGTGTCTCATTCTGATACACACAGTGGCTTTAGGGTAACCCTGATTTGTTAATTAGGCCCCAAATGCTGCCCCAGCACTTAACCTGAGTAATTTCTCAGGGCATGGAGATCTCCACAGGGACGAGGGGAGGAATTTCTTCCCCTCATAGAATCTTCTCTGCGTACCAAAGGCTTGAGCAGGCATGTGACCCCCTTCACAGGGAGAAGAATGAGAGGAACCACACAGTGGCAAACCCTCTATTCCCAAAAGACTTACTATACAGGGCTCTGCCAGAGCCCTGAGCTGGAGTCCACACCCACTCTTGTACCCTGGGGGCTCACAATATCTTTCTCCTCCCCTCTGCAGCACAATCACAGTAGTTCTACTGTCAGGGCCCCTCTTCACCTAAAGAGGGGGCAAGATTTAGGACCAAAATCAATATTTTGGATGTACTGGTTATTGCTGTGTTGTAGATGATATATTCTTAGCACCTATTCATTCTTATTTGTTATCCACATATTATTTTCTCTGGGATTCTTCGTAATTTCTGGGATTGGGTTGTTTCTCCAGATGCTGAAGGATTCCGTTACCACTGATCTTGCTGTTTGTGGATTCAGTCCTTAATGTACCCCATTTAAGATAAAGAACTTAGAATATTGAGTTAAGCTGAATAAAAATTTCTCCCTCTTCTCACCGCTACCCATGTTTTGATTTTTTTTCCCTTTGCCATTGTGAGCCGGAGGTCCTTCCTACCACTTCAGACTATGAAATCATAAGCCCTCCCCATTTGATTGGAATTTTTATTTCCATGCCCTTGAACATGGCTAAATTAATTCTGACAAGCTGTAAAAAGAAGCCTCTGTGTTCAAACCAGAGAAGAGTATCCATTTTCCATAGATCACCATTAAAATCAGTGTTTTACTCACAGATATTTTCTCAGCTACGTAGTTGCCCCTATTCTCTAATTTATCTTCACTGGCATAAAAGGTGAATGTCTGTAAAACATTTGATCCAGCTCTGAGGAATTCCCGATGAAGTTGACGAACTGCAAGGTATTAAAAAAAAAAAAAAAAAAAAAAAAAAAAAGTTTGATATGGTTGTTACCATTTTAGCATCTGTTTGCACAGTTAATGTTTATTGGTTAGGTTATGTTAGCTTAGAAAAGGTTCTGAATTAATGGTATGGTAAAAAAAAAAAAAAAGACATCTTCTACTTAGTTTTGTAGCAAGTATAGCATCTGCAGCAAACACTGCCACCTTTTCTGTTGATTTACCTCCTAACCTGGAGGGACAATTTATAGGGGGAAGCAGACAATTCAGTCTCCTTAGCCAGTCAAACATGCTGAGACTGTCAGTCTCCAGTAAGGTGATGTTGATCTGCAGTGATCTGTCTAATCAACCATAGAGGACCTTTTACCCTACAGTTACCCTGCCAGTAAGCTCACTCACTGAATCTTTGGCACCTTGCCTATCTTTTGCTGTAGTCTGTTCTGCAGACCTCCCAAGCTGTAGCCCCGGAATTGACATTCCTGAATGTACCCCAGAACTTGACAGCACTGCAATCAGCCATTTTGTATGTTCAACCACTGCCAGCTCAAACCCAAACATCACATAGCTAGAAATAGTTTTAGGGCCCTGAGAGGCAAAGCCATGCAGCTGCATGTTTGCAGTTTTGCTATCAGAATGGGAGGTTGGGACAGGAAGTTAAGGTTCCCTGAAAATAGAAGGAATATTTGGACAACCAACCTTGGTTTTAGGCACCTTTGACATGTACGTTTTATTGTTGTTCTCATTAGAAATATTTTTCTGATAAGGAGAATAATGAATTGTTATTGGCTGTTTCTAGGGAAATTGTTAGCCTACCAGGGAGTATTATGAGGTATGTGCTTTGTCAGGAGAAAATTTATAAAAAGTGTAGTTAGAAAGTGTACTTTGGAGCAGTCTGAGGAAGATTTCTTTGGGCAAAGATATGATAACTAAGTTCCCCAGCAGCTAGACAGAAGGAGGGGGCCCCAGAAGCCTGGCTGTTGATTCCTCAAAGCCATCTTAACTTTGGTAAATATAAAGTTTAAAGATGCTCTGAACCTACTGTGACAGCATGCTCTAATAAAAAAGTAGTTTAGGTAAAAGCACTCTGGTTTATATCACATATCAGACAGAGGAACTGTGTCTCCACTGATTTATTCCTGACACCACCTGGAGAGAAACAGTTAAGTTACCATTGCTTTGGGTTCTGAAAACCCTGGCTAACAAAGTGTCACTTAGTAGGATTGCTTTAAGGTGGTAAAGTGAAAGGGGAAAGGAAAGCAGATGTTAGCAAAAGGAAGAGGAAGTATGGAAAGAGATCAGACTAAGGGCATGTCTACACTTATGGCAGCAGTGCTGATTTAGCCATCGATACAGTGGTGTCAATTTAGCAGGTCTGGTGAAGACACACCAAGTCGATGGCAGAGCACCCTCCCATCGACTTCTGTACTCCACCTCCTTGAGAAGCATAAGGTAAGTCAGCGGGAGAGCGTCTCCCATCGACAAAGTGGAGTTTAGATAGCACTGTAAGTTCACCTAAGTAACATAACTTAGATCGACTTACAGCTTTAGTGTAGACCAGCCCTTAGATCAGTGTGAGAAAGGGAACACAGCAACTGCCCAGGAAATTAGTCGACAGTGAAGATAAGGGATCTGCTCTAGTCTGTGAAAAAAGAAAATAGTAATTGTAGCACTGTGGCCACTTACTGCTGCCTGCATGCCCCTTTTTTCCCCTCTTTCACAGGGCTCCTTAAACTCCACACGGCTCAAAGGAAAATTATAATATTCTCCACCTGGGGTCCAATTTATTCAGATCCCAGGTACATACTGGCACTCCAGGCCCCAATCCCAGTTTAGTGTCTCTTTCCTTAGTTGGGGGGTTCCCAGCCCTCTTTCCCAGAGCTGGGTCAAAGTTCAATGTCTCTGCAGGAACCAGGCTTGTGGCTTCTTCTACAGTGGCTTCTTCAAGCCAACTACAGCATCTCCCAGCTAACCTCCAGGCTTCCTGCCTGAAACAGCCTCTACCACTCTCTCAAACACCCTTTCTCTGCAGCATCCTGCTGGCTTTTACATCAGAATCACTTGATTCCTCTCAGGTGGGGCTCATCTTGTAATCAGGGCTGGCTTAGCCCCAAGCTCTCCAGCACACAGGCAAGCCAGCCTGTCACAGGAATAACTATCAATCTTGGAAATTAAAGGGCACAAAAGCAATATTTTATGTGAAAATGTTAGTGCACTGCCAAGCACCCTCCTCCAGAGGTGAAAGTAAGCGGTTACGCCCTGGTACAGCATACCGGCAAGAGCCGGTGCGCCATACCGGGGCGGCCCGGCTTTCCCAGGCGGCAATTTAAAGGGCCTGGGGCTCCCAGCAGCGGCTGGAGCCCCAGGCCCTTTAAATTGCTGCCAGAGCCCCGCTGCTGGAGCCCTGGGGTAGCGGCAGCAGGGCTCCGGGGCTATTTAAAGGGCTGGGGCTCCCGCTGCCTCTACTGCCCTGCCCTGCCCGCTCCGGCAGGCTCCAGCAGCTATTTCAAGGGCCCGGGGCTGTAGAGGCAGGAGAGCCCCAGGCCCTTTAAATCGCCCCCAGAGCCCCGCTGCCGGAGTCCTGGGGTAGCAGCGGCAGCTGGGGCTCCGGTAGTGGTTTAAAGGGCCCGGGGTGGTAGCGGCGGCCAAGCCCTGGGCCCTTTAAACTGCTGCCAGAGCCCCCAGCTACCTCGGCGGGGGCACTTACCGGGCCAGGGCGGGCTCTGACCCCCCCATCCCCGCCCCTTCCACCCGAGGCCCCGCCCCTTCCGGGGGCCAGAGCTGGCCCCAACCCAGCCCCCTACCGGTAAGTCCCTATTTCTACTTTCACCCCTGCCCTCCTCTTACAGCCAGCATTTGCTATTCCCCCTTTTCTACCCAAACTTAATACTATTTATTATCTGTACGGTGGTAGCACCTAGAAACTCCAACCAAGACCAAGGGCCCATTTTACTGGGCATTGTACATATATAATGAAAAGAAGGTACTTGCCCCCAAAGAACTTGCAATCCTAACACAAATTTCACTTGTCCCATAAAGTTAAATGTAATGCTTTGGTTGGGCCCAATCCTGTACTTTTGGAGGCAAAACTTCCAGTGATTTTAGTAGGAATTTTACCTACGAGATCAGGTCCATTAGAAGCAATCAGTGATCAGTTTGTATATAGAACGCTGCAGTTGTCACAGTAGGTGAACAGGGATTAACAATTTATTTTATACACAGTCCACTAAATAGAAACCAGACAGATGGTAATTTCTTTTGGAAGACAACCACCCTAGGTAGATATGAAATAGTAAGACAGAAGTGTAAGCCCCTGTATCCCATAGCCAAAGCTTTGCCACACTGTCCCTTGGACTTTTATAAAGGCGTATGGTAATATGATATAAAAATGTCTATTTCCAAGGCCGATGTTTGGAGAGGTTTTAAAAAAAGCCTTTGATATCATATCACACTGCTGATAGACAACCTGATTCATTAGCCAACTCTGTGGATGCAATATGAGGACTAGAAAACACAATCTTCAAGAAATACAGGCTTCCAACCCAGATCTAGCTCAAACGTAGTCACTAGAGTTACTCCTAGGGGAACTCTGTGCCACTGCACATCCACAGAATTTATGCCTCCACAGATTTCTTTGCTTCCCCACAGAAAAATGACTTTCTGCTGGGGAGGGTCGCATGACTGCTCTTGTGGCTTCCCCATCAGAATGTTTTGGGTGCCCAGGGCAGCCGGCAGAGAGGTAAATCACTGTGGGGCAGGGGGAGGGGCTGGGGAAGACCTGGCTGGTGGCTTCTACCCTGCACCAGGCTCAGCTGCTAGTCACGGCTGGACTGGGGAGGATGGGACTTCCTCTTCCCTTGCATGGCATCCAGGACCGGGTCAGATACACTCCCAGATTTCTTCCCCAGCTGCAGGAAGCTCTGCAAACTCCTCTCCCGGCTTCCATCACTCCTCAGCTGCAGGGGGAGGGATCACTGTACAGAGAGCTGCTCCCCTATCCGCCCAAGCCCCATGCATCTAGATGCCATCATACCCAGCCTACCCGCCAAGGCTTTCCCCCCACCCGCACTCAGAACCCACCTTGATGAGCCCCACTCCCCCTGGACCACCCCGACAAGCCACCCACATCCCCATCTCACCAAGCCCCAACCAGCTGCACCTGGACCCCTACTCTACTGAGCCCCACTGCCCCAGAATGTGCTCTCCAATGCCATGCTGGAGCCTCCACGTTTCTTTGACAAATAACATTTGCAGAATTTTAAAATATTGTGGGCAGGATTTTTTATTTTTTTTTGACCTCAGGAGTATAGTGTGTATCTATATACATGGGCAAGTTTGATTCCACTCAGTAGAGGGCAGTGCTGAGCACACAAACCAGACCATTCTTATCCTGCACTCATACTCTGGAATAACCCAGGAGGCTGCTCTAACAGAACACTGCTTATACCAGCTATTACACAAGAACCAGTCAGGAACATAGCTTATTGCTCAACTTCAGAGTTCTGAAAGTTCTTCGAATCCTGCATCAAGTAGCAGTATCAAGTTTCAATCTCACATCCTTTAAACAGAGACAGTCAAAACACTCCAGGTGTGAGCAGCATTTATTTTTAATTATAATTTAAAAAAAAAAATAGGTCATTCACTCCAAACAAAGGGCCACTTCAGAATACTTCTAGGATTCACTAGTTTGTTTTTCTATCAGCCACTTTCCATAAAGGGTCATTGATACAGCTGGTCAGAAAATTGAAAATGCTTTTTACAATTTTCACAGTCCTTATGGATCCTGTTTCTGCTATGTGACACTACTGCACACCCTCTTCTAGTGCAGTAATACTCATCATTGAAGTATGCTGGTGCCTGTGTTACAGGGTAAAATAAGTGCTGTTCTCTTGTGAGCTGATGGAAATCTTACCCTATGCTAAAACAGTTAAAACATGTTCAAGACTCACACCCTTCTGAGGGTGTGTGTGTGCGCGCACATGCGTTACTTTTTAAATAAAGTTATCACAAGAATCCAGCCAACCCTTCTTTGGGCTTGGCTGCTCCTAAAGTTTCTATCTTATGACAGCTGAGCTCCAGAACCTACATTGTGATAACCACAGGAGCCTTTCCCATGTCTTTTGTATCCTTCATGGGTCAATGAACTGACAACAAGGCTGAAATAGAACTCCCTGAAGGGTTCCAACTTCTAAGAGTGTGGGTCAATAAGAGAGACCACAAATTCTCGTACAGCTCCTTAATAATGCTTGACTTGTTTTACCTCCCTCTCCCCACAGGCTTCAAGTGCTCTTTGCTTTTGATTGTGGCATCCCAGCAGAGTGCACAGTTCACAAAAATCAAGGAACTGGTGATGCAGGTGAACCAATAAAAAAAATTTCATAAACATGCAAACTAGATGAATATCCCAAACAACCAGGAAAGGAATCAGCAGGACCTTAAATTTGTCAATATTTAGAGAGGAAGGATAGCCTTATGGTTTAGACACTGGCCTGAAACCTCACGATAACTGGGTTTAAGTCATCAATTGTAAGGCCAGAAGGGACCATCACGATCATCTAATCGGACCTCCTACGTAACAAAGGCCAACAAATTTCACCCAGTAATTCCCAGCTGGGCTACAGACTTCCTAGGTGACTTCTGGCTTGTCACAATAGCTGTGTACATTTTAAAATCTATTTGTAAAGGGGGATGTTACTTCCTTTGTGTGTCTTGTCTATTTAGATTGTAAATTCTTTAAAGGCAGTGATTGTCTCTTCCTAGGTGTACAGTGCCTAGCACAATAGACCCCCATCGTGGTTGGGCCTCTAGCAACTACTGGAATCTTAACAATAATTTAAGAGTTCTTTGCAGTCATAGTTGAGGTGTATTAGCTAAAGATGTGCTGTATTTTTAAAGTTTTAAAGTACAACTCATTCAAATCATTTTTCATTTCAACCCACCATGTGGACAAAATCTGACCTTGCACATATGACCAAGCAATAGTATTAGAGATCTTGCCAGGGTTTCAGTACAGTGATAGGTTTCAGAGTAGCAGCTGTGTTAGTCCGTATCCGCAAAAAGAACAGGAGTACTTGTGGCACCTTAGAGACTAACAAATTTATTTGAGCATAATGCTCAAATAAGTTTGTTAGTCTCTAAGGTGCCACAAGTACTCCTGTTCTTAATACAGTGATAGCATTTTAAGTTGTTTACACATTTCACATTGTAGGCATTTAGGGCTCATTTCTGAACTCTCTAATCCCTACTCAGGTAACATTTCTCCCCTCTACAAAACAAACAAACAAAAACACACAACCTTGCCCTCCCTGTCATCTGCCCTACCCATCTCCTCCCTCCCATGGTCTCCTTTTCTTAGTCCTCATCTTCTTCTCTTCCTAGGCTCCCACTTTCTTCTTCAGTTCTTTTTCCCTCCCTTCCCCCTGTCCAGAGCCTCCATCTCTTATGTGCTTTCCTTACAAGGTAGGAGGGATTTGATAGCTCTGTAGCAGTTCTCACACCAACTGGCCCAGCCAGCTGCTTCCTCTATTTTCCACACCTACTTTCTGTGTAACATTACTGTGCAGGGTGGAGGAGCAAAAGTCAGCAGTGCAGAGGAGGCGCCACACTGCACAGAAGAGGAAATGTTCACACTTCATAATATATAAAGGGTTAATAAATGTTATAAGCATGTTATAGACATGAGTAATAGGTTATCAGCACATTAGTAACAAGTGTCATAGATGGTTTTAAGCCCTGTTTAAAAGGCATTGTGAGAAGGCTTCCATATAAAGAGAGGCTCAAAGAAGTTTGGAAAGATTAGAGTGAGGAGATATTAGTTATTTTATAGACATGTTATAAAAAAGGCTACTCTGGCACTCCTATTTTCTGTATTCAATTTAAGGGCACCACATTTAAAATGTATCAAAGGAAATACTTTTCTACCCATTGTAAACTGGCTTGTGGAATATGCTGCCACAGGATGTTATAAGGACTATTACGTTTCTAGAAAAGACTGCATACATAAATAGATAATAGCATCTACATTACACTGGTTATGCTATAATTTTCAATCCTCATGCTTTGAGGCAGAAGCTGATCACTTGCTAGGTCAGGAAGAAATTCCTCCTCATGGTAGAGAATTGCTCCATTAAGTGCATTTTGGGGGAGACAGAAGAAGGAGGTTACACCATCCGCTGAAGTATGTTGCATTGGCCATTGTCAGAGAGAAGATACCTAGTCTGTTCCACTTCAGCATTTCTTATGTTCTTATAGCCTTTAATTTTTTCTCATTTCACAGTGGAGTAAATCTTGAAAGTATATGAGTATAGTGGAGTATATGAAAAGATCTCTAAGCCCTTACAGTCATTATTAAAAACTTCTAATTTCTTGCAGGTATTAAATAAACAAACTATATCATTTTAAGTCAATACACAACTCCTAAAATAGCCCCACTACAACAAAGGTGCATGAGTCTTAAATAATCGAGCAGCTGTTTCAATACTTCTATTTAAAAACCTGCTAAGAATTCTAATAACAAAATAATGTAATTTATTATATATAATCAAAGATTTTTACATTCTCCACATGATTACAGTTTCTTGTTAAGACTGACCTGCTTCTGGGTGTTCTACTGCAGCTTCTGGAGTCCAGGGTCCAGCTTTTACATAACCTCTCTTTTCAAGAGCTATCACAAATCCTCCATCTCCAATCACAATTTCTCCAGCATCTAGACGTTCTAGAATACCCTGAATAATAAGGGAGGAAAGGTTGATGGACTGTAGCTATGTCGTTTTGTAGGCTACACACTTTTCAAGATAGGGACTTTCTCATCCTTTGTTTTTTGGAAACAGCCAAGCATAATTTGCGGGTTACTGCAATCAGAACAACAACAACAGCAGCAGCAATAACAATATGTTATTGTTTCTTTAAAGCATCTTTCAGGCTTAAACAATGGCACAAGGTTAGTTTTCAAAGAATGTAGGATTTTATTATAATAAGCATACATATAGTACCTAGGCTCCCGACTATGATCACAATTTTATTAAAAAAATTTAAAAATGCACCGTTCCCAAAAAAAAAAAATCACACGTCAAGGGCCCAGTCATGCTCCCATGAAAATAAATGGTTAAAATCCCACCCATTATGGGCCCTATGTGCTCCCAAAATATTTGTTAACTATTGGAAGAGAAACACTAGTGTCCTACTTTTTTAGTAACTCATTTACGCTTCAGCTGAGATAAAGGTCACCTAGGCAATGCTGCACCACAAGTAGCTTGTGGTACAAAATGACACAACGAAAGTATTGTTGGGGGACCACTAGGCATAGCTACCAGGTAACTCGGGAGAGTGGAAGACCAAAGTGTCGATGAAGCTCTTTTGCTCTGGGCCTATCTGCACCCCCAAATCCCATCTTGTGAACTCTCACCTACTTCTGTGCTCGCTGCTTACAGGCTTTGTAGCAAGCTGAAGCAGAAATGTAAGGGTCAGCTTTTCTAGCAGGCAGACTGCTGTAAACAGGCCTTGCAAGGCCACAAGATAAGCAGGCGTATGGGAACGTTCCTAATTGTAACTGCTAGAGAAGGGAGGGGTGGGAGGTGTAAGAGGGAGTAACAGGACAAAGGCTTACACAGAAACTGCTTGAAGTATAAAAGGTAAAAGTTATTTGTATTTGTTGCACTGGATTTGAGACATGCTGGTCTCCTAGTGCCATTTCAGAGCTCTGAAATAAACTTGGCTTGCTTTCTCCCCTCGGTGTCTTTATTGGTGCCAAGCACACCGGGCAACGGACCATTTGAAGTCCGCCTCGAGCACTTGGGCGGTAACAGTATCATGCCACAGCTAAAAAAGCATGCATGTAACATTTTACTGACACAAATATCGGACATCTTAAAATGCTGCAATCTCATTTTAGCTTTCTGTGCAAGCTGTTTTCACTTGGTTGGATTTGCTCACACACATTTGTAAAAATCAAAGAGAACCTTGCCCATTTTGCACAGCCCAGAAGTTTAAAAAGATGCCAGGTTACAAAAAAAATTCAGCTTTTTCATGTTTTGCCCCATTTTTTGTCTTGAATTGTAAGCTAGTGTAAAGAAAATGCGAATAGTTTTCTTTTATAATATGAATACTGGCGCAAGAGAATATTGCATTGGGTTGTATCTGAAAATATTAGATGTCTCGTATTCCTCTCATTGGTTTATGTACCCAAAGACTTCTAATAAGTGGACCACAATCGCATAATATCCCTACATATTAGATTCCGCATTCGGATCCCATATTTGTTTGCATTTTATTGAAAAAAAAAAAAAAAAATCAGATGTAGCCAGACATTTCACAATGACTACACAGTCATGGGCCTTGGAGTTCAAAGTTTTTACAGTTAAGGCTAGCCACATTACCCTCCATATCTATCCTTTTCAGATGGCATAATACAGTTTATTATTTTATGCAGTAGTATCTGAGCTCTGGAGGAAAATGAAAGCTTTGTGCATATACAGTTGTATGTGGTTTGAAAGCCCCTGGTAGAAGACTTTTTCCACTTTTTAGTCTCCATCCTTTGATAGATTTTCTCTTTGAGATGTGTAAAGTAAAACCTCTGTAATTAGCACTTCACTAACCCACACACCTTGTAGATTGCATATACAAAGATGACGACCAGTTATTTCTCAGCACAGCTTTGACAGAGATCTGAGTAAGCTCTCACATTAACTTTGTTCTAAAAATTATACTGTAAGAACATTGACTTACATACTATTAGCATAAATATTTCAGACTAAAATGACATTTTCTAAATAAATGAACAAAGTAAATTTCATAATGCAGCGTCCCTGCTATTAAAAAAAAACAACAACAACGATTTGCTTATGCACTGTGAGCCCGATACCGCTCCAATTAAAATCAACAATGGAAGTTTTGACATTGATTTCAACGTGAGTAGGAACAGGCCTCAACTTGCAAAATTCAGCAACTCAGAAGGCATTTCCCAGTCATTAATGTGCATTTGTGAATTTGTGTTGTAACTATGAAAGTTCAGAGCCTTTGTTAAGATTATTGTTTGCAAATGAATAATTGAGTGCTTAAAATGGGCCTGGCCAAGCAATCTAGAATAAATCTGCCATGTAGAACAGGAGTGAGCAAACTTTTTGGCCTGAGGGCCACACCTTGGTATGGAAATTGTATGAAGGGCCAGGGGATTGGGGTGCATGGGGACACACAGAGGAGATGAGGGCTTCAGCTGGGGGTGCAGACGGGTGCTCAGTGCTGGGATGGAGTCGTTCGGAGGGCGGGAGGGGGCTCTCGACTGGGGCAGGGGATTGGGGTGCACAGGGGGAGGCTCAGGCTGGGGGTGCAGACTCTGGGGTGGGGCTGGGGATGAGGAGTTTGGGGTGCAGGAGGGTGCTCCAGGCGGGGATCAAAGGATTTGGAGGGTGATCAGGGCTGGGGCAAGGGGTTGGGGCATGGGGGGGGGCTCAGGGGTGCAGGATCCAGGCGGCACTTACCTGAAGCAGCTCCTGGAAACAGCAGCCTGCCTCCCCTCCAGAGGCGGGGCCACATTGCTCTGCATGCTGCCCGTCCGCAGGCAGCGCCCCTGCAGCTCCCATTGGCCACGGTTCCTGGCCAATGGGATCTGCAGAGCTGGCAGATGCGAAACCCCCTGGCTGCTCCTGCTGCCAGGAGCCACGCGGAGCTGCTGCACGCACAAGTGGAGCAAGGCAAACCCCTGACCTCGTTCCCCGGCTGGAGCACCGGAGCGGGGAAAGCTCCCAACCCTGCTCCCCGGCAGGAGCTCGAGGGCCAGATTAAAAGGTCAGACGGGCCAGATGCGGCCCCGTGGGCCGTAGTTTTCCCACCCCTGATGTAGAAGATCATAATCTGGGTCTCTGTTTCCATGGTCTGCCAAGGAAGCTTTCACCGGGGGAGTTCACTTAAAAGTTTAATGAAGATGGAGCGGACTGAAACTTTAAAGGGGAGGAAACATTTCAGATCACCTCATGCATTAGTTACAAGCTACTACAAAGTACCGAATACATGTTAATATGAAATATGGACACTATGTTTTAATGTGCTGAGTTAAATCAAATCATACTCTTTAATGGGAACTTGTTGGCCATTATTCTGTTAAAAATTAATTCAAGGCAGTTCTTCCTGAGAATCCTTGCTAATTGCAGAGGTAAAAAATAAACCCAAAAAACATAACACATCACATTTTTATTTAAAAAAAAAAAAAATCTTTTTCAATCCCTTTGCTGGATGAAAGCCCCACACAATCATCATGGAAAACTAACTAAGGCTTTTTAAATTTAGCTTCCCTACAATTTCCTACCCAGGCTACCGTGAGTGAAGTTGCACCAGTTGGTGCTAGCAATGATAGGAAATTTTAGGGATAATTGGTAGCGTAGCTACAGCTTAATTTACTGGCTATTAAGGGGAACAGTAAAAGTGGCTGTATATATAGTGTTTTATATAAAGCAAAATTGAAAAAAAAAATTCCCTCTGATCCCTTTCATTTATAGGAATCTTAAGTGTTACTTAGAATAGTTAAAACATTTTCACACAAGTGCAATATTCCATGAACATGGTGTAATTATATGGTTTCACAGACCCTTTCATGAAGAGATATCTGGTATATGCTATTGCTCTGAAACCATCAAATTTTGTTTAGATATTGTTCAAATGTTTGGTCAATGGATTGTAACCTGTTACCATCAATCTAAGTATATTTCTTCAACTAACTGTCTGACTGTACAAAGGCTCTCATTTATCTGTGTACCCTCACAAAAACAATAGGGATTTAGTCATATAAATATATGGAGGAGTAACTTTAATCTTGTACAGTTGCAAGGAAGCTAGGGATAGAAATCCTATCTGATTAAGAATTGTGCATATGGTATTTTAATAACAACTTAATATACAGCACTCCTAGAATTTTAAAGAATAATGAATACTGTTCATCCAGCATATCAAATAATATAAAACAACAAATTATTCAAATCCTGGTAAGAACTCAGAGGTGGCTTCATTTCCTCACTCATTTGATCAAGCCATTACATTCTAAATATGAATGTTGCAGCATAAAGTTATATAAGAGAATAATTTATAATAATTTAATAGCTCAATGGATACATTTATGATCATGGGATTATATTTTGCTTCTGTTAACTCTTCAACTTTTCACTGTATCTACCTATTTGTAGAAATGTTTATATATTTACCTTTTGATTTAAAAACAATCAGAGGGTTGTAAAAGTTTTAAAAAAGGTAAAGTCCTAGGCCAGTAGTTTTCAACCTGTGGTCCACGGACCTCTGGGGGTCTGCAGACTAAGTCTAAGATTTCCAAAGGGGTGCAACCCACATTTGAAATTTTGTAGAGGTCTGCAAATGAAAAAATGTTGAAGACCACTGTCCTAGGAAAGAGCAGGACGGCAAATTCTGTTACTAAATGTTACAACACCTATTGAACCTGCCAACTATAGAAACTGCTTCTCAGCCTCAAATTGTCTGACATCAGCTGATGCATCTGATGAAGTGGGTTTAGCCCAGGAAAGCTTATGATCAAATAAATTTGTTAATCTCTAAGGTGCCACAAGTACTCCTCTTTGTTTTTGCTTATACAGACTAACAAGGCTACCCCTCTGAAACCTGCCTGAAATCAGGCGCTCTCCTCCCATGCTCTAGGAGGAAAGGGTCTGTGCTTGGAAGGAGGTGGCAATATCAGAGAGATGACTGGTAGTGCTATTCTCAGAGCAGGATTTTGCCCCACTCAATTTGCATGATGGTTCTATTTCCCACTCCCTCCCTCGGCCATGCACTAGTAGCAGCAGCCCCGAATGGGAGCAGGGGGCGGTGCCCGCCCATGGTAGCTCAGCGAAGCGATCCTGTTTGTTCCAACACAGCTGTGCCTCCAGACTTTGCAAGTGAGGGGCTCAAACCCTTAGCGGCAGCGGGAGCTTTGGCGGCCGCTTCTCCTTGGAGCACATCACGGGACAACTGGAGCAGCCACACGCAGCTACCCCCAAGAGAGCTGCCGGGCCGACCGCTCCAGCCCCCCCAGCGGCTACAGGGAGCCTGCACGTGGGACGGACTGGGGACTTCCTACGCCCCCAGCGGCTCCTAGACAGGCGCGAGTCCCCGGGCATTTACCTTCTTCTTGGCGTGCTGGGGGCTCGCTCCGACAGGCAGCGACTGCATCTTTCCGGGGCGTTAACAGCGCTGCCTTTGCACCCAGGCACTTACTGCCGGAAGCTAGAGACTCGGCGTACGTAGCCCCGCCCGCCCCTTTATAGGCCCGGAGGAGAGGCGGGATGCGGGGTGGGTCCTGGGTGGCCGGGTCTGCCCCCAACTCCCATTACGGAACAGGCAACACCCTCCCTGGGACCCTGGCCCCGCTGCGGGGCTGCCAATCCTGTGTGAGCCCCGCGCGGCTCTGCCCGGGCTCACGGCGCTTTGGCCCCTTGCCCACTCCGACGTGATGTAACTTCACACTCGCTGACAGGGAAGGCAGCAGGACCTTGTTCGCTGGGGGGTGGCTCCGTGCCCCCGCATCCCCCCGCAGGGCAGCTCTGACCCCCCGCGGGCGGGGCGGGGCGGGCCCGGCTCCCTCCGCTAAGGGGATTGGCCACTGGGGGTGCCGGGGAAGGCAGTCTTCCAACCCTGCCGAGTGAGCCAGCCCACCCAGCGCCTGCGAGGGTCCGGCACGCGCCATGCTGCGGGGAGCCCTAAGGCTGCTCCCACCCCAGCTGCGAGGCCGAGAGCTCCCCTTACCCCGCCGGGCGCGCCCCCTTAGCAGCGGCTCCGGCACTGCGGGGCGGTAAGTCCTGCCTGCGGGCTAGAGCCTGCGCTGGGGGTGGTTCGCGACGCGCGCTCTCATCGCGTTTTTCTGGAGGGAAAATGTTGGTGCGAATGGAAGTACTTCGCTAGGCGACGGCTTCCCTGTGCACAGGCTCCACTTCTCCCAGCAGATGTTGTATGACCCCGAGTGACAGAGGTGAGGATGGGCGAGCTGACCTAATATAGGTCTCCCCATCCCTAAATTCTGCCATAGCCATTCCCTTCATCGTTTTAACAGCTGAATAACAAAGTAAGTGCTGCGATTCACAGAAAAGAGGCACCCCCGAATCATACCAATCTGCTGGGTTTGACAGCGAAGAAGGCTTTAAAATACTAGTGAAAGGCGTCAGACAGTTTTGGCTTCATTACAAGTGAAGAGGGACATATTAGCAACTGCTGCTAAAATTAAACATATTCATAGCAGCGCTGCATAACTTACACCCCAGAGTCTTAAAGGAGCTAGCCAAGGAGCTCTCTGAACCACTTACTGTTAATTTTTAACAAATCTTAGAAACCTAGGGAAAATCCAAAGGACTGATGGAATGCCAGGGCATTTCCAATGTTTAAAAAGGTGTCGGAGAATAACAGAGTTCTCACTTTTTGTATGGGTACAGCAAGTCAGATACTTTATTTTCTCTCTATTTTCTTTCTCTGCTTCCACAACGGGAACCACAGACCATATTAGCTTGAGATCAATCGTTGGCAAAATAATGGACTGGTTAATCTGGGACTCTATCAAAGAATTAGAAGCTAAAAATATAATTAATGCCAGTTTAGCATGTTTTTTATGGAAGGTAGGTCTTGTCAAGCGTTACCTTTTTAAAAAGAACAGGATTACAGCAACTATGTTGATTTAGTGTACCTGGATTTCTCCGTGGCATTTGATTTAGTACCAAATGACATTCTGATTTTTAAAACTGCATTGCATGGCACCATCAGGGCATACCTTAGATGGATAAAAATGGTCTCACTAACAGATCCCAAAATTTAGTTAATGGAGAGATGTTTCTAGAGGGGTCCACCAGGAATTGCTTCTTGATCCAACATTATTGAATATTTTTATCAGTGATTTAGAGTAGACCATGATATATATAATCTTTGCTGGTAAAGTTTGCAGATGACACAAAAATTGGTGGGGTAATAAATAACAAGGAGGACAGGTTACTGTTACAGAGTGCTTTGAATTGCTTGGTTTAGGTGGTCACAATCCAGCAAAATGGATTTAACAAAGCTGAATTAAAGGTAATACATTAGGGAACAAAGAATTCAGGTTATACCTACAGGATGGGATACACCTCTACCCTGATATAATGCTGTCCTCGGGAGCCAAAAAATCGTACCGCGTTATAGGTGAAACCGCGTTATATTGAACTTGCTTTGATCCACCGGAGCGCGCAGCCCCGCCCCACCGGAGCGCTGCTTTACCGTGTTATATCCGAATTCGTGTTATATCGGGTCGCGTTATATTGGGGTAGAGGTGTACTTGGTTTTGGAAAGCAATGACTCAGAACAGGATTTAGGGGTCATCATGGGTAACCACCTCAACATGAGCTCTCATTTCAAGGCTGTTGCAAAAGGGCTAATGCAATCCTAGGATTTATAAAAAGGTGAATATCAGGTAGAAGTAGGGAAGTGATTTTGCTTTTGTACACAGCTTTGGTAACACTGCTACTAATACTAATACTGTGCCCAGTATTAATGTCTGCATTTCAAGAAAGATGTAGAAATACTGAAGAAAGTTCAAAGGAGGGCCACAGAAATGATCCAGGAGCTGGGGTTTTTGTTTTGTTTTGTTTTTTTTGCCTTCCTCTGAAACATCAGAGGGTGACCACTGTTGTAGATGGGGCACTGGACAGGGTGAACCAGTGTCATATGGACATAGAGTGTGAGGCCAGAAAGGATCATCAGATCATCTAGTGTTATGAGATGGTATAGAGCAGTGGTGGGAAACCTGTGGCCCCCATGCTGCCTGTCAGGGTAATCCATTGGCGGGCCGTGAGACACTTTGTTTACATTGACTGTCGGCAGACACAGCCGCCCGCAGCTCCCAGTGCCACGGTTTGCCGTTCCCAGCCAATGGGAGCTGTGGGAAGTGGCACAGGCCGCACGGACTTGCTGGCTGCCGCTTCCCACAACTCCCATTGGCTGGGAATGGCGAATCGTGGCCACTGGGAGCTGCGGGTGGCCATGCCTGCGGACAATCAATGTAAACAAACTATCTTGCGACCCGCCAATGGATTACCCTGACAGGCCGCGTGCGGGCCGCAGGTTGCCCACCACTGATATAGAGGGTCTGCTGCCTTAGATGCCTAGCTGGTGGTCTTGCTCAAATGCTCAGGGTCTTACTGATCACCAAATCTGGGTTCAGAAAGAATTTTTTCCCCAGTTCAGATTGGCAGGGACCTTGGGGTTCTTTCACCTTTCTCTGCATCATAGAGCATGGATTACCAGCTGGTATCATCTGGCATATCCAACCTAATCAGTTCCCTGCCATTGCAGGGGCATTGGGCATTGGTAACACCTCGGTCTCTTCTGTTCTCTGCCTGTGTCATACAACTGTTTAATCTCCTGAGGATTGCAATGTTTAGTCTAACCCAATTTACTGGGCTCAACACAGGGGTGACTGGGTGAAATTTAATGGCCTGTGAGATACAGGAGGCCAGACTAGATAAAAGTAAATTTTTAAAGGTAACTTTTAACTACTAGCTTAGGTGAGAAGATAAAAGATCAATTTTGTATCCTGTTTGTGACTTTCTTTTTCCAGGGAAGAAAAGCCATCTTCTTTCTTGGGAACTAAATGGAAAGATACAGCAGAGACAGTGATTATTGGAGGTGGTTGCATTGGTGTAAGTCTTGCTTACCACCTGGCCAAGGCTGGCATGAAGGATGTCATTCTGCTTGAAAAATCTGAACTGACAGCTGGATCTACTTGGCATGCAGTAAGAAAAATCTTGTTAATCGCTAAGATCTCAAATACGAAAAGAGATTTCAGATGACTTGTAAAATCTGACAGTAGAGCAAAGATTTTATTTCCCCCACCCCATGGCCTTCCAGAAAATCAGTTTCTCTATTATTTATCTAGATACAAAGGATAACACTAGGTTCTGTTCCTAGATCTATGATAGACTCACTATCTGACCTTTGAAGAGTCACTTAGGGTATATCTAGACTGCAGTCACTGGCTGTGATTGCAGTTTGAGCCAAGACACTTGAGCTACTTTTTAATCTAGCTAGATAGGGTCACCCACAACAGTGCAGCTCTGGCAGCATGAGCTTCTGTGTGGGCTAGCCCCACGAGAAATAACCCAGGGTTCTGGGAGGATTTTTACAGCCTGAGCTGAAGCTTGTGCTGCCCTGGCTTTACTGTTCTGGCTCCCAAGATAGCTAGATTAAAGCTTTCTTGAGTATGTTGACTGTGATTGCATCCTGTGATTGCAGTATAGACATACCCTTAAACTACCCATGCTCCCCATCTGTAAAGTAGGATAAATGTTGGTAACGTGTTTTAAATCCAGGATATACCCACACCTTGAATACTGCATGCAGTTCTGGTTGCCTCATTTCAAAAACAATATATTTGACTTGGAAAAGTACAGAGAAGGAGAACAAAAAATATTGGGGTATGAAGGAGCTTGCATATGCAGTCCCCAGATTAAAAAGACTGGGACTGCTCAGTTTAGAAAAGAGATGACTAAGTGGGGATATGATGGAGGTCTATAAAATCATGACTGGAGTGGTGAAAGTGACTAAGGAAAAGTTATTTACCGCTTCACATAACACAAGAACCAATAAAAGATATTTTACCTCGCCCACCTTGTCTCACAGGAACCGGGAGTCACCCAATGAAATTAATAGGCAGCAGATTTAAAACAAACATAAGAAAATACTTCTTCACTCAGTGAACAGTCCACTTGTGGAACTCATTGACATGGGATGTTATAGCCGAAAGTATAACTGGATTCAAAAAAGAATTAGATAAGTTCATGGAGGATAGGTCCATCAACAGCTATTAAGCAAGATGGTCATGGATGCTACCCCTTGCTCTAGGTGTCCCTAAATATCTGACTGCCAGAAGCTGGGACTGGATAGCGGGATGGATCACTCAATAATTGCCCTATTCTGTTTATTTGCTCTGAAGCATCTGGCACTGGTCACTGTCAGAAGTCAGGATACTGGGCTAGATGGACCATTGGTTTGACCCAGTATATTTTTATGGGATTCTTGGAGGGATGGTGCCACAGAAGTGAAAATAATTGTTAAAATTTATTATAGAAATGTGGCAGTACTGCTATAGTTTGGGTTTATAAACTTTAATTTTTACTTCTAAAGGAGATTTGTTATACTTAAAACAGAAATGCAAGAGATCACTATAAATTAGAAGAACAGCTTTTTTCTTAAGTTGAACAAAAATATTGTTGTCCCTCCTTTCAAATCCAATGTCTCATTCTGACACCAGCATTGCCCCTCTGTCAAGTGGTAATATAACACACATGCTTGTACTGTAGCAATACTTTATTGTACATATTTTTTTTAGTCTAAGTAGGGGAGAGAAGCAGTGAGGAGGTGACATGGATTTTTTGTTGAATCCTCTGTCTTTGGCATCTGCATATGTGCAGAGAACAAAGCAGGATACGGAGGCCTGGTCTGTATTAGAAAATTAAGTTGGCTTAACTGTGTCGCTCAGGAGGTATGAAAAATCCCTGAGTGGCATAGTTAAACCAGCCTTACCCCCTGTGTAGACAGTGCTAAGCTGACAGAGGAATGCTTTCATTGACCTAGATACTGCCTTTCAGGGAGACACTGTAGCATTTCAAGTGTAGACGAGCCCTTAGAGAAGGGCCCAGAAGCATCTCAGGGAGGGGTGTGTGGTAGTTACTGGGCATGCTCAGTAGCTGTCTCTGAAGCTATGCAGAGGGTTTCCATTAAGGGCTAGCAGTCTAACAGGTTCCACACAAATCAGTGTCTGAAAGCTGAGTCAGTCAGAGCTCACTAGGGAAAGGTTATAAATAAGAGGATTTGGAGACTGCTCTGTGGACTCAGTGGCTGAACAGTACAGGGCTAAGATGTGTCTATTGTGAGAGCTGTGTCCCAGAGCCTGTGCCACATTGGATCCGACTCTCTATCTTGCTGAAAGCTGAGGAGATGACCAACTATGGACACCAGTACTGCAATTGCTGCTGTCTATGGAGCTCTTCGGACTGTTGTTGCTGAGTCGATTCTGAGGAGATGAAAGAAGAACTAGCTCTGAGGAGTGCAACTGAGACACATACACTTTTGGTGCCGCAGTGCAAAATCTGAGAAGTCATCTCTGTGAACAGATCAGAGGGAAGGGTGTACGTATGTGTGTGTGCACTAAGATACAACTCGCACTGAAACTTATGTAACAGCAACAAAGTAGGCAAGTCTGTGAGAAAACGCCAGTAGAGTTACTGCATAGTTGTTAAGAAGAGTTTTCACAAGGATTCCAAATGGTGGCTGCAGATGTTTCTATATATAAATGTTAATCTTCAAGGAATTGTAGGGCCCTGTCATGAGGTGACTGGCCCTTTTAGAAGGGCAACTGCATGCAGTCTATCCATGGCGAATGCTGATGAGCCAGCCTGAGAGTAGGTGAGTGCCTGGTGACTCTTTAGGGCTTAATTGTTAAATGAGTACCTGGCTTAATAGAAAGCTTATTTGATCTCAGTGAGGGCTGCCCCGAGGAGGGGGAATCAGTTGAGAATGGTGATCTCCCTGTAGAGAGTAAAGGCTGTTTCTCTCAACCCAGCTCCAGGGAGGAGAACTGGGGGGTTTCTTTGTATAAGAATAATAGAAGGCTGGTGAAAACTGAGTACCAGCTTCAGGGAGGAGAATGGGGGAAGGAGAGGTGTTCTTTGCATAATGATGATGAAAAGACTGCTGTATCACAGCTCCTGGCAGAGAGCTGGAAGTTCCTCACTTTAAAGCAGAGACTGTTTAGAAGGAAGTGTCAACTCGGGAAACGAGAGTGGGACCAGAGCCCTAAGTGAAGGGGGTTTCTTTTCTTGCTGGGTGGACTCTTTATTGAATAAAGGGGTGTTCTCTTCTCTAATATGAAGCCTATCTTGAATTTATTGCTAGTCCCGGAGAGGGAGAGACTAAAATGGAGTGTCTACAATGCCATGACTGACCATTAGGGGCCAGCAGCAAGCAGAGATGTGAGTCTATTACAGGTCTTCTCTCTCCGTGATTTAACTCTATATAACATTTTTATAAAAAGAAATCATGAGAGGACTGAGCTCTGGCCTATATTTCAGCAGAGAAGTAGGCTGAAGTGCAGGGAAAGGGGAGTATATTAATTATACATAATATTACCTCAGGACCTGCTAACCCATTGCAGAATATTGATGTACGGCTCTGTGGCACTAAAACCTGGGTCTGTGGACCCTGGGATGGCTGATATTCCCAAATTACCACTGGGAGGGTATGCAGAGCTACATTCAAGAAGCAATGTGGAGAGTAGGTGCTGCAGGAAATACTGCTGAAAGGGTCTATAGTGACACCACTCTGCAGCCCTCTGGCCAAATGCACTATTTAACCCTGAAGCAAGGGTAGTCAATAGGCAAACTGCGGATCGCCAGATGCTTTTGAGTGGACCATGAAATCTTTTTATTTACTTATTATCATTATTGTTGTTATTTTTGTATTAGTTTCTCTGGAGTCTGGACCTTGACTATACCTTGACCAAGAAATTTGGACCTTGACAAAAAATAATTGATTATCCCTGCCCTGGAGGGTGACCTAGGTAGTTGTCTGGGCACCAACATAGACTTCTGGCTCGTTGTTACTCCAGACCACATCTGGCTTCTGATCTCCAGTCTCTGACCCCAGCCTAACTCTGACCTTATTCTTGCTTCCTGATTCCAGCCTTACACTATCCCGGATCTCCAGTCACTGACCCCCCATCTGATTCTGACTCTTGCTTTTTGATCCCAGCTCTAGCAAATATGTGATGCCTGCTCATTGACTACTGTCTTGGATGCTAGTCCTGCTGTGACTCGTACGCCAGACTGCCTGTACCTTGGTTCCTTACACCTGGATACCTGCAGGCATTTTGGTTTGGATCCCTCCAGAACCATTCTTGTCAGTGATGCATCTCATAATGATTGTACAGCAGCACCGCAGTGGGCTGTAAAAGTGCATGGCCAGATGACTGATATACAAAGGGCTGATGTAAAACAGGTGGATATGCTCCTTTGTGCATTTGTAGATCCCGTCTCTGTGAGATATAGGGAGAGACTGTCTGAAACATAGTTTAGTGAAAAGTCACCTAATTTAATGGTGTCCAATTTGCAAATTAATTCCAATTCAGCAGTCTCTCGTTGGAGTCTGTTTTTGAAATTTTTTTGTTATAATATTGCAACTTTTAGGTCTGTAATCGAGTGGCCAGGGAGATTGAAGTGTTCTCCGACTGGTTTTTGAATGTTATAATTCTTGATGTCTGATTTGTGTCCATTTATTCTTTTACGTAGAGACTGTCCGGTTTGGCCAATGTACATGGCAGAGGGGCATTGCTGGCACATGATGGCATATATCACATTGGTAGATGTGCAGGTGAACGAGCCTCTGATAGTGTGGCTGATGTGATTAGGTCCCATGATGGTGTCCCCTGAATAGATATGTGGACAGAGTTGGCAACGGGCTTTGTTGCAAGGATAGGTTCCTGGGTTAGTGTTTTTGTTTTGTGGTTGCTGGTGAGTATTTGCTTCAGGTTTGGGGGCTGTCTGTAAGCAAGGACTGGCCTGTCTCCCAAGGTCTGTGAGAGGGATGGATCATCCTTCAGGATAGGTTGTAGATCCTTGATGATGCGCTGGAGAGGTTTTAGTTGGGGGCTGAAGGTGATGGCTAGTGGCGTTCTGTTAATTTCTTTGTTGGGCCTGTCCTGTAGTAGGTGACTTCTGGGTACTCTTCTGGCTCTGTCAATCTGTTTCTTCACTTCAGCAGGTTGAGCATCTGATTTTGGCTGCGGGCAAAAACAGATCAGGCCCAATCCATTTGCTCCTCCAGAGCTGTTGATGTCCTTCTCCCAAGTCCCTCTGAAGAAACATCACTCAGCTGCTGAAAAATTTAAAATAAGAACTACATGTAAGGCATCATTGCACTTTTTTATAATGTGCTCTTAGAACTTTTTTACTCTGTGGGTCGACAAGAACCCTCTTCAGCTTGTGGCTTTATAAAAAAAAATTGCCTCTGTACAGGGTCAATCCAAAAGGCTTTGCAGGGGTCAGCAACCTGCGGCTCCTGAGCCGCATGCGGCTCTTTGGCTGCCCCCTTGTGGGCAGCCGTTTTTTGAGGGGGTGCGAGGTGCAGGCTCTGGCTGGGAGGTGCTTACCATAAGCAGCTCCTGGCCGGCAATGCAGCAGGGCTCAGGCAGGCTGCCTGCCCTGGCCCCACGCTGCTCCCGGAAGCAGCTGGCTGCTGGCACGTCTCTGCCTGCCCCTTGGAGGGAGGGGGACAGCAGGTATCCGTGTGCTGCCCATGCCTGCAAGCACCACCCCCGCAGCTCTGGGCAGGCAGAGACATGCCAGCAGCCAGCTGCTTCCGGGAGCTGCGTGGGGCCAGGGCAGGCAGGCACCCTGCCTGAGCTTTGATGTGCCGCCGGCTGGGAGCCACCTGTTGTAAGCGCCTCCTGGCCAGATTCTGCACCTCGCACCCCAATCCCCTGCCCCAGGTCAGAACCCCCTCCTGCACCCAAACTCCCTCCCAGACCCTGCACCCCCTCCTACATCTCAATCCCCTGCCCCAGCCTGGAGCCCCCTCCTGTTTATATTTAGATTCAAACAGCTCAGTACCAAGGTAACTGTCTACCAATAAAACTCTTGGAATTTCTTGTGAAAAGGAAGCAGATGTGCTCTGTCTTTACTAGTATGTTCCAACGTCCAACAGTTTGAAAAAGTCTAAAGTCAGAAATAAAATAGATCAGATAAATACCTTCCATCAAAAAAATGACAACCACAAAGAGAAAGATAGAAGATGAACATCGAGAATTTCAAAATGATTGGACTGAGTCTTATGCTTTTATAGTGAGTTCAGCTGGACTCCCGTCGTGCCTCATTTGCAATGAAAAACTATCCAACAATAAGAAATCAAACCTAGAAAGACATTTTGAAAAGAAACATTGGATGTTTGCTGAAACCTATCCAGCTGGTGATGTGAGGAAAAAAGCAATAGAGGAGCTCCGACGCAAAGCAGAGCAAACAAGATGTACATTTGCTAAATGGATGAAGGCGCGGAACCACTACTGCTAGTTTCGTGGCAGCTCAAGAAATCGTCAAACAGGGGAATCCATTCACAGATGGAGAATATGTGAAAGAATGTTTCATTAAAACATCAGAGCACCTCTTCAGCGATTTTAAAAACAAAGATGAAATAGTTAAGAATATTAGAGAAATGCCATTATCTGCGAAGACTGTAAAGGACAGAACTATTAAGATGGCCATAGACGTAACAAGCCAGCAGGTTAGTGACATTAGATCAACACCAGGTTTTTCTATTGCCTGTCATGAGACAGGCGATGTGGATGACATTGCTCAGGTTGCCTTACTCGGCAGATACGTTAATGATCAAGGTCCTCAAGAAGAGTTGATCGTGTTATTGCCACTCAAAGGACAAACTCGGGGCGAAGATATTGCATCTGCTGTCACTGAATGTCTGAAACAAAAAGATATTGACATCAACAGAATAATTTCTATTGCTACAGATGGAGCACTGAGCATGATGGGGGCACACAAAGGTTTTGTTTCTTTACTAAAAAAGTATGGAGCACGATGTAATTTCATTTCACTATATAATCCATCAGCATTTGCGGGAATCCATCGAGCGCAATTTGAACTTGTCTTGCAAATCCACTAATTCAAGGATTTATGGAATTCAAAATTGAAATATCTTGTCACTGAATTTGAAAATCTGGAAAGGCAGAAATCCACCCTGGGGCTACAACACAAGTGGTCTGAAATGGATGACCTTAAACGGCAAGACCAGATTATATTCGATGTTTGGAATTGTCTACCGGATACAAACAGTCAGCTGAAGAAATACGCATTTGGGCTTCTCTCAATCTTCAGTTCAACATACTTCTGTGAACAAGTGTTTTCCAACATGAATTTAATCAAAAACTGAAGCAAGATGTTAGTCTTGAGTCCTGCTTGAAAATGAAAATCACGGCATATTCACCAAACATTGAGCAACTCTCTAAAGATGTCCAGCAACAGAAGTTGCATTAAAAGTATTGGCGAGTAGTAATAACTTTAATATGTTCAATTATTATTAGTTGACACATTCTAATTCTACAAGTAGCTTTGCATGTGATGCAACTCTCGAAATATTTTGGTCAAAGACAAAAACAAAAAAATGTCTCTTCTTCTTTGAAAGGTTACCGACCCCTGCTCTAGCCAATTGAGCCACTGTCGCCAGGTCCTCTCCAAGCTCCTAAACGTTTTTACACACAATGTACCCGTGACTCATCTTTGTACAACCCTCCATTTGAATTGTTTGTCTCGTAGTCAGGGTCCAGAGTCTCAAACAAAACCTGGGTCAACGATTTGGCTTTGTGTTTCTCCTCCGCATTGTCCTTGTGATCACATTCAGCAGCAGCAATCTCTGTTGCCCTGCTCCCAAGACAAGTCTCAAACTCCTATGTGTCAACAGTACATTTGTTTCTTTAGTTCCCATAACTTCGCCTGTATGATGTCTCTTCATGAGCTGCTTATTCTGGGGCTTTTAGGCACTTCTATCTTTAATCAACAGGTCTGTACCAGCTCATCCTCTTTTATGCCGCAGCTGTATGATATTCTTAGCCAATAGTTTAGGACTAATGTTTCAAAAGTCCATTGGTCTGTCTCTCTAAGCATGGAGGAACTTCTGTTTAAGGGCATAAGATGATAGGGGCTATTGAACCCTGAGCTTTGTATTACTTTTATATCTTTCCTGAGGTAGTTCTCTTACAAAATTAAAACTCAGATCAAAACAAGAGATATGATAAATAGGTAGTCTAATTTTAAAAGGTTAATGTTTTTTCCTATGATCTAAGTGTGTGAAAATTGGAAAAAAAAAATTGTAATTAGATCTTAAAAAGCTATAGACTTACTTCGACTGTAATCTGCTTTGGGCTGAACAGGCTAAAATCTGGCCTCTCTGGTATTCACAAACAAGGCAAAAGAAAACCCTCTGCATTTCCTTGCTAGCCATAGTGTAAATGCTGGGATTCAGCACAGAATTAGTGACTGCCCTGGCAATGAACCGATCAGCCTTGCATAAAATGGCACACTCTTTTACTTTGTGGTCTATATCTATGAGCAACAGAATAAACAATGGAGACGGTCAGGCGATGAATACACCGACTACAATCACAAATGTCCTAAGCAGTACCATCGATCTCTTTGAGTTATGCTTTACGATACTGGACTTTACCCGTGTGTAAATATGTACATAAAGGATGATTGTCACCAAAACAGTAATAAAGATACTTATGCAAAATACAACCTGTTTCTTGGAATAAAGAGGCAAAATTGTTGAGCATGCGTATGTTGTGGGTTCGTCCCTTTGAGCTCAGTGCTGGTCACACACAGGCCAGGCTCTGAAAGCTCCAATCACTTGCATTCTGTTTTGATGTTTTATTTCTCTCCATCCTTTCCTTGGATAATGGCGCCAAAGACTCAGCAGGAGGTGGGAGTGCAGGAAAGGGCAGCGAGACTCAGGAAGAGAAACGTACAATGAATGTTCACAACCCCCATCCCCACTTCACACCCTCCACAGCTGGGAAGTGGGATGGGGTCTCTCTCAGTGGGAGCTGCCACTGGGCGGGTACTTCCCAGGAGAAGCACACTCTGATGATACCCAGTCCCACTGATCACTGTTCCCACCGGCTTCTGTGTGCCTGATCCCAACTCCAATTAAGTGGGACTCAGAGAATGTGGCTGCTGTTTGATTGAAGGAGAGAGGCCAAGGATTTGTAAAGGTAAATTCTATTTTTAAGCAATCTAGCTGATTCAAATGAAACCCTAGAACACAGTGCATGAGCCACGAATAGATGTTATTCTAGGACCTGCTGTTACATGCATCTAAGTCCCAGTTGAGTTGTCAAAGCCCTACTCTGCATCCCCAAGGTGTTAAGATCGAAGCTTGTGTTTCATTGCTAATTATTAATTTGTGTTCTTGCCAAGACCTCCCTTTTGGGGGGATTCCACCCACAGACTATGCAATGAGACACTGGTGATTAGAACCCCATATTCATTACTGCAGGGCTTCCTTTCCGGCAGTGTTTCTGGGATGTGTCTTGCACTGAAAGACCCTTCTTCAGGGTCCCACAAGTTCAGTGCTGGCAAGGTACCCAGGGAAACCAAGATAAGCCAACATGTTCCAATAAGTAGGAAAGCCCTGTACTTTGTATTTGCATCATAAGGCCTCCTTTTAATCATACCTCTCTATGGCTATTGGTAGCAAACTAAAAGTGGAAGCTCCTAGGGCTACAAACATACTGCCTTCCCTAATAAACCAGATCATGTGGAACAGGCTCAAAGTTTTCTTTCCAGACATAAGAATGTTTACTTTGTAAACTATTCCAGTTAACAAATCACAAATTGCCAATAATAAAGTACACACGGTTGTGAAATTTGTTATTTTTCCAAGGGCGATCAATACCATCAAGTCCACCAGAACTATGAGATTACGTATAATCAACAATACAACTTTTTACAGTCTATGCAATCAGTTGCCTTTTCTCTTAGAATAAATTTTTGTATACAGTATCAGAAAGCCATTTCCTTGAGGGGTGAATATAGGCACTTCCATCTTTAATCAACAGGTCTGTTCAAATGGCTCATCCTCTTTTATGCAATGGTTGTGTAATACTTTCTTAGCCAATAATCTAGGGTTGATACTTCAAAATACCATTAGCCTCTCTTCTTAGGTAGAGGAGAAACTTCTCTCTGTGTATATTGTGGTGAGGGGGTTGTCAAAAGGGAAGTAGGTTGCACCCTTAGTATTGAATTATATTGTTGTTAGGTTACAGTTTGTCAACAAGAAAAGGCATATGGATGGCCCGTTCCCCTTGTGTTTGCGCATGTGTGTTTAGGAATATAGGCAGTAGGTCATGTGGGCCATCGCAAAGTAGCCCCTGCACCCTTCTTAAATTGTGCCCTCTCTCACTTTGGTTGTGCCTTTTAATTTCACCCAGGCACTCTGCGATAGGGCTCTAGATGTCATAACACCTCTATTTTCAGTAATTTCTCACTATTTAATGCTGTAAAACATCTAGGATTACAACTTGTATACAACTAAAATGTAAAGTGTTATCTGAAAACAGAAAAATACTTCTTTAGGGCCCTTTGAATGTAATGATAAACAAAAACAAAAAAAATGTAATTGTTGCTTTGCTTGTGCTGCTACAAAATATCTCCATGCCTGTAGCCCCTCAAAATGTTTTTGTTAATCTTATTTTATTTACTGTTTCTGATAGTCCATTGTATGGGGGGAAATAATACCTCATAAAGTTTCTGTATAACAAATGCTTGCCCGTGCTAAAGCATGATAGCCAACGAAGAATGGCTACCTACAAAACTATTTCACTAAAAAAGATGTCTGTTATCACTATTCCTTTGAAATCCAGAACAGCTCTCTTATCCCCCTGGTCTGTAGTACATGGTAAACTTTTAAAAGTTTATTTGATAAGATTAAAAACTGTATGTTTAGCAAAAGAACATGATAGTTTTGTATCGAGGGGGGGAAGGTCAGGAAAGGAGGAGGAAGTGGGCTTGGAGCTGTTTCTTCAGATTATCATGTCAGAGGCTATAGCCTTATCTGTGAACTTCATGCAGTGACAAAGCTATGGCTTTTGTCTTTTTAGATTTTTTATTTTTTTGATCGTAAAACCCATCGGTTGTGGGTTGTGTGCTGTGCCCTACATTTCAAAGCTTCCTTTACAGCTTACAAGTAGAACAGGTTTTGTTTGTTTCTTTTTCTTGCACTTTTAAAATTCTTTCTGTTCTTTTCCTTTTCTACAATTTTAAAACTTTCTTTCGGTCTGCCTTTCTCTCTCAAATATGCTTTATTTTGTACATTATTTTAAAAGGACTTATTCTCTGTCTACTGAACTTTATTTAAAATGTGTAAAAACCTGTTTTCTTCTGAAAATCTTCTAACCGTAACACATGAAAAAACACACAAATAGTTCTAATGCACCCAATAAAGAAAAATATTTAAAAATGTCAAAATTGCTACTGGGACAAAAGTGTACATGTCCAAAAATGTGAGTGGATGGCAGGACATAAATGAAAAAAGGGTCATGGAAACTTGTGAAAATGTATATGATGAATAAAGGTACAGCAGTTAAACTACTTACCAGCACTTTTGTCTTGATGGGTTGTAATGGAGTTGCAAGGTGAAGAATTCTGTCCTAAGGGGGGGGAGACAAAATGGAAGAAAAAGCTCCCACAACAGGATGATTGTCATATTGTGAAGAGTTAGTCAACAGTTCTTGCTACAACAGTACTTGATGGTATTACATTAAGACAATAAAATAGTCTGCTCCAGAATATCGTGTTGTGATACAGGTTCAAAAGGGAATGCCTATTATGTAAAACCTCAGGGTGACATAGCTTGCCTCACGACTATAGTTGAAAAAGAGAGGGATCAAAGTTATTATTGTCAGTAGTTCTGTTTCATGTCATCTAGATACTGGCTCATATAACAACAGTTTGCCTGTAGTAATGCCACACTAGGCAGCACTTAAAATATTTTATTTATTTATTTATTTATTTTATTTAGCACGATAAATGTTCATGACACTTTTACAGACAATATAGCTCCTGCCCCAAGGAGCTTACATTTTGGCCTGGTCTACACTATGAGTTTAATTCGAATTTAGCAGCGTTAAATCGAATTAACCCTGCACCCGTCCACACAACGAAGCCATTTCTTTCGAAATAAAGGGCTCTTAAAATCGATTTCTGTACTCCTCCCCGACGAGCGGAGTAGCGCCGAAATCGATATTGTCATTTCGAATTAGGGTTAGTGTGGCCGCAATTTGATGGTATTGGCCTCCGGGAGCAATCCCACAGTGCACCATTGTGACCACTCTGGACAGCAGTCTGAACTCGGATGCACTGGCCAGGTAGACAGGAAAAGCCCCGCGAACATTTGAATTTCATTTCCTTTTTGCCCAGCACAGGAGAGCACAGGTGACCACAGAGAGCTCATCAGCACAGGTAACCATGCAGGCCGATAATCGAAAAAGAGCACCAGCATGGACCATACGGGAGGTACTGGATCTGATCGCTATATGGGGAGAGGATTCAGTGCTAGCAGAACTTCGTTCGAAAAGACGAAATGCCAAAACTTTTGAAAAAATCTCCAAGGGCATGATGGAGAGAGGCCACAATAGGGACTCAGAGCAGTGCCGCGTGAAAGTCAAGGAGCTCAGACAAGCCTATCAGAAAACAAAGGAGGCAAACGGTTGCTCCGGGTCAGAGCCGCAGACATGCCGCTTCTACGCTGAGCTGCATGCAATTCTAGGGGGGGCCACCACCACTACCCCACCTCTGACCGTGGATTCCGAGGCGGGGGTAATCTCATCAGTCGCACCTGAGGACTCTGCGGACGGGGAAGAGGAGGAGGAGGAGGAGGACGAGCTTGCGGAGAGCACACAGCACTCCGTTCTCCCCAACAGCCAGGATCTTTTTCTCAGCCTGACTGAAGTACCCTCCCAAGCCAGTACCCAAGACCATGACCCCATGGAAGGGACCTCAGGTGAGTTTACCTTTTAAAATATAAAACATGGTTTAAAAGCAAGCGTTTTTTAATGATTACTTTGCCCTGAGGACTTGGGATGCATTCGCGGCCAGTACAGCTACTGGAAAAGTCTGTTAACGTGTCTGGGGATGGAGCGGAAATCCTCCAGGGACATTTCCATGAAACTCTCCTGGAGGTACTCCAAAAGCCTTTGCAGAAGGTTTCTGGGCAGTGCAGCCTTATTCCGTCCTCCATGGTAGGACACTTGACCACGCCATGCTAGTAGCAAGTAATCTGGTATCATTGCATGACAAAGCCTGGCAGCGTATGGTCCCGGTGTTTGCTGGCATTCAAGCAACATCCGTTCTTTATCTCGCTATGTAATCCTCAGGAGAGTGATATCGCTCATGGTAACCTGGTTGAAATACGGGAATTTAATTAAGGGGACAGAGGTGGCTCTTCCTACTGGGCTGTTTGCCTGTGGCTGAAAAGAAATCCTTCCCTGTAGTAAGCCAAGTGCTGGGGGCGGGGCGTGGGATTGGCGCTGAGCTTTTCACGTGTGGCTAGCAGGGATCTTCCCTGATACCAGCCACACGGTGGGGGGAGGGATAAAGCGATCATCCCAGAGAATTGGATGGGGGGGGTTAGTTTGTTTTCTGCTGCTGAAGGTTAACAGGAAAACCACAGCACTCAACGAGCTTTGCTTGGTATGTGGGAAAGGAGGGCGCAGAAGCCGAAAGACAATGGCTTACCATGGCCGCATGCAAGCCGAATTCTGTTGCCTGGACCTGCGTCTGTGATCTCTAGCAGCAAAGCCACAGGCACTCAATATTAAGAGGCAAAATGCGACCTTACACAGAAATCACATGTGCTATGTAATGTGAATAGTGTTGGTCACCGTGAAAGAGTATAAGCATTGTTCTGTAAAATTTATCTTTTAAAAAAATTCTCTCCTTTTTTCCCTCCCTCCAGCAGCTGCAAATTTTTCAAGCCTCCCTCCTCTGTCCCGAAGGCTATCTCAGATAAGGTGTCGGAAAAAGAGGACGCGAGACGAGATGTTCGCGGAAATCATGGAATCCACCCGCAATGAAAGAGCTCATCTGAATGAGTGGAAGGACACGGTTTCAAAGTATAGGAAAGTTGCCAGTGAACGTGAGGACAGGAGGGACCAACGTGAGGACAGAAGGGACCAACATGAGGAGAGGAGAGACGCTTGAGATGAGAGTGGTGGCAGGAAGATCAGAGGAGGCAGGATGCAATGCTTGGTCTGCTGCGTGAGCAAACAGACATGCTCCGGCGTCTGGTGGAGCTTCAGGAATGGCAGCAGGATCACAGACTGCCGCTGCAGCCCCTGTATAACCACCCTCCCCCCTCACCATGTTCCATAGCCTCCTCACCCAGACGTGTAAGAACGCGGGGCGGGAGGCTCCGTGCACCCTCCCATTCCAGCCCAGTGGATAGCCCAAGCAAAGGGCTGTCATTATTTTAACCTTTTTTTAGTGGCCTTTTCCTTCCCTCCGATCCTCCTCCCAAACCCCACCCAGGCTACCTTGTCAGTTCTCTCCCTCTTTTTATAATCAATTAATAAAGAATACATGATTTTTAAATGATAGTGACTTTATTTCTTTTGAAAGCAAGCTGTGATCGAAGTGGGAGGGTGGGTTGCCTATAGAGAATGAGTCAATAAAGGGGGCGGATTTTCATCAAGGAGAAACAAACAGAACTTTCACACGGTAGCCTGGCCAGTCATGAAACTGGTTTTCAAAGCTTCTCTGATGCGCCGCACTTCCTGGTGTGCTCTTCTAATCGCCCTGGTGTCTGGCTGCGCATAATCAGCAGCCAGGCGATTTGCCTGAGCCTCCCACCCCACCATAAAGGTCTCCCCCTTACTCTCACAGAGATTGTGGAGCACACAGCAAGCAGCAATAACAATGGGGATATTGGTTTGGCTGAGGTCTGAGCGAGTCAGTAAAGTGTGCCAGCGACCTTTTAAATGTCCAAATGCACATTCCACCACCATTCTGCACTTGCTTAGCCTGTAGTTGAACAGCTCCTGACTCCTGTCCAGGCTGCCTGTGTATGGCTTCATGAGCCATGGCATTAAGGGGTAGGCTGGGTCCCCAAGGATAACTATAGGCATTTCAACATCCCCAACGGTTATTTTCTGGTCCGGGAAGTAAGTCCCTTGCTGCAGCCTTTTAAACAGAGTAGTGTTCCTGAAGACGCGAGCGTCATGAACCCTTCCTGGCCAGCCCACGTTGATGTTGGTGAAACGTCCCCTGTGATCCACCAGTGCTTGCAGCACCATTGAAAAGTAACCCTTGCGGTTTATGTACTGGGTACCCTGGTGCTCCGGTGCCAAGATAGGGATATGGGTTCCATCTATCGCCCCACCACTGTTAGGGAATCCCATTGCAGCAAAGCCATCCACTATGACCTGCACATTTCTCAGAGTCACTACCTTTCGTAGCAGCAGCTCAATGATTGCTTTGGCTACTTGCATGACAGCAGCCCCCACAGTAGATTTGCCCACTCCAAATTGATTCCCGACTGACCGGTAGCTGTCTGGCGTTGCAAGCTTCCACAGGGCTATCGCCACTCGCTTCTCAACTGTGAGGGCTGCTCTCATCCTGGTATTCTGGCGCTTCAGGGCAGGGGAAAGCAAGTCACAAAGTTCCATGAAAGTGCCCTTACGCTTGCAAAAGTTTCGCAGCCACTGGGAATCGTCCCACACCTGCAACGCTATGCGGTCCCACCAGTCTGTGCTTGTTTCCCGGGCCCAGAATCGGCGTTCCACAGATACAACATGATCTCCAAAGCGCCAGGACCCGCGGTTTGAGAGAAGTCTGTGTCCATGTCCATGTCCATGTCCTCATCACTCTCGTTGCCGCGCTGCTGTCGCCGCCTCCTCCTTGCCTCGTTTTTCTGGTCCTGGTTCAGCATAAACTGCACGATAATGCGCGAGGTGTTTACAATGTTCATGACTGCTCTCTTGAGCTGAGCGGGCTCCATGCTTGCCGTGGTATGGCGTCTGCTGTGTTCACCCAGGAAAAAAGGCGCGGAATGGTTGTCTGCCGTTGCTTTCATGGAGGGAGGGGTGAGGCTGTACCCAGAACCACCTGCGACAATATTTTTTGCCCCATCAGGCACTGGGATCTCAACCCAGAATTCCAATGGGCGGGGGAGACTGCGGGAACTATGGGATAGCTATGGGATAACTACCCACAGTGCAACGCTCCGGAAATCGACGCTAGCCCCGGTACATGGACGCACACCGCCGAATTAATGTGCTTAGTGTGGACGCATACATTCGACTTTATATATATATATATCTGTTTCCAAAATTCGAATTAATCCCGTAGTGTAGACATACCCTTTAATTCAGACAACATACTGCTTCGGATTTTCTCTTTCAGAGTCCAGCCAGCATTGCTAGAACTAAGGGTCACATTTTCAATCTATTGTATTTCTGCTATTTCTCAGTGCTGAAACCTGGCTTACAAGTTCTCAGCTCTGGAGCAATGCTACAAAATTTCAGATAAATTGTGTTAGCTGTTTTAGGCACAATACTGTGAAAAAAGTTGTTTGACTTTCATTTTATTTAAATAAAAACAGTTCAGAAAGCATGAATTTTACTCTAACATTAACAGGAGACACAACTGTCAGGCCAAATTCTGCTCATATTTACACTTATCTAACCAGCTTTGAAACAAGTGGTGGTTTCCTGGGTACAAATGGGAGCAAAATTGAGCCTTTGTTAAGGATACATAGACCTCTTCAAGCCATATTCTATCCTGAATCCCTGTGCAATCCCAAGTCATTAGGAATAAGTCAGTCTGGACAGAATCAGGCCCTTTGTTCTTAATTTGAACGGTTGTTTTCTAAAGCAGTGCTATCATGTATCATCCCAAAAATTCTTTATGTAATCTTCTTACCATGCAAAATTCAATGTAGTATGCTGTTTAATTATTATAGAATAGTTAATAGATCACAGCACCAATTAAATAAAGTCATACTAAGGTGGTCTGGTCAAATCTGTAAGGAGACGGATTGTGTGTGTATGTGATGAAAGAAATAATGCAATTTCTATCAGAATGCTGCAGTGATAATGGGTGCAGTATAAAATCCAGAATAGAACAGAACTAAAATATAAGAAACTAAACATATAAAAATTACAGAAGAATTCTATTATAAGAATGGATTTTGGCAATATCTGTTTTGATTTTTATATGCAAATGGTCACCACATCTAGATCAGCAAGGCAGTTAATTTCTCAACTCAGACATATAAAAGAACAATCTCCATCTGGCAAAGATAGATCAAACTCTTCTTGGAATTTTAATCCTAAAGCAGGTTGGTCAGGTTATAATTGGCTCTAAATAGCACTCTTGAAACCAATAACATTCTTTATCTAAAGCCAAATAGCACTCTGAAAAGTGTGAAATTCCTTCCTACATTTAAAAAGGTCAAAGATATTACTTCCAAGTTGATCCTTGTAACTAAATGCCCATGGGTATGGGTATTATTGTGTGGTGAATACATCAGAGACACTATCAAATGGTTTTGAAAAGTAATTTGTGGCCCATATAACTAAATTATTATTACCATCAGCGATCACTACAACTGAATTTCACTGAATATAGAAGATTATTAAATACATCCAGGGGAGGAACAAAAGACTGATCAGGCAATTTTTGTACAAATAAAGGAAGACCGTACAAAGGTTATGATATGAATTGAGAGCAAGGAAAATACATGTAAATAGCTAGAGAAAAGTGAATGTTTTAAGAGTTAAGATATAATTTATTTCTTTATTCATTTTATTGAGCAAAACAGTAGATCAGACCTTGAGGACCTAATTTTTAAGAAGTGATCAAGACATAAATTAATTGCAAAAACGGCAAAAAAATTGCACTAGGTTCTGGCTCAAAACAGTTAAAATAAAGACATTGTGAACAATATGGAAGATACTTATGGATCCAGGCCTGTAACAAAAATAATTCACAGTAACCACAACTGAAATATATATCTTTAGGTGGATGGTTTTAAAAGGTTAGATTGTTTTCCATGGGTCTGTTTTGGGGATAAGGGTTTATACTATTGTATAAATTTTAAAATACCAAAAAGAGAGAACCCTCATAAGGAAAATTTGGAAACTACCTTCAAAGTCATTGAATACATCCCCTGTAAGGGCAGGATAAAGTCCCTAGACAGAGCATTTCTAAGATATTGTTGAACGATTACCACATTTGATCTTAGTGATGCAATATATGCTTATGGCAAAGTATAAATTGTTTTAGGAATAGCATTAAAATTAAATTCAATACAAACAGATGTTTTTAAATAAAACCAAACCCTGCTAGCCTTATTCATGTGAGTATATAGGTCCCATTGACTTGAAAAATTAAAGGCTTAAGAAAAATATACAATGCAAAGTAATTAGAGATGGCAAACTGAAAAATGTCAAAACCAAAAGTAGTTTTACATATGTGCTTATTTGGCAACTGTAAAGTGAAACTGTCTGCATTCTTGAAAAAATTATAAGAGGACTTTTAGGGAGACAGGATGTAATCACCTGTATTAGGATTCAGCCAGGATACGAGTGTTTATATGCCTCCTCTTGAAAACCCCATGATCTTTTTTTGTTATTTGTTTATATTTTATTGATTTTTTTTCTTCCAAAAATAAGAGAAGAACAGACAAAAAGACAAAAGAACAAAAAAGTGAAGGAATGGAAGTGAGAAAAAGGACAAAAAGTGGTAGGGATAGGAAAGGAGAGTGACATCTCAGTTTCCAGCTAGTAGAAATTATCAAAGGTTTCTAAAAAGTTAGATCAAATCTTATCAAATGTATCTGAGGTCCCTCTTCTCTGAAACATTAGCTGCTTTTTAGCTCCTAGGTCAGCCAGGTTGTTGTGCCAAGCTTCTATCCCTGGAGGCAGTCTGCTCTTCCACCTAAGCAATGCAAGTCATTTGGCTGCAAGCACTGCTCTACAGAACCAAGCTTTCCGTGAGTTGGAAAGTTTTTAAGACAATGGGATATATCCCAAAACACAGTTCTGAGAAGTAATTTTTCAGGAGGGATCCATTATCATAGTATTCCTCTTCCCTTCTTCTAACCAAAAGGATTGTATCCTGGGATTGTCTCAAAATACGGAGACCCACATCTCCAGCAGCAGTATATTTTGGCAAGGTCCATGTACTGTAGGCTATGTGAAAGAACTACAGGATTTTTAGAAACCACAGCTAGTTGGGAACTCAGTTTTATGTCTCATCCAAAAGATTTATGTAGAAAAATGAATAGTTTAAGCAAGGAATGAAACTATGGTAGAGAACAAGTACAACGGAGATATTGTGACTTGACAAACTGATGAGAGAAGACAGGTGGAAAAATATCTGTGCATAGAAGGAGAGTGCTGGTAAACTACGAAACAATTTTATTATAAACAAACAAATAAATAAAAAGAACTGTTGGCTCCAGTCATGTGTTGTTTTTCTTTGTACTGACAGTTCCTTTTGAATAACATCTGGAAAAAAGCTGTCTAGAAAGGGGGAAAGAAAGCAATGCATTTCCAAAAATACTCATATGTTGTTGGTTTTTGTTTCTTATTCAAGGCTGGGTTAACAACTTACTTTCATCCTGGAATAAATCTGAAGAAAATCCATTACTACAGCATCAAACTCTATGAAAAATTGGAGGAGGAAACTGGGCAGGTGAAAGTCTTAATTTTAAAAATATTAATTCAGATCAATATTAGTCATGCTAAAAAATTACGGGAAGATTTAGAATGGATACGTTGTGTGTCTGTGTGCGCATGCATATAAAGGGAGCTCTCATACCACAAGGGCTCACTTTATCTGAATGTAGTTTGCCATCTCTAGGTCTATCCTACACTCATTTTCTAGCATTTAATTCCAGAATACTGTAGATGCTCCCCCACAATCCTTCTAACTCTTAAATAGAAAACAGATTTCAAAATTTAAACACTTATTATAAGTCAGAAACCAAGCAGGCAAAGAGACTGCAGTATCATCTTTCTATTTGAGTTAAAACAGCATTCAGGAATGAGCAATCTGACAATTAGGCATTCCTGGTTTTAATTTAAATGGTTTGATTCTGTCCGTAATCGAGAAGATTGCTGTAGTTCATCGTATCCATTTCAGAGCTGTGCTTCTCTTTGGTGACTAAATCACTTTCTCCAGCCAACATTTTCCCTCCTTCGTGTTTGACACGGCAACAAAAACAGTGAGTCTCACTTTGCTAATCTGCCAAATTGATAATTCTCACAAAAAACCCTGTGGCCTTACCCTACTTTTCAGCAAGATTAAAGATATTAGCAGAAAGTCATAGTGAATTCTGCTATTACTAGATCTCATGCATTACATGCACTCATATACTGCGAGTATTAAAGCACAAATAGTTTAAACTAGGGCTATCACACTTAACTCACATGATTAACTAACAAAAATTTATCATGATTAAAAAAATTAATCATGATTAATCACAGTTTTAATCCACTATTAATAATAGAATACCAATCGAAATTTATTAAATATTTTTGGATTTTTTTCTACATTTTCCAATATATTGATTTCAATTACAACACTGAATGCAAAGTGTATAGTTATCACTTTATATTATTATTTTTATTACAAATATTTGCACTGTAAAAATGATAAGAGAAATAGTATTTTTCAGTTCACCTCATACAAATACTCTAGTGCAATCACTTTATGACAGTGAAACTTACAAATGTAGAATTTTTTTTGTTATATAACTGCATTCAAAAATAAAACAATGTAAAACTTTAGAGTCTATGAGTCCACTCAGTTCTACTTCTTGTTTAGCCAATCGCTCAGACAGACAAGTTTGTTTACATTTACAGGTTTCAGAGAAGCAGCCGTGTTAGTCTGTATCCGCAAAAAGAACAGGAGTACTTGTGGCACCTTAGAGACTAACAAATTTATTTGATCATAAGCTTTCATGGGCTACAGCCCACTTCATCAGATGCATAGAATGGAACATATAGTAAGAAGATATATATACATACAGAGAACATGAAAAAGTGGAAGTAGCCATACCAACTATAAGAGGCTGGGGGAAGGGATAGCTCAGTGGTTTGAGCATTGGTCTGCTAAACCCAGGGTTATGAGTTCAATTCTTGAGGGGGCCACTTAGGGATCTGGGGCAAAATCAGTACTTGGCCCTGCTAGTGAAGGCAGGGGGCTGGACTTGTATGAGTCCCTTCCAGTTCTAGGAGATAGGATATCTCCATTAATTTTAATTTTTTTTATTTTTAAAGGCTAATTAATTAAGATGAGCTATTATCAGCAGGAGAAAAAAAACTTTTGTAGTGATAATCAAGATGGCCCATTTTAGACAGTTGACAAGAAGGTGTGAGGATACTTAACATGGGGAAATAGATTCATTCTGTGTAATTACCCAGCCACTCCCAGTCTCTATTCAAACCCAAGTTAATGGTATCTAGTTAATGGTATCTTCTTGTCAACTGTCTAAAATGCTGGGCCCTGATTGCACTTGCTACAGCTGTGGCTGTTTTCCCAATCAGCCCAACTTTTCCAATGCCACAGCCCTCTCCCAGGGTTGTTTTAAGCCCTTCAGGGCAGGAGCGGGGTAACCACCCCGCTACACAATGTCACCTGAAAGTGAGGACATCGTATACCCCTTCATGCTTCGACCACCATTCCAGAGGACGTCCTTCCTGCTGATGACACTCATTAAAAAAATAATGAGTTAATTACATTTGTGACTGAACTCCTCAGGGGATAATTGTATGTCTTCTGCTCTGTTTTACCCACATTCTGCCATATAGCTCACATTATAGCAGTCTCGGATGATGACACAGCACGTGTTCTTCATTTTAAGAACACTTTCACTGCAGATTTGACAAAACACAAAGAAGGTACCAATGTGAGATTTCTAAAGATAGCTACAGCACTTGACCCAAGGTTTAAGAATCTGAAGTGCCGTCCAAAATATGAGAGGGACGAGGTGTGGTGCGTCCTTTCAGAAGTCTTAAAAGAGCAACACTCCGATGTGGAAACTAAAGAACCCGAACAACCAAAAAAGAAAATCAACCTTCTGCTGGTGGCATCTGACTCAGATGAGGAAAATGAACATGTGTCAGTCCGCACTGCTTTGGGTCGTTATCGAGCAGAACCCGTCATCATCATGGACACGTCCTCTGGAATGGTGGTTGAAGCATGAAGGGGTATACGAATGTTTAGCATATCTGGCACATAAATACCTTGCAACACTGGCTACAAAAATGCCATGTGAATGCCTGTTCTTGCTTTCTGATGAAGTAAACAAGAAGCGGGCAGCATTATCTCCTGCAAATGTAAACAAACTTGTTTGTCCAAGTGATTGGCTGGACAAGAAGTAGGACAGAGTGGACTCTAAAGTTTTACATTGTTTTATTTTTGAGTGCAGTTATTTTTTTATACGTAATTCTACATTTGTAAGTTCAACTTTCATGATAAAGAGATTGCACTACAGTACTTGTATTAGGTGAATTGAAAAATACTATTTTCTTTTTTACAGTGCAAATATTTGTAATCAAAAATAAATATAAAGTGAGCACGGTACACTTTGTATTCTGTGTTGCAATTGAAATCAATATATTTGAAAATGTAGAAAACATCCAAAATATTTAAATACACGGTATTCTATTATTGTTTAACAGTGCGATTCATTTTTTTAATCATTTGGCAGCCCTAGTTGAAACTACACATGACAAAATAAATGAACAAAAGCATGTTCTGTTGTGCAATAGACTTCCTTTTTATTTCTGTTTCTTTGATTATTCTCTAATTTTGCAAAAATTGGTAAATGACAGTGAGTCCTTTACATTTACGAGGCTCTATCATGCACCCATAACCTGTGCAAAGTGAGGATCCTTCACACATGAATCACACCTCTCATGAACAGAAAGAAGGGTCAATCCCCTCTGCAACAGCGCCCACCAACCTTGCCCTGTATTCTGTGGAAGGCACTCCATTGATACAGGAATCAGCCAGGGCCGGCTTTAGCAAGTGCGGGGCCTGATTCCTGGGGCTTGTACTCACCGGGCGGCGCTCCCAGTCTTCGGCGGCACTTCGGATTGCCGGCCGGGGGAGGGGGGTCGCGGGGCTTGCCGCGCTCCGGCCGGGGTCGCGGGGCTGCCGCGCTCCAGCCAGGAGAGCAGGGCTGCAGGGCTTGCAGCGCTCCGGCCAGGGTCACGGGGCTGCGGCACTCCGGCTGGGGTTGCGGGGCTGTCGCGCTCCGGCCAGGGTCGCGGGGCCATGGCAGCCGGAGCTCCAGCTGGGAGAGCGGGGTCGCGGGGCCACCGCGCTCCGGCCGGCGCTCTGGCCAGGGGAGCGGGGCCGCCGAAGACCCCGGAGTGGACCGCCGCCGGGGTGAGTAAAAAAAAATTCAAAAGGCTCCTAAGGCGCAGGGCCCTCTTAGGCGTGGGGCCCGATTCCGGGGAATCGGGCGAATTGGCCTAAACCCGGCCCTGGAATCAGCTATATAAGGAGCTGGGCAGTGGGCAGATTGAGTGTGGGGCGGGAGAGACATGCATTGTGCCTCCACTGGTCTCTCAGAAATTCTTCATGAAAGTTAATATCACTCCAAGTTGTATTAATTTTCTGCAGCCCCTTCTCTGCAGTGGAGATACCCCTTAGAGTGGGAGGATTCCTCAGTAATCACCAGCTCAATAATCTTTGGTGGTGCAGCTCCAATGGAGCCTTGCTGCAACAGAATGGAGAGAACTACCAAGGATAGCTATTGCAGGGTCACAGAATCTCCATGTGGATTGCCATGGCCTCCCAGTAGTCCCTCAACCTGTTTGCTAGGGGGTTAGCTTCATTTCCTAACAGAACAATTAGAAGAAAAAATCTTTGTGATGCGGGGTGGGGGTGATCCGGCCACAGTCACTAATGTGAACAGGCACTTTCTAACTGGATATAATTATTTATACTTCATTAAAATATCTTTATTTTTTCAGTAAAGATGTGTGGTCAGTTAACTTTTTAATGTTTATTTTCTAATATCTTCAGTGATTAAAATGCTGATTCTTATCACTTTTAACCCAAGCAGTTAGCCAAATTTAGGGCCCTGTGAGTTGGTTCTATTAGGAGGAGAAACTGATGATGGAATCAGGTATCTTTGTACACTGTTAGCAAATAAACAGGACTGCATCAAAGTCCTGTTTCTTTGAACACGGCAGGAATCAGCTGCAGAGGAGAGTTTCTCTGCTCACAGCTCTAACCAAGCCCCTTTCAGTCAGCACTCAGTGCAAAAGCTCTGTCTGGGCTTTTCGCAAGGCCATGTTCCCATTGCTTATTCAAGCAGTTCTTCCTTGCTGCCTTTTCTCTCATTTTCTCTGCTCTTTCTAGTTTCTCTCCCAGACATGCAAACCTTCACAAAACAGTAGCCAGTGAAACCCCTTCGCCCACATTTGCCTTGCACATGCTTTTAATTTGGCTGGTGACATGTGCCTTGTTTGATGTGAAGGCTGCTATTGTTTCCTAAAGGAGATTAATGGCTTCTTACAACTATCTTAAATGAAGGACAGTGGTTACATCCCCTGGTTTCAGAGAAGTTTACCCCAACTCGTAATACTGATATTGAGATGATATTTATATAAGATACTAAACATTAACTTTTAAATTTATCTGACCTATTTTTGAAAATGTATAGGTAAGGGAGATACAGCCCACAAAGTTGGCTCATTAATCCAATCTTAGAGGTTCAAAATTAATAGAGAATAATGAAATACGATAGAGGATCTATTTTTTTTTTTTTTTTACAACTTATTTTGAAGGTAGTGTACATTTAAGTAATGTGCTCGCTCAGCTTAGGCTTTTATGTGGTAACAAATTGTTCTTTACTCCCCCCCAATTCTACATTTGGGGCCTGATCCTTCAAAGGGATTTAGGGCTTGTGGTCACGAAGTCAATGGCAAAACTCCCATTGACTTCACTGGTGTAAGACCAGGTGTTTAGACTGGGATAAGACAAAGTCCTAATGATAACTCATTCATTTATTTTTGCTATCCATGTTTTAGGCTGTGGGATTTCATCAGCCAGGCAGCATCAGAATTGCTTCCACTCCTACTAGAGTGGATGAATTGAAGTACCAAATGACGCGAGCTGGTTGGCATCCAGCAGAGCAGTATCTTATTGGGCCTGAGAGAATACAAGAGCTGTTTCCCATATTGAACATGGAGAAGGTAAAGAATAAAATGTTGTGAAAACAACTTTCCTTGAGGTTAAATGTTGGACTTTCAAAGATATACTGCAAATCCAGGGCCTGATTCTCTTGTGCACTAAGGCCCTTAGTATAAAGGGTTTCAGCTCAAGCAATGTAAAGGGGCTTAGTGTAAATGAGAATGAGCCACCTCCCCATGTGATTTTATTAGGGCAACGTTAACAAGATCCTCTGGGGGAGTTTCTATTGCATGGGAGAGTAAATTCGGGAAGAAAGAGAAACACAGGCTTTGTCTTCACTACCCGCCGATCCGGCGGGTAGCAATCGGTTTATCGGGGATCGACTTACCGCGTCTACTGAAGACGCGGTAAAATCGATCCCTGATCGCTCTGCCGTCGACTCCGGAAATCCACCTCGGCAGGAGGCGGCAGCGGAGTCGGCGGCAGCGCGGCAGCGGTCGACTTTCCCGCGTCCTCACCGCTAGGTAAGCCGACCTAAAATACGCAACTTCAGCTATGGTATTCACGTAGCTGAAGTTGCGTATCTTAGGTCGGACCCCCGCTGCAGTGTAGACCTAGCCACAGAGCCTGTTCAGGACACAGAGCCGAGACTCAGATCCAAGTATTCTAAGAGAAAGCTCGGCAAAGGCAAATATAGTTAAGGTTGGCATACTGTTTCTGTTCTAAACCCCCTTATTTAATGGCTCAGAATTAGGCTTGGCAGAATTTTATTTTCACTTTTTTATAATTTTGCTGGATAATGTGAGTGTTTATTTTTAAGCAATTTTTATTTTTATCAATTTAAATTTAAATTTGCACAGTTGCAGGAAATTGGGAGGCATCAGACAGTTGGGGGCATCTGACAGTTGGGAATGGCTGACAGCAGACACTGAGATTTTAAAAGTTACAGCTTTATAACTGTGAAAACACAAATTGTCAACATCACATGTCAAAATATACAAAGTAAATATCCTTAAATCAAACCCTAATAAGTTATCAAGCAGCACTTTTCTTTCTTTGCTGTCTGTACATTTCTGTTATTATCAATGGAAATATTTTTGTATGTGTATGGTGAAATCAGTGTTTACTGACATTTACTGATAAAAAATCTAATCCTCCCAAGCCTACTATAATGAAGCAGTGCTGTCATGGAGTAGGATATGAGATTGATACTGGAGACCAAGAGCCAGAGTGGAGGCATAGGGATTCTGTATGGATGGCTCCCTTCAGGTACCTTGGGATTTGCACAGATCCTAGGGATCCATTGCACTTATGAGCAAGAACTGCAGCCCATTCTGTAGAAGCAAAATCATTTTTCTAGTGGAACAATTCACAGGGAACTCCATGAGGTGAATTTTGCAAAGATTTCCTCTCATTAACTCCCTCCCTGCTAGTTTTCCCATGAGAGGGGGTTATCAGGGCCATTATTTTAATTTTTTAAATGTGGTAAATGTTTTAACAACTATCATAGATTTTCATGGGATGAAAAATGATCATACTCATTTTAAAATGTGCAAATGATCTAAACCTTCTGAATGTTACTACTTATGGTGAATAGTCTGAAACCCTTTATGAGATTTTTGGAAGACATTTGACACATTCTGTTCATTTGGGTTTCTTTCTGAAATCTTCATCCTTGGCCTCTATCTCTATAATCACAGATAGATTCTGATGCTGGAGAATCACACTTCCATAGAACAATTACAGAATTAGCCCGTTGAAGTCTTGATAATATAATATGCTTTTAAAATTGGTTTTCAGTTGACTCAAGAAATTCAGTTTAATATGAGATGCAATGAAAGCAGCAAATTTAATTTGAATTAATCTTGTGTGATGCACTTAGGTTTTAGCTGGCCTGTATAACCCCGGAGATGGTCATATTGATCCCTATTCTCTCACTATGGCCTTGGCTGCAGGAGCCAGGAAATATGGTGCCCTGTTAAATTATCCAGTCCAAGTGACAAATCTGAGCCCTAGATCAGATGGGACCTGGGAAGTTGAAACTCCACATGGAATAATTAGAACAAACAGAATTGTGAATACAGCAGGTAAGAATTAAAAAAATACTTTGATACCTTTTAAAGTTTAAAAAATAACTGGTATAAGATCAAGTAACTCAGACTAAGCAGTAGTACTCTACTATTTGTCTTGTAGTAACGTGTGCAATATGTTTTCTAGTAACTCTCTAGTTCCTGGTGAACGCATCAAACCCATGATTTGGTATCAGGCTGTCCTGATTTTTTTAATGGGCTCTTGCTTCACAATAGTATTGTGGAAACTGAGTGCTTAGTGGAAGAAATACCTTTCAACTATCCCTGCCTAGGCATTATTATTATTTATTATTTGTACGGAACAAAAACATTAATAACATTTCTTCTCTCTCTCTTTCTCTGGTTTGTCTCCAACAAAATACTAGGGGTCAGACTATCCCATTAGCTTTTACAAGACGATCTGGTGGTCTGGGTTGGGGTGGGTGGAAGGGATAAAATGCTACCTCTGCAGTATAGTCCCCTCTCCTTAAAATTATGGAACCCCACATAGGTGCTCTTTGGGAAACAAGCTGGAATGATCAGATGGGGGTGGGGCAGGGAGTAAAGGGCTGGCTGCCCTCTATTATATCTTTCCTCAGAGACCTATTGGGGTGCAGCAAATAAGATAATACTGATCCTTTTAGTTTTATCTTACTCTGTGTTGCCCTCAGATGTGAAACTGCACTCCCATATCCCTGAAGGGGAGGATTTTTACTGTTTGTTTGGTAGGTTAAACGTCCCCTTTTTAACAATATATTTTTATGCTCCATAAATATTAAGTTAAAATGATTTGTATTTATTTTCCTCTGTATGTAACTTTTAACATTCATTGTATTAAGTATTACTTATTCGGTATTAAGCAGTATATAAAAAACTCCCCTTATTACATGCGGGTAGTAACACAGCATTTTTTAGTATGATTGCCCAATACTTCCCATTATAAGACCCTGTGTTCGGTTGCTTCTAACTTTGTCAAACGTTAACCTTTGGGCTGAATTTTTCCATGCCTGGTGGCTGTTTCGGGTTGATGATTTTTATTTTTTATTTTTATTTCTGCCAAAACTGTTCAGCCATTTCAAAGAACGAGGCTAGGGAAAAATAAATTGTTTTGACCATGTTAAATTCTTGAGACCTTTTCTTTGAACAGTTCTAGTGCCCCCATGCTTTGGAGAAGAAACTTTAAATTTGGCAGGGAGTGGCCTATGAAAATCCACCCAAATTTGGCCAAGTTATAAGCCTTTGAAAAATGTTCAGTAGAGACTTACTAGAGTTTAACAGGTAAAATCTCCAAAGATTTCATCCTTAGAGTGTGCGTGAACCTCTCACAGATCCTAGTGTTGACCAGACTGCATATGCACCAACCTAAGGCTATGGGGACTCAGAAGGACTGCTTCCAGCTGCTCCAGGCCAGGGTGGGGCCAAGCTAGGGTGACCATATGCCCATTTTGGCCAGGACAGTCCCTTTTTGAAGCCCTATCCCAACCGTCCCAACTTTTTTGGCAGAAGTGGGCAGTTGTCCCGTTTGCTCTTGCCGACGTGATCAGTTGACAAGAGCAAACAGACAAATACCCACTTTTGCCAAAAAAGTGGGGTGCGGTGTAGAGGCAGTGAGCAGCGATGCCAGCCCCTTGCAGGGAGGGGAGGCAAGGCTCTGGCAGGGGGCGGACAGGGTTTCAGCGACCAGCAACCCCAACCTCATGCGGGGGGGCCTCGAACAAGTGGCTCAGTCCAGCAATGTGCAGTGGGGGAGGGCTCATGCCAGCCCCGTGCAGGAGGAATGGGGGGGCACAGAGCTCGGGCCAGCCCTGTGCGGTGTCCTGTTTTCCCTTTGGGACATATGGTCACCCTAGGCCAGGCATCAGCACTGGGAGAAGGGAGTGAGTCCCCACGACCCCCCAGGCTGCGTGAAGGAGGAAGCTGTCTGATTCACATTCAGAGGGGGACAAAAGTTGAACCAAGAGGGAGGGAGAGGAGTAAATGGGAATAAGGACTCTGGTGAGATTGGGACTGCAGTGAGGGAGAAACTAAGTAGGAGCTGGACAGGAGAGACTGGTACTGGTTGGGAAAGGAGATGGAGATTGGGAGCTGAAGGTGAGGAAGAAGGGAGGGTGGAACTGGTAGTCAAGAGGGTGGGAAGGGGAGGCTGGGGCTTGTTGGGCAAAGAGACTGGGCCTGGGTGCTATATAGTCAGGTGACTGGGTGTGTGAGCCAGTGAGTTGGCTGTGGGGAGCACCGATATTGCAGGAGCAAGTGGTGGTGGGGGGGGGAGACTGGGACTGTCTGGACAGGAAAACGGACTACGAACCAATGGGGAGCAAAGGGGATGGGGGAAGGAGAGACAGATCTGACATGGAGGTGGAGTGTGGATGAAGAACTGGGACTGGCTTGGCAAAGGCACTGGGACAAGGGGGAGCGGGAGCGGGAGACTGAGATTGTATGAGAAGCTTAGGATGGAAGACTGGAAGTGGAGGTGGGGGGAGAGGCAGATAGGATGAGGAGCCAGGAACGGGGGAGTTGGGATTGACTAGGTAAAGAGACTGTGAACAAGGTGTTGGGGCAGGATGGAGGAACAGGGACAGGGTGTGGAGAGAGACTGGGAGTGGCAGGGAGATTGAGACTCAGACAGTGAGCCCAGAGGGGAAAAGTAGGACTGGCTGTGCAAGGAGACGGCGACTGAGATGAGAAGCCTGAGGAGTGAAGATTGGGATTGAATGAGCAAGGAGAATGGAACTTGGAGAAGGAGCCAGGGATGGGGAGGAGACAAGGGACAAGTTAGAGGGGAAGGGGCAGGAGGGGTTAAGCTTGGTGAAAACAGACAGCAGTGTCTGTGCGCACTAGAGCACACTCCGCTACAGAGCCTGGAATGGAATTCAAGATTCCTGAGTCTCACCATTCCTCTGCTGTCAGCAAATAACTGTGAAAACCAGTGGTAAGATGTATGTTTCATCCCCCTCTAGTGCTTGTCCGCACAGAGGATGACAACATACTATTGCTATCAATTACTCCCTTAGCTTAAGCAGCAGAGGTTTGTGTGGTGGATCTAAAAGGTTCCAACCCTGCTGATGGCCCATGTGGATGTCATATGATATCACATGATGGAATTTCTGTTTTTTCTACTTTTTAAAAATCCTATGCAAGTGTATATACAAGAAAACTGCATTAAAAGAACATTATTAAGGTTGCAAAGTCAAGCACTCAGAAGTTTGGATATGCCAGAATTAAGGTGTTTCTTGCAACTGCAGTTACGCCCCATTGTGCACATGCATTGTAATAATCTTTAATTCCTTTACTGCCTGCTACACTGCAGAGGACTGTAGACCTGCTCTGGGGATGAATCAGAGTTGTATAGTAAATTGGACTGGTTTTGGTAGGACTCTAGTCTCATTTGTTGCAGAAGTTGGAAACTGAAATGAATGAAGCAGGGGATTGCAGGAAAAAAATGGATTGTCTCATAAATAACACTGAGTGCTGTCCTGGGGAACTGGATTCTATCCCTGCCTCTGCCATAGAATTCCTGTGTGATGCTGGGCAAGTCACTTAAGCCAAACTTCTTAGAGCATCTGAAGAAGTGGGTTTTTAACCCACGAAAGCTTATGCCCAAATAAATCTGTTAGTCTTTAAGGTGCCACCGGACTCCTTGTTGTTTTTGTGGATACAGACTAACACAGCTACCCCCTGATTCTTAGAGCTGGTCACTATTTGTATGTTCCTCTTTTTCTGGTAGCCCAGCTTGAGATCCTGGGGCTCGATTTGCAGAAGTGCTGAGCTCTCACATCTGTACTGAAGTCAATGGGAGCTGTGCTTGAATATATGAACTGCTATACAATGCCAAGTATTCTGCAAAATCAGGTCCTAGATAGCTCAGATTGGACACTCAAAATCGTTAATTTTTTTGCCTTAGTCACACTGTGCATCAGTTCTACATCTGTAAAATGGGGATAATACCACACCTCCTCTTCACAGGGGTGGTGGAAAGATAGATTAATTAATGTGTGTGAATCACTCAGATACTATAATGATGACCACTACAGAAAAACAGACGAGGAAATTAATAATTCTGTATTTAGAGCAGGGTTTGAATTCGTGTAGTAAAGAAAGCCAATAGCCACACTTTGAACAATGAGAAAAAATATTGGAAGCTGCTCATTAATAGAGCACCATCCATCTTGTGTGTAGTATCTCACTGATAAGCACACCAGTGCCAAGGCAAACCTTACATTATGAACAGGACTATGCACAGCAAGGAAATAACAAATTTCCTACTGATCTGCGTAGCTGCAGCCTATGACTGTCCTGTTATGGGCGGCTTTGTCTCTGCCCCAGCAGGAGGTGTGACATGGGAAACCAAAGACTGCATCTAGAGTGTACAGAAATTGTGGTATCTCTACACTTCCTGGAGGACTTAGTCTATGCACACTGTGTACTGAATAAGACGGGTCCTGTGGAAAAAAATAGTTTCTGATCATCTACTTAGAGACTGTATCATATTTAAGGTTCCACAGACAACCTTGATACTGGTATTTTCTATCTTTTGAGCACCTGACTTTGCAACCATAATAAGGTTCTTTTTACACAGTTTTCTGTGTAATTATGTATGGAGTGATGGGACTGCCTACAACGGCATGTGGCCCATCAGCAACTGCCAGTAGCAAAAATCCCGAATGGCCAGAGATGAAACACTAAGTCGGGAGAGCTCTGAGTGTCAGAGAATTTTTTCCCAGGTATCTGCCTGGTGGGTCTAACTCAGTGGTTCTCAGCTTTTCCAGACTACTGTACCCCTTTCAGGAGTTGGATTTGTCTTGCGTACCCCCAAGTTTCACCTCACTTAAAAACTACTTGCTTACAAAATCAGACATAAAAATACAAAAGTGTCACAACACTATTATTGAAAAATTGCTTACTTTCTCATTTTGTCTGTATGAAATTTTAGTTTGCACTAACTTCACTAGTGCTTTTTATGTAGCCTGTTGTAAAACTAGGCAAATATCTAGATGAGTTGATGTACCCCCTGGAAGACCTCTGTGTACCCCCAGGGGTACACGTACCCCTGGTTGAGAACCACTGGTCTAACTGATCACCATATTTGGGGTTGGGAAGGAATTTTCACCCAAGTCAGATTGGCAGAGACCCTGGGGGTTTTTTGCCTTGCTGTGCAGCATGGTGCATGGGTCACTTGCAGGTTTAAACTAGTATAAATGGTGAATTCTCTGTAATTTGAAGTCTTTAAACCATGATTTGAGGACTTCAGTAACTCAGCCAGAGGTTAGGGGTCTATTTCAGGAGTAGGTGAGTGAGGTTCTGTAGCAGTGTGCAGGAGGTCAGACTAGATGATCACAATGGTCCCTTCTGACCTTAAAGTCTATGAGTAAGTAAACACACACAAACTTCCACAAGGTTATAAAGGTATCTTATGTCAAGTATCAAGAACACTGGGAATTAAGGGTTTTTCAGGCCTCTGACAAGTTCTGTCCCTCTCTGTCATCCTGTTCTTCCTCCCTTTATCTCTCACTGTCTTCCTTAGAGGATACCATGTTTTCTTCCCTCCCATTCTGTGCTTTTCCAGCTCATCCAGTTCTGCTCCAAAATGGTTTTACTCTTTCTTAATAAAACACATGCAGCCTGGCACTAGAGCTGGATGAAACATGGGATTTCCAGTTTATGGGAAATACTGCTATTTCAAAATTTGAATATGGTCTGAATTGGGCCAAAACCAAATTTTTCAAAATTTCCTGCCTAACTGGCACTTCCCCCAAAAATTCATTTTGGAAATACCAACATAATATTGTATTTCCTAAACTAAATATGCTCCCCTGACCCCAACAGCTGCTGAATGAAACTGTCATTCTTGGGTAATTGCCGTTATTGCCCAGGTAAGTGGCAGGAAACCTTTCTGCTGGAATCCTGCCTTTGATTTGCCAAAAGTTCGCTGGACCCGAGATGTTTCCATGAAAACTGTTGGGTGTTCTACAAATCGGTATTTTCCAATAGAATATGTTTTATTGGAAAACTTCTGACCAGCTCTTCCTGGCACCTTTGGATCTCTGATATGCTCCAGAATCTTTTTCCCTGGCTGTCAAGTTCCTGACTTGCCTTGTCATCATTCTCAGAAGTTTTGAAGGCAGTGGGAGCTACTGGGCGCTCAGCATTTTGGCAATCGGGCCACTTACTTACGTGTCAAACTTCAGGCACCCATTTTCTAAAAACTTGGCATTAGAGCATATTGATGAAGTATTGCACATTTAATAACTTTCCTTATATTTTATAGTGTGATTGGCATCCTTTTGGTTGTGTTGTCAATTGTCATTATATACAGCTTTCCTCACAACTTCTTTCCAGAACTTATCATTCTTCGTAAAGCCAATCTGCAGCCTTGTGAAATCTCTTAGGCTTTTTCATTTGCTTTGATAACTTATTAAACCAAAGATATGCTTGGCTAAGCCTAATTCTAATGTGTAGCTAAGTGTTCAGCCAAATACTGAACATTTAAAGTTGATATTGCTTAACATTCTGCGTCAAGGTATGCAACCACTACTATGACCAATATATGCTATTAACATTCTTTCAGCCAGCATTCACTCTTCATTTCAACCCCAGCCCTTCAAATCATTACGGTTAATTTTGATGCCAGCCATAGCTAGACTCGTTGCTAATTCTAAGCACAGCAGGGTTAATCAGAGAGCTGTCTACTCTTTTTTTTTTTTTTTTGCACAGTCAACATTTGCTGTGGAACTGGAATGAACAAGTTTAAACCAACTTGTAGCTGTTCCACTTGTGAGTTTTCTATTTTTAAATAAGCAGGCCCCGATAAATAATCCCTGACATAAACTAACTGGTGTTGAACTTGCTAAGGAGGCTAGCAGTGTATTTATAATAGAGTCATTAATAAAACCTGATGAAATGGTGATTTTATTTTAGATATGCATACTGCATATACAGATATTTGACCTCACAGCAGTTGTTCCATTTTACAACAGTTTTGGAATGTACTTAGAAATGGAACATTTATTTTTTTAACTGAATTATTTTTTCTTTTACAATATCTTACCAGACTACCATGCTATGTAAATTTGCCAAACAATACTAATGCTAAATATTTCGCTCTGAGATGTTTTTAATCATTTTGATGTAGAAAAATTCTAAAGGTATAAATTATGCTTTTGCTTTAGCTATCTCTCCCAGGAGAGGGGGAGTTTGACATCTGATTTCAGTTAGAATTTTGTTTCTGAGAGCACACTCTTTCTTTAAGACTTCTTTTTTTTTTTTTTTTGGTTCAGAATTTTTAGGCACAGAACCAATGATGGATCCCAGCTGTTGTCCTGGGCTAATTAAGTAAGCAACAATTCAATACTGCAGTACTGAATCCTACAGTCAACATAAAAAATATCTAAGTGCAATACCTATATAAGTGGATTTAAAAAGTGGTGTTGAATAACACTGGAGGTTCTGCTTATGATTAACTCCATATCCGTTGTAGTCAAAAATCTATCATGAGATCATATACATACAGCTGCACTGTAGTAATATATTTCAGGAAATATCTTCAATTTTAAGAAGCTGTTTACAGCATCTTATAGTGCACATTTTGAAAGGGACACAGTTAAGGCCAGTAAACCAGTTTTGTTTGTTTGCAGAGGAGCAGATACATGTGATGCCATCCATTCGCCCTTCTTGTTCCGTTTTTTTGTGAGCAAGTAAAATAATAAAAATTATTGTAGTCCTGTTCTTGGAACATCAGTATGTCTTATTCCAGGGTGAGGCCAAACCAAAGAGGGGCTATGTCACCACTTTCCCCGTAATCTTGGGTGTTTCACAATGCTATGCTGTTGTAGCTCCCAACCTAGGCTGCTCACAAACAGCCAAACAGCAGGCAGGTCACACACCCTGAGTGTCTGTGTATAGCTGCAGCCCTGGTCCATCAGCTCTGACCCCCAGCAGCCTTCCAGCAACACACTAGCCACCCTCTGGCTTCCACCAGCCTTGGTTACTATGTTCAGGGTGCCCTAACACATTCTCAGTCTTGAATTTTCCCAAAACATGTGTTCTGCACTTACCAGCCCTCTCTTGGACAGTTCAGATATTAAGGTTTGTTGCTCATGTACAGAGTCAATATTCAACAGTTTGCTCCTTTATATGGAGTTACCAAAAAATTCAGTTTAAATGCAGCACTGGGTTGGTTTAGATTAAAAAATAAAACAAGTTTATTATCAAGAGAAGATAGGATTTTAAGTGAATTCAAGTATAGGAGATAAAGTTAGAAATGGTTACAAGCAAATAAAAGTGGAAACACATCTAAAAGTCTAAAACTTAATTTAGCAAGTGTTGGTTCAAGGCTGTGCTTAAGATAGCCTTTCTGACCTACAGTCTTCCAGGAAGATGATGACTGACTTTCTTTCATCAGGATCACTCCCAGAGTCCCAAAGGTGCTGGTGCCTTTGTCTTGTTAGGTGAAAGAGAGAGATAGCATGGAGTTTTCTGCCCCTTTGATTTATAGTCCAGTGAACCCTTGAAATGGATTCTTCTGAAGATTATCCCTCAAAGCAAAGTTTATTCAATCAATCAGAATAAAGTGATCACTTTCAATCAGAAATGACATGGAGTCTGGTGGTGAATGAGGCTCCATGCACTTTCTTACCACCTGTGTTTGCTGAAATGCAAATTTGCTTTGTCTCCTGCTGTCTTCTCCCCCTGCTGTCTTGAGTACCCTGTTTACTACTTATATTTAAATGGAGAAAAACACATTCCTTATTTAGGATAGATATGTTTAACAACCTTAACTAGGCTGGGTTGTGTGGTTTTGTATATGTGATAACATCATACAGGGGGATTTCATAACTTTACATGTAATGCTGCTACATACGTATCACCATGATGTTATTGACCAGCACATTATTAGTTTTTAAATGATACCTCATAAGGCATATTTTGTACAAAGATTATTACAGTAGTGTGTAGGGATACAGAGGTGCTTTCGGTCATACAGTATTTTCACAATATCTCCCTGAGTCCAAGTAATTTTTGGTGGAAAAACTATGTGGGATACTAAAGATGGGATTATTGTCATCGTCTTTCTGTTCTTCTGTATGTATTACCAGGGGTTCATACCTTAAACTACTCTTATTCACAGGGGATTTAGAAATGCCTGATGTTAGCAGACTCCACTGATCCACTCCTTCCAGAATGTTTTTGTGCTAGTTTACTTCATTCCATGGCATATGCCCCCACTCATAGCCCCCACATTACAATCATGCAAAACCATGTTAAGTAATAGAGTCTTGTGAGAATATAAAAAGAGAGATGGTTGTATTCATAGGAATTAGCACCGTGAAACAGAGCAAAGATCCACATACTCCATTAACCTGTTTCCAACAGTGGCCTGTACCAAATGCTTCTTTAAAAAGGTCCATCTTGGAGAATTATGGAAAAACTTGCCCATAGACAAAGATTTTTCCTTACCTCTATTAGTGGATTGCTTATGCCCTTCTAAAAACAATTTTTATCCTATCTCATATAACTGTGTATGTTTTCATTACCCATATAAATGTCTAACCTTTTGATTCCTACTAAGGTCAGGGCTCAATTATATCTTGTGGCAATGAATTGCAAAGGTCTATTATGTATTCTGTAAAGAAAATATTTCCTTTCAAGAATTTTAAATTTGTTGTCTTGTTCTTGTATTATAAAGAGGATATAAGTAGGCACAACTGATTTACCTCTTGTGTACCATTCCTTATTCTGAATACCTTTTTTTGTTTTACCTCTTGTTTATGACTTCTCTAAACAGTGGTAGTCTTTTCGATCTTTTCTCCACAAAAGTGATCTATGCCTCTAACCACCTTTGCTACTTGTCTTTGGATGCCTTCTCCCGCACCCTTTTACATTTTTTAAAATGAGAGGGTGAGCGGAACTGAACAAATTATTCCAAATTAGGATGTACTGCTGGTTTATATAAAGGCAATATAATATCCTCTTTATTATGTTCTATCACATCCTTGTGCATGCTAACATTACTTTCTTTTTTGACTTCCTGTGTGCACTTATCAAAGATTTTCATTGAGCTGTCCTCACAAGTGCCCAGGCTTTTTCTGAAGTGGTTACAGTTAATTTAGAACACTGTATAGTACAGATGATGATTGTTATTATTATTTAGTACAGATTATTCTTTCCAATCTGCATTATCTCGCATTTGTCAGCAATGAATTATATATGTCAGTATGCTGCTCATCCACATACCATGTAGCTTCTCCAGGCCACTGGGAAGATCTGCATAGTCTTCTGTATTCTTAACAAACATAAAAAATGTTGAACTCCAATGATCCCTAACCAGCAGAAGGCAAAGGAGTCTTGTGGCTGCTTTAAGTTGTACCAAGGGCCCTAGAAACCCCAAGAATCAAGGGAGTGTAAAGATAACATAGCCACATTTGATGAATCCCTTGGGTTGTAGGCATATTTGCAGTATTTTGGGGTGCACATTGTTGGGATTCCCTCCAAGACCTTTTCCACTAGGCTTATCCAGAATACCTTGTTGAGTTCTGGGAGAACACTTCATCAGTCCTCTGTGATCCAAAGCACTCAGTTTGACTCCCCATTTTGTCACTCAGGTTCCTTTATTTGGCATACAGCAACGTTATGCTGAGTTGATCAGACTCAAATGCAGGGGGATGGATGTAGGGTACATCACAGCTCCAAAGTTACACAGAAACCCTCTCTTTTTACATACATTTACACATCTCATGGCATTTACTGTACATTACATCACACATTTTTGGATTGGATTGGTTTCTTTGTAATAAAATATCTAAAGGTTTATTAACAAGGAAAAAAAATGAGAGTTATTTACAGGTTAAAGTAAGCAAACGCATACACACAGATCTAAATCCCAAGAGTGACAGAGTTGTAGTAATCTGTCAATTCAAAATGGCTTTCCAGGCAGATGCAGGGGTAACCTTTATTTTGAGTCTGATCAGCTCAGTGTAGCATTACAGTATGCCAAATAAAGTTTACCTGAGTGACAAAATCCATTCACTGAAATTAATGTTTGCATATTATCACAGTTGTTTATTGTGTTTCTTAGGCTTCTGGGCTCGTGAAATAGGCACAATGATTGGACTGCACCATCCCCTCATACCTGTTCACCATCAATATGTTGTCACGTCAACTATCCCTGAAGTGAAAGCCCTGAAAACGGAATTGCCTGTGCTTCGTGACTTAGAAGGATCATATTATCTAAGACAGGAAAGGGATGGGCTTTTATTTGGTCCATATGAAAGTCAGGAGAAAATGAAACTACAGGAGTCATGGGTAACAAATGGAGTCCCACCAGGTAATTAAAAAAAAAGTACATATATCTTCAAAGCTTGATAAACTATAGAAAATAGTTGAACAATATAAAGCACAATAGCATATTTCCCTTTATAACACTGACTTGTGTGATGAGAAGTGGAAGGTATTGAAAATTTAGTTGCAACATATGCTTTTTCTGCGTATCTTTCAAAATATGACTACAGCCTCTGAGACTGAACAGAAATAACAAGCTGAACACGAAGGCAGACTATTGTATATATGAATGAAATAGAGCCATAAAAACAAATGGCTTTGACCAGCATTAGAGAAGTCTCCTGTGCCTGTCTATCTCCTTTCTGCTTCAGTGCTGAGACTTTGTGTTGTTAATGATAATAATCAAACCTATCTCTTACATAGTGTTTCTCATCAGTAGATCTCAAAATGCTTTACCATTACGGGTAATATCATTAACCCAATTTTACAGATGGGGAAACTGAGGCACAGATCAATAAATGACTTGCTGAAGGTCATCCAAAAGGTCAGTGACAGAGCCAAGAATAGAGTCCAAGGCCAAGTCTACACTACAGACCTATATTGGTATATCTGCATTGCTCAGGGGTGTGAAAAATCCACTCCCCTGATAGACATAGTTATCTCGACCTAAGCCCCGGGGCAGACAGAGCTATGTCGACAGGAGAAGCTCTTGCGGAGGTGGATTAACTATGCCAACAGGAGAAGCTGTCCTGTCAGCATAGTAGTGTCTTCAGTGCAGCTGTGCCACTATAGCGCTGTACGTGAAGACAAGCCCCAAGTCTCCTGAGTCCTAGTCCAGTGCCTGAGCTGCTAGGCTCCACTGCTTCCCCTTAGATCAAGAGAAATAAAATGAAAGCTGACTTTTAAATCCAGTTGCCCTCAGTTTGTGCTCTTCTTACAGGGAAGTGGGGTTTTGTGATGTAAAGATAGAAAAGGTGTGGATATACAGACTGATGAATTACATACTGCTATTGCTTATATATATATATATATATATATTGTATGCATATATTTAAAACAAATATTTACAGTTTATTACAAGTATATAATATGAATCAAATATTTGTGCAGGTTTTGGAAAGGAACTTTTTGAGTCTGATTTAGACAGAATAATGGATCATATCGAGGCTGCAATGGCAATGGTCCCAGTCCTGAAACAAGCAGACATCATTAACACAGTTGCTGGTCCTATCACATATTCTCCAGACATTCTTCCTATGGTGGGACCACATCAGGGTGTCAGAAATTACTGGGTAGCAATTGGCTTTGGGTGAGTAAATTCATCACACCATTAACTTTTGTCCATCATGTATTAAAGTAAAGCTAATTAAAATTGCATTCAACTTCAGCATCACTGACCTTGTTTTTTTTAAATATACTGTACACTACCCTGTGCCTGCAAGTGGCCTCAACCATCTGATCATGTGCATCTCCTTATATTTGGCCATATATTTGTCACCACTCCCACCCATCCTGTGGCTCTTTCTCACCAGCTCTTTTTCTGTTCTTGCTCCTTTTCTTCTGCAGCATGGAACAATTAACCTCAAGGCCAATGTCATTGTTGCAGGAAATGAGTAGTATTTAAAATATTGTGTGCACCAAGATAGACTCTTGTCAGCACTCTTTCTTAGAGTACATCTTTCAGTTTATTTGTGCAAATAACTTTGGGCCATATTGGGTATGTCTACACACAATTAAACACCCACGGCTGACCTGGGTCAACTGATTTGGCCTCCTGGGGCTTGGGCTGCGGGGCTGTAAAATTGTTGTGTAGACATTCAGGCTTGGGCTGGAGCCTGAGCTCTGGGACTCCATGAGGGGGGAGTGTCCCAGAGCCAGCTCCAGCCCGAGCCAAAACATCTACACAGCAATTTTTAGCCCTGCATCCCAAGCCCCGTAAGCCCAAATCAGCTGACCCAAGCCAGCTGCAGCCATGCCACAGCTCTTTTATTCCAGTGTAGAAGTACCCATTGTCTTCTCCATGGGCTATTTTGCAGCTGCAAAGGATTGTGCAATTCCAGTTGTGGCAAGGATGAGTGGAACAAAGGAAGCTTAACATCTGAGGTGCTGAATGGAATGTTATATGTTTCGTGGAGAGGGTTGAAGAAGTACTAAGCAGAGGGTACTAAAAGGGTAATGGGAGTATTGGCTGTTGTAGAAGGGGTGTGCCAGATGAGAGTACTGGGGGTGCCAGATGTCGAGAAGATGGATACTGTAGGTGATTGTTGTTGGATGTTAGAGGTAGGTGGTGTATACTGGGAGAAGGTGCTGTTTGAGGACATCTGGGTGGTGCTGCTCATTCTTTCTCATTGTGATATTCTTACATTAACATTTTCATTAATCATGGTATACAATTTATTCACCCTAATTTTTTTGCCACATTCAGTTACCTCAGCTGATCATTGCTCCAAGAGGAATGGATAATTGCCTAATCATCAGATCAGAATCTATTAAGGCCTTATCCACTTTTTCTTCACTTTACAAACCCTCATATATAAAACTATATAAGAGATTAAGATGCTTTCCCAGGCTCCCAAAATAAAATAGATTGATCATTTTGAATTGAATGATTGATTAAGTACACTTGCTGTTTGAATTTAAGAGGTTTTAAAATTTTCACCTTTTAACTACACACTTAATATTCTTATCTAAAGCACTGGGTTCCAGAAAAGACTGCTTTGTTACATTAATTGCACTTCCTGTGGGCCCTTTTCTCCTCCCATTGAAGTGATTTCAGTGGGAATAGGATTAAGGTCTATATTGGACTGACTGGAGACAGCAGAGAGGGTTTTATTCCTATTATAAACTTAATTTAAAAAAAAAGTATACATTTGTTTAGCTTCTGAATGTTATGACCCAAGGTTTAATGAGAAAATTGATGAGACAGGCGTATCTGTATTTCAGGGGTCATTGACACTCCACCGTCCCCTAGCAGAACGCTATAGAAGCAGATGTTTCCATGTATGTTGTAATTTTGTGTGTACATTGGTAGTCTTTATCTCAGAGTTCCCGGTCAGAACATTGTGATTGAAGTCTTAGTGAGTGTGTGTGGTTTTTATGTAATCATTTATTATTTGTTTGAGGCCAACAGCTTGCTGCGCACTTTAATGTGTAGATAGGTTAATAATTATTATGGGTGGGACTGCTATCGCTACATATTATTAAATTGCCAGATACTTCCCATTATAAGACCTAGTTTTCAGTTGTTTATAACTTTGCCAAACTTTAACCAGGTAGCCTTGAAATTTTCTGTGATGAGTGGCTGCCTTAGGCTGAATAAGTTTCACCTAAAACATTTCAACTGTTTCTGAGAACAAGGCTCAGGAAAAATATATTGGTTGGCCCATGTTAAAAAACTTCTGGTGCTCTTTTGTTTGAAAAGATCTAAAGCCTCCATGCTTTGGAATAGGGACTTGAAATTTGGCAGAGGGTGGCTTTTGTGTCAGGGATGTGCCTTTTGTCATCTCTGTGAAAATCCATCCAAACTTATCCAAGTTATTAGCCTGAGAAAAATCACTGATCGCATATGCTTAGTAGAGAATTGTGGGACATTCATTACAGAAATCTCTGAAGATTCCATCCATATAGACATGCTCCAGCCTTAGGCTGAGGAGGAATCTCTTTGCAATTGCAGTTTTGGGATGCTGTGGGCAGGATTCAGTCCAGGCGCTGGAAATGAGAGCAGGGAGCTTGTCTCTCCTGTGTTTTCAACTGTTATCCAGGCAGAGTGATGAGGAAGCTGCCTGATTCAAGTTCAAAGGTGACAAGAGCTGGATGGGGGAGTGGATGGGACAAGAGTCTGTGGAGGAGAAGTTAGGGGTATGTGGACTGAGACTGGAGGCTGGGAGGGAAGAGGGAAATTGGAACTGGGAGTTGAGGGAAGAAATGGGACAAGGTGGGCAAAGAGCCTGGGACTGGGAGCCAGCGGACAGAGGAGCCTGGAGCTGGTTGGGTAAGCAGACTAAGACTGGAAACCAGTGGGGTGGGGGAAGGGGAAGGGGAAGGGAGAGGAGACATCTCTGACAAGGAGCAGAGATTTGTGGGGAGAACTGACACTGGGTGTGCAAAAAGACTGGGACAAGGGGACAGGGTGAGGGTTTTTCTTTGTCTCTGGGGCGGGCAATAAAACTACCAGAAAAGAACTGCTTCCTGTAACCTCAAAGTTACATCTATTAGAGGCAGCTAACTTGGTTGCTGAAAATGGAAATAACAGTGGCTTTGAGTAATTCCTAGACAAAACATTATCGAACAGTGCAGAGAATTTGTAATACTTGATGCCTTTGTTGAAAAATTATTTCAAATAACTCAATATTGGAGGATTTGTTTCTGTTTTAAAGATATGGCATTATCCATGCTGGAGGTGTCGGAAAGTATCTCAGTGATTGGATCCTAGGTGGGGAGCCTCCTTTTGACCTGATAGAATTAGATCCCAATCGCTATGGAAAATGGTCCACCACCCAATATACAGCAACAAAAGCAAGAGAGTCTTATGGATTTAACAACATTGGTAAGAAGATAATTTATAAAGCATTTTTTATATCCTGAAATATAGGACTTTGCACTTGTGTAAAACATCTCCTTTCTTTTGTTGTGGATTAATAGAAAGATGAAGCTTGACTCCCCACTGCCTTGCAACTGGTGTAGTCACTTAGGTCTAGATGCACAAAAAGAATTAAGTGCCTGAGTCCCTACTGATGCCCAAAACTGTAGCCAAACCCGGTAGGTGCCTAAATTTTCAGGGTAAAAGTTCCCTGGGTGCCTAAGTGTCTGCCTCTGAGCATGCTCACTGCTGCCTCACTCTAGGCGTCTCTCCTGCCTGTGCCCCAGAATGAGTCACAAACCAGGGGAAGATAGGCATTTGGCTGCCTAAGTCACATCTGGGGCCCAATCCAGTAGGAGCCCTGTGAGCACATCTACTGGATTGGGTCCCTCAGGCAAGTTCACAAAACAGTTGGGGTGGGAGGTCTTCCCTCATAACTTTTAGCCCAGTGGTTAGAGTACTCACCTGGGATGTGGGAGTCCTGGGAGCAGAAGGACTGGACCCTTGGTTTCCCACGTGAGCATACGAACCACCAGGCTATAGAATCATTCTCATGCTTATGCACACTCGCTCACTCTCTCTCTCTGGCCCAAATGACTCTTCAAGCATTTAGCCAGAGTGCAACAGCTTCAACAGCAGACACTGAATATCCCAGGCCCCAAGGGCTAGAGCATTCACTTGAGAGGTGGCAGATCCCTGTTCGATCCCTTCTCCCCTCATGTGGAGAGGGGCCTTGGGGGTCTCCCACATCCCAGGTGAGTACACTAAGCACTAGGCTAAAAGTTATAAAGGAGGTTCTTCTCCACAACCCCAGCTTCTTGCTAAAACAGAGTAGGCACCTAACTCCAGGCGAGGGTTCACAGCTGAGAACTAGCAGAGATAGGCACCTATCTCTGTGAGATGAGTGGGGCTTAGCACACACCCCTCTGGTCAGCAGCTCCCTGCCCAGCATGCTGACTTTTGTGAATTGCACTCTAAGGATATGTCTACACTGCAGTTAGTCACCCATGGCTGGCCTGTGCCAGCTGACTCAGGCTCACGGGCACAGGCTAAGGGGCTGTTTAATTGAGGTATAGATGTTCAGGCTCGGGCTGCAGCCTGAGCTCTGGGACCCTCCCATCTTACAGGCCATATAGCCTAGGCTCCAGCCCGAGCCAGAACGTCTACATCACAATGAAACAGCCCCTTAGCCTACGCCCTGTGAGCCCAAGTCAGCTGGCACAGGACAGCTGTGGGTTTTTAATTGCAGTGTAGACATACCCTAAGATGTCTCTCTCTCCCCATTCATTGTATAGGGAGGCTAGGCACCTAACTCAGGTGCCTAAAAGTTAGGCACTGTGACATTCAGCATCGCAACACCTAACTCCCTTTGTTCATCCAGATTTCGCAGTTGTGCAAAGTGAATGGAAAATGAATAGAAAACATTACCCTTCTGATTTGGTAGCATGATACCAAATACCTCTAGAACAGAGGTTCTCAAATTGTGATCTGCGGACCACCAGAGGTCTGCGAGCTCCATTCAGGTGGACTACAGATAGTTCTCTCTAAGGTGTGCGGCTGTGCGGCCGCACACAAGAGAATTAAGGGCCACCCACCTAATTAGTGGAGCCGCGCAGGCATGGCTCCACTAATTAGGTGCCTGAACCCTGGAAAAGATGCACATGTAAGGTGAGGTGGTGGCCTTGGGGGGAATAGGGGGTAGGTGGGAGGGGGTAGTGGTTTGAGAAGGGGGGGTGGGGGGAATTTGGGACGTGCAGGGCTGCGGCGGCCAGAGAAAGAGGCGACTTTCCCCAGCTCCAGGGCTGCGGGTGCCGGGGAGAGACAGCCCTCCTTCCCAGCCCCAGCTCGGGGGCTGCCGCGGCAGGGGAGAGAGGGAGAGACCCCCCCCTTCCCAGCCCCAGCTTGAAGGCTGCTGTGGCGGGGAGAGAGGGCATATCTAGCACATTAGAAAGGTAAGATTACTGATATTAAAATATGAGTCGTGTGCTTTTATTTGTCGAACAAAAAATGTTAATTATTATTAAGATTTTTTTTATGTAGTGCTTTTATCCAAAGCGCTTTACAATAGTTAACTAATAGTCCAAACAGCATTTGGAAAGGTCATTAAGTGGTCTGCCGAGAGCCTCAGCAGTTTTCAAGTGGTCCGCGGAAAAAAAAGTCTGAGAACTATATTAGAAATATTTATTTAGGTATGCAGTTGCTGACTTTTTTTTTTAACATGTTTTGCTTTCTTGGTGTATGATATTTAGTATGCCTCTTTTCTTTTTACCATTCTAGTTGGTTATCCTAAAGAAGAAAGGTTTGCTGGGAGACCTACAGAGAGAGTCAGTGGGCTTTATGAAGTGCTTAAATCTAAATGCTCAATGGGTTTCCATGCAGGATGGGAGCAACCTCATTGGTTCTACAAGCCTGGAGATGAGATTGGATACAAGTAAATGAACAATTACCACTTTTGTATTGGTCTATTGTCCTGAAGGCAAGAGTTGATTGAATTAGGATTGATGGGAATCATATACTTTTCAGGCAGTTTAGCTAAAGAAGGTCTCAGAAGCATTATTTATAAATAAGTGTTATTTTTTTGTTGTTCTGATTTTGTTATCTATATTTTAAAATCTATTTCATTCTAAAGATACATAAATTCTAAAGCACACACATAGAATTACACTGTAACTTTACTAACAGCTCTGGGTAAGGGGCAGCATGTAGCTGCACTGGCCAGGAGCAGACTAGAGAACAAACTGTAACTATAAAGTCACATTTCCTCCCTTACTCCCCACTTGCTCTGCAGGGAGTAAAATATTTCACCTCTTTTCATGGAACTAGCTTGCAACCAGTGAGTAAAGGTGGCAGGGCCCAGGATCCTCCCCACCCCCTGCCTGCCTGCCTCCAGTGGGAGGTTTTTTTTTTTGTTTGTTTTTGTTTTTTTAAATGGAGATATCCCATCTCCTAGAACTGGAAGGGACCTTGAAAGGTCATTGAGTCTAGCCCCCTGCCTTCACTGATTTTGCCCCAGATCCCTAAGTGGCCCCCTCAAGGATTGAACTCACAACCCTGGGTTTAGCAGGCCAATGCTCAAACCACTGAGCTATCCCTTCCCTTGTATCAGGCAAGAAGCCCTGTTTTCCCATCCTCAGCTGTAGTCACAATTTGAGCAAGGCTCAGAAGGGGAGTAAGGGGATCCCTACTCTTCCCTGTGCAGCCAGGTGAAGCCTTCAGCAATCTAACCCATAATAAAGGACTCAGCAAAGTCAGCAGTAAATTTGCCCAGGGTTAATTAATGAAGAACTAGAAATTTTTTCTTACACTTTAACTATTCAAACTGTTACATAGTTTATTGTTGCCAATTTTGTTTTTGACTCTCATGTTAAATGAATTAATATTTAACCCATTGTTACACTGAGGAAAATAAAGGATAAACTACCTAAAATAACAGGGGTAGCCGTGTTAGTCTGGATCTGTAAAAAGTGACAAAAAGTCCTGTGGTACCTTATAGAAAGCTTATGTTCCAATACTTCTGTTAGTCTATAAGGTGCCACAGAACTCTTTGTCACTTTTTACCTAAAATAAAAGAGGCTAGGTTCTAATGCTTTTGAATGACTTGCAAAACAAAGAATTTCGGGAATATATTTTGCTGAATAGATCACAAAATGGCTAGACTGTAAATAACCAGATGTGTATTCTGTGTTTTATGTGCGTAAATACTCTGTTTCAGACCCAGTTTTCGACACACAAACTGGTTTGAACCTGTGGGTCGTGAATATAAGCAGGTTATGGAAAAAGTTGGTGTGATTGACCTGACACCATTTGGCAAGTTTATTGTCAAAGGGAATGATTCAGTTAAACTGTTGGATCACCTGTTTGCAAATGTCATTCCAAAGGTAAACAAGACTGTGATAATGTTATTAACTTAGGGTCAGGCACCCTGGAAGAGTTTCAGAAATGGAGAAAGGGAAATAGAGGCATAATAATGTGACCATCTCTACATTTCATCTCAGAAAGTTAAAAAAAAAACACTAAAGAGGAATCCTCTGGAAATACTTTTCTGTCAAACGAGACCTTTTGCTAGATCAAGACTATACACAGCAGAGATTATATTGGATTAGCTCAGAGTAGTAAACACCTCTTAGACACCTTTGGCAGGCTCATGGCGCACACATCTTTTTGGTACCAAATCCTGCATGCCTTATTCACGTGACTCAATGGGAACAATTGTGTGAATAAGGCAAGCACAATATTTGGCTTTGATAAACAGCAAACTTAAGAAAAAAAATTGACTGAATTTGCATTGGAAATCTATTCTTCTATCAATTTTGGATTGAGAAAGTCTTCTGTAACATACACATACAAATATTTATAAAGATCTTGACTAAACCTTTATTTCAAGCATCTCATTTTTAATTTCTTTCATATGAAAAATGTGAAATTTCCATTATAAACCATAATCCTGAGCAATAGGACATTAATCTTCTACTAATGAGGTTAAAAACAGAAGAAAGAGAGAGAGAGAGTCATACTTTCTAATATAAGAGATCTGGTTAAAGATTTTTGTACACTTATGTACACAAGCATTTTATTTTCACATTTTGCACTAAGGACCTGCAAGAGCTCAAAGAATTTATTTTGCAAATGAAATGATTATATGTTCTGCTATGTAGGTGGGTGCTACAAATATAAGTCACATGTTAACACCGAGAGGCCATGTCTATGCTGAGCTAACCGTCTCTCACCTGTCTCCAGGGGAGTTTTTGCTGGTGACTGGTTCTGGGTCAGAGCTCCATGATCTGAGGTAAGTGTGTATATAGATAGATACAGTACACAGATAGATACAGATAGATACATCTGTGAGTGATGCCTTATGATGTGAATTGTTCCATTGGAATCAATGGGAATACTTGCAATTTACGAACTAAACTTGAATAAGGGTGGCAAAACCGGCTCAATGTATTTATTTGTAAAGAACTTCAACAGCCTTGTTTGGTCCTCCAACTATGCCTTGGGATTTCTTAAGAAAACGTATCCAACTATATACTATAAGATTTTGAATACTGCCCTCTTTATTTATTTTGTGAACTTTTTGAGAGACTTTGTTGTTAAGAGTTAAAACTGAACTTTTCACTAACAATTTAAATAATCTGAGGAATCTACATTGTATGATTATGTCAGGAATTTGTATCTGTTTTAAGAGATTTCTTATGCTCACTGTGTTTACTACTTGCTTTTCTTTGTTGCCTTTGTGGTTACACACATTCTGGATCTAAAGGCATATCCATTTTAAGTCCTATGATGCTTTCGACCCTCTATTCTGGGACCACTGTTTCCCCTTTTAAAACCTCTCCTTCTCTAGCTCTGTACTAAACTGCCTCAATTATTGCACTTATCCTACATCTAAGAAAACTTATTTTACACCAATTATTAACCTGCCTTTGTGATGAAGTATACACTGCAATTGGGTCTCAAGAGGGTTCAGGGGTCCTGGAAAGAATCATACTCATAAAATCCCTCCCTTTCCCGTGCTTTTCTGCAGACTCGGGGATCAGGGAGGAAAGGGTAGAGGGCCTGCCAGACCCAGCTGCTTCATATACCAAGGAAGAAATGGAAGAAGCGGGAAGTAGACTGGGGAAGAGACTGCCTTGAAAACAGGAGAATGTGGGTTGTGCTGTTCAAAGCAAATAGGCTTTCTGGTTATTTTGGGACTATTTGTGCCCCAGAAGGGAAGAACTGGGTCTGGAAGAGAGAATCTGGTGAAATGTGGTACAAGAAGTAGGATTCAGAATCCCCTTTTAGTTGTTGCTGCTCAGGAGTAATAGCAGCACTTGCAAGCCTTACTGCTCCAGCTATTATCATTGCAGTGGAAGCAACAGGAGCAAGAGCAGAAGGCTCTTGTCTGCAAAGCAACAGCAGCAGCAGAAGCAGTTTCAGAAGCTCCTCATTTGCACGAACACTTTATTCTTTTTAAGGCTTCCACGGGCTGTGATGGTGGAGTGGCTGAGCACTAGGCCCTCTTTCACACTGCCCTGACTATCCTCAGGCTCAGTCAGGTTGGTGTGGAGCTCCCCTCCCTGGGAATAGGCCTTAGGATTTGGCCCATCATAATTAGTAATAAATAAATATTAGTAATTGCCAGATTAATGGGTTAAAGCAGATAGTTTGGTCAATATGTCTGGCGGCTGCCTCATACCCATGACTTCCATAGTGTTTGTCTTTTCAAGTGCTGCTGAATACTTATATGGTAATCTATTTGGGCTCTTCATTTGTGTGTGTGAACATCGCCTAGCACAGTAGAGCTCTGATCTTTGGTTGGGGCCTCAAGGCACTACCACAAGATACACAAGTTTTAATTATCATCATCGTACAGAACACTTACTTTGAATGTTACAATAAATCTATGGACTATTGCCCCAGGAACAAATGCTAAAATAATTACCTTGAATGAGAATGTTAATAAAACTCTTGTCCTTCACATGCAGATGGATAGAAGAGGAGGCACTGAAGGGTGGATACAATGTTGAGATTAAAAACATTACAGATGAGATGGGAGTACTTGGCATAGCAGGTCCATTTGCACGAAAGGTTCTCCAGAAACTGACCATTGAGGATCTTAGTGATTCTGCATTTAAATTTCTTCAGTCCAGATATATTAAACTTTCTGATATTGCTGCTACTGCTATTAGGATATCCTATTCAGGTAAGAGGTAGGGAAAACAGACTATCAAAATAATTGGGCAGCCAGGAAAATAACTGGTATGACTAAAATTATGTTGAGAAATGAAACTGATTATGTGTTTGAAAGCACTAGATTAATCAAATTATAAATAGACATAAATGAGAGAGAAACGGTACATTGATTGTCAAACATTTTCTGGTCAGGAACTAAGAAGGATTTCCAAGATCTTTCAAACAAAAAAATACCCCAAAGTGTATATATATATTTTTTACAGAAGTAAAGGCCAGTTTCGAAAACAGTGTGATCTTTGGTGGGAAACCAGTGTTAAGGAATGATTTTGAATTACTACTAAATTAGTATCTGTAAAGTGCCTTGAGAACAGAAAGCATAAGTGCTACATTTTTATTATTTCCCCTTTTTTCTGTGCCAGTCACTTTTTATTTTCATTTGTCTCTATGTCCATCTCTACCATACTAGGCCAAATTCAGAGCTCAGTCTGAGGCAGTCCACGTTGGTGTAACTGACATCTTCCAGTTTATGTATTACACCAGTGTAGACTTAGACTTGAGTGATTTACCAATTGATAATTTACATGTCCTTTAAACATCATCTCTGACTTTGGCCTTCTTTCCTGTCCTCTTCTTACTGAATCGTTTATTTCCCAGGTTTGGGTCATCAGTTTAAATTAGAGTAATAGTGCCATTGTTTATGTACTGAGGTACAATTCTTTCAGGAGCTCCTGTGGGGAAGGGAAATTTCTGCACTCTCTTACTAATGAGTTCTGTGTAATAGGGACATTTAGCTCTAATTTTCATAGCACTTATTTCTGGAGTAATAATGCTAGCACTAAATATATTGGGATTATTTAATTCTAGATTTGATTAGTCTGTTAACCTTGGTTTTATAACAGGTGAACTGGGTTGGGAACTCTACCATAGAAAAGAAGATTCTGCAGCTCTGTACAATGTCATCATGGAAGCAGGCCAGGAAGAAGGAATTGATGACTTTGGAACTTATGCTCTGAATGCCTTAAGGCTGGAAAAAGCTTTCCGGGCCTGGGGAGCAGAGGTTTGAAAACAGTTATTTTTACCATTCCATTTTTTTTTATACATGTTTTAGTCGCAGCTAGATAGAAAGAATTACATTTTCTTCTGGGTTTCTCAATCTGCAATAGAGAGAAATTAGATGGATTTTCTTTCAGTCAGGGAAAGCTACTATTATGATGAACTGTGTCTTTCCCAGGTAAAAATAACTATTATACTCATTACATTTTTGGCAGAGAAACATCTATTTTGGATAAAAACAACGAGGAGTCCGGTGGCACCTTAAAGACTAACAGATTTATTTGGGCATAAGCTTTCGTGGGTAAAGAACCCACATCTGAAGAAGTGGGTTCTTTACCCATGAAAGTTTATGCCCAAATAAAACTGTTAATCTTTAAGGTGCCACCAGACTCCTCGTTTTTTTTGTGGATACAGACTAACATGGCTACCCCCTGATACTTGACATCTATTTTGGATGCACCTTATTTGTTCATGGTTGTGTTGATTTCATTTTATTTTAACAAGATGTCTCATTTCTTATTGAGTTGTAGTTTTATTTTGTATGTTAAAAGATGCTACATTTTGTATTATGGATAGCATTAGGTACTCTGCTTAAAATTACACACATGCAGCTCTCAGTGAATTGCACTTGGCTAACAGAAGAATTTGACCCACTGTACATAAAAAATAAAAAGGATTAAATGGAAAACTAGAAACAAAAGAAGTGAAAACAATGGGAGAACCTGTGGGGCCATCACTTATGGATTAAATATTTATTTTTCTAACAGATGAACTGTGACACTAATCCTCTGGAAGCTGGACTGGACTATTTTATCAAGTTAAACAAGGTATGTCTGTCTTATTTTAAAAGTTATGTTATCTGGAAGGTTCTTTCCATAAATGTTTTAAAAGAAAAAACAATTTTCTATGCATTGCAAATACAGATATTTGTAAATGAGTGAAGCAAAAGTACAGTAACTCCTCACTTAAAGTTGTCCCGGTTAATGCTGTTTCGTTGCTGATCAGTTAGGGAACACGCTCGTTTAAAGTTGTATAATGCTCCCTTCTAACGTCGCAGCCGCCTGCTTTGTCCACTGCTTGCAGGAAGAGCAGCCCATTGCAGCTAGCTGGTGGGGGCTTGGAACCAGGGTGGACCAGCAGCCCCCCATCAGCTCCCCCCTCCCCTAAGTTCCCTGTGCAGCAGCTGCCCAGCAGGCTATTAATTGCCGGCAGTTCAGCTGTCCCTTCCCCCACTGTCATGTGCTGCTCCTGCCCTTGGAGCTGCTCCCCGAGACTCCTGCTTGCTGTGCGGGAAGAAGAGGGGGGCTGTCAGGGTGTCCCCCTCCCCCCTGCTCCTGCACCCTGCTTACCCCATCTTCCATGGAGCAGGGGGGACACACGGCAGGGCTCAGGATGGAGGGAGCTTGCCGGCAGCAGCTGCGGTCTCAGCAAGCTGAACTAATTAACAAGGCAGTGTACTTAAGAGTAGGGTCAGCTTACTTAAAGGGGAAATGCGCATCTCTCTCTCTCACACACGGTGTGTGTCTCTGTCTGCGATGCTGTCTCCCCTCCCTCCATTCCTGCTGCCTTGTAGAGTGTGAGAGTTAACCCTTGAGGGCTCAGCCAATTGCTAGTTCATCATTTAGCAGTAAGGCATTCCCTAGGAAATATCCCACCCTCTGACTCCTCCACCTCAACCAAGCTTCACAATCATCATCACTGTGTACCAGTATTAAATTGTTTGTTTAAAACTTATACTGTGTGTGTGTGTATATATATATATATATATATATATATATATATATATATATATATATATATATATAATATAGTATTTTGTCTGGTGAAAAAAATTTCCCTGGAACCTAACCCCCTCATTTACATTAATTCTTATGGGGAAATTGGATTCACTTAAGTGAGGAGTTACTGTAATGCCTTTATTATGTGTAGCTTTGTTGCAAAAAAGATTTTACATTTTTCTCCATGTTTGTTTTTGCCGAAATTATATATTAGATCAGACAGTTGTAAATGTACCATCTATGTACGTACAAATACAAGTATGTACGTCTTTTTAACATATTAAAATAATAGCATTTTCAGTAGATTGGATATTTAAGGACCCTCAAGGCAAGTATTTTTAAAGCAGACTAATGTACTAATTGCACTGCTACATTTGTTTTATAGAAAATCGGAAATGTTTCAATCTGCCTTCTATTATTTTATGAGTTGTTCAATGCAGCAGTATTCTCTCTGATCTCATGCTATATTTATTCTGATATAGTAAATATCATGAGCAATAAATATTTCAAAAGAATTGCTCAATGTGAATTTGATGAATTAGACACAATAAGCTAAATCAGTGTTAGCGTAAAACTTAGTTATAAAGCCACTTAAGAGATTGCATCAGCAAAATGGATTGCTGCATAATTCGAAACGTAGGGAGTGGGACTGGGCTTAGGGCATAATATTGGTTGTATTTAAATATAAACTACAGGAATTAACACAAGTTATACTTCTCTTTACTGACATAATCGTTTTGTGATAATTTATTGGCAAATTTTATACTGCATCAAACTTTATGTTCAAAATAATAGATGTAGTTATTGCTTTTAATGGGCCTTTCAAACTATCTAACAATTAAAATAGTATAGGTTAGACTCTGCTTTGAATTATAACATGTGAGTCCATTAATTCTGATTGAGTCACCCCAGCTTTAAATTGGTGCAAATGAAATCAGAATTTGGCACAACATGCCCATTGTATCTACCCTCGTTATACAGATAATAGATCAATATTTTTCGTGTGGTTACACTTTGCAATCCGATTGAAGTCTACAGAATTTCTCCAGATGTACACTGATGCAAATGATCATCCAAGAGCCTGAAATATATATGCAAAGATGTTTAATGATTAGAGTCTATTTCTGAAGTAATAGTTAATTTTCTTTTAAGCAGTAAGACAGAATAGGCAGTGCATTAAAAGAGCACCATGGTCAAGTGTTGCTATCCAAAGGAGAGGTTCAGTGATAGCCATAAAATTATAAAGTCCAGTTTGTACAGAAAAATAAATGTGACAGAATATTGTCTTTATTTAGCAGTGCATATAGTGGGCATGACAGTGACATCTGAAGGTTCCAGTTGTATCCAGTTTTAAAGCCATTTTATGACAAAATATATCTCAAGTTTCACAGGGTGTAATATTCAAGTTCACAGATGGTAGCAAGAATAACCTAGTACTCAGTTCCAGGGTTAAAGCCCCTGCTTTACTTTCAGCTGTAGAGGCCTTGTTGGTGCCATCTCCCCTCAGTGCAAACATGACGGGTTCGTGCCAAAGCCCCCCTCGGGACGCGAGTCCTCTGATGTCGGCAGGCACGTCTGCAGTACATTGTGACAATGCATCCAATTGTATCAGGGATCTCTGACAGTCCACCAAAATTGCAACTTGGATTGTTGCAACTCTTCACAGGCATAGCCATCAGGTCGCTGTCTCACACGAAATGGACCATGTTGGTATATCAATCGCAGGACAAACAGAAGCAAGGCTGATCTATCACGGTCATCATGAGGTCGAAGATTCTTTACTTCTGTATTCTGGTGGCCCCAAGCATTTATATGGGGTAGCACTACTACTGTGAGGCGAGGCCAAGTCCTCCTTGACAACCTGGACGCCCATGTCTCCTCGTTTACTTACTGCACATCTTAAACATCGGCATGGTTACCTCACTGTCATAGTAGTCTATGTGCCAACAGAGGAATCTGTTGACTCAATTAAAGATCATTTCTATGATCAATTGAACATCTAGTATGCACAGTCCCTCCACATGATAATCTCATGATCCTGGGTGACATAAATGCAGTTACTGGCTCCTGTGAACTGGATTTGAACAGGTCATTGGACATTATGGTTCAGGCACACCCAATGATAACTCTGGCCTCTTGCTTACATTCTGTGCCTCCCAGAATCTTTCCATTCTTGGGTCATGGTTCAAGCAGCGATGCATACACCAGATGTCATGGATCTCTCATGATGGCATCACTCAGAAGGAGTTGGATCACATTATTACATGCGATAGGCATCTCTTCGCCTCCTTTAGAGTATATTGTGGTGCGGAAGCTCGGCGAACACAGATCACCATCTAGTGGTCGCCCGTATGGTGTTGATGCTCCAGCGAGCAGGTAAGCCCTCTGCGATGATGAAGAAGTTTGACATCGACACAGTCCATGTGCCAGGTTTAGCCAACAGGTTTTGTATTGACATCAGCAACAGATTCTCGGCTCTAGCTAATCTGCCAGACGATGTGGAGGTTGCCTGGTCCCTGTTCACTTCTACCCTCAACCAATCTGCTGAGCAGAGGATTGGCTATAGGCATCCAGCACGCCAACCAGGGCTATCAGAGGAGGCCTTCCAGATAATTAATTTGAAGGCCACAGCCCGCCAGCATGGTGATAAGTGCACTCGTAATCAGTTGAAGCGAAAATTTAGCACCCTGGCACTCCGAGATCAAGAGGCATATTATAACCAAGTGACGAAAGATGTCGAATTTGGCTTAGCCAGGGGCAACTTGAAGCCAGCATTCTGCGCCATTCGCAACCTCAGTGGTCAAGAGGTAGTTACTACAAACGGCATTCTGAACGACAACCAAGGCCATCCTTATAAATCGGATGATGACATTCTCTCACACTGGGTGGAACATTATCACAATGTCCTGAACCATCCTCCAGCTGCTGCTTGTTCAAAGCTGGATGATCTGGCAGTCACTGCAGTTCCAGATCCAGACATTTGTACTGATGCACCAACGTTGAAGTGTGCCATCTAAACGGAAAAACGTACACGCAGACGGTGCTGATGGCACCCTCTTAGTGCTCCTAAAATGTGCTATTGATCCTGTAGCAGAATCACTTCTGGCTATCTTTCGTCTGGTGTGGAGAACTGGAACCCTGCCAACCGCCTAGAAAGACGGTATTGTGATCTCACTCTATAAGGGCAAGGGACCGTGCTGCGAATGTAAGAGCTACAGGCCGATCACCTTGCTCTCTGTTCCAGGGAAGGTGTTTGCACATGTTTTGCTGGCACGCCTGGAGCCTTTGCTACATCGGAAGCGTCGTCCCCAACAGTTAGGCTTTACGAGGAACATGTCCACATTAGACGCCATTTTGGGCTTTCATTTGTTGTCGGAGATACAGCGCGAGTTCAGGAAGCTCCTGCACATAGCATAGGTTAATCTTAAGGCTGCATTTGATTCAGTAGACCGTGTTGCGTTATGGAAGGCCTTAAAGGGCATAGGTGTCCCTACCACTCTGCTGGACTTGATTAGAGAGCTACATAATGGAACCACTGCCCGTGTTTGTCTGGGGAGCCGGATGTCAGCGCCTTTTAAATCAATATCTGGTGTTAGGCAGGGTTGCGTTCTGACCCCTGCACTCTTTTGTCAGGCAGTGGATTTCATAATGCAGCATTCTGTCAGGTCCATGGGCATTGAGATAGGTGATCTCTCGCTCACAGATCTTGACTATGCTGATGACGTTGTTCTTTTAGTACAGAGCCCTGACAGGTTACATGAGGCACTCCAGCATATGGAGGAGCAGTCAGCTAAGATTGGTCTCCATGCTTCATGGTCAAAGACGAAACTGCAAAATCTAGGATCAGGTCCGCCTGCAACTCCAATCTCTTTGAACAACAAAACTGTTGAATCAGTTTCCAGCTTTTACTATCTGGATTCTATACTTACCAGCTCCTCCAATTCTCACACGGAGGTTCTCCGGATTGGCATCGCAGCATCTGCCATGGGCCGTTTACAACAGATATGGAATCAACATCATCTTAGTGTGACAACCAACTTCAGGGTTTATTCGAGCTGTATCCTTCCCATACTGTTGTACGGCTGCGAAACATGGACACTACACCGCGCAGACTGGACAAAACTGGAGGCTTTCCACACAAAATGTCAACGTCATATACCGGACATAAAGTGGAATGACTTCATCTGTAATGCATATGTTTTTGGTCACTCGGGTCTACAGACTACTGGAGCCATTGTCCACAGGCAGCGCCTTACACTTTTCAGACATGTTGCAAGGATGCCACAAGATGTTCCAGCGAGCACTGTTCTCCGGGTGGCTTGTAACATCCAGGATAAAATTCCACCAACCAAGGTGTGGAGGCGGCCCACAGGCAGACCCCCTATTACATGGGCTCATCAAGTCTGTTCCGATGTTGGACTCTCAGGCCATCAAACCTTTGCGTTCGTGCAGGAACAGACCAAATGGTGAACGATTGCTATGGCCAACTGTCTGACTAAGCGTTGAAGAAGAAAAGAAGGAAGCTGAAGGTTTTGACAGCTGGGTGAGGGCCATTGGATTTTTTGAGATTATACTGTATGCACGTTAGCTGAGTGTTTCTCCTAAACTGATCCGTTGTGAAATAGTTAACAATGTTGTTATTTATATTGTCATCTTTAGATTTTAGAATCAACAACCCATTCCCATGAATTGGGCAACTACCATCTCTCAGAGGTATTGTTTAAGGCAATCTGCAGTCCCAGGAAGACACCACTACTTCAGTTTACACTTGGTTCACATTTTCATGGTTATCTTTGCAACAGTAAGGGCTAGAAACATTTTTTTTAAACGAAAGCTAAGATTGTGAAGCATAATTCTTTGGCAAGGGGGGAATTCCAAGGCAAATTTCAGGACTTAGAATCACAGAATACATTGGGCCCTATATATGTAGAGGCATAAAATTTCTATATTCCTTTTGAATATTATACAGGTATGTTATAAATGTGAAAGCAGGATACAGGACTGTAAAGCACTCATTCACATAAAATGGTTGATTATGACTAATACAACATTCTCAACAATAGTTTATTTTCTATAGGTTGTAATGAGAAGATATTTAATGACCATTTTTGAGCATTTATGGACATTACATTTGCCATGCTTAAGAGAAGATACATTGGGAGGAGGGAGGGAGGTGTCAGGAGGACCAGTGCTTATTGGTAAAATTTCTAAAAGGGGTGAGGCCCCACAAAAGGTCTCAAGGGCAAAGAGCGAAGTACATAGTGTGTTGTAATCAGCAAAAATGCAGTGCACAAAAAAAAAATAGAAGAATGAAAAATACATTCCCTGGCTGGGAAGTTATTGGACTTTTAGAGTCAGGGGAAAGATCATTTTGAAGGGGAAACTTTCCCTGGCTGCTGCTTCTTCCCCTATTTATAAATCACAGACTTCTTTCTAATGGGATAATTATTGAGAAGCTTTGCAAAGTTTTTCAGGTAAACACTCAAAGATTAAAATGATACTTTATCTGTGAAACACTCAGCAAAATCACAGGTCATTTTTACCATTAGGAACCAGCCTCATATTATAGTGAAAAACTTCCATATTACTTCAAATAGCTTTCAGAAATGTACTTCCTTCAGAAAGATTTTCCATGTTTCCCAATGGCAAGATGAATGCAATATTGCCACTAGTGATGAAGAATACAACGATACAAAATTACTTACAGAACTGAATTTTCAATTTTCTTTTAAGCTATACACAATAGTGCCATCGTCTGGACACCAGTTGCAACAACTGGGTAGTTTAGTTAGTGGGAAGATAATTCTAGATAATGAGACACTTTGTGCTTCTACTGTCAACCTATTTGACCCATGTTGTGAGCCAGTATTTGAAGTGTTGCAGGTTATTTCTGTTATTAGGAGAAATTGATGAAGGAGTTAGGTATTTCTTTGATACAGTCCTGTTTATTTACAAAGAATGTATAGTCCTGTTTCCCTGAACATAAACACAGAGATTATAATATTTATTTATTAATAAATAATATTATTTATTAACATAACATCTTAGCTTTAGGCCATAGTGTACAAAAATAAATACATATTTAAAAATCAACACATCACAGTAAAACAAGCATGTTTAAAATACAAAAAGTAAAAACACAAAATCAACCCTTCTCCTAAGTTCAATTAAACTTTTAAAATCACGCCCCATAAAAACAATATGCAAAAATAAAATAATAAAGGTTAGAAATACATTATTTCATATAGGTCACAAAGAACCTTTCTTTCACATACTTTTTTCTTGGTTTTGCAGCAGACCAGGCAAATAGGGCAACCAGCGTATTAATTAAACATTTTCATTACATAGCAAGTATTTTAGTTGTCGATCCCATGCAGTAACAGGCATTTGAGCCAAGAATGAGGTTAACCATTTGTTTCTCGGGTAACGGTATAAGCTGCAAGAAAGTAAATAATTCAACCTGGCCAGACCTGTATGCACAAAAATGATTTGCTGTCTATGCCAGCATAACTCCCATCCAAATAGGCTGACAGTGTGGTTTGAAAGCAGAGATCCATGAAGGCCCTCCCTAACACACTATTGTTAAAAATATCATATTTTTTGTAACCATGTATACCCTTTAGATGAGAAAGCCAAGGAGATGTATTTATTGCACAGACAACTTCTATATCCAGTTGGTTGCGAATATTTTCCAATCTAAACATAAGGATTTCACATTCTTGACTTTAGTTCTAGCCCGAGCCCGTGCCCCCAGCCAGAGCCCCTTCCCGCACCCAAATTCCCTCCTGGAACCTGCACCCGGAACCCCCTCCCTCATCCCAATCCCCTGCCCCAGCCCTGAGCCCCCTCCCGCACCCCAACCCCCTGCCCCAGTCCTGAGCCCCCTTCTGCACCTAACCTCCCTCTCGGAGCCCATACCCCATCCTGCACTCCGAACCCCTCGGCCCCAGCCCGGTGAAAATGAGCAACTGAGCGAGGATGTGGGAGAGCAAGCGACAGAGGGAGCAGGGATGGAGTGAGTGGGGATGGGGCCTCAGAAAAGGGGTAGGGCCTTGGGGCGGGACAAGGGTGTTCGGTTTTTGGCAATCGGAAAATTGGCAACCCTATATCCAGAGGGGGATTACAGATCCCTCTCCCTGCAGCCCCTTCTACTTCTCTTTATAGAAACTAATCAGCTCCTCTCCCAGGTGGGACTCATCTTTCATGGGCCTCCAAACCAGATAGCCCAATTAACCCCTTCAGAGCCTGTGTGTGGTACATACCCCATTGCAATCACCTTGTCCTTAGAATGTCTAGGACTAAATGAAGATAATGTCCCATTAACTGAGTTGGAAGAAAAAAAAATTCCTTATCCCTAGAACCCAGTTGGGCATTAAAATCTCCCAAAATAACAGCTTGCTGTTGGAAACTCTTCTATAAGCAAATCAATATGAGATTCAAGCCCTTCCCTCAAAGACTCATCGTGACAGTGTACCCCATAAGGCTTTATGGGGGAGGGTGCTTATAAATGTATGTATGACATAACTGGAATATGTTTTGTGCTGCCTGTGCCATGTAATATATCTCCATAAAGGTTATGGTCTACTATATCTATTCATCCTATTTGTACATATATATCATTTTCTACTTGAGGTTAAGAATATGGGCTGTATGCTTGCTTGGTTTCTAAGGCCTTGGCTACACTGGCAATTCACAGCGCTGCACTTGCTGCGCTCAGGGGTGTGAAAAAACACCCCCCCTGAGCGCAGCGAGTGCAGCACTGTAAAGCGCCAGTGTAATCAGCGCCTGCAGCGCTGCACGCTCCCTTGCAGCGCTGCAAGCTATTCCCCTCAGAGAGGTGGAGTACTTACAGCGCTGCGAGAGAACTCTCGCAGCGCTGGCGGCGCGACTACACTCGCGCTTCACAGCGCTGCCGCGGCAACGCTGCCATGGCAGCGCTGTGAATCCGCGAGTGTAGCCAAGGCCTAAGTAAGCTTTGTGAGGCATTTGGTCAGCTTCTTTAGGAAGGAATTCACCAGGTTAAGTACCTGATCAGGAAACACTTGGGGAACAATGCGTCTTGGAATGCTCCAATCCACATAAGAAGTCTTCCTGGAGACATGCAAGATACCATGTGGACAATGGCTTCGGCCTGTAAAGACTGAGTCATGCAGGGGCATGTGACTTGCCCAGGTGACTCCAGAACTCCATCTTGGAGCTGGACTTTGCATAGGAGGGAGGAGGGGGGTCTCCACCCACAAGAGAGAGTCTATTTAAACCATGCCCCTGGCATCTCTTGATTAGCATTTTGCTTAGACTGAAAATGGGCATCTATTGTGAACTATACAATACTTAATTTGCACATAAGCAGCCAGAGTGAGATAAGCGTCTTTTTCCTCCTCCTGCCTGCAAGGAGCATGTGATTACCTTTCGGTGACCTGTCTTAACTCACAGACCTAGAGAAGGCCACACACAGTACTCATTGCAAGGTGCAGAAGGTAATGAAATGTGGCAGGAAAGAAAACAAACATCGGGTGTGATTCTCTAGTGTCTTACATCATATGTAGTCATTTACAGCTGTGCAAAGTGGGTGTAAAATTGTACTGTTCTGATGTGGTATATTTTACACCCACTCTGCATTTACTTTTCACAGGTATAAGTTCTTCACAAGCTCTAAAGCAGTGAAGAATCAAGCCCATAGAGTGGTTGAACAGTAGCTTCACAACATGCTCCTCCTTGAACCAAAGACACATTGAGAGCCTTTTTATTGGGAGAGGCTCAATGGTTTCAGAGACATGGGGTCACAGTGGGGTGAGAATAAGTGGGGGAACAACCTGTCTGCAAAAGTAGCTGTGGCTCTTTGTTTACATTTTTCAGTACTTAGATGGCTTAGTTTGTTTTAGTGAGAAGATCCCTGACCTCATAATGGAGGAGGTGTTTGTCTAACAATAGCAAATGATTAATGTCCACCCTCCTACCACCAATGTCAACACGGGGCAGACCTAAGGGATGGCATCGTTGGCATTTGCTTACCAGGTCCCCGGGCCCCCTGAGCACTTCCAGCAGCTCCTTTTCCCCATCATAAACCCCTTCTTCTCCACCTTGCTGGCCCCTTCAGAAGGAAGATGGCAGTGCTCACCCCTACCTGCACCAGACCTAGAGTAGGGTGGACAGATTCCTTGTGGCACCTCCTCCCTAGCAAGAGTGATAGAATGAAAATCTGGCGGAGGGCATGAGACAGCACTAGAGAAGAGCTGATGTCTTTGTGTGGTGTGCAGGTGAGCGAGGTAGGGAGGGGAAGAAAGCAGAGGGTGTTGGGAAGAGATTGAGCCTTGGGTCAGAGGACTGTGAGAGTGACCCTGAATTGGTGGGGATGTAGCTTTTTGTTTTGTTGATATTCAAATTAACCTCTGGGTCTTACACCCCTTCCCACCCTGCTCCCAAACTTGGCACTACCATTGGCACCCCTACCATTTATTTGTCCACTGGGTAAAGCTTTTCCCAAAATTCACCCCTGCTTCAGGCCAGCTTAAAATCAAGGGGCCAAATTCTCCATTGGTGTAACTATTAAAGGCAGTTGAGTTGTGCTGGCAGAATATTTGTCTCTAGAGCCAGACTGCTTGCATAGAGTCTGAAATCACCTGAGAAAACCCAGGATGACCCCAAAACTCTATTGTCTGCATAGAATTTATGCCTGAGTCACATTCACATTAGGCTGAATTAAAACTACCCATTTGGCTAGGCATTCTGAGCTTCAATAGGGCAACTGGTCACCACCGTTTTTATCATATGCATATCTTTAGTCTGACTGCTTGTTTCTAGGAGTGGAGTTGGCAGGCAGAGCAAAGGAACTGGGCAGTCTGTCCAAATCACAGCTAAGCAGGTCTTGTTTTACACTGACTGGCCTTGACTGTGTCCTCTTTAGAAAACTGTCTTGTCCAGTGTAACTATAACTTCAGTTTGCTGCAGGAAAGGAAATCTGTCAAATATTGTGCCTAGAGGGGGATATGATCTTCAGTCATCTGTTGGTGAGGGGGATATCATTTGGAGGGTTGCCCTGAAATTATTCAAGAGTATCCAACTAAGAATAATTAATGTCAAAATATTGCATGGACTCTGTCTCCAGTGTGTTGTAATGCAATGGTTATAGCAGATTGCAGCAGATGTTGGTGCTGCCTTGCTCAGTTGGGCAGCTATGTATACAAAATTTGGCCTTGTGCCAGCATTCCTAAGTAGTCTACCAAATCAATTACAGCATTTCATTATTAAAAGGTATTTGCATATTTCTGCTACCAACTATTTATCTTTGTTGAATGAGGTATACCATATTTGGTTTTTAGAAGCCCAAACTTTCTCATTAGTCTAAGTTACTGATTCTTCTTCTTCTTACTACAGAACTGTAAGAAGACATATACTCTTTGAAAAGTTCAGTTTATGATTTATTCCCCTTTTCCTTCCTTTAAATAAGAAAGCATGCTTAGAAAAGGTTGGGATTAGGAACTGTACAAAGAAAGTGTAAGAAACAAATGGCACTGTCCATAAAAACCAAACGTATTCTTGGCAAATACACTGTGAATTAGACTCTGCAAGGTACCAATCCATGCTATACCATGACAATGGCCCATGAATATTCATAGTAATTACATAGAGGAATGATAAAAAAAACAGTTTGTGCATCTTTCAGTTACTGAAAAATTCAGCCCATTATAAACTCCCTTAGAATCTTAAGCTCATTGAATAGCTAGCTCAGTTGGCAGAACATTTGGACACATTACTGAGAATGGTGATGTCTCATGCAAATCCTTTGGTTTCTCCCAAATTGCTCACCCAAGTATTCTGAAACCTGAAAAGACAGCAGCAGCAGTTTGTATTAATAGATAATGATGATGATAATAATTAATAATAATAATAATATACTTTGTGCTTACACTATATGTACTGGTTTCCATCCAAAAGTTCATTAAGACTTTGTCTATACTAGGAAAAAGCACCATATTGAAAAACCTGTTAAGACATTTTAACCAGCATGGTGTTAATCATGATTTTGCCCTTACTGTTGATAAGGACAGTCATGTTTAACAAGATAGCTGTTATGGTTAACCCTGGGGGGTTTTCTTTTCATCCAAATCACAACCAGGGCCGGCTCTAGGTTTTTTGCTGCCCCAAGTAAAAAATTTGCCGCTCCAAGCTCAGGTGGGGCTGGGGCTCGCAGGTGGTGCTGGAAGTGGAGGGAGTGATGTCACCTTCTCCCAGTGCCTGCAGGGGCTTTACCCCCTCCTCCGCCTAGCCTCACAGAGAAGCCCCGATATAAGGGGTGGCACAAGGCAGCGCAGTAGCCAGTGCTCAGATGAGGCGGTGCAGCCCCGGCTCCCCAGTAGGACTTACCCTCTCCTCCCCAGGTGGGCCCTGGCAGCTCAGCTTCCCGGGGCTGGGGCTTCCCCTTCCCGCTGCAGCTGGGGGTGCGGCGCCCTTGCCCCGTCTAAGTGGCGCAGCTCAGAGCACAACTGCTCCGAAAAAAAAAGGATGGCCGGAATGCCGCCCCTGGAAATGTGCCACCCCAAGCACGTGCTTGCTTTGCTGGTGCCTAGAGCTGGTCCTGATCACAACTTGGTTATTTTAAGTTAAATTTACCCCTAGTGTGACAAGGACAGTTGTATTGAAAAATGTGTTAGCTGGTTGTGATTAATCCTCAGGGGGAATCTAGGGTTAATTACAACCTGCTAACACATAGTTAAATATGACTCTTTGTGTACATGTGTTTAACATTGTCTTATTTAAAACTTGCTATTTAACAAGCTTTCTGACATGATGCTTTGCCCAGTGCAGACGTGGCCAATATGCTTTACAAAGTTAATTTTAGCCACATTTCTCCTCAGAAGCTTTATGTTCCTATTCTACAGTTTTGCAACTGAGGCAAAGAGCAGGTAAGTGGTTTGCCTTTGCAAGAGGAGGCTCCTAGAAGGATGGCACAGAGTTGACTCTGAGCCTATTAGAGAAGCCTACGTTACTAAACATATTCCTTGATGCAGTTTTACTGCCTCTTTTCACCAATATTTGAAATAATCTTTATTGTGCTTAAAATGACTTAATGAATTAATCTGCCCTGACTCTTAGGGCTTGTCTTCACGAGGAAAAAAGGTGTGTTCTTACCTTGTGTCATCTAACATGTGGTACTAACACAAAGTAAAATCCTAATGAAGACAAGGCAGTTTGTAGTTTCAACATGTGTTAGCAGGTAAGTCTAAACTCTAAGTTCCTTCCTGCGAACATGTGAAAACTCCAACTACCTTGTCTTCACTAGGATTTTGCCTTGTGTTAGTTGCCATGTGTTAGCTAACATGAGGTAAGAGCACACCTTTTAGCGAAGATGCACCCATAGTCAAGTCAGTTGTCAAGTAGATAAATATGAGGTGAATACTGTCCCTGTCTTGCTCTTAAAAAGGATTTTAGATTAGTCATTAGCTTAAAGTCAGGATGTTTGGTTAGCATTATGCCTACCTCACTTGCAATGCCCATGGAAGCTCCTGCTGGGGCAGCATATCTTCCACTTTAGATCTAACCAAACTACAACGCTCCTGTGATTATAGCTACAGACTGTCATTATCCCCATCTTACTAATGGAGACATTGAGAAAGAGGTTACGTATGTTGCCCAAGGTCACAGAGGGAATAAGCATCAGAACCATGATATCGGTAAACAGCTCCTGTGTCCTCAGCTAAGCCTACCATGTCACACTTTACTCTTCACAGCTAAAACCTTCATTCTGGCTAAATAGTTAAGCTCCCTAGAAAATAATCTTTTCCAATTCCAACTCCAATTACCTGAAAAGCTTAGCGTGAATATTCTTTTAAAACTGAGAAAAGATAGAACCAGGTTTAAATTTACCATGACCTTACAATTGTTTATCACCGCTCCCCCACATATAATTCTACTTTATTCCATTTTTCCTATGTTTGTTCTTATTCATTTATAGTGAGTTATAATGTACCTTTTAAGTGGAATTTTATGTTACATTATACATTTAGAGTGACAAACTAAATGGAATAGTTGCAGTATACTGACTCATTTTCCTAATAAGAATAGGAAGCAATTGTTACCAAGTATAGCCAGACATGGTTAGACTGAATCAGTTTCCTAAATCTTAATTTTATTTCAGTGGACAAAATCTAAAACCAAACCAAAGGTGCATAAATGCTGGAAGTTTGTTTACTATACAAGTCGGGCCATTTTAACCCAGCCCTGCAGTTCCCATTGGCCAGGAACCGTGGTCAATGGGAGCTGCAGGGTCGGCGCGTGCGGACGAGGCAGCGTGCAGCAGAGCCGTCTGGCCGCACCTCTGCGTAGGAGCCGGAAGGGCGGGGACATGCCGCTGCTTCTGGGAGCCGCTTGAGGTAAACGCTGCCCAGAGCCTGCACCCCTCAGCCACTCCCCCATGCTCCAACCCCCTGCCCCAGCCCTGATCCCCCTCCCACCCTCCGAACCCCTCGGTCCCAGCCCGGAGCACCCTCCTACACCCCAAACCCCTCATCCCCAACCCCACCCCAGAGCCCGCACCCCCAGCTGGAGCCTTCACCCCACCCCGCACCCCACCCCCTCTGCTGCAGCCTGGAGCCCCCTCCCATACCCTGAACTCCTCATTTCTGGTCCCACCCCGGAGCCCACACCCCCTGCTGGAGTCCACACCCCAACCCCAATTTCATGAGCATTCATGGCCTGCCATACAATTTCTATACCCAGATGTGACCCTCAGGCCAAAAAGTTTGCCCATCCCGATACAAGTGATTTGCATACCCAATTATTATAGAAATCACAAGTCTGGATTAATTTTGGTGAGAATTTCTTTAAAAAAGCATCCCAGTGTATTTTTTTAGCAGAGTCCAGGAATCCTAGAGTGGGTCATTCCTTGTCCACTCTTCCAGTCAAGAACATACAGAATAGCAGGAAGCAGGGATCGTCAGATTGTTATTTCCAGAGGAGTTGCATAGGATATGTCAGTGCAGAATGTGGCCGTTATATGAAAATGCCAAAACCAGGCCCTCCTTGGTACTTAGAATTGGAAGTGTACCTTTTTTAGGCAGGCCTAAGCTTGACCTCATTAAAATTAATGGGATAAGGATTTAGACTTATATGTGTAATGAAAATAACAGGGAACATGCTAGAAACATTTAGAATTTATATCTTGCAAACTGCTTGCTCTAATAGTTTTCATACATTTCTCAAACTGATTAATTAACAGGTGGAAGTCAAAAAAATTTAGCAGTCATCCTTAGTGTGCCAGTGATTTGTATACTCAGTAGAGTTAACTGTCATCTATACAGTTAATCTGGAAGTGACCCGTTAAAACAGTGCACATCTGTTGTCAGGTCATACTCAAGGCTCTGATTATACTTGCTGCATTAACCTTCATGCAAACTGTTTTTCCATTTATAAATGATTGATTTATGGGAGTGTAGATTTCTCTGTAATTTTGAGTAGAAAGCACAGTGGAAATGAGAAATATTTAAACAAGTGGGTTTCTTCTCTCTTCATCCCTATTCCACCTACAAGTAACTGAAGGGGAGTAATAGAAGCACCATGATAAATACTCCAGAAAAGAGAAGGGTGAAATGACGTGAGTTGAGTTCACCACAATAGGCACTATTTCAGTGCTATGTGATACTGTATTCCTCTCTGATGGACTGCAACCTTGTCGTCGTGGAGAGGCTTGTGTGGGCTAAAGACCCTCAGAGCTACATCATCTGGAGCTCTCATACTCCTGGTAGGGTCCCCCTTGGCGAGCAGGTCTGAGGCGAGGCTCCTGACTAACTGCAGTCCAAACTTCACAAGACCCGAATGGTGGATCAGGCGCATACAGAGGACCTGTTAGTACTCTGCGGCTGTGAAGGCGGATGAGGGCTGCAGCAGGAGGAAGGTCCCTGGTTGTCTTGGATCTCCTTGCTACTTGGTCAGGATTTTCCTCCTGTCAATCGCCTGCGCACTGGCTTCCCCATGTTAAAAGATTTCACACACAGGTCTCTGCCAAAGGGCTCACACCTGCCCGCACAAAGCCCTGCGGCGACAGATGAGTGGCAGTGAAGACAGGAGCAGTGATTTCTGAGTCTTTAGTCACAAATCTGCACGCAGGTGGCAGCCGTGTGACAGTCATCTTCTGCTTGGATGAGACAGAAGTGCATTTTGGCAGCAGCAGTTGTGACTGAGCAGGCCTTTTTAGGATCCCCTGTGCTCACCCCAAATGGGGAGGGGGCTAGAAAAGGTGCCTGAAACAGGCTGTCTCACACTTTTCTGACTGGATGGCCGCATCCAGTGGGATCTCTCAACTCCGTGGCCGAAACAAGAGATATAAGACAATGAATTTCGCCACCTGGAATGTCCACACCCTTATGGATTCAGCACAGTCAATGCCCAGAAAGAAGAACTGCCATAATTGCCAGAAAACTGGCAAGACTCAACATTGACATTGCAGCTCTTGGTGAGACCCGCCGGGCCAATGAGGGCTAATTAAAAGAGGATGGAGGTGGCTACACCTTCTTTTGGAAAGGAAAGTTTCCTGAAGAGACATGTGGATTCACGGGATTGGCTTTGCCATAAAAAATAAGATCGCCAGTCAGATTTTGGAGCTTCCCGTAGTGATCAACGAGCATCTCATGACTCTTTGGCTCAAGCTCAGCAACAACCAATATGCCACAGTCATCAGTGCATACATCCCAACACTTGATGAGGAAGACAACAAGGAGCAGTTTTATAGCACTCTTGATGCAGTCCTCGCAGACACACCTAAGGCAGACAAACCCATCCTCCTGGGAGATTTCAATGCCAGAGTCGGACGGGACTTCCAACTCTAGAGCAGCACATTAGGCAAAGAAGGGGTGGAAAATGTAAACCCCAATGGCATTCTCTTCATCAGCAAATGTGTGGAGCATGATCCACTCATCACAAATACCATCTTTAGGCAGAGTAACAAATTTGACACCACCTGGAAACATCTTCGGTCCAAACACTGGCACCTCCTTGACTATGTTATAGTCAGTGCCTGAGATTACGCTGATGTCCATGTAACAGGAGCCATGAGAGGTACAGATCACTGTTGGACAGGCCATTGATTAATAAGATCAATCATGTACCTGCAGCTCGCTCCACCACACCGCAAACACCCAAGACTAAGTGAAAGCAGTACGACGTCAAAGCACTTCAAGACCAAGCCAGCTGTGAGATGTTACAGCAATATCTGTCAGAGAAACTCTCTAACTTGCCTGATAACATCATTGACATTCAAGAGCACTGGGCTCAACTTAAAAATACCATTCACAGTGCATGTGCTGAAACTATAGGATATTCCACTCATCAACACCAAGACTGATTTCATGAAAACAACAAGGAAATCCTAGCATTAATTCAACAGAAAAGAACTGCATTCTGTAACTGGCAAAATGATTCCTCTAACCAATGAAAACATGAGGCTTATCAACAAAAACATGAGGCTGCTCAAAGCTGAAGTCCAAAGGAGGCTATGTGACATCAAAAATAAGTGGTGGCAAGAGAAGGCCTCTGAGATCAGGGTTTCGTAGACCAGGATGACATGAGAAGCTTCTTTCAAGCAACAAAAGCTATATATGGGCCAAGCTCCAAAGGCCCAACCCCCTTACGTTCCCAGGATGGCTCCACCCGCCTCAAAGACAGTGCGGCCATTAAACAACACTGGAAGGAATACTTTGAGAGCCTATTAAACTGTGAATCCATGGTTTCTGAAGATACCATTGAGTCTATTACACAACACTCAGCAGTGGAACACTGTGCTGATCCCCCATCTTCTGAGGAAGTCTGGCGTGCCATCACCCAGACAAAAAAATCACATGGCTCCAGGCCCAGACGGCATCCCAGCTGAGGTTTTTAAAGCTGGTGGAACAGTGCTCCAGCACAAACTTTGCCAACTCCTCGACAAAATCTGAACCTGCGAAAAAATTCCACCTGACTTTAAGAACGCCAACATTGTTACAATATTCAAGAAAGGGGACAAATCTTTGTGCGGGAACTATAAAGGCATTGCCCTTCTCTCCATCGCAGGGAAGATCCTTGCCCGGATCCTACTAAACCACCTTCTCCCCCTTACCAAGGAACTCCTCCCTGAATCACAGTGTGGCTTCAGGCCATCCTGAGACACAACTGACATGATCTTTGTGGCATGACAGATTCAAAAGTGCAGAGTACACCTGAGAGCATTCTGCGCCAAAAAATTAAAAAATCTGCACTAAAAAATTAAAAATTCAGCACACTTTAAAATTCTGCAAATTTTATTTATCAAATAAATACAGGTGGAGGCTCCAGCATGGCATTGGGGAGCACAGGCCACTGGCTGCACAGAGGTGGGAGATCACCATCCAGCTCCCCCACTCCAGGACACGGATTCAGCAGTTTGTCTGCACCCAACCCTGACATAGCACAAGGACCAGGTCAGCCCCAGAAACACCCCGGGGCCCTTCCCCTCTGTGCCAGGTGCACCAGGAGTGGGCAGGCAGACTCAGCAAGGCGGGATCCAGGATGGAGGGGGTTAGTGTGGGGGGGATACAGGTGTGGGTTGAGAGGGTTCTGTGTGGGGTAGTCTGGGTGCAGGTGGCTCAGTGAAGGATCCAGGGGCAGGGAGGGATCTGGATGCACAGGGGCTTGTTGTAGGGTTCTGGGTGTAATGGTAATGGGACTCTGCAAGGAGGTCCAAGTGAAGGTGGTTGGGGCTCAACGGGGGAGGGCATCTGGATGTGGGGGGATAGAGCTCAGTGGGGGGTCTGGGTGTGGGGGGTCCAGATGCTGGGGGTGTGGGGCTCAGTGAGGTGGGGATCCAAGTGCAGCTGGTTGGGGCTTGGTGAGGTGGGGATCCAGATGCAGGTGGCTCATTGGGGTGATCTAGGTGGAGAGGGAGTGGGGCTCATCAGGGGTTTCTTAGTGCAGAGGGGTGAGGCTCGGTGGGCATGAGGGGTTCTAGATGCACGGGGGTTGGGTGGATGCGGGAGCAGCTCCCTGTACAGGGATCCCTCCCCCTGCAGATGAGGAGCGATGGTTGCAGGAAGTGGGGGGGAGGGAGTTTGCAGAGCTTCCTGCAGCCAGGGAAGAAATTCAGGGGTGGGTCTGACCCAGCCCCGGATGCCGTGCAGAGGAAGAGGAAGTTCTGTCCTCCCCAGCCCAGCCGGGGCTAGCAGCTGAGCCGAGCACACAGTAGGAACCACCATTCAGGTCTTCCCCAGTCCCACCCCCTGCCCCACAGTGATTTACCTGTCTGCCGGCTGCCCTGGGCACCCAAAACATACTGCTGGGGAGGGTCGCATGACCACTCTTGTGGCTTCCCTTTGCTTCCCCATCAGAAAGTCATTTTTCTGCAGGAAAGCAGAGAAATCTGCGGGAGGACATAAATTCAGCATATGCGCAGAATTCCCCCAGGAGCAACACCAGGAATTGTTCATGGCATTCATCGATCTAACCAAGGCCTTTGACTCTATCAATTGTGATGCCCTATGGAAGGTGCTGTGTAGGTTTGGCTGTCCATAGAAATTCATTTCCATCATCAGACTACTCCATTCTGTGCAATGGCTCAGAGACCAAACCATTCATCATTCGCACTGGTGTCAAGCAGGGCTTTGTCATTGCTCCAGCACTCTTCTACATTTACCTTGCCCTGATCCTGATTCTCATCTGTGACCGCCTTCCTGATGGAATCAGAACTGAGTATCGTATGGATGGTCAACTCCTGAATCTCTGACGTTTCCAAACAAAATCTAAGATCACGAGAATTGGCATCACTGATCCTGTGTCATTCTTGCATACACAGACGCCGACCTGCAAAGTACCCTAAATCTTTTTGCAGATGCCTATCACAGCCTGGGTCTCTCTCTCAATATCGGGAAAACCAAGGTACTCTACCAGCCCTCACATGCACAAACTACTCTTCGTACGCCACAAATTACCATCAGCGGAGAACCCCTGGAAAATGTGGACCATTTTCCATACCTTGGCAGCCACCTCTCCCGAACACCCAGCATTGACACAGAAATTGAATACAGAATTCACTGTGCCAGCGCATCCTTTGGAAGACTACTCAAACAAGTCTTCCATGATAGGGACCTGCAAACAGGCACCAAGATCTTGGTTTACAAGGCAGTTGTCATCTCCCCCCCCCCTTCTCTATGGGTGTGAGACCTGGGTAACCTATAGATGACATCTCAAGCAGCTGGAGTGGTTTCAACAGTGCTGCCTCAGAAGGATTCTCAGGATCAGCTGTGAAGACTGACACACTAACATCAGCCTTCTCTCTGCAGTCAACATCAGCAGTATAGAAGCAGAAGTCATGAAACACCAACTCCACTGGGCTGGCCACTGTGTACATATGCCTGATACTCGCCTCCCAAAGCAAGTACTCTTCTCTCTGTTAAGTCAGGGAAGAAGGGCTCTGAGAGGGCACTGGAAGTACACCTTAAAAAGGGAGGCGTTAACCCAACAAACTGGGAGGACGCAGCACAGAACAGAACACAGTGGTGCCACACCATACACCAAGCCACAGCTCACTTTGAGGAGAACAGACATGCTCGTGAGACAGAGAAGCAACAACGGAGGAAAGAAAGGGCACAACAGTCCAGCCAACAACTATGTCTCCTCCAAGATTACACCTGTCACTTCTGTGGGAAAACCTGCAGGACACGAATTGGGCTCCTCAGCCACTTAAAAACCCACCAAAGAGCCCTCTTGGCATCATCATCCTCGCATTGAGGGATAGCCAAAGATACTGTATTCCCCAAACTGTGGGTCACAGTTCTCTCATGGGAAATTTAAAGGTGATCCAGCAAAGAAGTTGGTCACAGTGGGGGGCGATTTGGTGTTCACAGAGTTTAGTGCTGGCAGATCCCCATCTTTTTGTCACTATTTTATTACATGGAGATCTAAAGATATGAATTTTTTATCTATTTTAATAAAACAGTCATGGAACTTTTCTTTGACTGTTTTCAGTCTGAACATCCAATAATACATCAGCATGGGCAGGAAAGGCTTGATTCTGTAATGATATGTTTATTTATTCAGCCACTACATATTTCTGTGTGGTGTATAGGGTTCCGGTCAGAGTGTGGTCCCAGGTAACAAGGGAGACAAAGTTGGCACTGAAACTACACCTCTACCTCAATATAACGCTATCCTCAGGAGCCAAAAAAATCTTACCACGTTATAGGTGAAACCGCGTTATATCGAATTTGCTTTGATCCACCGGAGTGCGCAGTCCTGCCCCCCCCCCCCCCCGGAGCGCTGCTTTACCACGTTATATCCGAATTCGTGTTATATCGGGTCGTGTTATATCAGGGTAGAGGTGTAGTTGGTTTGTGTTGGTTACGGAGCTGTAGCTGTTTTCTTTAATAAATGCATCCCATGTAATAGGGGCTGTGATTCCATATAGCATGACATCTACAATAACTTATATAAAACACAAACCCCACCATATTATCCTACCCCTTTCATTATAAAAACGTTGTGAACATGTAAATGAAATATGTTGCACTCTGAATGGGAAGGAGGGGTAGGTGGAATATACAGGCACTTTTTTGAGGAGCTACGCAGAAATTATTGCTATACTACAGAAACAGTCATTTACTCTGATTTGTCCTGTTGTTTCCTTATTTCCCTGAGCAGGACTCTCCTCTCTACAAAGATCTTCCAATCTGGGATTCAATCTGAATCTCTTTTGTTAGTGCATCTCTAAGTGCTCCAATTTACCCAGTAACATGGGAAAGTCCCCCCCAGTCATTATTCAAGGCTCAGTTGTGTGTCTGTGCACCGGTTTACCTGCACCTTGTCTTTCTCACATTGACCCTTCCATTCTCTTCCTAGCTTCATTCACACATATATTGCCAGAGTGGCACTGCTGGTCTGTCACTCAAGCAGAAGACTGCCTCCTCCAGGAGGCTGCCAGAAGGGCTCCTCCATTCCCACAGGATATTATCCCTGATCTACCTGTGAGAATCAGGGGAGCTCCGCCGCGCCGCCCCCCGCGGAGCCCGGCGGCCCGAGCGCCGCCCCCCTCCAGGTGCCGCCCCAAGCACCAGCTTGGTTGCCTGGTGCCTGGAGCCGGCCCTGTCTTTAGTGAAGCTGAGGAAGAGGGCTTCACATGATACTGGGTAGGATGTGGCAGTGGAGGTGCTACCCTATCCCATGAAGTATTAGATCCTGTGGGGAGGAGAACACACCCTGACACAGAACAGCCTAGTGGGTAGGGAGGAAAATGCTACCTCCACCTCTTAGAGCAGAGGGACCAAAGAGGAATGTGGTGGGCTATTGTCACTCTTGCAGATGGTTTTTGTGTCCAAGGAGGATGCAGGATCCCAGTGAGAGGCAGGGCCACAGAGGTCTGTGTAATGATGTGCCAATGGCCTAGATTATTTCATTGCATCCTGAGAAAGGTACTGGCATTCTGGCTCAGACTACCAATGGGGCCAGTTTAAACAGCCACTTCTGCAGTATGCTGGATTTTATTGCACATGTAATTCTCCTATCATTGGAATACTGGGTCTTATAGGTCTCAGATCTAGACAAAAAAAAGAGGAAAAAATATCTGATTGTGTCATGTTTGTGGACAAGAAATAATATTTGCCAAAAGGTTTGATTTAATCTGTATTTTTATATAATGTTTAATTGACGAGAAAATAAGTGAAGACAAATTTAAATACTTGCATCTATAACCTTGTCGCAGAGCTTGTATAATCATTCATCATCATTATCTTCTACTTTTTCAGCCAGCAGACTTCATAGGAAAGCAAGCACTGAAGCAGATTAAAGAAAAGGGGCTTAAACGGCGACTGGTGTATCTCACCTTGGAAACAGCTAACATTGATCCAGAGGGAAATGAAAGTGTGTGGCATAATGGCAGAGTAAGTACTGTACAATGTACATCACTTTACAAGGAACTAAAATTCATTCTCTAGGACTGGAATCCCACTTTGTGTTTCAGGTTACTTTTACCGGAGCAGGACAGTTTGGGACAATAATACTATTTTTGAATTTCCATGTAGCATGGCAGGTTCTAATTGTACACCAGAGTTTGAAATATAGAATCTCTAAATTAGAAATGGAAAAGACCTACAGTATTAGGTCACCCATTCTATCCTCTTGCAAGTACAGGATTCTACTTACAGTATATTTCAAAATTATTTGCATAGAAGAAAGGAACAAAACCACAAACCAAAGTTTAGGCCACCAGGCCATCTAAGTACAGAGTAGATGCTGAAACAGTCATTAACAGTTAATAAAAATACTCAGCATGAATATAAAATGTAAATAGCATTTGTTTCAGGTGAGATCTTAATCAAATATAATAGGAATTTAGCATCCTGCTGGTGATTTTTCCAGTGGTTCTTTGGGAGTAAGAAATTCCCAACTTACCTGATAGCACCAAAAATAGAGACTGCTATGAACTGTATGACACAAATGAGACAATGTATACTTGACTGTTGATGTTAGGGTGTAGCAGGGTAGTAACCCTGCTCCTGCCCTGAAGGGCTTAAAATAGCCCTGCGAGAGGGCTGTGGCAGGGAACCAGTAAGCCTGGGCTGATTGGGGAAGCAGCCGCAGCTGGGCCACGCCCCAATCAGGCTGCAGCTGGCCCTATAAAGGGGCTGCTACGCTGGAGCTCAGAGTCTCTCTCTAGATGCTGAGAGGGATGGACCTGGCTGCTGGGAGCTGAGCAGGGTACCTATAGTGGAGCAGGGCTGAGGAAAGGCCAGAGGATCTGTGGAGCTCTGGCCTGGAAAACCCCCAGGCTGCAGGCCTTGTTAAAGGCCAAGAAGGGTACTGGGGTTGCAGAGGGACAGCCCAAGGGTAGGCAGAGGCTCCAAACCCTCCTTACCAATGATGAGTGGCAATTATACTGCAGTCCGCCCCAGTGAGCGGGGGGCTAGATGGTGACTGGCAGTAGCCAAAGACTGAGGTGAGGTGGGGATAGGGGGCTTGGGGTTCCCTGGGAAGGGGAGACCCAGTGAGACTGTGGGGGTACTGCAGGGGGCAGAACCCCGAGAGAAGAGGCACCAGGGTCCGGGAGGGACACCGGGGCCAGCAGCAAGGCGAGACACCGGCCTGCAGAGGGCGCTCTGGAGACTGGCGAGCTAATTCCCTGGACGACCAGCAGGAGGCACCACAGGGTGAGTCGTCGCCTCGCTACATAGGGATACAAAAATATTTAAAGTATTCAAAATAATGCAAGATGTATTTTTAAAAGTAGAAGTTAGTATGGTACAAAACCCATTGAGTGTTGGAAATAAAGATTAATGTTTTGGGTTTTTTTTTTTTTTTCCAGGTTGTTGGCAATACCACATCTGGAAATTACAGTTACAGTGCCCAGCAGAGTCTGGCTTTTGCATATGTCCCCACAGAACTCAGCAAAGTTGGACAGAAGCTGGAAGTTGAACTGCTAGGACAAAATTATTCAGCAACCATTGTAGAGGAACCACTGGTTCTGACCGAACAAACAAGAACACGCCTTCAGAAAAAGGGTGGGAGTGCCAAGGTGTAAATCCAGAGGGCAGTTATAGTAAATTCTCCAGTATCAATTGGTTTGACTTATAACCATGAAATACAAGTTTCAGAGTGGTAGCCGTGTTAGTCTGTATCAGCAAAAAGAACGAGGAGTACTTGTGGCACCTTAGAGACTAACACATTTATTTGGGCAAAAGCTTTTGTTTTAGCCCACGAAAGCTTATGCCCAAATAAATTTGTTAGTCTCTAAGGTGCCACAAGTACTCCTCATTCTTTATTCATGAAATACAAAGGAGTCAAACTACTCTGGTTCCCAATCATCAAGGGTGAGATTCTCATTTACCCTATACATCCATGTAGGGAATTAAGGGGATTTAAAATGGCCCCTTGATTCATTGAGTGGACTGCCCACATAACTGCTCTGAGCACAGGGGGAGGAGAGCAGGCTCCTGTGGACACATGCTCCCCCATCCCCCCCCCCAATGTTTGTGGACAGGAAGCGGGTAAAGACTCAACGGTCATTACTCAGCTTCTCCACGCTCTCGCCAGCAGAGCTGAGCTGGTGCAGAGGGGGAAGTAGTCTGCTGTTAGTATGAGCCAATAGCAAATTATTTCCCCTCTTTCAGGGTCACTTCTCTTTCCCTGGTGTGCTCCTGGGGCAGTACAGCTACACATTGCCCCCTCCCTGTAGCCTTGGCAAAGTCACAGCCTTGTCCCCAAAGGAATAGTTACTTAGTTCCACATGGACACGTTCTGTACAAAACTGAAGTTGCTCTTGAACATTAGCTTTAGAAATTATTTTTTTTAAATGCAAACTGAGTAGATAATATTTTTTCTCCAGCTGTGTTATTCTGGCAGAACTTTTGATGGATGATAGAAATTCAGTCCTTCCTAATCAAGACATTTTAGAAAGGCCACTCTTCCTATTGATTGAGTATTTTGCCATGGATCAGCTAGTAGACTATATGCAACATTATTCAACATACACAATATTACTGCTCAGTTTCTGGACACAATCAAAATGCACTAACTCATGCACCATTTTTTGTTTAGTTCTTCCTTTCTCTGTTAAAAATTAAGCAGCGATGATGACACTGTGTTGTCATATACAAGTAATAAGTGAACATATCTATTTAAACTGTGGTATTTCATTCAGTGTTGTTTTTGATCATCCCAATAAGCAAGATTTTGGATACTGTAGGAGAATATAAATAATGGAAATGTATTAAATTATTATAATAAACTTGTTAATTCCATAAAATATTCAGCATCTACTGAGACACAAAATGATCATAATAATGCCATCCTAAAAAAACTTTTAAAAGCTAGAATATTTGTTCAGAAAGCACTCAACATTAGGCTGTTGATTGTTCTTTTCAAAGATCATTGAAACAGAAAAAGGGCCCAAAAGTGCATAGTCTTCCAAAGGAATTGGAAACTTCTAAACCTTCAGCAAAGAAGCAGAGGATAAATAGAATATGCCAGTGGAAACACTGTTTGAATAATGAGCACCTACGTTTGTCAAAGATTTAATGCAAGTTGACATTACATTTTGCAGTTCAGAATATCCTTTTACAAAGCAGGTCAAACTAAAATATAAGAGCTGACAGGCTTGCACATAGAGCTATCTTGAATGAGAAATCCATTTGGAAATTATTCTATTATATTTTCATAAGTGATTTAGGGCCATTTTGCTGAACCAATCAGGGATGTTTTTTTCCCTAAAGGTGACATTATTTGTAACTGAACACTTTGTGTATTTACTTTGCCACTTTTTTCCCCCCATGGTCATTAAAGAAAACTAGAATACAAAACAAAGCACTGCGATTTTATTTAGAGCAAGGAAAAAACCCTTAGGAACACAGGGTATTTCTCAAGAATATGCAAATTCACTATTCATTGATATGCTGGAATGTAGAATACTGTAATTACTTTGAGGCTCACACTTTTATCTTCCTAATAGGCTACAGTACACAGAAACATTTGTCAGACAATTGTGGAAGTCACCTCTGCTTCAGCAGTGACTTCCTCATTTACATGTTGAAGCTAGATGCAGGACTGCAGTTTCCTGGCTGGCTTGGGAAAAGGTGCTCTGAACAATGTGTGGGCCAGCCTGTTGGAATGCAGGAGCAGGAGAATGTCAGGAGCTTCTTTCACTACCTTGTAAGGCCTGGGCAAGAGCTAACCAATTGCAATCCATGTGCTCAAAGGAGTTCAGAGACTGTTCACTGCATGCATAGTACTCCAAATGGGATGAGGAGATGAGGCAGGTCTGTAGTCCTGCAGCACTGCAGGGATCCATCCCATGATGCAACATTCATGTTCTGCCTTCTGTGCACTGTGCATTCAACTACACATCTGCACTGCCATGTACTTGGATAAATGGTTAAAAAGCCCCAACTCGGTAAAACACTTAAACATGAGCTTAATTTTAAACATGTACTTAAGTCCATCCCTGTTCAGCAAAGAACTTAAATATGCACTAAGTGCTTTGCTGAATTGGGAGCCAAGACCCAAAATTTGCCCTTCAGGATCCTGGAGCACAGAAAGATCCAGCAAGCTCTGAAGACTCTGAGGATTTACACTCTAAAGAGGGAACTAGCCTAATACTGCAGAATGTAGAAATAAAAATTTTATTAAGCTGACGTTTAGAAAAAGTGAACAGTACAGAGTTTAAGCATAGAAGTTTCTGGTTATCAGGGAATAACGTACAGATTATCAAGGGGTGCGAAGTTCAGTTTAAGATCGGTTGGCGTAAGGAATACATAATCTGCAATATCCCGATTGGGGGTAAATGATTGACAGATCAAAGTACAGACATTGAGATATGAGGGTATGATGTTCATATAATGGCTATGTTCGGGTGTGAAGTATAATGAGTGGATATGATGATGAGGATGGGTTGACCCTCATTTGGTGAGATTTAACGTTCAGTGAGTTTATGGTTCCAGTTCATATGGTCCAGCAGACAAAGTCTCTTGGTCCCTTTCTCGTAGTCGAAGAACGATGTCACTCCAGCTCATGTCTCCTGGTACTGTCGGTGGCCGGTGACGTGTTCGATGTAGATGTCCCTGGACCATTGGATGGTGTCTGAGACCATGAGGTGCTGCATGAGCCGTGCATAGCGTTGACCGATCCCGCAGGTCCGCAGCACATGCTCATTGCAGGGGTCCCAGGCGCCCAGGGCTCCGACGATCAGGGCATCCATCTTCACCTCAGAGCCCTTCGCTCTCAGGGGGCGTACTTTTCCAGCTTACAAGTTCGGGTTTCACGAAAGGCCGGGGTTCTGTTCTCAAAGGAGACTGTGACGACGACGAGGATGATCTTTTTCTGGGTCTCGTCGGTGATAACGACGTCAGGTCGCAGCTGGCTGCCGGTACCGGGGATGGTGCAGTTCACGGAGATCTCTCCCAGGCGTGGTGCGATGGCTTTCACCAGGCAGTTCTGGATGGCATTATGGCACAGCTGCCAGGCTCTGGAGTGGGGTTTGCAGCTGCACAGGACATGGGGCAGGGTGTCGTTGGAGTAGCCGCACTTTCTGCAACACTTTTCTCGGTTCCCGTGGCGGACGGCTTCGTTGAGCGGGACGCAGTTGAGCCGGCACAGTGGATGAACCGCCAGTCGGCAAAATGGGTGAAGGCGCCCCCAAGTCCCTTCCCCTTCTTGGGTGCTTTCCATTTCCAGCCAACAGCTCTTAAGTTTTGACTGGTTAACTCTCATCCATTTTTAAGTCTGAGGCAAAGGATGGGGGAACAGAACAACTGTGGGAAAAGATATAAAGTAGAGTATTATCTCAGCATACTGGTGATAGGCCAAAACATCTCAATGTCCCTCACTGGCCTTAACTGTGGCAAATGGGATACTGTGGGGAGCTCACTGCAAGGATAAGTAGCTACAACACCACTCCTTGGCATCTTCCAGAGGACAGAGTGGAACTACCATGTTGCGTCCGCACTGTAACGCCCACATGTAAGTCAATGATTCATAATCAGTTATGTGAAAGGCTGTTGATAGTAGTGTTTAACATGGAACAAAACAAGAGAGGAACTCACTCATTTTGGTGGCTGTCATCACTTGCCTAGATATGTAGTGTTGTATCATCTTGTGGTGACAGGATGCAGCAAGAGGACGTTAGTGGGAACAAAACTGTATCTGAAACACATTTTTGTTCCAAGCAGATTAATCAAACAAGTGTATATGGATGGAAAATATGGAAAGGCTTTCTGCACCCCTATTTCTAGCAATGCCACCATTTAAACTTAAGTAGGATAGAAAATTTGTAATAATGTAAAAATAGACAAAAATTGGAGGGCCAGAGGTTCTTTAGAAATATCCAATTAGATATCCTGCATATAAAAAGATTAAGGCATTTTTAAGAGACAGACTTTGTAATAATATAGTATGTGTCATTTACTTTTTTTTTTTTATACCGGTGTTAATATCCAGAGAGCCTTTTGGACATTACTTGTATACCTAAATTACTATACTCAGCTCTTATATACCAGGATGAGATGTGCCTTAGAAATACTTTATACAGAATTAGAAAAAATATGGATTCCATAATTCTGTCCATCTCTATGATTTCATTACCATGGATCTCAGTGTAGTATTTATTATATGGTATCTATGTCTGAAACCAGCTTGACCAGAAGGACACAGAAAATATATGTTGGCCCAGAGTTGTCCTCAGCACTGCCATTTCCAGTCCCTGTTGATGTCTGTGGTCTTGTAGAAAATTCTCTGATCTTGATAATATTTTGTCTAGATCTTTCAAGTGGAAATAGAACTAGCAGGTTACTGACAGTAGCACTATCCAGTCCTTGACTGTGCAAAATAAACTGTTTGCTATGTATGTTTGAGTCAATTAAATTTGGTGTTTGAACTTCTCTGTTATCAGACGATTCAGACAAGAGAGCAGGGACCTTTGGAGGAGTGGGATAAATCTTTAAGAACTTAAGAAACTCTCCTAATGGAGGATGTTTACTCAGATACATCTGAGGGAAGGGAAAAGAATGGAGACCTTTTGAAAGGAGACAGAGGTATTATGAATTCTTTCTATCTAAGGTATGTTTTCAACAAAACCACACGCAGAATTAATTGGAATGAACAAGATTTCTTTGCAATGGGTAAATAATAAGGACATTAAACCCGTTAGTAAAAGATAGCTAACTCAGCAATGCAATGGTAGTTACTGCCAAGCTCTGAACTAAAGATGAGGGCAGGCTAAAGTCAGAAGTTCCCAAACTTTTTTATAATGTGGACCACATGTTAACAAAGAGAAAGTCTTGTGGATACCTCCACTCCCATTCATGGTCAAATAACGCTGTTATTTGCAACTACAGCGTTACAAGGAAAAGGAATATTAAGAAAGTATTGTTGCCCCTTTTTCCAACACTGTTGGTGTAGTCTGACACTAGCATCTCCCCTCTGCTGAGCGCTAGCAGATGTCTGAGGCCTTGCAGGTCAACTTTCCAGTGGAGGAGAAATCAGCTACATAAATTCAGGGTAGAGTCTAAGTGTAACTTTTTTATTTTCACATCAGTCCTGAAACAAAGGTGGCCAAACAGCATGCAGCCAATCCCTTCTTCCCAGAATCTCAACCCAACACCAATGTCTGGTTCCTAGAGAGCATTGCTACCTCAAGAATGGACTCTAACCAGTGACCAAGGCAGAAAACAAGCACCCCTGCTGCTTGCCCAGAACCCTCTCCAGCAGCCACTGCTTCCACACAAAACCTGCATAACAAAAACTAACAACACAGCATATCTTCCCAAGACCGAACATTTGCTGACATGAGAAGCAAAACTTGTGACTATGTAAAACAGTGCCACCTGCTGCAACAGCATTTATGTATTCTTAATTGTCTTTAATGTCAAACAAGTTTAATCACACTGTCTGATTTTGCTTTTAAATTCATCTCCTCCTCTCTTCTGTTCCATTCCTCTCTCTTTTTTGTCTGGACCTCCTCTGCCCTGAACGTGACCTGCCAGCCACCTAGTCCTCTTTCCCCCCTGCCCTGGACTGGCTAGCTGATTCTCTTTTCTTCTGGACACTTCTCTCCTATTCCTCTTGTTACTTTGTTTAAAGTTGCTTATACAGAGCTCCAGTCTCTACCAGCTGTATAAGCAGCTGGAAGCAACAAGAACAGCGAGCACCAGATGCCCAGCTACCAATCATGGTCCACCACTAGTCCACAGACCACACTTTGGGAACCAGAGAGATAAGTCTGAACATGCTAATAAAGATATATTGCCATATGCTGACTTCTTCAAATGACTATAAATCAGGGATCTCTCGATTACACAAAAAGATGCTAGCCATGGAAAGAAACTGACAAAGTATTTGACCATAACAGAGATATCTCTTCCTACAACTTCCTGAAAACATTTCATTGCACTTTTTGTCTTTCAGTATCACTGTATTTTTATGCTACGGGGACAGTACACACTTTGCTTATTGTCATTGTAGCGAGGTGGTGGGATACCCCACAGCCCCGCTGAGGGCTGAACCTCCCCTAACACCAATGTGGGCGGAGCCACCGGGTCCGGCGCCCGCCCCTCAGAGGTCACGGCACCGACCCGGAAGTATAAAAGCCCGCCTGCAGAGCTCAGTGGAGGACAAGCCGACGGAGAGAGCAGACGTCTGTGGCCGAGCTCCCGCTTGGGAGACAGCCGCAGGCCGCGACCGGCCTGCTGACTCACCAGGCCTGCCGAGCCTACCCCTCGCCCGGTATCCTGAGGAGGACTGGCCAAGCCTGCCCCGTTCCTGCTACCCCGAGGAGAAGCCGAGCCTGCCCTTTTCCTGCTATCCCGAGGAGGAGCCGAGCTTACCCTTCGCTACCTACCCAGGGGAACCGATGCTGGTGGAGAGCCCCGAGGACACTAGTCCGGCCCAGGTACCCTACGAGGGGGAGTGTGGAAGTAGCCCGGGGGCAGCTGACCCCAGTCTGGCTGCAGCACTGCCAGAGCCGATGTCAGTGTGTTGCGGCCAGGATCCCCACTGACAGCAGCGAGTTTCCACCGCTGCTAGGGCCCCAGGCTGGGATGCAGTAGAGTGGGAGGGCCTGCGTTCCCCCTGCCACCCACTCCTTGGGTGGCAGACTCTCCCTTTTCCCTGGCCTAGAGAGGCTGGGACCTGTTGCTCACTGACTCAGCCCCTGCTTAAGGGCCTGGGTTCCTGACTGACTATTTGATTGCTGCCCTGCCCTGCCCTAGGGCCTGGGCTGCTACAAACACTGACCCAGCCCCTGCTTAAGGGCCTGGGTTTCCGAACTATTGGCTCAGCCCCTGCGTGAGGGCCTGAGCTCCAGACTGCGTGGTTGCTGCCCCACCCTGATTGAGGGCCTGGGCTTTTTCTGACCTATTGGCTCAGCCCCTGCTTAAGGGCCTGAGCCCCTAACCGTGTGTTTGCTGTCCCACACTACCGCTGGACCAAGACTGACAGCGGACCAGATTGGGGCGGTGGGATACCCCACAGCCCCGCTGAGGGCCGAACCTCGGCTGAGACTACTACAGTCATACATACATAAATTTAGAATGTGGTGTCAGCAGGCATTACTATAATTTTCAAACCAGAAGGAAATCCCTTGGGATTTGTATATATACATTCTGGAAACTTTGTGCATCTGGCCAATGGGACCTTATTCACAGGAACAACAGTTTGCTTTTTACAGAGGCTTGCTGGTCAGGGAGGAAAAAAATCAGGTTAGAATCTGTCAAACTCAATTTTCTTCTTAGTTTTACTGATTAATTTTATTTTTCAATATGGATTTTCCTCTCATCGTTTACCCACTGGCTGTACAGGCTTGGGAGTATACACATGCACCGTTTCAGCTAATTGTCAAACACATGATTGTTTGATCCTTAAATGGAAACTGAAATTCATGAACAAATGATAAATTAAGCAGAGGTTGCAGCTATTTCTGCTCTTTCACAGAACCCACAATGTTGGCTTTTACATCAAGCTGATAATTTGGTAAATAAAGTCAGCAGTAGTTTATTATATTTACTCAGGTTGCCTGAGAAGATTTTCCTGCCTGAAAAAATAACTCTGTTGACATAGCTGTTATTTCTCTGCTGGGTTGCTTCACTTCCCATACATTAACAGTCACAAGTAATATGTTATAGCAATGAAACTGGCTGAGCTGCCTTCATTGTGCATGTGGACACAGCATTAAATAATGGCCCAGCAACCAGGGATTACATCATGCCATCCATTTAAAGGAGAATTCTGCTATTTACTTGCATGGAGACAAAAGCTCTGTGAAACAGAACCTTGAAAACAGTTTGTGGGGAATGTAGCTTAAAATGGATGGTATGATTTGGCCCACAATTTAGTTTTTACTATTGTATTAAGTATACATTCAAATTGTTAAGTAAAAAGATATAGTCCACACAAATCAGTAACTTCTTTAAATCTTCCATTGAAAAAATAAAAGGTAAAGAACATATCAAACCAAATATACTTCTCTTTCTTATCCTAATAGCACCATAAGCTTTGTCTGTGTATATATCTATCTGCATTGCTAATGTGCCCACTACTGTAGTGCCAAGGTGTTATCTACACAAATAAAGACATCCCTACAACCAGTTAAATTGAATTCATACAGTTTCAGAATATAAAAACTTGGGAACAGCAACAAACAAAACTTTTACAGTTCCCAGCAAAGAACAATTGTGAACCCAATGTGGCAGAGGAGAGATTGACATGGAGAAACTCTTTCTATGCCAGTGAAGAAAATATGAAGTAATCAAAGAAAGATATTTCTTTAAATTGTCAGAAATGCTGAAAGACTTTCCATTAAAGAGTGAAGGAGCAGAATTGTTTGTGTATGTTGATTAAAAAGAAAACTTGTGCATAACTCTGTGGGCAAGAAAAGAGTGGTAGAAATAACTAACTGGCTACAGCCTTTAGCAGCCTGCTCCCAGATCAGCAATAACAAATAGGGGATAAATCCCAAATGCATTATGAAGCACTATTCCAAGCAGATGCTTAATATAATGTATCTACCTCTGGCAGAGACCTGAGATTTCTATCCAAAATATTTCCGTAGTTCTGAAACTGTGGTCAATGGAGTACTTTCTGGCGGTTCACAGAAAGCTGTTTGGACACATAGGCCCAGATTCTCTGAAGTATTTAGGCACCTAACTCCTAATTAAATCAGCCTTTGAGGATCTGGGTCATAGTGATGGCTCTCTTCCTTGTTTCTAACTTCTATATCACATTTAAAGAAGCTAAAGTTACATTAAGTACTTTCTTAATATTTCTTTTCCATTAAAGCAATATAGAAGCCACAGGGATGTTATTTGATCGCAAATGGGAGGAGGGGTAGTCCACCCACCCACTCATGAACGTGAGGGGAATTGGTCATGAGATAATCTCTCTATTAAGATGTAGTAGTCTGCACTTTGAAAATGTTTGAGAACCTGTGCTCTATTTGCATCACGAGTGTTGTCAAAGTGTAACAGGGACCAAAGTGCCTCATATATCTCTGTCATATCTCCTTGAAGGGTTATGCACTGTTTCTCCTCATCACTTTTTAATGGAAAATCTTTTATCATTTCTGGAAATTTGACAAAATACTTGTCTCACACTTTGGGACATTGGAGTAGAAAGTGTCTTCCATCTCAATCTCTTCTGTCACATTGGTTGCACATTTGGTTACTCTCTGAGTTTGCACTGTACCCTGTGTCTCTCAATTTCTAACATTAGTTTATAGTCACCCACTTTGTATTTGAAGAGAGACTGCTAGCGTGATGGTTCTGTATGGAGATCTGTAGCCCTCTGTCTTTTTTTTATTTTTGATTTGTTCTTCCCAGAGATTAGCATATTTGGTTCTTTAAAAGTTTTTGAGCTAATTATTTTACCATCACTCAATTTCAAGTGGGATTGTCCGTTGATCTGGAAGGATAGTGTGTTAAGGCCTGGGAATGCTATAGTTGAGTGGATTATTGTGAGGGGGTAGTCTGCCCTTAAAGGCAGTAGGGCCTAGTGGTTAACCCACTGTGACACTTGGTATGGCCTTTTAAGGATTTGAAATGTCCAATAGAAACATATGAAGACCAAAAGGGGGATAGACATAGAGAGGAAGAGGTCGTAGGAAGGAGCAGTGGTTAGAAGAAATACAGGGTATAACTATGGGAAGAAGAGCAGCATAAAGGCTGCCTCCTGCCTCAGAATAGGGTAGGACTAGGGAATCGGCTGGGCTGGGGCTGGATGGGAAGGCTGTACTAGCTGAGCTATACTTTGAGGGGCGATGGAAGATGTAATGGAGAATACTGAAACCAGTCTAGAAAATTATGAAGGAGATAGCAGAGAGGAAGACAGGTCACAGGTTAGGAAAAAGAAAAGGGTAGACATGCCAGAGCTAGAAGAAGAAACAGCATGCAGAAAGACAGGAAAGAGAAAAGAGAATAATCTGTTATGATAATGAAATCACTAGTCAAGGATGTGAAGATAGGGGACATAAGCCCTCTGAAAGTGGCAGAGTGGATTTAAAAAGCGCTGGAGACATAAAAAGAGCTAGAAAACTGCCAAGAGGAGGCCTATTAATCAAATGCAAAAGCAAGGAACAAATGGGGAAACTATTAAAGATTAAAATGCTAGGAAAACTGAAAGTGAGCTGCCAACTGCCTAAGTATCTGACAGAGACAAGAGAAGTTGTATATCTATCAAAATGACTGAAGAGGAAGTAAAACAAGGCATAGGGGATGATAAGGTACTATGTGTTGAGTGGCTAGGAGGGGAAAGAAAGCCACCCACAGCTGTGCTAGCTGCATTAAAGGAGAAACCCTCCCAGATAGGATATCAGATTTTTCAGACAAATCCATATATCCCACCCCTGGTCAGGTGCTACAGATGCCAAAGGTTTGGGCATATGGCAAATGTATGAAAAGGGAAAATTAGATGCAGTAAATGTGGAGGGGAGCACTCCTATAACAATTGTGTGGAAAAGTCAGAATAAAAGCTTAACAACTGTGAAGGAAAGTGCAGTGCAGCATATGGAGTCTGCACAACTGCAAAGCAAATGAGAGAAATACAAAAAAGAAAGTTAAAATGTCATATCATATGCAGATGTTACTGGAAGACAATCTAAGACCGGAAGAGGAAAGGAAACTCAGTAAGGAGAAAGAGATGAAACACACAACAGAATAAATCAAATGATATAATGAGTGATACAGGGAAAACAGAAGATGTATTATGTATAGCCAGAGATCGAAGTAATACATTGCACATCACAGACAGGGAAAAAACAAAGCAAATTAAAATTATAGTTAAAGCAGCAGAAAAGTACCTACATGTTAGCAACTTATCAGTAGAATGACTTCATGCTGTTTTAAGTGAAGGAAATACTGAAGGATAAATAGAATGGTATGGTACTATTTACTGTTGAAATGCTCAGAGCCTAATAGCACATGGACAGGAACTAAAGAAAAATATCCTTGATAAGGCTACTAAACCTGGTATCATTTGCATACAAGAAACCGGGTTAATAGGAAAACTAAATTTCAGAATCCTGGGATATGGCAACTATAGGCAAAACAGAGAAGTGGGAAGGTGATGAGTATATACATTCATTAAGGAAAACCTAAATTATCTTGAAATTGAGGTTAAGAAACTAAATATTAAGTATAATACTATCGAGATCCCAATGCAAAATAAATCTGCATCTTTGAGAAAACCAGGGATTAAGGATTTGACAGAGATAGATGAAGATGCAACAGGTCCATATATTATATGTGGATATCTAAACTGCCATAACATATTGTGGGGATGTGGAAAAAATGATAAGAACAGCAAATGTCTAGAACAATTCATTGATTAAAATAATTAATTAACTGAGTGATGGTACACCCACTAAGTTTAATGCAGTCAGTGGAAATCTCTCCCATCTAGACCTGGGAATTGTGTCCCCAATGCAGCTGGAAAGTCAACAAAGAGGAAGGAATGGGAAGTGATCACTTCTCTGTACTTATAGTATATCACAGTAAAGGCAATGTTGAGGATGGAGGAAGGCCCCTGACTTGGAATATTTAAAAAAAAGCAAACTGGGATCTGTTTAAAAACAAAGTAGTGAAAATATTAATGAACAATGTATAAGTGATGACACTGCAGAGTCTGGTAGCCATAAGGGAATCATGATGGCTGCAAAGTTAGCTATACCTAAGATATCAAGTCAACCTAAAGGTAGAAACAAAGTACTATGAGGGAATGAGGAGTGTAAAAAGCAATTAAAGAAAGGAACAAGGCATATAAGAAAGAGAAAAATACAATGAATTGTGTGGACTTAATGAAATATAAAAGAAACAGGGCAAGTGCACAAAGGTTATTAAAAAGGGGGAAAAAAGAAAACTGGAGGGAGTTCTGTGAGAAAAATGCCACCCACCTGTCTCAACAGCTGGGGGAACTTGATGGGGCCAGTGGTGAAAGGGAGACAGTCCCAGCAGCAAGAGATGGAGACACTTGCAAAAGACATTAGGTAACTCCTCCTCCCAGGAGTCTCTGGGACCCATTGGCTAGCTGAGGGAGAAGGGTGCTGATTGGCCAGCATTCCCAAGGTCTGAGAATTTAATCTGGTGCAGGGGCCATGTGGAGCCTCTTTCAGTTCCATTCCAGCAGCCCCACCTGATCTAGGAATGAGAATCCAGCCAGAGAGATGCTGCAGGTCTAGCAAATCACCTGTTTGGGGGGTCAGGAAGCATTTTTTTCTCTCCCATGAGCCTATTCGCAGAAGACCAGGGAGTTTTTTGCTTTCCTTGTAGCACTTTCCTCCCCAGTAAGTTAAGTAGGGATGTGCTCAGTATCTACTTGAGATACTGGGGTTGAGCTGTTTATTCGTTGCAACTTGCGGCCAGTTTCCCGTGTGGTTAAAGGAATACAATGAATGTTCTCAGAGGTAAAAGACCTGGGATTATGGTGGTGGCCCTTGGGCTCATGGGATAGGGTGAGACCTTGTGGCCTTTGCAAGCCATGGTCAGATCTTTTGGCCCTCGTGGTCTAAAGTCCTCACCCTTCTGCACCCTCTGTCCCACATTGTGTGTGTGTGTGTGTGTGAGGGGGAGGGTGCTAGGACTCACAGAAAGCTGAGTTCTGGTGGGGTAGGCTGGGGAAAGCCTATCCCGAGTTATGGATTATATGGTAAGGAGTCCTGTAACCCCTGCATTTGAACAAATGAAATGCCTGCTATAGGAGAGTATGGGTGATGGGCAGGTAGTGCCCCATCCCTGTGTTAAAGTTTAATAAAAGCTGCAGCTTGCCACTTAATTCTATGCATGTGTCTGTCATCATTTTGCCACTGTGTTCACATCAATAAAAATGATTCTAAAACATCAGAGGTATATAGGCAGATTACGACAATGAATGGAATACCAAGTATGAGCAGTTCTATAACAGGCCTCATTGTAGAAGGCTAAGGGATAAAAAGCTCTAATGAAGAAAAAGTGGAAGTCCTAGGCAGAAATATTCCACAACATTAGTTGTGGTGAAAATCAGATTATAGAAATCCATGTGAGAGGAAAAAAATTCATTGAAGAGCCTCATGAGCACTCGAGGAGATGTCAGGAAGATGAGGACCCAATATTAAATGAGGAAACTTTAAAGAGCTGTAGCTAAAAGCAAAAACTCTGCACCAGGCAAGGATGGCATATGCAATGAAATGCTAAAACATCCAAATGAAGTGAATTTGAAAATTCTGCTAAAACTGTACAACAATATGTGGGGGGAAGCTACCAGTGGAGTGGAAACATGTTTGTAGTTGCAGTGTGGAAACCAAGTAAACTGCGAACAAGACTTGATGCATACAGGCCAATTGCCCTTACATCATGTATGGATAAAGCCCTGGAGAGAATGGTGTCTAAAAGATTAACAACATATTTACAGAGAAATGGATTTATAGATAATGTGCAAATTGGGCTCAGGAGGGGAACGAGTACAGTTGATCATATAGTAATATTAGAAACAGAAGCACAAAATGTTTGAGAAATAATGAATACAAGATGGTAGCTTTCCTGGATATGGAAGCAACATATAATACATTATGGAGAGAGGGCTTATTGCATAAAATAGCACCCTGGGCACAAACAAAAGAATATGGAAGTGGATAAAGGATTTCTTAAGTAAAAGAACTATGCAGATTAGAGTGGAGAAAGCTTCTCTGGCATATATACAATCACAAATGGCACTCCACAGGGGAGTGTCATCATCCCTACCCTATTCAACATAATGATAAACAATCTCCCAGACAGGATGAGTTCAGGAACAAGCATTCCCTTGTTTGTAGATTTCTGCACCATATGGGTAAAAACAAAAATAGCTGAGAGGCAAATCAATTAAATACTTAGGAAAAGTGTGGAAGGGAGCAATGCGGGGCTTTAAATGTTCAATTAGCAAAACTAAAGGAATGATATTCACTAAAAGAATATTAAAAAAGGTTGTAAGCTGTCTCTATAAGGACAGAAAATAGATGTAGTTAAAACTATGAATTCCTGGGTGTGCCATTTAATAGCAAGCTAACATGGAAATATTGTTGATAAAGGTGCTGGTAAAGTCACACAGGTCTGGAACCCAGAGTTGTACAGCTATTAGGTATTTGACAGCACCAGGCTGGCACTCAGCAGTTATAAGTACATTTGCTGCCACTTCCTGTGACCCACTCTGGACACAGACCTTGGGATATTTTACCTCAAAGGTTTGACAGACAGCAGCCCTATGGCACCTGATTGGCTCCCCACACTATATAAACTCAATGGGCATTCTAGGAAGTGTCCAGGTAATAGTGTGGATCTTCTGTAGCTGCTTCTTGCTCTTGAATTCTTGGCTTGATTTGGACTTTGCCTTCCAACTCAGACCCTGGTATTGACCCTGTCCTGAACCTAGGGTTGCCAACTCTCTGATTGCAGAAAACGGAACATCCTTGCCCTGCCCTGAGGCCCCGCCCCTGCCCCACCCATTCTCCAAGGCCCTGCCCCTGCTCACTCCATCTCCCCTTACTCTCCCCAACCTTTGCTCGCTCACTCACTCATTTTCACCGGGCTGGGGCAAGGGGGTTGAGGTGCAGAAGGGGCTGCGGGCTGGGACGGGGGTTAGGGTGCAGGAAGGGGTATGGGGTGCAGGCTCTGGGAGGGAGTTTTGGTGCAGGAGGGGGCTCAGAGCTGGGGCTGGAGGTTGGGGTGTGGGAGGGGGTGAAGGATCCGGCTGGGAGTATGGGCTCTGGGATGGGGCCAGAGATGAGGGGTTTGGGGTGCAGGAGGGGGCTCTGGGCTAGGAATGAGGGGTTTGAGGTCCAGGAAGGGGCTCCAGGCTGGGGCAGGGGGTTGGGATGTGGGAGGGGGTGTGGGGTGCGGGCTCTAGGAGGGAGTTTGGGTGCGGAAGCGGACTCAGGGCTGGGGCAGGGGTTGGGGTGCAGGAGAGGGTGAAGGCTCCAGCTGGGGGTTTGGGCTCTAGGGTGGGGCTGGGGATGAGGGAGTTTGGGGTGCAGGAGGGGGCTCCAGGCTGGGGGATGGGAATGAGGGGTTTGGAATGCGGGAGGGGGTGCGGGGTGTGGGCTCTGGGAGAGAGTTAGGGTGAGGGAGGGGGGTCAGGACTGGAGCAGGGAGTTGGGATGCAGGAGGGAGTTCGGGGTGCGGGCTCTGGGGAGCACTTACCTTAGGTGGCTCCCGGAAGCGGCCGGCATGTCCCTGTGGCCCCTAGGCGGAGGCGTGTCCAGACGGCTCTACGCGCTGCCTGCACTTGCAGGCCCCACCCCCGCAGCTCCCATTGGCCTTGGTTCCCGGCCAATGGGAGCTGCAGAGCCGGTGCTCTGGGCCTTTGTAGCAGTTTAAAGTTCAGACCTAAGCGCCAAATTTTGTCAAAATGTTTTGAAAAATCTGCAAGGCAGGCCACTATTTTTCAGTGGCAAGTATCTTGGATTTGTTTACTGCTGTGTTTTAGAGTTTAAATAATTATATTATCTGGCCACATGATTTCTTCAGCTTGAGTTTATGGGATTTCCTTCAGTTTTTATGTTTACATTGGTTTGCCTAATAGAGTTTGGTACACTATATTCCAAGTGGTTTTATGAGAATGTCAGTTTGCTTTTAGCTTTTCAAGTTGGATTTCTTCTGGGGTTTTGTTTGTTCGTTTTTGTTTTTTCGAAGTTTCTATCCAGATTTTACTATTCTGGATTTCTAGATTTTGTTTATATTTATTGGGTTTGAAATTTTTTTGTATATAATTTATTACCTGATATAATTTTTTTTCTAGGTTTGTCTGGTATTTGTTTCTATTGAGTTTTTTGGTTTGTATCAGTTTCTTATTCAGATAATTCATATAACTGATTTGAAATTTCTCAGTGTTTCATGCTGAACATTGCATAGATTTTCTGTGTATTTTTGACTGGGTGAGTCCTTTACTTTGCTGTGGTTTTTTGACAGTCCTAGTTAAAGAACTTTTCTTGTTTTCTCCCTCTTTCTGAGCAACAGTTCTGGATCTGGTTGTGAGCGGTGGGATTGCTTTGTGATACTGTTCAGGGGTTTATAGGTTTTTTTTTTTTTTTTTTTTTTTAGTAGCTTGAAGTCCATGTCTGTGCAGGGATGTATCTGTCTGGAGTTCTAGGGATGGCATTGTCAGCGTCCCTTCATAATTCTCCTGTGTCCCCATAAAAGCTTCTTTGGGGGTCTATGCAGGTTGGGTGGCGCTGGAGATGTTGGCAGCACTTGCAGAGTCTGTCAGAGAAGGAACTTCTCTGAATTTGATCTCTGCCTGCTTTGCCATGTGGGACGTGAGGTGGGCCTGGCCACCCTGAGGCCCCTGCCCTGTGGCATGGGCAAAGCATTAGGCTGGTGCCTTGCTCGGTAGAAGGCGCGGACGCTGGGCCCCTTCCGTTCCCTGCTCTGTGCGGGGGCGGGCCCCAGCCCTCGGAGGCCCGTCGCCTTGTGCAGGGGGCGGGGTGTTGAAGCTGCTGGTCCTGTGCTGGGGGCGGTGCCCCCGCAGGCCAGTTCCTGGTTGAGCGGCGGGACAGGCGGGCAGCATGCTGAGGCGGCCGGGGCCCGGGCAGGGCTCAGCGCGGCTCCCGCTGCTCCTGTGCTGGCTGCGACTCTGCCTGGCCGGCAGCGCGGCGGCCCCACACCTGGTGGTGGTGCTGGCCGATGACCTGGGCTGGCACGACGTGGGCTGGCACGACTCCCTCATCCGCACCCCGCAGCTGGATGCGCTGGGGGCGGGCGGGGTGCGGCTGGAGCGCTACTACACGCAGCCCCTGTGCACCCCGTCCCGCAGCCAGTTGCTCACCGGCAGGTACCAGGTAGGGCAGCAAACCCGGTCCCAGCGCCGCCTGGGCAGCCCCCAAGCCTAGCGGGGGCTCCGGGGGTGGGCAGGGACTCCCCTGAGTTGGCGGGGGACGGGACGCTCCCTGGAGTTGGTGGCGTGTGGCACTGGCTTGTCCCTCAGCTACCTTGGCGGGAGGGCCCCGCATTGGGACGCAAGCAAGGGCGGGGCGTGTGAGCTTCTCCCGACCCCTCTAAAACCTCCCCAGTCTCAGCAGGGAGGCTGCAAATCTGTACAAAGTTGTTACCGAGGGCCTGGTGCTGCTGCTGCTGCCCCCGACTGGCAGCGTGAGGTGCCTTCCCCCGCCCCAACCAAGGGTGACACTTTGAAAAGCTCCTAAGCCCCATTGATTGTAGGGCTACCTTGTTAAAGGTATTTAGGCAGCTGAAGATGCAGGGAGGCACCTCATGGGGGTTTTGAAAGGCCCAAATGACTTTTAGACAATGGGATTTAGGCTCCTGAAAAATGTACCCCGAGTTCTCTGAATACATTAGCTAAACCCAACAGAACTAATGGAAATTATTATTTTTTTAGAGCCATGTACAGAGGAAGAAAGCCCAAATTCTTGTGAGGGTCTGTTATCTTTTAGTAAAGATGACAGCGTATAGTGACAGATCATATAGACTCATTTGGGTGGGAGAGCCCTCTAGTGGGTTCTTGTAGTGTCTTCCTCTGCATGGTGGCAGGATTGTATTATAGTAGACCAGGATGGGCAATAATTTTCGCAGGGGGGCCGCTCCACGAATTTTGGTAAGTTGTCGTGGGCCGCACATTTCTACTATATTAATAGAAAGAGTGCAGGGTCTGGGAGGGAGTTTGTGTGTAGGAGGGAGCTTCGGGCTGGTGCAGAGTGTTGGGGTGCAGGAGAGGGTGAGGGGTGTGGGCTCTGGGAGGGAGTTTGGTACAGGAGGAGGCTCTGGGCTGGGACAGGGGATTGGGGTGCAGGAGGGGTTGCAGGGTCTGGGAGGAAGTTAGGGTGCAGGGGGAGCTCTGGGCTGGTGCAGAGTGTTGGGGTGCAGGAGAGGGTGAGGGGTGCAGGGTCTGGACGGGAGGCACTTACCACAGGTGGCTCCCAGTTGACGGTGCAACAGGGCTCAGGCAGGCTGCAGTCGGCAGCTGCACCGCCGACTGGGAGCGTGTCTCTGCGGCGTGCCCACTGGGGGGAGGGGGGCAGTGGGTCTCGGTGCGCTGCCTGCCCCCGCAGCTCTCATTGGCCGGTTTGCGGCCAATGGGAGCTGTGAGGATGGTGCTGGGGGCGGAGGAAGCGTGTGGAGCCACCTCCCCCCCCCCTCCCCACCAGGGGCATGCAGAGGCGTGCCAGCAGCAGCCAGCCACTTCCGGGAGCGGTGTGGGGCCACAGCAGGCAGGTGTGGGCCTTATCATTTTCATGCATGTATTGGAGTAAGGAAGAGCTGACACCTGTATTTATTTATCTGAAGTTTGGACAAAAGTATAATGTCTTCAGGCACAAACATCCTAGTCACTTATTTGGATCTTCAGTTTCTTACATGAAAATTCTTGGTGGTGTATTCAGTCCAGTTCCTCATGAATAGGTGAGCATGTCATGAAGGACACCACTAAAATTAGAGCCTCTATAGTAGTCCAAATGGAGAGGTTAACAATTGAACCAGCATGGGGAAGAAATGTCTCATCATGTAATCACTCTCTCCAAATGTATGCGGTGGTGTAGCCATTTTGGTCCCATGATATTACAGAGCCAAGGTGGGTGAGGTAATATCTTTTATTTGACCAACTTCAGTTGGTGAGAGATAAGCTTTCAAGTTTATACAGAGCTCTTCTTCAGTTCCGAGAAATGTTTCAATATTGTAATGAGTAAGTTGAGAGAAGGAAGAACTATAGAACTCTGCTAGCTACAGAATGTAATTGATTTAAAAAATAAAGTTGAGAATCTGTGAAAAAATGATAGTGATGTATTACACTTTAGCTGTGAACCTCAAGCATGTAAAATAAGGTTCAATTTTTTTTAAAGACAGTTTTAGCAAAATTGGAGCACAATTTCCGGGTTTTTTTCAGCCAAGTATCAAGTTTGTACACACGGTTAAGTTTTCTCTCTTTAGATTACAAATGAGGCTCAAAGATCTGACTTCTAAAGTTCTCCAATGGTAGATCAATTAGTAAGAAAATTATTGATTTTAAACATTTCTTAGAATTTTAATCTTTTGAGTTGATTATAGACTTAGACTGAGTGTAGACTAGTAAATATATTACTTAAAATGATTATAGCTGAAATCCTTCCCCTATTGAAGCCAATGGAAGTTTCATAATTGACTTCCAGTATGGCTGGGATTTTACCCTATATGCTGTGGAATAGTCTGGCTATTCTAAAATGTCACTGTGACATTCTGTACCTTGGGGGAGCACCCTGTAACCCCCATATTTGTCATTTATATATGATTATGATCTTGCATATAAAGCATGCCTTGTAAGATATCAGGGGAAAGGTTATGATCTGCTGAAAGTCATTTCTCTATCCATATATGTAAATCATTAACACATATGAAGTTATGAGAATTATGTTGTATGGTTGTCACTAAAACATACTGTAAGTTGGGGATTCAGACAGATATTAGCTCCCCAGAGGCAACAGCAAGGAAAGTAACCGACACTCAGGTGGGGTGTGAAACAATTCATCAACAGCCATTGTCCAGCAAGGGAGTTACAATTCAATGACTCGGCTGCATGAGGCGACACCAGGGGAATTGCTCAACCTTGCCTGGAGACTCAGGGCACGTCTTCACTGGCAATGCACGTTTAATGTGGCTTGTGTAGTCACGGCATAGCGTTGGGAGAGAGCTCTCCCAGCGCTCTAAAAAACCCACCTCCATGAGGGGAATAGCTACCAGCGCTGGGAGTGTGGCTAAATTGGCACTTTATAGCACTGAAACTTGCAGCGCTCAGGGGTGTGTTTTTTCACACCCCTGAGCGAGAAAGTTGTAGCACTGTAAAGTGCCAGTGTAGACAAGCCCTCAGCAATGCCCACCCAGACATGCCTGGACTTTTGTTTTCCAAGCACATGGACTGAGGGTATAAAACAGACACAGTGGCCACATGCTGGGCCTTTCTCCTTCACCCACCTATGCTTCAAGCAACAAGGACACTCTGAAGACTCCAGCTGAGGGGACTGGCCCAGATTTCAAGGGTGAAATCTGTATATTAAGGACTGCAATATCCAGTGGGGTGAGAAAAACTGCTTAGTCTAGTTGTTGCCCAGTCTAATAGGGTTGAGAGTTTAGACTGCGTGCTTATATATATATATATTTTTTTTTTTGGCAACTAACTCTGACTTTTTGCCTATCAATTAATATCACTTAAAATCTACCTTTTATAGTCAATACATTTGTTTAACTGTTTAGCTTTACAAGTGAGTTTGTATGAAGAGTGGGGCGAATCTGCTCAGGTTTTGCAAAGGGTGGTGTATATCCATTTTCCATTGATGAAGTGGTGAATCAATTAATAAATCTGCACTGCCCATCTTGAGCAGTGCAAGATGGTATATTCCTGAGGTACAGTCAGTGGTGAGCTGGAGCCGGTTCCCACAGGTTCGCGGGAACCGGTTGTTAAATTTAGAAGCCCTTTTAGCACCGGTTGTCCCGGTTCTAAAAGGGCTTTTAAATTTAACAAAATCTCTGGCAGCTCCAGCTCACCTAGCTCCGCCTCCTCCCCTGACGCTCCCCCCGGCTTCTCCTCCCCCTCCCCTGCTTCCCACGAATCAGCCGATTCACGGGAAGCAGGGCTTCCTGCAGGTGAGCTGGAGCTGGGGCGGGGAGGGCTCCAGGCGCCGCCCAGCCCGGCTCCGGCCGCACGGCACTGCCCGGCTCTGGCCCAGCCTGGGCCCTGGCCCCAACTCTGGCTGCGCGGCGCTGCCCGACCCCGGGCCCGGCCGCGCGGCTCTGGGCCGGGCCCCGACTCCAGCTGTGCTGCGCGACTCTGGCCCCGGCTGGGCCCCGACTCTGGGCCCCAGCCCGACTCCAGCCGTGTGGTGCGGCTCCGGCCCGGGCCCGGCGGGGGTAAGAGGCCGGGGTCGGGGGGGTTGGATAAGGCAGGGACAGGGAGCGGGGGGTGGGGAGGGTTGGATGGGGCAGAGGTTCTTGGGGGGCAGTCAGGGGATGGGGAAGGGGGGGTTGGGTAGGCGCCACGTGGGAGTTCCGGGGGTCTGTCGGGGTGGTGGTGAATGGGGCAGTCAGGGGACAGGGAGCAGGGCGAGTTGGATAGGGTACTGGGGGGCAGTTAGGGTTGGGGGTCTCGGGAAGGAGTGGTCAGGGGACAAGGAGGGGGGGGGGTTATGGGTTGCGGTTTCTGAGGGGGGCAATCGGGGGCAGGACATGGTTGGGGGGTGTACTCACCGGGCGGTTCCCTACCGGGTCTTTGGTGGCGGGTCCTTCAGCCTCCGGAGCCGTGGTGCCGAAGCCCCGGTAGGGAACCGGTTCCTAAGATTTTGGCAACTCATCACTGGGTACAGTGCTGGGAGCTGGGGGGATTTGGCTCTGGTGCCTTTCTCTGTGTGATTCATGAGTGGCTCTGGGAGCATTCATGCAATATAGCTGGGTGTTGGGTCTCCACATGCTGTTGTGCTGAGTGATCAGTGCCTGGAGGGGTTTGTTTCTGGTCACTAGCAAGGCATTGTGAGAGACAGCCCAGGCTAGAGAGAGTTCAGGGGTCACAGCGCTCCCATAGTCCCAGGCTGCATCCCGGGGATCCCGTCACAGTGACCATACTGAGTTTTTGGTTGGCTAAATAAACATATGCTTTCTTTACTAATGATGGCTAGTCATGGTACAATTGTAAGCCAACAAGTAGTACAAAAATTTTATAGTCCCTTCGGAAGAAAGCAGCAGGGGTTTTATGTGATACCTGTGCATGCAATCTGTAAAGTACTTCCAGAGTCTTCTAGCAAATGCTGTATGTAAGGTGGAATTGCAAGACTCCAGACTCATTTTATGTGTATATTTTAAAATATTGATACAGTACTTTCATTGCATACATTGCCATCATGCTATAACTAATACCTGCATTGGGTTTATTTTTCCAAGATCCATACAGGTTTACAACACCAAATAATTTGGCCTTGCCAGCCCAGCTGTGTCCCGTTGAATGAGAAACTCCTGCCTGAACTGCTGAAGGAAGCAGGATATGTTACCCACATGGTAGGGAAGTGGCATCTAGGCATGTACAAAAAAGAGTGCCTTCCAACCCGCAGAGGATTTGATACTTATTTTGGTAATGGCCAGATTTACTACTTTTTTTTTTTTTTTTTTTTTTTTTTAAGTACTTTTACTAACATATTGAAAGGGGAAATATTTTTTAACAACAACAAACTCAGAATTAACATATAGCCAGTAAAACAATGTTTTAGCTGTTGTTTCAGCACATGATACCAAAATACAGTTCTCTAATTTGGCAGACTACACTTGATAGATAAATGTTGATATCCAAAAGCCTATTGCTGAAAATGGTCTGATTTTTAAACCCACGGAAGCAAATATATTTATATTTTAAGCTCCACATTTAACTTGTCCCATTGTACTCAGTTACTCCACATGTTGTGTGAGTGTGCTCTTAGAGGAAGCTTTAAACTGAATTTTTCATGTCTAGGTTTAGGTCAGACTTCTAACATTACTGTTGTTTGTGTATTGCTTTTTTTAATAGCAGTGTCTTAACTAGAAAAAGCAATAGGCATTTTACCAGACTTGGTATATTTTCTAAATACAATATATATTTCTTGAATTCATTAGGCACTCAGATACTACCATGATCAAGTTGTTACAAGAACCTATTTAAAATTACATTTATAAAAAACTGTTAATGGAACTTTAAAGTTGCAAAGTTAAGCACTCAAAACTTAGGCACTGCCAAAATTAGGATACCTGTGTAACTTTAATTTGGCCCAGTTATGAGTATGCATTACAATACAGTCTTTAATTGCATGAGCATATACTGTTTTTTCACAGGACCCCTGCCTCATTAAGTGACTGGTTAGTTATTAAATGTTTCCTTTTTATCTTCCACATTTCGTATGTGACTCCAGGCCTTAATATATGCCATCCAAACACTGCACTGAATACAAAACTATTTACTTTCTCCTGGGCTTTCTGTGATGCTCTCACCAAAGTATCTGAGTGCTTCATGAACATTAATGAATTTATCTTCACAACACCTCATGTCACGTTACCTGTGAGATGGGGATAATACTGCCTCATTTTACAGCTAGGGACCTGAGGCACAGAGATTAACACCAAAATTGTTAAGTGTCTAATAATTTTGGGTGCTCATGAGAGGGAGGTAATTTATTTTTCAGAGCTCTTAGCTCTTTATATGTTAAAACCATTATTCCAATTGCGCTGTGAAGGTTCAATGCTTCTGCAAATCTGGCCCCATCTGTCTCAGGCTGAGCATTGAGAGAAACTGTCCGCTAGTGGTCCAAAATCACTAGATGCTCTTAAAATAAATAAATAAATAAAAAAATAAAAAAAAACCCCACAATTTATTTCTTGTTTTCAAGAGCATATTTTTGATGTTTCCTTTAGAAAGCCCTTCCATGTCTTTCTTTGATGTCCTCTGCATCTGTGGAGTTTTGCACATAAACAATATGGTATAGTTGGAAGTTGTTTGGCTAGACCTTTAGTTGTTTGGTTTGTGGTGGGGGTTCATTAGGTTTTTAGATGGAGTGGGTTAGCAGAAGAAATGTTTTTGGTCAAAGTTCTGGATTTTGAAACTGAATCTGCCCCCACACTGAGCCTAAATTTAGTTGCCTTCAGGGTATGCTTTGCAACATTCCCCTGTAATTCTGGAGAATTTTTGGGTGGTAAAGTTAGAGTTGATTTAGGGATGAGGGTTGCAAAGGGTTTTTGAGGCAATTTCATTGCTTTCAGTCAATGGGAGTTAAATCTGCGAGGTACCTTATAAGATTGGACCCTTGATGGAAGCAAAATTTGTAGGAGAGCCTTATTTTTGATTCTTAAGATCAGTAACTTATTCTGTAAAGAATGATTTGTTTCTTTCACCAGTTGGTGTCAGCAGCAGATCAGAAATCACCACACAGTTCACATGGAAGGCATTCCTGTAATCTATCTGTTACCAATCTATAAATGTAAACAGTACGATAATTCCAGTGTTCATTGTATCTATTTAGATATAAGCGTTCTGTACTAACAAATACAGTTTACAAAACCATAACTAAAAGTTATTCTAGTTAGCAACAGGCTCAGGACATGTGCATCATTTTAATGCTAGTATCTTTGATTTATATGCATGCCAATTTATATGTAAAGTTATTGAACTGCTCTTAAAATTTTTCTGGGTTTGTATAATTGATACGTAGAATTGGATTTTGTGCTTTATTTTCAAATAAATACAAGATGAGAAATATTAAGGAATGTTGGACTGATTAGCCTTGTTTTTTAAAAAAAAGTGAAACTCTGAAGGAATCATTTTTTAAGTCACAAAGGGCAGTTTGCCACTCAACTCACTTTGTGCCCTTTGAAAGTCTCCTGATGTATTAGTTTATATATAGTAAATTATATGTTGGCTTGCTCACTTTGTCACCTTTTTCCTGTTCTAGGTTATCTTCTGGGAAGTGAAGATTATTATTCCCATGAACGTTGTGTGTTAATCAGTGCAAAGAATGCTACACGCTGTGCTCTTGATTTTCGAGATGGAGAAGAAGTTGCAGTTGGATTTGGAAACATGTATTCCACTAATGTATTTACGAAAAGAGCTGTAGATCTTATAGCCAACCATAAAACTGAGAAGGTACAGTAGACAGCTGTTGCTTTTTTGAGAACTTACTTTACAAGTGTTTTAATATTTTCATGCACTATTTGTTTATAAGACTTGAGCTTGCTTTGTAAACAATAGCTGATCAATATCTAGATACAGGGCTACACTTAACTAAAAAGTTCAGCAAATAGAAATGGACAGTATTGCATTGACACTTGAATGTTCAAAGCCCTTATAGAGTAGAACCTCAGCGTTATGAACACCAGAGTTATGAACTGACCAGTTAACCTCATACCTCATTTGGAACTGGAAGTATGCAATCAGGCAGCAGCAGAGACAAAAAAAGGCAAATAGGGTACCAGTACTGTGTTAAATGTAAACTACTAAAAAAATACAGGGAAAGTTTAAAAAAAAAAAAAAAAAAAAAATTTGACAAGGTAAGGAAACTGTTTCTGAGCTTGTTTCATTTAAATTAAGATGGTTAAAAGCAGCATTTTTCTTCTGCATAGTAAAGTTTCAAAGCTGTATTAAGTCAATGTTCAGTTGTAAACTTTTGAAAGAACAACCATAATGTTTTGTTCAGAGTTATGAACGTTTCAGAGTTACGAACAACTTCCATTTCTGAGGTATTTGTAACTTTGAGGTTCTACTGTATTGTATAACTTGGTGCACATAATAGTTGAAAAGACTTCTACAGGAGATGCACAGTGTAGGATGAGGCTGGATGTGAATGAAGAAGATCTTAATCATTGCGCAGAAAAATAATTAACAACGTAGCTTTACTTCATATAAGGGACATTGTATAAATAATGTTCAAACTCACAAGCCAGGAATGTTTCCCTCATTAAAATAATCTTCCCTATTAAGATGCAGTGTGCTAAATGTAAAATATCTTAACCTATATTATAAAAAGAAGCAAAGTTGAAGTTCTTAATTTAAAGGTCCCAGAAAAAATCCAGAATCTCTTTCACTCCTCTAATATAAAGACCTTAAACTATGACATAAACTTTTGAATTAAACACTGCAGTTCAGTTAATCCTCCACCCCCAAACTAACTTTTTTTGTTGTTGTTAAAACTCACAACAAGATAGTACAAATGGACTACCTTGCTTTGGACAAGAACACAAAGAATGCTAGTATGTGGGGCTAATTGACATATTTGTAACAAATGAATTATTTTGTTTTACTGCAATCTGACATATTACATTAATTTACAAATGTACATACAAAAAGGGAAACTGCTAAGTGAAGGCATGACAATTTTCAGAACTGAAATGTGTTTAAGACTGAATTTTTTGGCAGAACTGCAGCCAAAGCAGTTCAGCTGTTTTCAAGAATGAGTCTAGGGGGAAAATGTTTTGTTAGTACTAACAAAACATCTGGTGATTTTTCTTTGAGGAGTTCTCATGGCCCAATGCTTGAAATTTGGCAGAAGGGGTGGACTTTGTCAGGGAAGTGCCTTTTGTCATCTTTGTGAACATCCACCCAAATTTTGGCCAATTTATAAACCCTTGAAAAATTTCAGTTTACACATGCTCAGTAGAGACTTGCTAGAGCTTCGCAGCTACATTGAACAGAAGAGTCTGACTGCAGTAGGCATGCTCAAGCCTGGGTTGAGCAGGACGTTCCCTGCAATGGCAGTGGAGGCACCAGAACTAAGAACAGGGAGCCTGTCTTTCCTGTGTTCTCAATGATACCGCGCCCCACCTTGTTCCTGCCTGTTAGGGCCCAGGCAACATGGAGGAGGAAACTGCCTCATTCAGATGCAAAGGAGGGGACAAGAGCTGGGGAGGGGAGAGTAGATTGGAACTGGAGGCTGGCAAGGTGAATCGACTGGGATTGTCTGGGTGAGCAGACTAGAGCTAGGGAGGGAGATGGGGAGGAAGAGGAGTCTAGGAGCCTGTGTGCGTGTGTAGTGGGGTGGGGGGACTGAGATGGGATGAGGAGCCTGGAACTGGCTGGAAATGAGACTGGGAACCAGTGGGGTGTAACTAGAGGCAGGGAGGTAGATATGACAAGGAGCCAGAGAGCAAAGGGAGAACTGGGACTGTTTGGGTAAAGAGACTGGGACAAGGATGCGAGGGGGAACACTGAGCCTGGATGAGGAGCTCTGGGAGTCAGGTGGTATAGGAAATGTGGGTAGGTGTGGGGAGAGAAACAGATTGGAAGAGGATCCTGGAAGGGGTAATTGGGACTGATTGGAGTCACAGGGTGAATGGACCCTTTAAAGGGAGATGGGGCTGCAGCAGCTGTGCCATTATTAATTATCTGCTTCCCAGCCTGAGAGGGTGATAGTCAGGTGATAGTTATTCTATAAGGTCCAGGTATCCATTACACTGAGAGAGATCATTCTGGGGGTTAGAATCACAGTGAGTGGGAAGGTTCTGAGCCAAGTTTTGTGGGAGGCTTGGTACCCCAGGGGAGCCAACTTGGGGACCCAGGGTTCTATCCTGGAGTAGAGAAACCACAGGGAGCAAGCAGGCTCCTATGGAAGGCTCTGAGTCAGGATCTGAGAATGGTATTCCAGGGGAACTAGCCTAAGGGTAGAGTGTTCCATACCGGAGCAGGAAAAAAACCTCAAAGATTGCCCAGAAAAGAGCTGCGAACAGGGCCCAGAGCATGAGCTGAAGAGACATCCCAAAGGGCAGAAGAACCTCCTTTTTTTGTTGTTTTTTTTTGTTTTTGATTTGGCTAGAAGATTAAGCTATGTATCCAGTACAGGCAGAGAACCTAGGAGACACATCTCAGGGAAGGAAACTGAGGCAGAGAGTTGTAGCAGTGCCACCCTTCCCCAGCAGGGGGTGCTGTGAGGCAGCCACACCCTCTGACAGTTGGGCATGGTAATGAGAGCAGGGAGGGGGTGATTAGAACATGCTGGGATGAGAAGTCTGAGGAGTGGTGACTGGAACTGACTAGGTAAGGAGAATGGGACTGAGACGAGGAGCCAGGGGTGAGAAAGGGAAAGGGCTGGCCCAGTTTGGAGAGGATAGGGCAGAATAAGGGGGAATGGGCAGGAAAGTGTTAGTGCCAGTAATGGAACCCAAGGTTCCTGAGTTTTGCCATTTCTCTGTTGTCAGCAAATATCTGTGAAACCCACTGGCAAAGCATGTGTCTTATTCCCCTCTAGTGCTGGTCCACTTAGAGGATAACAACCTATTATTGGTATCAATTACTCCATTAGCTCAAGGTGTAGAGGTCAGTATGGTGGATTTAAATGTTTTAACCCTGCTAATGACCCATGTGGGTGTCAATGTGATTCCACATTATGGAATTTGTATTCCTTTATTTTTAAAGCCTAGGAAATTACAAAAAACTTTATTAAAAGAACAGTAAGATTGCAAAGCATGCAATTAAGTTAGGGTATGCCAGAATTAAGGTTGCCTGATGCACCTTAATTAGGCTGCCTTGTGTATATGCATTGTGATAGTCTTTTATTGTATGATCATGTACTATTTCTGAGTTATTAGTTTGCAGAACTTGTACAAAGAATTTACCTTGAGATAAGACTTAGTTATTGGCAAGCTAAGTTGTATTCTAACAGAACCAATTGCAGGAAGACACTTAGTGGAATGAAATGGTCTGTCATTGGTTTAAAAATAAGAAACATAAAAGCCCCACTGCCCATGGTGAGTTGGGCTCCTCATAAGCTCTGTAATAGGGATGTAAATAGAAAATGCAATGGAGATTTTCGTGACAAATGACACCATCACTAACCAGGATATTTTGCACATGAAATATGATTGTATTTTGTATAATGAATCTGGGATTCAGACTTTCTACCCAAATCCTGTTTACAACTTGCTATTTGATGACTTACAGATTTGTAAGACTTTGCTGTAGTAATAGAAACAGTATTGTATGTAGTTTGGTCTTGCTTTTGAAAAAAGGATAGGAAGCTAAGTTGAGTGGCAGGAAGATCATAAAATCAACTGGCTTTTCTACCATTAAAATGAAAATATACACTAATATTTCAGTGCCTTTCATAAAAATCTTTCCCAGAATTGTGTATATCTTATGCTTAGGGAAATCAGGAGGAAAACAAGACAATTGCTGTATTAATTGGTTTGTGTGATTTATTTATTTATTTATTTATTTATTGCATTTAATGCTTGGGTACTCTTCTCATCTAGCTTGCATACTGCTTTTTTCCTCCCCAGCCTCTGTTTCTCTACCTTGCTCTCCAGTCTGTCCATGAGCCCCTTCAGGTCCCTGGGGAATACATGAAACCGTACGCCTTCATCAAAGATGAGAAGAGACGTCATTATGCGGGAATGGTGTCCATTATGGATGAAGCTGTAGGAAATGTCTCTGCAGCCCTGAAGAGATACGGGCTTTGGGACAACACAGTTCTCATCTTCTCTACTGGTAAGACTGTTTAGTCAAATACATTCAAAGAGTCACCTGAATATAAGCTGAAGAGAGACACATCTAACCACTAAGTGATCCATTTCAGAACAGATTTTAAATGTACAGGAGCTATAAAAATAAAATAAACTTTTTTCCTAAAAGAGGATAAATTTATTTTTCCCTCTTAAACATAAATAAACAATTTTGAGGGAGTGTTCCTGAAAACAAAGGATTAATACCATTGTCTAGAACAGGGGTCTCAAACTCAAACTCAAATGTTCACGAGGGCTGCATGAGGACTAGTGCATTGGCCCGAGGGCCACATCACTGACACCCACCCCTTGCTGCCCCTGGCCCCGCCCTCACTCCACCTCTTCCATGAGGCCCCACCCCTGCCCCGCCTCTTCCCTGCCCCCATTCCAACCCCTTCCCCAAAGTCCTCACCCCAACTCTGCCCCCTCCCTGCCCCCAGGGGGTGCAGGGTGCAGTGGGGGCTCAGGGCAGGGAGTGCAGGAGGTGTGCAGGGAGCTCAGGACAGGGAGTTGGGGTGTGTGGTGCAGGAGGGGTGAGGCAGGGAGCTCAGGGCAGGGAGTTGGGGTGCAGGGTGCGGCAGGGGGCTCAGGGCAGGGAGTGCAGGGTACGGCAGGGTGCTCACGACAGGGAATTGGGGTGTGTGGTGCAGGAGGGGTAAGGGGTGCGGCAGGGGGCTCAGGGCAGGGAGTTGGGGTGCAGGAGGGGTGAGGGGTGTGTCGGGGTCGGGGGTCAGGGTGTGGCAGGGGTCTCAGGGCAGGGAGTGCAGGAGGTGTGCAGGGTGCGGCAGGGGGCTCAGGGCAAGGAGTTGGGGTGAGGGGTGCAGCAGGGGGTTGGGGTGCAGGGTGTGGCAGAGGGCTCCAGACAGGGGGTTGGGGTGCAGGAGGGGTGTGGGCTCCGGCCCGGCGCCGCTTACCTAGAGTGGCTCCGGGGTGGCAGCACCGCGCAAGTTGGCCAGGGCAGGCAGCCTGCCCTGGCCCCGGCCCCTGGCCCTGCTCCGCTCCAGGAAGCAGCTGGAGTCCCGGGGGGTGGACGGTGCCATGTGCTGCTCTTGCTGCTCCTCCAGGTACCTCCCCCAAAGCTCCCATTGGCCGCGGTTCCCCGTTCCCGGCCAATGGGAGCTGTAGGGGGTGGTGCCTGGAAGCGAGAGCACGGAGCCCTCTACTCCCCCGCCCCCGCCCTGCCCGGGGCTGCAGGGCCATAGTTCCAGCCGCTTCAGGGAGCGGCGCGGGGCTCGCGGCGCCACGGGGTAGGCAGAGGGGCGGGCACGGGGAGCTTGGCGGGCTGCACGAAAGAACCCCACGGGCCGCATGTTTGAGACTCCTGGTCTAGAACCATATGCAATGCAGAAAGGCACTGTACAAACTTACTGAGAGCCTTGTGTGAGGTGCTGGGGGTCTTCAATTTCCTTCAAGGAGGTTCACGGGCTGTAATTACATAAAATTCACTTGCTTTTAAGATTACAATACCTCTCAAGATTGAGCCTTTATTCACACAGCTCTGCCAATTCAGCAGGGACTTGAGTACACCAGGTAGTGACAGATGCCCTGTGACATAACTGCGTGGACAATTTGTGTGGCCTCACGGTCACAAACACATACCAAGCTGTTATCTTTCACCAAGGTACGTATTTATTCTTTTCTTACAAAGTAACACAGTGTAATGCAGGCTTAGAGCAAGGGAAGGCTTCCCTGCAGCCCTCACTCCTCAGCCCGGGTTCACCTGCTGAACTTCCTTCTGAGTTCCCCCTTGCTTCCTCTTCCTTCCACTTATATCCTTCCAATTACACCGTTAGTCCAGTGTTTACCACCCAGGTGCTCATAGTCCCCCAACAGAAAGTGTAAAATTGGCTTCAATTAAGCCTGCACTCTTCCCAGTGCTGCAGCAAACTCAGTGACCAAGGTGTCACCACTAGTATCCTATCACAAATTGGTTGAGACCAAACATCTGTATTTAATTATATATACTCTTTGGCTTGACTGAAATATTACTTTGGGCCCTTAACCTCCTGAAGCAAACTTCCACTAATAAAACCAGCTTTGATACTTGCTGATGGATTCTTAATCTTATCAGATTTAGATTGAAAGCTCTTCAGGGCAAGAACTGTCTTCTACTGTATATATGTTTAGCACACTGGGGACCCAATCTTGTTTACAGTAGTAGCCTAGAAGTTTTAATAGATATATAATAAAAATCGTACAGTCTCCCTTACGTCTGAACTGAATGGAACTGAATTTAGCTGAAATCTAGAAGTCTTCACAGGATTCAGGGGAATAATGCAATGTCCTGCATCCTTCAAAATGTTTTTCCCCCTCCCCGCTTTGTCTGATTTGGGAGCGGGAATAGCCCTTCAAAGCTTCCAACCTTTACTATACTCAGGTTTTACTTAATATGGTTTGCTTGGGGGTAGGGCAGGAATTCCTGAACATCTCACTTTGTATTCAATTTGTATGAAATATTTTGAATTTAACAGCTCTGTTGCACAGCTTTGAGGCCAAAATCTGCTTACTCATTGAGATTGTATTCATATTCCGATCCCAGTTCAAATTAGGCCTGATACCTGTACTATGTAAACATCTTTGTTCTGGGAGGAACCGCCATTATAAGATGTATTCATATTTGGAACTTCATATAAGCAAAGCTGTATGGAATCTGATATCAATACTTACTGCATATGGTAAAATTGCACCCTCCACTCGTGACCCCAGTACAGCTATTTTCAGTATAATTCTTTCAGTAGATTATGGACTAATACTAAAGACATCTGAGCTAGAAACATAGTAGTTACACTTAAACTAAGTTTTCAGTCAATTAGCTTGTGCTTTATAAAATCTAGTATTTTTCTTACTGTCGCAGTATACTTTTAATGACAGCTATCTAAATAATCGACTACAGATATGTTTAGACAAGTGTCAGGCTGTCAGGAGAAGCCCAAATCATAGTCTTATCCAATGGGACTTGAACTGTATTGACAATTTAAACTGCCAGAAATGGAACTTAACGATTTGAAACCCAAGGAAATTGGGCCTAGATCAGGCAAATCATAAGATATTTATTCATTTTTTCCAGTCTTCTTATGTCACTTCACACAGCTATTCTCTGTAGTAAAACATTGCATGCATTAAAGGCACAGCTTCCAAAAAACATATGTTGAAACTATTAAATCTATTCAGCTTCTTTGTATAACACTTAAAAAAAATCTTTGTTAGATCTTTGAAAAGACCATAGGAAAGTGTTTGAAAAGAGAAGCCCAAAGTCATGCAGCTTGGTGTCATATGGGGACTTAGTGCTGTTGTATCCTTGCAGGTTATTTACACAGTTTCAATCTCTCAAAGATGCTCCCCATAACTGGGAGTGTAGATGCCTATTTGCAGCTATAACATCGGTAAAGGTAGATGTTTAACAGGGGGGAAATGGAAGCCCAGAATTAAGGAGGGGGTGAGCCCCACAAGCAGGGTGGAGCTGACTTAAGTTTAATTATGGAGCTTAAACTCCTGCTACACCCAAAATCTCAGTTCCCATCCCAACTTCCCCTCAATGCTTTCTCCAGTGTAAGGCATGCTCTCCCTTACAAGTCCTAGCCTGCTCAATCTTTCACGTTCTGCAGCTTACCTCCCAGTAAGAAGAGATCCCTTTCCTTCCTGATCTTTCTCACTTTGCTTATCTTCTGAATTTACACCTTCTCTTCATCCGCCAAAGACCTGACTTCTCAGGGGAGTCCATCTCATTATCCTCCTTACTGATGGACTAAGGGCTTAAACCATAGACCCTCTTTCCCCCTTCCCTCCCCCCACCCCAGTCCAGGCCAAGGGACAGATCCTCCATAGCACTGGGAATTCCATCCAAGATGCCTCTTCCCATGCTGCAGAGATTGATTTTACTGACTCGACTCCCAATTTTCTCTGACACTGGCTAATCTGCTCTGGGTTCCTCACAACCTGAAGAATTTAAGTAGCGCTTGGGACAGAGAATATAATAGCAATTGGACAGCCAGATATATAAAAATTGGGCCTGTCTTGCCATAGTCGTAATGTAAAGGTGATAACCTGGGGCATTGAAATTGGTGAGGGAGGAGGGAGTAAGGAGTCTTAAGATGGTGACTACAGCCCGGATGAACATCAATTTTGTCCACACTTCCCATTTTAACTGGAAATTCCTGAAGTCCCTTCTTCAAGGAGGTTCACGGGCTGTAATTGCATAAATATAGTAAAGCCCACATTTGGATATCTGCCCCTCATTGCTACAAATCCCAGCACAAAATTCTGTATTGATACTGTTCCCTAATGGTTTGCTGCAGTTAGCTATGCTGATTGGTGTTACCGCTACAAATGTACAGTCTCCCTATTGTTGACTCCTTTAATTATGGACTCTAATATAAAGAACACTTTCACTGGAGTCTCACTGAATTATTACAGAAGTTGATTTAATCTTCACTCCCAAAGAGAATAGTAGAGAGTTCAATAAAAATTTTCTATTCCGTCCTCTTTTTGTATGATATGGCCTAACCAGAATTCCCTTGAAAACATGCCAGTTGGCAAATGGAACTACTGCACATTTTAAAAGGACCTTGTAAAATTTATATAGGGACTCCAAATCCTCTTTAAAGTGGTCTAATGGAAACCTCGGGCCAGAAGTGAAGTAATCTGACCATTAATACAGTCTGTCTCCATACGTGCATCACGTAAGTCCACACTTCTGCTGTCTTATTGTTGTTTTTTTTGTACAGATGAACTTTTTGCACAAGTAAATAGGCAAGAGTAAGCCAGTGAACTAGTGTTACCCAACATTATTTTGTAATGCAAGCGTTCCACAGTTGCTTTGTTAGCTCATTTGTTTCTGGTTTCAGACTAACTATTAATTATTAAATGATTAAAATATCAGAAGTACAGTGATATCAAGAACTACCAAGTGGTTAGAAAATTATACTGATATATCATGCAGTAAACTTGGTTTTACAGAGCATCATACATACTCTGCTTCCTTAATGAAATGGGTAGTGTCAGTGAAATGACTGTGTGCAAACAAAGCAGATATTATGTATGCAGCAATAACTCTCTGACAGCCTTGGGCATTAGAACGTATGTAGTTGAAAAGAACAGGACATTGGGATTACTCCCTTTTGAAAAGTGCTAGGGAGTCTAACTTTCAATAAATTGAAGGAGACCTTCCTTTAAAATCATAAATAAAGGATGTAATCTCCATTAGTTCAGTAGTCCAAGTCTTGTTTTGGAACATGGACCATGACTACAGGTGAGAATGCTACAAGCTGAAATCAGGCGTCACTCTGTGTAGCACATATCATAATATCTTGGATGGAAACTTGCCAGCACTATAGCAAGCTAGTCTCATTGAGTTCGGCATTCGTTATTTTTTCATTAAAACAGATAAGTTATTTAACCTTAAACTTTATCCTAAATGATAAGATGGTCATAATTGCTAAAACAAAACCACAACTTTCCCTTAGAGCCCTGCGTGGGACTACTGTACAGCCCTGCAGCAGGACTGGGATCACATGGGTTCCAGAGGATCCGCTGCCATAATAGCAGGAGAGAGATTAAAGAATAGTCCTGTGTAGGGCTCTACTTTTTCCCTCCCTCCCTCTCCTTCACCTCTGTAAACTCTCTCATTTTGGAAAATGTTGCAGTATCTGTTAGTTACCACAAGAGAGTCCTGTAAGATGTAATGTACTGCTTTTCCTTTCAAAACTTAGTTTACATAGTTAAAAGAAAACCAACATATTATAAAACCTAACGGAGCATGTGACAGACTATTATTTTCCCTCTAAAGATGATCTGATATCATTTTACATGTGATTGATAAAGTTAAGGGCAAAGTTGTGTTTATATATGCTCATTGTGTGTTGCAGGAAAAAACTTTCCCCCCCAAAACGTAACTATTTTTTTGTTTTTTTGATACTTTGAAAGACTACATTGCTTATATGAAATTAGAAATCTGTAAATGGTGTTTGAGGATTAGGATAGTTGCAGTTGTACAGAATTGATTAAATATAGTCATGCGAAAGTTTCACTAAACACTATTTTGTGCATATCTGATTTCAAAAGGCTTCTCACATACCAAAATAAAAAAATCCCAGTAAAACTCCCCAATTAGTTTAGCAATATAAAAGTATATAGCAAAGCAATCACATGATACAACAATTAGCTGTTTTAAAACCCTGGCCATACTAAAACTTTTAAAATGTGTTTTTCCATCTTAGCACAGATTAAAATGGTTAGTGCGTTTGTGTCCATACTACAATTTTTTACAACTGTGGCTTAGCCATGTTTAAATTAAACATTTGTACCTGCTCAGTGCTCAAATTGGGGCTTATGAGATGAGGAAGAGAAGTGAGAAAGCTGCTAATAGGCCTTTGGACCCACCTTGGGTCATAAGCAGCATGAAGACACCTTCTGTAACTACCCATTCCCCAATATCTAATTGACCTTGAAAATTCTTCTGTCCTTTCTCATCCATTTTCCCTTCTAGCCTATCATCTCACTCTTGTTCTATGAGCTCTCCCATTAAATTCTCTTTTGCCAGGCTGACCTCCTTCCTGACTTTTGCTACAGATTAGGTTGGGAACTACAGTTGTGGCTTTACATGACACTGCGTGCTGCTATTCTGCTTCCTGGGAATAAGGTCCTAAGCATGGGCTCAAAGACCTGTAGGCCATCCTCTACCTTTTTCCCCCGAAGGCCTCTGTAGAGTCCCTAAAGAAAACTCTTTCCTATCTTTCTGGCTGGTTTGAGAAAGGTTGCCCTTCATGGACTTCACTGCTTCAAGGTAACCTGACATACCAGAAAGGCAGAGTGGCTCTAGCAACTCAAGTATCAGAGGGGTAGCCGTGTTTTTTTGAATCTGTAAAAAGCAACAGAGGGTCCTGTGGCACCTTTAAGACTAACAGAGGTATTGGAGCATAAGCTTTCGTGGGTGAATGCCCACTTCATCAGACGCAAGTGATGCGTCTGATGAAGTGGGCATTCACCCATGAAAGCTTATGCTCCAATACCTCTGTTAGTCTAGCAACTCAGTTTCTGATCCTGTAAGAAGGGTTAATTTTGAATGCTGTGCTCTTGGACACAGTTTAGCATGAACCTGTTTTCTTGTGGTATGGACAAAGCCTTACAGGGTTTAAGAACAAAACTAGTCTTCCTAGAGAATCCCATAGTGCATAGCACGATGCCAGCAAGGTGTCTGAATTGCAGCTATTTCCAAATTTGGAAATTCGGTTTGGTTGAGGGAACTTTCGTGGCCTTATTTGATTGATTGTGTGAATCTCCAAGTATTGCCCACCTATTTAGGGATAATTAAACTCATTAAAATATATGCAGATGGTATACTGGGTATAGCACCTGCACTTAATTGGATGATTGCACATTCAGTATAAGCAACGTCAGGTGCATAACTTTTGGACTTATATATTTCAGTGCTGACTCTGTGTCCTTTTTTTTTTTGGTGGGGGATCTTTTCTTAGTGAAAAACAGGCCAGCTTGTTAGGAATAAAACAATATTGTATCATCTTGCAATAGCTTTGCACATTACGCAGGACATCAGAATTGATTCTCTAAGGGACAGTGTGGGTTAGAGCAGTGTGAGAGCTGTTTGGAAAATGCCAGTTATTGTAAGTGGAATATTTTGCAGAAATATTCAGCCCTGAGGTTTGGGTTTATGGTGAAAAGCAGAAAATAGGCTAGTTTCACCTAGTATTAAGGCTTAATTGTTTTGCACACCTGTGGTGGTGTTATGCCAATAAAATAAAAACCAGCTGGATCTTATTAAAGGGGATAAGGCAAAATGCCATGTTTATTGTGAATACAGAAAGAATCATAGTAAGCAGTCAGTTATAGCTATAACATTCCATTCAATTTCACATTCATTCACACATTCATTCACACACACACAGGTTCTGCAAGGTTGTTATCATAGTTACCAGCCTTAGAGTTGCTTGTGCCAAGCCACTGGCCAGGTGGCCTGGACACGAGGATGGAGCCGAGTCTTGTCAGATGCGCATCCGATGCTCCTGGAGGGTGGTTGCAGAACCAGACTCCAAGTTCTCAGTTTGTAGAGTCTGTCTTTATAGGAATTCATCCTCATTCAAATCCATAGGGGTTTGCTTCGTCATGCTGTTTTCAATTTGAAGTGACAATCAATCACTGTTCTCACGTTTAAAATGATAGTCCATCATGCAGATGGCACAGCAGTGATGGCTTGTTGTTATCTTGTTCTTCAGTTTTTTGGCCCCTCCGTCCTTGGGGTAGTTGTGATTCCAGTTTGCCCTACGGGGTCATCTGGTTATCTCCATCCTGTGCATTCTTCGGCCGAATGTTCCTGGGTAGTTATTATTTATTAGGCTGGCACTTCAACCTTTTATTACTCATTCAAACATTCATTTACAATCACACCCTATTTAACTTAACATAACTGTTATCAAATCATTGGGGCATGACAGACTCCAATGAATCTATCCATGCCACTTGTCCCGCATAAAAAGAAAACAAGCAAGATAGGAATGTGAAAGTGGAGGAACAACAAATCTTGTTCCTGAATTCAGAAAAAACATTTGTAACATGTTATCTTATCACTTTTAGGACAAACTCTTTGTCTCTGAATGTTTTTCTACAATTAGCACAGACCTTGCAAACTAACAGGCCTGCTTCACTTAGCACAAACTCAGCAGGCTGAGAGAACAGGCTGAGACATGTTTCTTTCTAATAATACAAGCCAAATCTGGGGTCTGTACCAGACCATATTTTCCCAAAAACAATTAATGTATTAATTATTACTTTTAATCCAGCAGTGTGGATGCTCTAACTTGGCTGCAAAAAGTTGCTCTTTTCCACAGTTATTCAGCAAAACCACCATTGATATTAATAGTGCTAGTTTTTGTCCTACATGGTCACGCACTTAAGCTGAACTTGATGGCCCCATCCAGGGTTCTAACACTAAAAAGTGAGCTCTGAACTGGGAACTCTAAATTCTCCCCACCTGCCTTGTTTAGTTGAGGCTTATGAATGTGTACCTGTTTATCTACACTATGCTTTTTATCCTTGAAATTTCCCACTAGTGCGTCTGTTGGTTGCAATGGTGGAAGCACTAATATAGACCAGGCAGCACAGGAATTTTAACCACCAGGTCTGGTCTGTGCAGGTTTAGATGACATTGTGATTCTAATGCAAGCAGCCACTACACTAGACTCCTACCATTTCTACTACTAGTAACTGCATTGGAGGTAGCAATGGTAGGACGTTTTAGGGGCAAAATGGTTAGTGTACACAGCCTGGGCTTATATGCATATGGCTGAAATGTTTTTTTTCTTGGGTTTATGTATATATCCAGCATTTTTTTTTTCAAGATTAGGTTTACTTTCCATTTTCCGTTTAGAAAATACATAAAAATCTGTAGCATCAGTCATTAACCATAATGACATTTTTCTGAAGTGTATTGAAGTACTTCTGGAATTAGAGGCCTAGTTAGCCCCTACATGATTTTTAGCTTGGACTAGCAATATTTAATACAGAATTATATTAAACACAGCTTTGCCCCATAGGAGGGGTTATGCACTGACCCACGTTAGCACAACTGCTGACACTAGGCCCTGCCCTAAGACACACATTCCCCTTGCACCACAAATTCTGAGGAAAGCAAGAAGGAACTGGGCATACAAATTGTAGCCCAAGGTTCCCTCTCTATCCTTAGTTTCACATCAGAAAGCTACTGCTATGTACAGGCTGATACCTGAATTTGATCCAGGATATCTGATTTTTGTTTTTAATTTGGTTGCTAATTTCGTAAGAACATAAGAACCACCATACTGGGTCAGACCAAAGGTCCATCTAGCCCAGTATCCTGTCTTCCCACAGTGGCCAATGCCAGGTGCCCCTGAGGAAATGAACAGAACTGGTAATCATCAAGTGATCCATCCCCTGTCGCCCAAAAAAGATATATTGGACTTGGAAAAGGTTCAGAAAAGGCAACAAAAATGATTAGGGGTATGGAATGGCTTCCATATGAGGAGAGAGTAATAAGACTTTTCAACTTGGAAGAGATGACTAAGGAGGGATATAATAGAGGTCTATAAAATCATGACTGGTGTGGAGAAAGTAAATAAGGAAGTGTTATTTACTCCTCCTCATAACACAAGAACCATGAGTCACCAAATGAAATTAATAGGCAGCAGGTTTAAAACAAACAAAGGGAAGTATTTTTTCACACAAGGCACAGTCAACCTGTGGAACTCTTTGCCAGAGGATGTTGTGAAGGCCAAGACTATAACAGGTTTCAAAAAAGAACTAGATAAATTCATGGAGGATAGGTCCATCAATGGCTCATAGCCAGGATGGGCAGCAGTGGTGGCCCTAGCCTCTGTTTTCCAGAAGCTGGGAATGGGCAACAGGGGATGGATCACTTGATGATTACCTGTTCTGTTCATTCCCTCTGGGGCACCTGGCATTGGCCACTGTCGGAAGACAGGATACTAGGCTAGATGGACCTTTGGTCTGACCCAGTTTGGCAGTTCTTATGTTCTTATCCTGGGCAATTATATGGCCCTTAATGTCCAGGGTTGAGTCACATACGCTTCTATAATATAAAAATAAAAGCAAACGCTTGGTTTCTTCTTCGAGTAGTGTCACTAATGGTGCTCCACTTCAGTGTGCATGCACCCCTATCCCTTTGAGCAAAAATATTTTTGTAGGAATGCCCATTTTGACCACACATGCGCTCTACACATCCTTATCCTCCTGTCCTGTACCGAGGATATGTTGGGCTGCATGGGCAAATTGCCCTCAATTCCTTCTCAACTGTTCTTGGCCTGAGCCAGAGCTTCCAATGTGCCTGCTTCGACTTGGCGCCTTTGTATTGTTAGCTAGTTTATCGTTTGTAAATTGTTCCTTTTTACTTCATTTCCCCCCCCCCCCCTTCAGGGTCTTTGTTTGTTTGTTTCTAGGGTATGCTGGGATCTCTGTGTTAAACATTGTCTTTCCTGCAGGGAATCTATCCCAGTTAGTGTCAGACACACTCTGTGTCTGAAGTATTTGAGGGATACTCACATTCCATCATTTAAAAGCAGATTTCGTAAGACCAGGGAGATAAAGTTCAGGCTTCTCATGATGGAGCAAGCATTAAAACTGGCTTCAGACCAGGGATATATACTGTACATACTGCCCTGTCTGCCTCCAGATCTCGGTCTCCCAGAGCTTCAGGGGTAAGACTGCTGACAGCGCGTGTACCTACGGATCCAGGTCACAGAAGCCTTATCCATTAAACTCTCAGATACTCCAGTGACCACAGGATTCCGGTCACTGGAGTATCCAAGAGTTGAAGAGAGAAAATGGTGGCTGCCACTTTGAGATCCCAGTCACTGGAAGCCTTCTGGGAGGCATCTGCATCTGTGCCTATGGTACTGAGAGCTTTGAACCCCATGTGTATTGGTACCCATCAGAAAAGCAGGGTGTTAAATCTCAAAGAGACCTCAGGCCCCAGAAAGAGTGCTATTGAAGCTCTGAGTGTTTCTGGTGGCATGCAGCTATGTCAGGCTGCTTCTAACTCCCATGGCTTTCCTAAAAAAGACCAGGTACCACAGACCACTTCTGCTTCCGGTAATCATGTCAACACTATCAGGAGGTCAGTGTTGTTAGACTCTTCAGTACCTATCTTGACTCCCCTGACTGCTACTTCTGGGTCTTTGCCTGGCATGATCATTCCTCCATGCTGGCTAGTCAGGTACCTACCGCAGTGCCGACACCAACCTCCAACTTTTCCTTTGCCACTGCAGGAGTTCAGGTACTCGAGATCTTTCTCTGAACTGGAGTCTCCACTGCTTATTGGTGCTGCACACCTCTAGGTACTGAGATCTTCTGAATCACCTACTACTCATATTTCATTGAGACCCTCTACTTCTCCAGCCTCCACCATCTATGGAGAACAGTTATCATCTGCTTTAGAATACGGGCATGAAGATTGTGATTTAGACTCACAGCTTTCAGTTCAAAGGTTTCCTGTTTATTTGAGGAGACACTTCTCACCTCTTTATGCTAAAAGATAGACATCCTCCACCATCAGCCAGCTGGGATGATCGGGGTGCCTACCTCTTCCTATGCCATATGGTCCTCCTCAGAGGCCTTATTGGGACTCATGGGCTCTATACCATCAACAGTTTCCAAGGACTCTAATTGTCTATATTCTTCACAGAAGGCAATCTCATTCTTCTGTACCTTCACTCCCTCCTCATCAACCAGAACCAGTAGAGGAGAGCTTTGAGGAGCAGAAGGAAAGGACTGATAAGGATGTGACACCTCACATAAATATCTCATTATTGTTGTAATGCCTCTACCACTCTCCATGGTGATGACTTTCCTCAGTTTCAGGACGTGATGAAGTGAGTTGCAGATACACTTCATATTCCTCTTAAGGAAACTCAAGACTTCCATCATAAAGTGCTGGACATATTCTGTACCTCCGCTTTGCCATGGGTAGCACTTCCTATTAAAGAGGCTCTTCTATAGCCAGCCAAGACTTCTGGCAAATTCCCACCATGGTACCCCCTACATGCAAGCATGCTGACAAGTACTATGTCCTATCCAAGGATTCAAAATGTTCATTTACACATCCAGCACCACATTCCTTCGTTGTGGATGTGGTGAATGAAGGGGGAGGCAGCACAATACCAACGCTACCCCATGTAATAAGGATCCGAAGTGTTTTGATCTTTTCGGTTGCAAGAGCTACTCCTCTGCAACATTACAATTCAGGATTGCAACTCATCTGGCACTCATGTCAGAATATGACTACCTGAATTATAACAAATTTATCACCTTTACTTGAACATTTACCAGAAGAGCACCATGAGCAATTGAAAGCTATCCTAAAGGAAGGTCAACTTTTAGCAAGAACATTATTGTAGGCCTCCTTAGATGCAGCAGATAGTGCAGCCCAATCCATTTCAGCTGTGATGATGATGCAATGAGCATCTTGGCTATAGTTTTCAGGCTTGTCTATGGAGGTGCAGAGAACTACTGAGGACCTCCCTTTTGATGGTCACAGATTGTTTTCAGAGTCTACAAATGACTTCCTACACACCTTGAAGGATTTGAGGGCTATCCTCCAATCCCTTGGGATTTATATGCCTGCAAATTTAAAAAAAAAAAAAAAAAAAAAAGTGTAGCAGGTGTCAGGTGGTGCAGAGCTCTCTCCCAGCCCATTATTCTATCTTCCATGGGTCACCCAAGCCATCGACCAAGAGGCCTAGATATTAAAAAAAAGAATCCAGCTACTACCACAGCTGCATCATCCAAGTGCCAGTTTTTGATGGCTTGGTCGAGAGTCTGAATCACCCACTCAGTATAGATTTACTACTCCACCATCCCATCCTCCTCCTTCTCCCTGCTCCCCCCACTCCCATTTTTGGAAACTGCCTCTCCTAATTTCAGCCTGCATGGGAGCATGACATCCAACAAATGGGTTTTGGAGGCCATAATATCTGGTTACACCATCCATTTTACCTCCTTGCCCCATTTCAGGGATCCATCTCACAATCAGTTGCTGAGACAGTAGGTTTTCTGTCTCCTATGTTTAGGGGCCATAGAACCAGTTCCAATCCAATACAGAGGAAAGAGGGTCTATTCCAAGTACTTTCTGATCCCCAAAAAGCACGAGCTAAGACCAAAATAAGATCTCAAATGTCTGAACAATTATGTGAAACAGCAGAAATTTAGGATGGTGAGCCTGGCAGCTATAGTTCCCTCTCTAGATACTGAAGATTGGTTTGCGACTCTCGACCTTCAACTCTCCTATTTTTAATGTCACGATTCACCCCCCTCACAAGGTTTCTTCACTTCACTTCGTCATCTGTGACCACTATCACTACTGTGTGCTCCCTTTTGGCTTCTCCTCTGCCCCAAGTGTATTCTCAAAGGTGACGGTTGTCATAGCCACCCACCATCATTGACTAGGGATAGTAGTCTTCTCTCATCTCAACGATTGGCTACTCTGGGGTCAATCTTACCAGGAGATCCTAGATGCAATACAAATAGTCTTTGCTCTATATTTTAGGTCTCTAACCTAACCTGGGAAACTCTGCTTTAACTCCAGCTCAAGGGGTAGACTTTTATAGGAGCCTCTCTAAATGCTGTGACACCCAGGGCTTACCTACCTGAGGACAAGTTCACAAACTTGAAAAATCTTATTGCAAGAATTCAGATAAGTCCTCAAACATTGGCAAGAAATTGTCTTCAGCTGTTAGTTCATATGGCAACTTTTGTCTTTGTAACCCAACACACCAGACTGCGTCTTTGGTGTTTCCAGGGTTGGCTCAGGACAGTTTGCATACCAAACTAGCACAGTCTCAACAGACGGGTCTCTGTTCCCTGTAAGGCTCTAGACTTGCTCAGTTGGTGAAAGAACCATTCCAAAAATCTCTGATCAAAGGCACAGGGATGCACATATACATGAAGTGGAACACCCAAAGGAGGATATATCTCGAAGAACTCTAGTTAATTCCAAATTCTATATTGCACAAGGGGAGTAACCTCCTGTTTTCCAGCCAAGTACAGAATTATAGAAATTAGAGACGGGAAAGACATCTTCAGTCACCTAATTCAGTGATTCTCATATTTATTTTGAGTCTGACTCAAAATATGGCTTAAAAACTGTCCCAGAATCTATCATACCCTACAGTCCTTTGCAGTCACTAATAATTGTGGTATTTAGCTCCCAGGAAGGAACAGTGGGATGGCTTTGGATGATGTGAGACTTAAATTATAAATAAATTAATGGAGATATCTCCTAGAACTGGAAGGGACCTTGAAAGGTTATAGAGTCCAGCCCCCTGCCTTCACTAGCAGGACCAAGTACTGATTTTGCCCCATATCCCTAAGTGGCCCCCTCAAGGATTGAGCTCACAACTCTGGGTTTAGCAGGCCAGTGCTCAAACCACTGAGCTATCCAATCCCCCTTGGTAGACGGGATTGGTGAGGGAAGTGCTTCTTTAATCCGTGTTGCCAACTGTTATGATTTTATTGCAACTCTTCTGCTATTTAGTGCTTTTCTTAAAGCCCAGCTCCTAGACTCATTTGGTTAGGTAAGAATATCAGCTCTTTCTTTAATTTAAAAAAAAAAAAAGCTTTTAGTCCTGAAGTTTGTGATGAAAACTTAAAAACATGAACCCTAAAGGCTCTAACATGAAAGCAAATAAAAAGACCTCCAAACTTATTGTCTATAAATCTGGCTTAAAAATAATGAATCTCATGATTTTGAGGGGCTTGGAGTATTCATACTGAGGTTTGAAGTTTTCTCCTCCAATTCCCTGCACAGCTCTCTGCTTTGGAGCAGCACTGCTTTGGGAGGCTACAAGGGAACTCCAAAGTCTCTAGAAGGAGGAGTAAGGGGGCGCTCTGCTGCGATTAGGTTTGGTGGCGAGCCATGTCAGAGGCTGCACAAGGAAAGAGCAGGAACAATTTGCTTCTTCCCTGCCTTACCCTGGCACATGGCTGGCCCTAGTAATTATGTGATTCTGCCAGTTTCCTACATGCGGCCTATTTTAAATATCCCAAATGATGGGGCTTTCTCTGCTTTCCTTGATAATGTTCTCAAGTCTAATTATTCCTCCTTGCACCCATTTAAATAGTTTCTCCCTGTCCTACAGACTAGTCTACAGTTGTAGACTAGGATCATGTACTAGAACAGTGGTTCTCAACCCATGGCCCCACGGGGCACTTGCAGTCCAATCAACACACAGCTGTAGCCCATGTGACATCCTTAGGGCTATACATGTAGTATATATATTGTGTGGATGCAGCCCACATAACACAGAGAGTTGCATATGGGGCCCACAATGGTAAATAGGTTGAGAACCACTGTACTAGAAAAATATTATGAGATGGATAGGTAAGGAGTTAATAGTACCTGCTACCTCTGACATATAGTAGCTTAATAGAATAGTAGTCAAGAAAAGAAAAGGCAAGTATTAAATCTCTCTTGTAGACCAGCTCTACTGTATCAGAGAACCACATTCCTTGCACACCCAAAACTTTGAGCTTAGGACATTAGGATTCATTTTCTGAATAAGGCTGTATGTACTGTATTTCTTGTACAGGATAATAACACTTACGTTTTGTTTTTTAAATCTGTCACTCCAGTATAAATGTTCTCAAAATAGCTTGATTTGAAATCATGAGCTCAGATCGAGAAAAAGTTAAGTATCCTTATGGAAGAGTTTAGGCTTCTCCGATGAAACACTGAAATCAGGGAGAAATACTAGATCAGGGGTCGGCAACCTACGGCACGCGTGCCAAACACAGCACGCGAGCCGATTTTGAGTGGCACGCTGCCTGCCCGGTGAGAGGAGGAGGAGGAGGAGGAGGGGCGGAGGGGCCAGAAAGCGCCACGCTGGGGGAAGAAGCGGGGGAGGAGGGAAGCGTGGCTGCCACAGGACCAAGCTTCTGCCTCCTGCCTCTGCAGGGGAGAGCGGTGGGGGGGGGTCCCGGCCCCCCGCCCCACTCAGCCCTCCCATCCACCGCTCTCCCCTGTGGGGGCAGGAGGCAGAAGCTTGGTCCTGCGGCAGCCAAGCTCCCCCCTCCCCCGTTTCTTCCCACAGCATGGTGCATTCCGGCCCCTCCTCCTCCTCCTCCTCCTCCCCCTCCCTCTCCCTGCTGGCAATGGCCCGGGGGAGGGGGAGGGGGAGCAGAGCCAAGCCGAGCGCCGCGTGCTCGCCGCTCCATAGAGCAGGCAGAGAGAGGTAGGGACGGGCCTTGGGGAAGGGGGTGGAACAGGGCATATCCCTCCCAGCCCCCTGCCATGAGGCGCTCAGGGCAGGGGGCTGGGGGCACCCCCACGAGCCGAGCACCCCAGCCCTCTGCCCTGACCCCCCCACACACACTCAGCCTTCTGCCGTGCACCCCCCCACCCCCCCAGCCCTCTGCCCTGACCTCGAGTCGCCCCCAACACCCAGCCTTCTGCCCTGCACCCTCCCAGCCCTCTGCCCTGACCTCCCCCCAACACCCAGTCTTCTGCCCTGCACCTCCACACACACCCCAGCCCTCTGCCCTGACCTCCCCACAACACCCAACCTTCTGCCCTGCACCTCCACACACACCCCAGCCCTCTGCCCTGACCTCCCCAACACCCAGCCTTCTGCCCTGTACCCCCACACACCCCCAGCCCTCTGCCCTTACCCCTGAACCCCCCACATCCCCACTGCCCTCTGCCCTGACCTCTGAACCCTCCCCCACACACCCAGCCTTCTGCCCTGCACCCGCTGCCCTGACCCCTGAACCCCCCCCCCAGGTCTGGGGTCCCTGCTGCCGGCCCCTTGCCAGCCAGCGTCCCAGCCACAGGCCCCGCTCAGCCCGCTGCAGGCCTAGGTGAACAGAACCCCAGGCTAGAAGCGGGCTGAGCAGGCTGGCGGCGTAAGATCAGCATTTTAATTTAATTTTAAATGAAACTTCTTAAACATTTTGAAAACCTTGTTTACTTTACATACAACAATAGTTTAGTTATATAATATAGACTTATAGAGAGACACCTTCTAAAAAACGTTAACATGTATTACCGGCACGCGAAACCTTAAATTAAAGTGAATAAATGAAGACTCGGCACACCACTTCTGAAAGGTTGCCTACCCCTGTACTAGATTATAGTTTACAGATTAATAGTGGGAATAAAAATGTTGAATGGCTTTTAAAGTTTTATATGTTGCAGACTTCCTTTGTAATTCATTAACTATTGACTAGCAGTTAATGGTGAGCCCTCTTATACATTGGAAAAATATCAATATTCCAAGAGACTCCACTTTGCCAATAAATGGAATGTCCTTGTCCTCACTGGTTGATACAGTAGGAGGCAAAATTCCACCATCGATTAATTGATTTAGGAAAGAAGCCTGTAATATTGTCTGCTCTGCATCAAGAATTAGTAAGAAGTTGAAGCTGTCAGTTGGGTCACTGATGCCTGAAAAACAAATTACCAGATTCCCTACTGACTCTTGGCTTTATCTTTTCCCTCTCCTTTCCCATTTTCACTTCCAATTTTTTGTACCTATTTAAGTATAGAGACAATGTGGCTCTTGTTGGTACATCTGTTTTAAAAAAAAAAAAATGCTCCAGAATTAGAAGAAATGCCCAAAATGGCCTTATGAATTTTGAGAGAAAAAACCATTTGATATAGAAGAAACTTAAGAATCCTTAAAAATGATATATCTGCTGAGTTTTCACTTCATACTCTTCTTCCCCTTGCCAATGATATTTCTGTATACGGTATATTATAAACCTGTCTGTTTGCAAGTGGCTTAACTTTAACATGTTTTTCACCTTCGGCAATAAGATTTAGAAGTCACCCTTAGTATGAGTAAGATGGAACTTATTCAGCATGTCAGAATATAGATGTGCTACACACAATGCTAAAACAGCAATACATTTTTGCAGGTTCTGATTCTAATAAGACTTGCAGGCAAGAGTGACACATTTATTCCTAATTACAATTAATTTATTACTACTGTACTAATTAAAAATTACTTTTGAATCATGTAATTTTCTCAATTTGTTTTTAAGTCTGATCTTGTTAGAATTCTCTAATTTAAAAAAAAAGTTTGGAAGGGTTATTTCTTTCATGCTGCAAGTTGTAAATCATTCTCTTATGAAACTTCCCCTATGGATAGCTTATTGCGTGATTGCCCACTATAAGGCTTCTTCCACTTTCCTCTGGAGCATTTGGTTTTGGCTGCTGTTGGAAACAGGATACTGGATAAAATGGACCACAAATCTCACTGTATGGCAATTCCAATGTTCCTTAAAATTAATTAAAATTAATGTATTTTAATTAAATCACCAAGGCTGTGTAGTTCTTGGTCACTGATCATTGTGATTATTAATTACAGCACCCTGAAGTGTGCTAGGTCCATCACAATACAGATAAAAACATGATCCCTGGGCTGAAGACTCTACAAGCTATCTTCAGACATGATAGAAAAGGATTGATAGGAATGAATGTTAGGGAAATAGTGGGAGACTTGTGAGGAAGGATAAGTGCAATATAAATAAAATTGCTTAGTAACTCAGTAAATCTAGTGCACAGCATGATGGAATAAAGAATTGAACCCCCGTTCCCCCACCCCCAACACCCAACCCCCCCCCCCCCAAAACAATAAAAAAAACTAGCCAGCTAAGATTGTTGTATGCTGCTGAAGAACTGGAACTTAAGGAGATATTTCAATAAAGTGAGGATAGTGACTTTGCAGACCAGGATTGGCATTGCATATATATGGGTAACTATGTGGAAAAAGTGCAGAGAGATGGTTGTGGGAGAGAAAAACAAAATGTTGCAGGTGGTGTCATTGGTAGAGCTGAGGTGATAAAGGACAACACAATAAGAGACCAGGTCAAATAGGGAGGGGAAGACTTATGTGAGGACAGGATTAGAATTCAAAATGACCTTGACAAACTGGAGACTGGCTCTGAAATCCACAAGATGAAATTCAGTAAAGACAAGTGCAAAGTACTACTCCTTAAAAAGGAAAAAAATCAAATGCACAATTACAAAATGGAGAATAATTGGTGAGGTGATAATACTACTGTAGCAGTTCTAGAGATTATAGTGGATCATAAATTGAATATAAGCCAACAATGTGATGCAATTGGAAAAAAGATAATATTCTGGGTTGTATTATCAGGTGTGTCATATGAGATATGGCAGGGTAATTCTGGCCTACTTGACACTGGTGAGGCCTCAGCTGGAGTACTGCGTTGAGTTTTGGGAGCTACAATTTTAAGAAAGATGTGGATAAATTGGAGTCCAGAGGACAGCAACAAAAATAATAAAAGGCTTAGAAAACCTGACCTATGAGGAATGGTTTAAAAAACAAACAAACCTGGGAATGTTTAGTCTTGAGGAAATGAGATTGAGGGGGGAACCTGATAGTTTTCAAATATGATAAGGGAGTTTCAATGTTGACTAAAGGTAGGACAAAAAGTAATGAGCTTAATCTGCAGAAGGGGTTATTTAGGTTAGAAAATTTTCCCTAATATCTGATAAGGATAGTTAAGTACTAGAATAAGCTTCCAAGGGAGGCTGTGAAATCCCCATCATTGGAGGTTTTAAAGAACAGGCTAGACAAACACCCATCAAGGATGGTCTACGTATACATGGTCCTGCCTCAGCACGGGGTGGGGGTGGAGGGGGCTGGGGTAGATGGCCCCTCAAAGTCCCTTCCAGGCCAACATTTCTATTATTCTATGTTCAGGGAGTTAAAGGCAAAGACAAACTTGAACTTGATATGGTGGAAAAAGGTATTTAAAGAGTGCAGTGATATGATCGGATAGATAAGTGCTGAAATGAGGGGCCAGAGAGGAGGAGGAAGATTCAGTAATGAAGATGAGGAGATCCTCAGGACTTGGATTTTTACCTGTAAGGACAAAAAGAAAACCTTTATTCCCTGAATACCCAGAGGAAACCGATGATGTGAGTGAGCCAGGGTTTGGGCTTTCTGGAATGGATTTGTCTCTAAGAGAAGTGGGTAAAATATCTAGGCATAGAGGGGAGAGAGTTCATTGAAGCAATTGATCAATTGAGTTGACAGAATGAACAGGGAAGAGGAGCCTTGGAGTGGCAGAGAAGTCTTGCATGCTGGACTCTATAGACATGATTGTGAATTGGAAAGCTCTAACTATTGGGTTTCTATAAGCCGTTTCATGTTACTAATAATTGAAATAATATATTAATTTTTGCTCTATTCCCCCATATAGTTCCTTGTCATTACATTAGACTATTTGCAGCTCTGTCTCAAACTAGATCTCTGTTCTTCCTCCGTACATTTCACCTAGTCCTCTCTAATTCTTCTGCAATCTCCCCGCACTCTGGACATTTTTCATATGTCCTCCGTGACAGGAGCATCTCTGTCTCTATCATCACATTTCTAGTTAAATAACAAATACTTTTTACTTTGGCTTTGGACACTGTTGTCCTGTGTAATATTGTCTGTACCTATTCTTGTGCCAAAGCCTTGTGTATTCTGTGGAAGCTGACCCTACATTCTATTACAAGATTTCTGGATTCTTTGGCATGCAAACTGGAAATTCTGCAGCAGCTTCATTTAAGTTTTAAGTTTTTAACAAATTAAATATGAACATGTTTGGTTATTAACCTCGGTGTATTTTATGCAGTTCACACAGTTTGGATGTACCAAAGATTTTTCTATTCATTTCTGCATTGTAAGGAATTGTACAAGTTGGAGGAATAGTTTCCTGGGTAAGGGGTCGTGGGCGCTTTTTGGTGTCTGGTGAGAGTTGAGAGGCAGGATTTTTGTTAAAATGAGCAGCAGTAAAATAGCTCACCATGCTGACATTTAAGTTGTCACTTTTTAAGGTTTCACATTTAACAGTTTTAAGTACAAACTGTTCTTAAACAAGGAACTGTGTTGCCCCATGGTGTGGATTTGCCAACAAATTCTGCAGGTGCAGAATTATAACGTCCGTTGCATGCTTTTCTATCAAGTATTAATATTTTCCAGCCAAACTTCTTAAAACTGCCTTTGATTTTGTTCCTATAGCAAATTACAGGCACAATCAACTAGGAGTGTAAATGATGAAAATCAATGTCAAACTATCTGATTGTGTCCACAGATTACCTCTCTGTCTACATGTTATCATTTGTACCTCCAGCTGATTATAAATGCAGAATTAGTGGCAGAGGTGAAGTTAGAAAAAGTGTCCAGTACAATAAATACATTGTGGTGATTGCAGTGGATTCTAGATATTTATTGAAGATGATGTTTCACTTCTTGGAGACTGAGCACAGGATAGTGTTGTTGAAAGTGGCAGAAAGGTCAAGAAGAATGAGTTTGGAGAAAGCCTCTTGGACTTGGCTGGCAAGAAGTCATTGGTGATCTTACTGAGCTGTCTCAGTGGAGTGGGGGGCGGGGGCAAAAAGGCATAGTGCAGATCCTCCAGAAGAGAGGGAGTAGTTAAACAAGGCAGCATGAGTAGACATGTTCTTGAATAGGTCTCTACAGATTAGATAACATAAAAGGATTTTTATTCTAAAAACTGTCAGTGTCTGACAAGTGTATTTAAGAGCTTGGCCTTGTTAGTCATTAACTTGGATGTAATAAAGTGTCAGGTGTAAAAGGACGTATGCTGTCTATATGTAATGAACACAGCACTCCTACTGACATCCTCAACTGCTCATTTGGATAAAGAGGGTCTAGTCTCCTAACCAGCTTTTCACAATCTTCCCCTAAACTGGACAAGATGTTGGATGGCAGGTGTAATGGCTAAAAGAATAAAGAATATTAAGGAAATAAATAGCAAGTGTCAAATATCAATTGTGTGAGACATTCATATGCAGACAGTGTGCTCTGCCATTGTGTTATAATGCAGTGGTTCTCAACCAGGGGTACGTGTACCTTTGGCATACGCAGGGGGTACATCAGCTCATCTAGATATTTGCCTAGTTTTACAACAGTCTACATAAAAAGCACTAGCAAAGTCAGTACAAACTAAAATTTCATACAGACGGTAAGTTATTTATACTGCTCAATATACTACACACTGAAATGTAAGTATGATATTTATATTTCAATTGATTTATTTTATAATTATATGGTAAAAATGAGAAAGTGAGCACTTTTTCAGTAATAGTGTGTTATGACACTTTTGTATTTTTATGTTTGATTTTGTAATCAAGTAGTTTTTAAGTGAGGTGAAATATCCAGGGTACGCAAGAAAAATCAGACTCTTGAAAGGGGTACAGTAGTCTGGAAAGGTTGAGAGCCACCGTCATAATAAATACCTGATGCAGTCCTTGATCACAGATACATTGCTTACTAGTTTAGAAACACATTAACTTGTATTAAGGTCATTGTGTCCAGTATTCTAAAATGATTGGTATTAATAAAAAGTTGTTTGTTTTAAACTTGTTTGAACCAATAAATGTGTGGCTCTTGTCACTAGCCAACTGAGCCAGGAAATTCCTGATGTAACTAAGGCTCCAAATGGTTAAAAATTCAACTGTTCCAGGCAGGAAGAGAAGTGATGTGAAAAACAGATGTAAATCTCTCTGATTGCCTGAATCAAGTCATAGTCCATGCTATATAAAACCAATACGTGTGCCTACACTTTTTTTTTTTTTTTTAAAAGGCTTTCGGCCCATCTTGTGAAGAAATGGCAATGTTAAAACCGCAGCGGTTCCTCCTTGTTATCTCTTAAGGGGCAAAGAACAGCTGAAATATTCCTAACACTGAGTTATGGCTGGGACACTTCTGTGATTAACACTAAACTTTTTAATTCCTTGTTTTTATTGTTGGTGTTCTTGGGCTGGTTTGAGAGCTTAGATGCTGGCCAGTTTTCATTGGCTGCAGGAATTGTTATTGGAGTGGCTGACAGCTGTCTGCCAGGTTGTCTACACAGCCTTCCTGTGCTCTCTGCTGTTCAGCTTCACAGCGCTATTGTTCATGTTGAGCCTTTTTCTTAAAATCTTTTCCAGCTGTATCCTGATATGGTAAACCACTTAATTTAGCTCCAGATCATGTTTATTTTGTGTAAGATAAGCAACAAAATACACAGTCACAGCAGTCTACCTTGAGTAAACTATGAGAAAGGGAGTACTAGGCATTTACAAAAGAAAATTTTTTGCAGACGAAACTATGAAACTAAGCACAGATGAAATCACTTGTCCCTGTCATTCACATGTGACTGTTGAGGGTTTGGCAGCCCCATATACTTGGAACAAAGTAATATTAGTTTTAAAGAAGTATTAGACCAAAGCAGTTTTTTCTTTTTCTTTTTCTTTTTTTAAATAAAATAAGAAACTGAAGTAAATTGACACAATATTCTTGTATGGTTGACAGCCTGGTCAGGAACTCCTTCACTTTTCTTGAGGCTTTGGGTTTTCCCCAACTTTAAAAAAAAAAAAAAAAAAAAAAAAAAAAAAAGCAAACTTCTGTTATACATTACTATGATTGACAGTAGCTATAGACCTAAAGCTGGCTCAGGCTGGTTCCGATTCTTACATGTGTTAGCATTTGGTCATGACTTCTTACCTTGCAGCTGTGATTTAAAAGTAGAAAACAGTAGGATTGAGTCACTGATACAGGTATTTTCCATGCAGCTGGAAATATAAATGCTTAATAGACTTGGCTCCTTGATACTCATGCATAGCATCTGTAAAAGCACAGTAATAGTGGCCTCACTTCCTTTTTTTTTTTTTTTACCCTTTTTAAAGGTGCTATAAATATATATCCTAATTAGGCCCTTAATGTATTTCACATACCAGTAGATGCTGTTCTAAAATAATCACACTGTTCCTGTAAACATAGGAAGAGACCCAAATATAATATTCAAAATAAACTTCCAAATGCCTTAACTGAATAAAAACACCAAAAAGGTGCCAGAAAGCAACCAAGTTCTAGCACTGGAGAGTTTTGAATCTTGAAATTCAATACTCCCTGGAATAGGCTCATGACTTGCTACTAGTTATCAATCCTACCTAGGCATCACTTTATCTTGTTCCTATGTACTGTACATATATAAAGGAATATTTTGAAAGAGGGAGACTGCACTTGAAAACTTAACTCAAACTTAAATTTAATTCAGAATAAATATTTACAAACCCCCCTATTTTAAAGGGGAGCAACTGTCTTCTCAATTGATTTTCCTTAAGATGGAAGTGGAAATAAGGTTGTCTCACTTTGTTAAAAGAAAAACAATCAGGTCCTGAAAAGCCCTGAAACTGGAACCAGTAACATGAATTATTATTGACCATATTTTCCTCACTGAACACTGTGTACACACATTTTGTACAGGATTACAGGCAGATGATGGTGTTAGTGTGTCAGCAGCTCTCAGTGTCTGGAATAGCAGCAGTAGAAGGTATTTATATTTTCTTTCAGTATTTTGAAGACATTTTCATTTGTTTCTACATTAAATGTCCGAATGCATATTATAAAATAAAGAAAAATAAAAATCTTTGTAATACTGCAGGGCTTTAGACAAATCCTCCAAACGGAATTTGGCATGGTCTCTGTATCAGAAAGATGTGTGCAGGATCAATTTATCACAGGGGCCTATGAAGAGAAATTCCAAGGGCCGACAACCTCAGAAAAATTCAGCAGTTTTTAAATTGTAAATTGGTTCAATGGGGTGCACAGGTGAAAAGAGAAAATGGTGTGTATTAGAATGCTGGGTATGAAAATAAGCACCATGGATATAGTAAGGAGATCAGGAAATATTTTTTTGTCAGAAAGAACACAAGTCCAGTTGTTATAACTGGAGATGAGCCTGAAACACAATACTGAACCTAAACCCCCTCAACAAATGTTAGGGCAGATCTGATCTAGACCGACTAGTTAAAATGCGTTCTTCTTAAGCGCTGAAGTATGATATACATTATACTGTTGGTGAGTAGGTTTGAAATATCTGAGTGGTTATTTATATTGTCCCTGCTACCTAAGGCTACATTTTTCTCCTTACTCTGCTCTCAAGTTTCATTATTTGTAACAGTTAACACTGTTACTTTGCCTATATAGGATATTAAGGTGGCTAGGTTTTAAAGGAACTTTTTGGCATCTGTAACTTTATTCTTTTGAACAGAATAATAACTTTCTTTAAACATTGTATATGACTGGCTATTCCTTATTTTGTGTATATAATTATTCCATACATTCTCATATATATAAAAAATATAAATAAATGGTTGGCATACATAGTTAGGCAACCATGTTGGGTGCACAAATGGATTTGTGTGCGTAACTGTAGGTGCCCACACTTTGAAATTTTGGCCATACTGTATTATTAGCCTTGTTGTCTTCAGTTTTTTAAAAAAACTGTGTAACGTATGTACTCTATTGTAAGTTAAGTTGTTTCAGTGTTTTGCCAAAAGTTCATTTTCCAGAGTGTTTTGTACATGGGGGTACAACAGTCATGCAGCTAGACTTATGTTGATTGGTGAATTAGATCCTTTATAATAGTAAAAACTGCAGCATTTTTCTTAAGGGAGGTCAACTATATTTTTCTGTATTCTTAAAATATCTTCTTTTAAAATTGGATCACATTTATTCCACAAATGCTGTTAGTAAATTTATATATTTGGCCCTGGCCTGAAGATATAATAAACAGCCAAATGAAAGGGGCTCTTAGGGACATAATTTGCATCACCACTGTACCACTGCTAATTCTTGTGTAAATACATTAGAGGTATAAATACCAGAGAGGAAGAGGAATTATTTAAGTTAAGCACCAATACTGGCACAAGAACAAATGGATATAAACTGTCCATCAACAAGTTTAGGCTTGAAATTAGACACAGCTTTCTAATCATCAGAGGAGTGAAGTTCTGGAACAGCCTTCCAAGCAGAGCAGTGGGGGCAAAAAACCTAACTGGCTTCAAGACTGAGCTTGATAAGTTTATGAAGGGGCTGGTATGATGAGACTACCTACAATGCCATGTGGCCCATCTGGGACTGCTACTAGCAAATATCCCCAATAGTCAGAGATGAGACTCTAGATAGAGAGGGCTCTGAGATACTACAGAGAATTCTTTCCCTAGTGTCTGGCTGGTGGGTCATGCGGATATGCTCAGGGTCCAATTGATTGCCATATTTGGGATTGGGAAGGAATTTTCCCCCAGGTCAGATTGGCAAAGACCCTGGGGGGGTTTTCACCTTCCTCAACAGTATGGAGCATGGGTCACTTGCTGTTTTAAACTAGAGTAAATGGTGGAGTCTGTGTAACTAGAAGTCTTGAAATCATGATTTGAGGGGTTCAGTAACTTAGCTAGAGATTAGGGATCTATTACAGAAGTGGATGGGTGAGGTTCTGTGGCCTGCAATGTGCAGGAGGTCAGACTAGATGATCATGATGGACCCTTCTGGCCTTAAAATCTATGAGATTGAGTCTATGATACGGGACTCAATTTAATAAAGAATTAGAGGAGGATAATTAATGCAAATAAACATGCATTTATGGAAAATAGATCTTGTCATACTAACTTGATATCTGTTTTTTTGATGAGATTACAAGTTTGGTTGATAAAAATAATAGTGTTAATGTTATATACTTCTGTAAGGTGTTTGACTTGGTCCCTCATGACATTTTGATTAAAAAAACTAAAATAATATAAAATTAACAGGGCACACATTAAATGGATTTAAAAACTGGCTAACTGCTAGTTGTCAAAATGTAAATGTAAGCTGGGAATCATCATTGAGCTGGTATGTTTCCAGTGGGGTCCTGCAGGAATCAGTTCTTGGCCCTACACTCATTAACATTTTTATCAATGACGTGGAAGAAAACACAAAATCGTCACTAAGAAAGCTTGGAGATGACCCAAAATTGGGGGAGTGGTAAATAATGAAGAGGACAGGTCACTGATACAAAGTGATGTGGATCACTTGATAAGCGAGGCGCAAGCAAACAATATGCATATTAATAGCTAAATGTAAATGTATACCACTAGTAACAAAGATTGTAGGCCATACTTACATAATGGGGAACTCTATCCGGGGAAGCAGTGACTCCAAAAAAAAATGTGGAGGTCATGGTGGATAATTATCAGAACATGAGCTCCCACTGGGAGCCTGTGGCCAAAAGTACTAATGCAATCCTAGGATGCATAAACACAGGAATCTTGAGTAGGAGTAGAGAGCTTATTTTACCATTGTATTTGGCACGGGTGTGTGATTGCTTCTGGAATAGTGTGTCTAGTTTTCGTGCCCACAATTCAAGAAGGATGTTGATAAATTGGAGAGGGTTCAGAGAGGAGCCATAAGAATGATTTAAAGGATGAAGAAAACATACCTTATAGTGATAGACTCAAAGAGCTCAATCTCTTTAGCATAACAAAGAGAAGGTTAAGGGGTGACTTGATTACAGTCTATAAGTATCTATTTGGGGTACAGATATTTAGTAATGGGCTCTTCTGTCTAGCAGAGAAAAGATATAACATGATCCAATGACTGGATGCTGAAGTTAGGCAAATTCAGACTAGAAATGAGAGGTAAATTTTTAATGGTGAGGGAAATTAACCATTGGAACAATTTATCAAGGTTCATGGTGGATTCTCCATCATCGACAATTTTTAAATCAAGTTTGGATGTTTTTCTAAAAATATGCTCTAGGAATAATTTTGGGGAAGTTCTATGGCCTGTGTTATGGCCAAGTTCTGTAGCCATTATGATAGTGGTGCCTACAGGCCTTGGAATCTATGAATGGAATCTTGGGAGCTAGGAAACAGGAGCGGCTAACAGGAGAGTTTTGCGAGGGAGTTCTCCAGTTGAAGGAGGAGCGATTACGTGACCCTTGGGATAAGTTTGTTGTCCGTAGTGTGTGTGTTTGTGTTTGGTGTGCTTGCTGCTTGACTGAAATATACCATGTGGTCTGTTTGTTTAGGGGACTCTGTGCTGAGCCTAGCGGCCTGCTAGGCAAGGCTGAGAGTTTCTTAACGAGGCTTTGATCCCTAAGCACTTTAGCACCCATCAACCCTTAACCAGGGAGTGGGGCTACTCAGGAAGATCAGGGCTTGCCTGGTGTGAGGGTTGCGGATCTCTCAAGACATCTAGATAGACATGTGTAGTGCTGGGAAGAGCCGGTGGTCGTGGTACATATAGGTACTAATGACATAGGGAAGAATAGGAGAGAGGTCCTGGAGGCCAAATTTAGGCTACTAGGTTAGAGATTGAAGTCCAGGACCTCCATGGTAGCATTCTCTGAAATGCTTCCAGTTCCATGCACAGGGCCAATTAGACAGGCAGAACTGCAGGGTCTCAATGAGACAATGGTGTAGGGAGGAGGGGTTTAGATTTATTAGGAACTGGGGAAATTTTTGGGAAAGGGGGAGCCTATACAGGAAGGATGGGCTCTACCTAAACCAAAATGGACCCAGATTGCTGGCACTTAAAATTAAAAAGGTCATAGAACCGTTTTTAAATTAAGGGTTGGGGAAAAGCCGACAGGTGCGGAGGAGCATATAGTTCGGACAGACACATCCCTTGGGGAGGATCTATTAATGGAGATTCTCTATGTCCTAGTAAGGAGGAGAGGCTGGAAGATGGATAAAATATGGGTAGGATCTGATGAGAAACTGTTAAATGAAAGAGGCCCATTCAATTACATCATGTAATGGCAGACAGCTAAAAAGTGACAAGTTTGTAAAGTGATTATATACAAATGCTAGAAGTCGAAATAATAAGTTGGGTGAACTAGAGTGCCTCGTATTAAATGAGGATATTGATATAATAGGCATCACAGAAACTTGGTGGAATGGGGATAATCAATGGGGCACAGTAATACAAGGGTACAAAATGTTTCGGAAGGACAGAACAGGTTGTGCTGGTGGGGGAGTGGCACTATATGTGAAAGAAAGTGTAGAATCAAATGGAGTAAAAATCTTAAATGAACCAAACTGTAGCATAGAATCTATATGGATAGTAATTCCAGGCTCTAACAATAAGAATATAGCAGTAGGGAATTATTACTGACCAGCATGGTAATAGTGACTGTGAAATGCTCCGGGAGATTAGAGAGGCTATAAAAATAAAAAACTCAGTAATAATGGGGGATTTCAACTATCCCCATATTGACTGGGTACATGTCACCTCGCTATGAGATGTAGAGATAAAGTGTCTTGACACCTTAAATGACTGCTTCTTGGAGCAGCTAGTCTTGGAACCCACAAGAGGAGAGGCAATTCTTGACTTAGTCCTAAGTGGAGCACAGGATCTGGTCCAAGAGGTGAATATAGGTGGACTGCTTGGTAATAGTGACCATAATATAATTAAATTTAACATCCCTGTGGTGGGGAAAACACCACAGCAGCTCAACAGTGTGGCATTTAATTTCAGAAAGGGGGACTACACAAAAACGAGGAAAATAGTTAAACAGAAATTAAAAGGTACAGTGCCAAAAGTGAAATCCCTGAAAGCTGCATGGAAACTTTTTAAAGACACCATAATAGATTCTCAACTTAAATGTATAGCCCAAATAGAGGCTCAACTTAAATGTATAGCCCAAATTAAAAAACATAGTAAGAGAACCAAGAGTGCCACCATGGCTAAACAACAAAGTAAAAGAAGCAGTGAGAGGCAAAAAGGCATCCTTTAAAAAGTGGAAGTTTAATCCTAGTAAAGAAAATAGAAAGAAGCATAAACTCTGGCAAATAAAGTGTAAAAATATAATTAGGAAGGCCAAAAAGGAATTTGAAGAAAAGCTAGCCAAAGACTCAAAAAATAATAGATTTTTTTTTTTAAAGTACATCAGAAGCAGGAAGCCTGCTAAACAACCAGTGGGGCCACTGGATGATCAAGGTGCTAAAGGAGCACTCAAGGATGATAAGGCTATTGCGGAGAAACTAAATGAATTTTTTGCATCGGTCTTCTTGGCTGAGAATGTGAGGGAGATTCCCAAACCTGAGCCAGGTCCCTCACCAAAGGCTCTTAAGCAGAGTAAGCTGTCATGGGATAAGAAGGAAGGTCCTCTCCTGGATCAGTAAAAGATAGGAAACAAAGAATAGGAATAAACGGTCAGTTTTCAGAATGGAGAGAGGCAAATAGTGGTGTCTCCCAGAAGTCTGCACTGGGACGAGTCCTATTCAACATATTCATAAATGATCTGGAAAAAGGGGTAAAAAGAGGTGGCAAAATTTTCAGATGATACAAAACTACTCAAGATAGATAAGTCCCAAGCAGACTGTGAAGAGCTTCGAAAGAATCTCTCAAAATTGGGTGACTGGGCAACAAAATGGCAAATGAAATTTAATGCTGATAAGTGCAAAGTAATGCACATTATAAAACATAATCCCAACTATACATACAAAATGATGATGTCTATATTTGCTGTTACAACTCAAGAAAGTGATCTTGGAGTCATTGTGGATAGTTCTCTGAAAACATCCACTCAATGTGCGGTGGCAGTCAAAAAAAGCGATCAATGTTGGGAATCCTTAAAGGGATAGATAAGACAGAAAATATTATATTGCCTCTCCATATAAATTCATGGTACGCCCCATCTTCAATACTGCTGTGATAAATGAAGGGGGAGGTGGGGTAACTCCCTTTTATGGACAGCCAGCCAGTTAGCTGTAAAATCCCTCTTGGTGGCTGTTCTCTGCTTTTTTTTACCTGTAAAGGATTAACAAAGTTCCCCAGGTAAAGGAAAGGAGTAGGCACCTGACCAAAAGAGCCAATGGGAAGGCTAGAACTTTTAAAATGGGGGGGGGGAACCGTCCCCTGTCCGTTGTTTTCCGGAGAAGGAGACACGGAGCAGCAATGCTATAAGCAGGAATGCTGTGTAAGGCTTGAACCAGGTATAAAAATTCATCTTCCATACCTAGAAAAAAATCATTGGACAGAAAATGTTTAAATAGACATGATCAGGTTTATTTCTTTATTTTGGCATGTGAAGCTCCTCTGTGCTAAACCCCAGGTGCTTTTGTTTGCTTGTAACTTTTAAGCTGGACCCCAAGAAAGCTATTCTTGGTACTTACATTTTGGAATTGCTCTTTTAAAATCTAGCAAAAGCCTAAGTTCCAGATGTATTTTCTTCCTTTTTGTTTCTAATAAAATTTACCTGGTTTAAGAACAGGATTTGATTTTTGGTGTCCTAAGAGGTTTGTGCATATTGTTTGATTAGCTGGTAGCAACAGCTAATTTCCTTTATTTTCTTTCTCAGCTCTTCCCCGGAGGGGGGTGAAAGGGCTTGAGGGTACCCCACAGGGAAGAATTCCCAAGTGCTCCTTCCTGGGTTCAAAGGGTTTTTTTGCATTTGGGTGGTGGCAGCGTTTTCCAAGCCAAGGTCAGAGAAAAGCTGTAATCTTGGGAGTGTAATACAAGCCTTGAGTGGCAAGTATTAGTTTTTAAAATCCTTGCGGGCCCCCACTTTCTGCACTCAAAGTGCCAGAGTGAGGATTCATCCTTGACAACTGCGTGCAGATGTGGTCACCCCATCTCAAAAAAGATACATTGGAATTGGAAAAGGTTCAGAAAAGGGCAACAAAAATGATTGGGATATGGAATGGCTTCCATATCAGGAGAGATTAATAAGACTGGGACTTTTCAGCTTGGAAAAGAGATGACTAAGGGGGGATATGATAGAGGTCTATAAAATCATGATTGGTGCAGAGAAGGTAAATAAGAAAGTGTTATTTACTCCTTCTCATAACACAAGAACTAGGGTTCACCAAATGAAATTAATAGGCAGCAGGTTTAAAACAAACAAAAGGAAGTATTTCTTCACACAACACACAGTCAACCTGTGGAACTCTTTGCCAGAGGAAGTTGTGAAGGCCAAGACTATAACAGGGTTCAAAAAAAGAACTAGATAAATTCATGGAGGATAGGTCAATCAATGGCTATTAGCCAGGATGGGCAGGGATGGTGTCCCTTGCCTCTGTTTTCCAGAAGCTGGGAATGGGCGACAGGGGATGGATCACTTGATGATTACCTGTTCTGTTCATTTCCTCTGGGGCACCTGGCATTGGCCCCTGTCGGAAGACAGTATACTGGGCTAGATGGACCTTTGGTCTGACCCAGTATGGCTGTTCTTGTGTTCTTAATGTGTTACAGATTAATCAGTCTGATTCTATTTCATATCAAATGGGAATTGTTGATTGATGAATTATATAAACCTTGCATCTTTACAAAGGGTGAATCCTCTAATCAAGACAATTTACATGCTGAAGCCTGGTCAATAAGACGGGCACAAAAAGTAGAAAGGTTTGGTACGGGCTGTTTGTTTGGGGGTGAGAGGATGCAAAGGTTGAACAGGAAAAGTGGAGCTGAAATTACATAGTATAGCTTTTTAATACAATCCTGGATGAATTTGAGGACCGATTCTTGGGACTGTCACTTTGGGCGTGGGTGTCTGGTATGATAACCCAGGCACATCAAAAGAACTCAAAGGTATAATAGGGCCATGAGAAGTAAAGACATGAGAAAACCCAGAAGAATTGTGAGGCTGCACAGTTAAAAGGGTCAGAGGGAAGAAAAGGGGATAGTGCTTTCTAGACGTGTAAGGCTGTACCTTTACTACAACTGAACCAAGATGGGTCTGTCTAGCTTAACTCTTAACACAAGCTATGTTATTCTTACTGCTTATTTCATTTTGAATCTGATTTATTTTAATCTCTGCCTTTAAAAATCCAAACTATAACACTGCTCTACAGCCAAAATGCTTCTGAAATAAATGTAGTCAAACTTTACTAATTCTGGGTCACTGAGAACGAAAATGATGCTTAAAATTGTTGATTGGCTCTAGTTTTCAAGATATGCTATTGGGTCAGTATATACGACCCTTGACTTGGGAATGGCGGAGGATAAGTGAGTTATAAAAGGAAGGGATTTCAATTTAAACCAGAAATGACTAAAATACATCTTTGACTGGATCTATGAATAAATCTATGACTGGGTTTGGACAGTACTTGCTTTTTAGGCAAAACAATGAATGATGCAATCTGAAGCTGGTATTGCGTCATACATGATATGAATTGTATCATGTTATTCCTAGAAGTCATGGATGATGCAATCATAACGAAGCTTACATCACTCTGCTGAACAAATTGCCCTATATCAGCTCGAGAAATCATACAGTGTCATGCTCTCTTATTTGTCAGTGTTTGATTTTGCAAAGGGACACATTTCTGTTTAGCCAAAGTGAGCAGAGATGCCTCGTACTTGTGTGAACAGTGCAGATAACTTCTGCTATGTTTGTGGTGAAGTGACTTTTGCATCACAAAAGCGCAGTATAACCACTATGGTTAAGAAAGCCCATCACCTTTATTTTGGCTGTAAAATTGGAGATCAGGACAAGAGGTGGGCCCCACACATATGCTGCAACACTTGTGCAACAAATCTTCGCCAGTGGTTGAACAGGAAAAGGAAATCTATGCCTTTTGCAGTGCCAATGATTTGGAGAGAGCCAACAGATCATACCAGCAATTGTTACTTCTGCATGGTGCCTCCAGTTGGGAAAGGTGTGTCAAAGAAGAAAAAGTGGACTGTGCATTATCCAAACATTCCATCAGCTATACGCCCAGTACCCCACGGAGAAGGACTGCCGGTTCCTGATGCACCAGAATCACTCTCACTTGAGTCAGACGAGGAAGAGGAAGAGGATGAAACTTCCGGTCCTGAACCATCAATGTCACAGGACCCACATTTTCTCCCATCCTCCTCCTCTGAACCACACCTCATAACACAAGGTGAACTGAATGACCTTGTCAGGGATTTGGAACTACCCAAGAGTAAGGCAGAGCTGTTGGGCTCCAGACTACAGCAGTGGAATCTCCTGGCAGGTGATGTTAGGGTTTCCATGTTCCGTGACCGTCAAAAGGATCTTGTCCCATTCTTCTTCATGGAAGGTGATCTTGTAGACTGCAACAACATCGATGGTGTGATGGCAGCCCTCAACATCGTTCACGATCCAGATGAGTGGAGACTGTTCATTGATTCATCGAAGACGAGTCTTAAAGCTGTTTTACTGCATAATGGCAATGTTTTGCCATCAATTCCAGTTGGTCATGCAGTCCATATGAAGGAAACCTATGACAACATGAAACAACTTTTGAGGTGCATAAACTATGACCAACATCAGTGGCAGCTTTGTGGCGATTTGAAGGTTGTTGCTCTCTTGCTTGGTCTGCAGACTGGATACACAAAGTACTGCTGTTTTCTCTGCGAATGGGATAGTCGTGCAAGAGATTCCCACTACATCAAGAAAGATTGGCCACTCCGACAGTCATTGGAGCCTGGGAGGAAAAGTGTTCAGCATCCACCACTTGTTGAATCAAGGAAGATTTTGTTACCACCCTTTCACATCAAGCTGGGTCTGATGAAGAACTTTGTCAAGGCCGTTGACAAAACACAAGCAGCTTTCAAGTACCTCCGTGGAAAATTTCCAAGGTTAAGTGAAGCTAAGATAAAGGAAGGTGTCTTTGTTGGTCCTCAGATTCGTGAACTTCTTCGAGACGATGCATTTGACCATGCACTGCGTGGCAAGGAAAAGACGCCATGGAAAGCCTTCCAGTTAGTGGCAATAAATTTTCTCTGAAACAACAAGGCAGACAACTACAGGTTGTTGGTGGAAAACCTCCTCAAGGCATACAAAAGCCTTGGTTGCAACATGTCACTAAAGATACATTTTTTGCACTCTCATCTAGATTTTTTTCCACCGAACTGCGGAGCAGTGAGCGACGAGTACGGCGAGCGATTTCACCAGGACATTGCAACAATGGAGAAATGCTATCAGGGCAAATGGAGCCCATCAATGCTTGCAGACTATTGCTGGACAGTGACAAGAGATGCTCCATTTAATGAATACAAGAGACAAGCCAAGAAGCGCAGAGTAGACACTGAATAGGACTAAACTATGTACAGAATAGTTTTTTGCCTTTTGTTTCATAATAAATTTTATTTATATAACCCTTTGGCTGATTTTTAAAGTGTTACATAAACAGGACAGGTGAAATATTATCATGTAAAGCAACCATAAACACATGAAAAGACCTAGGTTTACAATTTATGATTAAAACTCTACTATCTACACAATATACATAGACATAAAATGTAAAAACTTAAATATCTTAAACAGTAGCCAATCAGTTGATTTAAGTGTCATATTTGAATTCAGCACATCAAAATACATAATAAATAGCACATTTTATCTCTGAAGCAGACGACTTCTCAAAAATTGTAGACCAGTGTTATGAGCCAGCTGCTTTTCATCCAGTTACTTATTTCTCTGCTTTTCATCCAGTTACTTATTTCTCTCAGACACTGTGATGGTAGGCTGTCTACCTTTGTTGTGAATTAAAGGGAATTGGAGCTTATCTGCCTACTGTTGTCACTGAAGCCTTAACATTTTGTATTGGGGGAATACACACATCGAATAGAAGCAGGGGTAGATAAAGGCCTACAGAACTCCATGTGATAAAGCTCCCTGGAAAGAGAAGCAGGTATCCTACCCTCGGGTTTTGGAGAGGGAGCTCTGTTGGTTTTCGGTTTATCAGCTTGATTGTATTTTCTAAGATATGGCCAAGTTGTCTAGAGCCCTTTTGTTGTCTATAAATTGTATGAAACGGGTACAACTACCCATGCCAGGCTATGAAGGTGAGTCATTGGCACCTTGTGATCAACTCTCAAAAACCGTGGATATATCTAACTGAATTAGCATGACATTTGCCTACTATCTATGGCTGTATGATCATCTGTCAACACATGGAAAGAGTGTAAGATATTGGTGGTGTTCAAGTGCTGCTTGAATAAACTAGCCACCACTCCCTGCATAGGCTTCTCCTAGAAGAGGAGGTTTGAGAAATAGTTTCTGTGTACCTTGAATATGATTGTAATCTTTCACCTGACAAAACTTTACAGAAGTAATTCTCATCCCCTACTGACCCCAAAACTGTCCCCCCATGTACACACTTGAATACTATTTTCTTGCTTACTATTTTTATTTACAATATATTTTAGCACTATGCTACTATGTTCTTTTAGGGGTTTATAATTTGCTTTTTACATGTTGATGCTCTCATTTCATTATTGATGTTTGAAGAGATAATTAAGATTAGAAATTACCCAGATGCTAAAAAAACACCCAGTAATTTTCTGTTTAGTAGTATGGGAGCTGTTGCATCCATTTTTAAAACCACCCACCAAAGTTGTTAGGTTTTCTTCTGACTTGAAGCAAATAATATCTGTTGGAACAAAAATAATACTTCCTTAATGGGTTTATGGGGGGGGAGGGAACCCAAACCAAAACAAAAATCAGTCTTTTCCCTCCTCCCCTCCCTACAAAAATTTCTTGGTAATTTAGTCAGGAAGTGAAACAGAAGAGGTCTCTTGAAAAAGAATTCCTAATGGGGGAGAGGGAGGGAAAGTAACTATTACCAAAAAGAAAATGAGGAAGTATAAATGAGTTTCATATATTGTCTATTTTTAATGTACATGTCAGATAAAGTGACCAAGGAAGGAAACTCATGTTGTTTTAATTATTTTTATGTTTATGTTGATATACAGTCTGAGTGGTGACAATATTCTGAGCTCTGTACAGGTTATAAACTAGACAGGGTTCCTGATCCAAGTAGTCCACAGTGTAATGAAACTGACATAACATGAAGGTCCTGAACAAAATTTCAGAGGGGACAGACGTTGGTCTGAGGAAAATATTATTTAACTATGAGAGAGATTTGGATAAGGCCCATGAAATAGAAAACTTTTTTTTCACTGTTCTATAAGATAGTGATCTATCAGAATTTGCTTAATATTTAAGCTGTTATCTTTTAAAACAAAGTAAACCTGCAAGCTAGTAATAGGCAGATATAAAATGGATATATTTTTGTGTGACAGGCAGCAGGTTTAAAATACCTAGAGTTTGATTCTCTGCTCAGATGTAGTGGAGATAGGTGCTGCAGGGAGTGGCTGGGTGACTCACTGATCCTCCGGGTCATCTGGCCCCACTATAAATTAAATCTGTAGGAGGGCTTGGCTCGGCTCGGCTCTCTTTCTGCACTACTCATGGTCTGCCTTTCCCCTGCAATGCCCCTAACACACCCTCTCCATCTGCTTTCACCAATGATGGTAGGAGAAGCTGGCTCAAGAGGTGGCGGACATTTCCTCTGCTAGTAAAAGTTCCCTAGGCACAAACTCTGGCTGCAGACTTTAGAACACTGAAGAATCTAGTCTCCCTGAAACCATAGTTCAAATCCCAAAGATTCATCCCCTGGCCCTTATAAAGGGTGATAAGTTGAGTTACATGTACTTACTGTGTGTAGATCTTTGATTCCATAAAAGCTAATATCTTGTCTTCTTTGTGTGGATGTGAGGGCAAGGCTTTTAGCTGGGTGCTCATAATCCATATTCAAACACTTAAGTAAGTGGTTTGATTTTTCAAAAGTGCTGAGCACTTAGCAGTTTCTTTTCAAGTCAGTGAGGGCCACAAAATGCTTTGCTCTTTTGAAATATTGGGCCATTTCTTTAAGTACCTAAATATGGATTTAAGGGCCTAACTTAGGCTGCCAGTTTGCATACTAGTTTCCTGCTTGGCTGCCACCCTCCAGAAAACAAATGGCTGCCTTTCAGCAATGTTTTATTTCTCAGTCTCTGAAGCATTTTGGGATGAAAAGTGCAATAAAAATGTACATTATTATTTTTAAAGTTTATTTTATTTATTGTAGGATCAGATTGAAGAATTCAATAAACTTTAGTTTTCATTCCCTTTGTATCCACCTTTGAGATGTCACACAGATAAAGTCCCTTTATCCCTTAGCAAAGAAAATCCCCCTTCTTGCTCAGGTTAAACTGATTATGTGTCTACAGCAGGAATTTACACTGATCCCTAGTTAATTAAATAGGAATGAGATCATTTGGCTTCATTGTGAGGATAGTAAGGCTGTCTTCTCTGGTTTATCAGACGCAGCACCTCCTTGTTCCTTTGCTCCCACAGTTGTTTCCATTCCTGGTTTTTAATCACATCATACAATTATAGTTAAAACTAAAGCAGGCAGTAGATTAAAAGGCTTGAGGAGGAAAAAAACAGCTTTGCTTTGTGTATCTTTAAAACTTTTGAAAATAGTTCTGGTTCATCTAACACATGTGCCCTGAAAACAGTGGAAAGAAACTGACATGAGTATGTTTTCTTATAGGTCAAGTTTAGTTACATAAACCTATAGACCTAAAAAACTTAAAACTCACTCACCCTCTCTTGTAAACGTTGGTAAGCTTTTTTTGCACCTGAAAGTAATATTCACTCTCTTCTCCTGCCACGTTATGTTTTTGTTCACATTTAAATATGTAACTCCTGCAAGATTTTTGTGAGGGTTTTAGCTAATATTTGTAATATGCTTTGAAGATGCAAAGCATCACAGAAAATATTGAGTAGTAGTATATGTAACTGAAGTTGTTGGTAGAATTTAGCATTATGTAGTGATTGTGATATCCCTGTGTTATGTAAATTTGTTTAAAACGAACACATTATAAAATATTTGTCTTAAAAATCATTTATTTTGCTTACCTGTAATTTCAGATAATGGAGGACAGACTTTGGGAGGTGGAAATAACTGGCCTCTAAGAGGAAGAAAGTGGACGCTCTGGGAAGGAGGAGTGAGAGGAGTAGGATTTGTTGCAAGTCCTTTACTGAAACAGAGGGGAGTAGAAAGTCATGAACTGATCCACATCTCTGACTGGCTGCCGACTCTAGTAACTCTTGCTGGGGGACATATAAACAGCACTAAGCCTCTGGATGGCTTTGATGTGTGGAAAACTATCAGGTAACTTGCATTTCAAATAACTGTGTCAGAATCCTGCTAAGATAAGAGTTTTATCAGCAAGAGCAACAGACCTGAAATTGGGAGAAACAGAGACATATATTTGATCCTAAATAAGATTGAAAAAAGTAATTTGCTAAATAAAAGGAGAGGTTTAAATCCATACACATTTTTCCTCCAGGAGGAGAACAGGAATGAAGAAAGCACCATAAATGAAAGATGCCAGTAATGTTACTTAATGCATCTCTGGAAGGTGTGCTCAGATGCCATGATGACAGATGTAGCATGATAACCTGAATAGAATGGAAAAGAATAGATTACTTACACATTTTTAACAATGAGGGTGATTAACAATTAGAACAAACTACCAATTGAAATGGTGGATTCTCCATCCGCTGGTGTCTTCAAATCAAGACTGGATGCCTTTCTGGACATTGCACTTTAGTCATAGACAAGGTATTGGTCTCCACACTGGGGTAACTGGGTGAAATTTAATGGCCTGTGATATATAGGATGTCAGACAGGATGATAGAATTGTCCCTTCTGCCCTTAAACTCTATGAATATAGAATTAGCTCTTGCTAAATGTTTATTCAGTCCTTTGTTCTTCCAAAGATGCAATTCCCTGAGGTTTATCCTACCACACATGGGTTATGGAGCTCTCAGAATCTGAGTTTCTGCATGTATTAAAAGCCCTTGGCACTTTTTGCAAGAGTAGGGGTTTTCCTGGTGACCTTGGTCTAAATTCCTTTATTCCTCCCTTTTATACTTTCATGCTATGTGCTAGCTAGCTGCCTAAATTCCATTCCCTCCCTTCTAAGGAGTGGCTTCATTTCAGTGATATTTGAATATAGTTTTGAGTCACTTAAGGACCATTCAAGATGCTAGCTACATAGCAAGGTAAAATAGTGCTACAATTAAATCAGAGGCTGGACTTTCTAATTCCTACATACCAAACATTGCAGATTTAATGCTTTGTGTATTAGTTATTGTTTATAATGCTTAAAGTTTTTGGTCCAACTATTAATTTTGGTAAAAGCCTTTCAGTATTATGGGGGACTCTGTGTGTGGGTATTGTATTTCAATAACAGAAATTATAAAACAGAAACTGTATAGATGTCTCCCCAACAAATTGAGATTGTTAAAACTAAAGCTGAGCTCCTTTTCCTTTTAATACCTCCCCACTTCCCACATTTTGCAACTTTAACAGCCTCCACCACCGAGATACAACATAGCCAGCTAACACACATTGAAACATGTTAGTTTGCACCTTGGTGGTACTTTTCAGTCATGTTAAGCTAACATTCTAGAGCTAACATGACTGATAAATGCATCCCTTTTGCCCATCAAGATAAGGTCCTTGAGGTAGATTTGATACTGATATCAGCACTTGGGGCACATTTGCTCATCTTCAACATCTTTTTTGGTAAAAATCTAATTAATGCAACTGATCCTATTCTATTTGATATAGGTTCTTAAACTGTAGTCATCCATATGGTATCTGAGTGCATTCCAGTAGCATGTTAAGCAACGTGACTACCACCTGCAACATGTGGTTCTATCTCTTTCCCTCTCCCCAGGGGAAAAATTGTGTGGGCAGCATAGGCTTTTCGGTGGGGTTTTGTTTTAAACAAAACCCTACATTGTATATGTCAGATGGATAGGTCAAAAAAAATGCACCTTGCACTTGGAGCAGAAGATGTGAAGGTTTATGATGGTCTTTAGTTTTGGTGAGTTTGCCAGTCTCAGATTGGCCTCCAAGAAGCTCTGCCATCTGCACAAATGAGCTTTAGCCTTACGGTTGAAGGTTTCATTGAGTCAAGAGTTCCGTTGTCTACCACTATTTTGATTCTGGAGTTTTAGGGAATCTTTTAGATATGCTGGCCCCAGGCCATTAAGGACTTTGAGGATAAGGCCAAAGACCTCGCAATTGACTAGATATTCGATGGGAAACCAGTGTAGAAAGCGCAGGACAGGTCTGATGTGCTCATAGCCTGTGTTGCTGAGGAGATGTGCTGCAGCATACTGTACCCACTGAAGTTTCCCAAGGGCTAATGGCTTCATGCCCAAGTATACTGCATTGCTGTACTCTACACAGAAGGTGAAAAAGTGTAATTGAGGCCAGGTCATTGTCTACTAGGACAGGATGAGTCTGCTAGCCAGCCAGAGATAGTAGAAAGTGTGTGTTATAGCAAATGCTGCTCTGTGAGACCTCAGCATCCGCAAGGAATCTAGGAGCATTCCTCAACTACAGACTGAATGGCTCAGGTAGGGGTGTGTGTGTGTGTGTGTGTGTGTGTGTGTGTATCTTCAACTAAAGGAGACTGCACTGTGGTTGCAAACTCTTGAAAGTGCTTTCCTCTGCCCATCAGTACTAGTGCTTCTCCCTTGCTTGGGTTCAGCAAGGGTTCAGCTGTTCCTCATCCCTGAGCAGATCTTGTCCAAATTCTGGGTTATCTTGGTGATATGATCACATATAGTGAAGGATAGGTAGAGCTGTGTGTCATCTGCATATTGCTGGCACTTGAACCCATGTCACCTTACCAGTTCACCTAGTGGCTACCTGTAATGTTTAATAGGACCTAGAGAGACCTGGTGACCCCAGATTATTTTAATTTTGCCAAATTGGAAGCCTCGTTCCCAATATGACTCTTCATAGAAGAAATTAATATAGTTTCTGTGAATTGTTAGACTGCCCAGTGGGTGGACCTATGATAAAAATGTTTAATTTCACATTTTCCTCAATGAATAGATCAAATTTCAAGATTGTAGCTCAAAAGATCAGTTGAATGTTGGACAAAAAGGACTTTAATGACATCTAATAGAAAGTTCAAATCTGTTGATTTTTAGTGCTTAGTGGCCTATAATGGATGGAAATAGCTAGAATCTTTTTTTTAAAAAAAAGGTAATTTGGAAAATGGAAATTAAGTGCCAGTCAGTTACTATATTACAAGTCAATGTGTGACAGTACAGTATAGGAGAAGTTCTCCGCCTTTTTCTTTCTGAGGCCCCCCAATATGCGATAAAATCTCCATGGTCCACCTGAGCCACTGCAACTGTTTTTCTGCATATAAAAGCCAGGGCAAGCATTACGGGGTAGCAAGCAGGGCGGTTGCCCAGGGCCCCACGCCACAGGGGGGTCCGAAAAGCTAAATTGCTTAGGCTTCGGCTTCAGCCTCGGGTAACGGGGCCCAGGGCATCAGCCGCATGTGGTGGAGGTTTGGCTTTCTACACTGGGCCCCAGCAAGTCTAATGCCAAGCCTGCTTGGCGGAGCCTCTGAAACCTGCTGGCAGCCCCCCAGAGGGCCCTGGGCCCCTGGTTGAGAATCACTACAGTATAGTATGTTGGAAGATTAGCATATATTCTGTAATAGCGGTTAATCTTAAAAAAGTAAACATTCTTAATCTGTAGACTTTGTCTACAACTGCTTGTGACATAGGAAAGGAAAGAATTTAAAATTACATTCTTAAATACTAAAAGTTATGTATGATCCCACAGACAAAATATTTGTTGGGAAAAGATTATCACAGCTAGTTGCACTGTGATACAAATTGAAGCAGAAGAAAATGATGTCTTAAGTGAAGCATGTCATAATATTTTTTCCAATATACATAAAACAAATTTTAAGGAAGTGTGAGGAAATGTGATCCAGGAAAATACAATATGTGCAAGACATAAAAAAAAAAAAAAAAAGAGAGAGAGAGAGAACAAAAACATCCTTAGTGACACCAGGTCATTACCAAAAACAAGACAAACAAATTTACTCTGGAAAACCTTGGACTTCTTCCCAAGGCTACTTTTTGCCTAGTTTAAATGAAACTCTGTTCTGTTAAAGTTCCTATACCAATGTTGTATTCAAATTCACCAATAAACAATAACCTTTCATTATGCTTTAAAAATACACCATGGTTGAAAATACAGGGCCGTACTCTTGGCTGGCATAAATTAGCCTTTGATTTCTACAGACGTACATCAGTTTATATCAGCTGAGAATCTGCCCCATAGAATACAGTTCTGCTGTTTTTATATAAACAAAATTCCCTTTGAAGATAATCAGAGTTTCGCCTGCATTAAGAACACACAACTGAGCCGGTGGTGGAACACACTATAATAGTCCCCACAAAAAAACCCTCTTCCTATAAGTGTGTGTGTGTGTGTGTGTGTGTGTGTGTGTAAGTAAGAGAGAGAGAGAGCATGCAACTTAATAGAACATTGTACCTTAAAAACAAATATCCTAAAGCCAGAGAATTCTAAGCTATGTTTATATTTTTTTTAAAAATCTAATCACTAGAAAATACCAAAATACAAAGATATGGAGTCTGAGATCCTTAGTTGAGCCTTCATATCCTTGCTGTCTTGTGCACTCAATAAGTGTCCCTGACAAAAACTACAGTATCCAGCTGCTAGCTGGATAACTTGCTGAAGCTGTCCTGTGAGGTGCTAAGCCACATAGCAGTGGAGCTCTGTAACTGGGAAGTGTGATGGGGCGTCTGCCCCACACTGGTGGAGAAAGTGTTAAAATCAGCCCTGGGGAGGCTGCACAGCAGAAGCCAATCAGGGCAGAGCAGGCCCATATATAAAGAGAGCTGCAGGGCAGAGGAGGCAGCTCCCTCTTGGGAGTCCAGGGAGAAGGACTGGGTCCCTGAAGGGTTGAGGGACAGAGCAATGCTGGGCTGAGTCAGGGGAGTGAGAGGGAGCTCAAACGTGACCGGCTGAAAGACTGAGGCCCTGATACAGGGGCAGAGAACGTGCTAGGGCTACGGGGAAGTGACCCAGGGAAATGGACGACGAGGGTTGAAGGATACGCAGCGCATGGCTGCCACCTAGAGGGTCCCTGGGTTGGGACCTGGAGTAGTGGGTGGGCCCGGGTCTTCCACCCCCTCGCTCCCACATGCCACGGAGGGGAATGGCCAGTGAAGGGCTGCAGTTTGCCACTGCGGCAAGTAGCTAGAAGCTTGGGCTTCAGTCGGCCACGGAGGCGAGTGGCTGGACAGAGGACTGCTATTCCCCCGGGGGAGGGGGAGGAATGGAATGGGGCACAGCCACAGGGCTGTGTCCTGAAGAGGATGCCACGATCCTTGAGGCAACACGGGTCCAGAGCAGAAGTGACGGTGGCGAGTCGCCTCCGGAGGAGGGCGCCCTGCGAAAAGACTGAGCTAATTCCCAGAATGACCAGTAGGAAGTGCCACGGTGGTGAGTCCCACCCCGTTATAGATGGGGTGACCGCTTTCTAGAGGTTTTAAGCCCTATAGAAGTGGAGTTTAGGAGCCCCAACCGGCAGCCATCTCCTTGTGCAGGTATCCACTTGCTTCCCCTAGGAAGATGCTTCTCCCCTTTTTCCCCTTGTGCTGTAGCATTTCCAGGGCCGTAGCAACAAAGAACGTGGCCCCCTCCGAACAGTGGCCCCCTCCGAACATATGTCCGGGCGGGGCCCCTTACAATGCAGAAACTGGAATGCGGTATTTATTTTGCCACTTTTAGGGGCCCCCTTCCTTGCGCGGGGCCCCTTACAATGCAGAAACTGGAATGCAGTATTTATTTTGCCACTTTTAGGGGCCCCCTTCCTTGCGGGGCCCCCTCCGGTCGGAGGGTACGGAGGGTGCTCGCTACGCCTCTGAGCATTTCCCCCTGCTTCTGCAGCTGGTCACATTCCAAAAAGAGCTCCTAAGTCTTCCTGGACTGCTAGATTTCTGCTATTGTGTAAATAATGTGCATTGGTTATACACTCTCTCACTTTGTAGTGTATTTAGAATTATTTAAATAATACCAAAAGTTATTGAATGATTTCATAATCAATTAATGGTGCTGCAGAATTTAAATTAGGGACCCATGGCACCTATAATTCTTCTTCGAATGATGGTCCCTATGTGGATTCCGAATGTGGGTGCATATGCGTGCCGTGCGCTGGAGCCAGAACTTTGCATAGTAGTATCCATTGACCCCACGTGCATCGAGAGCATGGCGCGACCGAGGCTTTAAGACGCTGTGTGGGTTGATGCCGCTCCAGTTCCCTCTTACTGCTGCATGGCCAGAGTCGGAACCTCTCGGTGCTCTTAGCTCGCTAAGAGAACTGCTCTTCATTTTTGCTGTGCATAGTTTCTAGTTAGATAGATGTCCATTAGTTTTTAGTAGTTGGTTTTCATTGGACTTCTCCCCTTTGGGGGGTTTCTTTCTCCCCGGCCTGGGGACTATGCCCCAACAAGCCAGCTTCAAGAACTGTGCCTCGTACCCTCCCTCCTTTTCAGTGAACGACGAACACACTTGTTGCCTTTACTGTCTTGGTGAAGCCCATATCGTCTCTCATTGCTCCATCTGCCACTTGTTTCCATCCCGGACTCTAGCAGCTTGTGAACTTCCCCTCTGCAAATATCTGGAGGAGGAGAAGGTGCGCTCACGTGCGCAACCAGACCCGGTTCCAACGGATCTGCCAGAATGGCACCCATCACTGGTGGTGAGCACTTCAATGGGCCTCTCCCATGCAGCACCGGCGGCACCACCGAAGCCCCACCATATGCACAAGAAGTATGGGCACAGGCATAAGGGCAGCTCCCAATGGGGACTGCCTCTAAACCCAGCATTACCTCCCTGAGGTTGGGCGAGAAGTCGTGCACAGTAGTGGATGCTCCTGCTCCCAAGAAGGCTCGTACGGAGCACTGCCCCAAACACCATCGTACGCTGCTGGTCCTGTCTTCTGCTCTGGCCTCCTCCTTCACCGCCATTGATGCTGTCAGGACCTTCCAGCCTGACACGCCCAGTCCCGCGCACTCCAGGGTGCTTATCACCCCTGACGCCATTGACAGAGTTCATGCTGCCTTTCACTGCCTGTCCCCTGCTCCGGACCTCTGCCTGTTCCGAGATTCCCCTCTCTAGAGGATAAGCCCCTTGTGCTCCATCCTTCTCCACCAGCTGTGGTGACGGACGAGCTCCTACTTCTACCATCCTCTCAGACCTCATCTTGGACTGACGGTTCTGCCGGCACCGATGGCCCCTCTTATTCCGGACCCTTCTTCGGAATCTGAGTGGTTCTCTGACCTAGACAACTTTCTCTCCTGCCCGGTCCTACAGCCTGGACTCTCAGCACTGGTCCTACCCACCGATGTGCAGACCCTTGGCTGACCCGCGGTTCCACTATCCGCAGGCACTACTGTGGCCTGGCAATCCCCATGCCTGGCCCTATTGGCCCGCTTGGGGCCCCTACCACGATCGTGGGATGCACTGCCTGCATCACTGCTCATCTTCCACCCATTCTGCCACCTTCCACAAGGACCCTCTAGATGCTCCCGCTCTGTCTTGCCACCTGATGACCATGTCCAATACTAGAGCTTGCTCCGCCACATGGCTCTCAGTGGAGGACATTCAGGACTCCCAGGCCAATTCCTGGATATTCTCCAGCCTCCGGGACCTTCCTGTACCACCTTGCCCATTCAGAACACCATCTTGCAGCCAGCTCAGGCTGTTTGGCACACGCCAGTCTCGTGTGCCCCTATGTCGAAGCGGGCGGAATGCTGCTACTTTGTGCCCTCTAAGGGTATGACTTTCTGTTTACCCATCTGCTGCCCAATTCCCTAGTAGTCCACAGGGCCACTGAGCGCACCCATCAGCAGCACTTTAAATCTACCCCTCCTGACCATGCTCCCAAAAAGATGGACTTGCTGGGCCTCAAGAGATATTCGTCCGCGAGTCTACAATTCCTCATTGCCAGCTACCAGGCTATCCTTGCAAAGTATGATTTCCTGTCATATTCCAAGCTGATGGACTTTTGGGACTTCCTCCCTCTGGAAAAGCAGCAGGACTTTCAGCATCTGTGGGATGCAGGCAAGCTGGTGGCCATGGTAGCTCTCCAAGCTGCTGTTGATGCTGCCAACACTGCGTCTTGCTCCTTGGCATCTGGAGTCTTGTTCTGTGGCAACTCTTGGCTCCAGTCTAGTGGTTTCCCTAAGGAGGTCCAGACAACTCTTGAGGACCTTCCCTTTGACAATCACAAGCTATTTAGTGACAAGACGGACGAGTCCCTCCATTCCCTCAAGGACTCCCGTGCCACCCTCCGGTCACTGAACATTTATACTTTGGCCCTGATCCACTGACAGCAAGGCTCGTCCTTCCACCCTTGTGCCACTTACCAACCAGACGCTCAATGGCTGCTTGATCTGCCTTGACCCCACTCCCAGCAACCTCAACATTCTTTCTCTGATGCCTTTGCTGCTTCCACCTTCCACCACCGTCTAAGCAACCCTTATGACTCTTTCCTCGAGACCCGCGAACCCTCCTCCATCCCTCCTGCCACACCCTGGATTGTCTTCGGAGGTCATATTGCCCCTTTTGCCCACAACTGGGGCAGGATCATCTCCAACTGTTGGGTGCTGGATATCATCCATCAGGGCTACCCCATCAAATTCTTCTCCTTCCCTCCTCGTCTTCCGCCCAATGGCTGCCCTCCAGACCCTTCCCAGGACCATCTCCTCCATGAGGAAGTGACTGCCCTCCTCCAAAAGGGCACCATAAAACCTGTGCCATAGTGCTACCATGGCTATTGTTTTTATTTCCCCCTATTTCCTTGTCCTGAAGAAAGGGGGTGTTCTTCGTCCCATTTTGGATCTCTGCTCCTTGAACAAGTTTATTCACAAGTTTTGCTTCAGGATGATCACTCTCCCCCTTATTATCCCTTCCCTCCCCCCATGGAGCTTGGCTTGTAGCTCTCGATATGAAAGATACATACTTCCACGTAGACATCCACCCTGCTCATCGCAAATTCTTCTGCTTCAAGGTGGGGAGTTCCCATGACCGATTCCGTATCCTCCCCTTTAGAATCACTGCTGCCCCCCATGTCTTCATGAAGATCTTTGCAGTCGTGGCAGCTTATATGCACTGTCTGGTTCATTCCCTCTTCCCCTATCTGGATGACTGGCTACTTATGGCGCCCTCTTGCTCCAGTCTCCTTGCCACCATCCAGACCCTCCACACCCTCCTCGGCAGCTTGGGGATCTGCATCAATGAAGAAAAGTCGATCCTCATCCCTACCCTCATGCTCACCTTCATAGGGGCACGCCTGGACTCTGTGGCAGCCCGCGCCTTTCTTCCCATGGACCGCTCACTTCTCTTATTGCTATGCTCCGACGCTACCCGCAAATGTGTGTCCGTCAGTGCCTCTCCCTCCTCGGCCATATGGTGGCCTGTACCATGCTCACGCTGTACATCTGTCTCCATATGTTTTGCATTCAGCTGTGGCTCCACTCTGTCTGCAATTTGCAGTCAGACCGCCTGAACAAGCAGGTGGTCATCCCTCCCACTGTTTTGGCTTACCTCACCTGTAAGCCAGGTGCAACCCTTCCGTGGTTCTACCAGGCATTCCATTCATGTCCTCCACGCCCAGCACCACTCTAACCATGGATGCCTCACTCGTGGGCTGGGGCGCCAACCTCGACGGCTGCACGGCCCAAGATCTTGGGTCACCAATGGTCGCGCGGATGCACATCAATGTCCTGGAACTATGGGCAATTGACTGTCCTGCCAGGCCTTCCTGCCCTTCCTCCGTTCCCACCATGTTCAACTTCTGTCCAACAACATGACGGCAGTTATACATATCAACAGACAGGGCGGGGCCAGATCTCCTTCCCTCTGCACAGAGGCCATCCATCTTTGGAACTGGTGCTTCCAGCACGCAATCACCCTGCACACTGTACATCTGGGCAGCAGCAACTCTTCGGTGAACAGGCTCGGTCTTTCCACGCCAACCGCGAGTGGGAACTCAACGACTCTGGTCCGTCTTTCATTGGTGTAGCATGCCTCACTGGGACCTCTTCACGACGTTGGAGAACTGCAAGCTTCCTCTCTTCTGCTCCTGGGGAGCCCTGGGCTCAGGCTCACAGGGCGATGCCATTCTCATTGCCTGGACCTCGGATCTCCACTATGCCTTCCTGCCCATTCTCCTCCTTCCCCAGGTCCTGCGCAGAGTGCGGAAGGACCAAGTAATGGTTATTCTTATAACTTCCTCCTGGCCTTCTCAGTATTGGTACACCAATATTCTCCACCTCTCTGCTCGCCCCCCGATTCCTCTTCTGGCCCTCCCGGACCTCCTAATGCAGGCGCATGGCTGGCTGTAGCACCCCATCCTAAGCCCTATCCATCTCACGGCCTGGTATGTGGATGGGGCTTGTGTGTAGACCAGGCTTGCTCCACCCCCATCCAAGACATGATCACTCGTAGCAGACTCCAATCCACTGTTATCAAGCTAAGTGGCACTGCTTTACTGTGTGGGCGCACCACCATCACGTCTCTCCAGACTCAGTCTCCATTCCTGTCCTTCTAGACTACCTCCGTCATCTATGCCTATTGGGCCTTGCCCATTCCTCCATCTGTGTTCACCTGGCGCTCAGTGCCTTTCTTCCTCCTGTCGATGGCTTCTCCGTCTTCACCCATCCAAAGACCTCCTGCTTCCTCCGCAGCCTTCTCAGTGCCTTTCCCGCCGTAGGGAGGCCTACCCTCTCTTGGGATCTGAATCTGGTCCTCACTGCACTCACGAAGCCACCCTTCAACCCCCTCGCCACTTGCTCTCTCACCCATCTTTCCATGAAGGGTGATCTTCTTGGTGGGCATCACCTCCGCACGGTTCATCAGTGAACTGGCAGCCATGATGGCAGATCCACCATTTACCGTCTTCCACAAAGACACAGTCTCCTTATGTCTTCACCCCAAGTTACTGCCCAAAGTGGCTTCCTCCTTCCACCGCAACCAAAGTATACACCTTCCGGTCTTCTACCCTAAGCCGCACGCCTTCCCCCAGTTGTGCAGAAGAAACAGTATGAAAGAGATTTCACACTGTTCTAGGCTTGATTCTGACCTTCAATGCCTGCCATTCTTCAGTCAGTCTAATGAAATCTTAGGTTTTTATGCATTAAATATACAAAATTAAAAGCCACTGAATAACATACAACAAGCCACGAAACTGGTCCACCATAACAGCATTAATAATCCCAATCCCAACTACTTTGAATCTAACCTGGTGGGATGATTCGTATGATTGGAGTGTTTAATGTCTTTGATTATAATCTGTTCAGGAAGGGTAGAGTGGGTTAAAGAGGTGGGGAGGAGGCAATCCACATTAAAGACACCCTTATTTGTTTTAGTTATGATAAATCAGAAGCACAGGGTTTAAAATGCACCTGGATACATCTGCTAACTAATAAAGCCCAAGAGGTTTCCCTGATGGGGGTCTGATACAGACCACCAAATCAAACTAGAGAACAGGAGTCACTCTTTAAACACTAGTCTGTAATGTGCGGGGAGGGAGAGGGGACCTGTGTTGTTATGGGGAGCTTCAGTTTGGGAAACATATTCTGGAAGATTTTTGCAGCCAGTAGTAAAACACCATCAGTTTCTAAAAATTACAGATAATTTCCTAACACAAAAGGTATTGCAACCAACATGAGGTAAGTCTATTTTGGCACCTTATTATGACTGATAAAGGCTGAACTAGAAGTTGGTGGTTGCCTATGGACCAGTGATCTTGACTTGATTATATTCAATGTGGACAGAGAACTATCCCAACTAGTAATATGTAGTTGTGGAACTTCAAAAAGGCTAATTTCCCAAAAATAAGGAAAATTATGAGCAAAATTGAGTGGAAGAAAAAAATTAGAAAAATATGAGTGAAAATTGGGAGTTCTTTAAGAATAGTTTATTAGATGTTCTAACAGCCACAATTCCACAGTCAAGAAGGATGCTAAAGAAAATGGCTAAAAACTCATCTTGGTTCAGTGGCAAAGTGAAGGCATCAATTAGATATTTAAAAAGCAATATATAACAATTGGGAAAAAGGGAAAATAGACAGCAATCGATATGAATTAAAAGTTATGAAGTGTAGAAAACTGATAAAGGGAAGCTAAGGATATCAAGAAAAATCCATGGCTGGCTAGGTTAAGGACTATAAGAAGAAGTTTAAGTATATTAGGAAAAAAATAAATCCAAGCAATGGTATAGGTTAATTTCTAGATGGAGATGGTAAAATTGTTAATGATACAGAAAGGGCAGAAGTGTTCAATAAATACTTCTGTATTTGGAAAGTACTAGGATGATGTACTTGTATCATATTGGGATGAAGAAGTATCTTCTAGTAGTCCATTAGTAATTTAGGAGCATGTCAGACAACATCTACTAGGGATAAACATTTTAAAATTAACAGGCCGTGATAACTTGCACCAAAGAGTCCTACAAGAATTGGCTTAGGAGATCTCTGACCCACTGATGTTAATTTTTGATATCATCCCTTGAATAGCAGGGAAATTCCAGAAGATGGGAAAAATGCTAATGTTGTGCTAATATTTTAAAAAGGGTAAACGGGATGATCCAGGTAACTACAGGCCAGTTAGCCTGACATCAGTTCAGAGCAAAATAATGGAAAAGCTGACACTGAATTCAATTAATAAAGAATTAAAGGATATGAATATTATTTATTCCAATTAGCATGATTTTATGAAAAATAGGTCTTGTGAAACAAACCTGCTTTCATTCTTTGATGAGATTATTCATTTGGCTGATAAAGGTAGATGTAATATAATTAGATTTTTGTAAGGCAGTTGCCTAGTACTACAAAATATTCTAATTTTAAAAATTAGCACTGTGCAAAACAATAGAGCATAGGTTAAATGGATTAAGAACTGGTTAATTGACAGATCTCAAAAAAGTAGTTGTCAATGGGGAATCATCATTGAACGATGGCATTTCCTGTGGGGTTTGGCAAGGATTGGTTCTAGCCCCAACACTATTAAACATTTTCATCAACTTTCATATCTGAAAGTAAATTTAAAGTCATTGCTACTAAAATTTGCAGATGACAACAAGGTTAATAGAGTGGTAGTTAATAATGAAGACAGGACAGTCATACCATGTGATCTGGATGGCTTGGTAACCTGTGCCCATTCCAACAAAATGTGTTTTTAATACAGCTAAATGAAAAGTTTTATACATCAAGGAAGAAGGAATGCATGCCATATTTACAGCATGGGGGACTATATCCCGGAGAACAATGACTATGAAAATTAATTTAGGAGTCGTTGTGGATAGTCAGTTCAAGGAAAGTTCCCAGTGCGATGCTATGGAATAAAGGACTAATGCAATCCACGGATGTATAAATGGGGAGCAGTGAGTCGGAGTAGGGAGGTGATACTACCTTTGCATACAGCAGTGCTGAGAATGATCCTGGAATACTTTGTACAGTTCTGGTGTCCACCTTTTAAAAAGGATGTTGAAAAATGGGAGAGTGCGAAAAGAGCCACCAAAATTATTCAATGTGTTCAGGAGGTCAGACTAAATGATCTAATGATCCCTTCTGGACTTTCATCTCTAGAATCTATCAATCCACCCCCTTCCCAAATGACCAGAAGGTAAAACAGATGGGCTTAGTAGTGTGGCTGGAAGAATAACAATTTTAAGCTTTGTTGGGCTAAAACGTGGTGAGTGGAATCCTTTGTAGAAAATGCCCTGTAAGCAGTCTCTTGCCTTTTAAGCCAGGAGCTATCTAGCTCAAGCACTGTTATTCATTATAGCCGTGGAGCTATTGCATAGGAAGGAAGACAGACTCACAGATAATAAGATCCTAAACCACTCAGAGCTTTATAGGTAAATCCCAACACCTTAAACTCCACCCCATAAATTTACTGGCAGCTGGTACGCATTACAGAGCACTGGTTTAACAGGCTCTCACTCTGTTTGACACATCATTTAACAAGTGGGCATTTAAGAGCTGCATTCTGGCCTAATTGCAGTTTCTGGATATTCTTCAAGTTGTATCAGTATGTAGCACATATTCAAATTAATCCAGTTTCAAGGTGAGAAAGGCGCGGATAACTGTAATGAGGGCTGCACCTGAAAGGAGAGGTCTCACTCTTCTTGCCAGGAACAGATGGAGAAAAACACTGTTGGCCACAGCTGCAACCTGAGCATCCAGAAGCAGTTCAGAATCCAATGAAGGTCCTAAAATGCAAACCTGTTACATAAGGCTCAGTCAGGCGTGTAGCTTGTGATGCTAACGAGAAATTAAAACCCTAACATTTTTAATGCATTGTGGGGAAAATTTTCCTGTATGGCAGTTTTTGCACACAGAATTTTTAACATTGGATTCTGGTTGTACATTAGCTGAAAGTGCTGTATGATTTGTTATGTAATATAAATAAATACCTTTTACTCTCTGAATCAGTCCCACCAGTAATTTATAATTTCACTTTTACTCAGAATGTTTGGCTTCCAAAGATGATATAAAGAGGGGAAATATTAATTCTATAATTAGGTATTATTGATATTGAATTATTTTAAGATTTCCACTGAGTGTTATCTTACCTGTGTTTGTATTCTAGATGGTAAATGTTTCATGTCAGAGATTGTCTTTACTTGTGTCTTATATGCTGTTGCTTAAAATAAAATAAAAATAAATCTAGATACTATCTGAATGGTTGTCTTTGAAGTTCACTATTACATCATTACAATTTTTGTGGTATGATGAATGTTTTTATTTTAATTTCCATAATGAAAACAAATGACTTCTAACTGGCTTGCATGCTGCTTTTTATAGATAGTGGACCTTTTTAAGGAATGTTGGTCGTTTTCAGTGTAACATTTACTTACTATGTAGAGGTCCAATCCTGCCTCCCTTATGCACATGAGTAGCCCCCCACTGACTTCATTGGGGGCTACTCACCTGGGTGTGGAGTTGTAGGATTGGGCTAAAATATTATAGCTACTGGATCAGTAGGTCACCTTCAAATTAAAAGTTCATAATAGTTAATGGACACAATTGTTTCCTACACGTATAATAAAAGGAAGTATTAAAATAGCACGTGCAGATTTCTAGTGGGCTCTAGAAGGAAATTAATGTTTCCCAATGATCTCTGTTCTAGTGAAGGAAGCCCTTCTCCCAGAAAGGAGCTGCTTCATAACATAGACCCTATGTTTGTGGACACTTCTCCATGTGAGTATGCAATTCATTGCTAGTCCTATTATATAGACATATAGTTTGATATCTGTCTAATGCGTGCTTTTTTCCCCGCAAGAAAAGTTTACCCTTTTGTAGGTGAAGAAAGGAAATACTTATTTGCAAATGGAAGGCCTCCTAAGTCACTGCCTTAAAATGGATTTGCAATAATCGCAACTATAGTGTACTGTTAACTATACCCTAAATCATTGCTGGGCTGTGCTCTTCATTTCCCAGTGTTCTGAAGCACTTCTACGCAAAGAATAATGTACTGCAGACAGTGGAGTTATTGAGAGAAAACCATGTGCCTCAGGTGCACAGTAAGACCAAAGTGCCTCCTGCACTCAAGATTAGAAGTTATCTCCTAATATCCACATGTCCTGTGTTGTTCTATCTATAACAAGATTGTATTATTGACAGAGGTGAAAGTAAGCCAGTATGATCTGGTACGGCATACCGTGCCGGACTGGACTGGCTTCTCTGGCGGTGATTTAAAGGGCCCAGGGCTCCAGCTGCTGCGGGGAGCCCCAGGCCCTTTAAATCACCGCCGGAGCTCCGGCAGCCAGGCTCGGGTGGAGATTTAAAGATCCCAGAGCCCGGGTCCCTGCGGGGAGCCCCAGGCCCTTTAAAGTGCCGCCCGAGCCCAGCTGCCGGAGCTCCGGCGGCGCTTTAAAGGGCCCGGGGCTCCCCGCAGTGGCAGGAGCACCAGGCCCTTTAAATCACCACCCGAGCCCGGCTGCCGGAGCCCCGGGCCCTTTAAATTCCCACAGTGGTAGGAGCACCGGGCCCTTTAAATCGCCTCTGGAGCCCTGCCGCCGCTACCCCAGCCCTAGCCCAAGCCCTGCCACCCCGGGGTAGCGGCGGCAGGGTTCCTATGGTGATTTAAAGGGCCCAGAGCTCCACGGTGGCCGGAGCCCCAGGCCCTTTAATTCTCCCCTGAGCCCCGGGGCTCCCAGCCGCCTCTGCAGCTGGTAGCTCCGGGGTAATTTAAATGCCCTGGGGCTCCCAGCCACAGCCGGAGCTCCAGGGCCTTTAAATCTTGAAAGGCCCCGCCTCTTCCCGTTGAGGCCTCGCCTCTTTGGATTGAGGCCACGACCCGCTCAGGACTCTGGCGTACCGGTAAATCCTTTAAGTTACTTTCACCCCGATTATTGATCTTGCAAGTGGAACACTTTCGTTTGTAAAAGGCTGACGTTCCAAGCCTTGTGGCTGCTTTTGTGCCATACTAACATGAGTTGGAGCCTTTGTTAGCAAGTCATGCTGCTCTCTAAATGCTTTCTGTTTTATAATTCAGCATTTGATAAGGACTAGGAGCTCTTTAAAACGGGGATTGCTCATGGAGATTGTCATTGGAACATGACTCTTCTGGAGATTTTGAAGTTTTTGTGTTAATTAAATTAAGATACACCTCTACCCTGATATAACGCGACCCGATATAACACAAATTTGGATATAACGCAGTAAAGCAGTGCTCCGGGGGGGCGGGGCTGCGCACTCTGGCAGATCAAAGCAAGTTCGATATAACGCGGTTTCGCCTATAATGCGGTAAGATTTTTTGGCTCCCGAGGACAGTGTTATGTTGGGATAGAGGTGTATACAGTAATACATTGAGAGCTAAACACTGACTGAAGAAAGTCAGTGCAGTGGAGATAGTGGCATGTAACCTGTGATCCTGGCACAAGTCATCCTGTAGTAGCTGGATGGAATGGCTTAAGATAGGCTGCCACAAGGTACATCTGTCTCTGTGTTGCTTCTCCTCTGAACAGGAGCACATGATCTCACCTTGGCCGGTCACTACTCCCTGTATGATGATAACATACATACTGGTCGGATTAAGGTTTGGCCATGCCAGTTTCCATCTATGGAATGCTCTGTAGGCTGTTACAGCCCTGCAGGCAGTCCCTGTAGGCTATCTCATAGACTCATAGACTTTAAGGTCAGAAGGGACCATTATGATCATCTAGTCTGACCTCCCGCAGGATGCAGGCCACAAAAGCTGACCCACCCACTCCTGGAATAATTCTCTCCCTTGACTCAGCTGTTGAAGTCCCCAAATCATGATTTAAAGACTTCAAGTCGCAGAGAATCCTCCAGCAAGCAACCCCTGCCCCATGCTGCGGAGGAAGGCGAAAAACCTCCAGGGCCTCTGCCAATCTACCCTGGAGGAAAATTCCTTCCCGACCCCAAATATGGCGATCAGCTGAACCCCGAGCATGCGGGCAAGATTCTCCAGCCAGATCCTCCGGAAAAAAGTTCTCTTTAGTAACTTTTAATATCCCATCATTGACCATTGTTACTAATTTACCAGCGATGGCACGTTATTGACCTATTGACTAAAATCACGTTATCCCATCAAACCATCCCCTCCATAAACTTATCAAGCTTAATCTTAAAGCCAGAGAGGTCTTTCGCCCCCACTGTTTCCCTCGGAAGGCTGTTCCAGAACTTCACCCCTCTGATGGTTAGAAACCTTCGTCTAATTTCAAGCCTAAACTTCCCCACGGCCAGTTTATATCCATTTGTTCTCGTGTCCACATTAGTACTGAGCTGAAATAATTCCTCTCCCTCCCTGGTATTTATCCCTCTGATATATTAAGAGAGCAATCATATCCCCCCTCAGCCTTCTTTTGGTTAAGGTAAACAAACCAAGCTCCTCAAGTCTCCTTTCATACGACAGGTTTTCCATTCCTCGGATCATCCTAGTGGCCCTTCTCTGTACCCGTTCCAGTTTGTATTCATCCTTTTTAAACATGGGAGACCAGAACTGCACACAGTACTCCAAATGAGGTCTCACTAGTGCCTTGTATAACGGAACCAGCACCTCCTTATCCCTACTAGAAATACCTCGCCTAATGCATCCCAGGACCGCATTAGCTTTTTTTACGGCCACGTCACATTGCCGACTCATAGTCATCCTACGATCAACCAGGACTCCTTCTCCTCTTCCGTTACTTCCAACCGATGCATCCCCAGCTTATAACTAAAATTCTTGTTAGTCATCCCTAAATGCATAACCTTACACTTCTCACTATTAAATTTCATCCTATTACTATTACTCCAGTTTACAAGGTCATCCAAATCTCCCTGCAGGATATCCCGATCCTTCTCCGAATTGGCAATACCTCCCAACTTTGTATCATCCGCAAACTTTATCAGCCCACTCCTACATTCGGTTCCGAGGTCAGTAATAAATAGATTAAATAAAATCAGACCCAAAACTGAACCTTGAGGAACTCCACTGGTAACCTCCCTCCAACCTGACAGTTCACCTTTCAGTACGACCCGCTGCAGTCTCCCCTTTAACCAGTTCTTTATCCACCTCTGGATTTTCATATTGATCCCCATCTTTTCCAATTTAACCAATAATTCCTCATGCGGTACCGTATCAAACGCTTTACTGAAATCGAGGTATATTAGATCCACCGCATTTCCTTTATCTAAAAAATCTGTTACTTCCTCAAAGAAGGAGATCAGGTTGGTTTGGCACGATCTACCTTTCGTAAAACCGTGTTGTAATTTGTCCCAATTGCCATTGACCTCAAGGTCCTTAACTACTTTCTCCTTCAAAATTTTTTCCAAGACCTTGTATATTACAGATGTTAAACTAACAGGCCTGTAGTTACCCGGGTCACTTTTTTCCCCCTTCTTGAAAATAGGAACCACATTAGCTATTCTCCAGTCCAACGGTACCACCCCCGAGTTTACAGATTCATTAAAAATTATCGCTAACGGGCTTGCAATTTCTCGCGCCAGTTCCTTTAATATTCTCGGATGAAGATCATCCGGTCCGCCCGATTTAGTCCCGTTAAGCTGTTCGAGTTTGGCTTCTACCTCGGATACGGTAATGTCAACCCCCTCTCCTTTATTCCCATCCGTCACGCTGCCACTGTTCCTGAGTCCTTCATTAGCCTCATTAAAGACCGATGCAAAATATTCGTTTAGATATTGTGCCATGCCTAGATTATCCTTAATCTCCACTCCATCTACAGTTTTAAGCGGTCCCACTTCTTCTTTCTTTGTTTTCTTCCTATTTATATGGCTATAAAACCTCTTACTATTGGTTTTAATTCCCCTCGCAAGGTCCAACTCTACACGGCTTTTGGCCTTTCTCACTCCATCTCTACATGCTCTGACCTCAATAAGGTAGGTTTCTTTGCTGATCCCTCCCATCTTCCACTCCTTGTACGCTTTCTGTTTTTTCTTAATCACCAGTCTGAGACGCTCGCTCATCCAGCTCGGTCTAAATCTCCTGCCTACGAACCGTTTTCCCTTTCTCGGGATACAGGCCTCCGACAGTTCCTGCAACTTCAACTTGAAATAATCCCAGGCGCCTTCCGCCTTTAGATCCATAAATATGTTAGTCCAATCTACTTCCCTAACTAGTCGCCTTAATTTATTAAAGTTAGCCCTTTTGAAATCGTAAACCTTGGTCTCCGATTTAATTTTGTTAATCCTTCCATTTAGTTTAAACCGAATTAGCTCATGATCACTCGAGCCAAGGTTGTCCCCTACAACCATTTCCTCAACGAGGTCCTCACTACTCACCAAAACCAAATCTAAAATGGCATCCCCCCTCGTCGGTTCAGCAACTACTTGATGAAGGAATTCATCAGCTATCACGTCTAGGAAAATCTGAGCCCTATTATTGTTACTAGCATTTGTTCCCCAATCTATATCCGGGAAGTTAAAGTCTCCCATGATTACACGAGCCTATTAGTATTTACTTCCCTAAAAACATTAAAGTGTTCTCTGTCCATATCCAGGCTAGATCCCGGCGGTCTATAGCACACCCCAAGCACTATCCCAGGGGAGGCTCTAGTAGTTCTTTTACCCAATGTGAGTAGTGCCCAGACAGACTCTGTCTTATCCATTCCATCACTTATTATTTCTTTACAGTTTATCTCATTGTTGACATACAATACTACTCCCCCACCTATACCTTTGTTCCGGTCTTTCCTAAACAGCACATACCCATCCATACCTGTACTCCAGTCATGACTACCGTTCCACCACATTTCGGTTATTCCTACGATATCCGATTTCATTTCTCGGACCAGGAGCTCCAATTTCTCCATTTTGTTACCTAGGCTTCTCGCATTGGTGTATAAACATCTTAATTTATGCCGTTTGGCCTCTCTCACATTTGTTATCCAATTTGGTACGGACACCGTACTGCCAGTATGACCTATTAGTCTAATATCCATCCCCCCCCTCCTCCTTATGTCAAATCTCTTCCCCCCCGGCTGTATCCGTTCTTATCTCATCGACCACCCTCTCAATGTTATAATCTGGTGTGGAGATTAACTGGACATCTCCCAACCGTCTCCCCCAAATTCCTAGTTTAAAGCTCTTTTGATGAGATGAGCCAGCCTCCCTCCCAGAAGTCTATTTCCTTCCCTACTTAGGTGAAGTCCGTCCCGTGAGAACAGTTTTCTGTCCCCGAAAGCCTCCCAGTGGCCATACATCCCAAAGCCCTCTTTATAGCACCACTCCCTTAGCCAACTATTTATCATCACAATCCTGTCACCCCTTTGCTGCCCTTCTCTAGGAACAGGCAGAATCCCACTGAAGATGATCTGAGCCTCGATTTCCTTAAGCATCTTCCCCAGCCTGGCATAATCTCCCTTGATTCTCTCCAGCGAGAACCTAGCCGTGTCATTCGTTCCTACGTGAAGGATGATCAAGGGGTTCTTACCTGCTCCTTTTAGGATCCTTTTCAATCGCAGGTCCACATCCCGTATCTTAGCGCCCGGTAGACAGCACACCCTTCTGTTCTCTGGGTCCGCCCTGGTCACAGGCCTGTCTAACCTCCTCAGTAAGGAGTCCCCAATCACGTAAACCTGCCTTTGCCTGGTGACAGTGCGTTCTACTAATCTATCCCCTGTTCCCTCTAGTTGCAACCCCTGTCCATTCCTATTTTCCCTTATAATCCCCCTTATGTCATCCTGTATCCTCCCGGGGCCCAGATTTGGTGCTGTCTCCATCAACTCCTCTCCTCTTTCTATGGGACTAGCCGCTCTTCTCTTCTTCCTCACCCTCCCCGTTTCAGTTACCACCTGCTGCACCCCTTCCTCGTTTTCCAAACACCCAAACCTGTTCCTGAGCTCTATTTCTCCTTCACTGGCCCTCCTTTTCCTTGGCCTACTTCTCATGGTCACATGCTTCCACTGCCCTTGTTCTCCCCCCGGCATTCCCCCCTCACAGGCCTTTGCCCCTGCTTCCACCTGTAGCCCTGAGCATTCCCCTTCAGCCACTCCTTGCCTTTGCTCCATCAGCTGCTCGAACCCCCTTCTAAACTCTACCAGGGTATCTATCTGCATCTCCAAACCTCGGATCTTTTCTTCCAGCAGCTCTATTAGGCGGCACTTCATGCAGACATACCTCTGTTCAGGCACCCCCGCTAGGACCATGTACATACCGCAGCTGCCACATGGAATCATCTGCATTGTGTCCCCTGCTGCCTGGCTCATGGCTGCTGTTGTCTGTGCCCTGGTATGTTGTCACAGAGGCATACTTTAGAGACTACCTCTCTCCTTGTGTGGTACTGCAGTGGTTGAACTCAGCTGAGGTGCCCAAGCTAAGAGATTCCAGATATAAATCTGGAGGAGGTCTGGAGGCAAGAAGCTTTCAATGCAGAGTCATAGGCTCAGGAACTCGCTCTCCACATTGGTTCAACAGTGCCTGAGACAGCTGAGGTTTAATGCTAACTACAAGGCTATCCTATTTATTCAGGATCTCTCTGCGGTGGTAAATTAAGGGGAGCTATTGTATTGGTGGTAAGACGTGAATGATTATTAAAATTGAAATTTTGTATGTCTTGTGCTTCAGGCACATTAAAAAGAAATTGAAGTTCATAAATACTTACCCAGATGCCCTTATTTACTACATGTGGCTTCCCTACCTTTTTTTCCTGCAATGTCAGCCTACGCATTTGGCTGACATTGCAGGGCCATTTGGCCATCCAGCATCAGTTGCACATATGTACAGGAAAAGACAGGACTAAGCCTTAAATATGTAACCCTTCAGCTCTTTCCCTAACTTTAATTTTAATTCTCAAAAGGGTTGTTTAGAGTAAGTAGCTATACAGCTGCTAGATCTTACCAGTTTTGATAAATATTATAAGTATTTTCTCAGGTGCCTTATAGGTGTCAAAACCTTTCTGCTTCAGATCATCATTTCTTCACCTAATACATGAGAAACATTTTTGTCTGACACAACAGAGCATATTAATTTATATTACAGTCTTAAGTGGTCTTGGTGACAAGGATCTGGCCTATTCATATTTGGTTTAATTTTTTGCATGGTACTGAACGCCCACAACTTCTCTTAACTTAATTGCAAATTGAAGGAGCTGTGTGCTTTGCAAGACAAGCTCATTATCTGGTTAGTGATTCTAGTTTTGACAGTGATAATGTAGTAAGATTCTCCTATAATGTCATAAAAACTCAATGTATATAATTTTATGTCTGTGTTAATAAATATAAATATATTTGTACACATCTCACCCTGTCTCTCCTTAAGCTTCCTTTCTTTTTCATTTTCCAAAAAGAGGGGTGACATGGTTGGAAGGATAGGCTAGAACACTGATTTTGGCAGCTATGTTTTGAATACACAATGTGGATAAAGGGGAGCGGCGCACAAGATTTAGAATAAACCTAAATTTACCATGGCAAAAGCTGACCTTTTTATTTTTCCATTCTCTCCTTTCTCCAACACTGTTGACTACATGGCCATCCTATGTCATATAGGTCCATAAACTGGGTGTTATTCTTGATTCCCCTTTCTTTCTCTACACACTGTACATCCATGCTGTGTTCAGAACTTGCCTCCGCTGAGACAACAGTTCTGAGATTCCTTTCCTTTCTAGCCACTTCATCCCCTTCTTTATTACTGTGGCCACCTTATCTTTGGCCTTCCTGACATTCATGTTGCTCCTCTCTAGGTCCATTCAAAACACTTCTGCTAAAATCATCTTCCTGACCCATTCTTTTGACCATGTCCCCAAGGTGTAATAGAAAAGTTAAGGAGAGGAAATTGAGGGACAGATTTTGTCTTCTATTCTACACTGTGAATGTACAAAATGTGGAATAAACTCTGCATATTATTTGTTGGTCTGGCAGCAGAATCTGTACTTTAACAGTTGAATTAGCTGGCTTTTTTCCAGCCACTGGAAAATATAGATCTCATGATCAACATGTCCTCCACAGTTATGATTGCTAACCAGGAAAAGAGGAGTCATAAAGCCCCCCAAAAGAAGAATTTAATAAAACATGTACATTCTTACTAGATTACCAGCTGAAACAAATGGATATGGAACAAATATTATTGAATATAAGATTGTGAACCTTAGCTGGAATAACTTGCACTCACAAAGCCTCTTTAGCTGCTGAAAACTGTTTCAGTACACCATGAGGGAGAGAACACTGCGGAATAGAAAATGCTTATACAGGATGTTTAAAATACATATTGATCAAGTATGTCTCATTATTGGCCTCCAGTACAAGCCAGGAGTTCAATGAGAATTGGGAGGAGTGGAGCAAGTGTTTTAATGTATATATGTTTCTGAACAAAAAAAACCCATACATTAAACCGGAGTGAAAGTTAAGAAAAAAAACGTATAAATAGAGATGATAAGCGCTATGGGAATGTTGTAATTATCTGAAAAAAACAGATATTAGTAACCTGTGGGAAGTTAATGCTGCTGACAAGAAGAAAACTGAAGCTTTTGAAGTATGCTGCCAGCAAAGACTCTTCCATATTTCCTGGATGGAAAAGAAGACTAATGCTGATGTTAGAAATATTATTGGAGAGAAGCAGACCCTGATGTCGGAAATTATGTATGCAAACTTGTGTACTTTGGAAATAACCTTGAGAAAGTTATTATGGAAGGAATGTTGAAGGGTCATTGTAGTAGGGGACAACTAGCAAGGAGATGGATGGATGGTATGTGGCAGATCACTGAAAGGTCTGCTGCTGAGTGCTTGAAGTTAGTGATGGACTGTGAGGGCTTCTGAAAATTCTGCTATTATGTCACTGATGTTCAGACATGAAGACGTGGATTTACTTTTTTAGTAATCCATGAGATTGATCCTTAACATGTTTAGATGAACTCAATGTTTAAAACTGTGTGACAGGATGTCAGTCTCTATTTTTAAGAGGCTGCTTGAATTATTTTTTGCTTACAGATTTAGTTCTTTCCTGTTCTGGATGGTCTAGTTTTGTGTGATGTGAATGAACATGATGTGATGTGTTAATTGCTGTGGCTTGCTTTCTTTTGCTTTCTCTCTGTTCTACCCGAAAGATTAGGAAAAGGGCAAATATGTACACCTATGTAAGAGCTACTGTTGGTGATTACTTGGTTACTACTGACTGGAAGAGCCAGAGTACCCAAGCTCTGCTGCAGGCACAGGTACAGCAGGTTAACAAACGGGAACCTCAGGCACAGGAAACAGTATAAAAACAGCCCCCTCCGGAGGATGGAGATAGCTAGGGAAGCTCTGATTCAGAGCTGGCTAATGAAGCTTGCATAGTTGTGGGGGTCAGAGCCTTATATTGATTATACTTAATTTATAGGTAGCTGGGAATGGGGGTGTTTTCTGGTCCCTTTCCCCAAGGGACTATTAAATTCAACTTCTTTTTCCTTACATAGACTGAAGCCAACCCAGCCTCTTGGTCTATGACAGGCTGTTGAACAACCTTAACTCTGTCCTTTAGTGACACCAGCCTCCAGTCTTCTTTTCTTTGTTCTTTTCTTATTATGGCTTTATCCTGCAAACCCATACTCATGCAGTTAGGTCCAGATCTTCAAAAGTATTTAGGCGCCTACTCCCTTTGAGGATCTGGGCCTTAGTGTTTTGCAGAATCTACACATTGTGATATGTCATTTAAGATCAATTACTTTTCTTAGGATTTAAAGATGCTCAGCCATAGTCTGTGAACTCCTAATAGTTTAAAAAGCCAGTGTAATTATTAAGTGATCAAACATCTCTTTGGTCTTTGGAATATTTGACTTGCGTGGGACCAGTATTTTCTGGCACATCAAGAATAATATGTTTTTGGAGAGGATGCTACATATCATACAAATTTTTCTACATAATTTATTTAAGAAATGTGATCATGTAATTTAAAAAATGTACTATACTGTAATGCATGCACACACCAGAGGTGGAGTTAAGGTTACATATGCTTTCCTAATGTTGGTATTTCCTGATTTTTGAGTGTTTAAACATGTAATGTGTATGTTCTTTGAGTATGTTTTTTTTCTTTAATAGATCGTGGGGGTATATATCTCTCTATGCATACAAAACAGATATTGTATATCTCTGACAATGCAGCTCATGAGGTTCTCCTATTGTGCATGTTTCTGATTCTGCATTTTGTGACTTTTGGCTGAAATAGGAAAACTGTCTCTGAGGTTTGCCCTCTCATCTCCATTTTTTTACACCAGCATAATAGTTTTTTCTAGTAGAAATGCACACATAAGACATTATTGATCTAGTTGTCACTCAATTGCTTACAGTAAATTAGTTCAACAGAAAACTAGGTTAAAGATTGAAAATATTGACTACTGTCACGATTACAGGGCCTCCTCTTGTCTGATCTCTCTGAGTGCACCCCCACAGGTGATTGGTCCTTATGCTTTTACCTCTCCTGGAGTGATATCATGAGATTCTCCCATATGTAGACTGGGCCTTGGGTTACAATACGCCGTGGATCCACTGTGGTTACTCCAGCAGGTCCAAATGGGTTCGGCTCCTGCTGTTCTTCCCTTGGGGAACTTATAACCAGTGGTAAACTAGAAAACGCTAAACAATACCTTGATTTAAGAGGGTTAAATAAAGCATAACATAAGAGAAAAATATTTTAAAACAATACATAGGCTTGCATGCAGACTATCTTACCTGGAGGCTTGCCATCATTTGTCAGAGACACTAGGCAGGCCTCCCTTTGCTGTCTCTCCCAAATAACTGACCTGACTTGCCTTGAGAGTGAATCACTTTTATCCAGCTGCAGACTCTTTATCTCAGTTTCCTAGGCTTGCATCCTGCTGCCCAAACCAGTTTGTTGAGCTCCACTGGGAAGTCAAGCCAGAATCCTCCAGGCCAGTTTTCTTGGTTACAACCCCCAAGTGTTTGTGAGGGGTGTCTTATCCCGATCCATTGTTTAATTTGTCTGTTTGTTTCCCTACAGCCCTGTTGATTTAACCCTGTGTACTCCTACAATAAACATTCCAATAATTAGGTCACAATATTGTATTAATAAATTAGTACAGAGCAGTCCCATGTCCTTCACAAGCACATAAAAGCAGAAGATTAAAACAAAAAGTCTAGTCCTTCCAGGTCTTTTCTCAATTAGAATAGTTCCATTTGAAAATTCACTTGAGATTTTTTTAAATAACTCAACAAAATTGCAAACAGCAGAGGCAATATTATATTGACTTTAAATAGTACTCATTCCTCTGTAATGTAAATATTATTGAGACCCCAAATAAGGTGCAGAAAATACCTTTAAAGGTACTTTAAATTAACAGCACTTGTGTCTTGAAAGGAAATTGCAGAAAATCTACCGTACACATTTTTTTAAAATTTTGCTTCGTCCCTTTAAAAAATAGCTTTCCAAATTGTTGATGGTTTGGCAGCTGGGAGGGTGATGTCAGCTCTTTCATTGTGAAAGATCTGCTTTATTTTAAACAGCCTTATGGCATTTCATCAAGTTTTGGTGATTCAGCTGAATTAAAAACCAACTGTATTTGACTCTAAATTCCCCTAACTGCTAAACCAAACATATTCCTTTCCACAGAGTCATCGCTAGATGGCCTATCTTCAAAAAGCACTAAAATTCTATATCCCACAGAATCAGAATTAAATGACACCGTGAAAGAAAATGTACCCTTTAATTTGGAATTGTTAATCAGAATCTGTCAGTACCTTCTGTATTATCTCTTAATCTGACTAGCTAATTCATTAATGAAATGCAGAGTTTTACAGAATCTTGTAGATTATTTTCAGGGAATCACTTTCTCCTCCTCTTGGATAAGCAACTTGAAATTTGTTTTCATCAAGTGAATTTAAAGGATAGGCTTTGTATCCAAAAAAAAAGTTGATGGGTGGGGTTTTTATATTGAAGAAACTTTCACCTTCATTTAAAATTCCAGGCTTACCATAAACTAAAACTTCAAAGGCATCATAAAACTGTAGGCCTACTAATTGTAGTCAATTTATTTTGGAGAAAAAACATTCTTAAAGGCAGAAATCCAAGACCGAGGAATTCAGAGTTGTAAAACCGTTTGTGACTTCTCTTCAAGCTCTTACTTCCTCTGGGCAAAATTAATCAAAATTTACATTATTCTTCTTGCCATTTGAAAAAAGGCATTACCTCATACATTACACTATTAATTGCCAAAATAAATGGTTGCATACTAAGGGGTTAGGTCTGCTCTATGGGGGTAAGTAGAACGCTCATAAAGTCTATTATGAAAGAGAAACCACTTCATTTTTGGTAATACTGTATACATGGACATTAATTCATAATGAATTGCAGTAGAATGGCTATAGCATTATATAATATATCTATCCGAATACCAAAAGAATTCATCTTGATTAAGGGACATTGTAGACTCCTTTAGGCCCCAGTTTTTTCTTACTGTGGCTGGGTGAAAGAAGATTCTATGAGTCATTATAGAACAGGATTGATTTCTGCATGGTCTATTCCTGATGATCACAAGTTTTGCAAATAATAAATGCGGGGTGGAGATGGGAACAACCCCCTATTAGTGTAGTCACTCAATAGCAGCTTGTGTGTGCAGCAGGTATGTGTATGGATGAGCAATCTGCGTGCTTTGACTAGGATAAACACAGTTAATGTGTATGCCAGATTAATACCTTTCAAAGAATCAAAATATGAACAAAAGTCATTATTTTAGTGTAATCAGCTGCTTGAGTTGACTGTTTGAAATGGGGAAATGATCCGGAATAAGTAAAAAAACAAAAGAACAGTTCCATTCTCTGTGCTTCCCAGAACATCTGTTTGTTTGGAAAAGTAAAATGCACCAAATGCTGGTCAGCTAGCCTGTGTTGCCTTATTCTTACCGAAATACCACAAATCCAAATTATCTATCATTTATTACAAGGCATTGCCTTACCTGTCCCCGGTGTCTTAGTTTGAGCCATTGTCCACCATAGGTACTGGAACTAGGAGTGCTGGGGGTGCTGCCGCACCCCCTGGCTTGAAGTGGTTTCCATCATATACAGGATTTGTAGTTCGGTTCAATTGCTGTCAGCACCCCTGCTATACAAATTGTTCTAGCACCTCTTGTCCATCATTCCTGTGGTCACCCAGATCCCATTCTTTTTTTTCCTTATAGTTCCACTTCACCATTTGTCATTTATGGGTATCAGCATCTTTCCTCTTAATAATACTAAGCATTTACATAGTGATTTGCATCTTCAGAATGGTTCATGAACATTAATCCTTACAGTTCACCTGGGAGATGAATGAGTGTTATCCCTGTTTCGGAAATGGAGGTAGAGAGGGTAAGTAACTTGCCCAAGACCACAATGCCAGAGCCATGATTAGAGTTCAGGAGTTCCTAGCTTCTGATTCTGGGCATATACCACTAGACCACACACCTCTTTATTGCCAGTATATACTGTAACATTTTATACTTTTATACATATCTCAATATAAAGGCTAAACTACATTTTAAAATAAAATACCTCTGGGTTGGGAACCAGTCAAGTGTTAATCTACTGCAGAATATCAGTGTCAAGTTGTAAACCTCTTACCCTACCCTGGGGAGGCAGAGACACTGTAATTGAATACTGTAGCTTACCTGACACACCTGAGACTGCAGTATTGCAAATGGGTGTTTCTATTTCACATTTGAGACCAAAGGTGTCCTTTGATATTTTTAAAAGATCTAAAACAAATGCAACTAAATGCACCTAAAATATAACTCTTTCATAGATAAAATTAAGATTTCAAACACCCCTATATTTTTCACATTTTTGACAGGCAGAAAAAAATCCCACACACTTATTTTTAACGATCTGCAATGATACAGGGCCTCAGTCAGAGCAGAGAGCTGAAGGGTGGGCGGGGGTGCGTGCGTGTGTATATATGAGTGAAGAAGGGCTACATATTAAATCATAATGTTGAATTTTGTGGAGTTTGAAATCACAGAAATTATTCATAAATTTACTCTTGTTCTGATTTACTGTAGTTTTATTCTAGTGTTTACACTGTGCCAGGTAAAATGTAATACCCTGAGTGAAATCCTGGCCCCATTGAAGACCATGGCAGATTTTCTGTTGACATCAGCAGGGCCAGGATTTCACCATCTGTGTTTATTATTCTATTTTCAAATATATAATCAATGAAAAAAAATGGGGGGAGCAGAATAATTTGAAAAAACCAAATGTTTTTATGTTGACATGCCCCTTGAAGTTAAGCTTCAGAGAACACACAGCCTGTATTATACCAGGCTGTTGCTGTTAATCTTCTATTCCCAATCCTTCATCTAGACTCAAAACGGCATGGTGTACCAACTAAAATCACCATAAAGAGTGATGAATAGTGGGATTTGAGTCTAAGTATCCAGAGTTGTAGTTCAAGTAAATGAGTTAAGATAGTTTGACTTCATTGTATTGGTATAGCACACAGCTATGTGTTATCGACATGACAGTAAGAAATTATAGTCTGGATAATTACCAGAGAGCCTGATCAGTTCCTTCAGAATCAGTATTCCATTAATTCTTCAAAGGTCAAGGTCATGGCTATTCCTCAAATAGTCTTATTTTAATAAAGTAACCGAAAATCTCAGAGTTTCGCAGAAAATTCATTATCACCATAAAGTAGCAAAAAAGGTCAGAAAATGTATTTCCTCAATGAAGTAGCAAAAATATCTTATTTCTTTAATAATTCATTGCCTTAGAGGAGCCAAGAAGAGCCCTTGACATTTCAGCTTCCTCCTCCTTCACGGGAAATAATTGTTTCATATATCATGGAATAAAAAATGACAATAAAAAGATACACACAAACTTTGCTAGCCTGGGAGCCATCTGCATTTACAAAAGAGTATATTATAGTGGGCTGGGGGGTTCTAATGAGTTTTCAACTTTCATCTGGAATGAGTAGTAATCTGGTAATGAAGGCTTTACGCCCAATGACACGTGCAAAAAATTTTAAAATAAATGTATCGGAAAAGAGAGGAGGAGAGAATTTTCATACAGCTGTAACTGGAATGGGAAACCATTCTTGGCAAAGAACTATTGAAATCTTGAATGAATGAGTGGAAACATTCTGGAAATAATTTTTTACCAGCATTAAGGGAAAAACTGTAGGTTTTAAATGATTTAGCAGAAGAATAAAAATTATAAATATTTTATCTGTGTTTCTGTAGAGAATAGCAGTATTGTAGCTGGCACAGATATATTATAGTCCAGATGGACTTAGTACCTTAAAACTTCCAGAATATATACAATTCTTTGGACATTGTATCTTGGGTCACCAATTTTTTGGAAATGTTTGTGATACATGGGGAAGGGCTTGGTGTGTTATGAAGTTTAGACTATCCACACAGGCTCTATTCTTTAAACTGTAGCCCTTTTGAAGCAGTAACCATGAAGAAGCTATTTTGCTGTCATGTTGATGATTGTTTATTCTCTTACACAGAGAGAACATTTAGATAAACATTTTATGATCCAAAGTTACCACAGAACTTTTATCTTTAGTTTTATTAGGAGTTTTCCTGTAGCATCTTATAGGAAGAAAAAAACTTTTAGCTAGAAGTAATTTATTAGTCTGCTTTTTATAAATTTAAAAATGCATATACATTAATATCTATGTAAAACAGATTAATCACAAACTAGTGCTATTTTTACATGAAACTATTTTATACTGTTTAAATAGTGGTACTGTATATAATATCAAAATGACTATAATCGCAAAATGTCATTCAGTTATTAAACTCAGACACTAGAAGTTTTTAATTTAAAACTAACTTTTTCCATTGTAAAGCACTTTCTTGTGTCTCTGGATTTCCTTATAGATTTTATTTCAGAAAGGATAGGTTTGCAATGAACTCAATCAATTACAAATTAGTTATACAGGGCAAATATAAAGTTTATCATAAGAAAATATTTCAAGATGTGCAGTAGGGGCCAAAAGCTGAAGTCAATGAGAGTCTTGATATTGACTTCAGTGGAACTAGGAATTGGCCTCGAACTGATAGTTGAAGCCGGAAAAAAGTGCAGGCTTTGTTATACAGCCAATTTTTATTTAATTCTCATTAAATATACAATGATGTTATATCTTTTTTTAACAACTATTTTTTCTACGGTTGACATTTTGATGCCTTTTTTCCCTCCCTTCGTAAAAACTCCCTTAATAAAAATGTACCTTAGTTGCAGAAATAAGAGTTCCATATTCATTTCAGGCAGAAGAAAATATATTGTAGAAGTGTTATAAAGCCTATATTTCAAGGAATGAAAGACTAAACATTTATACATCACGTCTTTGTCTATTGTTTAGGTTGTAATTATTGCTATATATGTTTTTAAAAAAATAAAATCTATACACTCTGCTTAGGATTCTGAAAGCATCCCTGTTAAAGAAGAAAGTTAGAATAATTCTCGTAGTTTAAGTCTCCTGTTCATTCATTTGTGAGGACATTTTCCAGAGCACAAATAGGAGTTAAGTGCCCAACTCCTACTGACTTCCAATGGGAGTTGAGCACCTAATGGCCATTTGAGTTTTTGAAAATATCCCCCTCTATTTCATCTGTTTAAAAAAGCTGTTTTTTGTTTGTTTTTCTCCATCATGTTGTGCTCTAGCCTTTGCTTAGTTAATGTGTACTGATACTGTCTTTGTCCTTCCTTGCCTCCCATATTCTTTTCTTCCCCTTTGTTTAATTAGTTCCCTCTTTTCTTTAGGGATCTTGCTTGCAATTTTGTGCAGCTCATCTCAGAGGCACAGTGCACAACTTGCAGCCCAACGGCCAGGACAGTGTGGGCTAAGGTAGCATTAAGCCAACGTTGTGTTTACCCAATTCTGGGCCACCACAATAACTCTGAGAACCCGATGGGTGCTCCCTAAGTTTCAGATGCCTGTCTCCAGCTTTCTATGAATGGCAGTGCAGCCCACAATTCCTGCAGTGATAGCTGTCCCCTTGTATCACTGACATGCTTGTTCTGCCCCCTGCGTGTCCCCTATTCCCAGGCTTGTGTCAGGATCTTTGTAGGCCAGCGTAAAGTTACTTTCTGCAAAGCCTGGGCAAGGGGAAATTCTTCTCTGGCCAGATCTGAGGCTTTAATAGCTGCTTTACACTGCCACAGCATAAAAGAGCTGTAGCAGAGGACAGAATCCCTCACCATGTCTTGTATATCTTTATTGGGAGGCACCAAGCACACTCAGCAATAGTGCTGTTAAAATAATAAACAAATGAGACAAGGAAAAAGGAGTTCAGTTTCTCAGATTATAAGTAGAAGACACTGTAATATTCAAAAGCTCACATGATATCAAATCTCTCAGATCTGCAAATGTTGGTTGCTCCCACTGTCCTTCAATTTTTTTTCTTTTTTTAGTTTTAATTCCTCAGTAAGTTTCCAAAGAAAATTCTTTAATCTTGCTTTTGTCTCACAGATAAATGGTTATGTTGAGTGAGGTCATCTGAGTGGTTAAAGATTTCAGCGACGGGAAAAAGTGTATTACTACATAAGGGCATGTATTCAGGTCTTTTGAGGAGCTTGGAAAAGATCAGATTAAGTTTCGTATTCTTATAGAAATGAAAAATGCAATACTTAGCACTCCTGAAGTTTTCACAGTTTTAGTCTGGCACTGACATTAGACAAAACTTGTATCCATTTAATTAACATATGTTTTCTTCTGCTCGACATGGCAGGAAAAATCTCATGTTACTGTAAAGATTGTCAGTGCATAATCCAAGGAAATTCAAGTAAAATGGCAGTCCAGTGTTAATTCAGTTTGTTGCCTTAATGGAAGTGCTAGCTTTGGCTATGTACAGAACTGTGATGTATGTGTACAGTAAATGCCTATAACGTTCAAATGACAGGGCTGTGTGAAACTTTTCAAATGCCAAAATGATCTTTACATTCTTTAAGTGGTCTGGTAGAATCCAGGATTTTGGTTTGGGCCTGTTTCTTAGGCTATCGAAAGTTACATGTCTAAACCACCAAGAGCCTCTCTGAGACTGTAACACTAACACACACAGAGAGAGAGAGAGCAATGAGAAATAACTACCACGTTAGCTCAAAAATATATATGATAAAGTTCCCGGTAGATTTCAGCAATTCCCCATACCATGTCATTCAGTGAAGGAGGATGAAGCCCTGGTTTTCTCAAACACTAATGACTAGTAGCAACTTATAATTGTGGATGCATTGCTTGTATTTGGTCCTTTAGAAGATGCTTGCATGTGTGTGCATCAACAGGGAGCCTACACTTTCCACAGTTTACTGATTCATGTGGTTGCAAAGAAAGCAATTATTTCCAGAAATACTGTCTTTTTTTTTCCTTTCTGCAGTAATTAAAAAAAAAAAAAAAAAAAATTCACATACAGATCTAACATAAAATGGACAACAACTTCTCTGGTGCTCTGAGTGCTGAATTCAGAGCACCAGCTTAATGGGCTGGTGTCTCTAGAAACACACGCACACACACACACACGCACACACACACACACACACACCCCCCTAAGAGTTAAATTTCAGAAGACAATTAAGAAGTTCAGAGTCAGCAAAGCACAGAGTCAATATTAGCACACCCGCATGCACATCTCTGAACATTTTCAGAAGTGACTTCAACTTCTGCACCTACAGAATTGTGCACACTCACACGTGCACAAACTATATTTACGTGTACAAATTAGGTAATTCTGTCTCTAGCCACCCAATTTGTGCAAGCAAACACCTGTCTTTGTGCACAAATATGCATTTAAATTTGTGAGCACAAAATTAGAGGCTGGCTGAAAAACTGGTCTTTTTAAAAGTTTTTTAATTTATGTTTTTTCCCCTCTCAAGGTTTACATCCCTCCTGGAATCAACTAGAGGCTATAAGGAATGAGGGAAGTGAGCCCTTAATTTTTTCTGCACACAATTGCCCAGGAATTGTTCAAAAGAAAAAAATGGGTTAACACATTTGCTCTCTTTTTGCATTTGTATTTTTTGTGGGAATTTAAGTTACTTACCTAGAATAGTCCTGTTTCGCAGAGCTGAGCTACTCCAGTCCTTGTGCCTGTGTTGTTAAATATTTCACTAGCTATCCAAAAACAATAGGTTAACTGAAGTATGTAATATACAGAAGAGGACTCCATTCTCATCATGCCATTACTCTCGAGAGCCCAGCATTTGGCGTGTTTTATACAAAAAAAAAAAAAGCTGTAATCTTAATGGGGGTCAATGTAGCTGGGAGACAATGTCAGAATGTGTCTTACCAGAGAGAGAAAAAGAGAAAGTGAGAGAGAGCTCTAATTGAGAGCATATGTAGGGCTATGGAAGAATGAGGCGATATTTGGGGTCAGGGCCAGCGCAACCCATTAGGCGACCTAGGCAGTCGCCTAGGGCGCTACAATTTGGGGGGCGGCGACCGCGGCGGTATTTCAGCGGCGGGACCTTCCGCCGCCTCTGTGGGGGGAGGCATTTCAGGGCAGGACCTTCCGCTGCCTAGGGCGGCAGAAAAGCTGGCGGCGCTCCTGTTTGGGGTATTGGTATTTATGTACATAGTGATTCGTGTTCTAGAAGCATGTTTAAAACAATGTAAATCAAGTGTTCTGTTAAAGGGAAAGGTGAAATAGGAGGTCCAGTTCCAAACTGGGTCATTGGAGGGAACTATTCATTTGGATTGTCATCTGGCAGACAGTAGCATCACTCTAGAAAGTATGGTGAATGGGTGAGTGAGAGCAGAAAAAGCAGACATGAGAAGAAAAAAAGGAGTGAAATGTAGATGAAATATAGGAGATGACTGGTCCTTCAGTTTGACTTGGGGACTTCTCCCTTTATTGAGTAAACCAGTGGCTCTCAAACTGTGGGTCAGGACCCCAAAGTGGGTCGCGACCCCATTTTAATGGGGTCACCAAGGGCTGGCATACGCCTTGCTGGGGCCCAGGACTGAAGCCTGAGCCCCACTGCCTGCGGCCGAAGCCTAAAGGCTTGAGCCCTCAGTGTGGGGGGAGGACTCAGGTAACAGGCCCACCACTTGGGGCTGAAGCCCTTGGAATTCACCCCCTCTCCCCCACCAAGAGCGGTGGGGCTCTGGCTTTGACCCCCCGCCTGGGATGGCGGGGCTCGAGAGGGCTCAGACTTCAGTCCCACCTCCTGGAGTCATGTAGTAATTTTTGTTGTCAGAAGCGGGTCAGGGTGCAATGAAGTTTGAGAACCCCTGAAGTAAATTATTGGACAGTCAGAGAAGGTCAGTCCAAAAAAGGTGGAGGTTCTTCTTTTTCCTTTATGCCGCTTTTCCTGGTGAAACTCACGGCGGCAGCAGGTTCCAGCTTCTCCTGGGGTATCCCCCAGTGTTCTCAGGCCATCTGGGAGATATAATCCCTCCAGCATGTCCTGGGTCGGCCTCGGACGTGCTCAGTGAGTTCCAAAGGAAGCCTTGCAGGGGGCATGCTTACCAAGTGCCCAAACCACCTCAGATGGCTCCTCTCAATCCAGAGGAATAGCGGCTCTACTCTGAGGCTCTCCCAAATAGCAGAGCTCCTCACCCTGTTTCAGAGAGTAAGCCCAGCCACCCTGCAGAGAAACCTCATTTCCACCGCTTGTACCCGCGAACTCAGCCTTTTGGTCATTACCCAAAGTTCATGACCAAAGAAGGTTCAGAGTAAAAATCTGTTCTTCTGAACCTTGCATGGAATGCAGACCCCAGCCCCAGGAAGCTAAGGAGCAACAGGAGAAGTCATTGTGAGTGACTCATTTAGTCTTGTTGTAATAAAATTTGTTCTACTTCTCAAGTGAGTGTTTGTGTCTGTATATTTATCACAGTCTCTTTACTGTCCAGAGTGAAACACATTAGAAATGGGGTTGGAGAGCACTTTAAACACTGAATTATTTCATCTTTCATGTGTTAGTACCTTATCTCTCTCACTTAATAAGCCCCTAGGTCCATTACTTTGCCTTTTTCTAGCAGAGTTGACAGATCTTCCACCCCAGCTTGTCCCCTTCCTTGCCACCCACCCACACATGTAAATTTTTGCATGCTTTATTTTGCAATGACTAAATAGGTGAAATATTCAGCATTGTGCTGATTATTACATTGCTTCAAAAATACTTAATTTTCCAGCCCAATCTCAGGAAAGAGCTGTTTACTTCAAAAGGAGATCTCTGAACTGAGACATAAAAAGAGCAAAATTATCTGCTTCTACAAGTTCCTTGCATAACGACAGCGTCTCCTGACAAACAAAGAACAGTTGTGACAAATACTAAATGCACAACATTTCAGACACAATTATAATGATCAAAAAGATTTGAATAGGATATGCTCCATGCAGGGCCGGCTCTAACTTTTTTGCTGCCCCAAGCAGCAAAAAAAAGCCCCGCGCCTCCCCCCCCCCCCGCCGAGCGCCGCGCCACCCCCGAGCGCCGCGCCCCGCGCCACCCCCCCGCCGAGTGCCGCCGGAACACACCCCCCCCCCGAGCGCCGCGCCCCACGCTGCCCCCCTGCCGAGCGCCGCGCCGCCGGAGCCCGCCCCCCCTGCCGAGCGCCGCGCCGCCGGAGCGCCCCTCCCCCGCGGAATGCCGCGCCGCGCTCCCCCCGCCGCCCCTTACCAGGTGCCGCCCCAAGCATGTGCTTGGGTGCCTGGAGCCGGCCCTGGCTCCATGTCAAAGTCCAAGAAATACTTCAGAAAGGTCTAATTCTTATTATAGTTGCATATGGATTAGACAGCATCTGTTTATGCATGTATAATAATCTGATTCTTAGCAGGATTAACTCCACTACAGTATACATTAAATTGTGCAGTGAGACATAAATTAGTAGTGGGTAGCCTTGACTTGCTAAAACTTACTCACATGAGCAAACCCATTGATTTCTGGGTAGCTACTCACCTAAGTAAATTTACTCTTGGTAGAAGTGTTTGTGTTTCTCTGCTTTCAGTACATCTGTGTCTCCATCTTTTTTTCATCTTTTTGCTTGTTAATCCTTTTTACAGTGCACTTGATAGTTACTGTGTTTATACAAATCTCATTTTGTCCAAAGTTTTTATTAGCCAGTTACTGTCTTGGGTATATAAGAGCATGAAATGATCTCAACGTTATATTGTAGTGCATGGAATCAGGTGCCTAATAAAATCCAAAGACCCTACTATTGCATGTAATTTCTGTTATGAACTTACACATTTCATAACCATAGAATTTTTGTCATCTTTTTTAACCTTTTTTGCAGTTACAGTTCTTTCTGTTTTGGAATGAGCTAGGAGTTTTGGGGTTTTATTAGTGATGTCTTTAATGGTATAACAAAACTTTGCAATGGGCCAATCAGGTGCCAGATTAAAATTCTATTTCCATAATTAGATAAGAAAGTATTGCTTTGTATATCAAGTGCTCATGTACAGTTCTCCAAAACATTAAATAAAACTCTGTTCCTTATTTTGGATATTGCCAAATATAATGCAACTACTTTTGTTTTCTGGTTTCGTGCCTGGTTCTTCAAGTTGCTGAGTACCTCTGACAAACACCCATAAATCCTATGATCTTGCACTGTGACTATGAAGTCACTTCAACATCATGCAAGATCAGGCACTCATTTTTGTAGTCAAGGTGAAATAAAATAATAAAGTGCATAATAGGGGTGAGGGTAACTTATGCAAACTTCAGAAACAGTTTTTAATTTGGCTCTCTGCAAAGGAACATATTTACTGCAATGCACATGCTCTGTCATGGAAAAATAGCTTCCAACAGTACATGGTGTGTTTGAATCAGAACTAAAAAATATAAATAGCCTCCTAAAACAATCTTGCTTTATTTACTTTTATTTTTGCTATCTTTTATGTCATGTAAATGAGCATATAATCCGTTATTTTAATGCTGTCACAAAATTATGTGAAATGGGTATCAGATGATTAAATACTAACTACTGTTTGCTGTATCAGATTAGTATCAAGCTAATACATCGAGCCCCTCTACATGTCATAATACACAAGTATAGTAATCCAGCGTGTCATGATTTAGCATGGCGGATCTAACTTGATCTGTCTTTTGCCATCTTGTGGTGTTTTAATAAAACCAGGAAGCTACTTCTATTGCACAAGAGAGTTTGATGGACAGCCTAGTTCCCATGTTCATTCCTGTAATGCAGGAGAGCTGGATTTGATTATTAGTCTCATTCTCTTACTGTTGAACACGAACCAAAAAGGCTCCCATCATCCGCTTGCAGATTGAGTGTAAGGCTCTCACCTTGTTGTTCATAGGTATTGCTGATCATAGGTAGAATATGAACATCCACTGTTCTAATCCCCTTACATATAAATAGTAAATGTGAAGTTTTGGGAGAAAAGGAGGCCATGAGTCTAGCCACCCGTTTGACTAGTTTGTAGCCTGTCATTTTGTCCTGCAAGTGCTTATGTAGCTCTTTCTAACAATGCGTTCATGACCGCAGTCTCCACTGCTATCTTTGGATGTCCGTTTATTGTTATTATTTATTTTATTAACCAAAAGAGCTTACAGAGTAAAAATTTTAAAAGCATCTAAGCAATTTAGGATTGTAAGTGCCATTTTGAAAAGTTGCTTAGGCATTTTAGAGCCTAAGACCTCCTTGACTTGCCATGTCAACCTACATCCCAAACTGCCTAAACCAGTAATGAAAAATTTACCCCCAGCTGAAAGACGCAACAGAGAGATGAAGGACAATAAACAAGTGGTCAAGGTGACCATCTAACGTATCTTTCTAATACAATTCTTGATAACACAACTGTGTTCTTTTTTAGTCTTAAATATCCACTGTGTAAAACAATTCCTCATGAACTCTTGGTGTTAATAGAATCATAAAATATCAGGGTTGGAAAGGACCTCAGGAGGTCATCTAGTCCAACCCCCTCCTCAAAGCAGGACCAATCCCCAGACAGATTTTTGTCCCAGATCCCTAAATGGCCCCCTCAAGGATTGAACTCACAATGCTGGGTTTAGTAAGCCAATGCTCAAACCACTGAGCTATCCCTCCTCCCTGGAAAAGTGAGGCCCCCGCTTTCATGGTCTGTATTCATACTGAAAATCAAGATCAAGCGAGCTTTTGCCCTTCTGCTCCACGGAAGGTTTCTGTCCTCCCTGAGCTCGCCTTAGAGCTCAGAGTTCTCTTAGCTTCACTTCATTTCCTCTTGTCAGATATATCTGGTGATAGCAGAACCTCCAGACCTTTTCCCATCCCTGCTTATAACTCTTCATTATTCTTGTTGCATTCTCCTGTACCTTTTTCATTTCTATAATATCCGGTCTGCAGTGTGGTGCCCCCAACTGTGCACAGTTTTCGATATATGATCTCCTATTTTGGGTTCTCTTCTGGCACACTTCTTGCTCAAAATATATGGTATATTAGGCGACTGGAGGAGATAGTGAAGTGATTTGGGTTGTGGTGCTGTCAGTGTGCGAATTATACACAGTTCTATGTCTAAAGGTATGCAGTTCTGTTTGTCCTCCTTCTCGCCCAGAGGATGCAATGTGTGTGGCTTTCTCAGTGACCAGTAAAGATACTGAATTGAATACATGTTCATTCGGACATATTGCAAAGAAGAACAAGGTGTTGCTGGTTGATGGAAGGAAGCAACTTCATGGCAGGGGTTGGTCTCTGCCCACCCTTTGCCAATAAAATTCACAAAGTAGGGGGTGCTCTTATATCCCAAGTTGTTCTGAATACCCCAGGTGGCATTTATCTTGACGGTGACTGTTTTTCTTGGATGAGCACTCAGCCTCTCTCATCTAGGTCTTTGTCACCTGCGGATTGAAATACTCTTGTTTGTGCTACATGATGCTATATTTGAACATATACAAGCTATACTGGCTGCAGAGTATAGTGGCTGATATGGGTCTAACTGTAGGGATCATGTTACATCTATGCACCATAGATTGCATTAGCTTCCTATTTGCTGGTGGGTACAGTTCAAGTGTTGATTATGACTCTGTAAAATATCATGTGGTTTGGGTCCCTGCTATCTGAGAGACTGCCCCTCTTTCTCCTGGTTGTTCATTACTGCAGAGGAGAACAGCTGGTGTGTTTGAACAAACAGTTTCTAGATTTGAGCTTCCGAGGTTGGTGCAGTGCAGGAAAAATTTACTCAAATTTGTTTTCTCTATTGATTCAAGGGACTCCACATCTGTTACACACCATCCCCTGAAGGCTAACTGAGCTGTCGTCTTAGGCTTTTGCCTATCAGACTGGGGACAGGATATACTGGTGTTTTAATTTTGTTTTTATTTCCAGTGGTTGAGAATCTTTTTAGTTAACACTCATTAATTTTTTTGGTTTTAAAATAACATGCTCCCAGAAATGAATGTAATAGATGCAATTTTATAAATCCTAAATAGAGACCTATATGAATTATAGTGTCTGTACATGATTGCATGAGGCAAAAGCAAACTAAATTTCATTTGTTTGTCCATTTTAAATTGGAAGCTAATGACCAAATTTTCATAATTGCAGAAATAAACCTTCCAATTTGTTCATGCAGACTGGACAGCTGTGTATGCCAATAGGGAATTAGGATGCAGTTACCTGTGTGTTGTGTGCAAAAATGTGTCTGTCTTTATGTAATTTCTTTGAGGTTTGTTTTTTATTTAATGTTGTAAAGTATTTGAATACATAGCTGCTTTATCTACAACATTTTATATGCTTTTAGATATTTAATTACTTCCTTTTATATCTGATGATCAAGTGAAGGATTCATAACTGATAGGGTGTAGGCTCCCTGCGCATTACTGCTGACGCCTCAACAGTCTGATCCAGAGCCCACTGAAGTCCATAGAAAGACTTCCACGGACTTCAGTGGGTTTTGGATCAAGACATAAATCCTGAGCTGCATTATTCCTACTGTTCCAGATTTAAGCATTAGTCAGAAGAAAATGGATCTGCCAAACATTCCAGAAGTAAGAACATAGGAATGGCCATACTGGGTCTTCTGACAATGGCCAATGCCAGGTGTCCCAGAGAGAATGAACAGGATAGGAAATCATAAAATGATCCATCCACCCACTGTCACCCATTCCCAGTTTCTGGCAAAAGTATGGTGTATGTGGTGACTAGGTGGGGTGATTTGTAGAGGTAAAAGGCCACCTTTACCACCTAAACTGTTTTTCTATTTAATTTTTGTCAAGCTAGTATTAATTCCATAATATTTAAGATGTTCTGTCCTCCTTCCCCACCCACCACTTCTGATATTGTAGTGCAAAAAACAGACTCTGGTGGATTCACGGTAGTCTGCAGAGCCTGTGAATGGAAAAGTATTACCTATGATTTTGCACCATTGGGGAGCAACTCTTCCATTTAATAATACCATATGAGTAGGTGTTTCAAACCCTGAGAAGACAGTAAAATGATTTAAATGAGAACAGCAGCTGTGATGTGCAAAATCCTGGATCTGTTTTAATGGAAGCAACAGGAGAATGATTCTGTTACCACTTTTATGAGAACCTGTGAAGCTGCTGAATACAATTGGGATTTCTTGGGAAATTACAATGGTGTGATAACTCTAACGCCCACTAATGGAAATACAGTAACTCCTCACTTAAAGTCGTTCCAGTTAACATTGTTTCGTTGTTACATTGCTGATCAATTGGAGAACATGCTCGTTTAAAGTTGTGCAACGCTCCCTTATAACGTCGCTTGGCAGCTGCCTGCTTTGTCCACTGCTTGCGGAAAGAGCAGCCCGTTGCAGCTAGCTGGTGGGGGCTTGGAACCAGCTCCCCTAACAGTTCCACATTCCCCTAAGTTCCCTGTGTGGCAGCCGCCCAGCAGCCTATCAATTGCCGGCAGTTCAGCTGTCCCTCCCCCCATTGCCGTGTGCTGCTCCTGCCCTCTGCCTTGGAGCTGCTCCCCGGAGCCTCCTGCTTGCTGTGCGGGGGGGCTAATGTCAGGATGTCCTCCTCCCCCCTGCTCCTGCACTCCGCTTACCACCTCTTCCATAGAGCGGGGGAACACATGACAGGGCTCAGGATGGAGGAAGCTTCCTGGCAGCAGCTGCCCTCTCAGCTTGCTGATATACCGGTATTTAAAAAGGCAATGTACTTAGGCCTTGTCTACACTGGGGGGGATCGATCTAAGATACGCAACTTCAGCTACGAGAATAGCGTAGCTGAAGTCGACGTATCTTAGATCGACTTAGAATCACTTACTTTGCGTCCTCGCGGTGCGGGATCAACGGCCACCACTCCCCCGTTGACTCTGCTTCCGCCTCTCGCCATGGTGGAGTTCCGGAGTCGATGGCAGAGCGATCGGGGATCAATCACTACCCGCCGATCCGGCAGGTAGTGTAGACGTATCCTTAGAGTGGGGTCAGTGTACTTAAAGGAGCAATGCACATCTCTCTCTCACACACACGGTGTGTGTCTCTGTCTCTGTCTGCCATGCACTCCATTCATGCTGCCTTGTAGAGTGTGGGCTACATTAACAACAATGAGTTAATCCTTGAGGGCCCAGCCAATTGCTAGTTCCTCATTTAGCAGTAAGGCATTCCCTGGGAAATATCCCACCCTCTGACTTCACCACCTCAACCAAGCTTCACAATCATCATCACTATGTACCAGTATTAAATTGTTTGTTTAAAATTTATACTCTGTGTGTGTGTGTGTATGTGTATATATATATATATATATATATATATATATATATATATATAATAGTTTCTTTTGTCTGGTGAAAAAAATTTCCCTGGAACCCCATTTACATTAATTCTTATGGGGAAATTGGATTCACTTAACATTGTTTTGTATTTTTCAGGAACATAACTACAACGTTAAGTTGCTGTACTAGTAAATACTCCCACTCCCTTCTGGTCTCATATCTAAGTGTTTTTTGGTTTGCCAGTCTCTGACTTTTGTCTTAATGGATCTTCTCTGTGGTTTTTATGAACTACTTATTATCTCCTGATCAGAAAGAGCATGAAGGTTATGCAAATCACTTTTCAATGACAACTATTTCTTTTGGAAAAAATCCCAGTGACTCTGTAAACTGTGTGGTTTTATTTAAAGGTCCCTTTCAAGTATTAAATAAGAGACTGCTCTGAGATGTAGCAACCCATTCATCCCTCTCAGCAAAAATATTGGTACACATTTTTAAAAAAAATTGTGAATCATTGATAATGGCTTGGATCAGATTCTCAGCATAATATAAAGAAGTTGTAATTACAAGGTGAATTTATCTTTTCTGGACTTGGTAATTATCAGGCGATGTCCGGCCTTTTGAAAGCCTGTCTTTCCATTAATTCAGGTAAACTTGCTGTTAAAAACACGGAAGAAGAGAGATCACTGTTAAAACAAAATTGTAACTCTAAGTAGTTTTGATTTTTGTTTTCACACTTATTAGCCCATGTCAACTAAAGATAAAGGACTTGATTGTGTTTTGCCCTGAATGGTATGTGATAGGATTCCTTTATACCCTTGCACAGGGGCTGGGCATATTCTGGTCCCTTGTGCTCCCTGAGCATGTGGATTCCATGAGACCCAAGTTTTATCTCACTCTCTACTGGCTAAGGATCTGAATCTGTGTTGGGGGAGTGTACAGTGCATCCTAGCCAAAGGTGGTGGAGGTCTACACACCCTGGACCCTGCGATCTCTCACTAGGGCTCCTCGTCTTCCTCAAAGCAGGGCTGACCCTAAATAGCTCTATAGTAATGCTTTGTTGATCTGTTTGCCCATTCAAGGAGAGCTGTGGCATGCAGACCTCTTATCTCTCCCTTCTATCATTAGTCCACTGTAAGTGGTTTATACTGTACTGGGGAAAGATTTTGATCCCCCGTTTGGATCTTGTTATGAATTACTTGGAAATAGGTGAAGATATTGAAAAAAGAGTAAACGGGGGGAGGCAGGGTCACATATTCAGAAAACCTGGCAGAAAATTTCAACAAGCTGATGTAATTTTCTCTATTAGTCCAGGAGTCTTAATATGTAGCGATGACCTGTAGTTACTAAGGGAATCCCCGAGCATGGTGCACATGACAGACTATCCCGAGGGAGGGAAGGGGAGGAGAGAGCGAGAGAGAGAGATGGGGGGGTAAAAGGGAAGATGATAATGGCATCTCCAGCACTTGCTGGAATTCATTGAATGCACTTTATGTAACTTGCCTCTAGAACAATAGCACCTGTCTAGTACGTGTCTTAGATGTGTTTCTAGTTTTTATTGGAAAGAGTGACAGTCAGTTTTGGAATCCCCCTCATCCTGGATTTCAGTGGTTTTTCATAATATACACTCTTCAGCTTTTTAAACTATCACAGGACCTATCTGCAGGACCGCCCAGAGGATTCAGGGGGCCTGGGGCAAAGCAATTTCGGGGGCCCCTTCCATAAAAAAAAAGTTGCAATACTATAGAATACTATATTCTTGTGGGGGACCCTGCGGGGCCTGGGACAAATTGCCCCACTTGCCCCCCCCCCCCTCTGGGCGGCCCTGCCAATCTGAGGTTATGCTAGAACAGAAACAGATCTAAAATAATTGCTTTATTCTCTCTTCCATTAGCTGGTTTGTGATGAAGCTTACAGCCTTTTATGATTATATTTTTCCCTGTCCTATAGTTGCCTGCAGTCATATTGTATGGGAATATTCTATTACTACAAACAGAAGTGTAACTGTGGAAAATGGTAATGATTTGCACCTTTTCTCTGAATAAATTCAGTGCACTTTCCAAAGGTGGGTAAGTGTTACCATCCCCACTTCATAGATAAAGAAATGGAGGTGTAAGCTTAGTCTGCTTCTGCTTTCCACATTGGACACCAGTTGTATCTAGCTCATTACAAATACAGAAGTTTGTTGTTCAAACACAGTGGCCTGCAGAGACATGGCTCATCTGATAGCCATTTTGGATTAACTCCTTGGATGGGGCTCCCTTTCCAAACTAAGTATTAAATTAACTTTATTTCCTCCTACTCCAAAACTATTCTCAAAACTCCCAGATTTATTCCTTACACACTGGAATATGAGCCCACACTGCATAGGAATACAGTGTGCCTCAAGCAATGTTTTTTTGGACCCTCTTACTTATGTGGTTGGGATTTCACAAAATGCCATGTTAGAGAAAACTGTAGTCTTTGATCTCTTGCCATTTAAAAAAAACCCTCCTCTCAGCATCGTTCATTCTCATCATCTTAATCATAGACTGAAGGATAATATTTTAGGTTAGTTTTCCTTTTCTTTCATAGATGTACTGGCTATTTATATCTCAGATCTTTAAGATTCTACCAATTACTTGAGCTAGCCTTATGTTTAGGGGGAGAAAAGGGGTGTAGGGAATAATGAGTCATGTACATTCACTACGTCTCTTGTAAGTGCCTTGTATACACACTGGTATGTGAGAGACTGTATCCACAGTACATTTTTTTAAAATGAAAACTTTCACTTTTATCTGATGGCTAATCTTTTTATGACTGAAGATTAGAGAACAAAGTTCAAATTAATATTCTCTGTAATTATTTTTATCACACTTTAATGAATCTCTGTTTACAAATTTATATATCGGACTGGGTGACAAGGAATTTGAACTTTGGTTCAAAAGAGTTGAAGTTCAGATTATATCTTTTCTGTGCTGTAAATCCACTCAGAATGGGCATTGACTATTCTGAATTTTTTAATATAAATTGTCACAGCATATTTGTCTGAGATGTTTTGTTTGCCAATTGAAAGTCTAAAGATTGAATCAATTTGAAACAAGTCATAAAGAATATAAACAATAAATGAGGAAAGATTTGAAATTTCCAGCCTGGATAATAAATACCATGTGTAGTGCTTTTCTTCACATTTTCTGGTTCAATTTGTGTCTGACATACTTTTTCTTACACTCCAATTTCACGGTGAAAAGGTCCACAGAAGGGAAATGAAGACTTTTTTACAGGCACAATGAGACAGAGAGAAAAAGAGGTGACACAAACTAGAATTATTGATCCTGGAAAGAAGCATTAGAGAGGACTTGACTGAGGTATTTAAAGAAATAAAAGGTAGTCCCTTTATAACTGGATCAGACCCCTCCTCTCTGTACATCCACTAAATAATATCAGAAGAACCAAGAGGTCACTCAGTTATTTTAAATGGTCAGTAATTTAGAATAATTAGAGGAAATTATGCTTTATGGAGCATATATGATGTGTGTGGAATTACTGGATATCAGAAGCGATACTACCATGAAAAGATACTAAGAGTTGGATAAGTCTGATCAATAACTATAACTGTACATGCTAAAAGAACACAAATCACACGTCATGTATATGCTGATCACTATAGGTGTCAGGAAGGAATCACTCTCCCTATTCCCCATCTCGATAAAGCACTGCACACTTGGTTAGATGTACTGGGTTACCCAGAGTGCTGTAAATGTACAGAAGTACATAGAAAGATAAGTTCTCTGTCTGGAAGAGAACCAATCTAACCTGAACAAGGCATGGGACAAGAGCACACATGGGACAGTGCAAGGGATTTGAAGTGCGGCTTCGAAGGAGGAAGGGGATGGAGCTTGACACCAAGTGGGATATGGGAAGGTTTTTTTCCAAGCATAGGGGATGGCATGAAAGATGATGCAAAATCAAGTGAAAGAAGGTTACAGAGTGAGCAAGCAGGAGAGAAGGTAAGAAGGTAAAGTAAGGAGGTTTTGAAGAATTTTCACTGTCCTTTGAAAAACAGGGGGAGGGATAGCTCAGTGGTTTGCGCATCAGCCTGCTAAACCCAGGGTTGTGAGTTCAGCCCTTGAGGGGGCTATTTAGGGATCTGGGGCAAAAATCTGTCTGAGGATTGGCCCTGCTTTGAGCAGGGGGTTGGACTAGATGAGGTCCCTTCCAACCCTGAGATTCTATGATCAGATATTAGTCATTTCTAGAAGCAGGATGCTTGACTGGATATACCCAAGTGCTGCTTCTGTCTGGCAAATCCTATGTTCTTATAATGACAAATATTAATTATTAGTTGATAATCCTGGTTTTTAATGTAAAATTGTACAAATATAATTAAAATATAATCTAGGGGTCAGTTTCATTGGTATTCATAGTAACTCCACTGTCTTTAACTGAGGTACTCTAGATTTATATTGCTGTAAATGAGAATCAAACCTTGAGTGAATACCTGATTTGTTTCTTAGATTACACTGATATAGTTTGTTGTTATCTGTGTGGATAGCCATTGCCAATGTTCACGTGTCGATTTACTCCATCCTTCTCTTACCCTTAACTTTTAAAGTTATTTTTATGTTAGCAATGCTACCACATGCTTTGTGTGAGTTTTGGCTCTGATCTCTTTGGAGAAACTACTTGTACAGGAAATGGGACTGTCTTTTGAGATTTATTTTAAAATTATGATGCTGTATATGTAATTTTTAAAGATACAGTAAAACCAAAATATTAATATTGAGATATTCAGTATTCTTATCATCTGTGCAAGGATTTACATCTGCAATTTCCCCACATGTTAAGACCAATGTACCCAAAAGTCTTTTAGCAAATTTACTTGTGCACATAAAAATGCAGATAAACTATTTTTTTGGTTTGTCCAAAATTGACTGGTTGGCTCACGTGTATGTTATAGGATTGTATAATAGCAAGTTGAATTATGATGTTCCAATCAATTACACTTATAAGCTTTTATAAAAAGAAACACCCGTTCTGGTCATCATTCAGGCTTTTGTTTACATAATTTACTCAATTGTGCATTTTTTGGACTTCTTAACGCAAGTGTGTGTATTTTGAAATGGTAAAGTAAAATATGAATCATGTTAGTAATTCAACACCTAAATTTTAAAGTGACTAGCATTTTTGGATGCCTGGATTTTTTTATGTACAAGTTGACACTTCTTAAAGGGGCCTAATTTTCAGAAGTGCTGAGCACCTGCCCTCTGAAAATCAGGCCCCTTTAAGATCCAGATTAGGTACCCAAAATCATTAGTTACTTTTGAAACTTTAGGCCCAACTGTGTAAAGTGCATCTTATACAGAGACTATGCACAGTAGTAGAAAAAAGATCTAGGGTAAAATTTTCAAAAGTGCATAAGTGGTTTAGAAATCTGTGTCCCATTTACAGAACTGACATAGGCACTTGGGAACCTAAATCCCACTGAGCTCCTAAATTCCTAAATCCATTTTGAAAATAGGATTTAGGCTCCTAAGTCAGTTAGACTAGGGATAAAATTTTCAAAAGTGCCTATCTTTCCTATATAGATAAGCTATTTAAATGCTTTCTTTGGTTACCCATCAAATATCTACACCAAATATGTTATGACATATGATACCAATATATTTGATGTAGCATTAAATATTAAAACAGCAACTTTTGAATGAAACTTCACTTGTTTCTTGTAACAGTGAAAATGCTATAGTGTCATAAATGAGAGGAAATAGTGCTGTTGGAGAATGCTCAGTTGGTGGGCTGTAGAGAAAGAGAGGCTCCTATTTGCAATTAAGATAATTGATGGTAGAGGGAGCATTTTGTATGGAGAAGGTGAGCTGTAGTATTTCACCCTCTCGAGACTGAATTATTGTAACTCCTACGACCTAGATTTGTCAGGCAAAGCCCATCACACTCTAGTCCATCTTGAATACAAACAGTCCTCCACCACTTGAACATGACTAGCAATGATGATACAAGAGTAGATAGCGAGGTTTGGCAGAATTTAATTTTTTTTGTTTCTTTTTAAGTGTGATTTTTTTATTTTTACCAATTTTTAGATTTTCACAGTTGCGGTAAATTGAGGGGTCAGGCAATAATTGTTTCATGACAGTAGATGTTGAGATTCAAAATGTTACAGATTTATAACAGTCAAAACTCAAATGTCAAAATATACAAAGTTGTTGGGATCACACGAAGTAAATAGCCTGACCTCAAACTCTGTGTTTTCAAGCTGCATTTTTCTTACTTTGCCTATCTAAATTTCTTTATTATTGATGGAAATATTTTTTGTCTGTTTGTTTGTGTTTGTGTGGTAAAAATCAACATTTACCAATAAAAAGCTAATCCAAAACTCTGCGCCAGTTTCTGACTCCTTGTTTGCTTCTTATTCAATTAAATTCAGGGTCTTAGTCCTAATCTTTAAGATTGGGCCTAGGCTACCTGATTGCTGAACTCACTGACCACGCAGCAACCAGAAATGCCTCTGTTGAAAGACTTGGGAGCTGGAGGCAGGGCATTTTCAATGCTGGTCCAATCCTAGTCTATGGAATACTGTATCAGAAGACATCAGAATAAGGTCTAATTGGACTATTTTCAAAGCTCAGTGCAAAACTTTTTTGAGCAGAAGCTCACCTGCAATAACAGAAGTTGAAGAATTATGTTGGAGGGGGCAGAGAATATAGTGGAGTGGGAGAGAAGGAGAAAGAAAGACTAATACAGGGAGAAAGATCCAAGTGTAAGGGGACAAACTATAGGATGGCAAGGGTAGAGACCATATCAGATAATATTTATGCTTATCTTAATATTGCATCTGGAGCTTAGATACTGTAGTGCTTAGCATCTGATAAATACACCATAGACAGATCTGTCACATAGCGAATGCTGTTCTTGTATGAATACAGTTCTCTCTGTAGCTGCTATTTCTGAAGAGAGTTGACCTGTACTATTTGTGAAACAACATACTGACTGAACAACAGACAATAAAGTTCTTGGCACAAGATAAAAGTCTTACAGTAGATAGATTATGACTGATAGAATTCTGTGTGTGTATAAATTATTCAAAATATTTCAAACAAGTTGTATACAAGTTAATACTTTGTAGATGTGTTTGCTAAAAGAGCCAAAAAGTTGCACTATTTGAAAGTTCATTTGGACTTGACTAGCAAAACAAAATTACTAATAAAATCCTGAACTAAACTAAAATATTTTTGTGTTCTTTAGAAATACACTTACCATAACTTGCAGTGAAAAATAATATATCATTTAATCATTTAATCAGGGGTGAAAGTAACTTAAAGGACTTAGCAGTATGCAGGGCCAGGGTCCTGAGCAGGGGACGGGGCCTCAACCGGAAGGGGGTGGGGCCTCAACCGGAAGAGGCGGGAACTTTAAATCCGGCAGCGGGGCTCTGGCACCGATTTAAAGGGCTTGGGGCTCCGCTGCAGTAGCAGTGGCCGGGAGCCCTGGGCCCTTTAAATCACCACTGGAGCCCAAGGGCTTCTGGCCACCGCCACTACCCTGGGGCTCCAGCAGTGGGGCTCTGGCGCCAATTTAAAGGGCCTGGGGCACCAGCTGCTGCTGCCCGGAGCCCAGGGCCCTTTTAAATTGCCGGCCTAGGGAAGCTGCCCCCTGCTGGTACGGTCAGCTGTGTACCAGCTCTTGTCGGTACGCCATACCGTACCGTACCAGCTTACTTTCACCTCTGCATTTAATGGAACTTTGTGTTTGAGCAAAAATTTTATTTTACAAAAGGTATATGTGTTTTTAATTGAGTTTATATCTATATACAGTAACTCCTCACTTAATGTTGTAGTTATGTTCCTGAAAAATGCGACTTTAAGCGAAACTATGTTAAGCGAATCCAGTTTCCCCATAAGAATTAATGTAAATAGGGGGGCTTTTTGCCAGACAAAAGGCATTATATACATTTTAAACAATTTTAAACAAGCAATTTAATACAGGTATTAAACAGGCTGGCAACCCCCCTCAGCTCCCCTATTCTCCCCCTCCCCCCGCGCCTCCCACCCACCCACGGACCCCACAGATCAGCACCTTCCCCCTGCTCCCCCCACCTCCTGCCCATGGTAATCAGCTGTCTTGCAGCGTTCAGGAGGCTGGGGGGAGAAGCGAGGATGTGGCGCGCAGCCTCCCGCTCCCTCTCCTGCCTCCTGCCCATGGCAATCAGCTGGTTTGCGGCGTTCAGGAAGCAGGGGAGGGAGGAGGAGCCTGCGCGCTGCGTCCTCGCTCCTCCCTGCTCCCCCCAGCCTCCTGAACGCCACAAACCATCTGATTGCCGCAGGCAGGAGGCGGGGGGAGCTGGGGGAAGACGCTGAACTGCGGGGTCCGCCGGCGGGCGGGAGGCGCTGGGGTGCGGGGAGTAGGGGAGCTGATGGGGGACTGCCAGCCGTGGACAAAGCAGGCGGCCAAACGACGTTCTAGCGGAGCATTGCACAACTTTAAACGAGCATGTTCTGTAATGGAGCAGGGATGTAAGATCAAAACAACGTTAAGCGAGAGGACGTTAAGTTCAGAGTTACTGTATCAGTAGATCTATTGATAGATATAAAATCAATTAAGAGTGCATATATCATTTTTTTAAATAAAATGTATTTTATATTGCCTCATGTGATTTGTAGGATTTGTTCTCTGCTTAATCTCCAGTATTACGCTCAGCATCCAGTCTGCCATAACAGTTATACCAGCTGTAACTCACATCCCGCTGATTCTGTTTTGAGCTGTAGATGCAAAAGCCAACCACATGAGTCCCTGTGGCTCTCTAATTTGATAGGTTCCAACTCAAATGTTATAATAAAACTACCTCCTGAAAGATGCCACAGCATCAAACTGAGTTATCTTGACATCTCTTCGTGTCATTGTTTCTGATCTTATTACAAGAATTCCCTTGTAACACAGGCAGATACACAGCATCAAACTTTTAAAATTTAGGTTCTCAGCTGTAAAAATGCACATGAACAGGCCATTGCATAGGCAAATACTGTATTTGCATTCAAACTGATATTTCCACATGCAGCTACCTGTGTGTACATATAAATATGTTGTTTGCACAAACAATTTATGTGGGCATGCACAGCTTTTGTGGGTATAGTTGAAGATCTGAGAATTGAAATATTAGACAATTATGTTAACAGGTATATAAATAAATATCATGAATGTTAGAAATGGTAATCTTAACTCTGAACCTGTTTTTTTGTTTTTGTTTTTTTTGTTTCTGTTCTATATTGTAGTGTAGCCACTTGTACTTATATGGAATACGTGTCTTGCAGAATACGTGTTTGTATTCCAATATTGCATTATATTGGTTTGTTTCCTAATAAAATTCTTTAAAAAATCTTGATAACTATGAAATATATCTAAATCTATCTTATTGTTCCATTAAGGTCCTGGTATTGACAACAGGACATCTTCACCACAGGATAATTCTTTTCCATGGGATGATTCAATCTTCAATATATCCATACATGCTGCAATTCGACATGGAAAGTGGAAACTACTAACTGGGTATCCAGGTAATGAAATGATTATTTTTTCCCTAGAGGTTTACCTCCACTGCCAGTTCATCCCATTTCATACGTAATAAACTTTGCATTTCCATAATTTACTCTCTTTCTCAACTTTCATGATTTACTATGTAATGTAAAAACCAGGAGGGCGGAGCCTCGTTTAAAAGTAGGAAAATATTTACAATATATTCCTTGAAGTCATGGTTTTTGAATCTCTGTTTATGTGCTTACATTGCAGTGGGAAAACCAGATTCCTGGAGGCAACTCCAGTTTAATTTCTTTGAAATTAAACAAGTCATATTAAACACCGAATCCCAAGTATGAGGCTACTCTTTCCCTGTGTGTCTGAGATCTAATTCCTTATCTGCTCCTATTTCTGTAGGCTGCAGCCACTGGTTCCCACCACCACCTTTGTTCAGTGAGTCAAAGATTCTATCATCTGACCCACCAACAAAGAAACTTTGGCTTTTTGATGTTGTTAAAGATGCTGAGGAGAGAAACGACTTGTCTGAAAAATATCCTGGCGTTGTGAAAAAACTGCTCTCCCGGCTGCAGTACTACTATAAACACTCTGTGCCTGTGTTCTACCCTGACGATGACCCCCGTTGTGACCCAGCAGCAACTGGAGCCTGGGGGCCTTGGATGTAGAATACTACATTTGCAGCCTGAAAAATACAACTGTGGTGGAAATTGCGGACTGAGGGTCCTAGTCACATATTTTGACCTCATTTCTTTTACCCTTTTAACTGTGATTCCATCCCTTGGGTTATTCTATTCTACTTCTTCTTAAGCAGTATTGAGGATCTAATTTCACCCCCTGATTGTACTAGAAACACTGTTAAAATAATAAATCTGTCATTCTGATGTTCTTTGTCAGTGATAAGTCTCTAAAATGGAGGGTTAAAGCTGCTGGCCAGCTGGGAAATATTACTTCACTTGGAAAGTTCTAATGAGTCACAGAGGCAAGGCTATCCAGTTCTTTCATATTTAAAGTCACATGTTTGATTTCATGCTTGCCAGTGGCCAAATCTTATAGGAGGCTAACACAGAGGTTTAAAAAAAAATAGGAGAAAGAAGCCAGTTTCTGAGTTCAGCTGTCATTACATTTTCTCAGCTTTGCCATACAAATCTGTCCAGTAATGGATGCATTCAGAAGTCTCTAAGTACAAGCCTCCTCCCACTGGGCAACAAAAGATCTAGCTATACACTTGTCCACTGTTGACATATGGTTAGAGCATTGGATTGATTTTATGCCCACCTTGGTTGTGAGTACCAAATCTTTAGGGCTTTTGTGCCTTTGTTATCACAGCAGAGACTGCCTTCATCTAATAGTCAGCTTTCGGACATCCCTTCATTTTGCATTGCCTTTTCCAGTTCATTTCTTCTTGCTTGTGCTTCACAGTGCAGTTTTGAATTCTTGTGCAGGAGATTCAAGCACTTTTCTTTGCCAGCTAAAGCACAATGTGGAGGTTGCAAGTGATGGTAGTACTGCTTCATCTATCTGGTGGCTATTGCATCTGCTTCACAAAGGCCTGGTCTACACTACGACTTTAATTCGGATTTAGCTGCCTTAATTCGAATTAACGCTTGACCCGTCCACACAACGAAGCCATTTAATTCGAATTAAAGGGCCCTTTAATTCGATTTCTGTACTCCACCCCGACGAGCGGAGTAGCGCCAAAATCGAATTTGTCAATTCGAATTAGCGTTAGTGTGGCCGCAATTCGATGTTATTGGCCTCCAGGAGCTATCCCACAGTGCACCATTGTGACCGCTCTGGCCAGCAATCTGAACTCGCATGCACTGGCCAGGTGGACAGGAAAAGCCCCGGGAACATTTGAATTTCATTTCCTGTTTGCACAGCGTGGAGAGCACAGGTGACCACAGAGAGCTCATCAGCACAGGTAACCATGCAGGCTGATAATCGAAAAAGAGCACCAGCATGGACCGTACAGGAGGTACTGGATTTGATCTCTATATGGGGAGAGGATTCAGTGCTAGCTGAACTGCGTTCGAAAAGACGAAATGCCAAAACTTATGAAAAAATTTCCAAGGGCATGATGGAGAGAGGCCACAATAGGGACACAGATCAGTGCCGCGTGAAAGTCAAGGAGCTCAGACAAGCCTATCAAAAAGCAAAGGAGGCAAACGGTCGCTCCGGGTCAGAGCCGCGGACATGCCGCTTCTACGCTGAGCTAAATGCATTTCTAGGGGGGGCCGCCACCACTACCCCACCTCTGACTGTGGATTCCGAGCTGGGGATAATCTCATCAGGTACACCTGATGATTCCGTGGAAGGGGAAGAGGAGGAGGAGGAGGACGAGCTGGCAGAGAGCACCCAGCTCTCCGTTCTCCCCAACAGCCAGGAACTGTTTCTCACCCTGACTGAAGTACCCTCCCAAGCCTCCCAAGCCAGCACCCAAGACCATGACCCCATGGAAGGGACCTCAGGTGAGTTTACCTTTTAAAATATAAAACATGGTTTAAAAGCAAGCATTTTTAATGATTAATTTGCCCTGAGCACTTGGGATGCATTCGCAGCCAGTACAGCTACTGGAAAAGTCTGTTAACATGTCTGGGGATGGAGCGGAAATCCTCCAGGGACATCTCCATGAAGCTCTCCTGGAGGTACTCCAAAAGCCTTGCCACAAGGTTTCTGGGCAGTGCAGCCTTATTCCGTCCTCCATGGTAGGACACTTGACCACGCCATGCTAGTAGCAAGTAATCTGGTATCATTGCCTGACAGAGCCTGGCAGCGTATGGTCCCGGTGTTTGCTGGCATTCAAGCAACATCCGTTCTTTATCTTGCTGTGTAATCCTCAGGAGAGTGATATCGCTTAGGGTAACCTGGTTGAAATAAGGGAATTTAATTAAGGGGACTGAGGTGGCCGTTCCTACTGGGCTGTTTGCCTGTGGCTGAAAAGAAATCCTTCCCTGCATTTAGCCAAGTGCAAAGGGGGGGGGAGGATTGGCCCAGAGCTTTTCGCGTTTTGCTAGCAGGGATCTTCCCTGATACCAGCCAGGCGGTGGGGGGAGGGAGAAAGCACTCATCCCAGAGAATTCATGGCGGGTGGGGGGGGGGGGGTGTTAGTTTGGTTCCTGCAGGGATCTTCCCTGATACCAGCCACGCGGTGGGGGGAGGGAGAAAGCACTCATCCCAGAGAATTGGATGGGGGGGGGGTGTTAACCTTCAGCAGCAGAAAACAAGCTAACAGGAAAACTGCAGCACAACGGGCTTTGCTTGGTATGTGGGAAAGCAGGGCGCAGAAGCCTAAAGACAGTGGCTTACCATGGCAGCATGCAAGGTGAATTCTGTTGCCCCAACCTGCGTCTGTGATCTCTAGCAGCAAAGCCACAGGCACTCAATATTAAGAGGCAAAATGCGACCTTGCACAGAAATCACATGTGCTATGTAATGTGAATAGTATACACCGTGAAAGAGTATAAGCATTGTTCTGAAAAATGTATCTTTTACAAAAATTCTCTCCTTTTTTCACTCCCTCCAGCAGGTGCAAATGTTTCAAGCCTCCCTCCTCCTTCCCGAAGGCTATCCCAGATAAGGCGTCGTAAAAAAAAGACGAGAGAAGAGATGTTTTCCGAAATCATGCAATCCACCAGGAATGAAAGAGCTCATCTGAATGAGTGGAAGGAGACGGTTTGCAAGTATAGGAAAGAAGCCAGTGACCGTGAGGACAGGAGGGACCAACGTGAGGACATGAGGGACCAACGTGAGGACAGAAGGGACCAACGTGAGGAGAGGAGAGACGCTCGAGATGAGAGGTGGCGGCAGGAAGATCAGAGGAGTCGGGAAGCAACGCTGGGGCTGCTGCGTGAGCAAACAGACATGCTCCGGCGTCTGGTGGAGCTTCAGGAACGGCTGCTGGAGAACAGAGTGCCGCTACAGCCCCTGTATAACCCCCCTACCTCCTCACCATGTTCCATAGCCTCCACACCCGGATGTGTAAGAACACGGCGGGGGAGGCTCCGTACACCCTCCCATTCCACCCCAGTGGACAGCCCAAGCAAAAGGCTGCCATTTTCTTAACCTTTTTTTACTGGGCTTTTCCTTCCCGCTGATCCTCCTCCCAAACCCCACTCAGGTTCTCTCCCTCTTTTTATAATCAATTAATAAAGAATAAATGATTTTTAAACAATGGTGACTTTATTTCCTTTGAAAGCAAGCTGGGGGAAGGGGGAGGGTGGGTTCCTTACAGAGAATGAGTCAATAAAGGGGGCGGGTTTTCAGGAAGGATAAACAAACATAAATTTCACACTGTAGCCTGGCCAGTCATGAAACTGGTTTTCAAAGCTTCCCTAATGCGCAGCGCTTCATCGTGTGCTCTTCTAATCGCCCTGGTGTCTGGCTGCGAGTAATCAGCAGCCAGGCGATTTGCCTCAGCCTCCCACCCTGCCATAAAGGTCTCCCCCTTGCTCTCACAGAGATTGTGAAGCACACAGCAAGCAGTAATAACAATGGGGATATTGGTTTGGCTGAGGTCTGAGCGAGTCAATAAGGATCGCCAGCGACCTTTTAAACGGCCAAATGCACATTCTACCACCATTCTGCACTTGCTCAGCCTGTAGTTGAACAACTCCTGACTCCTGTCCAGGCTGCCTGTGTATGGCTTCATGAGCCATGGCATTAAGGGGTAGGCTGGGTCCCCAAGAATAACAATTGGCATTTCAACATCCCCCACGGTTATTTTCTGGTCCGGAAAGTAAGTCCCTTGCTGCAGCCGTTTAAACAGATTGGTGTTCCTGAAGACGCGAGCGTCATGAACCCTTCCCGGCCAGCCCACATGGATGTTGGTGAAACGTCCCTTGTGATCCACAAGTGCTTGCAGCACCATTGAGAAGTACCCCTTGCGGTTTATGTACTGGGTACCCTGGTGCTCCGGTGCCAAGATAGGAATATGGGTTCCATCTATTGCCCCACCACAGTTAGGGAATCCCATTGCAGCAAAGCCATCCACTATGACCTGCACATTTCCCAGAGTCACTACCTTTCGTAGCAGCACCTCCGTGATTGCTTTGGCTACTTGCATCACAGCAGCCCCCACAGTAGATTTGCCCACTCCAAATTGATTCCCGACTGACCGGTAGCTGTCTGGCGTTGCAAGCTTCCACAGGGCTATCGCCACTCGCTTCTCAACTGTGAGGGCTGCTCTCATCTTGGTATTCTGGCGCTTCAGGGCAGGGGAAAGCAAGTCACAAAGTTCCATGAAAGTGCCCTTACGCATGCGAAAGTTTCTCAGCCACTGGGAATCGTCCCACACCTGCAACACTATGCGGTCCCACCAGTCTGTGCTTGTTTCCCGGGCCCAGAATCGGCGTTCCAAGCCTATAACCTGGCCCATTAACATCATAATCTCCAAAGCACCGGGGCCCGCGGTCTCAGAGAATTCTGTGTCCGTGTCCATGTCCTCATCACGCTGGTCGCTGCACTGCAATCGCCGCCTCCTCCTCCTCGCCTCTTTTTTCTGGTCCTGTGTAAGCATAAACTCCACGAGAAAGCGCGAGGTGTTTATAATGTTCAAGACTGCGTTCTGGAGCACAACGGGATCCATGCTTGATGCAGAATGGAGTCTGCAGAGTTCACTCAGGAAAAAAGGCGCGAAATGGTTGTCTGCCGTTGCTTTCAGGGAGGGAGGGGGAGGCTGTACCCAGAACTACCTGCGACAATGTTTTTTGCCCCATCATGCACTGGGGTCTCAACCCAGAATTCCAAGGGGGGTGGAGACTGCGGGAACTATGGGATAGCTATGTAAAAGCTACCCACAATGCAACGCTCTGGAAATCGATGCTACTATGGTAGCTTGGACGCAAACCACCGAATTAATGGTGCCTAGTGTGGCCGAATACATTCGAATTTATAAAATCGGTTTCCTAAATTCGAATTATATAAATTCGAATTAATCCTGTAGTGTAGACATACCCAAAGCTCCCAACTTCTGCTAATATCTCTGGAAAACCTTTTCTATTGCACAATGTGGAGGTTGCAAGTGATGGTAGTACTGCTCCATCTATCTGGTGGCTATTGCATCTGTTTCACAAAGCTCCCAACTTCTGCCAATATCTCTGGAAAACCTTTTCTATTCCCTTCTCTAAGGACATTGCCAGTTATCTGTTTTGTACTGATGTAATGTTTCAAAATGGTTTTTTAGAGACCACTTTTAACTTTTCCATTAAAATTAGAGTTTTAATTTTTAGGTTCTAAGTTTTTTTGTTGAGATGAATGATGTTTCTTTAGTAGTGTGAGTATCTAAAAGAATTAAGAGAGGAGAGGAAAAGTATTGCTGTACCCCATATATTTTATTTTTTAGCTGTGTTGGTCCCAGGATATTAGAGAGACAAGGTGGGTGAGGCAATATATTTTATTGGACCAACTTCTGTTGGTGAAAGAGACAAGCTTTCGAGTTCTGTGTAAGCTCAAAAGCTTGTCTCTTCATAAACAGCAGTTGGTCCAATAAAAGACATTACCTCACCCACCTTGTTTCTCTAGTTTTTAGAGATATTATTTCCATTTGTTATAATTCATTAATTATACATCTGGGGAAAGAAATAAAATACTTATTAAAAGAAGACGCTGATTGGCTAGCAAAGGTTCCACCTATTTGGCTCTTATTTCCACATTTCAGTCAGGGCTCGTTGGTCAGTTTATCCTTCTGGAGATCATAACACCTCGTTAACAGAACACAAGAAAAAGAATCTAAGGTATTTTCATTATTATCACTTTTAAGTTTTTTTTCAAAGATATCCTTAGGACTCTGACTACAAAAGTGTGTAAGACTAAAAAACCACTACTTTCAGCTCTCAGACAACAGCCACTTTTGAAATGTACAGATGTCATCCTGACAGCTTTTGAGCTGACTGCAGGGCTGCCATTCACACTCAAGTTACTATGAAAATAGATGATGAATTAATGGGGGGGGAAAACTAAGTTGTTTGAACTTTCTTATCAGTTATGCTATCTAGCCCCTAGTTTAAAAGGATTAAAGAATGTATAGCCTTAGTTGCAGAATTAAATATAATTGTTGCATGTTTGTTCTCCTTCCCTCCCTATCCCACAATCTACACCATTACATCATGCTGATATGACTCCACCTACCAGGAAGAAGGAGGTAAGCAACTGTCAGTCACTCAGCCTTCCGTAGATTGAGGCTTCACCTATTGTCTTCTCTGTTTCCCATCTAAAATTTCTATTATATTTTAAAATCTTAAAATTCATCATTTACTCAGCTGTTGTTTCAGATAAAAATATCCTACACTATTTTTTCTTTATGTTGATGCCTCTTAAAGCCTTCAAGTTGACCTGACTTTGGTGGGGGGGGAAGCTGGCTGTCATATTCAAGCTGGCCAGCAGCAAAGGAAAAGAATGTTAAACTCTCCATTGAGCTGTTTCATTTCTTGAAGGGCAGACTTCTTTCTACATGTTGCGGTTTCTTGAGTAACAATCAAAATACAAGCATCATGAGCCTTCAGAATAAAACTTCATTTCATCGCCTTCCAAGCCTTCCAATCCTTGCTTGATCCAACAAAACTCTATAAATGTTTCAAAATTGAAAGGTGCTTTTTTTGACACACTAAAAATAATTATAACATTTTAGAAAAGCAATTGCACTTCAGGAAGTGTGGTTATGCTGGCTACCCACGATTATGCATTGCTACTTACTTAAAAAGATATAAGATGAAGGATGGGCAAGGCCCAGGACAAGGAAAAGAACTCGGGAGATCTGGATCCTATTCTTGAGTCTGTGGTCACAGGCTCCTCTGGGAACAACCTGCTTAGAGTAGAAGAAATTCTGAGATTTTTTTTTAATGGACTTTTCTAGGAATTCTTTAAATAGGGCTGGAAGGAAGCCTTTTGTTTACTTCTCAAAATCTCATCGTAGAAAAAGCTAGGATTTTAGCCATCAAGATCTTCATAGATTTGGACATCCACCAGCAATCCTTGTTACCTCAATTCTGCCCCTGGGATTCTCTGCTCCCTATCTTGCTCCTTGGTAGTACAGCTCCATAGAAGTCATGCTACCATGGATGCTCCCACTCGTTACTCTCCTCAAAACTCTCCCACTCTGTCCTTTATTGGGGGACCTACCAGCCTTTGAGGTTTATCAAGAGAATCCTGTTGCACCAGTGCAACCCCATTCCAGGCTTGTCTTTAAGAGTACCTGCAGGGTACTCTTCCCAAGACAGGAAAGGGGGGGGGGGGCATTATCACTGAAGGGGAGTAAGTGATTTCAGGAAAGGAATCTGGGAGAGCTGCAGAGTAGGATATGTAGGTCATTTAGGCAGTCATGGCAGCCATGTTTGTAGTCCTGGATACTGGCAAAGCCACCTGGGAAATACGTGTGCATGTATATGCATCCTTCTCACAGACTAGAGAGACTTGGAAGGAGCTGGGCTCCTAAGGCAAAACAACAACAAAAAAGACCTAAATGAAAATGACACTACATGGCACAAAGAGAAACTGTATAGGACTGTGTGGATATCTATCTTCAAATGAGATATAGTCTGTAATGGAAACTGCCTTGTGAATTGAAAGAGTTTTACGGAAAGAAAAAGCAAGTGGCATTGTTTGGGAAGTGCTGATCAGTCCGTTTTTTTGCAAACAGTTTTCAAACTGATTGTACATATCAAAACTACCGCTCTATCAACTTATTGCAAACAGTTCACATGGAATGCTGCAAACATTCAATGGAATTTATAATAAGAGATACAGATTTGGATATCATATGTTCAAAGTTATATTTGGAGATATTGCTTATATAGTTTAGAGAGGAAATTGGGCCCCCAAAATACATTGCATCCCCTCTGTCTGGTGCTTCTAGATGTAATCTTGCACTGCTACACAATGCATATCTGAGATCATGCAGACAGATTAGCACTGCTACAGAGCACAGCAAAAAAGATTTTGGCACAGGATAATCAAAACGATTCAGTTATCCAATCATAGACTAGTACAGTAACAGTGTCTGTGATAATTACATACTGTGGTTAGCTGAAGCCAACAAGATGATGCATTGTTGTCATTGTGCTGGTCTTCCCTGCTGCCACTGTTCTAAAAACTGAACATCTGCTGCAATCAACAAACCAACTCCCAATTGCTGTCCCTTTCTTTTGGCTGAACTCAATGGCAACAAAAGCTGCTATATTTTGACTTCAGAGCTATACTTAGAAGCAGTACAGTCAAAAAGAATCACTGGATTTGGTTCTAGGGAACAGAGTGCTCATATGGCCCTGTCTTCAAATCCATAATAAGCTACTGCAGCAAAGCCACAGTTCTGTGCTGACAAATTCTGGCATCCCGGACAGTGGTAAAAATACAGAATTGGGTTTTGTTATAGTGCTTTTCATTCTCAAGATTTTGTGAAGTGCTGTGTAAAGCAATGAGTTAGAGTTCAGTGACTGTGCAAACAAACTAAGCAGGTGTAGTGGTAACTCACCTACAGTCTTGGGCATAGATCCTATTTTAATGAGAGAAGGAACTTTGGCTAGGAGACCAAAAAGTATCATGGGATTTTAATTTCTTCCTGGAATGCCACTTGAAAATTAGCATTAGAGTACTGAGTTAATGTCTCATCGAAATGATGGTCCTTCAAAAAGTGAAGCATTCACTCCAAATACAGTATACACCTCTTACTACTGGGGGAATTCTGCGCCGAAAAATTAAAAATTCTGAGGACAATATTTTAAAAATCTGCATATTTTATTTGTCAAAATAACAATATAATTATGCCAGTTTCAATTATTTTGGTAATTTATTTCAAAATGCCTGCCAGCAAGTATGTGTCTAGCAATACAGACAAAAAAAGATGCAGGAAATGTTTTTTGACAAATAGATTCCTTACTAGGCATATTACTACAGACCTTTGAAAAATAATCCATTTAAGCTACAATACAGAAATGTATTTCCTGCACCCCTCAGAAGTAGTGCAAAGGCTTGAGGGAGTCAGGGTAATGGAGGAACTGAGGGAGAGGGAAATAATTGCTGGGAACATATAAGCCAGTTGAGAAGACACAACCTTTGGCTGAGTAAAATACTGAAGTTTATATAATGTCAAAGCAAGTTTAATTAAAACCATCCCAACTGGATTTTCTTTGAATGAGATTGGAGGAAACTGAATGGTAAGATATGGACAATTGTATTTTTTCTTTTATATGTGCAGTAGAAACAAGTGCCCCCTGAAGGAACATTTACAGGATTGAATGGTTGGTTGAGAGATTGTGTCTCTTAGTGGCAACCAGGTGTACAGTGTCTCGGAAATTTCTCTGATATATAATTTCTGGTTAAAGAAGAGATCTTTTCTACATTTCCTCTGTCTAAAACACATGGGGCATTGATCTCTCACTGTACTTTTGATGCTGTTTATGGAGAATTTTTTAGAGTTTACATTTTCTTATTACAGGGAAGCTTTTCCTTCCAAATATTTATTATATTTATAATGATAAACAAAGCTGCAATAAATTGCACCATTCCTCATATTGGAAGTGACCCAGTAGGGTCACTGCTTTTATTTAAAGAGCACCAGTGATTGAATACCCTGTTAGGAAGAAAGTATATTTAATAATCCACAAATATTCTTGAAGACGTGTCTTGAGGCATATAAAACAGAGATGAACCCAACCCAAAATTGAAACTCCCCTAACCACTACTTTCTGAAAGTTCAGAACGTCTTCCAAATTTCATATTTTGAGAATGTCTCTAACTCCAAATGATTACCATGTGCATTAGCCACACATTAATCACATAAACATCCATTTTTGTCTCCATTAGCAGTGATGATACTGATTAAACTGAGACCCTATTATAATAACTTGTATAGCAATCATTCTTTTCATGTCCTAGAGATCTACACTAGATACCATTAAAACATATTGTAACTGTGAGCAAAAGCAGATTTTTTTAAAATGGCAACCACTATCCATCTTTTTAATTGTGATTTAACATGATTTGTGTCTCACCACAGCCAAACAAACAAACACTCTATTTATAAAGTTAGTTTTATTTATATTTTATCCTCATTGTGCTTCAGATAAATGCACTGCTGAGGTGCATAAGAAGAAAAGAAAATGTATTCAGGATAATTGGTGGATAACAGTACCTTAGATTTTGTTCTAAATGATAGCCAGACCTGAGGTAGCTGTAGTATATGACTCTATTCTCAAAACAATAAATATGCTAGGGTGGTAGTGGAGTTTTAGTGGATGGAGCACAGAAGTTGAAATCAATGGGGGAGGGATAGCTCAGTGGTTTGAGCCTTGGCCTGCTCAACCCAGGGTTGTGAGTTCTCAATCCTTGAGGGGGCCACTTAGGGATCTGGGGCAAAAATGAATTCTCTGTTTCTTGTAAGATCTAATCTGTGTTTTTGGAGAAATGCTGTGTGCAGTGATGTATGTTCCCAAAAGCAGGGCTTTGGAGCTGTGCTCCGGCTCCGCTCCAGCTCCAGGCAAAAACCTGCAGCTCCACTGCTCTGGAGCTGCTCCGCGCTTCAGCTCTAGGCTCCGCTCCAAAGCCCTGCCCAACAGTGGCGGGATGAAATGTTTTGTTTCTTTTTACCATGTTTTTGATAGCAAGTGATGAAGGATTATTTGGCAGTGGGGCACTAGCTGGATCTCAGAACTGTTCCAGACAGTGTAACATATTTCCTTTTTAAAAGTGTAAAAATTTCAAAAAGAAAGTGTAATATTGTTTTTACATGCTAGATGGACTCCATTGAGTCACTCTTCCCATTTAACTTTGTTTTTTTGCATGGGGATACCTGTTCTATGTTTTGTAGTTTACATATTATAAAACTGTATGGAAGAAATGCAGCTCAAACTTTTGCCAAGTTTGTATATTTTGGTTAAATCAGACCTCTTGAAATAAACCCAAAACACAGAGGGTTGCTCCATGTTTAAATCTGAGCCTCCTGAGAAATAACTCTTTCTCCAGCCGCACAGACTCAAGCGCTGCCACAAAAGCTAGTTCAATATAATCAAGACTCATCAAGAAATTATCCTTTTGGGGACATGCTCTATAAACCACATAAATTAAACCTGTAGAACCATAATGTACGCAATACTCTGTATGGTAGAATTACAGATGTAATTTCAAAAATTGTGTCACCATTTGTTTTAGCTAATGAGTACCCTTGCCACTCTTCAAATATTAATTGGAAAGAAGTCATGATTTATTTAGATGAAATATTCTCTTAAATCAGTGACTATTGGGGGAGGGATAGCTCAGTGGTTTGAGCATTGGCCTGCTAAACCCAGGGTTGTGAGTTCAATCCTTGAGGGGGCCACTTAGGGATCTGGGGCAAAATCAGTACTTGGTCCTGCTAGTGAAGGCAGGGGGCTGGACTTGATGACCTTTCAAGGTCCCTTCCAGCTCTAGGAGATGGGATATCTCCATTAATTAAAAAAAAAAAAAAAAAAAAATTATTTCTTGAAGTAGCATATGACATGGCTAATCCTTGTGTTCTGTACGACTAATTTTACCATGTTTATAGAATCTCTAGAGTAATAATGGAACATATCATATTAACATGAGATTCAGATATCCTAGATGGGTCTGGTGGTACATTACAACATGTCTCTTCCAAGGAATGCAAGATATTCACAGCACACATTGCTATTAGCTGGGGATTATCTTTCAATGTGGAGAATCAGATAAATGTCTGATGAGTAGGAAGAAAAAGACTCTCTTAAAAAGGAAATTATTTATAAAGTAAGCAAAAATATATCCTTAAAATTACATACTGTATTTTCCATTTGCTGTTTAGTCACTGACAGCAGTTCTAATTCATCCCAGAAGGCTGAGCTTCTGTCAATCTCTAATCACAATCAATCATTAAGAGTTACCAGGATGTGCTGTTGTCCTTGCAAGTGGGCAGAATGGAGAACATTAAAATGCTCTGGAACTCTGAGGCATGAGTTCTGGACTTGAAGAAGAAAAAAAAATCAAATGAGAAATAGGAGGTAGCGTATGTATGGTATATAAATGTGCCAAAAGCTTTTTAAATTGCAAAGGTTCATTGCATAGTGTATCATCCAATACTAAAGGCAGTAGGACTGGACATTAGAAACATGTTTGCAAGAAGCATAAAGTGAAGAAATTTGGAAAACTAGGAAAATTACAGACTTGTCAGTTTTACATTAGCTTGACGAAAAACAAAGAACTTCAGAAGTTGTTTTTAGAGCTTACACAGGAGATCTTTCCCCCGCCTCCCCCACCCAAGAACTTGTGTTAGAGCACCTATGTTGTTGTAGGACTTGGAAACTATCACAGAAAATTATTGGAATTATTTTTGGATAATACTGCTAAAGCCAAAGAGACATAGTGTAACTATATTTTCATTTCACATTTTTTAATTTGTGATTTTTAATTTAATTTGTAATTGTATTTATTTGATCTTTAGGTACAGCTTAGTAAGTGATATTCCAAGGTGCTTGCTTGATAATACTGTACATTTAATATAAAAGAAAAAATTCTCTGATATATTACTGAACTTCTGAGGATGTAGCTTAATATAAATACAAGCTATTATTAACCTGAATTCTCTTCATTGAGTGCTTTGATTTAAAAAAACATATTATAGGTTAGTTTTCTGTGCCCAAAAGTTCAAGTAGTATGCTGAACAGAAAACTAAGAAGTATGGGCACTAGGACCCTGTTGGGACATCTGTTGTGGCCCCTTAGTATAAAAATATAACATCTAAATAATATTATGACAGGTTTGGCCCTTCTACACACAGAGGAGACTGTGCCCTGTTAAAGTTTTTTTTTTCTGTTTACTCACTCACCTTGTCTCAGAAAGAAAACAGCAGATACGTTGGATGCTGGGTTCCTGATTTTGGACAGATACAAGTAGTCAAGGGAGACAGAGATTCAAAAACATGACAGATGTGAATGGTTGCACAAACGGGTAAAGTTTATGAATCAGCTGTGATCTCGTTTACACAAAAATGCTTTTACAATAAAATTGCACAGTACTTCGAAGCTCTAATGTATAACAATCCACATTAAAGAGTTCAGTTAAGACAACCTGGATAACAATAAGGAAATGGAATGTGAGGTCACATGGCTGTAACTGAGGGAAGAATTTGATCCAATTTCTTTGTATTACTTGACTTTGCTCTCAGAATGTTTGTATTGATCAAATATAGGTTGCCTCAATTATTCACGGCTGTATTTCAGATTCTAACTTATTGTTTATGACTCTCTTTCTCTCAAGTATTTAGTTTTACCTTAAACAAATAATTCAGGACTTCCTCTTGCCTTTTCCTTTTAGTTTTTCTGATTATGATTTTTCTAAACTTACACATAACTTGCTTTATGTTAAGGGCATCCTAAAAAACACTAAAGCAATCAAGACCCCAGAGATTTTGAATAACGTATACATGAATGATCTTTAGGCATAAAGGTCAGCAATGAAAGTTACCATAACACCCTCTGGACACAAATAATACATTATGTCAACTCAGCTGAAGTTGATGATATCATCACATCTGAGCTTTTGAGCCATGCAATTACAGGGGGAGGATTCCCACAGCCCTGCCAGATTCCTCCAGGGGATTAGCACTTGTCTGATTGCAACACACACCAAAGACACTGTTAAAATATCAGTGCATCAATCAAGAGGAATTTGAGGCTTTGAAGTTTTTTTTTTAAGAGACAGTGTGGGAAAAAAGAAGTGATTACAGTTATTAATTTAAGTGCAGTAATGCTTGTTTGGTTTGGTGATGCACGGTTTGATGACTTGTGTTTTATTCTCACAAATGATTAGTCATAACAAGTAGGCTTGGAAAGGCTTTTAAAAAAATTTCAAAAAACAATATTGATGATTATTTCAAAGTATTTCAGTTTTACCTGAATTTTGTGCACTAGCAGGAAACTAATCAAAACACAAAACAAAATCAAAATCATCTTTCACCTGACACCAGCTGGGACATTGACAGCAGTTTGGAGCCTGAGTGGGGAGGGGATGGAAAATAGTGCTGACTTTTCTCCCCATGCCACCAGGCTTCATGCTACCGTTAGTGTTCCCTGGTGTCAGGAGTTGCAGAAAAAGATTAAGGTGTCTGGCTGCTATTATGAATGGGTGTGCAGTACTCTCCAACACCTTTCCCTCCCTGCCACTCCACACTATAGCAACTGCTTTGTTGGTAAGCAGTCCGAGTTTTCTTAATTGTGAATTTCTGTCATAAAGCACTCCCTGATCAGCATGACACCCACATACATTTCCTGTGAACATGAAGGCTCCAATGCCTACAGTTTGCTATGCCAGCCCCATTGAAGTCAACAGGGTTCCATGCTGGTGCTGCAGTACCCCCCGGACAAACAATTTCAAGCTTTAATTTGCTAGTCGAGATGTATAGTTCTGTCCATTCAGCTCCTGTCAAAAATAGGTGGAGAACGAGTCAAAAGGTGTTACGTACATGTATTTACACATGGACCACCCATGCTGAAAGTATTAGGATTCACTGAATCTCAATCCAATGAATTACACTACGATTACATAGAATATATACATCCAAGGAGGCCAACACACTTAAAAAACCCCCCAAAGGATAAGTATCATTATCACCATTTTATAGTTAGGCAAAATGAGCTCCAGAGAGGCTGAATTACTTACCCAACTCACTCAGTGAATCAACGGCACAGCTGCGAATAAAATAAGGTCTTGACTCAGAATTTAGTTTCTCTGGTTTTTTTAATCTTAAATAAATACTCCAATATCCCAAACTCAGTGTCAGGCATCAGAATATAAAATAAATACCTAGAGATTAAATTCAAGGTGCAGCAGATTTACAGTGTTATGTGGGATGTAGGAGTCCAGTTCATCCCCAATAGCTAGTATTTTTTAGTGGGCTGGGGGGTTGCAGTTGTATCTTTCCATTTCTGAAATGGAACTCAAATTTCTAAAATTGTGCCCAGAAATTATACTCTACCTCACTGGAGCTCCTGCAAGTTTCCCAGAAATCCAGTGATTTCTTCCATCATCTCTCTCTGTCTCACAAGTTAGTCTGCAGTTACTCTCCCTTTCCTTCTTTGCTCCTCTCCAAGGACATTTCTGGACCAAGCAGGAAATGGCTGCAATTTCTTGCTTTCCCTCTCACGCCTGTAACCTCTGGACACTGGCATCAGAAATGATGAAGAACTCAAAGTACACAATGACACTAAAAATGTATACAGATAAAATACAAGGAGATTTGCTATTTATCTCACTCTGCACATCTGGTTTTAGTGGAGTCCATCGTGAAAGCTGAGGAAATAATGCACCTCTCACAGCAAGAAATCGCAGAAGGTCCTTGAAGGATTGTGGAGTTTTCTCCTATATTGTGTCCTCCCCATTTACTGGTGGAGCAGATCTTGCTCCCTACATGAGTCATCATGATAGCAGATATTATTTTGAGGTATACAGGAGAATCGTGATGTCAATGATTATTTGCTAGAGACCAGAACTAGAGAAAAGTGACTATTACATCTCTCCTGGACACACAGGGCCAGATCCTCAGCTGGTGTAAATAAGCATCGCTCCGTTGGCTCCAGTGGAACTACACTAGTTCACACCAACTGGCCCATTCTGTGACTCTGAAGCATTGCTAAAAGCTTGGAACAATATTGTAAGGCTCTTTTTAGGACTCAAATCCTCCGCCTCCACTCAAAACAGTGAGAGCTCAGCAGCTACAGAGCAGCTCTGTGTACTGAGAGAGATGGACATAGACAGGCTATGTTGTGCAGGATGCAGAATCTGGCCCAAGGCACATGTTGCTTTTCAGTTTTCACCCCTCTGTATTGTATTACAGTAGAACATAAAAAGGACCTAATTGCAACAATATTTCCAATTGCTACAGCATATAAAAATTCTGCACTGCCTTCAATCTTTTGTTTTACCTCTCCATTGAAACGTGGAGCTTGCAGTGACATCTATGTCAGATTACAAAGCAGTATTCCTACTGCTAGCCAGAGAAAACTGTGTTTCCTTGTTCAGACTCTAAGGGCTGAGGGACAGAACAAGAGTCATCTTTATGTCTCTCTGGAAGTTGATTTCGAGCAATATTACCATATTAAATATGGACAAGATTTAGAGTTATAGAAACCTTACAAATCAGTTTACAAAGGACTATTTATGTCTTTGCCCTAAGAAAATGCAGTGTTGAAAATGTCTTTTACCCTCTAGGGTTTGCAGTTATTGTCATTTGATCCTTATGAAAAACTTTTTTCATTTACAGATTTTGAAAGAGGGGAAGGGGAATTGGAGGTTATGATACTTTCAAGACAGCAATTGTATAAATAAATGCATGTGTCTGATATCTTTATCTAATGGGGGAAGGTTATCCAGAGACAGCTCTAGATAATTGTTGTCAGATGCTACCGGTGTGGTGCTCTGCTTTCTCCTATGTTGATATCACTCGGCTGCGTGCGTATGTTCCCTCTGTGTGCTGTCCCAGCTCTGCAGATAGCTGACACAGCAGACCCGAAAAGAACCCCCAATAACCACAGCTTAGAATTTAGTAGCTCTCAAATTATAGAGATATACCTATCTCATAGAGCTGGACGGGACCTTGAAAGGTCATCGAGTCCGGCCCCCTGCCTTCAGTAGCAGGACCAAGTACTCATTTTTGCCCCAGATCCCTAAGTGGCCCCCTCAAGGATTGACAGATGAAAATGTAAAAAGGCTTTTTTAAGGCTGCTAAGATTATGAGGCACAAATATGAAGCACACTGAGAAATCCACTATGAATAAAATAATTAAAAAGCTTAAATTTGAAATCTGACAGAGAATTACTGAAATTCCCCCATACATATTCGGCTAAGTAGTTCCATATTTCTCTTCTAATGTTTTGAAATATTTATGCATATCTATAAGAATAGCTCAGAGAAAACACACACATCCAAATGATTTCATGATCTATTTGTGCAAGATAATTTGCACATAATACTAGAAATTCTGCCATCATTTCATATGCACAGTTACAAAAATCAAACCCAATATGTTTTCCAGCTACTATCTTATTTTATCATGAATGAGTAATTTTCTAGGACTACGTCCAAAATAATCTTCAGACCTATTGGCTGTGTTACAAATTGTAAAAGGAATAGTCCAGTACTGTTTCTAGGAATTGTATATCTCAATATTTAACATTTATTCACTGATCAGTGTTAACATCATTAGGGATGTGAAAAACTCAAGGTTTAAAGTTCTAATGCACTGCAGAGTTTTTCAAAATAGCTTAAAACTACAGAACACTGACAATTTTATATAAAAATTGAGTGTGTGGTGAGGAGAATTGAGTAGAGCGATTTATAGAAAACTGAGAATTCAATAAAGTGGGTTTTTTCCTAATTATATTGATAAGGTCCCCTGATTATTTCTAACTAAAATGATCACTTCTGATGGGAAAAGAGAGAAACTCTGACACCATTGGCTTGCTGTCCTCTCCTCTAATTCCACCTTAGAGCTTCTCCAGTCAGGCTTCTGCTCCTTGCACTCTACTGATTCTGCTCTTGCCAAAGTCCCTAATGACCTCTTCCAAGACAAAGCTCAGAACCAGTATTCCATCCTCATCTTTCTTGACATGATTGGAAAACATGCCTATAGTGAAAGATGTAAGAAGCTCAATGTATGTAACTTATAAAAGAGAAGGTTAAGAAGTGACTTGATCACAGTCTGTAAATACGTAAATAAGGAACAGAAATTTTATAATCTAGCAGATATAGGTATAACAAGAGCCAATGACTGGAAGTTGAAGCTGACAAATTCAGACTAGAAATAAGGTGCAAATTTTTAACTGGGAGTAATTAGTAATTGGGCAGTTTTCCAAGGGTTGTGGTAGAGTCTCCATCACTGAAAAATGTAAAATCAAGATTGGATATTTTTCTAAAAGACATGCTATAATTCAACCACAGCTACTGGACTTGAAGCATGAATTAATACAAGGAAGTCGTATGGGCCTCTGTTGTACAGGAGTTCAGGCCATATGATCACAGTGATCCTTTCTGACCTGCAAATCTATTAATCTATGTGAGCTGCCTTCAACACACTGGGCCATGTATTTTATTTTTTTTCTTGAAATCTTGTCTTCGCTTGGCTTCCATGATTCTGTCTCTCCTACCTCTGTAATCGCTCCTTCCGTGTGTCCTTCAGAGGATCCTCCTCATCCCCCCTCCACCTTTCTAAGGGGGTTCCATGGGGCTCAGATCTTAGTCCCCTTCTCTTCTTCCTCTAGACCTTATCTCTGGGTAATCTCACCTGCAACAAATTCAAATGCTGTCTCAATGCTGATGACTTACAGATCCACCTCTGAGCTCCAGACAGGTCTCCTTCTCTCCAAATTAAAATCTTGGCCTGTCTCTCTGACATCTCCTTATGGATGTCTATCCACCAGCTCAAGTTCAACATGATGAAAAGAGAGCTCTTAATCAACCCGCCCCCACGTCTTTTTTTGATCACAGTGGGCAGCTCCACCATCCTGCCTGCCACTCGGGCTCATAACCTGACCATCATCTTCAAATTGGAGCTCTCGCTAAGTCCTCACATCCAGGCTATATCTAAAACTTGCAGATTCCTTCTGCATCACATCTCTATGTCTATACTTTCAGCAGTGTGCAGGGTACAGGCACTAAACCTGTAGCTACATGTCACAGTGAAAGGCTTTGGCAGTGGGTTCTGGCAGCAGGACCCTGAACTGCTAAAAATAGCACTACAGACAAGGGAGGCGATGCTTGGGTATATAGAGAACCCATGTAGGATATATACCCTGTGGGTTCTGGCATATAGGGCACTCTGCTCACCTAAGCTATGCCTCACCATCTACACTGCTGCTATTTATACCCGGGCTAGGTGGGTGTGCAGTGTGTGTACTCTACATGCCACCATAAGTGTAAATGTATCCTCAGTTAAAGCCTTTCTTAGCCAGCCACACGCTAAAACTCTTATCCAGTCTCTCATCCTCATGTATCTTGATTACTGCAATGTTTTCTCTGGTCTTGACAATGCACTCTTGCCCCATTCATATCCATTCACATTACTACTGTAGAGATCATTTTCCTAGCCCGTCACTTTGACCATCTCAGCCCTCTGCTAGCATCCCTCTACTGGTTCCCTGTTCTATCGCATCAAAATGTAAGCAACTTGTCCTAACTTTCACAGCTCTTCGCCACCCTACCTATCATCTCTCATTTGCTATTGAAATGTCATTTTCTACCTCCAGTCAGTCCATCATGCTGGCCTCCATTGCCACTTGTTAAATTTTCAAACATTTCTGCCCCTCTAGCCTGGGAGAATCTCGCTGTAAACATCCACAAAGCTACCTCATTATCCTCCTTCAAATGCCTTATCAAAACTGTCCTTTGCTGTGAGGGCTGGCTCCAGGCACCAGCCTGGCAAGCAGGTGCTTGGGGCGGCTGCTCCGGAGAGGGGCAGCACGTCCAGCTATTCGGTGGCAATTCGGCGGACGGTCCCTCACTCCCGCTTGGAGCGAAGGACCTCCCGCCGAATTGCCGCTGCAGATCGCGATCGCGGCTTTTTTTTTTTTTTTTTTTTTTGGCTGCTTGGGGCGGCCAAAACCCTGGAGCTGGCCCTGTTTGCTGTGATGCCTACAAAAAAATTGTCAGTGGTTGGGTCGTTGGTGTGATTTTACAACTGCCTGTCATGCTGTCCAATATTGTCTCATTGTAATCCCTGTCTGTCTCCACCTGTTGTCTCTTGTGTTAGACTTAGATTGTAAACTCTTTGGGACAGGAATTGTCCTTTTGGTCTGTGTTTGTCCAGCACCTAGCACTATGGGGTCCTGGTCATGACTATGGCTCCTAGGTGCTACGATGATGATAATTAATAATAATAATAATTAATAATAGATGGAGCTCCCAGAGTCAGATTCTTCAACAATCTGCCCCACCACACACACACACTTTTCTAACTTCCCTGCTCTCAGGGTTGGACATAGAGTAGATGGGACAGCTTCACAGTTTCTTTTTTCTGTAACACCACGTACTGGTTGACACTAGAGGAGTGAACTGTTACAAGAGTAAACATCAGAGATAAGTGGTTATAGGAATCAGACATTCTAAGGCTGTAAACGGAAATAAACACTATTTTAGAAGGATTAATCTTCTCTAAGGGCTCTTTTCACTGTATGCTACAGTGCTTGGTCATTATGTAAAAAGGAACCTCTCCTCTCTCAGCTTCCATATCTCTATCCTTTGCTTTCTGTATTCCCAGAGGAGTTTAGTCCTCCTGTCTCTTCGTCCTCTTATATCTCATCTCCATCCTTCTCACTTTGTGTCTCCTCTTCCTCGCTTTCCTCTGTGTTCTCAGGATCAGTTCTGATTTTAGTATTGTTCTTCCCAATACTGTTCATCATGGTTCGTTGACAGAATCCTTTTCTCTGATATGATCCCATATAATGCTCTTCTGTCCAACAGAGGTATTTTCTCCCACAGAGTGATAAGTTTTGGGGTACTTCCACATCACTGTGGAAAACCAGCAATGAAAAAAAATGTAATCAAAGGACTTTTATAAATAGACAATAGTGTGAATATATCTGAAACCTATAAAGTTTGGATGGGTTTGCTGCTTAGTCTAATTCATTCTACAAATGATACTCCCCTTGACCATTCTTAGGCTTTTGCATCTTCTCCAAAATGTCTCTAATAGTTTCCAATGACTCTTCACATACTAAATCAGTCCTTCATTTTGAGCCAAATAATTTTTCCTCTGCTTGCCAAACTATACGTTCTTTGATAATTATTTGGATACAACAGCCTCTTTGGTTACACTTTCCGCTATCCTGTTTTGTCTGCCCAGTCTACATTCTATTCTTGTAACCTTTTGTATTATGTTCATGGGACACATCCAAGATTTTATTTGTTGAGATGAGCCTCAGGGAATTTTTCAGGAGGAAAAAATCCCTTAATTCTAACAACCAGTAGCAGATTCAAATATATGAATCATAAAAATAATTTTGTGTGTTACTATTTAGGATTATAGTACCCCTAAGTTAAGGAACTAGTAGTGGAAACTGCTAACACAAGTGAATACAGACAAAATTAATAATGAAGAGAATTCAGAGCCTCTGTATGTTTTAAAAAAAAGCATTGTGTAAGCCTTTCTCTTCAATATACCACTCTTGTCCAAAGTATACTTCTTTATTTGATCATTGAGCTTCCTGTTTGTATTGTGCACTGCAAAGGATTAGCTTGTGAGAGTAATATTGATGAACTGTTTGTGATATCATAATTTCAAACTGAGAAAACAAGACCCTGTAATTGGATCCATGTGGAGCCCACAGAAGTCAAAAGGACTGTGTGGGTGCAAGAGTCTACTAGCCCAGATCCCTGTAGGATCAGGGACTAATTTACCAGTTCATGCACGGAGTCTTGTGTACAGAGGAACCAATGCCCTTCTTGCATAATAGCTACATCAATAAACACTTATGATTATAAATAATATCCTCTGGACCATTAATGTTGATTTTCAACATTAATTGGTGCACTGGGGAAATTCCAGAAGACTGGAAGAAAGTTAATGTTGTGCTGATTTTTTAAAACGGTAAATGTGATGAACTGGGTAATTATACTCCTGTGAGCCTGACATCGAACCTTGGCAAGATAATGGAGCAGCTGATATGGGACTTGATTAATATAGAATTAAAGGAGGGTAATGTAATTAATTCAAATCAACCTGGGTTTATGGAAGACAGATCTTGTCAAACTAACTTGATATCTTTTTTCAAATGAGATTACAAGTTTGGTTGTTAAAGGTAACTTTGATGTGATGTATTAAGACGTTTATAAGGTGTTTGATTTGGTACTGCACGACATTTTGATTAAAAAACTAGAATGATATAACATTAACATGCCACATGTGAACTGGATTAAAAACTGGCTAACTCCATCATTGACAATTTTTAAATCAAGACTGGATTTTTTTTCCCTGTAAACATCCAATTAAGAATTATTTTGGGGGCAGTTCTATGGTCCATTATATAGGATGTCAGACTAGATGATCACAGTGGTCCCTTCTGGTCTTGAAATCTATGAATTCTCTCTAAAATATAACACCAGAAAAGGCACTAAGCAATTTTTTATTTTACTTTTGAACAGTACATGGTATTTGAATTTTATTATTTCTTTGTCTCTGAGTAAGTTTGAAATTTTGTTATAGTTTAAGTGCACTGCTCCAAAAAAGTATAACAAAACAAAACTTGCCATGCAAGTACTGAGTATGGACTCTTGAAGTTCCCTTCAGTCATTTTACATACTGTTCTTCCAAGCCCAAGAACTACTATTTTAGCTCAACATAGTCAAAAAGTTAAAGAACATTAATCCTGACATTGCTGCAGTCTGTGGGAATTACCATTTCTGAGTCTGGATATAATTCTCTCACAAGTGTTGCAGTAAACCAAGTCCTATTCAAGGAGCTCAGATGTCCATTCTTGTGTTGTCCTCATAAAATATGTTTGACCTTTAGCACTATCCAGCTTTCTGTTGGCTCAGTTGATAAGTTTAGGTTCTTTTTCCAAAGGCAATCATGACCCCAGACAAAAGCTGTTCCAGTGCATCAAAAAGACACGTTTAACCATGTAATTTAAATATGATTAATATTTGCATTCCGTTTTGAAAATATCGAGCACTGTATGAATGCTGAATGTTGTTATATATATATTATACTAACCTTGGGCCCAATCCTGCAACCTTTACTTACATGAGTAGCTTTTCTATTCACAGATAGCTCCATTTAAATCAATGAACCTGTCACCAAACCTAATCAAAGAGATGTTATTTACATCTCGCTCTTCCAGCTGACTTTTCTGTGCTACTACATAGAGACTTAATCTGAATCCAGCCCAGTGAGATTATTCATATGAATAGGGACTGAGTGCCTGATTAGAGGATTTGGCTCTTTATTTGTACAATATTAGGGCGCATTTAACTGACTGGAATGACTCCCATTGTCTGAAATTGGCTTTGGATCAGGCTCCTAATGGGGATGTTTTCCCCTTAATAAATCCTGATATTCTAGCAATGAAATAGAAAAGCCAGGGGGGTAGAGAGATGACATGTAAGTAAAGTAGAAAATGTTAAAATAATGTGTTATTCTAACATAAATCTGTTATTTCTAAACTTTCTAAGTCACCAGCTTGCCTTACGTTGCATATTCCTACAATGACTTTTTTAATTTCAGAATTAGCTCTTTCCCTGTTGATTCTTTTACTAGAAATATCCTGGTAGTGTGTTCTACCTCATCTGGTGGGATTCGTTTGAAATGATATTTTAGGAAAATAACACAGTCTTGAGACGTGCGGAGTGCCCTCAACTTCCATTGAAGTCAATGGGAATGGAAAGTGCTGAGTGCCTCGTAGAAGGCATTCAGCACCTCATAGGATCAGTCTTTGAGGGAGCTAATTTTAATTATATAAATAATTGCACATTATATCAAATATCTAAGCATGGGAATCCAGAGAGGATTCCAAGATCCTCTGGAGGAGAGGGTTGAGAATGTTAACTTCCATCAGAACAGCATCCTACCCTTGATGGATAAATACTAACTGTCCCATCCTGCAGGCCTACCATAAACATAACTGCCAGAGCTAGATTTTGGTCTCTAAAATAAAAAAGACTTAATTATTTTTTTGAAAATCTCATTGTTCTATTCTCAGTTTCATTTACTGTGAACCACTGTTCATACAATTAACATATTCTTGATACATTGTCATTTATTTACGCTCATTATTGATTACCTTTATTAAATCAATAGTGTCACTTAATATTATTTGGGAGGTTTTAGATCATCAATAACAAGTGGGGGAAAATATATCTCCTAGAAAATCCCATATAAAAATATTTGTAATGCTATCCTGTTATCTTTCAGCTTTATGTTAACTGTATTACTTGCCTTTGGGGATATTACACCAAGGCTCTGACACATTCTTATCCTCTAGAAATGGCATAATCTGTCTAGATGCCTCGTGAAAAATTATTACCAAAACCAGTAATATCCTATACTTACAGAGACTGGCTCACCGCAAATATAGAGTCTGGAATGCAAGAGAATTTAAAGCATTTCAAGGTTAGCAATTTTTCAGTTATATTCTTTTTGTATTATCAATAAATAATATTGTGGTGCTCCTTCCATTTATCTGAAGTCTCCAGGGTTAAAATGCACTTTACACAAATGTTTATTTTTGGACAGGCCTGCTGAATTGTCTTCCATTGTATGCTAAAGTAGTTACTTTCTGTGAGGTCAAAGAGAGTTCAGCTTTAGAAAGAAACTTATTTTGCAGTAATAGAATGATCTGTTTGTCCTTAATGGGCACAAGCAAAATCTCTTCAGTAGAAAAAATGTTTTTAGAATATTTTTATTTATAACTTGTTCAGGATGAAAGAAAAACTTAAATAATGCATAGATAAAAGTCTGGGTAATAAATACAGACATTAAACCTTATACTTGGTTTTAGGAAGTGTGCACACCTGTATATATGTTTCTTGTTTCTATGTTCTGCTTCCTCCCTTTCTTCCCCTTCCCCATACACTTAAGAAAACATTGTTGGGGTTGGGGTTTTCAAGCTACTAGTTACAAATAAGGCCTAATCTGCAATTGGATCCACACAGGGATCGCTGTATCCATATGCAGCCCCATGGAAGTCAGTGGAGCCCTGTTGGAAGCACAAGGGTATGTTTGCACCTATCCACTTGCAAGATCAGAGAGTAAAAGTGTAATTCAGGATTTAGTTTTTGTGGGGGGGCGGGTTTAGTGAATGTAGTGGTCATGAAAGGTGGCAGACTGATAGCTCTGAAAACAGAACCCTCCAATTATTCACAGGACCGGGACAGATCAGACTAAAGCAAAGCAAACTTCTCCACAAACTTAGCCTGGCACCTCAACCTTATCCTAAAAGGTATATCTCTGGGATCAGAGGGTCTATTTACTGATTTAGGTGCTGGTCTAGCTCTTGCAACTGCCAACAAGTCTGTCAACTGATGCCAGTTTTGAGGTGAGTTGTGTGATATATACACTTTTCCACGTAGAGCTGGATTGAGACCATCAATACATTTCATATACGTCCGGAACACCTATCAAGCCACTCTTGATTTGGGCTGAATTTGAACTGGTAGCCTTGTATGCAGCCTTAGGGTTATATTCCTTTACAGGTCTCCTTTTCCGAGAAGAGGAAGGTTGCACAATGAAGTAAGATAAGTTTTAAGGAAACATTCTTATTTGCTTTAGAAAGAGCTATTGCATGCTCATAGTTGAAATATACATTCAGATATCTTCTTCACTAGTAAAACAAACAATATTTTACTGCATTCCTAGAGTATCAGGAAAATAGGGCATAATGAACAAAGTGAACTGATACCTCTCAGGCCCAGATCCTTAGAGGTATTTAGGAACCTAATGCCCAGAAGTTAGGTGCCTAAACACCTTCGAAGATCTAGGACTCAAACTGTGGTGATAGGCCTGATCTAAGAGCCTAGATATATACATAGATAGGACTTGATTCTTGGTTATTCTGCACCATGTGTTGTCATTTACGCTAGTGCAAAGTAGGTGTAAAACACTGTCAAATCAGAATGGTATTGCACTGGTGTAAATGACTACACATGGTGCAAGACAATGAAGAATTTGGCCCAAACACTTCAATCACAGAAAAATCTAAGACTAAAATAAAAGGTTAGGATACTGTAAAATTATATTTTGTATCTAAATTACTTTACCTGGTTAGTGTAAATAAAGGACTCAACCTCTGTTTCCCAACTTCAGGAGTATTCAAAATTATCCTCAGGTTCATAAGGAAACATTACAAAAATCAGAGCATTTGAGGTATATTGCAATATGTCCCACTGCAGGAGCATATTGGTCAGTTTCCTCAATAGAAATAGGGAAACAGTTCACAAGAAAATGTTTACTATAAAATATAATATGGTTTACATTAATTTACATTCCATATGTTGCTGCAATTATTATGGGTGCAATAGTTAATGAATAACACATGATATAATTATTTTAAAGTGGTATAAATGGCTAGAATATAAATTAAGGCTGTTCCAGCATGTGAGTATTAGCCTGAACTAGGGTGACTAGATAGCAAGTGCGAAAAATCAGGAGGGTATAGTTGCCTATATAAGACAAAGTCCTTAATATCAGGATGGTCCTGATAATATCAGGACATCTGGTCATCCTAGACTGAACCCCCCCACAACTTTTTCCTGCAAATATTTTCAAGAGTTTTAAATATTGTCATTAGTGGTCAGACTGTATGTGCTTGAGTTTGGACAAAAACAGATCTTAGAAATTACAAAAGATTTGCAAAGTTATTGAAAAAAAGTGCTGTCATCTTGACACAGTTTCTTTAAAATTGGGCTCCTCTTTACAACTGGAAAATGTTCTATTAGGATTTTAAAGGGTGAGAGAACACTGTGGGGGGAATTAGTGAGAGAAAAGCTCACACTGACTTTGAATGCCAGCACAAAGTGTAAGCGGTAGCCTCTCTAACTATTCAGCCATCACATAGTAACATATCTTAGAACATACGAACGGCCATACCGGGTCAGACCAAAGGTCCATCAAGCCCGGTATCCTGTCCTCTGACAGTGGCCAATGGCAAGTGCCCCAAAGGGAATGAACAGACAGGTTATCATCAAGTGATCCATGCCCTGTCACCCAATCCCAGCTTCTGGCAAACAGAGGCTAGGGACACCATTCCTGCCCATCCTGGCTAATAGCAATTGATGGACCTATCTTCTATGATTCTATCTAGCTCCCTTTTGAACCCCGTTATAGTATTGGCCTTCTGGCAAGGAGTTCCAGAGGTTGACAGTGCATTGCATGAAAAAATACTTTCTTGTGTTTGTTTTAAACCTGCTACGTATTTCATTTGGTGGCCCCTTGTTCTTGTATTATGAAAAGGAGTAAATAACACTTCCTTATTTACTTTCTTTATACCACTCATGATTTTATAGACCTCTATCATATCCCTCCTTAGTCGCCTCTTTTCCAAGCTGAAAAGTCCCAGTCTTATTAATCTCTCCTCATACGGAAGCCGTTCCATACCCCTAATCATTTTTGTTGCCCTTTTCTGAACCTTTTCCAATTCCAATATATCTTTTTTGAGATGGGGCGACATCTGCACGCAGTATTCAAGGTGTGGGCATACCATGGATTTATATAGAGGCAATATATTTTCTGTCTTATTATCTATCCCTTTCTTGATGATTCCCAACATTCTGTTCGCTTTTTTGACTGCTGCTGCACATTGAGTGGATGATTTCAGAGAACTATCCACAATAACTCCAAGATCTCTTTCTTGAGTGGTAACAGCTAATTTAGATCCCATCATTGTATATGTATAGGTTTCAGAGTAGCAGCCATGTTAGTCTGTATCCGCAAAAGGAACCGGAGTACTTGTGGCACCTTAGAGACTAACAAATTTATTTGAGCATAAGCTTTCGTGGGTTACAGCCCACTTCATCAGATGCACATGAAAGCTTATGCTCAAATAAATTTGTTAGTCTCTAAGGTGCCACAAGTACTCCTGTTCTTTTTGTATATGTATAGTTGTATATGTATAGTTAGGTTTATGTTTTCCAATGTGTATTCTTTTCATTTATCAACATTAAATTTCATCTGCCATTTTGTTGCCCAGTCACCCAGTTTTGTGAGATCCTTTTGTAGCTCTTCACAGTCTGCCTGGGTCTTAACTATCTTGAGTAGTTTTGTATCATCTGCAAATTTTGCCACCTCATTATTTACCCCTTCTTCCAGATCGTTTATTAATATGTTAAACAGGACTGGGCCCAGTACTGATCCCTGGGGGACACCACTATTTACCTCTCTCCATTCTGAAAACTGACCATTTATTCCTACCCTTTGTTTCCTATCTTTTAACCAGTTACCAATCCATGAGAGAACCTTCCCTCTTATCCCATGACTGCTTATTTTGCTTAAGAGTCTTTGGTGAGGGACCTTGTCAAAAGCTTTCTGAAAATCTAAATACACTATATCCACTGGATCTCCTTGTCCACATGCTTGTTGACCCCCTCAAAAAATTCTAGTAGATTGGTGAGGCATGATTTCCCATTACAAAAACCATGTTGACTATTTCCCAACAAATTATGTTCATCTATGTGTCTGACAATTTTGTTTTACAATAGTTTCAACCAATTTGCCTGGTACTGAGGTGAGGCTTACTGGTCTGCAGTTGCCAAGGTCACCTCTGGAGTCCTTTTTAAAAATTGGCGTCACATTAGCTATCCTCCAGTTATTTGGTACAGAAGCTGATTTAAATGATAGGTTACAGACTACAGTTAGTAGTCCTGCAATTTCACATTTGAGTTCCTTCAGAACTCTTGGCTGAATACCATCAGGTCCTGGAGACTGATTACTGTTTAGTTTATCAATTTGTTCCAAAACCTCCTCTAATGACACCTCAATTTGGGACAGTTCCTCAGATCTGTCACCCAAAAAGAAAGGTTCAGGTTTGGGAATCTCCCTCACATCCTCAACAGTGAAGACCAATACAAAGAATTAATTTAGTTTCTCCGCAATGGCCTTATCGGCTTTGAGTGCTCCTTTAGCTACTATAACTATAGTAGCATAAGTCAACCGTGTATTCTCTGTATGATGGGTGTAAAATTTCTTTTCAAAAAAGGTTTTAAGAAATAATTAGTTTTGTGCCAAACTGATCAGCAGTGAAATGGCTAATATTAGACCTGATCTTGCTACCATTGAAGCCAATGGCAAAACTCTCAACAATGCCAACTGGAGGAGGAATGAATCTAATGTTGGTATTTAAATGGTCATCACTGTGTGTCAGGGTTAACACTATAGTGAGATACATAAGGCAGCTCATAGCTCTCTTTTTCTCTCAGCAGTCATTGGGGATATATTTATAAACCTCTCTTGTGTGCATGAATAATCATAGGCAAATGCTAGAATATATATATTTGCATGCACAAGTAGAACACGAATCAAGAACAGATGGGTTTTGCAGAGGTATGTTCTGTCATTTGTGCAGCAAGTCATCATTGCACACATGGAGGTCAGCTTGAGGATCCTTTGAAAATATGATAGCCCTGCACGGGGTACTGTTGTTTACACCCAGAAGGGCTTAGCATGTTAGCATGTTGCTATGTGCACACTTAAGGAGCAATCCTGCAAACAGTCACTACTGCATATCTTTATTCTTGTACACAGTCTCATAGATATCAGTGGGAGTCTGCAGCGTAGTAAAGGTAATCAAGATCGCATTGTCCATTTGGGCAGGGACTGAGTCTTCTGTATCCTTTCTAATACAAAGCCCAGAACCAACGGTTAATAATAGTAGCCAAAATGCTTTACAACATTTAATTATAAGTTACTTAAAAAAAAAAACTGACCAAGGAGTAGCAGGCTCCGCGTACAGCTCTACAGCCTCTTCTGGTGTTGCTGCCTGAGGGTGCTCTGTAGCCCGAGCGTCGGACACTAATGCCTTCAGTGTTATTCCAAGGTAAGCATCCAGGTCTGGGCCCCTAGGATTTGTCACCCTTCTCTGAGCAGCATTTGGCAGGGAGGCGACCCCTCCCATTGCATTAGGCACTGAAAGGTAGGAGGGGTGGGAGAGAACTCTCCGGAAAGTCCGTCTCTGGGAGGAAGGTTTCCTCCCTCCAGGCAGCTCTCTCATGACTAATTCTCTTCAGCTGTAGCGCTTCGCCAGCACGTTGCTAGTGAGTGAGTGGGCGAGGCCGAGCCTGGGAGTCCCGAAACCCCGCGGCGCGCAGCCTTTTTCTCGGCTCCATCTGTGAACCCTTATTGTGTCTGTCTGCCAGGCTCGCTCCTCCCCGTGCGCCGTCGTCCCGCCGCGACCCCAGGGGCTCCTGGTAGCGCTACACTTAAGCTCCTCTTGGGGCATCCCACGCCGTTCTCTCCCCTGACCACCCTACTGAGCCTCCCAATGAACCTGTATTTCCTTGCGGGACACCCCATCCCCCTCCTACCCTCACTACGCCCCCTTTGCCCTGGGACACCCCCATCTCCCTCCTACCCCTACTATGCCCCCTTTGCCCTGGGACACCCCCACCCCTTCTACCTCCCCCCTTTGCCCTGGGACATCCCCATGTCTCTCCTACCCCCACTAGCCCCCCCCTTTGCCCTGGGACACCCCCATCCCCCTTATACTCCCACTACACCCCCTTTACCTCAGGACAGGCTCCCTTTACCCTGGGACACCCCCTGACCCTTTCAGCGCCCCCCACTACACCCCCTTTACCCTAGGGTACCCCTTCTCCCCTTCACCCCCTATTGTACACACTACCTCAGGACACCCCCATCCCCTCACTATCCTCCCTCTGCCGCTTTAGGACACCCCCTCTCTACCCCCCACTTCACCCTACACCCTCTTTACCTCAGGATACCCCCTCTCTACCCCCGTGCACCCCCTTTACCCTAGGGCACCCCCACTGCACCCTTCCCCCTCTACCTCAGGCCACTCCCGTCCCCTCTCTAGCCCCCCGTGCCACACTAGGACACCCCCGTCATTACACCTTCTCTAACCAAGGTCACCCCACACCCCATTTCAGCCCTTCTAGCTCAGAACACCCCCATCCCGCCTATGCCCCCAGGACGCCCCCTACCCCGTGATACGCCCCATCGCTTCCTCTACCCCTAGGAAACCCTTGCCCCGTTACACCTCCCTGATCCTATCTGCGCCCCCCGCCCCTTCCCCAGCCCGGCAGGCGCGCCTGTGTCTGGCCCTGGCTGGGGGAGGCGATGGCGGAGCGCGGGACGTCAGTGTAAGTGGGCCGGTCCTGGGCAGGGCAGAGCCTCTTCCCTCCCTCCCGCTGCAGGGAAGCAGCAGGGTCCGCGCTAAGCTCCCAGCCCTGTGCCTCAGTGAATGGTCCGGGTGCGACTGGGGGGCGGGGGAGCCCGGCCGCCGACGGGGGGAAAGGCAGCGCCTGGGGAGCCGGAGTGAGAGGAGTCCCAGCCCTCCGTGCCGCCTGGCACCGGGGATTACCAGCCTGGGGAGCCTGCAGAGCCGCAGCACTGAAGTTGCAAGGGGCAGGCGGGTAAGTTGGGAAACAATTGGGATCGTTTCCATTCATTGCATGTGTCTGCAGCCCTGGCAGAGGGCAGCCTAGCTGCACCACTAGCAAACCAGGGAAGAACTGGGGGTGGGGGCGACTTACGCGGCAAGCTTCCCTACATGTGGTTTACTCTAGCCACAAAATAGACATAGTTGGTGGTTGGAGACGGGAGTTTGGGGGCTCACGAGTTCCTGTGTGTGTAGAAACTGGAATGTTGAAAGAGACCTTGAGTGCTTGGTATTGTTGTGCGTGGGTGAGAAAGAGACAGAGGGATACAGCGATCCTGCTAGTTTATAGGCTTTGGTGTATTGGAAACAGCTGCAGCACAAAGAAGTGGGGATCCCACAAACAGGTTTGGGCAGGGGCGATGGAACGAGTTAAAGCCTCTTATAACCCGTGAAACTCCTTAAAACAACAACAACCGGCAAAAAGGTGTAACTTCTCAACACATTTCCCTCAAACTTCAGATCACGGCTTGGGCGGAGGACCCCTTGGCATAAAACTTTACAGCTACATACTGTTTTGTTGTAAAGCTGTGTGTGAGGCTAATGCAGTGTTGCATAGGGTGCTTCTGCTCTGCTCGCTGGCTGGCTATAACGACTCTAGCCTCGTTGCTAGAGTAGTTCCCCTTCCCTGTGTGATACATAAAGCAAGCAGATAAATCTGCCACTCGCTTTATTGGTCTGCTGCCTGCTGTGTCTCTCCAGTGTGGAAAATGACTCTGAGTACATTGTTTTCCCCTGTGATCCTTTTGGCTGTGTCAGTGGGAAGGAGCCCTTAATGTGGCACATACACTTTTGGTTGGGAATGAAAGGGATTTCAGCAATAATAACCCGGTATGAACTGTTGTGTGTTTTTAAGTGTATGAATGCACAAGTAACAATGTGTAAGAAATTATATATATATAGCTGGGGTTAGTGGGTGAGTGACCAAAACAAAACGTCTTCAAGATGCTTTTCTTTATCCTGCTATGTTTTTGTGGGTAATACTATGATTAAAGAAAAATCACAATTCGGATGGTTGTTTGTGTGAAGTGTTGAATCATGTGCATTGCTATACTTTAAATAACTGAATTTACTTAAGCACATGTTTTTGATTGTTTTGTACTGCAGTATTTATTAGTTTAGGAACAGTAAAAGACCGTCTAACAGGATCACAGAAATATAATTATGTCAGAGAAAGTGCTGAAAATGAGAGAAGTTTCAACTGGGGTGATGGAGAAATGAGGGAGTTACAAAAACAACAATAAGGCTTATCCCTACCCACACTCCCCAGGCCTTTTCTGTATTTTTCATGTATCTGTTGTGTTGTTTTACTAACACTCACCAAAAGCAACAGAGAGTCCTGTGGCACCTTTAAGACTAACAGATGTATTGGAGCATAAGCTTTCGTGAATACCCACTTCGTCAGACGCATGACGCACTCACCAGTCACTGATTGCAACTTCACATACATGCTTTCTTGTCTCAGAGCAACATGTTGAGAACTTAATAGAGCAGCCATAAATAAAACCAGACTTTGTCTGATGTTTAATGGTGTGTTGATAACCATGCCCTGTATCAGTATTATCAGGATTCTGCTTCTGCCTTGGGCACTCATTTGTAGTCACAATCCTTTCCCATGCTGTGTTTTAGAAAGCAGAGATTCATATTTCCTTTCAAAGCTCACTTTCTTCCTCACCTCCGATATCTCCCTCCCCTTTGGCTTTCTAGGCTTTGGTTTAAACTAAGCTACAGGAAGTGGGGGGTGGGAGAAACGAGAGGAAATTGATAAAATATAAATAGCAATAAAAAGTTTTTGTTACTTTAGTTGTTATTCAGGAAAAACTTATTAATACATCACATGTATGAAGTGGTGTTATGTTCAGTCTTAGTAATTTACACACTTAAAAGCAAACCACAAGGCAGTACTCCGACTCCCTAACAGGCACATGCAGCCACATGCATTCACTCATCATTTCTACTGTAGTGGTAAGTCTTATGTCGGGATGAGGATGAGGGGAAGAAAAAAAGGAAAATAGTAATTGCTTTGATTCTTTTTCGAGTTATGGCTTGCTGTCATGGAAATTACATCTGTTGTCCTGTAGTATACCAGTGTTTAACTTGTTATGATTTATTAAATGCCTCACCATTGGTTCAGTGAAAACTCTGTGTTAGGAGCTGCCTTGGTTGTCTGTATTTTGTACTGTTGGTGCTAAACAAAAAATAATACTGTTAAACTAGTCTTTCATTGTTTTGCATACTATAGCACTATAGAGGTTATTACTTAAATATATATTACTTCTACAGGAGGATGCATTCTTTCAAAAGTCATCTGTCTTGAGGTATATCAAAAATAAACTGTTCTCACTGTATTTTCAGTAGTTTTATTTTTACTGTGTGAGGCACATCACTATAGAACAGGGTTTCTCTGCCTATGGGACATGACACAAAACTGGATCACCAGAATGTGTCAAAGGGTCATGTGGGGGGAGGGGAAAGTCGGGTCTTGCTCTTGGAGGGAGTGAGGTAGTTGCAGAGCCCACCCCACACTCACCCTGCAGTGGTAGCTGCTGCAGCTCTGTTCCAGTGGGGTGGGCTGTCTGGGCTGGGCTTGGCTCCCCACTACAGGCGTGGCGACCTGGTGCATAGGGATGCACGCTGCTCAGGTTTGGCCCTGCTGCCCCTCTGTAGAGATGACAGCAGGCCTACCAGGCCAAATTTAAGTGAGTGGCACCGTGATCTGATGCACCGAGTCGCAATGCCACTCCATCATTGACAATTTTTAAATCAAGATTGGATATTTTCAAATGACATGCTGTAGGAATTATTTTGGTGAAGTTCTGTGACCTGTGATATACAAGAAGTCAGGCTAGATGACCACAATGGGCCTTTCAGGCCTTGGAATCTATAAATCATACAGATTGGGTCCAGCGGAGGGGCTGGTCCAAACCTGAGCTGTACTGTGACTCCAGAGGTTGCAACGTCCGGAGCGGGGAGCTGGGCCCAGGGATTGGGCAGGAGCTGCCACTATAGCACACATGATACATTTATTTAGTACTTATTAAGTTAATGTATATATTGTGTAATATTTATTTAGTAAACAGATTTTTTTGCATTAACACGATTTACTGGGTCATGACAAGCCATCAAGATTTACAAATGGGTCCTGAGCCAAAAAAGTTTGAGAATCTTTGCTATAGAACAGAGGTTCTCAAATTGTGGTCTGCAGGCCACCAGTGGTCCGCGAGCTCCATTCAGGTGGTCCGCAGATAGTTCCCTCTAAGGTGTGCACCTGGGCAGCCACACACGAGACAATGAAGGGCCACCCACCTAATTAGTGGAGCCGTGCAGGGGTGGCTCCACTAATTAGGTGCCTGGACCGTGGAGAAGATGCACTTGTAAGGTGAGGTGGTGGCCTTGGGGGGAATAGGGGGTAAGTGGGAGGGAGCAGTGAGGTGAGAAGAGGGGGTGGGGGGAACTTGGGACATGCAGTTCTGCGGCGGCCAGAAAGAGGCGACTTTCCCCAGCTTCAGGGCTGCGGCTGCCGGGGAGAGACGGCCGTCCTTCCCAGCCTCAGCTCTGTGGCTGATGTAACGGGGGAGAGATCCCCTCTCCTTCCCAGCCCCAGCTCGGGGGCTGCCATAGCGGGGGAGAGAGGGAGAGACTCCACCCCCCCCTCCTTCCCAGCCCCAGCTCGGGGGCTGCTGTGGAGGGGGAGACCCCCCTCCTTCCCAGCCAAAGCTGCAGCGGAGGAGAGAGGGCACATCCATCGCATTAGAAAGGTAAGACTACTGGTATTAAAATATGAGTTGTGTGCTTTTATTTGTAGAACAAAAAAACATTAATTAATTAAGGGTTTTTTTATATAGCACTTTTATCCACAGCGCTTTACAATAGTTAACTAACGGTACTAACAACATTTGGAAAGATCATTAAATGGTCTGCCGAGACCCTCAGCAATTTTCAAGCGGTCCGTGGAAAAAAAAAAGTTTGAGAACCATTGCTATAGAATATCAGTGAGACCATCGTGTGATGTGTGGAAAGAAAGTCTATTCATCACCCTTTCAAAAAACAACCCCCAAACTAGGTGTTAAATGTTTTAACATGTTAATATGCTGCTGAACTGATTTTTGTTGAGATTGTGGAGATTTGTAGGCTTTTAATAATAAAGGCAATGCTAACATTTTAAAATGAATTGTAATTTATTAAGAGGATGTAATTGTCTTAATTAATAATACATTATCTCTCAAATGAAATGATCGCCGCATTGGTGGTATTACTATTCAGCTAAGTTTGTGAGTATTTCCATTATAAACTGATGAATATTAGCCTGGATATTGAAGATTTGGGGGAGGGGACTCGTCCAAAACTGTTTCTTTTGGCCATTGCTGGATGACTAAAAATTGATTATCTTAATACTGAAAAGTGGTGGGGAAAATATGTATCCAAACTTACTTACCTTCTTCATCCTTCTGTCTGTCTTATCTATTTAGATTGTAAGCTCTTTGGAGCAGGGACTTTTCTCACTATATGTATGTACAGTACCAAGCGCAACTGAGCCCTGTCTCAATTGGAGCTTATATGTTTCTATTATAATTAATAAATAATAAGAGTATGAGTATTTGGTCATCTCTACTGGCTGATATACATAAGAGCAAAGCTCTACTATAACTGTCAGCTAATAGAGCAGATGAGGGGGTGAGGAAATATCTTTTATTGGACTAACTTCTGTTGGTGAGAGAGACAAGCTTTCAAGTTTACACAGAGCTCTTCTTCAGGCTTGGGAGACTTGAAGGCATCCCAGCTAAATACAAGGTGGAACTTTAGTTACTGTTTGAACTAAAGAAGAATACTATCAGTTCATGCTTTTAGCACTGAAGGTCCTAGTTTCAAACCCCCTTGATCAAAGTAAGAAGTAGTTGTGTGTGGGTTTTGGTTGTTTCTGTGTGCAAGACGGTTTCCCGTAACTTATTTCACTTTAGCAATGGATTCTTGTTGTCAGTTAAGAGAATAGATTATATATAAAGAATCATGATATTTGGATATTTATATTGAGTCAGCATATAGCAGATAACAATAATTTTCTTCTAATATATGCTTATCAGTAACAGAAAAATGTTGGAATATTGTGACATCAGCTATGGCACCCGACAAAAGGGTGGTTCTCATCACCATTATAACTTGTGCAAGTACAGAATTATTTTAAAATTGGGCAAACAGACTAGTATGTCTGTCTCGTGTGGGAGTAGAGAGCTACTGCTGCAGGGGGTGAGGAGTGAGTCCTGTACTGGTGGTAGCTATGGGTCGACCACTAGCTCCATTCCCAGTACCTGGCAGATTTCTAGGCCCCCAGTCCAAGCAGCAGCAAGCTTCTGGGAGTTTTCCCCTCCAGCACCCCAAAGCTGGCTCCTTACAAGGGAGGAGGAGGGGGAGTCTTGTGTCTTACACAGGGAAAGCCCAAACAAAGCCGCTAGGACCACTGCACCGCCCCAGCATCCCCTGGATCCAGAACTATGCAGGGGAGACACCCCCCCGCCACTAGGACCCATGTTGTGCTTCCCCTCTCCCTAAACATATGGCACTTGGGAAAGAAACTACAGAAAAAGTAGCCAAGACTGGATGGACTGATCATATTTCTTCAGTTTTTACTAGATTTTTCTCTGTGCTGCACTCACTGGCTGTTTGTTGTCTTCCCGTCCCCCCATCCTCCAAGGGTCTCTTCCCCTCAGCTTCATTCCACACTAACCCCTAATACCATCCTCGGCTCCTTCTTCTCACCCAGTTTGTTCCCATTACCTCCCTTTCCTTGTTTTTCCATTTAGCTAATCCCCTTTTAGCCCCCATCCCATCCCACAGTCATGGAGCTAATATTACATTTTCTGCCATCATATCGATAGCTCTTCTTCTATGTTGAATCACTTTCCCCTACACTTTGTCTTGACCACTTAGATTTAAAGTTCCTTGGGGCATGGACTGACAACTGCTCTTGTGTTTGTACAGTACCTGGCACAATGGGATCCCAATCTTGGTTGATCCCTAGACACTACGATAATAGATATGATTAACAAGCTGGAGCTCTGCCTGATTCAGCTGATTTTTCTGCCACAAGGATAATTAGAGCAACCCAAGAAGCCCCTGCCTCAAACCAAGAAGCAGAGGACAGGGCTGCAATATGGAAAATGAGCACTTTAACAACAAGCATAGTGTATCTTCTTTTTAAAAGAAAGATAAAACCACCAATTATGGGTCTAATTTACAATTTTACAGAATTTCAGTAGAATTAAAAGTAGCACTACCACCATTTTAAAGATGAATATAAAGGCTGTTTATGTCCCAAAACCAGAGTTCAGGGTTTTATGTGACATCATCTGCAGCAGCTGATGTCATAATACTTAAAGCAGAGTAGAAAGTTGTATTCCCTGCTATTTAAGGTATGAGTAATGTCATTAACAGTTGCTGGGGAAACTGGGCATCCATGCCTCATCAAGTAAAGGAAGGAAAAAGAAATCTGTAATTCCAGTTGAATGTCTCTAATGTGTATATTTATGATTTGCACCTAGGAGGTCATAAACTGTGTTGCTTCATAGATTTGCAGGAGCAGAAGGGACCATTGTGATCCTCTACTGTAAAACATGTTGCTGTATAACACCGGCAATAGAACTTCCCCAAAATAATGTCTAGAGCAGATCTTTTAGAAAAAATCCGAACTTTCACTTCACTGATGGAGAATTGAACTTTCACTTCACTCCACAAAGCTTGGTATGTTCTTCCAATGGCTAATTACTCCTACTGTTAAAAATGTACACCTTATTTCCAGTCTGAATTTGCTTAGCTTCAACTTCCAGCTATTGGATCACATTATACCATTCTCTGCTAGATTGAAGAGCCGATTATTAAATATTTGTTTCCCATGTAGGTACTTACAGACTGTATGAAGTCACCCCTTAACCATCTATTTGTTAAGCTAAATAGACTGAGCTTCTTGAGTCTATCACTATAAGGCATATTTTCTAATCCTTCAATCACTCTCGTGGCTCTTCTCTGAATCTCTCCAATTTATCAACATCCATCTTGAATTGTGGGCATCAGAACTGGACACACAAGTGCTTTTTTAGGCTGAGCACATTGCACACACCAGGGGCTCCTTGTATCCCTCTATTCTCCCCACTGTGCGCAACCCTCCCATCGCCCTCTATATCAGGGCCTCCTTGTAAACATCTGCTCCCCCCACTTGTCCTTCATGCCAGCTGCTCTGTGTGCCCCATTCCTCCCTTCCATGCCAAGGTCCCCAGTCATGTTCCTCATGCTGGGGGCTGTGTGTGTCTCTTTTTTCTCGCCCCTCTAAAGTACCTTTCATTCTTCCAATCTGGAAGGTCAGATGGATGGCTTGTGTCCTCTTTTCTCTATCCCAGTATGGAGCAAGCTTTGGGGAGGCAACGAGTTAGGAGGGAGGAAGCAGTGAAGTGCCTCCTTTACTCTGCTCTCCCTCTGTCTCCCCCACTGGCTGAGGATGCATCCCACAGTTGTTAAGTGTCTCGCTGCAGGGAGAGCAAAGAGCAACTTTTAAACTAATTGCTCACTGTGCCAGGGGATCTGTGTGGCCCCCCTTCCCCAGTGCCAGGGGCTCTGTGGGGTCCCTCCATTTCCTGCCCACCACCATTCTTGTTTCTTTCCTTTCTGTCTGGGAGATAAGTCCTTCTGTATGACAGCTTTTATAAATTCAACTGGGGAAAGGGCAGACGTGAGCTCAGGCATGATGTTAATGGCTCCATCAACTGGATTTCTGATCTATAAACGATTGCAGACCTGATTATAGCTGATGGGTCTGCTAACCACATTCCAGGGGCAGTGTGTTCCCCATTTTCCCCCTTTTGATTTTCTGATTTTCACCAAAATCAACAGGGTTCTGTCTGTTAATGCCGAGAACATTCCTGAAATTTTGGAATTGACTGGCTGTGGTGTTCAAAAGTTATCACATTACATCCAAACAGAGGAATGTCATTGAGTTGACTATTGGGCCTAGCAAATCATTAAAAAAATTAGGACCCCAAAATTGTAGTGACATCCTATTTCTTTTATCAAATCTGAGGGAACTTTGAAGTCTCATATTAACATGTCACTATTACAAAATACACCACTGAACATTTACTTGAAAATATGAATTATGATGATGAATAATTTAAACTAGACAGTTCACTTTCTTAGAAATTTATGTCTATTTGGTAATGCCTTATCCTTGCTTTTTCATTATGTTTGTTCACCTACTCCCTAATTTGTAAATTACAGTAACTCCAAATGGGTGTCCCAGTCATTAGTCAGTTTTACAATGTATTGTTTTCAAATACATTCATTTTTTAAGTGTAGGCATTTTTCTGTTGATATGGGATCGTAAATATTTCTTACCATTTCATTTTGATTAATTTTTAAACAAACTCCTGACTTTTTCACTTGTATTTAGACTTCAGAAGGGCAGATATAGACAATACGCAGATGATTTTTAAGGTTTTTAGGCAGTTACTCGAATGAATCCAAGCCTCAGTCCAATATGTACAGTGCTCCCAAGGTGTTTTCATACAAGGAAGTACTTCAAGGAAGACCAAACCCACAAAGAAAAAATGAATTGTAAATTTACTGTGGATGCCAGATAAATGACTACAGGTATACCCTAGCAGGTCCTAGTTTTGAAAATGTGAATATTTGTTGTTTTGTTTCATATTGAAGATATTTTAAAGGGGATAGTGATGGTGTTTGAGACTGGTCAGTCTTGACCATATGATTCTAAAAATTGACCCCATTGGTACAAAGTGAGTTTACACTTCTCTGTGGAAAGCAAAGGCTTGGAGGATAAATTTGGGGAGAGGCTTCCCCAATTTTCCTTATCTTCTTTTGTTAGTAGTCACAACGTCTTTTCCAGCTTAAAGCTTCATAATGATCTTGGATATCAGTTTTTGGAAGAAACCAAAAGTTTGGACATGTTTGTGTGTACAGAGTTATACAGTGAAATTTGTTACTATTTACTTTTATTTATATGGTTTTTAAATTATTCCTCTTATTTTTTGAAGAGTGAAAACTAAACAAAAAGCAATATGTATAACCCTGGGAGAAACATCCTGCTGTATAGCAACCTGCTGCCAAATCAGATATAGTCCCCCTGACAAATGAACACAGGAGACATTAGCTTTCCCCCTCATTTCAAATTATTTTGCTGACAGTACTATCCTGTCATCTGACAGATTGGAAGCATTGTTGGAGTCTTGTCTTATCTGTAATAGCTATAATTTCTTTACAAAAAATGCCTTATTTTTATGTGAGATCATTACAATTCATGAATTTATCTTTTTTACTACCATCTGACACATTACATGTTTCATATTTATGTATAGTTTGATAATTCAGTCAATACGACTACTGATGGTCTGTTCCAGATAAATAACACCAATAATTAAAAAAAAACAATTTAATGGGTTTCCAGTCAAATAGCATGATGAATTAAGTTTATTAAATTGCATTGTATGGTCTTGGCTCCTTTCACCTTGAAAGAGTACCTCTGATTCCATGCATTTCTTTAGCTCTTCTGTTAAGGCATTTTTTGTTGTTTAAAAATAAACAAAATTTCTTGTGAGCTTAGTGGTGGAAAAATTGTCCTATTGACCACCTTAGTGATTGTAACCCTATTTTTTTTGTGCCAAACAGATGCAATTCAGGCCTAGTCTAAACAAAATGGTACAGTGGTTTATCTAAAGTTGTGTTTGGAAACTACTTCAGTTTCTCTATGTAGACAAGGCCTTGGACAGCTGTCTTGGACAAATTTCATCACACAGCTACTAAACCTGTTCTGTAAAGATCAGCTCTAAGGTGGGAGGATAATTTAGTCTTCATATTTGATCCTTCTGCAGAAATTGCTGATAGGGATGCTAATTAGTGCCATTTGTGATTGTAGCATTTATAATTTTTGTTTTCTAGGCAACTAAGTTGCTCTTAGAGCCAACTCATTTTACATATGTCAATGAATTGCTATTAGCAGGGACCATTTCTAAGAGGAACATTAGAAATGTTGAGTCTTTTGAAAGACTCCCCCCGTCCCAAAAAGCAAGCAATCAAACACTATCAAATTTACTGAAGTGCATGTGGTTTGGTAACACAGTTTGCAATTCTTCATTCAGAACACCTGTCTTCAGATGATGGCAGTACACCAGAGAGAATCTTTAGTTTTTATACTTTGGCCGTTAGCACATAAAAGTCCCTTTAATAGTCTGTGCAAAATAACAATTTGGGGTATGGAAGTGTGCAAGGAAAAATACATTACAAGCATAGAGGTTGTAGTTTGTTATAACTACGTTTGTTTGTTGTGAGGTCTTTTCAGATGGGCAGAAGGAATTTTTTCTTCTAAAATCTGTTAAAGGTCTGAGGTTTAACAAAGAGCAATACTTGCGTCAAAAGTTTCACAAGATGGTTCTTTAAATGCCATGAAATACAATACGTTTGCACTTCACACGTAATTAGTTATTATGGCTTTTATGAGTAATGCCTACTGAGGCTGTCTAATTTCATTCAAGCTCTGTCAGTGTGGCATTTGTGTAAGGTGTCTCCCCCGATTAAAATTAATTTCTTTCATGCAGCAGGCAAGGCAATCAGTAATCTGAAATTAACTCCATCTAATAACACTTGCCCTTCAATTGTGCACAGAAAATACTTGAAATAATTTAATATTTACAAGAAAATTCTTGTCTGAAAAACTGAATAATTTAAACCGGATTTTCATTGTGTTCCAAATGTGGCAACTCATTCTCTTGGTTTTTTAATATGTTGAGAATAACAGGGCATACTTGGATTTTGAATGCACATTTCAAGTCAGGCTTCGGGGGTTTCTTCTAGAGGTATATAAATAGAACATTTAAGTTCTGTTCTCACTGTTATGATCTCAGCCTAGTCTGTAGGCCAAATTCAACACTGTAATTGAATTATAGTTTTATGCTCAATAGAAAAACGTATACAGTTCTGTATGTTTTTGTGGATTTTATCTTTCAGTAACATTCTTACTGTGATATCCTCAGTGCAGTGGCTCTCTGGTATGGCTTACCTTACATAAGTTAATGATAGGGGTGTTGGAACAATTTTTATTGTGGGGGTGCTGAGAGTCATTGAACCAAACTGTAAAGCTTGTATATAATGGAAACTACTTCAAGCCAGGGGGTGTGGCAGCCCCCCAGCATTCCTAGTTCCAGCACCTATAATGAAGGCATCTATTTGTTCTGTTCAGTTTAGATATTTGTGCTCACAATGGGCAGAGTACACTAAGACAGTTGGAATGCAAACTTTCCCAATGGTCACCCAACTGATCGCTCTGTGAGGTGTGAGGTAATTTAGCAGAGGCTGCCAGTTTTGCTGAAATGTGTATGGTGTTTTATGCTGTGTATACATGTATATCTAGTCATTAGTCATAACTATAACTGCCTAAAGTTAGCATAATTGCCTTCATCCAGTGCTTAACAGCTAGATGACACAAACACTATTACACAACAGCTCTGACAGCTTGAAGTAGAGCTTGCCTTTCATTTTAGCAAAATGTGGAGACCTAGAACTGAGCTCAGGGCAAGACTAGAACATGGCTGGGTAAATGTGCCTTGGAGCTACCCTTGTACTCTACTGATCTGAGGGCCAACAAAACCCAGTCCAGTCACACAATGAAGCATCCTTAGGGATGTTCTCACTTAAACTTGGTTACTTGTGTGTCGAAAGGATTTGTTCCAGCAGCTGTGGGTCGCTAGATCAGTGTTTCCCTACCTTTTCTGGTTTTAGGCACACTTACTTCAATAAAAGATTTGCATGGTGCACTCCCACCCCACACTAAAATTATTAAAACAAAACTTACTCTTAATGATAAATTTGAGCTTGCCTTGATATGCAGAGTCATTAAATCTTAACAGGAAATGCTGACAGTGCAACTCAGAGCTCTTGCTCCACAATCTCAGATGCTCTCTGTTTTTGATGTAAGTCAGGCTTGAATAAAACTTAACTTCCAGTTGGACATGAATACTGATATCTGTTGATTCATCAAGCTGCAGTGCAAATTTTCCACTTTATTTGAGTTTTTTTTCCCTCTGAACATAGTCTCAATGTCAGCTGACATCTTTAATGCGGTGACTTATCATATTATCTGAAAGGGGAACTTTTGCATTTTCATTTGCACCTAACATTACTCTCATCATTTCTTGCATGCTGGTAAAATTAATGTTTCTGCGACTATGTGTGGTTTTTTCGCCTTTGCTACAAGCTCAGCGACGAAGTAGCTTGCTTCCAGTGGTTTATCAGAAACTGTTACACAGCCTTTCATCATTTGTATTTATTTTTCATTTTGATCCATCAAACGCTCAAAAAAAATATTTGCCCTTATTGGCATGGGATGGATGTTTGGTTGTAAGGTGTCGTTTTAACTTGGCACCACAGATGATGGTTTGAGAGTTTCTCTCCACACACAACATTGTTGAAGAGGGCAAGATGGTTTACCTGTCAATGAAAATCCAAATTGCCAATAACTCTCACAGTAGCGTTGCTGCACCACTTGGACTTTCTTGTGAAGATGCCAGGATCTGTTTTCTTCAAATATTTGTCCATTTTTAAGTCTTCAATTCAAAATGGTTGATAGGAAAACACGACTACCACGTGATACCACATGAACGACACGGTCATATGAGCGTATTGTGTGTAATGTCTGTCTCACACATGTATACCTGAAGAGCAACAGCACGAAGTGCAATTTGATTTTGACACTAATTAAAATAAGTGACTTTTCCAAAATTCTGGGACAAACCTGTTCATTTCCGATGGCACACTGGTTGGGAAACACTGTACTAGAGCACAAGGATGCCAGAGTCATATTCATTTCACCCCTGGAAACACGTCCGGAGCATGGACTGGATTGAGGAGCAGGCTTTGTTTGCTTTACTCCATGTGTGGATTTCCCTTGGCAAGGGCAATTCTCAGAGGGCCGGTTCAGCTAGCTTTATGGTTGCTTTGGCAAAACAGCCAGAACGGGGCCCAACATCCCATCTTAAAATGGAAAGGTTGAAAAGAAAATGGACAAAAAAAATAGGCAATGGCAAGAAATGTGTGTACATGTTCCCCCACCCCACCCCCCATTGCCCGATTAAGAACTGGAATTAATAATAACAGTACTTGTTCCAATCATCCTGACTACATTGCTTGTGTATTGTATTCCTTTCTCCACCATTTTTCTGTCTTGTTTTTTGTTTGTCTTCCTGTAGTGTGGTCACAATTTACAAGTGTGACACTACATCCCATATTTGTCATAGTAATATTATGATATGATTATGGCATAATTATGATGCATTTTGTATAAGATGGGTCATGTAAGATGTCATTGGAAAAGTTACGATTTGCTGAATATGATTATCTTCTTTGTGTGCATGCATCATTTTTGTATCTGAAGTTATGAATATTAACTATGTATCTGTATTTCAGACAGCCTTTAAGTAATGGCTGCTATGACTCAGGAAAGTATGATCAGACCACATGACCCTGATCTCCATTTTGTGTACCTGTATTTTTCCACAAACTGGTCTGGGAACCAAGTTTAAAACAAACTGTTCGCGCCATATGGAAAAGCTATATAAGGTAGGGAGTGACATCATCGGTGGTTCTTCACTGCCCCACCACTCAACACCTGAGAGATGCTCCGAAAGAAAAGGACTTGGAACGGGGATGGGGATCCCAAGCTGCAAAGCAAGTGCAGCTTGTGCCTTGAGAATCTGCAAGCCTGCTTGTATTATCAATCAGGGTGAGAAATTGCTAATTCATATCCAATCTTTTTAGTATTTTAGGCTTAGTTTGCAGTTTTGTTTGTTTACTAGGTAATCTGCTTTGATCTGTTTGCTATCACTTAGATTTTAAGTGATTATATGTTTTGTTGTTTAATAAACTTGTTTTATGTTTTAATTTAAACCAGTGTGCCTTTGACTGAAATGTCTGGGGAAAATCTTAGCTTGGTTAACACAAGTGAATTGTGCATATTCCTCTCCATATTGAGGGAGAAGTGAACTGAATAATAAATTCATACTGGTCGGGGTTTTGACCAGGGCAGGATGGTACAGCTCTGTGGTCTTAGGCTGGGGAGCTGGGGGTTATCTTGGCTGTAGCCTCTCTATTGTTGGCTCATCCCAAAGCCTGCATGCACCTGCAGCTGGGTGTGTCCCTGCCTGTGTGAATGCTGGTGGGAGTGTAGGACTGGCAGCTGTCTATAACCTGTCAAAGCAGCACAGTGCTGAGAGGGAGTCCAGGTTGGTGAGTCAGCGGGCTCAGAGGTACCCCAGTTCCAGGTGGCATCTCAGGGGCAAACCTGTCACAACAAGTTTCCATTGATTGCGTAGTCTCTACTGGCATTGCCCAATATAGGAATAAGACATCTCTCTCAAACTGGTAGAAACATCTTAGGTGTGACTGCAGTCCTTTATACCATTTTGGGTGGTTTTATAATACAAACAGAAGCACAAACTTCACTCAGAATTATAAAAAAAAATTGCAATAGTAAAAACTACACCATGCAAATAAAACAGTAGCAATTGTTTAACACTGATTGAGAAACGAAGCAATCAAAAGTTACAAAATGTGCAGCGTTAAGGTTACAAAGTCAACCTTAACTCTGATTCTTTCTCATATACTTCCAAATGTGATCAGTGCTTATGGGCATTTCCCTATATGGTCTTTTTGTACTTGAGATACTTTCTTGAAGAATCATTATGTGATAGAAGATAATAATTTACAGACCTAATTACAAATTCTGTAGGGATTTATGCTGTAGAGAAGTACCACCAAATGATATACCGTAGTTTCTGTTTAAACAATGCTATCTGGTAATCTGCTTTGCTTCTTAATTCCTTCTAGGCAACATGGACCCATCTGGCATGAGTTTATTAATGTGTATGTGTGTGCGCGCGCAAGATCTTGGTCTTGAGAATAAGTGATCAACTTCAGTGTTTGAAGGGGGAGGCATGAGCATTTATTGGATTGCCTATATAGTTTAAAAGCTCAAAATAATGAGATTAGAATTCTTTAGAGATTTTATATTAATTTAATACTCTTAAAAGGTGCTCATTTAACAGCCCTGGTAATTGAAGTCCTGTTTATCTAAAGAACTGGAAAAGCACAGGAGCAGCAGTGTTTTTCCATCAACATGACTCAACCTTGCTGTGAAAGGACTATCTCTAGAGCTGAAAGGATAGTTCAGTCTCCTTAGCCTCTCTTGAGTTAGCAAACAAGCATGTCAATTATGTTACTGGTTTCTGTGATGGGGATACTTGTGCATTGAAGGCTACACAGTAACAACAATGCTCATTTCACTAACAGCTGTTTAGCTATTAGTAATTTTCAGGGTTAAATTTGAACTAGCAACCCAGAGGTGTAAGGCTCTGTGTTTCATTACCAGTCGTCCCCTGAGGCATCCAGCCTCCACCCTTTATTTTCTTTTAAGCAATTGCATTCCTAATTGTAGCCTTAAATTTAAAAAATAATCTTGACAATGGCTGGCTATAGCTTTCAAGACAAAATTTAAATCAAAGTTGACTACAAGTAGAGAAGAGAGATGCCTGGAACTGATGCTTTTCACAGAGATTCTGTTTATGGGGTAAGAGAGAAGGACACATTACCAGATGGGGAATCCTAGTGCAAAATACCTTTCTCAGCATGTAGATCACTTGCGTAAATCCAGCCATGAAAGTCAAAGAACTATAATCTGGGTTTGGACAAATGTACCTGATTGCTAGATTAGGGGAAGCGGTCCCCCCCCCCAAGAGTTTTGGGGTAATCCTCTGTAGAGATGCCCACCCTCTTTACTCTTCAGGTACCTCCAGCGGATGACCAATGGGAGGGTGGTAGGATTCCTAATAGGGAGCTGTTGGACTCCATCTTTCTCTGTTTCAGTTGCTCATATACCACAGTGATGAGAGTCATATTTGAAGCTGAAGAGAAAAAGATGATTTTGTATTTCAGATAAATTACAGCTTGGTTAATTACTTTATCGAAATCTCCCTGTAGTTTTATTTGGATAGGGTATTTTTCATTTCCTGCCCAAAACTGCTATATAGTGTTGCTATTTTAAATAGATGGCTGTATTCCACCCCAGAGATAATTGCATTTCAGTGGTGCTAGAGTGATCATATGTAACTCATAGCTGTCTTGCGTGCATGCTGAGACTTATTTAATAAATTTTTATAAAGCACTTTCAGATTTTTGTGCTATACAAGTAAATTTTATTATGTATTAAAGGATGAAACCACTGAGCTATTGAGAGTTTGAGTGTATCCTTTTAATACTGAGATGGGGGAGTTACTCAAAGGGGACATCCGGTATTGTGGTCAGTTTGTATTTAAATTGCCAGAGATAATATCCTACTGATGCCGATTTATAAAATACAGATTTCAGTGAGGAAAACTGTACTTTTGTGTATCTCTCTTTGAATTGTAAAGGTTGCAAGAATCAATCTGTTTAGAGTTAAGGATTCAGGGTAATGTCGGCAAAAAGTTGTACTTTATGAGCCAAATGCCTCCTATTCATTTTCTTTATAATTTAAGACAGAAGTACTTTTAACGAAACAAAAAACCCCATGAACATTTGTCTGTCTCCTGCCAGTTGGCGTCAGCTGCAAATTATGATGTTTCGTTTCAGCCCTACTAAACTCCAAATGAAATAATACAAGTTGTCTCATTAAGAAAATATGTCATTATGCTTATAATCCTGACATGGTTGTGTTAACTTATTTTCTCCATCCCTTGTGTGAAATCTTATTTAATATGGAAGTCTCTCCTCTTTTATTTTGTCCCCCTTCTTATATTTCAGATATTTCTTAATTCATTTTCATGTCAGTATATATGTGGAATTCTCTGAAGTTCAACCCTACAGAGCAATGACAAAGTCTCTCACATACCTGTGTTGTGGTGGGGAGGGGGAATATGGAGAGTAGCGCATTGTGTCAGTACTACTACTGCAGAGGTGTATTTGCTGGATTCATTTAATTTGCACACTTTGTTTCTCTATCATACATGAATTTACTTTGCTTGTGGCCTCTTTAGCAGCTGTGGAAATTAAACTCTAGCTCATTAGAACAATAGGCTATTTGCAGCTTTCTTAACATCCGAAAGCCTCCTCCACTTCTGAATTACCAAATAAACAGGTGTTTGCGGTATAGTTGTAGCAGTGTTGGTCCCAAGATATTAGAGAGAAAAGGTGGGTGAAGTAATATCTTTTATTGGACCAACTTCTGTGGGTGAAAGAGGCAAGCTTTTGAGCTATACGGAGCTGATCTAAATGAGACTACTCAAGTATGTCACCAGGAGCAGTTCAGTTTAGTGCTGCTGATTCTATTTTTGAATGTTGGATTTTTTTTTTTAATGTTGTAGTTACATGCAGCCATAGAGGTCAAGGTGACTGAGTGATATAGTGTGGTTTTGCAGTGAATGCTGCTTCAAAATTTTTAGAAATGAGTACCTTGATGTTTTAGAACTTTTCTAATGAAAGGAGTTGTATGGCAGAGTTATATTTTACAAATCAGCTGTAATAAACCAAATCCAAATGAAGAGCTACAAACAATATTCTAAGCTCTGGATGGTTATTTTTTTATACCTGTAAACACCTGATCTTCAACTTTGTCCCTACCTTGAAAATACAATTCTGTTATCTCTGCAGGTTTATTAAAGCTTTGCCAACCACAGGCAGTTATGACCAACGGCACTATAGCCATGTTGCTTATGAAATGACAAGGGGAGACCCAAGTTTTCTGCCCACTCAAAGGTGGTCCAGCTCCTCGGCTGGTCAAGAAACACCTCTCCTCCATTTAGACAGTCTGTACAAGAGGAGAACTCAATCTTACATTAGGCTTGGTTATGCAGCTAACATGTGGATCAGTCAGAATAGAATGTACACAACCTCTGCTATTGCTGAGGGGGTTTCTAAGCATATATTGCTTTGCCTCCAGATAGAACAAGATTATGTGATTCTTTGCCAGGCAAAAACAACAACGGGCCGATATACTGGGTGGTCTTTCTCAGACTTGTCCAAAGGAACTCTACATATTTTTCCTTTATCCTCCTGATATTCAGAGCTATTTAAAAAAAATCATAGGGGCAAAATGCCCTGTATTATTCAAAGTGGGTCATCATGGTTCTCAAACTGGGGCTATGGCCACACTGCAGAGCTTACAGCAGTGCAGCTGCAGCACTGCTAGTGCAGATGCTCTAAGGCAATGGCAGAGACTTAATTACTCCAATCCCAACAGCAAGCAGCAGTAGCTATGTCGGGGAGAGAATCTCTCCCGTCGACCTAGCGCTGTCCTCACCAGTGCTTAGGTCTGTACCTTGCGTAGCTTGGGGGTGGTGGTGTGGCTTATTCACACTGAGTGACATAACTTATGCCGACGTAAACTGTAGTGTGTACTAGTCTTCGTGTTTGTGGTGCCACACCTTTCCTTAAAACTTCCTGTGGCAGCGACCTATTCTGCAGCTGAACCCTATGAGACACTCTCTACTTAACAGCTTTGAGGATGAAAAAGGGACCACTAACAGAAAAGGGATACTTAGGTGAGGTCTTTACTACCACCTTCTCTTCATGAAAATGATTCACAAATAGATAATGTTCTGATATATGACTAAAATTTGAATTACAATTTACATGGCAAATAATGTCTTATTTTCAAAGAATCACAAAATACTGGGGTTTCTCCAGTAGACTGTGCCTTAGTCTAAAAGGTAATATTCTAAATAAGTGCACAATCGTGCATGCCAGCATTCTAAGTGTTAATAGTCTGGCACTAAGTTCTTCTCCAGTCCATATTAAGATTTTCTAAAGATGTCAGCAACTCTCTTGAATTCACATGAGTTTTCAGAATACTCTGGAAGCATAATTCAGCCTGGGACACATTAACACATCTTTCTTTCAGAGCTCTTCACTCTGTATCCTTATTAGGACTGTTGATTAATCACAGTTAACTCATGTGATTAACTAAAAAAAATTAATTGCGATTAAAAAAATTAATCGCACTGTTCAAAAATAGAATACCAATTGAAATTTATTAAACATTTTTCAATGTTTTTCTACATTTTCAAATATATTGATTTCAATTACAACACAGGATACAAAGTGTACAGTGCTCAATTTATATTATTTTTGATTACAAATATTTGCACTGTAAAAATTATAAAGAAATAGTATTTTTCAGTTCACCTCATACAACTACTGAAGTGCAATCTTTTTAGCGTGAAAGAGCAACTTACAAATGTAAATTTTTTTTACATAACTGCACTCAAAAAACAAAACAATATGATACTTTAGAGCCTACAAGCCCACTCAGTCCTACTTCTTGTTCAGCCAATCGCTAAGACAAACAAGTTGGTTTACATTTACGGGACATAATGTTGCCCGCTTCTTATTTATAATATCACCTGAAAGTGAGAACAGGTGTTTGCATGGCACCTTTGTAGCCAGCATTGCAAAATATTTACATGCCAGATATGCTAAACGTTCGTGTGCCCCTTCATGCTTTGGCCACCATTCCAGTGGGAATGCTTCCATGCTCATGATGCTCGTTAAAAAAATAATGCATTAATTAAATTTATGATTGAACTCCTTGGGGGAGAATTGTATGTTTCCTGTTCTGTTTTACCTGTATTCTGTCATATATTTCATGTTATAGCAATCTCGGATGATGACCCAGCACATGTTGTTCGTTTTAAGAACACTTTCACTGCAGATCTGACAAAAGGCAAACAAGGTACCAATGTGAGATTTCTAAAGATAGCTACAGCACTTGACCCAAGGTTTAAGAATCTGAAGTGCCTTCCAAAATCTGAGAGGGACGAGGTGTGGAGCATGCTTTCAGAAGTCTTAAAAGAGCAACACTTTGATGCGAAAACTACAGAACCCAAACCACCAAAAAAGAAAATCAGCCTTCTGCTGGTGGCATCTGAATCAGATAATGAAAATGAACATGCGTCGGTCTACACTGCTTTGGATTGTTATCGAGCAGAGCCCATCAGCATGGACGCATGTCTCCTGGAATGGTGGTTGAAGCATGAAGGGACATACAGTAACTCCTCACTTAAAGTCGTCCCGGTTAACGTTGTTTCGTTGTTACATTGCTGATCAATTAGGGAACATGCTTGTTTAAAGTTGTGTAATGCTCCCTTCTAATGTTGTTTGGCAGCTGCCTGCTTTGTCTACTGCTTGCAGGAAGAGCAGCCTTTTGCAGCTAGCTGGTGGGGGCTTGGAACCAGGGTGGACCAGCAGCCCCCCATCAGCTCCCCGCTCCCCTAAGTTCCCTGTGCAGCAGCTGCCCAGCAGGCTAGCAATTGCAGCTGTCCCTCCCCACACTGCCATGTGCTGCTCCTGCCCTCTGCCTTGGAGCTGCTCCCCGAGACTCCTGCTTGCTGTTTGGGGGGGGAGGGAAGGAAGACGGGGCTAATGTCAGGGTGTCCCCCTCCCCCCTGCTCCTGCACCCCGCTTACCCCATCTTCCATAGAGCAGGTTACACACACCAGGGCTCAGGACAGAGGGAGCTTGCAGCAGCTGTGGTCTCAGCAAGCTGATCTAATTAACAAGGCAGTGTACTTAAAGGGGAAATGTGCATATCTCCCTCTATTCCTGCTGCCTTGTATAGTGAGAGAGTTAACCCTTGAGGGCTCAGTCAATTGCTAGTTCATCATTTAGCAGTAAGGGAAATATCCCACCCTCTGACTCCTCCACCTCAACCAAGCTGGAGGGATAGCTCAGTGGTTTGAGCATTGGCCTGCTAAACCCAGGGTTGTGAGTTCAATCCTTGAGGGGGCCATTTAGGGATCTGGAGCAAAATCAGTACTTGGTCCTGCTAGTGAAGGCAGGGGGCTGGACTCAATGACCTTTCAAGGTCCCTTCCAGTTCTAGGCGATAGGATATCATCACTGTGTACCAGTATTAAATTGTTTGTTTAAAACTTATACTCTGTGTGTGAGTGTGTGTGTAATATATATATATATACAGAGAGAGAGAGAGAGAGAGTGAGTCTTTGGTGAAAAAAATTTCCCTGGAACCTAACCCCCTCATTTACATTAATTCCTATGGGGAAATTGGAGTCGCTTAACATTGTTTCGTTTAAAGTCGCTTTTTTCAGGAACATAACTACAACATTAAGTGAGGCGGTACTGTATGAATCTTTAGCGCATCTGGCACATAAATACCTTGCGACACTGGCTACAACAGTGCCACGAGAAGCACCTGTTCTCACTTTCAGGTGATGTTGTAAACAAGAAGTGGGCAGCATTATCTTCTGCAAATGTAAACAAACTTGTTTGTCTGAGCAATTGGCTGAACAAGAAGTAGGACTGAGTGGACTTGCAGGCTCTAAAATTTTACATTGTTTTATTTTTTAATGCAGTTTTTTTGTACATAATTGTACATTTGTAAGTTAAACATTCATGATAGAGATTGCACTACAGTACTTGTATTAGGTGAATTGAAAAATATTTCTTTTGATTTTTACAGTGCAAATATTTGTAAGAAAAATAAATATAAAGTGAACACTGTACACTTTGTATTCTCTGTGGTAATTGAAAACAATATATTTAAAAATGTAGAAAACATCCAAAATATTTAAATAAATGGTCTATTATTGTTTAACAAGGCGATTAATCACGATTAATTTTTTTAATTGCGTGATTAATTGTGATTAGTTTTTTTAATCGCTTGTCAGCCCTAGTATCAATTAATGTACATAACATGTAAGCATAGGGAAACAATTAAAAAAAATTCTCCAAAAACAATTGGGAAACAAATCTGGTGCTTTTTGAAAAATAGAAAAAAATAAATTACTCAGTTTAGGAGGGTCAGAATGGTGGACCAAAGAAACAAGTATGAGGTAAAAAGGAAAACCTTTCAATCATGCCCTGGTTCACCATGGATTTTTACAGCCCATGCAGCAGGAATTTGCTTATGAACATCATGTAAATGGGAGTTTAAGTGACTGGGCTACTACACTCCAAAACATTGTTTTGTTTTGGAGTGCAGTTATGTAACAAAAAAAAAATCTACATTTGTAAGTTGCACTTTCACGACAAAGAGATTGCACTACAGTACTTGTATGAGGTGAATTAAAGAATACTATTTCTTTTGTTTATCATTTTTACAGTGCAAATATTTGTAATAAAAATAATATACAGTTTGATTTCAATTACAACACAGAATACAATATATATGAAAATGTAGAAAAACATCCAAAATATTTAATGAATTAATTGGTATTCTACTGTTTAACAGTGTGATTAAAACTGCGATTAATTTTTTTGAGTTAATCACATGCGTTAACTGCGATTAATCGACAGCCCTAATTGATACTTTAAGCATGTTTCAGCTTGAAGTTTCCTATGTGATTGGTTTTCGAGAGAATTAAGGTAATTAAGCTAAACCAAATTCAGGGGACTTCAATTTTGGATGAGAGTGTCCACATAAGGGTTTAATTAAGTTTACCTAATCCACTTTAAATTCACACCGGTAGTTAATTTGAATTAATTTCCCTGAGTGTCCCAGTGTAGATAAAATTTTAGCCTACAATTGACAATTCTGACCATGCCTGTAAAACCTCAGAATGGAGAAAACCCATGGTTATTCAGAGAAGAGACAGTTAAGAAATTTTTAAAAAAAAAAAAAAATAAACATGGCTAATAAAATAAGCATGGTTAATAAAAAATAGCTTAAAAGATCACCTAAATTAAATAATAAAGAATAAGCAATCACTTCCATGACACTTTGCAGGCATTAATTATCCTGTGTGAAAAGTATTGTTATAGAGAAGAGGAAACGGAGGTAGAAATAAGTGACTGCCTAAGGCTAAAGTGAGAGTGAATGTCAGAGCTGGCATTCAGACTCTCAAATCTAGTATTGTGGTCATATTGAAGCCACATGTCTCCCCTCTCTGTATTTTCTTAAGCCTTGCTATGTTGCATTTGTATACATTTGGGCATCTCAGTTTCAATTATGATGCTGCAAGCACGGCTTGTCCTACTTGCTGCATAAGTAGCTTGTTCACTAGGCTCCCACTGAAATGAGTGTCTCATCTTTAGAAAAGGCTTCATATCTGTTCCCCTCCAGTCTGTGTTTCACTTCTGGCAACTTTATATTATCACTTTTGTCACATAACATCCTTGCCCCTTTTGATACAGATGCTTTGTTTGCTCAGAACCAAAATTAATTAGTTGAATATGCTTTCAGTCAACTGGATTTAGCTTCCTGTTGTCTCTTAAATCATATAAAACTGCTTGGAATATACACATCAGGCTACTTTTTTTTTTAAAGTTAATTTAGTGCTTGTGCAAAATACTAACTTGATGGCAGGATCAAGCCTTAATAATGTAAAAGTTAAACTTAATTTTATATTTTAGTACCATTTCTGTCATGTCTTTAAAATATACATTTTATATGAAAATGCTACAGTAGGCTTCACTGTATAGTCCAGGGGTAGGCAACCTATGGCACATGTGCCAAAGGTGGCACGCGAGCTGATTTTCAGTGGCACTCACGCTGCCCAGATCCTGGCCACCGGTCCGGGGGGCTCTTCATTTTAATTTAATTTTAAATGAAGCTTCTTAAACATTTTAAAAACCTTATTTACTTTACATACAACAATAGTTTAGTTATATATTATAGACTTATAGAGAGAGACCTTCTAAAAATGTTAAAATGTATTACTGGTACACAAAACCTTAAATTAGAGTGAATAAATGAAGACTTGGCACACCACTTCTGAACGGTTGCTGACCCCTGGTATAGTTCTATATATGTTGTTTAATATATTCACATTTAACAGATTGTTTTTATGTTTTGAGCGTTAAGTGAGAGGAACTCAGAATTTGAATGTGGTACTGATGAGTGGTATATATTTCAAAATGTAAGATGTCTTGTTTTTTACATTGTTTTTATAGTGTCCCTTTCTTTCTTTTCTTTGCATAGAAAAGCAGGGTTTTCAGAAGATAAACTAGGACTTGGAGTTTATACATTTTTTACATAAATACTTTATTTGAGCTTTCTGAAAGTGTACTAAAATAAATATTTCAAGAGAAAAATTGTTATGTACGGGTATGTTCAGCTCAGATGTGTCTATGCCACAGATGCTGTTCCATTTCCTGAGGGGTTCCCATACTACCATAGAGGGTTTGTGGTGAGTTCAGCTTCATGCAGTGGCCTGCCCCCCTTTTGAAAAGACTTATAAAGGGGCAATATAGTTGCATTGTCACTCCCTAGCTGTCAGCCAGATAGACAAGAGTGGCCATTTGATCAAAGATTTCAGGCCCTCTTCTTCTCTGGGTAACACGGAGGAATAAACATTCCCTTTCATCGTGAGTCCATCAGTTTCTCCACTTTTCTTGCACTTCAGCCTGTGTATGTCTGTTCAGGCTGTGGTGGGGCTCCCAAGGTACCAGGAGGTAGCAGGTCTGTCAACACCCACTACCCATCTGTGCCATTGACTGAGAATGGGGAGATCTCAGCAATCCTGAGCCATTATTTTTAAGTTCAAAGAACAAGCAATGAACAAATGACTGGACTAGGTATTGATCTCTTTTTCCCCTCATTGGAGCTAAAGTGGCTCTCAGTCTTTAAATGCTTTGCAAGGAAGAGAGAGATTGATCCAGAACTGGAGGTAGTGCTTGGGTTAGTTGACTAACATATATATGCCACCTTTGAGCCACAGTGCCACTGCTTGCCGAGTGCCTGCATTTATTTTTCTGGCTTTGTGTGGCAAGCTGAGCTTTTCTCTGAACAGGCTTACTGCTTCATACTTGTCATATGGGACCTGGGGGTGGGATTGTGTGGGTCAGGAGTCTGCATATATAAATTTTCCTGGATAGGACCCATAGTGTTGTTGAGATCTGTTATTTATTATGTCCTCTTAAAAACTTGGAAGCTAAATTTCTTTTTGTAATGATTTGGTCTTTTCCATATGTTTAAACTATTTGCTCTTTCTAGTGGGAAGCCATTTTGGCTTCCTTTTATTTACTTCAATCTGTGTACCAGTATTACTGTTCAGCTCAGTTCGAAGAATGATGTAGGGTTGCCAACTTTCCAATTTCTCAAAACTGACCACTACCGCTATGGTTAACGTTTTTGAGACCATAGGTGCTGGAACCTGGGATATGGGGGGGTGCTGCAGCACCCCCTGGCTTGAAGTGGTTTCCATAATATACAGGGTTTACAGCTTGGTTCAATGGCTCTCAGCACCCCCACTATACAGATTGTTTTAGCGCCTCTGTTTGAGACTGAAGGGGACGGTGTCTCTCCTGCTCAATCCAGCAGCGGCTCCGAGGTAAAGAGTTCACAGGGAACGATGGGGACAGAAAGTAGAGGGGGGAGTTTCCTGAAGCTGGGGGTGGGGGTTCCCGGAGGTGGGTCTGAGACCCAGCCCTGAGAGCAGCCTGTTCAGGGGAAGAGGAAGTGTCCCTCCCCAGCCCAGCCAGGACTCGGAGCTAGAGTGCTTCCAGCTTTGCCACTCCCCGGCTCTGGATGAGTGTGTGTGTGTAAGAGACAGTGGAATTATGGTAACTGGACTTTTGGTGTCCAGTCAATACTTCTGACTGGGGACCTGTATAGGACTTTTTGATTGAAACTGGACTTTTCGGTTGAAAACCAGACACCTGTGTGTGTTTGTAGCAGGAAGTAGGCAATGCACTCTTGCTCCATATAAAATGGGGGGTTATTTTTAAAATATTATTTTAAGGGCAGGCTGCTAAGTGATGCACTATTGCTGTGCAATTGCCTGCAAATATAATGGGGTTTGTTGCTTAATTAACTTTTTGAAATGGATTTGTTATTGTACATGTACATGTGATTTTTAATTCATTTTTTTAGATAAAGTGTATGAAAAAATGTAACTTTTGTCATTGACATGTCTTCATAAATACTTTTATATTTTAAATCTCTCAATTGACTTTGGAGTGGAGATAAATAAACTTCACACAAAAGATCAAATACATTTGTTAATGACGTGGAAGAAGGGATAAATAGTACATTAATGAAACTTGTTCGTGGTACAACTCTACCCCGATATAACGCTGTCCTCGGGAGCCCAAAAATCTTACCGCGTTATAGGTGAAACCGCGTTATATCGAATTTGCTTTGATCCGCCGGAGTGCGCAGCCCCCCCCCCCCCCCGGAGCACTGCGTTATATCCGAATTCGTGTTATATTGGGGTAGAGGTGTACTTAATAGGGGACAATAGAGAGGTCAGAAAAATAATATTAAAGGAGCCACAGAGGTTAAAAATATCAGTGGAAAGTTACCATTATGAGATTCAGCTTATACGGTATGAAATTTCATTTGTCCATCTGAGAAAATTAAATTGGAGTAAAAATATTCAATGGGATGGAGAAACCTGAATGTGTTAATATTAAGAGACCTGGGGTGATAGTGGACAGCAAATTAGAGATAAATTTGCAATGGTAATTAGGCCAGTTCCATTTTGGGCTGCATATTCAGAAGCATTATGTCAGGGAGCAGAGAGACAGTGTTCTCTCCCTGTTTTATGACTGCGGTGTAACTGTACCTGGAATAGTGTAGTCAGTTTGAGGCACTTTATTACTAAAATATATTGATAATGAAGTGGGGATATAACATCGGTCACCAAAGAGCTTAAGTAGCAGGTAGGAAGGTATATTTAAAATGGTAATAATATGATGAAATTTGGATAATTTAGGTTGCAGGTCAGTGAAAACTTCATGAAAATGAGATCTGTTTGGGGAATAGTATCCTAAGAAAATTGGTGAAGGTCCTTTTAGTTGGCTCTCAAAATAAGATTGGATACTGCACTAGCAAAATAAAATGCTAATAAACAATCCTGCACTGGCAGAGAATGACCAAATTGTTTATTCCCTATTTTCACTTTCTAAGATTCTTTGATGAATGTCAGCTCAGTTATTCTGCAACCTCTACATGTGTCCCAAAGAAGTCACTAACAAGCTCTTATCCTTAGTTTGCAGTATTCCGCCATCCTCTCAGTGACTTTCAAAGTAAGATTCTAGTGAACCATTTGACCTCTTGGTTCTAGATAATTTTTCCTTTTCATGGGACTCTTTAAATTAGAGAAAAAGAGAAACTCTGACTTGTTCATGTTAAGAGTTGTGGCTCTTTCCCATGGGATTTCCTCCCGCCCCCCATGATGATCTTTTTTGTTTTCCTTACTAATTTTATTTTGACTGCTTTCCCTAAGGCGTCTGCTGTAAGAGTATGGCACACTACATAATATGCTTGCTAACCTAATAGCAGTGATCCTTCTTTTCAAAGGAGGGATATTAGAAGTCATATGGCTCTCCCATAGTAGGGTGACCTATTTATGGCCTGTACCCTGTAGAGAGTGTTGTGATGCAACCAATAGAATGGGAACTTCCTTTCAAGTCTCTAGCGCTCTGTCCAGGATACTGCTAAAAAATAATGCTTTATAACATCTTTTGAGCTGAGGATCTTAATATACTTTACAAACAATGAACAAAGTAAGCAATTATTAACTCTTTTAAAGATGGGGAAACTCTGGTGCACCTTGGGTGGTTTTAAATAACTACTCTAGATGAGACAGTGGGAGCAGGTAATAGAACTTGGGGTTCTAAATCCACTCCCCTTCTTTAGCCACTTGACCAAACGATCTCTTGTGCCTGTTTTGAATTAATAACTATTGCTCACTATAGACTTTTCAGGCAAAAATTGAACTAACCACACTGAGATTTACAATCATGCTCTTCTACTCTTGTCAGTGTTTTGTGAATGTGTGGGAAACTGCTGTGTGTACACAGCAATAAAGTGTTGTTTGTTAACTACTTAGTGCACATGTGGGTTTTTTTTTAAATGCCAGAGGCATTTACAACTACATCTTACTCAAAATCCAGATAGAGTTCATAGAATCATAGACTTTAAGGTCAGAAGGGACCATTATGATCATCTAGTCTGATCTCCTGCACACCGCAGGCCACAGAATCTCACCCACTCATTCCTGTAACAAACCCCTGACCTATGTCTGAGCAACTGAAGTCCTCAAATTGTGGTTTAAAGATTTCAAGGTGCAGAGAATAATCCAGCAAGTGACCGGGGCCCCACGCTACAGAGGAAGTCAAAAAAACCCCAGGGCCTCTGCCAATGTGCCCTGGGGGAAAATTCCTTCCCGACCCCAAATATGGCAATCAGCTAAACCCTGAGCATGTGGGCAAGACTCACCAGCCAGACACCCAGGAAAGAATTCTCTGTAGTAACTCAGATCCCACCCCATCTAACATCCCATCACAAGCCATTGGGCATATTTACCACTAATTGTCAAAGATCAATTAATTGCCAAAATTAGGCTATCCCATCATACCATCCCCTCCATAAACTTATTAAGCTTAGTCTTGAATTCAGATATGTATTTTGCCGCCACTACCCCCCTTGGCAGACTGTTCCAGAACTTCACTCCTCTGATGGTTAGAAACCTTCGTCTAATTTCAAGTCTAAACTTCCTGATGGCCAGTTTATATCCATTTGTTCGTGTGTCCACATTGGTACTGAATCATAGAATCATAGAATATCAGGGTTGGAAGGGACCTCAGGAGGTCATCTAGTCCAACCCCCTGCTCAAAGCAGGACCAATTCCCAACTAAATCATCCCAGCCAGGGCTTTGTCAAGCCGGGCCTTAAAAACCTCCCCTGAACTTAAATAATTCCTCTCCCTCCCTGGTATTTATCCCTCTGATGTGTTTATAAAGGGCAATCATATCTCCCCTCGGCCTTCTTTTGGTTAGGCTAAACAAGCCAAGCTCTTTGAGTCTCCTTTCTTAAGACAGGTTTTCCATTCCTCGGATCATCCTAGTAGCCCTTTTGTGTACCTGTTCCAGTTTGAATTCATCCTTCTTAAACATGGGAGACCAGAACTGCACACAGTATTCCAGATGAGGTCTCACCAGTGCCTTGTATAACGGTACTAACACCTCCTTATCTCTACTGGAAATACCTCGCTTGATGCATCCCAAGACCGCATTAGCTTTTTTCATGGCCATATCACATTGGTGACTCATAGTCATCCTGTGATCAACCAATACTCCGAGATCCTTCTCCTCCTCTGTTACTTCCAACTGGTGCATCCCCAACTTATAACCAAAATTCTTGTTATTAATCCCTAAATGCATGACCTTGCACTTTTCACTATTAAATTACATCCTATTACTATTACTCCAGTTTACAAGGTCATCCAGATCTTCCTGTATGATATCCCGGTCCTTCTCTGTATTAGCAATACCTCCCAGCTTTGTGTCATCCGCAAACTTTATTAGCACATTCCCACTTTTTGTGCCAAGGTCAGTAATAAAAAGATTAAATAAGATTGGTCCCAAAACCGATCCCTGAGGAACTCCACTAGTAACCTCCCTCCAGCCTGACAGTTCACCTTTCAGTACGACCCGTTGTAGTCTCCCCTTTAACCAGTTCCTTATCCACCTTTCAATTTTCATATTGATCCCTAACTTTTCCAATTTAGCTAATAATTCCCCTTGTGGAACCGTATCAAATGCCTTACTGAAATCGAGGTAAATTAGATCCACTGCATTTCCTTTGTCTAAAAAATCTGTTACCTTTTCAAAGAAGGAGATCAAGTTGGCTTGGCACGATCTACCTTTTGTAAAACCATGTTGTATCGTGTCCCAATTACCGTTGACCTCAATGTCCTTAACTACTTTCTCCTTCAAAATTTTTTCCAAGGCCTTGCATACTACAGATGTCAAACTAACAGGCCTGTAGTTACGTGGATCACTTTTTTTCCCCTTTCTTATTGGAGTTGTTATGATTTTGACCAGTTTTAATTTTTTAAATGATAAATTTACATTTGACGTCTTAAAAACTAAGATGTTACCTTGTTTTTACTGTTTTCCTATCATTATGCTGTTGACTTAAAGTGACTTCTTATTGCATGAATGATTTGATTAGAGTGATTTAAAAAACAAAACCACCCCCTCCCCCCCCCCCAACCTAATCTTCCACTTTTTGGCATTGGTACTATTGTGATAAATGATTTAGTAGAGTGAGTCCTGAAACCTAGTGGATAGATCTTGTTTTTTGACTAGTAAATATGCTCAGCAGGACTGTTTTTTTATTTTATCATTTATAACTAGGAATGCTTTTGGGGATATGATAGTCTTAAATCATTTTCATAAATTTGTAAAATGTTTGATTTGGTTTTATTCTTGACTAAGCTCTAATAGACTGTTATTTTCTCATGAAAGCAGATGAAGATGCAAAGATATATTTGAAACTGGGCATTCCTTTGAATTTGGTGGTAATAGGGAGCAGATTCCCCTCATATGTTCTGTATTGGTTGACTGCCTGTGGGTTTCTAGGTATTGGTTTTATAATCTAAAATAAAGAGAAATATAGCCTCTCTTCCCTCGTTCTCCCACAGTTGAGATCAGTGAAGGTGCTTGAGGAGATTTCCTTTGGTTTAAATGAATGTATTCTTCAGGAATGCACATCAGCTCTAGTATGTACTTTCCTTTGATCCCCTGCCTCACTGATCATTCAAAGCCTTGATTTGTTTATCATCTTGTCACTTTAAAATGTAGGTTTTTTCCCACTCTCTTGGGCTTTTGGGGAAAAAGTAGCTGCAGATACAAGGTGAAATGAAGGGATTTGTTTTTGATTTACTTGGAGGTCTACTGGAAAGTAACCAAATTCTGACTCTTGTGCTGCCAATGTTGTTGCATGCGCATATGTTCTGGGCACTCTTTTCCCATATGATGCACTTCAGATAGCTTCCCATTTCCAGAATGCATTGATATAAACACTGTTAGACAGTATGATAGGTGAAATGCTCAAATATAGTTGTGATGTCAGAAAATCTGTGTCTTCTCTCATTAAGGAATGAGAAATCTTGAGATTTGGCTCCTCCACCATCCTGACCTGGAGAGCTGCTATTTGGAATGTGACAGGTGACTGAGACTTCATTTATTAAATCCTAGTTGCTGTTACTTGTGAACAGAGGACAGTGTTATTGCCTTATTTATTCTTATCTGTTATCTGAAATAGATCCACTTTCTGGCATAACCCAAACTACCATTACTTCCCTTTGCATGTGAAATAAAACATGAACATTGACATATAGGGAGCAGGAGTTCCAATACTGGAGTCTCATTGGTTGTTCAAAAAGAGCAGATTTAAAAAAAAAAACAGTTAAGGGCTGGTTATATGCTCCAGGTGGGAGTGATATTCTGTGTGCAAAATTTGCTTTTTATTTCCAAGTAGTCAAGGGAAAAGTTGACTGTCATTTTTCAGACATTGGTTCAAATTAATTCCAGTGTTTCTGAGCTGCCTTCTCTTAACTTGAGCCTTGTTACAAAGAACAGTGAAACAAAACATTAAACATTTCCTGTTTCCCTGTATCTAGTCTTGCTCAAGGGAAGCTCAGCACTAACCATACCAACCTAACTGAGGGTATGTCTACGCTTACTGTGGATTGACACTACAGTGATTGGTCCACTGGAGGGGGGGGTCAATTTAGCGGGTCTACTGAAGACCTGCTAAATCGACCGCAGATCGCTCTCACATTGACTCTGGTACCCCACCGGAACGAGAAGCGTAAGGTAAGTTGACGGGAGAGTTTCTCCTGTCAACCCAGCATGGTGTACACACCGCAATAAATTGACCTAAGTTACGTCAACTCCAGCTACCTTATTCACGTAGCTGGAGTTGTGTAACTTAGGTCGACTTAACCCCATAGTGTAGCGAGCCTAACCTCAAGGCAGGTCTGGATCTTGGGTGAGAGGGACTCTTCCTCTATTAGACTGACCTGGCAGATAAGGAGACTTTGGTTTCTGATCTTCTCAGTTTATGATCTATCTGCATCTAAAACGAACAAAAACCAAGTGTGTGCATGTGGCCTAAAATAGATTAGGGTAGACAATATCTACTAAATGCATTTTCTAGGGTATGTGAATGTTTAATATACAGATTCTCTCACGAGAACCACAGTTATTGGAGAATAATGAAATGGTTCCCTAAAAAAGTCAACTATCTGTGGTATTAAGTGCAGAACCTAGAAACAATGCATGTGCTTGTAATTTGTCTTTGAGGGAAGGTTACTAACCAATGTTAAATTGTCTTGATTCTTTTGTGCAAAGGAGCCATGCAGTATTGAATTGACTGAGATTGGTTTTATTTTAATTTTAAATACCAGCTGGCTATCTTTATAGGATATATAAGCTGATGCCAGGGAATTAATAAACCTAGGAATGGTTCTAGAGAGTCTTCATCTCGGGAGCATTGCTTCTATTGTAAGTTTTTACTGAATATGAATCCCTTTCTGAAATGAAAGGAGACCGATTTTCCTGAGTGTTGAAAGACAGTAACTCCCCATTTGGCAGTGAGAATAGTATTACCAGCACCTGAGGGGATATGGGGTTGGAATAGAAAGGTAGTATGCAGACTAATGGGAAATGAAGTGAAAAGTGGCAGTTTCCGCTCAACATAATGGACACAAGTAACACAGTCAAACTCTGTGTGTACATGTACGTGATAAGAAAATAAATTCTGCAAGTTTTAGAATTTCAAAGTGTTTAATTTAATGTGAAAATACTTGTTAAAGTGGTGGATCCAATGTGGAAAGTCTCTCAAGTGGAATTACAAAGATACTGTATTTAATTTTCCAGTTTGATTAAAAAGGTTTGAGGCTTATTTCATGGGTGGATCCTTTTTATTTGATTGGCAGTATTTGGTTAAAAACAAAAAAGTTCAAAAATAGTTTGCAAAAATCTTGATGAACTCAGTATTAAGTCCCCTCTTCATCATCCTGGTCTCTATTCTCCTTTTCAGCCGCCATAAAAATATAAGATAGATCTGAACATTTCTCTGTACTATTTATACATTTCTAATGCACCCATCACTTTAATATCTAGATGCCCATCAGATAACTAAAAAGCATAATTTCTCTCTTGTATGAATTCCTTGTGTGGCACTCTTGGATCAGTGCCACCAGCACACTCATCGTCTGCTTTCTTTTCATCTGTAAGTGGGCCAAAGTGATCGGTGGAAGTATTGCAGGGGACAGACATTTAGGTATGCATGTCAGTGATTGTGGATAATGTAGCTGTAATATATAACAAATACATGAATTCAGTCTATTCACAACTGCACAACATTCTTCTCTAAATACTCTGAAAAATCTCTGGGCCCTGTGATGGGGTGACCACCCCACACGGAACTGACAGGGGTTAAGGTGGCCAGGCCAGGCCAATTAACTCCACAGGCTGGACCTGGAGGAAGAGCCAGAGAGCAGGTCACTAACTGGAAGTAGGTTCAGCTGTGCAGGTAGCTGGCAATAGACAAGGCTGCTGAAAAGGCTGCAGGAAGGCAGGCAGTAGTCACTCCCTGGAAAAATGTATCAGAGGGGTAGCCGTGTTAGTCTGAATCTGTAAAAAGCAACAGAGGGTCCTGTGGCACTTTTAAGACTAACAGAAGTATTGGGAGCATAAGCTTTCGTGGGTAAGAACCTCACCCTTGCATCGGAAGAAGTGAGGTTCTTACCCACGAAAGCTTATGCTCCCAATACTTCTGTTAGTCTTAAAGGTGCCACAGGACCCTCTGTTGCTTTTTCCCTGGAAAAAGGGGAGGAGGGTTTTGGAGCTGGTACACTCAGAGAGAGAGAAGGGGAGGTAGATCAGAAGTAGTCCAGGGAAAGAGCAGCGAGGGCTGAGAGAGGAAAGCCTGGAACTGCTGAGTTGAGCATCCCTGGACTGGAACCTGGAGTAGAGGGTGGGCCTGGGTTTCCCTACCAGCCTCTGAGGGAGTGGCACTATGGGGCAGTGAGAAGGAAGGCTGCCTAGGGCTTCTAGGGAGAAGGGACTTTGCTACCCCGGAAGGGGGGAACACTGAGTAACCTAGCTGGAGGGCTGAGTCATGAAAAGGACAATGCAGTTCCTGGGGCTGAGAGAGGAGCTGCAGACCAGAGAGAGAAATAGCAATGGCTTGTAAACTGCAAATGGGGCATTGACCTCGAGAGCTAATCCCTAGAGTGACCAGGAGGAGGCACAAGACCAGGGTGAGTGGTGCACCCCGTGACCGGTCCGTAAGTTTCAGATAGTCCATGTGTGACGAGGTTCCCACTGTGCACCCAGAACTGTGGGACCACTGAGTCCTGTGGTTTCCTTCTCACACTGCGATGCTGTGACAAGCTACAAACCTCTGGCAGGTACAGCACTTGCACAGACATCCAGAGGTAGGGACACACCCAACTGAATTACATGAATGCTTCTCCCAGCCACTCATGAACCAGCCCTAGAGACGCTTCAGCCAATATCCCCAGTTCCCCAGCCTTGCACCCCCAGAATATACCATCTTGCCCTGGTCAGAAGCTTGACCAGTGTAAGTTTATTATCCAGTCCACCTCTCCCTCAATGTGGAGAGGATACAGACTAGCCTTTGTAACTTGAGCTGAGATTTCCCAAGCACTTCAACCAAAACACACTGTTTTAGGTAAAATATAAAACAGATTTATTAACTACAGAAAGATAGATTTTAAGTGATTATAAGTAGTAAGCATAGAGATCAAAGTTGGTTACCTAAGAAATAAAAGTAAATTTGCAATCTGAGTTCTATAAACAGGATTTTAATCAAGCAGTGTTTCACCCTGATAGATGGTACAAACAGGTCACAGATCTTTAATACAGAGGCTGGAACTCTCCTCCAACCCGGGACCACCCTCCCCAGTTCAAAGTCTTTGTCCTCCAGATGTTTCTTCCAGGTGTTGATTTGTGGGGGGAGTGAGGCCAAGTCATGATGTCACTTCCCCTTTTTCTAGTTTCTTCCAGCTTGCTGGAGAGATCCTTTACTTGTGACATGGGAGTCCAACCCCATTGGTCAAGCAGTCTCCATTGTCTATGTGCTCTCTCTGAGAAGTCTCTATTGTATACAGTTCCTGGGATAGTGGATTCTCTTTAATGGGCCATCAGCACGTCTGGCTGCTCCATTGTTGTACCTGAAAGGCTGGTCATGTGTGTTCCAAACCTTACAACCTATTTTAGTAACACACACATAGCAATACTTCATAACTTCACATACAACGATAACACACACAATCCAACAGTATATTAATGTTCAACAGATCAAGACTTTTAAAATGATATCTCACAAGGCATACTTTGTACAAAACGTATCATAATTATATATCAGTGGTGAATATGGGGGTTCCAGGGTGTTGCTTTGAGGTACAGAGTGCCACATCATGATGATTCACCGTCTAGAGGTGAGGGAGATTGGAGAAGGTTATAGTTGTACCATGGTGTGCTCCCTGTGTCAACACATAGGCAGATGATCATGTCTGACAGGTCTTCAGTGGTGTATATTGGCAGTGAGAACACCTGGACCCTAGCTTTGACATGACAGAGATAAGATTCTGAGCCAGTTTCCTCAAGGCATAATACACATGGGTATTGAAGTCTCCTTGGATGAAGTATTCTAGGAACTCCAGAATCAGACTGGACATCAACTCCATTAGCACTGATAGGAAGCTGGCAGTGCTGCAGGGTTGCCTGTATGCTAGTTAGGATACCCATATTGGATGTGTCTCATAGAGGTGGGTGCATTCAGATGAATTTTTTTTGTGGTTGTCTCTTTTGCTTCAAAGGTCAGATACACACAGATGCAGTATAATTCTGTTTACCTAGTCTCTGATAAACCAAAACTCTTGGTAAACCCAAGCAATGTGAATTGTTTCCCCTGCAAACAAATTTTTTTTCACAAGGGCATGAATTTCTCTAAAAACCTTTGAAAAATGGTTTTGTATTGAACTCTGATAATGCAGGCTGCAGGACATGAAAATAGTTGAAAAGGACGCTGTGTATCCAAGTAACTTCCTCTGGATATACAACTCTATAATAATAAACACTAGTAAGTGAGTACTGCTTTTTTATCTATTTCTACTAAGTTTGATCCTATTCTTTTCCACAACATGTATATTTGATTTCTAAAAACAAAACAAAAAACACCACTTCACAGACACAACACATGAACTTTTTGTCCAGCAGAGAAGGTGTATTTTCTGGAACTGTAACCAGTGTTGTTCCATGGATTGTCTATCATGGGTGCTGCTTTTGGCATGATCTCAAGATGCACACTGCAGTAATGTCACCAGAATTCTCTTTGGGCTTGAATCTTATTTTCCCTGTGACAACATAATTACTTGTGGTTCTTAGAAAAGCAGTCAGAATTGCTGATTCACCGCTTGTCTTTTTTGCCCCTCCCCGCCAAATGAGCTTTCTTTAAGTTCTGCTGTGGTACTATAAAATAACAACAAAACTTGGTCTGATTTATTACTACAGAAGAAAATCCAGTGTACTGGGTTCTGCTGTGCATTAAAGATCATATAGTGTATTGATCTAAATTTAGCCTGCTTTCAGGGACCCATCTGGAGACCCAACTTAAAAAATAGGTAGTACAGTATTTTATTAATTGATCTAACACTTGTCATGTGTTTTTTAAAAAGGTCAAATAAAAACATCTATTAAAATTGAGAATTGCAGGGATAAAAGAAAATAAAAGGGTTACAAATTTCAAACAAAACCTGTTTATGATAAGGATCACAATGTGAATGTACAATTTCAGACTTCATCTAATGTATATTTAATTAAAGAAGCAAAAAGTGGGAAGAGGAATCTACTGACCTTTTTTTAGTAGTGAATTTTTCCACTTAGGTCTTGACTTCACTGCTAGGAAACGGTATGATTTTTTTTATCCTGGGGTAGCTAATGCATCTGAGGTAAAAACACAGTAGAGACAGGACACTTTACTTTTGCTGTGAGGTAATCTAGGCAAGATCAACCACGGGCAGGGGTATAGTGCTGTCCTCACCTGGTTTCCCTTGTGGTAAAACTAAAATGTAGACAAGGCAGTTACTAAAATGATTTATGTATGTAATGAGAGATACAAGATGGGTGAGGTAATATATTTTATTGAACCAACTTCTGTCTCCTTTCTATTTTTCTTTCACAGATCTAAAGTTTTAATATTAGGTACTTTGAGTAAAATCCCAGACACAGTCCCAGTAAGTTCAGTTCTGTAAGAGAGAGTACATTTTCACAGATACCTAAGTCATGTTAGGTACCTCAAGTATTGAGGTATGCTTGAAAATGTTACCCACAATAACAATAGAAACAATGGAATTATGCAATATTTTGTGATAGATGTATTTGAAGAAGTATATCATGGAGATAGAAAATTTTCTTCTTGCATGATCTTGATGCATTTCTAGGAATTCAGGACTTAATTTTTAAAAGAGCTGAATGTCTACCAGAGCTGTAGTGGAAATCGATGGGGGAGAGAGTAGTCAGCATCTCTGAATGCTTTTTACTGCACTTCAAAGGGAAGCAACCTTGATTTATTTACCCTTGTTGGTGCTAAAGGTAAAATTGATCTATTGCCTGACTATACCCATCGTTTTCACACTGACTGCTTAGCGCTGTTTACTTGGAGCTATGCTGTTTACATCAGCTGAAGATTTGGCCCAAAGATTGTGATAATCAAGATAAGCAAGCTTTTGGAATTCAGTGATCCTTATCCTGAATTCATATAACATGAACTTGTGCTCTCTGGTATTTGCAGAGTTCAGATGCCAGATGCCTCACTGGTAGTAACCTTTTCAGTAATTTTCTGTTAGGTATGTGCAAAAGTGACTTTTGATCAAGAAAAATGTTTGTCAGTCTCTTCATAGCATGAAGGATCAGAAGCTGCACGGGGCACCAGGTTTTTAGTTGCTAATTACAAATTTTAGGTTTTTTTTAAATTATTTTGCTGGATGGGTAAATGTAGCCAGTTTTTGTGGCTAGTGTGCACATTTCCACATCAAAAGAAATGGGCCACAAACAGCACTCGGTAGTTTTGAGGCTTATACTTGTTACAGACTGCAAATGTTAATGATTAAACATATGGGGATTTTTAGTGATCATTCAGGCTGTTTAAATATTTTACCAGTTAAGAAGTAAGGAGAGACTTTATCTGGCCCTTTCTCAAGAGGAAGTTGTTAGAACACGGTCATATATAGGTTACATTTGTTGTAAGGGGCCAATATTTATTGACTGCATGCTTTAAGAGAACCCTTAGCAGAATCTAATTTTACTTCTCATTGCTGCTGAAATGTAGCTGCTTTTGCTTCTGTACTGGGTAGCACTAATAGTTTTTACATAGTGTCTCAAGGATTTTAAATTTCTGGTAGAATCTACTTAAATGCTGTCAGAATTTGTTACAAAAGATGATAGGCATACAGACCCAGAGATGGGTATGTGCTGGAACAATTAATTGGACTAAATTCTGTGCTTGTTTACATTGGTGTAACACTGGAGTAATTCAGCTGAAATCAAAGGTGTTGCTCTGGATTTATACTGGCTTAACTGAGAGCAGAATTTCACACAATATATTCAGTTGGAAACTATCATCCTGGTAACCAATTGTATGCATATTTCCCTGTCTGTGGCATACTGGTTTAGCGTAATGGCATTTCTGTGGGTTTTCATTGCTTTCAGGATCAAAGGTTTCTCTGAATCAGTAATTTGCCAGGGATAAGAGTTTGTCTACTTATTTCAATTAACCCCTTTGGCAAACTTTTGTTAATGGATAAATATTTCACCCGGAAGACTAGAAAAACATTTTAAAAACAGCAGGAACCCTTTGTTAGATCTCTGCATCTAAGAAGAAGGATTAGTCAGTCTTCTTGCTTGGGGAGGATGAGGCAAAATGGAATGATGTCTAGAGAAAAATTTCTTTACATTTATATGAGTATTCTTTATTCGGGCAAGAAGAGGATGGAAAAAACTTGTCAGTTTCAGCACTGCACCACAAAATCCTGTCACTGTCCTTACACTACTGCTCTGGGAACTGAACTGGCTGCCTATGAAATTCTGGGTGCAATTCAATTTATAAAGACCTTAATTGGTTTGAGAACACGTCTCTGAGAGAAGCCATCTCTCTTTCCTGACATCTTACAAGCGTTGAGATCAGAGCCTGTGGCTGAGCTGGAGCTCTGTTGTTGTAAAACAGGGGGAGAGGTTGAGGCTTTGAAATTTGCTCTCCTGACTCACCAGAGCCTGGGTTTGTTGTTTTTCAGGGCATGCTGAACATTCTCCCAGGCATTTGGGGAATGGTAGATTGAAGTTTGTTTGCTTTGTGTAAGGGTTTTCTTCTTCCTCCTGAGGTCCACAGATCTGTTACAATGGGTACTTCAGCCTGCTTGCAGCTTGGGGGCAGAACCAGATCGATCAGTCATTAGCAGCAGGGTGCCTCCTGAAGTTGGTCCCATTTTTTTTCTGCACCCACAGGCACAGTGATGGCACCAGGTCACTTAGTCAGTCCTCCCTGCTGTAGAGCTTTTCTGAGGGGAAATTCCACATTTTCTTTCAAAATTTTAGACAAACAATTCAGTTAGTTAGTTTGTCTGGCTAATTCCCAGCAGAGTCCCAGGGTTACCTTTGGTTTTGGGGAGATTGTCCCTTCAGCTAAGCTTCCCCTTTTGGGGTGGGGTTGCCTCTCTCCTGGTAGGAAAAGAGGCAGGCAGGATTGGAAAAGAATTGGCTCTGGGCCATACAGCCCCTAGGTTTGCCAACTTTCTATTGGCACAAAACCGAACACCCTAGCCCCACCCCTTCCCCGAGGCTCTACCTCTCGCTCACTACATTCCCCCTCCCTCGGTGGCTCGCTCTCCCCCACTCTCTCACTCACTTTCACTGGGCAGGGGGTTGGGGTGTGGGAGGGGGTGATGGCTCTAAATGGGGGTGCAGGCTCTGGGGTGTTCAGGGTGTGGGAGGGGGCTCCAGGCTGGGGCAGGTAGTTGGGGTGTGGGAGGGGGTGAAGGCTCCAGCTGGAGGTGCAGGCTCTGGGATGGGCCTGGGGATGAGGGGATTGGGGTGCAGAAGGGGGCTCCAGGCTAGGGGGTGGGGCCGAGGGATTCAGAATGTGGGAGGGGGCTGCGGGTTGAGGCAGGGGGTTGGGGTGCAAGAGGGGATGAGGGCTCTGGGGTGGGGCCGGGTATGAGGGGTTCAGGGTGTGGGAGGGGGCTCTGGGCTGGGGCAGGAGGTTGAGGTGCAGGGGAGGTGAGGGCTCTGGGCTGGGAGTGTGGACTCTGGGGTGCAGGAGGGGGCTCTGGGTTTGAGGAAGGCTCAGGACAGGGGGTTGGGATGCAGGGGGGATGAGGGCTTTGGGGTGGGCCCAGGGATGATGGGTTTGGGGTGCAGGAGGGGGCTCTGGGTTGGGGGGCTTAGGGCTGGGGCAAGGGGTTGGGATGCGGGCTTACCTTGGGTGGCTCCTGCTCAGCGGCACAGCGGTGCTATGGCTACTAGGCGGGAGGGCAGGGGGCTCTGCAGCGCATGCTGCTCTCGCCCACAAGCACTGCCCCCCACCAGCTCCCATTGGCTGGGAACTGGCCAATGGGAGCGCAGAGCCGGTGCTTGGGGTGGGGGTAGCATACGGAGCCCCGTGGCCTAAGAGCCGGACCTGCTGGCCACTTCCGGGGCGCAGCTCGGTGCCCCAGGACAGGTAGGGACTAGCCTGCCTTGGCTCTGCAGCACTGCTGACGAGACTTTTAACTGCCCAGTCGGCAGTGCTGACAGGAGCCACCAGGGTCGTGTTCCGGTTGAAAACTGGACACCTGGTCACCCGACCAACCCCTCCTTCCCCATGTCTATGTGAGGAGTGAAGCCAGAAGAGCAGCCCACACTAGCAGCCATGCCTCTGACTGTGGAGCTCAGCCACCTTCTCCTCCTCTGCTTCCCTCTGAGTTTTGGATGGTGGGACTGGACATTGCCAATTCCAGAGAATGCAGTAAGGGGCATTTAGCATGTAGACAAGCCCATAGACAGCCATGCTTCAGTGACCCAGGGTTCATATGATATTTATCCAGTAAATCTTGGTATCCTCTCTGCATCTCACTCTGTCTTATCTGTTGGCAGAGATCTAGCTCCAATTTTATATTCTCCACTCCCAAAACTGATGAATGAAGAAAATAAGACTTTTTTGATCTTTAGGGATATTCCCAGTTCAGTTCAGGGAACAGAAAGGTACCATAAAGAGAGACATAGCATCCACCAGTTGGAACACAATAGTTCATTGAGGTCTTGCAGCAGTGCTCCTTCAGTGGCTAACAGCTGTTCTGGTCATGACAATCAATATGTCTGTTTGTGTTCTTCCCAGTTATTAAGAAACCCCTATCAGCCCTGCTCCAGAGAGAGCTTCTTCTGTCCTGGGTGGAATAAAGTTTCCTATCTCTATGTGCATTGCCCACTAATGGGGAGATGAACACCAAAACTTACATGGCAGAAGTCAAATAAGCAGAGCGGCTTTTACATCCAGAAATACCTTGCACATTGTAAATTAATTTGGTGGGCTGGTGATTGACCTCTTTGCATTTGGAAACAGTAAATAAAGTAGTGTGTGGCCTCACTATATGTGAGGACCCGGGATAGGAGGTGGTGAATGACATCTTACAAAGCTGGGTAAAATCCCTGCCTTATGTCTTCCCACCTTTTCCACTGCTCCCCAGGATGATACCAAAGGAACGAGAGAGCATCAGTGATACTGTTTATGTCTTTCTGGCTAAAGGGATTGTGGCTGTCAGGGTTGATTAACCTAGCATTGGTGTCTCTATCTCACAGAGGACGTTTGCTATTCCAAGACCAGTCCTCCATCCAAGACTAGTGGGGTTTAAAATTAATGCTTAGATGAAATTATTATTAGTCTTATGGACCCCAAAGAGAACGCAACAAACTAAACTTATTCTGCTGGCTGGTGTAAAGTCTATAGTTTAACTACCATATTAAACCTTCCCTCCGAAGGGCTTTATTGTGGGACTGTAAACGCTCTCAGCATGCCAAGAAAAGGAAGTTTTGTACAAGTCCATCAACTTTACTCCAACTCCATAAGGTCATAAAGCATGACCTTGGGGAACCTTATTTTGCTCCTTTCAGAGCTACCCTGATTGAACTCCTGCAGGAGGCATTTATACTATCTGTTAAAGTCGGTCTTCTAATGGGTACTATCTCCAATCATATGAGGTTTTTTATTTGAAATTGGGAGCTTTCTCTAACAAGAGTCAGTCAGATAGTCCTCCTTATTTTGGATGTCCATATCTTGCTTCCCACCCTGGAGGCACATTGCTATGAAAATCCGATTGTAATGAGTCTGGGCACCTTAGCATGAAGACAAATAGGAAAATTTATCTGTGTTTATCTGAAAACATCCTTTGAGTATTGAGTTTCATGGATCTGGACCACCCTGGACACAAATGTATCTTCCAAAATGGAGATAGAAATTGACATCCAAGGATTTGTGTGTATGGTCCGGTAGAATTTACAATGTGTAGTATTTGGAGAAATTGCTGAGAAAACACAAAGTATATTTACCATAATCTGTAATTTAGTAAAGTAGATTTGAATTATCTTGGCTGTGGAAATTATCTCAACTAGAAGGAGCTTCAGCGGGTGGGCATTCCCTTGCTGCCCATGACTGGCAAGTACAGTTCTGCCCCCACTCAGTAAACAGGCTTGACATATCCATTGTAACAGACCTGTGGACCTTATTACTATAAGAAAGGAAATTTTCAGGTTATCATGGATATATTTTCTTAATCTAATTTGCTGTCATGTATGTACTTCATGCTAGAAAGAGCTGTTGTTATACTAGAAATTTTATTGTGAAATTAAAGTCAGGGCATCCCGAGTTTGCGATGGGAACTTATTTGATTTTAAAAATCCAGTAAATAAATTTGATACAATAGTCTGCTCTGTCTTTCTTCAGTTTGTCACACTCTTTGCATTGTTTGAAGGCTGAGGTAAGCACATTTTCGACATTTTTTTTTTTTTTTTTTTTTGGGGATCACTTGAAGTGGACAAATATGCAGGGGTTAATACAGGCTGATATGCCTTGTAAGAAGCAGTGAAGTATAAAGAGTGTTTATATCAGCTCCCGGACTCAGATATAGGAGCTATAAGTAAGGCTAAGATTTTTGTCACGGTTATTTTTAGTAAAAGTCACGGACAAATCATGGGCAATAACCAAAAATTCATGGAAGCCTGTGACCTGTCCGTGATTTTACTAAAAATAATCATGACAAAATGGGAAGGGAGGAAGGCCAGCACCCATCTCTGCTAGGGCTCCAGGGTCCCCCCTGTGGCCCACGGTGGCTGAGATTGCAGGGTCCCCCCCGATGCCACCGCTAGCTAGGAGCTGCCGGGGGCCTCCCCACCGGTTGGGAACTGGGGGGTCCCCCGCTGCCCGGCAACTGAGAACTGCTGGGCCCCCGCCAGCTGACACCTCCAGCTATACTGCCCGGGGCTGAAGCGAAAAATGTCACGGAGGTCCCTGGAAGTCATGGATTCCATGACTTCTGTGACCTCCATGACAAAATCTTAGCCTTAGATTTAAGTATGCTTGCTTGCGTATAGTCTTCTTCTTTGGAAGGTGACTATTTTTTAATTTATTAATTCCATATCTCTTTCTCTTTCTGTCACATATGTGGTAGCGATAGCCATGTGATAAATTGGGTTTATAATGAGCCTCTCTGCTATGGCTAGTTCTAATATTACAAGCTTCTGAACAGTTTTAAAAGCTGCCATTAAAAAACTGACTGAAAGGGCTTTCCATCTTCCCCTCCTCCTCCAAATTGCACTGATCTCAGACCTAAAATTGGCAATACTTAGTCTATGGGGACAATTTATGATTTGATAAACTTTAGGGGGTTAGTTGTAGAGTTCAAGGCCAGAAGGGATCATCAGATAATCTAGTCCGGCCTCCTGTATATCACAGGCCACTACACACCATACAACAACCTGAATTAGATCAAAGTATTACAGCCTTCAGGAGCATAAACTATTGTGCGCTACAGGCAGAGAATAGGAGGGACCAAGCGGCACCAATGCCCGAGGCTCCTGCAGTGGCAGGGCCCAGATAATCCTGGCAAGTGACCTGCACATCAGGCTGCAGAGGAGGGTGAAGACACCCTCCACCCCAAGGTCCTTGGCAATCTGATCTGGGGGGAAATTCCTTCCTGACCCTGAATATGGTGGTCAGTTAGACACTGAGCAGGTGTGAAAGATGCACCAGCCATGCACTGAGACAGAGAATTCTCAGTACCATATCAGAGCATCAGCCCACTGCATACCTGGTCCCATCTCCAGCTGTGGCCATCTATGATTCTTCAGAGGAAGAAGATTTTAAAAAACAAACCCAAATCCAGAATACATTGTGGGGGAAGGAGAGGAATTTCCTTCCTGATCCCTACAAGTGGCCAAATGAAGCCCTTAAGCATGAGATTTAGGAATATAAGACATGAATCAGGTGGGACCCTAGGACTGCTGAGTCCAGCCACCCTCACCACGGTCATACAACCTGTGTCATAAAATCCAACTAATAAATTTATCAAGCTCTTTCTTAAAACTCATTTGATTGTTTGCCCTCACAATTCCTATTGGGCCTCAGTCCTCTGATGGTTAGAAACCTTCTAATTACCAGCCTAAACTTATTCTTGACCAATTTATATCTATTTGTTCTTGTGCCAGCATTGTCTTTTAGCTTAAATAGCTCTTCTCCCTCCCTTATGTTTTACCTCCCTGCTGTGTTTTAGGGAGCAATCATACTCCTCTCCCCCAGCCTTCATTTTGCTAACTTCATTTTGTTAATGACTCCGACTAATATGTTAGGTTGAAGTGCAACAAAATTACACTCCTACAGGATTTTAAAAAGTTAGTGTTTGGTAGTCTTCAAAGGGGGTTAGTTCTCAGGAGAAGACACTGCTTTTCTTTGTCCAAAGCCTGGAATAATTTAATATTTATGTGTTTGAGAGAAACAGATAAAATGTTTGAATTAAATCAAAAGATTGTATGAAGCAAACTTTTTATTGAATGTGTGTGTGTGTGTGTGTGTGTGTATTCCTCCTCTATTTCTATTCTCTATCTTTCCTTCTCATTACTTGTTTTTCTACCATCATTGTTTTCTGTCTTCCTCCTTGTCTGCAGCCCCTTCTCCCTTGGTTCCTTGGGAATGGGGATAAGAGGAGGCTATAGCTCAACTCTTGGCAGATCGCAGTATGCTGGTGGTGACATTTCTAGTGGACAGAACCTTGCTGACACTCCTCAGAAGTGTTAGCATCCATCTTGAATGGATTTAAGTGATAACTGTTTTTTTTTAAGTTGAAAAATGAAAGATCAGCAGTTACTCCAATAGTCACTTATGGGTCTTTCTCTTAGGTGTACAGTCAATGACCAGAGGGTTTTAGACATTTACTGTCAAGATTGGTAGATTGTCAGTTTTCTTACCTTTGCAGAAGGGAAGATGACACAATCATTGTCATTTCATACTTCAAGAGGCACATATTTATAAACCTGTCTACTGGTGGGTGTTGAGGAACCAGATGTGCAAATTACTGTGAAACTGACTATAATCAAATCTGCATACAGAGACTAGTTTTCCAGAAAAAATAAACCTGTGTACTATAGAAGTTAAGATTTTCCAGATGGGACTAGGCTGAAGGAGGTTACATTTTAAGCCTACCCACCATGGATGTGTGTTCTTTCTAATGTATTTTTATACTGAATCCCCCAGATTATTAGCCAGTTGTCTATTTAAAGATTAAATATGGATACTTACAGATTTTTGATACAAAAAATATAACTTAATTCACGAGTAGAACTTTGATTCTGAGCATCTGTTATAGATACATAAAACTGCTGAAGACAAAACAATAGTGGAAAAACAATTTAACATGTGATGGCCAAAAATAGTTTAAGCAACATTATCAGGGGCTTTTGAGTACAACTGTTTTAAATTTCTGTGGGAATACAAGCAGTGTCATTGTCAAACTTATTGAATTTTGTAAGGGTCCCAACAATAGATTTCTCTAGGCTGAATTTCTGCCTGGAGAATAGTACACTATTCTTTGTCCTTTAATGACTGAGTTCTGTAACTCCTCATTTTCTTCCACTTTCCTCAGATGTGATCTGTAAAGAATATAGAATAAACAGTGTTCTGGTTGCAACAGACATCAGGAGTCTGAGAATATAACAGCAAGAAAGCAGACACTGATTCTGGTGTTACAAGGAACATCTGTCTGTGTTTTCAAAGAGCTGCCGGTTTATCAGTTAGAGCGGGTTTGGCTATATGGGGATTGTATGAAATTGTTGTGTCTATATCGTAGCTGCTATTGTTCGCCTGCTGTGAAAGTGACAGATGCAGGTGCTCACTCTGAAAGAGTACTGGTAAATTTGCAATTTTTGCCTGGCTTGTGCTTTTAGAATTCCTGCATAATAGAGCTTGCTCCAGTATTTAAAAAAAAAAAACAAAACACCCAATCAAAACATATGGGGACCAGTCTGTGTCCCGAGACCATCAAATAATAGGGATTCCTTTCTCCTTTTTAAAGGAGGATGGATTATATCTCCTTGTAGGGGTAATTAGGATTTTATTTTGAAACTTGAATTCCCTTTATATTACTTTATCTATTTAGAATTTTTTTTTTAAAAAGAGGAAATAATGTGCCCATGTATTGTCTTTAGACTTACAATAGTTATACAGTTTTCTAATCTACAATAGTTATATCAGTTTTCTAATCGTGATTTGGTTTGATTATACACAACTAGTATGTGTAATTTTGTGTTAGCTATGCATATATATTAAAGTGTGTAGTGTGTACATGCATGGCATGTATATGTACACAGGGTTTGTCTGGCAAAAACATGTTAAAACCAGCAAGATTTTACTTAACCAAGATAAATGCTTTTCCCTCCTACAGAATTGAATGTAGTGTAGCTTTATAAAAAAAAAAATCAAAGATGAATTGCAAACTCTGAGTCTGATCTTGTGCTTACTCAAACAAAAGTTTCATTGAAGTGGATAGAGGGTTGCCTGAGAATTCATTGCAGGATCACCCCCTATCTATTTGCCTAAATCGGTGGGATTAACATTCTGAATAAAACTTAATTTATTTTCACTGGATGCTAGTGATGTTACTCATTGTGCTATTGGTAAGTTCAAAAGTTGAAGGTTTTGCTTATTTAATGCAGCTGTCATGGTACACCAGATTTTCCTCAGCAAATTTGTCACTGTTGCGCTTTATTACTGAACTCTGTGAAGATGATCCATTCTTTAAGTATCTAATGGTTGATATGTAACATCAGACTGGGAGCTACAAAAGTCAAGATCCGGATGTGGTATTTATTTAGACTTAATATAGTATTTGTCTAAATCCTAAACTCTGTACAAAATTAAGAACACCACAAAGAATTATGTATTGCTTGGGGAAAAAGCATGGCCTGGTAGAAAGGGCACTGGACTGGGAGTTGAGACACTTGCATTCTTTTCCTGGCTCTTCTGTTGTCGTGTAGTGTAACTTAGGAAGAAGTCACTTCACCTCGCTGCTTCAGTTTCCCTAACTGTAAAATGGGGTTCATGAATACTTGTCCTTCTCTGTAGAGCACATTAAGATCTACTGATGCTTTTTATCATCATCATCATCATCATCATCAATCTATTATTATTTGTTACATTTAAAATACAAATACAAGGACACTCAGCTAGTCCATATGCAGAATATAATTTGAGCCTTAATTTTTCCATATAAAATAACATCCACCCTCTGGAGTAAGAACCCAGTGTCTATCTCTTCCCAATCCTCCCAGAGTAGCCCAGGAAAATAGATTATGTAGATTGCCATATACCCTGCCTCAAGGCTTATATACATATTGAACAATGAAGGGTGATAAACTAGAGCCCTGCAGTACCCTGCACAAGAGAGCCCTTGGCACAGAGCAGCTGCCGGAGCTAAAAGAAGCAGCATGGATTCTTTGATCTTCATCCAGTGCCAAGAGACTGACTAATTCTACCAGCTCAGTTTCTGTATCATACTTAGGCATGAAGCCAGACTGAGTGGGGTTAAGGAAATTTTTAGTTTGCTATTTGACAGCCACTGTAGATGGGGAAAGAAATCTAAATACTTAAAAATTGCTAACCACCTCAAAGAAAAAAAAGTGCTGCAAAACATGAGAGGAATTTTGGAATGTATTCTCGTTCAGCATTTGTGAGTATAAATTCTAGTACTGCACAGTGTGTCTCACTCTTGCTTTTTGTTGTTGTCCTGTAAACCTCTCCTCCCACCCCTCCCCACCCTCTTTTTAGGAATATAAGGGGTGGGGGGATTAAGAAACACCTACAGATCTGGTGGCTTATTTACCATAAAATATGGTATATCAAACTATTTTTAAAGTATGCATATTTATGATAGTTGCCAGAGGCTCTGGCAGGATCCTTCAATCTGTTAATTCATAACCATGCAGATTGGCAGAGTAATGTCTTTCTCATATACCAAATCAACTGTTGCCTTTACCTGATGGGTATCCTGCAATTTCCATTTGTCTGGAGGCCGGTACTTAAGTTACTTTTTCTCTGCTGCTGCATGCTCCCTCTGCTGGCACCTTACCAAACTGCTTATGTGACACCTAGAGCGACCAGGTGGGTGAGGCAATATCTTTTATTGGACCAACTAATGTTGGTGAAAGAGACAAACTTTCGAGCTTGCAGAGCTCTTCTTCAGGTCTGAGTGAAACCTATCTTGTTGCATCTACTCGTGTTGTCTCAGAGAGCCGCTCCTGCTGCAGTTCATTTTGGACCCTGTCTACTTATGTCTTGGGGAAAAAATTGTTGGAAAGAGACTGTCCTGATTGGAGTTGAGAACTGACTGGGGCTTTCCATTAGTACAATGGTCTTCCCCTGTCACAGTCAGAAGTGCCTCAGACCGGAACTTTAAAGAGACACTGGCTTCCTGCCCTTTCCCAGCAGTGCTGCCTGGAGCAACAGACTAACAGGCCCCCACTTCCTGAATACCATCAAAGGAGTTTTCCATGTAGCTCAGAAGTGCCAGGTTTAACATCTGTGTAGTCAGTTTGTCTGCTCTTGTCCCTCTCAGCTCACCTCCCAAGCTAGCCACAAAGGTTAATAGCTTTGGAAAACTAATCTGGCCTGTGGATAAGCCCTCAGCTAGCTACATGGTTGGCTCCTTTTTGGCTAAGGGATATTCTTACTGCTTATTCTCTTACAGTCTCCCTTTCTATACTCTCCAGGGACTTTCAGTAAGGGGCCCCTTTCGCCCAATTCACTTAACCTGCAGTTTGAGAAAGGGACAGTGATCACCTGCTTTTAATAGCTTGCTCTGCTCAGGTGATGATCAGGAGGTTACTAAGCTCAGAAGTCAGCCTGATCCTGTCACTTCTTTTGGAGACACCAGGAACTCTCTGTTAGAGCCACCTGTAAGACAGACTGCAAGCTAACTGGCTCCATTAGCAAGATCTAGCACCAGAAGAATGGGCATTCATTCAGGATTTAAGGCCAGATAGCAGTGAGATGGTATCTTTCTCCAGTGGGGCCAGTTCATGGCCAGAACCAACAGAAAAGTATAGATAATTCTGTTCCTGTCATTAACTTCTTCAAGCAGGTATTATGGAGGCACTTTTATTTGCTTGGGCTGGTCTGTGAGGTTACATCTTCCCTCGATTCGCTTTAATAATTAAAGTAGCCAGAAAAATCCAGCTTGGTCAAAGCTATTGTCATCCTGATCACAGCTTACTCAGCTAAAAAAGGAATGGTTCCTGAGACTGACTGTATATCTGTGTGCAACTCTTCGACTTACCCAGTGGTCAGGGACTTCTGACTCACTCCAGTCTTCACAGGCTAAAGTTTTCTTCTTCCTGGCTATTTAACCACAGCAGAAAGAGTCAGCAAACCAGGAGCCTTTTCCATCAAAAGACTTTATCTTCAGTTATTTCCTGACAGAGTGGCCCTTCAGATGAACCCAGAATTTGTCCTTACAAACAGGGCCGGCTCCAGGCACCAGCTTAACAAGCAGGTGCTTGGGGCGGCCAAGGGAGAGGGGCGGCACCTGCGGCAATTTGGGGGCGGCAGGTCCCTCACTCCCTCTAGGAGCAAAGGACCTGCCGCTGAACTGCCGCTGCTGATCGCGGCTTTTTTTTTTTTTTCCAATTGCCGCCGCCGATCGCGATCGCGGCTTTTTTTTTTTTTTTTGCTTGGGGCGGCAGAAATGCTGGAGCCAGCCCTGCTTACAAAGAATACCACAGTTCACTTATAAGACCATATCTTTGCCCTTTTTTCTCCTCTTACACAAGTTCGCAAAACACTTCTGTATCCGAGTGTGGTAAGAGCTATAAAATTCTATCTTCACAAAATGAAACTGTGGAGGAAATTTGATGCTTTGTGTGTATTATTGGGGAGAAGAAGCTCAAGAAGAGTTATAAGACTTGCAAAGCATTCTTCTCCCAGTGACTTCAGGTGACTAGTTAGAGGTACACTAGAAATATGGTAATATCTTGGCAGAAAGGTAATAAAGCTTTTTATAATGAAGTTGAGTGCTATCCTTGATTGCATTGTAAGAAACATGTACTAGTCTGGAAGAACCTTCAGAAACAGCATACACCAGCCCAGTTTCAACTCCATTAAGTAAAAAATAAAAATTGAAAAGCTTGTTTTGATTTAAAATGATTTTTTTTTTTTTTTTTGCAGGGTGGGGAGGCGTAGCTATTTATTGAGTAAGTTTTGAACCTCTATCATTTTAGATTAGATGATGTCTTATTTCATTTGTTTACTTGTCTAACTGATGGCTGTTCACTGCTTGTTTCCCAGCAGTAAGGGAAGTGAATCCTACATAAGAGAGAAGTAAAATTAGTTTTTATTTTTGTAATTTGGTTTCTCACAGTAATTCTACATGGCTCTGTCCATATAACCCTGCATTATATTATGTTATACCATTTGTAAACATGGAGTGAATTATTGTTTGGGAGTTAGGAGGAGAATAGCTGTCATATGTCTGCATGAAATTCATGCCTGTTACTGACTTGTTGTTTTAACTTCCAGAATGGATGTATCTCCTGGCCTTTCTCAGGCAGTTGAGCAACATCCCAACAGGAGACTCAGTCTTGCAACATTGATCCTTGTTACAGTGCTTAAGTACTTTGCTGGACTGGCGCCAGAGTGCTCAGCACCTTGCAGGACCTTGCAGGGTGAGCTGACAGCAGCAGTAGAGGAATAAAAAGGGAAGAAGTTTTTTAGTAATTAGCTCTGAAACAGTAGAAATAGGATATCCAGCAGTAAGAGCCAGGGATACTTTCTATGAGAGAGGGAGAGAGAGAGAGAGAGAGAGAGAGAGAAAAATAGTCTTGTGGTTAAAGCGCTGAGACTCAAGATCTGGGTTCAATTCCTGGCACTGCCACTGACTTCCTCTGGTTTCAGAGTGGTAGCTGTGTTAGTCTGTATCAGCAAAAAGAACGAGGAGTACTTGTGGCACCTTAGAGACTAACAAATTTATTTGGGCATAAGCTTTCGTGGGCTAAAACCCACTTCATCGGATGCATGTAGTGGAAAATACAGTAGGAAGATATATACACACCGAGAGAACATGAAAAAATGGGGGTTGCCATACCAACTCTTAATGAGACTAATCAATTAAGGTGGGCTATTATCAGCAGGATACTGATGTGTGTGTGTGTGAAGGTTTGACCTTCTTGTCAACTGCTGATAATAGCCCACCTTAATTTATTAGTCTCATTAAGAGTTGGTATGGCAACCCCCATTTTTTCATGTTCTCTCTGTGTGTGTGTGTGTATTTTTTTCCTATTGTATTTTCCACGGTATGCATCTGATGAAGTGGGTTTTAGCCCACGAAAGCTTATGCCCAAATAGATTTGTTAGTCTCTAAGGTGCCACAAGTACTCCTCGTTCTTTTGACTTCCTCTGTGCTCTTAGTCACTTTAAACTTTCTATCTGTGTTCTTGATCAGTCAAACTGGGCTAACACCCTCACAGGGGTGTTCTGAAGATAATTCACTTAATATATGTTTTTAGTTACAATAATGATGAGTCGCCATATACAAATCTAAACAGAAACCAAACTACAGATATGAAAACTAATTTTTATATAATCACAGAAATTTGGGGCTGGATGGAAATTTGAGAGGTTATCAAGTCCAGCCCCCGTACTGAGGCAGGACCAAGTAAACTTAAACCCACTGGCATTGGAACAATTTGTATAGTGGAGATTAAGCCCATTACTATTTGTCCTACCTTCAGTGGACATGGAGAACAATTGATCACCGTCCTCCTTATAACAATACTTAATATATTTGAAGATTGTTATCGGGTCCCCCCTCAGTTGTCTTTTCTCAAGACTAAACCTGCCCAGCATTTTGTAAATTCTCCTCATAAGTCAGGTTTTCTAAATCTTTTATCAGTTTTGTTGCTCTCCTTTGGACTCTCCAATTTATCCACATCTTTCCTAAAGTGGGGCACCAAGATTTGGACACAGTACTTGAGCTGAGGCCTCACAAGTGCCAAGTAGAATGGGACAACTTATCTCTTGTGTCTTACATACAACACTCCTGTCGGTGCTTAATTTTTAATGAGAGAGGTGCGGGGCTCAAGCCATTTTTTTTCTTTCATAATTGATGCAGCAAGCCTAGAGGTGCCGGGGCTATGAACTGCCAAGCCTAGAGGTGCCGGGGCTGAGCCCCGGCAAGGCCTGGCACAAATTAAGCACGGTATCCTGTTATTGCACACCTGAGTGTATTAACCTTTTTCATAGCTGCGTCACATTGTTGACTGTCATTCAATCTGTGATCCACTATAATCTCCAGATCCTTTTCAGCAGTATTACCACCTAGCCAGTTATTCACCCTTTTGTTGTTGAGCATTTGATTTTTTCCCCTTCTTTGCACTTGTCTTTACTGAATTTAACCTTGTTGATTTCAGACCAATTCTCCAATTTGTCGTGGTTGTTTTGAATTCTAGTTCTGTCCTTCAAAGTGCTTGCAATGCCACCCAGCGTGGTGTCATTTGCAGACTTTATAAGCATACTCACCACTCCATTACCCGAGTCATTAATGAAAATATTGAATAATACTAGACAGAGGGCTGACTCCTGTAGGACCTCACTAGATATGTTCTCCCAGTTTGACAGCGAAACCTTTGATAACTACTTTTTGCACCCACCTGATAGTAATTTCATATAGACCACATTTGCCTAGTTTCCTAATGAGAATGTCATGTGGGTCTGTGTCAAAAGCCTTACTAAAGTGAAGATATATCACTTCTACCACTTCCTCCCCCCATCCACTAGTCCAGTAACCCTGTCAAAGAAGGAAATTAGGTTGGTTTGGAATAACTTGTTCTTGACAATTTTTTGTTAGCTATTCCTTATAACCCTGTTATCCTCTACATGCTTACAAATTAATGGTTTAGTAAATTGTTCCAGTATTTTTTCAGGTATCTAAGTTAGGATGACTGGTCTATAATTCCCTGGGTCATCTTTTCCTTCTTTTTAAAGATAGGTACCAGCTTTGCTCTTCTCCAGTCCCCTGGGATCTCACCCTTCCTCCATGAGTTCTCGAAGATAATTGCTAACCATTCTGAGATTGCTTCAGCTAGTTCCTTAAGTACCCTCGGATGAATTTCATCAGGCCCTGCAGACTTGAATACATCTAACTAATACATCTATTTTCCCTTTCTCCAGTAGAATAATATTACTCTAGTTCCTCCCATTGATATCCTTCATGTAGTTATTAGTGATGGTCATCTATTTGAGAACTTCATCTCATGTATTTTCATGGGCATTTCCATTCCTAACATAGTGCTGTCAGATAGCTATTCTTGATTTAAAAAAATCATATTAAAGGTGAAATAGTTTAAAACATAGACAAACACAACTGTAAAAGTGTTTTGACTTTTCTTGGAAGATATTAAATGGAATATTGCAGAATATTAATAATCCATTAAAAAAGGTCTTGGTGGTCAATAAATGTAATTAACTTAAAACTTCAGTTTAAAAGATGTAACAGGGTCAGCTGTTTTAGAGAGTTTAAAATCACGAATTTGTTGTGATTATAAATCAGTTCATTTCTGGTTTCAGAGAAGACTGTCCCTCTATCTGTATGTCAGACTAAGCTAAATTATTCTACAGTGTTTTAGGGGAAATGGAGTAATACATTCTTCTTTATTGCATTGCATTGTTCATGCATGGAAGTGTGGCCTGTATGTTTTAGATCAGTCCAAGGCACTCTTCTGTATGGGTTTTTTAATTACTATTTCACATAGCAAAATATTTTTTTATTATATAAGGGTTTATTTTAGATAATTTTCCATTAGCAGCTGAACACAACAATTTAAACTTCCATTTTAACAATGCATACTTGGATCCTCCAAAAGATGATGCAAACTAATGTACTATATAAAGAAGAAAAAAAGTTGCCTAGTGGCAACATGTTGAGCCATGATGCAATGGACCACTTCTCTGTCCTTAGTGCTGTGAGGCACTGCTGAAGAACAGCTTGTGGTAGGAGGGGGGCAATATGTGTGTGTGAAGTGTTGAGGTTAAAGTTTAGGATATTTTTTGCATCCCTTCCTTCTGCAAGTAATACTAAACACAGTTAGTGCACTTCATGCACTAATGGCCTGATAAATTATTGTTGCTGTTTTGAGTTACAGGAATGGGAAACAAACTTTAATTTTTGGTAGGTACTCAGATTTCAGGTTCAAGCTGCTAGTGTGGTGATGAGAACAATGAGTATTAGCATGTGGTTTTGAAAATGAATACTTGTCCCATATACTCTAAATAACTTGGTTTATGTAATTACCTCAACTCCTGTTTAACTTTGGTGATCCAAACCCACTGTCTTTGTTTTTAGAAATCATAGGGTGCTGGTTTCTTTGAAAAAATAAACAAACAAAATTGTTCCCCCCAAAACCCAATAGATCATCCTCCACGTGAAATTAAACCTGTGAAAGTATTGTTTATGCTTTGAGGCTGGCGTTTTCAGATGCGCTCAACAATGGCCTAAATTTGCTTCCATTGCAGTTAATGGGAATTGAGTTAGGTCGGCGCTGAACACTTCTGAAAATCCTACTCTGAATGTACAGTGCAATTTTGTGTTTGCTAGATGTCCTTTAAATCTAGAACTTTTATTCCAAACTGAAAATTTTGCAAATGTTTTTCACAAATGCAAAGTTAATCTGTACTGTAGTGTTATACTTTGCTGCCGTGATGTGCCTGTCACTTTAAAAGAAGAACAGTAGAATATGGGTTCTTGGTACCCTGCGTATGGCAGTTAAAAATAGCCTGCAAGTGGTCAGTTATACCTGTTTGTTGTTTTTGTTCACAGCTGTTATTTTTAATACAAAGACAGATACTCAATCCTTCTGTGGCAGGGCAGTTGTACATATTATTATTGTTGCTGAATTGTCTACAGTGAAGAACAAAGAGTTCTTTTCTTGAGACCTAATCAAATTTGAGCATTTTTCTGCATATCAGAGGCTTCCAAAGAGGTTAGTGAGGTGAGGGGGGAAAATGCACTATAATTAATTATAAAGAATGCACAGGTGGTTAGACCTCACTGCAGTTAATATAAGGTAAAGAATTTTCTCAGGATTGTTTGGATAAGCCTGTGCTCTGTCTGGATTCACAGTGCCCAGGACTGAAGTTTATGGTGCGTGGTAGATACCTTTAGGCAGAGAATGAGCAACCATCTTTGCATTAATTTGTAACAAAGAGACTGGTGGGAACATTGTCCCATGCAGCTGAGAATTATTAGTGAATTCCTTTGACATTAAGAAAGCTAAAAATCAATGTTGTAGAAAATTCAGACTGTAGCCCAGCCCCTAGTTTTTCTTAAGATTTGAGCAGAGAGACCACAATAATAGTTTTATAGAAGTAAAAAGAGCAATGTAACCTCTCCCTGTCTTTATTTTAATCTTTAAACTACTATGGCACCATTTACTTTAGGAAAAGAGATTTTAATTGTTTGTTGATATTTCTGTATTCAGTGTGGCTGTGATGATTTGAGGAATCTGTGTACAATTTATGAAATCCAGTTTGATTTTATGAACTGTCTGTATCCTTATGTCTTATGGCTGTCTTTCACTGTATCCTTAGTTCAAACTGTTGAGCTAAGGAAAGGGGGCTGGCACTGGGGCATCTGTCTATGAATAGGTTGGTTGTTAAAGATTGTCAGCTTCTAATCAGAACTTCCCTTGGAAAGAACAAAAGGGAACTGCCCCCCGAGATAAACCAGTTTTCCCCAACTTCTCTTCAGAGGGCTGGAGTTTGAAGGAATGCAGTTTCCCCAGCAGAGGGAATAAATAAATGAGGTGTTTGGACAGCCCCTTAAAAACATAATGACTGGGTGGGTCAGACAGACAAAGGAAGATTGGGGCAGGAGAGAGGAGCAAAGGGACGGGAAAGGAGACTTCTCGATTGCAGGACCTGCCAAGGCTGAAGGCAGTTGGCACTGGAGAGTAGGGTGACCAGATATCCCGATTTTATAGGGACAGTCCCGATATTTGGGTCTTTGTCTTATATAGGTGCCTATTACCCCCCACTCTCTGTCCTGATTTTTCACACTTGCTGTCTGGTCACCCTACTGGAGAGAGACACTCCTTAAATCGGAGGAGAAACCAAGAGTTGCAGGAGGGAGATCCTCGACCCCTAACAGACTCTGACTAAATTCCAAAGAATACTCAAGAGTGGTGAGGAAACTATGACAGGGAATGGTGCATAGATGTTTTATTGCTTTTTACCTAGCTTTGTGTATCTCTTGTGCTGTCCACAGTAAAGAAAAATAGTTTTTTTGTATCTTTTTGCTTCAACTATCATGTCTCTGAAGATATAAATTGTAAACTAGAGTGCCCACAAGGTTGGAACTCTGGGAAAGAGGGTGCTTAAGCAATTGGGGAGTCTGGGGCATCCAGCACTAGTCCGAAGGGCTGCGCAGTTGGATCGCAGGGTCTCAGCTTTTCGAATAGGTGCTAGAGAATCTTCACCCCAAGAGTGTCCCTAGAGAGTCAGAGCCTGGACTCTGCTCAGGCTCAGAAAAGCTTAAAAGCACATAAGCCCAGTGTGTGGGACCCAAACAAAGTGGCCCAGGGAATGTCCAGGAGTGGGAGTTTGACTAGGGCTGTGATGGTGGAGCACACAGATTATCTCAAAAGAGGATGAAATAGTCAGAAATGCCCTATTGTTACATTACACTAGGGCGATTTTCTTTTGCAATCTATTGAATCATTGATATGCTCTCATAAATTCTTAATTACAGTCATAGTACTTGAGCAGTCAGCTTTGGGGGGGAGCGGGGGGGGGGGGGGAGAGAGAGAGGGGGGAAAAACAAAGCTAGAAAGAAATGATGCCAGATAATGAGTTAATCTTTTCAGGGGCCCATGGATATGACAATAACGCAAGGAATTTATGCTGATTTTCTTTTCAAAAAAGTTATTAGCATTGTCAGTTTGAATGGATTTGAACATCTGTAGCAGAGAATTAGGCCAAAATTAAATATCTGTTGCAAAAAATTATTATAACAAAATAAACTTGATTTTTTTAAAATAAATACGTGGCATTTGACATATTGTCAGAATCAACTTTACTACTAATACTAGACTTTCCATCTGAGTATTTTAAAACTTTTTTAAAAAATTGGATAAGCATTATCCATCCCCATTTTACGGAAGAGGAAACTGAGGCACAAGGAGGCTAAGTTGCTTGCCCAACGTTACACACTAAATTGGTGACAAAGCTCGAAGTAGAACTTGTGTGGCATATACCCTTATAGTGGATTATCCACATAGAGGATAGTAGCCTACTACTGTAGCTCAAGTAGTAGAGGTCTGTATTGTGGATTTAAAATCCCTGAGTTCAAACCCTGCTGATGATCCTTGCAAGGGGTCAGTCTGGTTTCATGTCTTTGTACAGTACCTAGAGCAATGGGGTTTCTGAATTTGAGACTTTGAGCTCTATTGCAGTACAAATAAATCATAATTATTACTGCCCACAACAAACCTTATAGTTAACACAGTGTAATGTTATTTACAAGTCAACAAAAGAGAGCAATGAGAATAAGTTTCTAAAATATAGTTCAATTCTTCCTTTTTGATGTGATCATAACTACTTTATGAAATCTTGGGCCAAATCTGAAGTCCTTGCTTTGACCTGCCCATTGACAATATTCAGTTGTCTACAGAAACACCACCCAAACTGAATTTATGATCTTTCTATATTCCCACCTAGATTAAATGAAACTCATCTGTTTCTAATCCATTTCTGTTCCCTTACAGTTTTTATTTTCCAGCTAAATACAATTATTACCTCTTTATTCCACCACTTCTGTTCATATCCTTTGATCGCTTGTGAATGTCATCTGATTCTCTTTTCCTTTTCATTATTTTGACTGCTTACACATAGCATTTGTGGTAGCCTTCATTTTCTTCTTACATTTCTCCTTTATGCGATGCATCTTATTTCTCCACTTCCTTTTAGATAAAATATCTGTTTTTCTTCACTATCTGAAAGCATCCTTACAATTGAAAAGTTTTTTACTTTCAGCAAAACTACCATTACTTTGTAACTGACCAATTTGTGCAGTGTGATTAGATTTCATAGTAAATTCAGTACCTGTAAATGTTTGCAATGATTTCTGAGAATTTTTTTTTTTTTTTTTTTAGTTGTTAGTGGTTGCAGTTTTGGAAAGTGGCATTCCATACTGAAAGTCCATTTTCCTCTCCCACCATTATTATATTTATATTGAAATAGGTCAAATTATTTTCTTGGGATGAGAATACACTACAAATAATTGGTATTATGACAGTTTCATTACTATATAATCGCTATTTTTTAAATTAAAACAGAGTGCCTATCAAGAGTACAAATGTAAAATCCATACCAGATTATCAGAAATGTGGGAAATGTATAGCTATGGTTGAAGGAGAATGATCTAAGCAAGGAAATGCAGACACACCTGGGATTGGGGGAGAGAATGAGACTTTAGCTCTTTGTGTTCCAGTCTATCTGCTTATTAATAGACTACTAGCTCATATTCAAGTTGCAACTTCAGCCAGACAATGTGGACAATAAAGAGACTGTATTGCTTGAATTGGATGGAAAGGAGATATAGCTGAGTGTCATCAATGTATCGATAGCATTGCAGCCCAAACTGCCTGATTGTTTGTCCTAGCAACCTCACAAATATAGGCTAAAAGCCTTCAGAATTTGTATTATAGCACCATCTCTAGAGACCTCCACCAAGGTGGAAGGCCCCATTGTGCTAGGCATTGTTGAGACGACCAGTAAGACAGTTTCTGGTCTAAATTCCTTACAGTCTAAATAGACAATTCAGACAAGAAGTGTGAGTAAGGAACTGTTATTAGTTCCCCATTTTACAGTTGAGGAAATGAGGTACAGAGAAATTAAATGAGTTGCCCACGGTCATACAGGAAGTCTGTGGCAGAGCTGGGAGTTTAACTCAAATCTCCTGAGACTATTCCAGTGTGTTAGCCAGAGAACCATCTTTCCTCTCCAGTCATCTGCCTATAAAAGCATGTAACACAGTCATAGTCTCCATGACCTATCCTAAAATCTGTAACAAAAGGGGACAAGTTAAATTGAGGATCCTAGAAAATGCTGTCAAGTATCAGAGGGGTAGCCGTGTTAGTCTGGATCTGTAAAAAGCAACAAAGAGTCCTGTGGCACCTTATAGACTAACAGATGTACTGGAGCATAAGCTTTCGTGGGTGAATACCCACTTCGTATTCACCCACGAAAGCTTATGCTCCAGTACATCTGTTAGTCTATAAGGTGCCACAGGACTCTTTGTTGCTTTTTACAGAAAATGCTAGGGCTGCCTCTCCACAATCTTCTTAATAAATCTTCCCTGAAAAAAGATTAGAGACTGGCAATTGGCAAGACTGTTTAAAGAGTTGGTTTCTTGAGCACGGGCCTTCACAATTGCGCCAGCTAGGGATGCTGGCCCACTGGCCTGCCAGATTGCCAGCCTGATATGGAGCTTTCCATCTCTAGGTTTGAAAACTGCTGAGGTTGGCAGTAACCGCAGTTGCTTATTATCTGATAACTGTTTAGTGGTCTCTTTGAACAAAATTAGTTGGCTTGATCTAGTCCCTAGTGGTCATGTATCCATATAACAAAAAACACTATCTCTCAGCAGAGAGAGGCCCAGGCTTTAATGAACATGGAGACTGAACTGTCCTCTGACCTGCTGTAGTGATGTTTCCAGAACACTGGCAAGACGCCCTGGGGAAACTTAGCATTACTGCAGCTGGTTTGTATGTAGTCAGTAGGTAGACTGAGAACTCTTCAGGTTAGTCAAGCCAGACCCTTTCTCTAGCACTAAATTTACTTTCAAACTTTTATGAAAGAGATGGGGGGATGGGAAGATATGTGTAAGGATGCAAGTAATAGGAAAATGAAAGGAAAATAAACTGAAGCAAGGCCATTGAAATGGCATCCAAAACGTAGAGAGGGACGTTTTTATGATTTAGGGCTTATTGGTGGTGGGTGTGACAAATGTATTTTGCTATTGAACTCAAAACACATCATAAACCTCAGTAGTATTTTCTTAAATCATATTTTCCCCCCTTGTCTCCTATAGGAATAGATAATTGGTACCACCGTAGGGAGCCTGCCTCTGTTAGGATCAGGAGCAAAAGATCGCGGTCACTCATTCTGAGATACAACTGGAACTCTCTCCTTTGCAAGCAGTTTTTTCTCCTCCTTCAAAAGGTATATTAACCCCAAACCCTCTCAAGCTCGTTAGTCTTCTGTTTTCTTAGATTCTACTGTTTAGAGACAGTTCTAAGTGGTTTTACAATTTTGTCACTTCAGACTGGACTGGCTGATCTCTGCCACTGATGCCTTCAGGAACATGCTTTTAGATATTGTGTGATGTAGGGGTTCCTCGTTTTCCCACATACTGCTGGACACAGTCTCTAAGGTGGTGATCTATTTGTATCTTGACTGTGATTAAGGGAATGTGTGGAAGACCGACAGATTTTTCAGGCCTTGTCCACACTTAAATTTGCACTGATTTAAGTAAAGGTATGATTTTTAAAGCACTTTGTTAAACGGATGCAAACCTGTGTGTGATACTCTTTAAACCTGTTTTTTATTGGTTGTGTTGCAAAAAGTACAGGTGCAAACTAAACAAATTTAACCAGTGGTATAAGTGTGTCCCCACAGGGACTTGCACTGATTTAACTAACTAGCATTTTAAACCAGTTTTACTTAAATTAGTGCAGCTTCTCCACGTAAACAAGGCTTATATGTAGACAACTGTAGTCTTTTTGTTTTCCTCTTTTGGTACATGTAGCCAAATCCTCTGGGGAGTGATGGCATGTCTGTACATGGATTGCCGAATGGAAGGAATATGAAAACACCATGCATTAGAGTAAGTAATTTTACTCTTAAAATAAATATTATGTATCTATCAATAGTCCTTAATCAACTAATTTGTACAGCAAATAAGTCCAAGAATAGCATTTCCATCATTCATTCAGAATAGGGTCTGGCAAAGAGAATTCCTTGATCTCTTCCATAATAAATTTATAAACCAGTTAATTTGCAGATATCCTTTTGACTGAATACTGTAACGTGTTTATTTTGCAAAACTGGGTAGAGTCCTTGAACTTAAAAAAGCTGTTTGGTGCAATGTAAACACATTACTTAACCAAAACACTTCAACTAAGGAAGTGTGCCCTTAGAGTGTGTATTTCTTGCTTTCCCTTAGGAATTTAGTGCTGTAGTTAAGTGGTAAGACTTTGCAAAGGCCATAAATGCACTAAGCAAGTACTAAAGAGGCTTCAAGGGATCTTTCCTTTCTTCATCATCTTTAAAGCAGTTTTCTTTACCATATTACTGTAGATCAGTATCACTCAGATATCAGTGGTTCAGGAACCAAACTGGCAATCAACATTACCCAAAAGAGCCATTCTTTATTTCATTTACTATTATATTCTCACAGCAAAGTGACTGACCAAGTTGTGACACTGCACGAAATATGGAGACACTCTATGATATTGTTAACACCAATATTAAAATATTGCAAGGAATCTAACCAGATATGCCATGTAAGATATCTACAAAAATGCTATAATTTGCCGAAATTTGATGATCTTGTTTATATGTTTGCATCACCTTTAGATTGTGAGTTATAGATATGTTTGGTATATCTGTATTTTCAAACTTGTGCTGTTTTTCTGGGTGACACCACTTGACCGAATGGCATTAGCACTAAGCCGGCTTGATGGCCCATCAAGGGACATCAGCTGTAGAATAAACCCATTGATAAAGTCAGGGGCTACACCTTATGAGTCAGCAAGCCATGTAGGGGCATGCCTAAGGACAAAGAACTCTAAGGCTTTTCCATGTGCTGTGAAGCTTGTGTTTGAGACACCGGAAGTAAAGGTCTCATGGCAAAAGAATATAAAAGGCAGCTGCATCATCTCCATTTTGTCTTCATTCCTGCTTCTTACCTCTGGAGTAGCTTTTCTACAAACCGAAGCTCTGAACAAAGGACTGAATGACCCATCCAAGCTTTGGATGTGTTCCAGAGGGACTTTCAAGCCAGCAAACTCACCAGTACTGCTAAGAACTTGATACACCTCTACCCCTAGGGTTACCATACGTCCGGTTTTTCCCGGACATGTCCGGCTTTTCGGCAATCAAACCCCCGTCCGGGGGGAATTGCCAAAAGGCCGAACATGTCCGGGAAAATGCCGGCCGGGCACTTCCCCTCCCGCGGCTGCTCTGCTCCTCCCCTGACTCTTCGGCTCTGTTTAAGAGCCGAGCGCTACGGGCTTCGGGCAGCCCCCATGCCTGCGGACCCTGCGCCGCCGGAGCCCGGGAGGGGAAGTGCCCGGCCAGGGGTGCAGGGTCCGGAGGCATGGGGGCTGCCCGAAGCCCGAGCGCTACCGGCTTCACGGTTTGCCGGGCAGCCTCCAGACCCTGCGCCCCCGGCTGGGCGCTTCCCCTCCCGGGCTCCAGCTGCGCTGGGGAAGCGCTGGCCGGGGGCGCAGGGTCTGGAGGCTGCCCGGCAAACCGTGAAGCCGGTAGCGCTCGGGCAGCCCTTTTCACGTGGCTGTGAGTGGGAAGGAGGAGGGGGCGGAGTTAGGGCGGGGTTGGGGCGGGGAAGGGGCGGAGTTGGGGCTGGGGGTGGGAAATGGGCGGGGCCTGGGCCCGTGGAGGGTCCTCTTTTTTTATTTGTTATATATGCTATCTACCCCGATATAACGCGACCTGATATAACATGAATTCGGATATAACGCGGTAAAGCAGTGCTCCAGGGGGGCGGGGCTGTGCAGTCTGGCGAATCAAAGCAAGTTCAATATATCGCGGTTTCACCTATAAGACTTTTTGGCTCCCGAGGACAGCGTTATATCGGGGTAGAGGTGTATATGGACTTTGAAGTCTCGGTATGTATCTGATTGCTTTACCATTTAACAACTCTCTTCTTATTCTTTCTTTATAATAAACTTTTAGTTTTAGACAAGGATTGGCTAGCAGCGCGGTATTTTGGGTAAGATCCAAACTAATATTGACCTGGTACATGGCTGACCCTTTGGGGTCAAAAGAACATTTTGTATAGTGAGCAGACTTTTTAAATAACTTCTCACTGTACTGGACCTAAGTGCTGATTAGGAGCCAGAGAACTGGAATGCAATAAGGGGGCTGTGTGATTTCTTTATTCAGCTTCTTGATAACCAGTGTGGAGGATCAGAGGCACAGTTTGTGATTGGATGGGGAGTTTAATTCAGTTAACTCCTACCAGTCTTTGGAGTATCTGCTCTTTTGCAGCCTGCCCTGACTTTGACATTTTCAGAGTGGGCTGCCCCGGCACTCTGGGTCACATGTGTATTATTATTTTATCAACTACAATTGGTTAATAACACAGTAAAAGCATCCTGATTTGTTAATAACTTAGATTGGTTAATAATTAAATCACACAGTGTTTTAATGCTGGAGCTGCAGGAGACACACTAAAAAAGCCACTGTTTGAGTATCACTGCTGTAGATCATATTTCTGAATACAGCCTTATTAGTAAAGATAGTTGATGGATTTTTAATATTTCTCTAATAGTCCTATCACTTTGAACCCTTCCCAAAATTTACTTTGACTTGGGTGGATCACTTCTGGGTGTGAGTCTCCAAGTTCATTGGCATAGGTGGCACAGAAGTCTTTCCTTTGGGGAGGCTATGGAGTACTGGAAGCTCCCTAGAAGTGTGGGGGCCAACTGGCACCCACACCGTGGCCCTGCCTTCACTCTGCCTTCCCTCAAAAGGCCCTACCCTCGCTCCACTGCCCAGCCCCAGCCTTACGCTCTGCTGGCTCCTCACTGCCACCCCGGGCTCCTTGCTGTCCCATGCCACCCCCCTGGACTCCTTACTGCACCCTCCCCAAGGCTTATCGGTGCCCCATCTTCCCCCAGGGCTCAGTCCCATCCTTTCCCCCGACTCTCACTCTGGTAGAGGAAAGGGAGAGACCTAATAATAATCTAAAACAAATATGTTAAAGAAATTAAGAAATCAATGTTTTTTTATAAAATCATGAGAAAATCAAAGCAAATCAGAAGTATTTTGCTATCCGAATGGCCAGAACAGTGATTTTGTGGTTTAGGCCAGTATATACATACATCCGATAGTTCAGGTACATCTGTCTGACTAAGAGGTCCTCTTAGCAGAGTAGAATCTCAGAGAAGGAGTTTTTCTACCTGTCAAGGAAGCTTTTTGCTTATGACCTCTCATTTATAATGTTAAGTCCCTGTTCAGGTGTAAAGATACTTTATTACAGAATGACTTCTAATCAACCCAGTCACAGAGATTATTATCCCTTCTCCATTGTATAAGTAGGGGCATTGATCATTCCCCTCTATTCGGCATTGGTGAGGCCTCATCTGGAGTACAGTAACTCCTCACTTAAAGTCGTCCCGGTTAACGTTGTTTCGTTGTTACGTTGCTGATCAATTAGGGAAAATGCTCGTTTAAAGTTGTGCAGTGCTCCCTTCTAACATCTTTGGCAGCCGCCTGCTTTGTCCACTGCTTGCAGGAAGAGCAGCCCGTTGCAGCTAGCTGGTGGGGGCTTGGAACCAGGATGGACCGGCAGCCCCCCTGGCAGCTCCCCGCTCCCCTAAGTTCCCTGTGCAGCAACTGCCCAGCAGGCTATCAATTGCTGGCAGTTCAGCTGTCCCTCCCCCCACTGCCATGTGCTGCTCCTGCCCTCTGCCTTGGAGCTGCTCCCCGAGTAGGGTGACCAGATGGAATGAAGAAAATATTGGAACACATGGTGGGGGGGGTTCCCGCCGGCGGAGCAAAAAAAAACAAACGGAGTCCTGGCGGCAGAGAGAGAGGAAAAAAACCCGGAGTCCCGCCAGCAGAGGGGGAGGGGGAAAAAAAAGCAGAGTCCCGCCGGCAGAACAAAACAAACAAACAAACAAAAAACAGGAGTGTGAAATATCGGGACAAATTGCATCCTGACAAAACATCGGTCGGGACGCGGGACAAACGCCTAAAAATCGGGACAGTCCTGATTTTATCGGGACGTCTGGTCACCCTATCCCCGAGATTCCTGCTTGCTGTGCGGGGGGTAGGGGAAGAAGAGGGGGGCTAATGTCAGGGTGTCCCCCTTCCCCCTGCTCCCCGCTTACCCCATCTTCCATAGAGCGGGGGGGGGGACATGACAGGGCTCAGGACGGAGGGAGCTTGCTAGCAACAGCTGTGGTCTCGGCAAGCTGATATAATTAACAAGGCAGTGTACTTAAGAGTAGGGTCAGCGTACTTAAAGGGGAAATGCGCATCTCACACACACACGGTGCGTGTCTCTGTCTCTGTCTGCGATGCTCTCTCCCCTCCCTCCATTCCTGCTGCCTTGTAGAGTGTGAGAGGTAACCCTTGAGGGCTCAGCCAATTGCTAGTTCATCATTTAGCAGTAAGGCATTCCCTTGGAAATATCCCGCCCTCTGACTCCTCCACCTCAACCAAGCTTTACATTCATCATCACTGTGTACCAGTATTAAATTGTTTGTTTAAAACGTACACTGTGTGTGTGTGTGTGTGTAGGTAGATAGATAGTCTTTTGTCTGGTGAAAAAATTTCCCTGGAACCTAACCCCCTCATTTACATTAATTCTTATGGGGAAATTGGATTCGCTTAACATGTTTCGCTTAAAGTCGCATTTTTCAGGAACATAACTACAACGTTAAGTGAGGAGTTACTGTACTGTGTCCAGTTTTGGGCCCCCACACTACAAGAAGGATTTGGAAAAATTGGAAAGAGTCCAGCGGAGGGCAACAAAAATGATTAGGGGGCTGGAGCACATGACTTATGAGGAGAGGCGGAGGGAACTGGGATCGTTTAGTCTGCAGAAGGGAAGAATGAGGGGGTATTTGATAGCTGCTTTCAACTACCTGAAAGGGGGTAGACTGTTCTCAGAGGTACCAGATGACAGAACAAGGAGTAATGGTCTCAAGTTGCAGTGGGGGAGGTTTAGGTTGGATATTAGGAAAAACTTTTTCACTAGGAGGGTGGTGAAGCACTGAAATGGGTTACCTAGGGAGGTGGTGGAATCTCCTTCCTTAGAGGTTTTTAAGGTCAGGCTTGACAAAGCCCTGGCTGGGATGATTTAGTTGGGGATTGATCCTGCTTTGAGCAGGGGGTTGGACTAGATGACCTCCTGAGGTCCCTTCCAACCCTGATATTCTATGATTGTATTGGCAACTTTTTTTCAATACTGAATGGACTTCTTTATTTCTGGATAGACTTTTGTCATAGACTCCATGTTCTGGATGCTTAATAATGCTGTCCTAGGATATTTTCAGTAAACAGGTTAGTTAGTGTCATTCAAAAGACTGTTGAATGAAACTCCAATGTTAAAACAATTTTTTGACCAAAAATGGAGGATTTAGGAAGGTAGGAAGATGACTTACTAGGAATCTTGAATGTGAACCATTTAACTGTGCCAAAGTCGGTCATTTTCTCTTCTTTAATTTTGTAATATGTAGCAGTACGAGCCTTTAAAGAAACTAAAAACAGTTCAGTATTAAGAACAACTGTTTTTGTGATGCTATGATAGGCCTTAAAATCACGCTTGCCAATTTTAATGAAGAGCACATTTTTATAATATAGTATGTAAGCTTGGTTGGTTATTCTCAAAAAAAGCAAAGCTTGCCTAAGAGTTCTGCAGAATTTGCAGTTGTGGAGATTGTATTTTTGCAAATAAAAGTAGGGTTGCTTTTCTCCATATATCCTGGAACATCAGTCTCACCTGAATAGCATTCTTTCTGGCTCATTATTAATCCTAGTGGGAGGCTTATTGCTTTATGTAGTTCACAGTGGCATCAGAAGCAAAGATTTAGGTAGCCAAATTGGTCACTTTAAAATTTCACATCAGTGATCTGATTTTGTTAAATCATTGATACAAGCATTCCTTTTTTTAGGATTGCATGGCATGATTCTTGTGAGAATTAAGCTAGCAATGCACAATGGTTCCTATTTTTGGAAGTGATGTGGTTACACTGCAAATGTAGAATTTAAGCAAAAATTAGTATTAATGATTTGGGCAATTTAAATCAACACTCTTAGTGTGTACCTTTTATCCTAGTGATTGACAAATAATTGTTGTAGAAACATGAATGCAATTGCAGGAAATTGATATATTTGGCATGAACAATCTGAGTGCCAAACTTAATCTGAATTTATGGTGTGATCCAGAATAGGCTATCTAGGAAAATAAACAGATTACAAATAAAGCAATAAAAACCTTTGAACCTAGATCAAGAAATGATTAAAGCATCCTTAAAAATAAGTACAGGAAGACTCTCACAGTACCCACTTCAGATAAAAATAAATAATCAGGGAAACTATTGAAGGACTGAATTAGTTATGACCTTCAGAATTAAGTGTTGTGGGCTCCTGGAGAAGATGTTTATTGCCAAAACCTCTAATTAGAAATGAGAAATGTATCCACTGCTCTACTCTTACTACACCAGGAGGTTTATGTAAAATAAGAAATTCTTGAGAAATAATGTAGACTAGGAATGTTAAGATTCGTAGAAATGTTTGGTTTATGTAGGGTGTGTGTGTCTTTTATCTGCTCTAGTATCTCATGGCTGACAGAGTGAATCTTTTGAACTTCATATTGATGTTAAGGGGACAGATGCAGTGTCTGCTAGTAGAACCCAGGATGCAAATCCAAGGTAGAAGTAATCTGCCCGAAGTGGAGTTGCAGTAGTGCAAGTCACATAAGAACAGCTATACTGGGTCAGACCAAAGGTCCATCTGGCTCAGTATCCTGTCTTCCTACAGCAGCCAATGTCAGGTGCCCCAGAGGGAATGAACAGAACAGGCAATCACCGAGTGGTCCATCCCCTGCTGCCCTACTCCCAGCCTCTGGCATACAGAGGCTAGGGGCATCATCCCTGCCCATCTTGGCTAATAGCAACCCTGCTCTGCCAGGTCAATGGAGGTAGACAGTGGAGCCCACAAAGAGGGCAAGGAGAGGTACGGAACCAATGTGTCTCCCAGACAGCCTTGGGCTGCCTCTCATGTTGTCCCATCTGGAGCGGATTCCTTGGTGGTGATTCCCTCTGCGGTGCAGTTACATAAGCTATGTCCAGTTAGGCTTCACGGACCCCACACTGCTAACGGGTCAAATAGTGAACTGGCATACATTGGTTTATTTACTTCAGCTGAAGTCAATGGAATTATGCCAGTTTACATCAGGTAAGGATTTGGCCCCGCACTTTTAAATCAGTAAAATAAATCATGCAGACAACCTTTTAGTTAAGAGCCAGTCACAATCTGTAGCCATGCAAGGGCCTCCCTATCTCTTATTTTTCTAAATAGGGACTGGTGACACTGGCAACCCTTGCTCACCCTTGAATTTACACCAACTGAGTATCTTCTACATTGTGTGCTGGCCCCAATATAGTAAAACAGTTTAATCCTAAATATGCAGCTTTGTTTTTCACAATGGACACACTGAATTATAATAATTCCTTGCTATATATATGAAGATAATACTTACCACAAAGCAGCCCAAATTGTGTTCCAAACTATATACATACAGGAAATAATTTCCAGGTACCCACTGGATCAGCGTTCATGTTGCACTCCTCATTCGTACCCAGCCTGGGCTGGAAAAGCTATTGATCCAACCAAATTCAGTGATGAATCCTGGTCACGTGCCACCTGAGGTACATTGTGCATATGCTATGAAGAAGACAGCTACTAGTTGCCATCACTTGTTGAGGTGAAGGATAGCAGCCAAGTGGACAAATAGTGCAGAGCCGGATGCATAATGTGAAGAGGGAAAATTTTGGCCAAGAAAATCAGTAATAAAGCCTTACTCTTAAAATAAGTGCCATGTGATTTTAAATATCTATGCACAGATGACAGGACCCAGTTTTTTATGGTCTCTGAAAGGCCACACCAGTAAAATATATGGAGTTGACATTTCCTATTGTTGAAAGCTGTCCCAGGTTTCTCAAACCAGATGCGTGTACCGCCAAATTAACCCTAGTGTAATACACTGTACATTGACTTTGCTAATCTGTGCTTGGTTTGCCTGTCTTTGAAAGATTATAGTGAAAACTAATCATGTGTTCTCTGTTTTTTTTAAAGAAAATTGGAGCTTTCAAAACTTATTTTGTCGTCTTACTGTTTTGAGGGCAGTCAGTTCTCACTGTGAACTGAGTCTGACTGTAAGGTAATAGAACAAATATATGTTCTATTTCTAAATAAAGCTGTATATTAGGATGTCATACAAAATGCTTTAAATTTATTACAACTCTTGCATGAAGCTTTTTAAAAAGTTTTATTAAACTGGCAACATGTTCAATGAAAACAGATTTAAAAATATCAAATACATTTGGAAGCCTGAATGTTACTTTTAAACTGAAGGCACAGTTCTCTTTTAATTTGTGTGAAATGCTGTAATTTATGACAATTTATGTTGGATATGTGTCATGGGTGGAACCTAACATATATTCAAATGTCTAGTTTACCAGAAAATGAACGTGGACTACGATATAAATCTAATTGGAGAGACAAGGTGGGAGAGGTAATATCTTCTATTGGGATAACTTCTGTTAGTGAGGTTTCAACAGAAATTTGTTCAATAAAAGATATTACCTCACCCACTTGTCTCTCTAATATCCTGGGACTGACAGAGCTATAACAACACTGCATACATTAAACTAATTGATCACTTGTGTGTAGGGATTAGGGTGACCAGATGTCCCGATTTTATAGGGACAGTCCCAATTTTGGGGTCTTTTTCTTATATAGGGTCCCATTACCCCCCACCCCCATCCTGATTTTTCACACTTGCTGTCTGGTCACCCTAGTAGGGATTTTGGAGTAAAAATGACTTAAACTACATTTGATGCAGTGAATAAGTTTGAAGCCAAGAACTGATTCACTATTTCAGATGTTTGGCTAGTTCTGTGATATCTGAGGGAAAATGAATAAAAAATATGTTTTTTCTAGTTAGTAAGGAGAATCCTTGCCTCCTTGACTGAGACAAGGTGTCTGCACAATGCCTTTAGCAGCCTGTTTTGCACTGAAGCCTGCATTTGAACAGCACCAGAAAATAACCAACAGCTAAAAAATAGATCAACTGTAGAGATTAATTTTGGACTAAATGCAGCGATATTAAATGTGCCTTAAGATTTAGAGGGAAGAACTATCTTTATTGATTATAGTGTTGAGATGAATAATCCTATTTCTCAGTTGTACCCTGTCCATCAATCTGCATATCTAGTTTGTTGTCTGCTTAATTATCATCTGAAATATCAGTATATACTCTGGGCATACAGGTTTTTTTTTTTCCCCATTCTTTGATAAACAGAGAGAAAAATAGTAGCTATGGAAGCCAAGATTTTCAAAACTGGGTGCCTAAAGCTAGGCATCTAAATAAAGGGAGAGCAAGTCTCCTCTTTGCTTTTAAACGCTGAAAAATTACATGTGTATTTATTTTGTGTTCGTAGTGGAAGTGTGTAAGAACTAATGCAATTCAGAATTACTAAATTGCATAGATGCTGAGAACCAAGAACAACATATGGCAGCATGTCAACCACATACACTTTTTGCAGTCTTTAAACCTGTGAACAGGCAATACAAAAATACTCCAATGAGTGAATTAATCCCCTGTATATCAAATTTGCTTAAATATCCTAGAGGAACAAGTACCTTCAGTGTACCGATCAAGACATAAACAGTATTAAAGGTGGTTGTTCATGGTTTTTAGTACCATTAGATTTGTTAGTCTTTCACTCATGCTGTACTTAAAAAATGTCAACATTTGAAATATTTTTAAATGAAAATATGAATTATTCACTTCACCAAAGGATGATATATATCGCTAGTTGAAATCCTAAACCACTGTATTTGTTGGGTAGTGTGAACCAAGGGTTTCTTATAGTATGAGGCTGCTTTACCTTAAAGTACCATACTTACAGCATAGCCACAGAGGAGCATGCCTTTCTGGGTCAGTTTGTTGTTTTCAGAGAAGTGGAAGATGTTGTAGAAGCTGCAGCCTACATGTGAGTTCTTATTTACAGGATATTCACTATGGAGAAGATCTTCAATCCTACACATGGCCAACTAGATTCAGTTAACATAATGGAAGTGGCCTCTCTTATTTGCCAGGCACAGGGACATGTTTTCAATATCCCTTCCTTAATACATTCCTTGGTAATTGTGGATCTATCAATTTACAAACATAATGGTACTGATTTTCATAATGGGTAGTTGTGTTTGTATGTATTGCATCAGAGGAGCCCTATGGGAAATTTGGTCCATAATGCTGAATGTGTTCCTTTGCAAATCCAGGGTCACTCAGTCTGCTAGGATACCTAAAGACTAGCCTGTAAACAGCTACATTTTTTCATTTTATTAGTGATCATGTGCAAACCAGTAACAGAATTTAGTTTTTACTGTACTTCTGGAATGCAAGAATGTGGCCTTTCTGAGGGGTCATTAACATAAACATGATTTCCTAGACCTCTGTGATAGACTCTTAGAACAAAAAATACTGTTCCACTTCCATTCGAACTAGAATTTATAAGACTGGGATAAAAGACATTGATGCCTGCTGGCACTTCAGTAGACAAGCTGCTACAGGTGCTGTGGGAATGTTCTGTGGTTAAAGGATTTGGGGGAGGTGGTGTGTTCCCTTTGTCCTCTAAGTGACAATTATGAAAGTTAGTGCTGGAGAAATGGAAGTCCTCAACATGTCCGTGCAGAGAAGACTTAGCTTATGAACTTTTTGTCATTTTGCAGCCTAGGAAATGGTTGTAAGCACAAGTTGTAACACTCAAATATTCTGAAAGCATATGGTCTTCATTCCTTGATATGTATGATGAATGATCCATTATAGTAAACTCTACAGGTCTGCATCACACTTATATTCTGCATGCCCTTCATACACCCAATATTTCCACTCCTTCCTCTTCTTCTTTTGTTCTTTTTCTGATAATTCTTTCCTCCCAGAGGCCATGAAAACCTCTAATCTTACGTAGAAGAAGTGGCAGGATGGGGCTTCCCCTAATCATTTAGTTGAAATTAACAATTACCTGTATTTTTCATCACACTAGCCAATATTTGGCTGATACTTTAATGAAAGCTGTTTAAGTCTCAGAGGAGCTGAAGAAAATGGAAGAAGTCTTGTACGAACAGGTCCATTATTAATTCATAAATTCAGAACTAATTAGAAAAACAGTCAGAATAGAAGTGTGAAAATTAGCCTATTTCCAGTAAGATTGATTTAGACAGCAGAATAATCAAGATCTTACTGAATTTTGTGTTTTACTACAACAGGCTACTCATATAGATGAACATTTCTTGACTGAATCACTCAGTGTATTTGGCATAAACAGGTTTTCCTTCCATATAAGTTGCACAGTTTTCTGTTCAAATTATGAAAGTAAAATTGTAGTATCTGAGCACCTCAGTAGGGCTATCCACAGAGTGATGTGCTACTCAACATGAGTAAGGTTGGCAGAATCTGTTCCTTAGTTTGTTAGTGTTTTAATGCAAGGTCTGTGATGAGGTGGGCACAATAAATACTGATTTTTAATATGAAATGTGGTTTTTTTTACAATAATAAGCTTTATTTTTATATTTAAAATCATTTTCAGATTCAGATTTTGGAAACCAGTTATTAAAGAAAGTATATCTCTGTAATTTCCATGTGCAGTCATTCAAAATCTTTTGGATCTGACAATTAATGGAATGGAAAAACATTGTATGTTTGTCCTTCTTTGTTCCTCTTGTGTTATTCCAGGGTATCAATGTGGAGTAGGATTTAGTTCAACAAGCATGTATGTCTTGTAGATTTTATTGATCGAGTAGTTCCTATCTGAAGCATTGCAAAATAAGGAATATTTGTTTTAAAGATACACTGTGCCACAAGTACTCCTGTTATTTTTGCGGATACAGACTAACACGGCTGCTACTCTGAAACCTGTGGTAAGTGATGATTACAACAGCAAGAGATGTGAAGGTAGCATTGTGTGTACATGCAGTTTGTGTTCCGTACACACATGTATGTGAATCACACTCAGTAACAGCAATTCTCATACATGTATGGCTGTTGAGGGGTATAGGGCATGTAGCTATTGCTGTCTCACTGAGAAAAAGGTGTTTTTTAATATGAAATTTTTTTTTGACAGTTAACATCCGGACACTTTTGATCTTTCTTGCCTCATCAACTTTCTTGATTCCCCTCCTTGACCTCTTTTCATCCTTAGAATCTACTACTTTGAGTCTTATCGCTCAGCTGCCTACACTTCTTAGATCACAAGATACATTGTACCAGCTGCTACGATACTTCAAAGTATGGGTTGCACTATCTGGGGTAAATGGTTTCTGGTTTTCTTCTGTATTTCAATCTAATTAAATACATCATCAGTGGGTTCCTGTTATACCGGTAAATTAGTGCAGTCTTATCCAGTCCAAGATTGCTTTAAAGAGTCCCCTTAGTCTGCCTCAAAGTCTGTGTGAGTCTATGAATCATTTTATGAAAATATTGAATTGAGTTTCAGGTTTCTAGTCCCCGCTGGTGCATTAAATCCTTTGTGGTATTGGCAGGGGAGAAGGGGGGAATCTTTGTTTAGCCGGATAAATGCAAAAAGTGTCAAATCCAGATGTTCTGAGAGACTCCAGACTTTTGGTACAGTTTCAGAGGGACAAAGTGAAAAAGGCCCATGGGACTACTGCATACATGACTTTAATTTAGCCTTTTAGTCATGAGGGCAATCGGAAGACAAGGTGATAAGGAATTGATGAGACATATTATTTGCATTCTTGCTCTCATACAAATGCATGTGCATGCTGTCTTCCATACAGATATACACACATACATTGTATGTTGGGTTTGTAGGTTATGAATAAATTGTCTGTGAGAAAATGTTATCTTGCTTTCAAAGCAGAATTATGAAATACACATATACATTGTATCTTGGGTTTGTAGGTTATGAATAAATTGTCTGTGAGAAAATGTTATCTTGCTTTCAAAGCAGAATTATGAACTATGTTAACAAATAGTGCTTTAATTTAATCTTAATGCAATCTTGTCTGCCTGGTTTGTAGTATAATACTTGAGTGTTTTGTCATTCAGAATTAGTACAGACTGACCTGAGACACACCTCTGTCCCCAAGGTTATGGCTTCAGTCTGAACAAGTTTGAGTAGACAGAAACCTTCTTAAAAGGAAACAACTATTTGAAGAATGTTAGAAAAGAGTAAAAGTACAGACTGGACCATTGGATGAGCCCATGTCTGTTTGTTTGGGTCTTTCCTTTTTATTGTGGTGTTCTGTTAATTGTTGTGTTCAGATCCTTTGAATTTATTCAAAGGGGCTTCATTGTAATTAGTTTGGTGCATGGGAAACAAATGTATTAACTCTTGAGCTCAGGAATCAAATTTTCCTAGCTCAAAGTTAACGAACGTATATGCATGTTCGTTGGGAGCAGCCAGCCTGAAAAGATTTAACAGCTCTTTCCCTTTTTTAAAGGAAATTGCTGTAGGGCAGCTCCACTCTCTCATCATTACTGTGCAACTTTTGTTCACTGGAACACATTTAGGGACAGAATCTCCTGCCCTTATCCATGCTGAGTGGCACCTTACTTTGAAGGTACTCCATGGGCAGCTGAGTAGAAATTAATCATTATGGTATCTGAGCACCTCAGTAGGGCTTTCCACAGAGTGAAGTGCTACTCAACATGAATAAGATTGGCAGAATCTGTTCCTTAGTTTGCTAGTGTTTGAATGCAAGGTCTGTGATGAGGTGGGCACAATATAAATACTGATTTTTAATATGAAATGTTTTATATAACAATAATTTGCTTTATTTGTATTTTTAAAACCATTGTCAGATACAGATTTTGGAAACCAGTTATTAAAGAAAGTATATCTCTGTAATTTCCACGTGCAGTCCATTCAAAACCTTTTGGAATTGACAATTAATAGAATGGAAATTGTCACTATCATAGTTTAATAAAGAAACCACTTTTTCCTTGTTTGGATTTTCATAGGATTCTGTCACTTCTGCACGGATGTTACAGTCTGACCTAACAAAATATAAAAGCTGGACTTCAACTGACTGATTACACTGCCTAGACCATTAGGCAATAAGTTATAGAAAGAAAAATATGTTTAGAATTTAACTTTGTCTTTCTCAAGCAATTACTGATGATCTCCATCTGAGAAGAGACATGCAGATTTTTAAAAATTTATTATTTTTTAGTATTTTTAAATGAGAAAACAAAAATATTAACTTTCAGCAAAAAAGGCTTTCAGACTTGTGGTGTTTTTCCTGCATATAAGGATACTGTTACAGATGTTTGTGATTATAATCTTTGCAAACAATTGTCAGAAAAATTCATCTGATTTCCAAAGACTGCAGAACAGCAGATGTGGATTTAAGTTTCAAACAACAGTATCCTTAATCATTTACATGTGGACACAAACAGAACTTGAAGCTCAGTGGGAAGTGACTGGATGCTTTGTTAGGCTGGTTTACAGTAGAGAGATGCATTTTCATTTGTCTGCCTTTCTCTCATAGCCCTTTTTAAAGGAGAGCTAATGAAAGAACAAGAAAGAGGCCTATTTTAATTTGATATTTGACTCTTTCTGGAAATCAAAAGGCTTAGGGACCACCTAAGATGGTTGAAGGTTTAACCTGATAGATTTCTTCATCTCTCTTCCTTTTGATAGTTTATAAACACAAAAAAAGATATTGGAGAATAGAGAAGTTCCATGTCAGCAGCCCATTTTTAAAGGCAATGATTAGCGATAGCCAGCTTTGCCTGTAAGAGGTCTTAAACTAAAGTACAGCTACTGGACGGTAATTCTGTAGATAAGGACTGAAAATTTGCTCTGGTCCAATGTAGAAACTCAGAGAAAATCCTTTAGAAAGCTAGTTTTGTTCAAGTGTTTTAGCAGTGTCCATAAATTGGGAGCTGCGGGGGGGACGGGGAAATGGAATTCAGTGGCTCTTGAGCTCACAATTGCGGGATGATTGTCAAAAAATTGTGGCAGAGTTGCAGACAAGCCATGGAAAATTGCGGATTTTTTTATTTTTTATTTATTTTTATATTTTATTACTTTCCCACAATTTTCTGCAGCCACTGCATTTTGGATTTCAGATCCACATACTAATCAGATCCGATCAATCCTATTTCTAGATCTAGAGAGAGCAGCTCAAAGTGATATAGCACCGATACAAAAAAGTATTCAAGTGCTGTCAGGGCTAGCACTGCCTTTATGCACGAAGTTTTTGATTGGTGCCTTTAATTCAAAGGTAAGTATCAGATACTGGTGATTCCATCATTTAAAACTTTAGAAAAAATAGTTGGGTCATAGGATAGCAGCCAATTCTGTTAGTTTTGGTGGTTTGATGGATCACTTTGATGATTACCTGTTCTGTTCATCCCCTCTGAAGAACTTGGCGTTGGCCACTGTCGGAAGACAGGATACTGGACTAGATGGACCATTAGTCTGACCCAGTATGGCCGTTCTTATGTTACAACCACAATTACAGTGCTTATTACTGATTGATGAGCAAGTTTTGAAAAAGCTATTTGATCTGCTGAATAAGGAGACCTATACTAGTAATTGCTATATAATTTAAGCTTTCATTTAAAAATTGTCTAGCTCTTACCCTTCCAAATATCTTCACAATCATATGATCCAAATAAAAACTGGTGAAGCAGTGTCTTCATGAGTCTGCAGAGAAAAACCTAGTGCCTCTGCAGCTGCTTAGCTTTGACAAGCTGTAGCTGAGTAAAATTGATAAGCTTCTAGTCTGTTTCACTGCCACTATTCAGAACCTTGTGGGAAGTACTGACAAAATTCATGTCAGTTTTATGTCACTTCTTGGGGGATCTGTGAGCAGCAGCAGGGTCTGCATTTCTTGTTATTTCAGGTAATTAACAATGGAAGAGCACCCCAAAAATGGAGAGTGGGGGATGAAAAAAAGATAGGGATGGACCTCTTTCCCCCTTCATCACACGCCACCTCAATACCTTTCTGGAACTTCGGGACTTTTCAGGAGAGATCAGAGACAGAAAACTCTTCTCCCTTCTAGTAGTTAGAGCACTGAACTTCAAAATTTGAACCCTGCTAGTGGGAGGCTGAGATGAATATAGAGTTACAAATCAGGGTCCAGAGAGAACACCCTAATAGAATTCTGAGTACTTTCCCTTTCCTAGCAGCTGGGATGACTGGAGTGCCTGGCTTCTCACAATGATGTTGACCCGAGACCTTACTGATGGTCGTTCCTTACCCTTACTCTACCCTACATGCTCTTTTTTTTAAAAATCTATTTCTAGCTATTTGGTTTAGCCTTCTGGCAAGTAGGCGTCTCATAAACTTTTCAAACTTTGATGATGGCAATACAAATTTACAAAGATAAAACATAGCAAAAACACTACTGGGGGAAAGATACCCAAAGACCAAAAGGAATTTTTTTAAGCAGTTATTTTAATTAAATGTTCTAAAAGCATCAGCAGTATTGTGATTTCAGGCTAAAATTACTGTGACTGAGGTCAGTCCTGAGTGGTGGTTTGACTGGAGTTTATATATACTTACAAAATCTTTTCATAGACATTCTTTAAGATTATTCTGTCAGTACTTTACTAAGTCTATGTCTACACTACCGCGGTAAGTCAACCTACGCTACGCAACTCCAGCTACGTGAATAATGTAGCTGGAGTTGATGTACCTTAGGTCGAGTTACCGCGGGGTCTACACTGCGGGGGGTGGGGTCAATGGGAGAAACTCTCCAGTTGACTTACCTTATTCTTCTTGTCAGGGGTAGAATACAGGGTCGACTGGAGAGCGATCTGCTGTCGATATGGCAGATCTTCACTAGACACGCTAAATCGACCGCCGGTGGATCGATCTCAGAGCATCAATCCCAGCTGTAGTGTAGATGTAGCCTAAATGACCAATTGTTTTCTCCTCCTGTCTGCTTCTATGTGACCTTAGTTTGCCCTTGTTTGACCTTAGTTTTTAATGTTTTTCTTTCAAAGTAGATGCCTTCATGGATATAATTTGTTTATATGTTTTTCAAAATAAAGTAAACCTAATGATGTCCAAAACAAAATTCCTATAACCAATATGTTTTGTAATTTTTACCCTTGGTCTAGAATGACTTAGAGGTACGTATTTTTCATTAAACATGACTTTACAAACATTGTCAAATGTTGTGGTTCAAAGCTTAATACATTGAGATTTTTCTGCTCCATTTAATCTACAGAGAAAATATGGGTTATTGTGGACAACCTGCTGCAATGCATACAGTACATTTATAAAGCTAATGGTGTTGGTAATGTTCAATTGAGAACCTGCCAATGATTTCTCAATGTTGCCAGAGATGTCAGCAGAATGAGGTCACAATCTAATTTAATGTATCCTAAAGGTCCTAAGAATGGCCCTACTGGGTCAGACCAAAGGTTCATCTAGCCCAGTATCCTGTCTTCTGACAGTGGCCAGTGCCAGGTGCCCCAGAGGCAATGAACAGAACAGGTAATCATCAAGTGATCCATCCCCTGGTTGCTCATTCCCAGCTTCTGGCAAACAGAGGCTAGGGACACCATCCCTGCCCATCCTGGCTAATAGCCATTGATAGACTTATCCTCCATGAAATTATCTAGTTCTTTTTTGAACCCTGATATAGTCTTGGCCTTCACAGCATCCTCTGGCAAGGAGTTCCACAGGTTGACTGTGCGTTGTGTGAAAAAATACTTCCTTTTGTTTGTTTTAAACCTGCTGTCTATTAATTTCATTTGGTGGCCCCTAGTTCTTGTGTTATGAGGAGGAGTAAATAACCCTTCCTTATCTACTTTCTTTACACCAGCCATGATTTTATAGTCCTCAATCATATCTCCCCTTAGCCGTCTCTTTTCCAAGCTGAAAAGTCCCAGTTTTATTAATCTCTCCTCATACGGAAGCCATTTCATACCCCTAATCGTTTTTGTTGCCCGTTTCTGAACCTTTTCCAATTCCAGTATATCTTTTTTGATATAGTGCGACCACATCTGCACACCGTATTCAAGATGTGGGCGTACCATGGATTTATATAGAGGCAACATGATATTTTCTGTCCTACTATCTATCCCTTTCTTAATTATTCCCTCACTTCTTCGGATGCATAGCTATGCATCCGAAGAAGTGAGGTTTTTACCCACGAAAGCTTATGCCCAAATAAATCTGTTAGTCTTTAAGGTGCCACCAGACTCCTTGTTGTTTTTGTAGATACAGACTAACACGGCTACCCCCTGATACTTAATTATTCCCAGCATTCTGTTAGCTTTTTTTGACTGCCGCTGCACATTGAGTGGATGTTTTCAGAGACCTATCCACAATGACTCTAAGGTCTCTTTCTTGAGGGGTAACAGCTAATTTAGACCCCATCATTTTATATGTATAGTTGGGATTATGCTTTCCAATGTGCATTACTTTGCATTTATCAACATTAAATTTCATCTGCCATTATGTTGCCCAGTCATCCAGTTTTGAGAGATCCTTTTGTAGCTCTTTGCAGTCTGCCTGGGACTTAACTATCTTTAATAATTTTGTATCATCTGCAAATTTTGCCACCTCACTGTTTACCCCTTTTTCCAGATCATTTATGAATATGTTGAATAGGACTGGTCCCAGTACAGACCCTTGGGGGACACCACTGTTTACCTCTCTCCATTCTGAAAACTGACCATTTATACCTACCCTTTTTGTCCTATCTTTTAACCAGTTACCATGAGCGCACCTTCCCTCTTATCCCGTGGCAGCTTACTTTGCATAAGAGCCTTTGGTGAGGGACCTTGTCAAAGGCTTTCTGAAAATCTAAGTACACTATATCCACTGGATCACCTTGGTCCACATGCTTGTTGACCCCCTCAAAGAATTCTAGTAGATTGGTGAGGCATGATTTCCCTTTACTAAAACCATGTTGACTCTTCCTCAACAAATTATGTTCATCTATATGTCTGACAATATTGTTCTTTACTATAGTTTCAACCAGTTTGCCTGGTACTTACCGGCCTGTAATTGCTGGGATCACCTGTGGAGCCCTTTTAAAAAATTGGCGTCACATTAGCTATCCTCTAGTCATCTGGTACAGAAGATGATTTAAATGATAGATTACAGACTACAGTTAGTAGTTCTGCAATTTCACATTTGAGTTCCTTCAGAACCCTTGGGTGAATACCATCTGGTCCTGGTGACTTATTGCTGTTTAATTTATCAATTTGTTCCACAACCTCCTCTAATAATGATACCTCAGTCTGGGACGGTTTGACAGAGGTCTTCCTCTTTTCAAAAAGAAAAAAGTGCATATTAAAGGGAAACTGTCAGAATCTGTTGGAGAATGTCATCATAATTGTAAGAATCTTTTCTTCTAATTCACTACTTTCACCAGAAACTTCATTTTAATTAAAAAGTCAGTTTATTCAGAATGTCTGGCTGATTTGTGCTTTTTTGATGCACGGTCAGCAGAGGGAGCACAAATTAAATAGCATACTGATCCACTCCTCAGAAATGAACTGACATCATTGATGATGGGGGGGGCCCTCAAGCAAGGAAGTAAACAGAAATATGTTAATTTTAAGCTCCATTTCAAACATGAACAATATCAATATTTGCCTAATAGGAAAAAAGTTATTGGCAAATGTGTTCTCAAGCCAAGAGAATAGCATGAAAAATGGAGTCAATATTAAGAACTCTAAAAAAAGTGTATGCTGGAGGATGAGAAAAGCACTTGAAAAAACGAATGTTTATTTTTTTTACTCTTGCCATCCAAATAGATAGTTGTTTGTGCTTTGACATCTTTCTGATCTCTCATATTTTTTCCAATAGAGTCTGGAAATGGCCCTTTTTTCAGGAGATAAAGCTGGCTTTGGGGATGAAGTGAATGTTCTTTCTTGGACCAGCTACTAGAGGTGTTGAGGGTCATCAATTATGATAGCACTCTACTGTAGATCTTAAGCTTGTTTGTGCTACCATTACATGTGTTTGAGCTGCAGTGGCACCAGGAATATTCACTGCGCTGTCACTGGCTCTCTGCCACCTCACCAGCCCACTCTTGAGTTCTTCCTATTTAAACTCACTTTGACAAAAGCTTTTAGCAAATTTTTAGTTGAAAGTAGAGGGTGAAATCCTGGCCCCCTCTGAAGACAATGACAAAACTCCAATTGATTTCAACATGGCCTGGATTTGACACAGTGTTTTCGAAAGAGGGGAGTGAACAGTTAACAGCTTTGTATGCAAAGGAAGTAACCTTTTTTTTTCTGAGCCTGAAAACGTATTGATGAACCAGAGTAATAGACCCTGGTTATAATGTGGCCATCTGTAGAAAGAATACCTTTTCAGCTTTGTAAGAGACATCGAGAAACTGTCAGACTCAAGTTATCTTAGTGTTTGCCAGTTGAGGATAAGCCAACAGCTGTACTTTGCACTCACTCCCTGCAGGCATTACAACAAGGAGAAGATTTCAAAGAATTAAAAACAGCATTTCCATTAGGCTTTAAAAGTTTGGGGTCAGACAAACATCCTTGTTTGGGTTTCAATGAAAAATGCCAGGAGACCAAGGGTGATCTCCTCATGATTTCCTACATGGCATAGTGTACCGCGGAACTTCCCTTTTTTTATTTATTTTTTTAGGTGGTGGATTTTCCCCTTGGAAAAAAATGTTTCAACATTGGTTGCTCTAGTTCCTAGGGTTCATTGATTGATTGTGCCTGTCAAGCTGTCTGGAATAGCTCATGACTGTGAGTGCCAACCTCAGGGCAGACTGTCAAAAAGCAGAGCACAAACCCCAAACTGGTTGTGAGGTCTATACTTAGATTTTTCCAACCAAGTATCAAGTGTGAACTCCTCAAGCACTATAGTAGCCTAACCATGGAGTCACAGACAGTCCCCTTGTGCACTGCAGTCTATCTTGCCCCCCCCAGGCAAACTTGCCTTTGTTATAGATGGTCTCTTACACAAAAAATCACAACAATATTCAGGTTACTCCCAGTCCCAAAGAACCAGTAACTGACCCCAGGTAAATTGTACTTTAGATCTCTCACCAAAACAATGCTTGTAGCCAAGCCTAAAAGTTTATTAACCAGGAAAAAGAAATGAGTGTTATGTACCAGATTAAAGCAGTTAAACATAGAGACACAAGTGAGTTACAATCTTTAGTTTCAAAAAGTAATAGAAGCTGCTGTAACGTACAAGCTCAGTATGTCCTTTAGGGCTAACCCAAGCGAAGCCCCTTGGGGATCCCTTGCTTATGCTGAGAAATGTTGCCCTCTCAAATTCCAAGCAGCATAGTGATACAGATCCTTCTGTTCAGGGATTTTTATTCCTTTCCCCCAGAGTTCAAACTGTGATGAGCCAAGGTTGGGGTGTCCTTATTCTATGGAAACACCATTAGTTTGTCACGTTGAAATTTTGAATCTCTATAGTTGGCCTACACCATGCTAGTTCAGCTTTCAAGGAATTTTTACATAGGAGAAGTAAGGAGAACCAACAATATTTTTAAAGCGTTAATATTAATTTGGTAAAAGCAGAGAAAAGTCTTGGTGGTGTATTTTCCCTCTGTGTCTGGAGAATTTACATGTGTAACTCTCCTGTATTTGTCGGTCTCTGTATGTGTTTATATGCTGACTGTAGTAACTGGAACAACTGTTTTGGGCAGTGAAAAAAGAGAAGTAGAAATTTAGGGAAAACAAAACTTTTTCACCAGGAATGCTGTAACAAATTATTTGCCATTTTTTACGGAACTTAATTAGATTAATTTAAACAAATGTATTTCCGATTATATTATTTGACATGATGGGACTTCGGCAAAGAACTGAAGCATGCTGTCACAGCTTTCAAACAGGACTATTTATTTTTATCTACTTTACTACTTTATCTATTGTTTACTTTGACTATCTGCTTTACAAAGCTGATGACAAAGAGCCAATAAAACACAAAGATTTTATTTATTGAATTACCAGAACAGACTGTGTAATTTTCCGAAAATGAAGATGATAATCTATAGCAGTGTTTAAACAAACTGGCTCCAGAGTCAGCCTAGAATGACAAAAATTGAAAAGGCAAAGAAAAGGTTCTTTGTGGTGTGCAAAACCACAGTTAACATATTTCTTAGAGGCTGTTGAATTCCCACTGTCCCTGGGGTTGCCTATTTCACCATCTGCAAAACTGAGTACAATTTTAACTCCTACCAAACAGTGGCAAATTAATTTTACCTTCCTCTGGCTGGCATAAAAGAAATACCACTTAATGGATTTGTAAGCCCCTGTCGGAAGGGCAGACTGGATGAGAGATGGGGTTGCTCATGATTTCCAGAGCTCTGTGAAAACTGTGGGAGGTTTTCTACAGGCAGGAAAACTAAAGAGAGAGAAAACTGAATAAGGTTCTTATTTTTGGTTGAATGTAACCATAATATTTTACTGATACACATGAAAGGCCTTTAGTTTTTCTCAGTACCTCTATTTCTTTTTTCTTCTTAATTTTGCATTACATTTTTTAGGAAATTGTAATAAATGTGGCACCTCTTGTATCTCTTATTTGAAATAGATAATTTATTATCTTCTCTTTAGAATCTGAAATTAATATATATTTTAATTTGCTCCTTGTATTTGCTGTCAGTGAGAGCTGAACAGAACATTTCTCCCTTATTGATCACATCCCAGGCACTGTTGTATATGCAGCTTCTGCAACTTTATAAGAAATTGCTATGATCATTTTAATATGCTGTAAAGCCCTTTAAAGCTTATTAATCTTTTTGGATAATGTTCTGTTTAGACTCTTTGCCCCAAAAGCTACCTCCTCACCACCAAGACTTTGACCACAGCAGTTCCAGCCATCGGTGAACTCTTTGAAAACTGACCTTGGCTCTAGAATAGAGACTCCTACAGGACACTGTGAAGATCCCTGCCTTACCTTTGTTGCATTTTAGATGGGCTGTGGGAGGAGTGGATGAATTTGTTTATGCTTTGTTCTGTTCTACATGTTCAAGAGAAGGGAGCTGGGGGAGGATTGTTTGTATGGGTTGAAATCTTGGCTCCCCACAGTCTGTTGATGTAAGTGGGGCAAGGATTTCACCCACAATGTGGGAAGGAGTCAGGAGCTGTGTGTGTGAGATTAATGATCTTGGATTCAGATTGAACTTTTCCAAAATGGTATATGGCCACTCACCCAAGTGACTAACCAAAAAAAAAATAAAATAAAAAAAAAATTACCAAACAAACAAACAAAAAAAAACCCCAAACAAAATTGGACATGAGACTACAATCCCTTATCTTGTAAGTAATACAAGTGTAAATTCATCCAGTTTCAAATATATTCTCACACAGGATTAACAAAACTATAGTAATGAATCTTTCATCTCTGTCTCTCACTCTTCCCTCCCTCCCCCCACTAATTGGGGCCACATCAAAAGCCAGAAGAGTCCCATGTGCTCTCATTGAAACTAAAGCAGACATTTTGACGTCAGCCTGTGTTCCAGTTTTATTAAACTGTTCTCATGGTATTTAAATTAGATCTGGTAATATTGTCAATAGTTTATCTAAATTTAGCCATTTTTTCCTGTACATAATTTGTCCATGAATAGACTTTGATTTGTATATGTCTGTTTGTTCTTTGTAATGGTCTGAACAGTTTATGTGAACAAATATCAGCCTATAACTTGTTTAAATGGTTCACTTACATGGTTTGTGCTATTTTTGGTCACATGGTATTGTTTCTGCTTACTGATGGGATGACTGAAACATTACAAGCAAAATAATGAATATATTCTTCCACCCCTGCACACAAATATAAGGGTGAATACAGATATTTGTATGAGCACAGTTCCCAAAAGTTTTCAGGGACAAAAACATGTTCATTCAAGTAGAAAGAGGGGCATATACCAAAGTCAGTGAACAGCTGTTCTGAATGTGAACAAACATTATGAACAGCATTTTGCAATATTTACCCAACTCTACTCTAAGTGAAGTAAACCATAATGTCTACCAGGAGAGTATAAATGATTCCAGTTGCCCCTTTCTAGGAAAGGACAAATTGAAAGGGGAATAGTTGGGGTGGCAGTATGTTCTAGTGGATACAGCACCAGACTAAGCCTCAGGAGACTTGGGTTCTATTCCTGGCTCTGTCCCTGCCCTGTTGGTGATATTAGACAAGTCATTCCATTTCCCTATTTGTAAAATGGGGCTAATGATACTGACCTTTGTAATGTGCTTTGAGAGCTACAGATGAAAAACAAACTCTTGCAGCAGTTATTCCTTAATAGTTTTATTTGTATCTGAAGTCCTCAGAGCCATGATGGTATGGAGACTGGGCTTAAATTAGGAAATTCTCCATTATTTCTCAGTTATACAGTGTTGTTTCCAAGAAGCATCCAATGTAGTAGCTATAGTGCATAAATTGGAGGGTAGTCACAAAGATGTGGTCACTGTAACATGCATTCTGAGCTGTATTATTAGCTTTTGGTCCCAGTATTTGTTATGATTATGTGTTAAACTAGTTAGTTGTAGTGTTTTTTTGTTGTTGTGTTGCAGGTTTGCTTTTTGGGGTCACACTTACTGCACTCTGATGCAGTATTTATAATTTTGCAAAACCATTATGAAGCACTGATAGGCTAGCTTGAAGATTGAGACCTGTAACTCCTGTATGTGGTATTTGTGGTAACTTTATTTTTGCAACTTACTTTTATTTATACTTCTAAAATTGGGGATTCAAAGCTTTGAATAGGAGAAGAATAATTATATGGAAATTGAACAAGTCTGGAATGTATGCTTAAGATATTATCCTTGTGGAGTTTATGTTGTTTTCCTAGCTGCATGTAAAGCCTTGAAACTGCCTTTGACTAAAGATTTCTGAGAATCTAATACAGGGGTCTCAAACACACGGGACGCGGGCTGCATGTGGCCTGCAGAGTTATTTCCTGTGGCTTGCCATAGGCGCCGACCCCACCAGCAGCCAAGCTCCCCTCATCCTCCGTCCCCTTCCTTCCCCCCTCCCCCTCCGAGTGCGCCGCATCCCCATTCCTCCGCCTACCTCCCAGCACTTCCCGCCACCAAACAGCTGTTTGGTGGCACTTAGGACTTTCCAGGAGGGAGGGGGAGGACCGGGGATGCGGTGCGCTCAGGGGAGGAGGCGGAGGAGAGGTGGGGCGGGGATTTGGGGAAGGGGTTGGAATAGGGGCAGGGAGGGGGCGGAGTTGGGGCAGGGACTTTAGGGAAGGGGTTGGAATGGTGGCGGGGAAGTGGTGGGAAGAGGCTGGGCAGGGGTGGGGCCTCATGGACTAGATGAGCAGTCTGAGGTATGAAGTTCAGCATGTATGATTCTTCGCTGTGAGTAGTTGAGAAGAATGTTTGTTAAAAGTGGCAACGTATTTTGTATGAATAGTTACTTTAAAAAGTTCCTGCCATTACAGCTATGTTGATAGACTGTTAGTGTAGATCATCATCAGTGTTACTGACCACATAAGGAATAGTTACAGGTGTTTATATTTTATTAAAACCCCTCTTCACATTACAGTTTTTAAAAAGTTAATACACTGACTTTTAATAGCATACTATATTACTCTTCATTTTTTTTCATTTTTGACTATACTTTTATATCATCGTATGAAAAGGTTTCAGTGATGCAGCCCTCGGGCCAATGTACTAGTCCTCATGTGGCCCTCGTGGTGATTTGAGTTTGAGATCCCTGATCTAACAGCTTGTTCATGACTTATTAACTAAGGCTCCAACAATATGATTTTGGTTATGCTTGTCATGTACTAATGCTTTCAAAGCCATGGGCATTGCCTCTCCACGGGTATTCGCTTCAGTTGTTGGATGTCTGTAAAGTGATAGCTTGCACTTAGTTTTGCATTTAGCTGTTGAATAGGTAAGTATGTTAATATCTGTGGACTGGGCTTTTGGGGAAAAAAGTGCTCATAGTATCTCTGATTTTCCCTCTGCTTAATACTTTAGCATTGTACCCCTTTTCCTTTCCACTTCTTTTTATTAATTTCTTTTAAATGTGTATGCTCCTAGATTTTTGTAACTGATTTATAGCTTTTGTTGTCATCAACAAACTGGTGAATATTAACTAAAGGGATTAATTATGAAATTTCTTTTAAAACAAGCAAACTTTTCTTGTTAAATCCTAGGTATTATGACTGCAGAATTATAGCAATATGACCTAATTTGAGTGCATGTAGTTATTAGCAGTTGCAGATTGACAGCACTGAACACTTCTGGCCACAGAACATATAAACCAGGGACACGATATTCATATAAACTTCATCATACTTTCTGTTAAAAAACTTAGTTAGCAACAAAGGTTTTAATTGGTGACATCGGAGATGGAAGCTTTTGTGTGTAATATAGGCATCTGCCTACTAGAATGGCTACTGAACAGGACAATAGTTATTTCCCAGAACCATCCAGGATCCCATGTTAACATTCTTAAGAGTGAATGCATTTTCTTCATGTTTTCTTTCTGTTAATTTAGAATGTGTCTCTTGCAGTTTACCATTTAGTATATCCTCTGCTCTGCCAATAGGCAGCTAATAGAAAGTAGGAGCTCTTTCTAGACCAGGGGCGGGCAAACTATGGGCCACATCCAGCCTGTCAGGCCTTTTAATTCTGCCTCAAGCTCCTGCTGGGGAGTGGGGTCAGGGGCTTGCCCCGCTCCTGTGCTCCAGCCGGGGAGCGGGGTCAGGGGTTTGCTGTGCGGCTTCCAGAAGCAGCGGCATGTCCCCCCTCCATGGTCAATGGGAGCTGCAGGGGCAGCGCCTGTGGACAAGGCAGCGCGCAGAGCCGCATGGCTGGCGCCGCACCCCCACATAGGAGCCATAGGCAAGCATGTCACTGCTTCTGGGAGCTGCAGGGGTGGCGCCTGCAGACAGGGCAGTGCGCAGAGCCGCCTGGCTGCGCCTCCGCCTGGCTGCGCCTCCACTGCTTCCGGGAGCCGCTTGAGGTAAGCGCTGCCCAGAGCCAGCACCCCTGAGCAACCCCCGCACCGCAACCCCCTGCTCCAGCCCTGATCCCCCTCCCAGCCCAGACTACCCTCCTGCACCCCAAACCCCTCATCCCCAGCCCTACTCCAGAGCCCACACCCCCAGCTGGAGCCCTCCCTCCCGCCCCCAGCTCCCTGCCCCAGCCCGGAGCCCCCCTCCCATACCCTGAACTCATCATTTCTGGCCCCATCCCGGAGCCCTCACCCCCTCCCACACACCAACCCCCAATTTCGTGAGCTTTCATGGCCTGCCATACAATTTTTATATCCAGATGTGGCCCTCAGGCCAAAAACTTTGCCCACCCTGTTCTAGAAGCTCAATTATTGCCAAAAACAATTCCAGAGGCTCTGCCTCATTTATACCCGATGGCTGAAAAAATAATGTGGCTACAACAGATGGTGATATATCTGAGGTTTATCTTTTCATATCTTAGGTAGTAATTGATTATTATTGATACGATGTTAGTAACTGAAAATAGTATAGGATTTTTTTCAGTTTCTTAGTCAGTTGGAGGCTCATTGCATTACATGGCTATTCTGGTTTGCTCTTTCAGGACTTCTCCAAATCCTATTTAAGTCAGTGGGAGTCTTTCCACTGATTTATTTAATAGTTGGATTGAGCTCCTAATGCAGATGAGCTATGTAAACTAAACATGAGTATCCATTTAGTTTTATTCTTGCCTGCCTGTCCCCTTTTATGATTTGGAAAACAAATAAAGATATAGTATTTTTAAAGGATTTATATTTTGGGGAAGAGCAGAGTTTGTTGTTTTTAAATCTATATGTTCTAGAAAGTAATAGCATCTGGTCCTTTGGAAAATGCTGTTTTAGATACATTTGCTTGAATATTTGTTTTGGAGAACTTTAAGGACACTGTAGACATTAGATAATGGAATCCTCTGCAACCACTTGACAGTTACATTGCAAGTTTTTATGTTTTCATCCCATCCTGCTGCTTTCCTGAACTCTCACCCACAGAAATCAATCTGTTTGCATTGTCTTGTTTTTCTCAGTTGCATCATTCTTCTCATTGTTTCTCACTCTTTTCTTACCCTCTCCTCAAGACATACTTTTGATTGTGACTGCTGAGTTCTGCCACAGCATTTTGCCTTGTGAACTGGAACTCACGGAATTCCCCCCAGTAAGAATGTATTTTGATGGAATTATGTTTCCTCCTTTTGGCATAGCAGGTAAACCTATGTTTGTTTTCCTGTGCTCCCTTATTTAACTGGAGTGACCGCAAATGAATCAGGTTTAGTCCTAGATTTTACCTGATCAAAAGCAATTCTTACATAATATCTGTCTTTCAAATAAAGATTCAAAGTAGCAGATCCTTTCCCAGTTTGAGATTTTTAAAGCTTAAGATATCATTTTTAAACTGCAGAGGATTTTTATGCTGTCTATAAAGAAACTGTACAATATAAAAGGGAACAACTGGTGTACATTCAGGTTAGCAGAGTTTAAAATTAGTTTTAAGTAAATATTTACCAGACAGTCTTGTATATTGTATTGTAGTCTCTTTCCGTGAGGGTTTCAAAGAGTTCAGAGCTGTTTAAAAAAAAAAAAAAAAAAAAAAAAGTACTGAATCAGCTGGCTAGTCATACTTAATTGTAGTTTTAAAATAATATATTTAGACTCTTTGAGAAACTATTTGGAGAACTGAAGGTAAATGTCTCAGAGGGATGTTTCCTACAAAGGTAGAAACTGGGTGTCAGTTGTGCTCTACAAGGTATAGTAACTTGTCTATTTGGAACTGTGTGCGCTCTGAATTCTTTACCACTTCAGCTGGTTACGTTGTTAGATGTAATTAATTTAAATGTTTTGTTTTATTTTATTCAGCTATGAAGTCTTAGTTTTATTACTTTTTATCCATTTATTTACCATTGGTTCTTGTGAAGAATTTTCTTCAGGTTCACATAATAAAATGAACATATTTTCTAATTAGATTGAGACCATTTCCTATCTTTAAAATAGTCATAAAAATATAAATAGCAAGCAGGCAACAAAGTTAACAAATTCTATATGATGTATGAGGACTAAAGGACTCAGGATTTGATAAGGGAGTCCTCACCTTTAACCTCTAGTTTACTGAGTTGGCACCATCTGGTGACTTTTTACTGTTCTGTATGAAATGGTTTAGGATTGAAGAGTAAAACTGCAAATTAATAGCTATTCTTATAGCATATAGGCATATAGCAAATTCACATTAAAACAGGATTGTAGAACAGCCATATAGTAGTGTGAGAGAGTCTTACAGCTACCTAGGAATTTAACAAAATGACATGTTATTTACTAACATCTTATCAAAGATTTGCAATTAGCATCTCTAAGACTGCATGAAAAGGTAATTTCTTTAACTATTTTGTTCTGAGATCTCAGAGCCATTCCAATCCAATTTCTGAAGGCAGAGAACTTCATTCCTTAAGTACTTCCTTAGGGCTTCATTGAGCCAGGACATCTGGAAGTTTTGTGCAACAGTTTTGTGAAAATAGGACTTTTTTTTTTTTAAAGGATCAACTGACTTGTAAAGAAGAGACACAGAAGAATAACTTAAGGCTATTGAGAGATTCTAGATTGTTATGCAGAACATGGATAAATATCACTAGTAAGGATTATACCAAGGTACTGCATTGCCCAAGTGATTTGGCAATGGGGTACAGAGATATTCATCATTTTAAGATGCCTCTTCCAATCTGGCCCATGTTGGTAGTAACCAAGCAGCTACAGTGGCCAGTCAGTGACCCAGTTGAGTCCTAAGATGAATTGGTCATTGTAGTTCCACTCGGACAGAGATCCACATCACTATAGTAACCCTTTTTGGCAATGATAGAGAGGTCAGTAACAATAGGCATTGTACTGTTAGGATGCTGTGTGCTTTGAAGATAGGAATGCAGCATTATTAATCAAAAAGTTCTGAATTCTGATCTTTGCTCAACTCACTATGCAGCCATGGGAAATTCAATCTCTCTGCTACAGTTTCCCCACCTGTGAAATGGGGATAATAATACTTAAGAAGCATATTGTAAAGATTAACTAATTACTGTTTGTACAGAGTCTTGAATGTATCTAAGCCTAGGGTCACTTTTCCACTCCCATTGATTTCAGTGCATGCTGGATTGGAGCCTTAGTTAATGCTTCATATTCTAGATTTTCAAACTAATATGCTTAAGCTTAATAAATGTAGACCTAAATCAAGTGTAAAAATTAACATTCATTTAAAGGAAAGCTTTACTGCTAAATTTGTCCATCTACCCCCAAATAGTTTGTTTTGGCTTCTTTGTAAAGAAAATATTGTAACTTAATGCAGTGGTCAGCCAGATGTTTATTTTACTAGGTAACACACTGAGTGGGATCTTTCACATTCACAATGTAGGTCTGTTAATGCCTCAGTATTTATTCTCTTTAGTTTTGTGGGAATCACAAGGATTGTAAAATTTTAATCTTTGGTTAAACTCTTTTAACGATGTGTAAAGATATGCTATGCCTATTTTTTGGATGAGGTGTGGTGGTGGGAGAATATGGATTATGGACATTGATCAGCAGTTTATTATAGTCACATCTGGATTGCATTAGCTGCAAGTTCAGAGCAGGTGTATTCAGGTGAAAGATTGCATCAATTAGTATTATGTGTTCCTTTTAAAGAGAAGTGCAAAAGTTCTATCTATTTTTTCTTGTTACTGATATAACTTGTAAATTATAATATTGATGTTTTCTGTATGCTGATTTGACTTTGCATATATATATAAAATAGACTTTTCTAGCTCGATATAACTTCAATTCTTGTTTTTATCGTTTCACTGTAATGTACCTTACCTGGTTAAAAGAAAATAAAATTAAGTGTATCTTTGAGTGGCAAAACAGAGGTGAAAAGTCCACATAATAGATGACAAGACATTTTAAAATATCCACTGTACGCCTGGAGCTGTTAACATTTTCTGTTGTTGAACATCCAAACAACTAGTGTTTTGTTAATATGTCAGTAGCGTCCCTCACCTAATCAAAACATAATTTTTTTCTGTTTTGCTATTGTTTCTGAAGCTAGCCTTGATGAGAGCTATTCAGTAGAGAGGTCTTTTTTTCCTTTCAGTTTTGTACTGTACTAAAATGATGCCAGAAGGAGAACCCATTGAATAAGTTGTTTCTGTACAGTGTGATGTAATTTTAGTGACTGGACTAGTTTTCTGTTCCGTGTCAACAAACTTGCATGAAAGAAATACATTTTTCTTCACATTTGATTTAGATATTTCCTTTTAACATAGTACCATATGTGCAGTGCTGCCATGAATTATGTATGAAGAAAAAGCTACTTGAAAGGGATGTGTTAAAATAGAGAATATATCTGTGTTACTTGCTTCATTTTGCACAAAAGACTTACTGTGATAGAAAGTTGTTACATACTGATCCCAACTCCTATTGTATAGAAATTCAATGTGCATAGCAGTAGTACACCTCTACCCCGATATAACGCTGTCCTCAGGAGCCAAAAAATCTTACCGCGTTATAGGTGAAACCGCGTTATATCAAACTTGCTTTGATCCACTGGAGTGCGCAGTCCCGCACCCCCCCACCCCCCGGAGCGCTGCTTTACTGCGTTATATCCGAATTCGTGTTATATCGGGTCACATTATATCGGGGTAGAGGTGTACTAAGCAAGATGTTTGGGTTTCCATTAATAGTAACAAGCATATGTGCCTTTTCTTGTTAAGATTGTGAATAGAGTTTTAAGTTCATATTTCTGCCTGATGTAGAATTAGAAGACTATCGGTTTGTCCTTAAAGGTTTAGGCTAAAATGCTTCTTCTTTACTAATGCATAAATAGTTAAATAGCTGAAAATGAAGGATTAAATGTTTTCCTCTTGGTGGTTGTGGTGGAGCAAACCGTGCAGCAAAATTTACAGCTAATCTAGTGGAAAGGGAGAAATGGTTTATTTCACACATTTTCAAACCAAATTAGGAGTCATGCAGGGTTTTGGAGCGGAGTCCGGAGCCGGAGTGCGGAGCAGCTCCGGAGCAGTGGAGCTGCAGGTTTTTACCTGGAGCTGGACCGGAGCCGGAGCACAGCTCCAAAGCCCTGGCAAGAGCTTCTCTCCCCACCCCCTTCATGTGCATTCCTGATGGGTCCTTTCCCCACCCCTTCCTATAATATACTAATCCTTGCTTCCTGGTACTGCATGATGCTGAGCACATTGCTTCCATAGCATTGTGTCTGCATGAACAGTAAACACCCGATCCAGGAAAGTGCTTAAACATATTGCTTGGTTTTACTCATGTCAATAATCCTATTGAATTCAGATGCTTAAAATAGTATATGGTTCAGTAGTTTGCTGAACCTTTTTTCAGAAGATTAGCTGGCATGTTCCTATCTAAACACAGTTATTTTCTTTTTACGATAGAACTTTACATCCTTAAACAGTTGGAATAATCTGAATTTATTTTAGTCAATGCTCTGCTGACTTTGACTGGTGAGGCACAAATCACAAAGTAGTTATTTCCACCCCCACCTGATGTATAATTAGTAGCTATTAAAAGCTTACCTGATTTATAGTCAAGAAGCAAGACGTGGAACTGGAGCTACCACCACCGCTACCCGGGCTGGCATGGGAGCAGAGCATGAGGCAGTTCCAGGGCTCGGCGGCGGCTCCTCATGTATATGCATGGCACACCCCCCCCCCCCAATGGGAGAGAGGGCCAGGACGGCCTCCCGCACAGATCCATCCCCGGCCCTTGCAAGCCCCCTGCAGCCTGGGCTCAATTGCTGCAGTCCTCCTATGGGCTCACCAAGAGGTAGTTACCACAGCAGACCCCTTTTAAAGTGACTCCTGGGTGTGGGAAATTGCCATGGTAACAAGTCAGTTTCTTGCACTATTAGCTATACCAAGGTTTGAGCCTTACGCAGCATTACATTCTTCAAGTCTTTGGCATTGCGTTTTGCGACTGGAGAGCGTGAGTTGTGATATTTAAATCAAATCACAATTTGTCCTTCAATCTGTATATATTTATGAATTAAATAAAAAGGAATATACACAATATGTTTTGTAACTTTTGGGAATTCTTGGTTAGGCTGTGCCTCACTTGCCTGGGCTGATGAGCTGCCCCTGAAGTGCTGCAAGCACTAGTCCCTCGAGGGGGTTCCAATATTCATTTTACTGTACCAAGTGACTTCAGCACCTCTCTCTGGTCAGAGGTCCCACACAGCCTGCTTCTGTGTGAGCTACTCTTCCCAACTGCCATGGAACATTTCCCACCCAGCAACTTGTATCTCTCCAGCAGATTCATGGCCCTGCCTTCTGCTGACCTACTACTGTTCAGCAAGTTCATCACCTCATTTTCCTTCTTCAAATGAGAGAAAAGTCATAATGGACCCAATCCTACTAAACATATCCTGGAAATTGAGGGTGTTCTTCACATTCCAGGAAGTGTCCAGAAGCTTGTGGAGTTGTACCTGAAGTCACAGTCCACTGTTTAGATTAATTATATTTTCCCATTTTAGAAAGTTTTTCAAATTTTTCATAAATGTCACCTAAATAGAAACATTAACTTAAATGGGTATTGGGCATGCAAATCCCTTAGCCGTATTTGAAAACCTCTGCATAAATTCTTAACGTGGTAGAAGGGAACGGCAAAGATTTGTTCTTGAGCATACTTAATGGTTTATACATTACTCTTTCAAACATGCTTATTTTTCTTGGTTCATCAGTGGTTTGGAGCGGTGTCCAGAATGTTGCATTTTTTTGTGAAGTAGAAATGTTATACTAGTGAAACATTAACCATGTGCAGCCTTTTATAAGAAAAGTTTTAAAATTCCAGGGACTATTAGGAATCATAAATTGTGTGGTTAGTATTTTTGGCTCTATAATAACTTTCTTACATTTCAAATTTTTCTCCAGGTGTTGCTGGTCTTCTGAAGTGGTCAACCAGATTCCCTTAAAGTGGTCCTCTGAGTTATAACACAGGTGAGTAAAAGAAATTCAGATTGCATTAGCTATTGTTTCCATGTTTTGTGAGACCTTGAAGTTGGGTAACTACTTAATAGATGGAAGATGTCTAGATTCTTCTCATTTTAAAGATCGCTTTTTAGCATTAAATATCATTCATCTGATTATAAGCACTGATAGAGTACACCAAAGCTTTAAGGAAGTTACAGAAGACAAGAACTTGGTGACTACTTAACAAAATAAATAAAGGAATAAAAAGCCTTGGTTTTCAATGCATTAGAAAATCTCATATTTGAATGATTGAACCTAAATATTTCAAATAGGTGAGTTACAGCAGCACCTGGTGCAATACTACTATATGTTGAGATGTGTTGTATTTAGTATAACTGGTGCCTGAATATGAAATTACAAGAGTCATGAAAGTATATAGGATAAATAATTTTTGTTTAACATTTGTGAAAATAGTTCTGATGGAGCATACCTATAAATACAGAGTGAGTTAAGGAATTATAGCAAACTGAGTTTCCTTGTAATAGAAACTTTATATTTATTTCAGGGTTCTTAAGCTTTTGTTTTGTGTCTCTTTTTTTAAAGATTTATCATCTCATGTATCCTCTCCTCTCTATTGCAAATCCCTCATGTCTCGTGTGGCAACACAGGAGGAATAAGCTTTTAAAAATACATTATTAATTGAAATTTATTGAAGAAATTTTTGTAAGCATCTTACAAAATCTTAACTCTCTCCAATATGGTACTTTTAAAAAAATGATGCAAAAGAAATGTGTTGCTCCAACTGAGAATTAACTGGTGGTGAGTAGAGGAGAATTTCCATGCACACTATACATCTTATACTTTTGCCTTTTTGGTAGTGTCATATACTTGAGTATCATATTAAATTATGTGAACCAACTTTACATTTATCCTTACTGAATCGTATTTGACTTCAGCTCACTGCCCTAATTTATCAAGATGATGGTTAGGATTGATGATCTTGACAAACTGGAGAAATGGTCTAAAATAAATAGGATGAAATTCAATAAGGAGAAATGCAAAGTACTACACTTAGGAAGGAATTGCACAATATAAAACAGGAAATGACTGCCTAGGAGTACTGTAGAAAAGGATCTGGAGGTTATAGTGGATCACAAACTAAATGAGAATCAATAATGTAATACAGTTGCAAATAAAAAACAAACAAACCCACAACATTCTGGGATGTATTAGCAGAAGTGTTGTAAGGAAGACATGAGGAGTAATTCTTCCATTCTACTCAGCGCTCATAAGGCTTCAAGTGGAGAACTGTGTCCAGTTCTGGGCACCAAACTTTGGGAAAGATGGACAAATTGGAGAATTTCCGGAGGAGAGCAACAAAAATGATTAAAGGTCTAGAAAACATGACCTACAAGGATATTGCAAAAATTGGGTTTGTTTAGTCTAGAGAAGAGAAGACGATGGAGGAGGGGGACCTAACAGTCTTCAAATACATAAAAGATTGTTATAAAGAGGAGCATGGTAAATTGTTCTCCTTAACTGCTGAGGACAGGACACGTAGTAATGGGCTTAAATTGCAGCAGGGAAGATTTAGGTTAGACATTAGGAAAAACTTTCTAACTGTAAGCATAGTTTAAGCACTGGAACAGATTACTTTGGGAGATTGTGGAATCTCTGTCACTGGAGGTTTTTAAGAGCAGATTGGACAAACACCTGTCGAGATGGTCTAGATAATACTTATTCCTGCCGCGGTGCAAGGGACTGGACTAGATGACCTTTCGAGGTCCCTTCCAGTCCTACGTTTCTATGATTAATCTTGACTTTCACAGTGTTTGCAATCCCTCCCGTCTTTTAGCATTTACAGATATTATTGCACGTACCACTCTAATGACTGAGGATAAATAGAATAGATAATGGTGTTTGGTTCAAAAGGTACCCATCTGTGTCATCAAGGTGCATCTTTAATTACCCTCTGTATTCTGATGTTTTAGGCTATTGCATTTATATCCTACAGATCATATTTTGTTAGTTTAGCTTTCCACTCCTTATTGCTATTGCTAGAGTTCCAAGGGCAACACAAATGAAAGATAATGAGCATCCCTTGCCTATTTTTTTTCATATTCCCTCTTTCTATTATGGCCTCTGGATAGCTATATGCTTGGGATTTTTGTTGTTTGTTTGTTTATTTTCTAAAAACAGGATTAATCCCAAACTTTTTGGTGGGGAGGAGTATAAGTAGTTTACCAACAGGAATGTCATCTAGAACTGTATACAATTATTTCCTAAAGTAAATTTATAGTGATGTGGAAGTGTCACTATCGTTAAGGTTGCGTCGTGACATCTGTTTTAAGACATTGTCTTCTAAAATCGACATGCTTAGTCAGCTTTCTTTGTTGTGTCTCGGAAGGGTGCAAGGTAAGGTTAGTGACCCAGATTTGGAGTCATTTGAGCCAGCAGTTCTGGAGATGTAAGCCCCCCAAAATAACCATTTAAAAAAAAATTCTAGGTGGGATTTTCACCCCAGAGCTAAAGATCAAACTATTTATGTGATGTGGGTCAAAATGGTCTCAATCTGTTGAGTTTTACCCAAGGTAGTAAATGGCACCCACTAAATCTTTGGGGGACCCAAACTGAAAACAGTATTTAAGAAAATGTACATTTTTTACACTATGCATGAGCCAATACAAAAAAACTGGAGGAATGGAAACCCTTTAGCTATTTTATTTGCTTTAAACTTGACTCTTCTAAGTGCTCTAAAGTCCAGACAGTTACACAGACCTTGTCTACACTGGCAAGTTTCTGCACAGTAGAGCAGCTTTCTGCACTGTAACTCCCGAGGTGTACACACTGCCAAGCCACTTAGTGTACAGAAGCTGCGCAGTTGTAGCGCTCGAAAAAATCCACTCCAACGAGAGGCGTACAGCATTCCGTGACGGGGCTACAGCGCAGTGGTGCCAGTGTAGACACAATGACGATTACAGTGCTGCGATTGGCCTCCGGGAGGTGTCCCACAATGCCTGTTCTCACCTCTCTGGTCATCGGTTTGAACTCTACGGCCCTGACCTCAGGTGACCAACCGTCACCCCCACCCCGTACATTCCTTTGCAAATTTGAAAGTCCCCTTCCTGTTTGCTCAGTGATGCGTGCAGTGGTCTCAGCACATCTTTCCAGGTGGCCATGCCTGCTCCATGCACCAGGTGATCCCCCGCTTGGAGCATGCTGGACCTCATCAGCTGAGCTGCTGGACCTCATCAGCATTTGGGGAGAGCAGACTGTCCAGTTGTAACAATGCGGTTCTGGCGGAACCCAACTGAGAGTGCCAATTCAGGACCAATTGCTTAAAACAGGGCAGTTACAGCCCAAGGCTGGGGTTTTTCCACCTCTAAGGCAAACCAAACCAGCCAGACAAAGAGGACTTTGGTCTCACCCCACTGGCTAACCACAAGTCACACAAGCAATTCCCTTAGACACTCCAGTTTCCCAGTATCACCACCAGTACCACTCGTTATGGGGACAAATGGTTATGAAAACCAATACCCCAGTAAAAGAAAAATGGTTCTCCTGATCCCAAAGGATCAAGCCCCAGACCCAGGTCAATATACAGATTAGATCTTACCCACAAATCATGCTGTTGCCAATCCTTTAGAATCTAAAATCTAAAGGTTTATTCATAAAAGGAAAAATATATAGATGAGAGCTAGAATTGGTTAAATGGAATCAATTACATACAGTAATGGCAAAGTTCTTGGTTCAGGCTTGTAGCAGTGATAGAATAAACTGCAGGTTTAAAATCAAGTCTCTGGAGTACATCCACAGCTAGGATGGGTCATTCAGTCCTTTGTGTAGAGCTTCAGTTTGTAGCAAAGTCCCTCCAGAGGTAAGAAGCAGGATTGAAGACAAAATGGAGACGAGGCATCAGCCTTTTATAGTCTTTTCCAGGTGTAAGAACACCTCTTTGTTCTTACTGTGGAAAATTACAGCAAAATGGAGTCTGGAGTCACATGGGCAAGTTCCTGCATACTTTGCTGAGTTACAAGGCGTATTTGCCTTCTCTCCATGGGTCAATTGTATAGCTGATGGTCCTTAATGGGCCATCAAGCAGGCTAGGCAGAGCTAACACCAACTTGTCTGGGATGTCTCCCAGAAGCATAGCATAAGTTTGAAATACAGACAGTTTAGAGCCAATATTTATAACTTCAACTACAAAATTGATACACGCATATAGACAGCATAATTATAACCAGTAAACCATAACCTTGTCTTAGACACCTCATTTGACCCCCTTTATACAAGATTTGGTGCCACTACAGGACTTTGGTTTCAACCATGTTTTATATGGTCCCAGATTATATCAATAATGTCACACCAGTCCTAGTTGCACTCCAGCGGTAGGAATTTTGATACCTATGGACAGATTTCACGATGGATGATAGAAAGGGGCCATGACCGGGACACACTGCAGTGCAGAATAAAAGGGAAGTTGCTGCGGAACACCTACCAGAAGGCGCGGGAAGCAAACTGCTGCTCCGGTGCTGCGCCCACTAGCTGCTGGTTCTACAAAGAGCTGGACACGATACTCGGTGGCGACCCCACCTCCACTGCTAAGGCCCCTCTGGATACTTCATTGGCTTGCGTGCCAGTCAAGAGTGGACTGAGCCAGGAGGAGGAAATCTTGGATGAAGAGTGGGAGGAGGACCCAGAGGCAGAGGAAGACTCGGAGGTCAGAGATGCATGCAGCCAGGAGCTCTTTTCTACCCTGGAAGAGCCTAGACAGTCACAGCAGTTGGATCTTGGCAAAGCGCAAACAGGAGAGGAGGCCCTTGTAAGAGGATCTGATTTTGGGAATTGCTGAAGCAAGTTGTTGGGGGCAGGAGGGTTGCAGAAAGCAGGCTTGTCCCCCACCGCATGCCTACTCTGAGCGGTGGAACAGGGTGTTGATTGACTCCCTCACTTCATGGGAATCTCCTCTGCAGAGCTGCTTTGTTTCTTGCCCCGTTAACGGTAACTTTCCCGCGCCACTGTGCCGACACGGGGTGGGGGACCATTGCTGCACACAGGCGAGCCGCATAGGGGCCAGGACGGAAGTCGTAGACTTGGAGAAGACCCTCCCTTGATTCCCTGCTCACCCTCAGTAGCGAGATATCTTCCATAGTGATCACATCCTGTGGAAAGTGTGGGGACAGGAATGAATATCAGGCCCCCCCTAAAGTCTCCCCAAGAGCCACATGCCCAGTGCGGGAAGAGTGATTTACCCTGCCCCTGCGGCTACTCACCATTTTGGGGGTCTTGTGGCTCATGTGTGTTTTGCCTGGGGTCAGCCAGTTAATGACAGATGGGAGAGTACTGGCTGCATTTTAAAGCACTGAATCAGTGTTGTCTGTGTTGCAAACAATACTGCTTCTGTAAAATGTTGCATTTCAACTTCACATTGCTTGATGACCTTGGGAGCCGAGCCTACCTCTTTGTTATCGGCGGCAGGACGGCTGTGCAGAATTAGAAAGTGGCCAAGAAGAACTAAAGAGGATTTCTCCATGAGGTTATGATGCACTCTACCGCCAAGAAACAGGAATTGAAGGAGTGGCAGGAAGGCGAGAAGAGGGACTGAAAGGAGAACGCGGCACACTAGAAAGAAGCAACGGAGCAGCTCTTAAACGTTATGGAGCTCCAGGTGATACTAGCTCTTCAAAACGAGCAGCTCCGTGCCCACTGTCCCCTGCAGCTGCTGTTGCAAAACTCTTTCCCATGCACCCCACATACACCGCCAACATACTGTTATCAACCTTCAGGCTCCACTCTACCCACAGCATTCCACTCCTGCCCCGTCACAGTCGAGCATTGTGGACTCCCACTACCCACTGCACTCAACACCCATCCCTCTGCAGTTTGGCCCTGCTGAAGTACAGGATCCTGCTGAAGCATCGTACTCCAAAGGAGAAGGTTGGGTATGATCCCTGGACATACACAAATCTGTAGCCATCCCGGGACCCCTCCTTCTCTTGAGACCTTCCCTTCCCCCATCCCCCTCCTTGATGATGAATTTTTTCATTTGATTCTCTCCTCTGGTGGTTGTCTTTTAATAAAATAATTGTGTTGGTTTGAAAGCAATCTTCATTCTATTAAGTGAAAGCAAGAAGAGCACTGCAAAGCAACATACAATTATGTTAAGCCCCCTTGCATCATGTGCACCAATCACCTACTAGCATTACAAGCACTGCAACCCCGAGCATAGGAACAAATATTACCGGCTTTCAGCTTCAAATTGCTGCCTCAAGGCATCCCTGATCCTTATGGCCCTGCGCTGTGCCCCTCTAATAGCCCTGGTCTCTGGCTGTTCAAACTCAGCCTCCAGGTGCTGAGCCTCTGCGGTCCATCCCTGAGTGAAGCTTTCACCCTTCCCTTCACAAATATTATGGAGCGTACAGCACGCGGCTATCAGCATGGGAATATTGTCATCAGCCATGTCTAGCTTTCCATACAGGCATCGCCAGCAGTCTTTTAAACAGCCAAATGCACACTCAACAGTCATTCTGCACTTGCTCAGCCTGTTGTTGATCAGCTCCTTGCTGCTGTCAAGTTGCTCCGTGTATGGCTTCATAAGCCACAGCATTAAGGGGTAGGTGGGGTCTCCCAGGATCACAATGGGCGTTTTGACTTCCCCTATGGTGATCTTCTGGTCCGGGAAGAAAGTCCCTGCTTACAGCTTCTTGAACAGGCCAGTGTTCTGAAAGATACATGCGTCATGCACCTTTCCGGACCAGCCTGCGTTAATGTCTGTGAAATGCCCATGGTGATCCACAAGCGCCTGGAGAACCACTGAGAAATACCCCTTGTGATTAATGTATTCAGTGGCTAAGTGGTCTGGTGCCAGAATTGGAATCTTTTCTCAGATTTAATACGGTCTCTCATGATATTCTTATCTATAAACTAGGCAAATACAATTTAGATGGGGCTACTATAAGGTGGGTGCATAACTGGCTGGATAACCGTACTCGGAGAGTTGTTATTAATGGTTCCCAATCGTGCTGGAAAGGCATAACGAGTGGGGTACCGCAGGGGTCTGTTTTGGGACCGGCTCTGTTCAATATCTTCATCAACGACTTAGATATTGGCATAGAAAGTACGCTTATTAAGTTTGCGGATGATACCAAACTGGGAGGGATTGCAACTGCTTTGGAGGACAGAGTCATAATTCAAAATGATCTGGACAAATAGGAGAAATGGTCTGAGTTAAACAGGATGAAGTTTAACAAAGACAAATGCAAAGTGCTCCACTTAGGAAGAAAAAATCAGTTTCACACATACAGAATGGGAAGAGACTGTCTAGGAAGGAGTACGGCAGAAAGGGATCTAGGGGTTATAGTGGACCACAAGCTAAATATGAGTCAACAGTGTGATGCTGTTGCAAAAAAAGCAAACATGATTCTGGGATGTATTAACAGGTGTGTTGTGAGCAAGACACGAGAAGTCATTCTTCCGCTCTACTCTGCTCTGGTTAGGCCTCAGCTGGAGTATTGTGTCCAGTTCTGGGCACCGCATTTCAAAAAAGATGTGGAGAAATTGGAAAGGGTCCAGAGAAGAGCAACAAGAATGATTAAAGGTCTTGAGAACATGACCTATGAAGGAAGGCTGAAAGAATTGGGTTTGTTTAGTTTGGAAAAGAGAAGACTGAGAGGGGACATGATAGCAGTTTTCAGGTATTTAAAAGGGTGTCATAAGGAGGAGGGAGAAAACTTGTTCACCTTAGCCTCTAAGGATAAAACAAGAAGCAATGGGTTTAAACTGCAGCAAGGGAGGTCTAGGTTGGACATTAGGAAAAAGTTCCTAACTGTCAGGGTGGTTAAACACTGGAATAAATTGCCTAGGGAGGTTGTGGAATCTCCATCTCTGGAGATATTTAAGAGTAGGTTAGATAAATGTCTATCAGGGATGGTCTAGACAGTATTTGGTCGTGCCATGCGGGCAGGGGACTGGACTCGATGACCTCTCGAGGTCCCTGCCAGTCCTAGAATCTATGAATCTATTAATCTATTGCCCCTCCGCAGTTAGGCAGGCCCATTTGTGCGAAGCCATCCACAATGTTATGCACATTGCCCAGTGTCATATTTGTAAAAACTTTCGCCCTCACAGAAGGAGCAGGATATCCACTTGAGGGCTCTCCTAATGGAATCGGCTCTTTGTCCCACACTGGAGTCCACCACGGCCAACCCCATGCTGAGTGGATCGGTTTCGGTGCGGAGCGCGCCACCCGCACCGGACTCGGCCGGCACCGCTCCCCTTCGCTGGTGCCCAGGAAGCGGCAGAAGAAGCGGAGCCCTTCGGCGCTGAAGGACCGAGGGCCTACGGGCAGAGGATCAACGTCAGGCCATGTGCCTGCTTCGGGTCTCCAAGGGGGTACCGCAGCAGTCGGATCCCCAATCCCGGCCAGGGACTTGCCCCCCACCCTGGACAGTGGCAGGAGATCCTAGCCTACAGTAGGGCCTTCAGGGCCCGAAGTGGTTCCAGTGGCTAAAGAACAAAGCCGACCGGCTCCGCAGGTGCCATGCCAGGAGAGTGACGCAGCCCTGCCCTTGGCACTGAAGAGCAAGTCATAGAATTGTAGAATATCAGGGTTGGAAGGGACCTCAGGAGGTCATCTAGTCCAACCCCCTGCTCAAAGCAGGACCAGTTCCCAACTAAATCAACCAAATCATCCAAGTCCATCGAGGTGCAGCAGCATAGACTGGTGGAAAACCCTTAGTCACCAGACTGCAGACTCAGGTCTCCTTCACTGCGACCTCGGTCGCCGGTCACCATGCCTCAGCTCACCAGCCAGAAGGCGTAGGTCCCCAATGAGATGGGGATGCCTGATTCGAGGCACCATTCCCTTTACTGCTAGTACCAGCGAACGCCCAATCGCGGGTCGACCAGGCATCAGTCACCCTTGTCCAAGCGGTCCCCTCAACGTCGGTCACCGTCTTGGAGGGACTGTTTGGGATCTCTGCGTCGGTCTCGCTCGCCCCAGTACCAGTCCTCAGACAGGCGGTGTTACTCCCCGTTGCCTCAGTGTTTGCCCACCAGGGTCAGCAGACAGATGCAGGCCTCAATGGCCCCGCCCTGGTCACTGGAGGGGCAGTAGTCCAGATCGGACCAGGACTTCAGCCAGTCACCCACAAGGATCGACTCACCACTGACACGGGAGTCCGGCGTGGCACCAGTGTTGGTGCCGGTGCAACAAGGACAGTGGCCTCCCCAGTGGCAGTACTGGGGGGTGCCGGTGGTGCTGGTTCAGTATTCCCAACCCTCCCTAGCCGCATTGGACAAGCCGACCGCAGCATCACCAGCACCACCATCAGAGTGCGGTGCGGAGGCCAAGGCAGCGTGCCGAACCCCGGAACCTTGACATCCCACTGGAAGTAGTGCAAGAGAAGTCGCACAGGCTGCTAGGTGTTCTGTTCCATTCCATGCCTGGTAGACGTTCCTTGCCTATTAACTAGAGAGCGTTAGAGCCTGAAAAGGTCTTGTGACCGACTCCAGCATCAATACCTACCACTTCCAAGAGGGCAGATAGGTGGTACCAAATTCCGCTCAAGGATTTTGAGTGCTTTTATTTGCATCTGGTACTGGGCTCCCTTGTTCAGGAAAGTTCAGCAGCCCCCCCTCCCCCCCAAAAAAAACAGTGCCAAAGGAAAAGGACATTAAGAGACTGGATTTTTTTTCAGAAAAGTCTTCTCTCCCAATCTCCAGATATGTTTGCCAACTACCAGGCATCTCTGGCAAAATACAACTATCTGATCTGATAACATTTTTTGCAGGGGTGAACGCCCTCGGAACACCCCTGGACAAATTGCCTGTTTATGGAAAGACTCCTGCAGGAGCACAGGGAAAAATTAAAGTCTATCATGCTAGAGGGCAGTTGATGGCTAGAAATTCTTTCAGGCTGCTTTCAATGCGTCTGATACAGCTGCAACATGGCCACATTGATGACAATGTGCAGATCCTTTTGGCTCCCATCATCAGGAATACACAGGGAGGGTCCAAAAATGATGGAAGATCTTCTGTTCCAGGGCTGTGACCTCTTTTACTCAAAGGCTGATGTGGCGTTTCACTCAATAAAGAACTGTAGAGCCACTTTACGTTCTCTAGGCTTGTAAGCTTTGGTCCCAAGGAGAACATAACCCAGACCTCAGACCTCTCAGATAAATAGCGTCCCTCTGCTACATGCTGCATTGGAGCCACCATGCGAGAACCAGAGGCTCCAATTCAGATGATCCACTTCCCCTCCTCAGCTACAGTGCCTTTAACATACTCCTCTTGGCATGGGTTTCATATCACAGTTGAGAGCCTGGCAGAACCTTTGGGGGAAGCTACCTTTTCCCCCACTTCTTGGCAACTCTTATAGGGTGGCTGCCCCTCACTGGTAGAAAAGGGCTTAAAAGCAGCCCTTTGGAGGCTGCGCTGGAGGCAGCCAATTAGAAAGGGGCTGAGAGGAGTAGCCACCATGGTCTGGCAGGCTCTCATAAGAAGGGCTGCAGGGCAGAGAAGAGTTCAGTAGCTGACTGGAGCTCTAGGGGAGAAGACCAGGCTCCTAGCAGAAGGAAGGAGCCCCAGCATCTGGGACAATTCAGTGCTGCAAGCAGGGACTGGGGGAGCTAAAGAGAGTGTCTGGCGGCATGCTAGGGCCTGCAGGCTGAGGCCCTGAGACAGGAGTCAAAAAGGGTGCCGGAGCCACATGGGAAGTGGCCGCGGGACAAGGGACTGTAATTACCACTGAGGTAGTGGCTGGACGGAGATTGCAGGTCCCCCCCAGAAGAGGAGAACACAGAGTGTGGCACATCTGGAGGGCAGTGTCACTGAAGAGGACACTGCAGTCCTGGGAGTGGTGCGGGTTCTGGAACAAAAATGACAGCGGCAAGGCACCACCAGAGGAGGGCGCCCTGACGAGCAGAGCTAATTCCCAGGACAGCCAGCAGGAGGCCCCAGAGTGGTGAGTTCCACCCTGTCACAGCAACCATCTTTAGTTTTTTTGGGAAGCCTGGTCTAGGATCACCACAGAACAATGGGTCTGAAAAGTTGTTGGCAACTGTACAGTACACAATTCGAGTCCCTTCCTACCCGTAACCCACCTTCCCCGTCCCTCTTCAGATATATGTTTCATGAGCTACTGTTGAACCAAGAGTTAGCCTCCTGCATCTCAGATCAGCAGAGGGGATGCCCTTAGAATTAAGGGACGGGGGTTTTATTCCCATTATTTATTATTCCAAAGAAGAAAGCGGATTTATGTTCCATTCAGGACCTTCAATGTCTCAACAGGTGGATCTGTTTCAAATTCAGGATGATTACTTTGGCCTCTGTAATCCCCTTGTTAGATCCTCAAGACTAGGCATCTTTTGACTCGACCTGGAAGATGCCTCTGTTTATATTCATACATCTGGCTCACAAGAAATAACTTAGATTCTTGATAGGAATATCTCTTTACTAGTACCGGGGTCCTGCCTGTTGGTGTATCCAGTGCACTGAGGATGTTCACCAACTGCTTGGCAATTGTAGCAGCTCACTCGTGGAACCAAGGAATCTGGGTTTACCCAAATCTCACTGACTAAAATTAGCTGGGAAAGATTACCCCAGCAGGTGACTAACTTGATTCAAGTAACCTTAAAGCTCCTTTCTGTGCTTGGCTTGAAAGTTAACAGCGAAAACTCTATGCTTACTTCAACTCACAGCATAGAGTTCATAGGAGCCATGTTAGATTCCAGAGCAGCAAGAGCTTACCTCCGGAGAAAGATTACAAACTATAGTGAACTTCATCAACAAACTTCAGGTTCACTCAAAGACCTTGGTAATAGCCTGCCTGAAACTTCTGGGACGCATGCCCTTGTGTACCTATGGAACGCAACTTAGTTGGTCAGACTGCCTACGTTCCATGCGAAGGTAGTTGAAATGACTGGATCTGCCCAGCAGATAGTGTATGTACATGATGGTTACAGTCCACAAGAAGTCTGTTCTGGACTGGTTAGATGGTCACCAGATCAGTCTGCTGACCAGCATTTTCTGGGCAATCAGAATTCGCTAGTAGATCACCTCAGCAAACAGTGAATTTATTCGTGAAGTTGAAAGGCCATTCTGATATTTTTGAGTTAGGTGAGTAGAGAAGAAAATATGTGCACTGAATTAAACCAAAAACGTCTCGCTTCAAGCTTTGCTCGTGACTAGTTCTTGATGATGAATAAATATGGGTAACCCTGAAAGAAAAATTTAAAAGCAATATATAAACCAATATAAAGCTGCTTCGTATGAACACAGTATAAAATTTCTATTGATATTTAATTGCATAACTGCAAACTCCTCCATTTCCCCCAACTGAGAATTCTGACCCTTGTTATTTTGAGGCTAATACTTGTGGCCTGTCTATGATCTGGAAATGCTCCTACATTGGGCATTGATTTAGAAAAGCACTTCAGCACATGTTTAACTTTGTCTATGATTTTAAGTCCATTGTTTGTAGTCAACAGGATTTAAGCATATGCTTAAAATTAAGCATGTGTTTAAGTATTTTGTTATAGAGATTAACTTAAACACAGAGTTAAGTACTTTGTTGAATGGGAATCCTGGTCAAGTTATTGCAAACTGAGAGACTGTATGCATCATCTCCACAGCCCTTCTGGCCTTGGGATGAAAAGTAAATCCTACAATGTGCAGGACTCTGGTTTTGACAGATAAATACAGACATGCTTTATGCAGCACTCACTCAAATAGGATATTCATTGTTTTAAATAGATACTCTGAGCTGCTTAGTGGATGTTGTTACAAATAAATATTAATTATATTGTGGTACTGCCTCTTTGGTCAGACAAGATTGGGGCCTTATTTTGCTGAGCACTAAACAAACACACAGGCATACTTTGTCCCTTCCACAGAGAACTTGCAATCTAATTTGAAACAAGACAAGAGTGACTGTCATAAACAGTAGGAGGGAAGTGTTGGGGGGAGGGGGATGAGCATAACAGTAATGATGATACAAGATCAGAAGGTAAATAAGGTTATTTATTTGTGCACAGCTTGGTTACTCCAAATTGGTTGAAAGGATTTAAAAAATATTTTTCTTTTATAAATATACAAATAACATCAGTTGTCTGCAACTGTTGTTCACTTAGCAATCAACAACTGGCTGATTTTCCTCATAGGCATTGTATCATAAGTGGCTCTCGAGGAGGGATTTGAAACGTGATAAACTCTGAGTTGTACATAAAAGTTTATTAGCAGTTCTGTGGCAATATTTTTCATAAACTTCCAACTGGAGGGAAGAAATGAAAACATTAAGACAGATTCTGAATTTAAAGGATAAAGTTACTTTATTATGTGCTACACACATAATAAAACCTTTGTTATCCCTTCCTGTTTCCTTTCCCTTTCTCCTATTGCTTTTCATTGTAATTGCAATGAAGGAATTTACTTACTCCTTGTTTTGGTTTGTTGTACTTGTTGCTGCAATATGAGCAAGATTCAATCAGATGTTTTGATCTTTGAAAGAGGTTGACCTAAGCAGTGCAGGACATGGATGATCTCAGCTCTGGATGGAATCCAGTCCTTCTGGCCAATTGTTGTTGACTGTGACATTTGGAGTACCTTGCTCCTCAGAATGTATTTCAGGCAGTGTCAGATGAGATCATATCGGCTGCTTGCATCCACCAAAAAATGACTGTTCAATTAAATAAATCTGTTCCCTTTTATAGGAAATCTATGTACAGTTGTGGCAGAAACAAGGAGATTGCTTTTGTGATGATATATTACTACAACAGCGACTGCAGGGTGGCTATTTAACACGTTTGCAATATGTGATTCAAGTATATGGTGTCAAAAGAGCTGAATAGCTGACATTTTAAGGAGTATATAAAACCAGAATGAAAATGTGTTTTGAGTTTCACAATGTGTACCATAGAGATTTCCCCCCATTGGTTGTCTTTGTAGTCAGAACATGCAATTGTGATGTCAGCTTGTGGTAATCAATGAAATTGAGATCCATTTTTTTTTTTCTTCAGTTAGGATTTGGGGAAAAAAGAACTTGATGAACAAGGCCTTGATTCAGCAAAGCATTTAAGCATTTTTCCCTAGTGCAGAGCCTAAAACATTTAATCAATATTTCAACCATAATTACACTCCTGAATGCCCATCACTCAAATTATGGAAATGAAATAAAGACGGTTTTTTATATAAAATAGATTTAGTGCAAGCAAACATGGATTGTTCTATATAGTATTTACATGTGTGTCATGTATATATGCAATCTCATCCTCTCTAATCCATCACTGCTCCCACCCTCTCCATTTACAGGCCATTTTACATTGATACATGAGTCACTTCACACTCATGATACTGCTGTACAGTTAAGCACATGCACATGTTTGCTGGATCAGGGCCTAAGATAACAGGCTGCGGCCTGGTTGATTTGAGTCTCTGCATGTTTTCCCGGGAATGCATTTTAATGAATAGCACGAGTTCTGAAGAAAAAATAGGAAATTCACAAAATACCTTTATGAACATTCTTTTGGGTAAAATTTTATTGAGTTTATGGTAACTCAAAACCTGGTCCCATTTGCATTTAAGTTAATGGGAAGTTTTCTATTGACTTCAATGGAAGCTGGATCATACAGCTCTTAAGAAATGCATCTCAGGACTATGATGGAGCTCAGAGGGTTTTTAAATCTAAACTTCTGACTTCTGCAAATACGATTCAAAAGCTTGATGCTGCTAATAGTTTTGATCTATTTAAATTCTTTAATTCTGCTTAGCATAAAACTTAAATATAGAATAAAAGAATAGAATGTTTTCCTTCTTTTGTATGGAATAATAGTGATATGGATTTTTTTCAATATACATTGTAAATGGTGCCAGGACCAACTTATTTTTTCTTAATGCCCAACAATAAAACAGCAAGTTGTGAATTTGTATCTTATTTTTTCTATATTGGATATATTATATAAGGCTATTAATATTCTGAATATTACTCTGAAAAATATATTTTTTTAATTTGCCTGTTTCATATGATCTACTTCTATATGTTTCTTTTTTAAGAAATGTCTGTAATGTTTAGTGTATTAATGCAGAACTGTAGGTCTACTACCAGCTGGTGGAGACAGAAACTACTGTATATCCTTCCTGAGGCTTTGTCTTCACTACCCGCTGATCCGGCGGGTAGCAATCGGTTTATCGGGGATCGGCTTACCGCGTCTAGTGAAGACGCGGTAAAATCGATCCCTGATCGCTCTGCCGTCGACTCCGGAAATCCACCTCGGCAGGAGGCGGCAGCGGAGTCGGCGGCAGCGCGGCAGCGGTCGACTTTCCCGCGTCCTCACCGCTAGGTAAGCCGACCTAAAATACGCAACTTCAGCTACGGTATTCACGTAGCTGAAGTTGCGTATCTTAGGTCGGACCCCCGCTGCAGTGTAGACCTAGCCTTAGTGACTTTTTTCAGCCATTGTTATGCCTGATTAGGAGGGAGAAGTTGCATAAGTCAATGAGCAAAGAAAAAGGCATTAGGGTTTGGAGTCTTTTATTTATTTATTTATTTATTTTGGACAAAGGATCAGCAGCTCTCGGGGTCATAAACCTGATTGGACTGGTAATTTTCCTTTAAAACAATTGGTGCAATGATTGAGTAAGGTGGCTCTTTCTTGAACCTGGTATATTTTCAGAGTGCCTAGTTGGGTTGTATTTTTTGTACAGCGTTGAGACCTCTAGATACTAATACTAATAAAGAGCTGTCTTCACTCTTACAGAATTCATTGTAGGCTGTGAGATTGCAGTCTAGGAGCTTAATCACAATGTGACATGGGATTTTGTTTAACTGAGGATCATTAGCAATACTTCTCAGTCAAGACCTACATTTTTACATCTAGATTTCAAACCTACCAAAACCAAGGGTTTATAACGAACATGATAACCCAACTTCGACTCTGTCAATGTTAGTTGCCATTGTTATAAGACTTTGCATTGATGTGTTTTTTCTGGTATTTCCATATAATTGGCTTTTATGTAGAAGTAATCACTGTATGTATCAGCTTACATTTTCTAGACATATTTTTCATCACTAAATATAAACTATCTTTATTCTAATTGTATGCTTCTTATTCTACAATATTAATTTAAATAAGAGTGCATTCAGTCTTGCAAATTAAGCTGAAACTAGCTGCCCTTGGTGTGAGATGCACTGCAGTGCTTTTATTCATAATTGCCACCTTAAATAAACTCTGTCATGGAAGAATTATATTCTTCAGTGAAAATGATTTCTGTAATTTAAATTGACTCTTTGAAGGGCATTTGTCACCTACTTTCCCATTGTTTAAAAAATGCACACACCTGATTGTTTTCTTTGATCCTATTTTCTTTGTGTAAAGACATCCTGTGCCAAGGGGATCATCATACTCAGCTCAAGTCTCTAAGGAGTAAGTGTGGAAAAGAATGATAAAGGGAGAAGTGAAAAGCTAAAATGATCTCGGAAAATATGGTGACTAACTTTAATCAAAGATCTGTACACACAGCCCACACATGTTTGTAAGGATATGAATACTTCCTGTCAATTACATTCACTTTGAGGTCACCGAATAAATCCATTTAAACAAGAGAAATGCTAAGCTGCTTAGGCTGCAAGTAGACCTCATAGTCTCAGGGAGACTAATGGAACTCAAACTTTAAAACTGTCTGTAGGGCTGGACTAGCCAATGATATTGTTGAAACATCACATCTGTTATTTCTTACTTCCCACTTTTCTGGCAATAGCCTGTCTTTTCATTCTTTCCACTTTAGGCAGCTGCAGGAGCTCAACAGAGCTCAATTCCATCTTCAGATGCACAAAATTAAGCAAAGAATAAAGAAACAAAAGATGTAGTATGGTTGCTATGTATTTGCCGACATTGATTTCTAGAGGATAGTATATAGGAGCTGAACTATTTTAACTGTACAGAAGCAGACAAATGTGTTGAGATACTCATCGGGTATGTGTTTTGAAATATGGCTATCAAAAACAGACTCCAAGATGAAGAGTCAGGCCTCCCAATAGTGGATAGACACTAGAAGAATTAGAAGAGCACTCTTCTTGCATTGCTGTCTTTGGTCAGGAAACTAAGGTTTCTATAGATAATTTAAGATAAAAACAGTTTCATTTTCTACAGACTCCTGCCTCCTACCCAGAGTGGGGGTACGGATTACTCAGAGTGATGTGTGAACCTCCAAATATTAATTATAATACTCATTCAAAGTGGCTCTCCATATCTCAGATACAAATGTGCAGTTTGAATAGCTAAAGAAAAATATGGATTCTTACGTAGTTTCTTCAGGGTGTTGTGCCCTATTCCTCAGGCTTGGTCTACACTTACCCCCCAAGTCGAAGTAAGGTACGCAAATTCAGCTACGTGAATAACGTAGCTGAATTCGACATACCTTACTTCGAATTTACCGCGGTCCACACGCGGCAGGCAGGCTCCCCCGTCGACTTCGCGGTACTCCTCTCGCCGAGCTGGAGTACCGCAGTCGACGGGGATCACTTCCTGGTTCGATTTATCGCGTCCACACCAGACGCGATAAATCGAACTCGGAACTTCGATCCGCAGCCGTCGAACTACCGGGTAAATGTAGACTAGCCCTCAGTGAGCCACCAGAGCGCTCTCTTTCCTGGCATCTCTGATCCCCAATATCCCTTCTACTTTTAGCTTATTTGGTTGTAGATTGCTCTCTAAGGCCTTGTCTACACTACACCGTTTTATTGACAGAAGTCAGCTTTCAAAACAGTGGAAGTGTACACACTGAAATACTCCTCCTGCCAATGTAATTCCCCTGCTATGCCAACATAATAAAACCACCTCAACAAGCGGCATAGAGCTTTTTGCGACGTAGTTAGTGACACAGCATCAGTGTAGACACCTTACTGAGTTATGTTGCCCTAATAGGCCTCCAGGAGGTGTCCTACAATGCCCATCATGACCGTTCTGGTCACCAGTTTTAACTCTGCTGCCCTGAAGGTACACAGGTATTCACCCCTCCCTTGTTTAAAGGCCTGGGAATTTTTGAAATTCCTCTTCCTGTTTGCTTGGAGTGCACAGTTCACACAGCATTTTCCCAGCTGACCATGCCAGCATTACGCAGCAAGCGCTCTCCCACATAGGGCACACTGGAGCTGTTGGATCTGCTGAGTATATGGGGAGAGGAGGCTGTACAGTCGCAGCTTTGCACCAGCCATAGGAATTTTGATACCTACTGGCTGATTGCTAGTGGTATGCAGGAGAAGAGGCATGAAAGGCAGCAGCGTCGTGATAAAATCAAGGAGATGAGGTAGGCATATCTCCACACACAGTTTCAGGAAGGTAGTTTTGCACATCTGAAAGTTCTGCAGTCACTGCTTGTCATCCCATACATGCATCACAATGCAATCCCACCACTCAGTGCTCGTTTCCTGAGCCCAGTACCAATGGTCCACTATGTCAAGCTGGTCAGTGAATGCCAGCAGCAATCTTGAATTATTTGTTTCCTTGGCAGACAGCAGAGCATGCATCACTGATTCACTCTGTTTCCCAGCTCATGAAATGCTGCAGGACCAGGTGCGTTGTGTTCATAACGCTCATCACCAAAATGGTCAGCAGCTTAGGATCCATGCTGTCGGGCAGAGATGGCTGGTGCGCAGTTTACAAGGGCTATTGAAAAATGGCACAAAATAAAGTAGGAAGCCCATGGAATGATGGCATGGAAAGAACTGCATCACAGAATGGCAAGCACATCCCCATGATGCACCATGATTTGCTCCCAGTGGCAGAGGGTCACAGACGGCGAGTTGCACTGTGGGATAGCTACCCATAATGCAACACTATCTCTGTCGATGCAAGAGCAACGACTGTGGACGCTCAGCCGACACAAGGAGCTTTGAGTGGACGTGCTCCACCAATGTTATTAAAGAGACTTATGATCGTCGACAAAGCTTATGTCGACTTAGCTCTGTAGTGTTTACCTTTTCTAACTCCATTAAAAAGGAAGGAGACCATGGCTGGCCCTCCAAGTGAGCACATTGGTAGCTCTATTAAATTCAATGATACTGCTTGTATGTTTAAGTACTTCTCTGTACTGGGGCCTAAGGAAACAGGTTAGTTGATAAAACTAACAAAACTAGCAAAAAGTAAAAATGTATTCCTGTTTCAAACAGAACTAGATTAACGTTCACTAGATAATTTTTAGTGCACACCAGCAGGGTCCACACTGGCCAGCTAGTGACATGCTGGTGCGAACCAGAATTTACAACCCCACTGTTGAAGCCTAACACACTATGTAGACAGTTCCTAAAACCCTCTAATTCAACATTTTTTACAGGGTATGTCTCTGTGTTAGTTTCATCAACTATTCTGTTGATAGACAAGCCCATGTAGACAAACTCTTAGTGTCCCAGGCCATTGTGTGAACAAATGTCCTTAATACTTAGCAATTTTGTAGCTCTTTTGGTCTTCCGAATCTTATATATAGATTAACTAATTGATCCTCACAACATCTCTGAGGTAGGTAATTATTATAATCCTTATTTTACTGATTATAAAAAGATGAGGCACTGTGATAATTGACTTGGCCACAGGCACATATGATCCAGTGTCAAGAGTTCATGGCTCCGAGTCCTGTGCTCAGACCACGTAACCGCAAATCTGCTTACCATTAACATCTATGAAAGTATGGTGGCCTGTGATTACTGCCAGGGTCAATCTGAAAGAGTGGATGGGTACAAGAGATGAGGGGTTACTTATATTGTAACAACTTGGATCTGTCATTTTAAGATGAACAGAATATAAGGCCAGGAATGATCATCTGGTCTGACCTTCTGTGTAATTCAAGCAATAGGACTTTCGTAAATTAATTCTTGTTTGAACTAGAACATTTCTTCTTTAAAACATCCAATCTTGATTTAAAATTTTCCAGTGATGAAGATTCCACCACAGCCTGTGGTCAGTTGTTCTGATACTTAATTATTCTTACTGTTAAAATTTTGTGTCTTATTTTGAGCTTCAACCTCCCACCATTGGATCGTGTTGTACCTTTCTTTACTAGACTCAAGAGCCCATTGTTAAATATCTGTTCCCCATCTAGACACTTACAGACTGTAATCAAGTCACCCCTTCACCTTCTCAGTTAAGTTTAACAGATGGAGCTCCATGAGACTTTCATTATAAGGCATGTTTTTCAATCTTTTGGCCATTCCTTTTGTTCTTTTCTGAACTCTCTCCAATTTGTCAACATCCTCTTGAATTATAGGCATCAGAACTGGACACAGTGTTCCAGCAGTGCCAAATACAGCGATAATATAACCTCCCTATTCCTACTTACGATTTCTCTGTTTATACCACCAAGGATCACATTAGCCCTTTTGGCCACCACATTGCACTGGGAGCTCATGCTCAGCTAATTATCCTCCATGAATCTCCAAGTCATTTCCAGAGTCACTGCTTGTCAGTGTGTCCTATATTCTTTGCTCCCAGATGTATACATTTGCATTTGGCCATATTGAAATGCATATTGTTTGCTAGCGGCCAGCTTACTGAATGATCCACATCACTCTGTATCAGTGACCTGTCCTTTTCATTATTTACCACTCTCCCAATCTTTGTGTTTTCTACAAAATTAATCAGTAATGATTTTGTTTTCTTTCGGTCACTGATAAAAATATTAACTGGTGTAGGGCTAAGAACCAGTCCCTGCAGGACTCCAGTAGAAACACTATATTCCCCATTTAGAACTGCATGAGACCTGTCAGTTAGCCACTTTCTAATCTATTTGATGTATATCATGTTAATTTTGTATCATTCCAGTTTCTTAATCAGAAGTCTAAGTATATTAACACTATTACTTTCATCAACCAAATTTGTAATCTCATAAAAAAATCAAGTTATTTTACAGAATCTATTTTCCATAAACCTCTGTTGTTTGGCATTAATTCTATTACCTTCCTTTAATTCTTTAGTTCTGTATCAGCTGTTTCATTATTTTGCCTGGGGTCAGTGTCAGGTCGATAGGCCTATAATTACCCAGGTCATCCTGTTTACCTTTTTAAAATACTGGCACAGCATTAGCTTTCTTCCAGTCTTCTAGAACTTCCCCAGTGTTCCAAGACTTATTGAAAAACAACATTGACAGCCCAGATAACATCTTGGCTAGTTGGATGCAAGTTACCTGGATCTGCTGATTTAAAAATATCTTGCTTTAGTAGCTTCTGTTGGAATGTAAAGTATTTTGTTATCATTATATTGTATGACTTTATCATCTATTTTTCCCAAATGCAGAACAGAAATATTTATTGAACACTTCTGTCTTGTCTGCATTACTGTTGACAATTCTACCATTTGCATCGGGTAATAGACCAGTCCCATTGTTAGGATTCTTTTTGTTCATAATACCCTTAAAAACCTCTCATTATTGTTCATAACTCTGCTTGGCATAGATTTCTCTGTGTCCCTTTGCTTCCCTTATCAATTTTCTACAATTATTAGCTTATGGTTTATGTTCTTTACAATCAGCTTCTCCTTTCTTCCATTTGTTATGTATGTATATATTTACTTTTATACTTACTTTCCCTTCACCTATACGACAGACTGCTTTTTTGCCAGTGAATGTCTTTAAGATAAACTTTTCTCCAGTAACATTTATTCAGTTTCTAATGTTAATTTTCAAAAATGCTTCTGATGTCATGCATGAGTTCCCTAGTGCTCTGCTGATAAATAACACATCGAAATTTTTTAGTTTCATCCTGAACAACTTTCTGGAAGGGGAAAGTTCCTCAAGAGTGAAGTGACACTCTTGGGTGTCTTTGTATGTTATAAAAGGTAACCTGTAAAAATACCTCTGGAATTTATAATGGGCATCATTTAAAAATTAAGATGTTACTTCCCTGAGAAGTTAAATTTACAGTGTTATTTCTCATTCTATGTATAGGAAATACCACACAAACTCTCTAGTAAAATCAAATATTGCTATTTGGTAATTATTTTTATGTTTTATTTTGTATATAATTTTATGCATATTACAAATATAAGAATGGTCTTGTCCCAATCTGAGCTGTGTACATTATAATACACATTTGATTGCAAGCACAGTGGGGTTCTGGTCCATGAGCAGGGCTCCTAGAAGCTACTGCAATAGAAATAGTAAATACTAACTACCTTTGAAAGGAGATGTGTCGGCTTATTTACATCTCTGGTGATGCTCACTGCTGTGTATGTAGAAAACAGGAGAAAGAATGTGCACAATAAATACTAAAATATTAGAATATCATACCAGAGTCTTCAGCTCAGTGTATCTTAGTTCTCTGAGTTACATTTTTCCTGAATCAAATCTAGATTTAAAAATCCCTGTTCAATGCTTTGTTAGTTTCACAGGCTTAAAGTTGTTTTTGCTTGGAGCATCAACTGTTCCTAGACCTCTCTTTGTCCTCTTATGTTTTGTCTAGCTGGTACAATGTTGCAGTTGTACTTTACTAGATAGTTTTTAAATCTATCTCTTAGGGAAGTAGTACACGAAGACAAAATATTTTCATAAAGATTCTTTTGTGAGTAAAAATTAATTCACTTGAAAATTAAAGTGCACTTAAAATTGTTTCTAAAGATTTTAAATCTTTATTCAACTGGGGAAACCCTTCTCTGCAGATAATTTTTATATGTTTAATGGAAAAGTTGATGCTGAGAAGAACAAAAGGAAATTCAATATGTGGGAGGTTGAAAACATCAATTGGAATCCAACTAGTTTTCCAGATCAAGTTAAGCATAATTCTTCCTGGAGATTGGATACAGTTCAGGTCACTTCCTGAGGCTGTCAAAGTCATTATAAATATGTCAGTAAAAGGTTCTTTGGTGCACATATGCCAAGACAGCGTTTTATTTTAATGTAAACATTTACTAAGTCTGCTTCCCTAGCATTCCCACAAGTCCACCCTCTGATGACTGGTTATCAGGTTGCTTTTCTGTGCGTTACTGCGTTTTAATGATGACAGTTTCATCAGACTGCTCTAGGCACTCTACCCTCAGGGTATTGGTAGTGTGGCTTATAAATGTATTACTTTTGCAGTGAGATGGAGCACTGCAGTAGTCTATATACAATATATGTAAGTGAATGCAAAAGATGATAGATCAGATGCCATGACCCATGCTTTATGGTGGATAGAGTGTTTGGTAGTGGGAGGGAAATGAAGACATTGTTTCTAGTAATAACAAGTTGGTATGTGACCTTCCCTTTTATTAAAAGGAATCAATAATAAATATCACTAATGTAAAATGAGAAATCTGTCCTGCCATGATTATATGTTGTTAACTTACGTTAACCTCTTTAAGTTGCAATTTTATCAACAAAGGTATTCAGAATTTTCCTTGCACTCAGATCTGGAAACAAGTGTGTAATGGAATCTATGATTTAAAAAAAAAAAAAAAAAAAGCAGTGTAGAAACCTTCCTAATTAGTCTTACCACAAATGTAGGAAGTCCCATGGAAGAAGAGAGTGCAGCAAAGCTTGTAGAATATAGAGTAACAGAAGAGGTCTAGCAAAGTGGTTTGGAATGCATTTGCTACAGCTGTAACTTTTTAATATTATGGCTGAAATGTTTTCCTTAGTTTCTAACACCTTTTACTTAATTCATGTAATGACCAGCTCTGCTCTGACTTACACAGGGTATAACTCAGGCTAGAATTTGACCCATAGTCTCCTTGCATACAGATTTTTCTCACTTTTCTCCAGAGGCTTTTGCCTTCTTGCAGGAGCATCCATTGTTAGCAGTTTGTGAAGTGTCAGTAGCTTAAGGTTCAGTAATGCTGAGAGTACCACATCCATTAAATATAGTCTAACTGAAATGTAAAAATATAATAAAGATAAAATTTAACATGAAATATTAAAATAATGTTAAGAATCCCTTCTAATACACCTTTACCCTGATATAACGCGACCATGATATAACATGAATTTGGATATAACACAGTAAAGCAGTGCTCGGGGGGGTGGGGCTGCACACTCCGGCGGATCAAAGCAAGTTCGATATAACACGGTTTCATCAATAACGCGGTAAGATTTTTTGTCTTCCGAGGACAGCGTTATATCGGGGTAGAGGTGTACAAGTAAGCAGGGAGATAATGCCTTAGTTCTAGCATAGTTACTGTGTGTTATAGTTACTGTGTTGGTAATCTTAGTACTCTATGAATGAACGCATAACTCATTTTCACTTGCTAGAATGTATAACTACAAGCTGAGGAATGTGAGATGATTAATCCTTGAGCTCTAGTGCCTTTTCTAGGTTGGCGTGAATAATAATAATTCAATAGCCTGGATAGAATGAATCCCCAGGAACTTTCTCAGTAGTCCAAGTGGGCAGGTCAGTCTTTTCTTCTCATTTTTCTTTTCTCTATGGGCCTGGAGAACCAAAGGGATGCAATACAATCCAACAAGGCATTTTTGGAAAAGAATGAAATCTGCGAGGAGAAACAAGTAGCAAACATATGGGACCAGTTATAGAGGTGCCAGCAGGATGGGAGGAAGGACCCAGTTTGCAGCGCTGGTACTGGATGTACCTGTGCAGCTGGGCCCATGCAAGGTCCTCTGCCCCGGGCCCCCAATTTATGACACTGCTAAAACAAGTTACCCACAGACTAAGTTAAGTAATATGTCCAAAGAATTGGGTCCTGCGCCCCAGGAACCTGTTGTAGTTAAAATAGAAGGGCTAGGGGACAATGGCAAAAGGATTGTTATTGAAATTCATAACCTCTGCATCCAGAAGTTGTAATCCCTTTCTAAGGGCTGGTCTACACTGGGGGGGGGATCGATCCAAGATACGCAACTTCAGCTACGCGAATAGCGTAGCTGAAGTCGAAGCATCTTGGATCGAATTACCTGGGGTCCAGACGGCGCGGGATCGACAGCCGCGGCTCCCCCGTCGACTGCGCTACCGCCGCTCGCTCTGGTGGAGTCGACGGTGAACGCGTTCGGGGATCGATATATCGTGTCTTAACGAGACGCGATATATCGATCCCAGATAAATCAATTGCTACCCGCCGATACGGCGGGTAGTGAAGACATACCCTAAGGAGTGGGGGCCCCCTATTCTGGATGATTGGAATAGGTTTACTCAGTGCTTCTTGAAAGGAATAGATTTAAAAGATATGATTCATTTAACTATGAAGGATTTGGATACAGAGGATTTTTGGGGAGCTTGTGGTCATGTGTTATAGGTAAGACTCCATGTTTGTCACGGAAGTCACAGATTCCGTGACTTCTGCAGCGGCTGGTGTGCCTGGCCCAGGGCCTGCCTGAGCAGCTCGGGCAGCCCCCGGGCCAGGTGCACCGACTGCTGCTGGGGCCGTCTCCCTCTTCCTCCTCCATCCCCCCGCCTCCAGCAGCAGGAGTTTGGGTGTGGGGGGACTCAGGGCTGGGGATTGGGGTGTGGGGTGGTGCTTACCTGGAGGGGGGGGTCTCCCCTCCCTCAGCTCCTAGCTCCACGTGCTTCCTCTGCCAGCAGGCACCACCTCCACAGCTCCCATTGGCCACGGTTCCCAGCCAATGGGAACTGCAGAACTGGGGCTTGTGGCAGAGAGGAGGCAGCACGTGGAGCTCAAGAGCCGGGTAGGGAGCCTGCCCCTCCCCCGCGAGTACCTGCGGCGCCCCCCGGGCCGTCCCCCCAAGCGTCCCCTCCCCCAAGTTTTAGTCAGGGGTATATAGTCAAAGTCATGGACAGGTCACGGGCCATAAATTTTTGTTTACTGCCCGTGATTTTTACTAAAAACACCTGTGACTAAAACGTAGCCTTAGTTTTAGGGCATATCACTGATGACTCAACCTCAGGGGCACAGTTGGCAACGAGTATCCTCCATGAACTTATCTAATTGTTTTTTTGAACCCAGTTTTAGTTTTGGCCTTCATAGAATCCCCTGGCAATGAGTTCCACCAGTTGACTGTGTGCTGTGTGAGGAAGTACTTCTTTGTGTTTGTTTTAACCTGCTGCCTATTAATTTCATTGGGTGACCCCTGGATCTTGTCTTGTAGTCACTTTCTCTACACCAGTTATGATTTTATAGACCTGTATCGCATCCACCCTCTGTCATCTCTTTTCTAAAATCAACAATCCCAGTCTTTTTAATCTCTCTTCAGATAAAAGTTGTTCCATACCCCTAATCAATTTGTTGCCCTTCTCTGTACTTTTTCCAATTCTAATATAAATATGTTTGAGATGGGACTATCAGAACTGCACTCAGTATTCCAGGTGTGTACATACCGTGGATTTTTATTGTGACATTATGATATTTTCTGTTTTACTAGCTATCTCTTTCCTAGTCATACCTAACATTCTGTTAGTTTTTTTGACTGCTGCTGCACGTTGAGCAGATGTTTTCAAAGAACTATCCATGATGACTCCAAAATCTCTTTCTTGAGTGGGCCTAATTTAGACCCCATCATTTTGTATGTATAGGTGGGATTATGTTTTCTAATGTTCGTTACTTTGCATTTATCAACATTGTATTTCATCTGCTGTTTTGTTGCCCAGTCACCCAGTTTTGTGAGTTCCCTTTATAACTCTTCTCAGTTAGCTTTAGATTTTACTATCTTGAATAATTTTGTGTCATCTGCAAACTTTGTCACCTCACTGTTTACCCCTTTTTCCAGTTCATTTATGAATCTATTGAACAGCACGGGTCCCAGGACAGATCCTTGGGGGAAACCACTATTTACCTCTCCCTGCTATGGAAACTGATAATTTATTCCTATCCTTTGCTTCCTATCCTTTAACCAGTTCCTGATATATGAGAGGACCTTCCTTTTTATCCCATGACTGCTTACTTTGCTTAAGAGCCTTTGGTGAGGGACCTTGTCAAAGGCTTTCTTAAAGTCCAAGTAGACTACATCCATTGGATCATCCTAGCCCACATGCTTCTTGAATCCCTCAAAGAATTCTAATAGCTTGGAGACATGATTTCCCTTTATTAAAGCCATGTGGACTCTTCCCCAACACATCATGTATATTCTAGATATGTTATAGTCCATCCACTATCTAGTCTTATAAGGCGTTAGAGTGATTGATGCAGAACTGAGAGTCAGGAGATCTGGGTTCTATTCCTGTCTCTCTCTGACTTCCAGTATGAACTTAGGCAAGTCATTTACCCTCTCTTTTGCTTAGGTTTCCTATCAATAAACATGGCAATGCCTACCTATCTTTCAGGAGTATTCAGGTTACATTCATTAATGTTAATACATAATTTTGAACCCCTCGGATGGAAGGTGAAGTAGAAGTGCAAAGTATTTATTATGATTTTTGTCTGGTCCTGTCAGGATCTGAAATATGATACATAATGACCCAGTCTGCTGACCGCTATTTTTCCTTCCTATCTTTATCCTATTTTCTGACACACTGCCATCAGTCCTTCATTCACTGTTGTGCCTGATGCAAGTCTCCCATCATTTTTGTTACTGAACAGTTACAGCGTGGCAGGAAGTTGAGTCTTTTGAAGACTTTTGAAGAATCCTGATCTTTTTCTGACTGTTGTATTTTAGTTTGTGTGGGGCATGCATGGAAAGGATTATGCTAGGCAGAATAAAAATGGGAAAATGTGGAGGAACATAGGATACAATTTTCAAAAGGTCCCAAATTAGTTAGGCGTCTAAGCCCCATTGACTTTCATGAAATAAAATGAATATCAATAAATTGTATTTGTTTTATTTTTTCTAAACATCATATGCACCTCAGTTTACCTGTTTGATTTAATTCATTCAGTCAGACGGGATAATATCAAAGAAGGCTGTTAGAGGCGAAACAAACAGGGAACCAGCCAATGGGAGTGCGGAGCCAGTGCTTAGGGTGGGGGCAGTACATGGAGCCCCATGGCCCCCACCTAGGAGCCAGACCTACTGGCCACTTCTTGGGCACAGCACGGTGCCAGGACAGGTAGGGACTAGCCTGCCTTAGGACCGCAGCACCACCAACCAGACTTTTAACGTCCTGGTTGATGGTGCTGATCGGAGCCACCAGGGTCCCTTTTCAACCGGGTGTTCTGGTTGAAAACCGGACACCTGGTCACCCTACCAGATAGGTGTACATGAGAGGGACTAAAAATAGATCTAAAGCGCAGCTCGCCTGTAAAGGTGAAAGCTATGCAATATATTCTAACTGGCTATGTTGCATAAATTAGTTTCCTTGTGAATAGAATATTTAGTCTACTTGTTGTTTTGTTGGACGATTGTTTAAGAATTGAATCCAGACACACCATTTCTGGTTTCCTTGTGGTGTACGTTGATGTACAAAGCCAGTTCTTTTGAATATATCTTTCCATTTCAGAAGGATACAGTAAAATATGAAAAGGTTTTAGAGTCCCTTTTGTGCCAAGATTTCCACTGAGACTTTTAAAAATACAATAATCTGGATGTGATGAACTGCTAGTTTCTGTTCTAATATTTGATGTTGATTGTATTAAACATGTTATAGGCCCTAATCCTACAAGCACTCATGCACATAACTTTATACATATGACTAGTGCTGCTGAAATCAGTGGGACTCCCTGAGTGGGTAAAGTTAAGCATGTGGATAAGTGCAGAATTGGGCTATAGCCAATACAGTCTTTGCAGTGATGCATCAATTTGCTGTATGTTATTCAAGATTTTCCATTTTATTGTCTTGACCTGCACCTGCTAATTTAATAAACCTGATAAAATATTTTGAACAAATGAAAAAGTTAAAAAAAAAAAACCACTTGCTTTTAGTGTAAAGCTACCTTTTTTGAAAAGTTTTAGTTTGAAAATCAATATTTCCAGCAATTCCAACTTAATTTTTTATAATAATACACAAAGCAACTCAAAAATTGCGAGTCTCTTACTGTGTTATGGACAACACTAGGAAACCATGCTTTTAATTTGAATGAATGATCCAATTTATATATGGAACAGTTGCAGTATTACTGCTGTTACCTTGCTTAGAATTGTTCAGTGTACTGATTAGAAGGGACTAAGCCTTCCAACCTGCTCCAAGTGACAGTTCTGAAGGAGCAGCTGATGAGTAGCACAGGACTCATTCTTATAGCGTCTTCATTTAGGCCTTTTGCTCACAGTTTAATAATTGAATTTAAGAAAGAGTCATTTGCTTCAGATATAATCCATCTGTTCTGTTAACTGCCCAGCTGTGGATATGTAAAATCCCCCTTCCATGTTGCTCCCTGCAATAACAGGTTTAATTGTTACAGGCTCCTAGGAAGGAATCAGATTAGCAGATGTTAAAAGGGGGCATTTTCAGCAGGCCCTTGGTTGTAAACTGGTAAATTGAGAGGATTGTGTATGAGCCTGCTGAGACCTGATTGATGGGTGCCTGGCTCTGGGAGTGCTAATGCCTTGGAAATTACATCAGTTTTCTCCCCAGTCAGTTAAGGCCAGGTGAGGATGTTTATATGAGCAACAGCCAGAGTGCAGTCTTACTCCCTGCAGCTGGAAGATTGCTAGCCATAGCAAATTAGAGCACACTCTGGTAGCTCCACCCTGGTTATAAGGCTCTGTACTGTAGCAATCCTACTGAATGAAATTCTGGTAAATTATTTCTCCCTACCAGCTCCTGTGACTATCTCAGGCCCGGTCTACACTATAAACTTACATTGGTATAAATATGTCGCTGAGGGATGTGAAAAACCCACACCCCCTTCAGGGCCATCCTTCGCAATTTGGGTGCCCTACGCAGCCCCCCAAAGCTCCCCCCCAGGGTCTGGGATGCAGGAGCTGTGGGGGGCCACTTTTGGGGGCCCCACAGGCCCAGAGTGTCCCGGGGGATTAGCAGGGGGCCAGGAGCAGCCCGCTCCACTTCCCTCGCCCCAGCCCCAGCCGTGTCGCTTGGGGGAGGGGGCTTGGGAGATGTGATCCCCCCACTCACCGGCAGCGGCGGGAAGTGGAGCAGCCCGGCCCCAGCCCGCTCTACTCCACCAGCTCCCAGCCGCGGTGCTCCACTTCCCGCAGTTGGTGAGAGCCGGGGGTGGTCCTTTCCCCAACCCGAGCAACATGGCTGGGACCGGGGCAAGGGAAGCGGAGCAGGCTGGGGCTGTGTCTCTCCACTTCAGCGGGAAGCAGAGCGCCGCAGCTGGGAGCTGGCGGAGTAGAGTGGGCTGGGGCTGCGTCTCTCCACTTCGGCGGGAAGCGGAGCGCCGCGGCTGGGAACTGGCGGAGTAGAGCGGGCTGGGGCCGGGTTTCTCCGCTTCCCGCCGCTGCCGGTGAGTGCGGGGTCGCTGGGGGAAGAGGTGGAATGAGGGCGGGCCGGGGGCAGAGCAGGGAGGAAGGGTAAGAGACAGGGCGGAGGGAGTTGTCCGGGGCCCCACCTCCCTAGGGACGGCCCTGCCCCTTGGAGGGGGGGCCGGCCGAGGGATGGGGCTGGTCGCCGGGGCTGGTGCTGCTGTGTATGCAGCACGCAGCTGCCTAGGGCACCATGAAATTTGGGGCAATTTGGTGCCCCAAATTTCATGGTGCCCTACACAGCTGCATATGCTGCGTATGTCTAAGGACGGCGCTGCCCCCATGAGCAACACAATTATACTTACCTAACCCCTGGTATAGACAGTGCTATGTTGACGGGAGAGCTTCTCCTGCCAACGTATCTACCGCCTCTTGTCTTCACTGAAGCGCTACAGATGCGCAGCTGTGCCATTTTAAGCGTAGACTTTCCCTAAATGTTTTGTTTAAGTGAGATGTTCTAAAGAAAGTGGAATGTCATAGAAATTAGAGATGGAAGAGACCCATTAGTTCATCCGTTCTGTCTCTTGCTAAAGCAAGATTGTTCCCAACAGTATATTTTTGAGAGCGTGGTTCAGCCTGAGAGCAAGTCTTTTTTTTTTTTTTTTTTTTTTGAGTGGACGAGGGGCCCAAACATTTTTTCCCCCCTCCTGCTCATCTGCTAAATTTAACCAGATCGTGTCCATCAATGTAAGATTGCTATGCACAGCCCTAGCTAGCCCTTGTGATTTTTGGGCAGTCCTGTACAAACTCTTGAAAGCAATTTTGTTTTTAGTGTTTGCTTTTCATAAACATATAAGCAAAAAGTTTCACTGGCAAAAAAGTGCCAGAAAGTAGATTTTAAAGTCTCATGAATAATCATAGAAGTTAAATTTTAAATTTACACACTTTTCACCAGAAGCCCTTGTGTGCTGTTCCAGTTAGGTAATAGAAACAATACCATGTGACTTATCTGACTAATCACAATTAAGCAGAGTAGTTAGAATTTATTATTCTATGGAGTCATTTCAAAACTGAGCAAAAAAGTTAATTTTTTGAATAAATTACTCATTGTGAATTACTCACTTTTTGTTTGATATATGTCACTTTACCTACTGCCATAATACTTATTTCTGGTTAAACATATAAGGGCCATTTTCAAAATTCTAAAATTACAGCCCTCACATGTGCAAACATTGGGTTAAGAAGTGCAGATACCAGGAATAAAACTGGCAGGAACTCTTAAAATCAAGGAGAGGAAGAGACGCAGAAAAGGGGAGAAAGATAGTAAAAACATTGTGTTTAGTGGAGAGGTTGTATATTTGTCAGCTACCAACCCAAGCTAAGACTGGTTTAACAAAGAGAAAATCTCAGCTCCCCTGTCATTTTGCAGTTGTTCTCCCCTATGTTGTGATGTGTGTGTGTGTGTGTACATGCACATGCATACACATGGCTACAAGTCTCATACCATCACTCTGCATGCTGTGAAGGAATGAAACTCAATCTTTGTGTTTATCCAACAGAAGTTTCTTGGTGGTTTCCTTATTACTAAAAGTATAAGATCCAATATGTTGTCCTCTTGGCTCTGGGTACATGGTTCTTAGTGAAGAATTTCTAGTGAAAATTCTTTTAATCTGTAATTGTGATCGTTCTTGGGGGACCCAGGACTATGGGTCACCTTGTTACCCCATGCCTCCAGTGAGAGTCGGCCTTATCTTGTGGTAGCTCGGTGGCAGCTCCCTAACACCACCAAGCTTTCAGTCACTGAGTCAGTCTCTGTGAGATATGCCAGCCCAAACTGCGTCTTGCAAGTTAACAATAGGTGCACCCTAGTCCCTTATTCCCTTTGAATCAGTAACCTGTGATATCCAGCCCCTGACACTGGCTCGTCATGGAAATTCCAGATCCTCTGTACCTTCTGCACACCAATTTACCAGTTGTACCTTGAACCTCCGCTCCTGTTAGCCACACAGCGCTTGTGAGCACTTATGATAAAACAAAAGTAGGTTGATTTAAAAAAGAATAAAGATTCAACTAGGTACTCTTTATTTTCCTTCTGGTGTTCAGACTTTTTAGGGTTCAGGTCTGTGCAACCATGAAGGTTAGAAACGTTTTTTAAATGAATTTTGGGATTCTCACATGGTTACAAGTATCAGGGGGTAGCTGTGTTAGTCTGTATCTACAAAAACAACAAGGAGTCTGGTGGCACCTTAAAGACTAACAGATTTATTTGGGCATAAGCTTTCGTGGGTAAAAACCTCACTTCTTCAGATGCATAGAGTGAAAGTTACAGATGCAGGCATTGTATACTGACACATGGAGAGCAAGGAGTTACTTCGCAAGTGGAGAACCAGTGTTGACAGGGCCAATTCAATCAGGGTGGATGTAGTCCACTCCCAATAATAGATGAGGAAGCGTTGTTCTAAATCAGCCATAAAAAGACCACATTCTACAGGCCACTATCCTCTGATCCCACTGAGGAATACCAAAAGAAACTACACCATCTGCTCAAGAAATTCCCAGCTACAGTACGGGAACAAATCTACATGGACACACCCTCAGAACCCCGACCAGGGGTATTCTATCTGCTACCCAAGATCCATAAACCCGGAAACCCTGGACGCCCCATCATCTCAGGCATTGGCACTCTTACAGCAGGACTATCTGGCTATTTGGACTCTCTCCTCAGACCCTACGCTACCAGGACTCCCAGCTATCTTCGAGACATCACCGACTTCCTGAGGAAACTACAATGCATTGGTGTTCTTCCTGAAAACACCATCCTGGCCACCATGGATGTAGAAGCACTTTACACCAATATTCCACATGAGGATGGACTACAAGCTGTCAGGAACAGTATCCCTGATGAGGCCACAGCACGCCTGGTGGCTGAGCTTTGTGACTTTGTCCTTACCCACAACCACTTCAGATTTGGGGACAACTTATACCTTCAAGTCAGTGGCACTGCTATGGGTACCCGCTTGGCCCCACAGTATGCCAACATTTTTATGGCTGACTTAGAACAACGCTTCCTCAGCTCTCGTCCCCTAGTGCCACATCTCTACTTGCGCTACATTGATGACATCTTCATCATATGGACCCACGGAAAGGAGGCCCTTGAAGAATTCCACCTGGACTTCAACAATTTCCACCCCACCATCAACCTCAGCCTGGACCAGTCCACACAAGAGATCCACTTCCTGGACACTACAGTGCAAATAAGTGATGGTCACATAAACACCACCCTATACCGGAAACCTACTGACCGCTATACGTACCTACATGCCTCCAGCTTCCATCCAAGACACATCACACGATCCATTATCTACAGCCAAGCCCTAAGATACAACCGAATTTGCTCCAACCCCTCAGACAAAGACAAACACCTACAAGATCTTTATCAAGCATTCGTAAAACTACAATACCCACCTGGGGAAGTGAGGAAACAGATTGACAGAGCAAGACGGGTACCCAGAAATCACCTACTACAGGACAGGCCCAACAAGGACAATAACAGAACACCACTGGCCATCACATACAGCCCCCAGCTAAAACCTCTCCAGCGCATTATACACGATCTACAACTTATCCTGGAAAATGATCCCTCACTCTCACAGACCTTGGGAGGCAGGCCAGTCCTCGCTTACAGACAACCCCACAACCTGAAGCAAATACTCGCCAGCAACTGCACACCACACCACAGAAACACCAACCCAGGAACCAATCCCTGTAGCAAACCTCGTTGCCTACTCTGTCCCCATATCTACTCTGGCGACACCATCAGAGGACCCAACCACATCAGCCACACCATCAAGGGCTCATTCACCTGCACATCCACTAATGCTATATATGCCATCATGTGCCAGCAATGTACATGGCAGAGGAGCCATGTACATTGGCCAAACGGGACAGTCCCTCCGCAAAAGAATAAATGGACACAAATCGGACATCAGGAATGGTAACATACATAAGCCAGTAAGTGAACACTTCAGTCTCCCTGGTCATTCTATTACAGATTTAAAAGTCACTATCATTGAACAAAAAAACTTCAGAAACAGACTTCAAAGAGAAACAGCAGAACTAAAATTCATTTGCAAATTTAACACCATTAATCTGGGCTTGAATAGGGACTGGGAGTGGCTGGCTCATTACAGAAGCAGCTTTTCCTCTCCTGGAATTGACACCTCCTCATCTATTATTGGGAGTGGACTACATCCACCCTGATTGAATTGGCCCTGTCAACACTGGTTCTCCACTTGCGAAGTAACTCCCTGCTCTCCATGTGTCAGTATATAATGCCGGCATCTGTAACTTTCACTCTATGCATCTGAAGAAGTGAGGTTTTTACCCACGAAAGCTTATGCCCAAATAAATCTGTTAGTCTTTAAGGTGCCACCAGACTCCTTGTTGTTCACATGGTTACGTGACTCCAGAAATGTGGACTTTTAGAAGAACACCAAGTTCTTATAATAAAATTGCAAGAGCTGGCAACCAGTTGCAGTTGAAGTTTTCATAGTGCTTTGCAGATCATGCTTGTAGAATCACCTGAATATTTTTCACATGCATATCTTTTTTTATGTTACTCACGTTAATAAAACCAAAGGTACATTCACTGAAAGTGATGCAGTGGAATTTGTACAACGGGACTTTGCTTTGTGTGTCAGGTGATGTTGTAACCATAGATTCTTAAGTAATGGTACCACATCCGTCCCTTCAGAGCAACATTAGTTCGACATCACAATGTTTGATTAAAAACAAGTTACCAAATAGTGAGGCACAGAAATTTTCATCAATTAGGTTTGTAGATTTAATTCATTGTGAAATCTTGGAAACTAACGTATTATAAAGACGTGATGTATTTAATGACAAGGTGATCTTTTCAGTGGTTTCCAAAACATCTGTCCTTAAAACTGGGCTGTCAAAAGTTTTACATGTGAGTGTTTCCATTCATGTTCATGAGAAACAAGTGAGTGGGAATAACAGAATAACAGATCAAGAGGAAATGAGTCCACTTTGCATTTGGAGTTACTATGTACATTAATGCCATATTCTGGTTGTGTGTGTCTGTGCGGGGGGGGTTTCACTTCAGTTGCCTAAATACTGACCCAATCACTTATGACGTTTTCAGTATGTAGAAAACTACTAGAGTTTGTCTTTTGGCAGATGTTCCAGCCACGGTGGGCTAGTCTGCCCATAATTAGATACTCTTTAAATGTTGGCTATGTTTAAAATTGAAATAATCAGCACAACTGTAGGAATTATTACATGATCCACCAGGATCTGTTGCTTGAAGTCTAGAACAGCTGCATCTTTTTCAAAGGCTTATTCCTACAAGGCTCTGTGTAGGTGAAAGAGGAACAATAAGGGAAAATAGTTTTTGGATCTTAAGTAATGTTAGTAAAATAAGCCAGGACTTGATCCAAAGCCCACTGAAGATAGGAGAGACGCTCACTGACCTCAATGGGCATTGGATCCGGCCCTGAAAGAGACAAATAACATTGCACCAAATTCCGTCCTCAGTGACATGCATTCAACCCCACTGAATTTGGCATGTTATTTGACAAATCATGCAAAGGGTTGTTAGATCATTATCAAGTAATTTTATTTCTTTGACATCGCTATGTTTTTGAGATATTTTCTCCCCTGCAGAGTATTTAAAGTCTACAAACCACTGAATTAAAAATAGGCCCAGAGAGAAATGTAATAAATTAGTATCATTAATAGTGACAAATGCTTTAGAAATGCTTAGAGAAAAATATAGCAGAGCTATAAAACAGTAGATAAAAGGTTGCACTTTAGTTGTTGTCCTAATTATTGTTGGAACAAAGGCAGCATTTGAACTGTTGTGAGGTGTTCCAGTCCTTCGACTGCTTCCCATTTCTAAATCATTTTGGAATTTAAAGCTGTATTTTTATTTTGTTTTGTTCTTTTTATTTGAGAGAGGTAGAAGAAGAGATTTTCTTGTAAATTTGTTTCCAAAAATCACAAAGGTCTTAAGTTTCTGTCACCTGAGGGTTCAAGAATTACAGATCCTTTTAGAGTGAAACTTTGTCTTTACTCAGCCTAAAAAGTTATTATAATGGTAATTTTTCTACAGAAGAATGCTTTACCAAGTGGTTGTACTGATTTTAATATAACTGTTTTGGTGTCCTACTGTGATACCAGTTAGAAAAAACACTAACTATCCTTTGGTTAAATGAGACCTCTAGTCTTTGCCCTTCTTTTAATTATTATTGTTCTTATATTGCAATGAAGGACCAGATTCAAAGTTCTTCTGTAACTACAGTGGTTCTCAAATTGTAGTATGCAGGCTGATACTATACCATATAGTATCACAATAAGAAGCCATTGTAACTGCATGATTAAAATTACAAAAGGTGGTACACCAAGTAATTATGAGGTTTAGGTATGGAATTCTAGGCCTTAAAGGTTGAGAACCACTGAATTACTATTATCCGTATCTATTGCAGGATTTTTTCTTTATTTGTTTTGAAGTATGAATTGAATTGAGTTATGCCTGCTTATGCCAATGGTAAATTCATCTCTTAGCTACAGAAGACTTGATCCACTCCACTAGCTGATTGTTCTGCCTTTTCTGGTGTGGATGGTGGGCATACAGCATTACGGGAGAAAACAGTGCTGACAAATTAAGTTCTTTGGGCACTTTAGCGCTTTGGAAAATTTTACACATTGTGTGTTTAACACTCCAGAATACTGAGCAAATGCAACCTCTCAGGGGCTCTGTGAATGTCCTCCTCGGCAGGTGTTCTTAGGCAGCATTTAATGTTGCATGATCTGTTTTTCTTTTACATAGTAGTAAATCTGGAGTGTCGTCTAGAATCTGCAGTATTGTTTGAAATAGAAATTCTATAGCCACTTTCAGTATGATACTCCTACTCCATATTCTTTAGAGATCCATTTATATACACTGAGAGTTGCTGACTTCAAAGTGCAGAATTAAGCTTTCTGCTTTCAGGACAAAATTTTGACACTTTATCGGTTGACACTTATAAATTACAAAATAGTTAGTTTTAATCCCCACACATTAACTTTAGGTCTGAAAGACAATATTAAACTGCTTCTGTATAAACAGAGCACTAGTTTCTGTGTGTATGAACAGACCACCAACTTTTGTTCTGTGGTGGTCTGGGACTGGAGGGGAGAGGGGGAGAGGAAGTGAAGTTTGATATATAAGCAGTTAGTTAAGGGAGGTATTCTCTCTAACTGGAGAGTGGTTTTTTTATTTTATTTCTTCTTAGGACTAATAATGAAGTCATAGTTCTTAAAAGTCTGTTGCTTCAGGTTACAAATCTACCCATTATTCCACTTCACATTTTAAAAGGTGAGTGTTATCTCATAAAGGGCAGGAAAAGGCACAGAAGGTAACGTAAGTATTTAGAGACTTGGAAACCTGAGTTAGTCAAAGATGGAAACATATATATTACAGTAACAATTCAGGTGTTGGCTAGTGGGAAATCTCTGTGATTTGTTCAGACAGTATATCAGGCCAAAACAATTCATGAACAGATCTTCTATGAAGCTATTGTTTCCTACATGTAAGTCCAAAATAGCTGTTAAAATTTTGTAACTGTTTCAACTTCTCATTTACCAGTTAATACTGGTTACATAGATTCAACCACAACACAATCCCTGAATGCTTATAACAAACACAAATGCACTGCATGCTGCTGCCAAAATTCACTATAAATTTACATACTGCCCCTCTCCATCATGTTTGCCAGGAAATTGGATCACCTTTATGCATCCTCACTGAAGTTAAGGTTAGGAATGTTTTCTAAATGCAACCAGCTTATTAGACTCAGAAAATACTCATTTGATTAGAAGAAACAAAGGTGGTTTGTTGAATTTTCTGGCAGGAGACAGGCTATTGAAATCTTAGCTGATAGATGCTGTCTGCATTAGGCTCCTTTTAGGCATGTGGATCTGCAGAAAATCATGATTTAAGAACTTCAGCTTCTGTGGGCACGGACTGTCCCCAGGGTTCCTAGTGTCCTCATCAGCTGAAGCTGCTCCATCATGGCTGTGGGAGTTCTTCTCTGTGGGAGTTGGCCAAAAAGTGTTTTGGGTGGCTTTAGCCCATGAACACATCAAGCCAAGCCATTTTGTGTCTGCGTGCTCAGCCAAGGCCAACATGGATCCTGCCCAGTGGAAGAACTTCTTTGCCTCATGCTCTCAGTCCTATTTCAGGACACAGGTGGAGCTGGTGGACATTTTGGCAGCAGTTTTTGAATTTCTGAAAGCACCTCTTGGAGGAGGATATGATATGCCAGCTCCAAACCCACTGATGCTGCTTATTCCTATGGTTGCCCTAGCTGCAGATTCTCCTTGTGTAGGCTGGCATTTCTAGAGCAGGGGCACCAGCACAGACCGGTGGGACCCCATTGTCCTGTGGATCTAGGATGATGAGCAGTGTGTCCAGAACTTTCACATGAAGAAACAGATTCCAGGAGGTTTGTGATCAGCTTGTCAAACCTTCCAGCACCGGGACACCCACACAAGCGAGGCCATGCTAGTCCAGAACCAAGTTGCTATGGCCATCTGGAAGCTGACTACCCCAAACAGCTACAGGTACAGTTTGGCGTTGGTAAATCAACTGTGGGGGTTGTTGTGGCAGAGGTTTGTGAGGCTATCAGGACTGCGATGTACCCAAAAATTATGGGCAAAAAAAATGTTCCTGAAATAATTGCTGGTTTCCAGAGAATGGGCTTTACAAACCGTGCAGAGGCCATTGATTGGACTCATGCCTATAGCTTGCCCACCACAAGGAGCATATTGGGTACATAAACAAAGGGCTACTCCATCATTATGCAGGCCCTGGTCAACTACAGGGACAGATTCGTGGACACTAAAGTGGGGTTCACTGGCAAGGAGTATGATGCCAGGGAGTTGTGGCGATTGGAATTTTACCTTCATGGACAAGCTGGGACATTATTCCCACAGAATGACTTTGTTATAAATGGAGCCGCTGTCTCCACTCTTATTCTAGGGGACCCTGCTTTACCCTTTGTTGCCATGGCTTATGAAACCATATCCTGATTTCAGAGCACCTGGCAACAGAAGGCTACCATTGTTGGAAACATATTGTATGTTTCTTGCCTGAACTCTGCAGAGCTCTCGTATAAAATATCATGATCACTGAAATTGAGCACTAAGTACAATGTATTTTTTGTTTTAATTTTTAACAAGGGCAGAGTAACTGAATTTAATCTTCTTGTAATTTATTCTGAAGAATATATTCGAGCAATTTGATAAAATAATCTGGCAGAGTTTCATTCTGTAACAAAATAAGATTTGAACTTTTGGGTGTATGTGATATACATTTTGGTTCCTCCTTGTGACTAAAGGGTTGAGGCTTTTGGAAAAACAGAGCATCTGCCTTTACTTGAGGACAAGGCAGAAAGAAAATGGCAGGAAAAAGATTTAGTTAGCAAGTTTGTATAGGAGAGAATGAGGAAGAGAAAATACAGCCCATTGGCTTAAAAATCACTGATGGGCAGTGATGTAAAGGGGTGTGCCTCCTTGGCATGACATTGGTTGTTGTAGTATGGAGCCTTGTGCTGTATGTCTGTGGTTGCAGAGGGGTAAAAGTACTGGGGAAAGTTGTTAGGAATCTAGGAATTTCATCTGACTAGATGTCTTACTGAAGGATGAGAAAATGCTACTTATAGTTATGTAATCAAGCGGTCCTTTTAGTCTGGTATATAGTCACTGTGCCTGTAAATGACATCCCACTAGAAAGAAATATATGCTGAGGTTTGTATAAGGGTGTAGTGATAAGATAGAAGGAGACCAGCAGAAAGCCTGGTGAAAGAAAGAACTCTGCTACATATAGGATTTTGTGTACAATATGTGGCCTCCTGTTCTTCTCATTACAGAGCTTCGGTACTATTTGTTGTTTACAGAAGGTCCTCCTGTACATAAGTTGGATCCTAGAGCTGGTTTAAATGTTTATAATTGAACCAACTTTGTCTCCCCCCAAAAAAGCCTTTTTTCAAAATGGAAAATTTAATTTTTTTTAATGTTCCATTTTTTGTGTGTCTTTTTACAAAATTAGAAAATAAACAATTTAGCTGGGTTTTTTGGGTGGTGGCAGGGCCGGCTCCAGGCACCAGGCAACCAAGCTGGTGCTTGGGGCGGCACCTGGAGGGGGGCGGCGCGGCGCTCGGGCCGCCGGGGAGAGCGGGGCCACAGCCGGGCTCGCCGCCCTCCCCCCCGGCGCTCTGGCCGCCCTCCCCCCCGCGCCCTCCCCCCGCCTGCCGGGGGGAGAGCGTCGAGCCCCTTCCGGGGCTCGCCGCCCTGCGCTCTGGCCGCCGGGGGGAGAGCCGAGCCCCAGCCGGGGCTCGCCGCCCTCTCGCCGCCCTGCCCCCGGCGCTCTGGCCGCCGGGGGGGGGGGGAGAGCCGTGCCTCCGCCGGGGCTCGCCGCCCTCCTCCCAGGCCTCCGGCCGCCCTCCTCTCCAGCGCCCTCCCCCCGGCCGCCGGGGGGAGAGCGGAACCCCCACCGGGGCTCGCCACCCTCGCCCCGGGGCTCCGGCCGCCTCGGGCGGCAAAAAAGCCAGAGCCGGCCCTGGGTGGTGGTGGTTGTTTTTCCTTTCTACCCCACTTTTTCTTTTGCTCCTCCTCTTTAGTAGCAAAATAGAATAAAAGAAAAACTGGGAGGGGAACAAGGGTGGAAGATACAGAAAAGAGGGGAACAAAAATCAAAAAAATAAATTGAAAAATGAAAATTTTCATATCGGAAAATTTTGCTGCAAATTTTAATGACCAAAATATCATTCCATTATGAAACTAAGGGAACAAAAATGACAGCTTGACAGATATGTGGATGCAGAACTCTTTATGGGGTACCACAGTTATCTGTTATGCTGATGATGAGCATGATAAAGTGAAAAATGGCTTTCTCAAGCCTCATATTTTGGGGTTTGGGCAGACATTTGTTAATGTTATGCTCATCCCGGGGTGACCTTTAGAGTATGATGTATATTATATATGTTCACCGGTACATATGCAGAATCCCTGGGAGCTTCATACTTTTTAATCCTTTTTTCCTAAGAGGTAATGAATCAGTATCTGATAACAGTCTTGAATCCTGTGCTCACTTATTCTGGGCTATCTGCCTATTTGAAAATATTCAGCTTCTCATCGTATTGGTGGCTTTTGCAAGCTCACCCATTGTGTTCCTATGTGAATGTGTGTCCTTTAACATGCAAGAAGTTGCAGCCTTAATTCTGAAATTTGAAAACATTGTGGGGTGGAGTGAGGTGGTGAATTTGTGGCTGGAGAACAATGAGAGGTTGAATTAAACAGAACAATCCAAATATTAACTTTTCCTAACCACAAGCTCTATTAGATGTGGAATAATTTCCCTAGGCAAAATGATAAATACCCATTACTTAAGGGTGGTTTTCAAAGGATCCTAAATCAACTCCAAATGTGATTTGGGCATCTAACTCTCTTAGTCTCCTTTGAAAATCTTACCCTAACCCATTTAAAACTGGATAGGAGAAAAGCATTTATTATGCTGGACAGAGTAATGTAAGAATTAATGAAAGCAATAGTTAGGTTACTAAAAAGGGAAATATAATGGGATGTAATTAAGAAAGGGAACATATTGGCTGAATATCAGGAAAACTTACAGAAAGTGAGATGTATTAACATATGTAATCTCTTTGGGAGGGGGCTGGAAACCCAATCTCCAGGGACTGTTAAAACTAGAGTAGCCAAACATTAGTAAATGTACAGTCAGGAACAGTCCTGCAGTGGCTAGGGATCTAAATGTCTTTTCAAGCTCCAGATTCTATGATAAATACTTCACTTGGAAAGTGTCTATAAGGGCTTTGATGTAGGGAGGAAGGGAAGCAGATGTAGGTATAATCCTTCTCACTGATTACTGTGTATTTCAGAAAAGCAAAGATTCAAGTGGCTTGGCAGCTGTTTCCAATTAGCTGATGACTTCTTTTGTAATCTGGTGGTGACTCTTTCATCCAGGAAAACAGGAGTATGGGTTATACTTCTAGCATTCAAAATGTAAATATTTGGGCAGAAGAAAAAATTATTATACAGAACACCAATGCAGTAAGAGGGTGTAGTATCCAAACACAGAGTTAAAGTAAATATAATTATCTGTAAAATACTCTGTTTTTAGTAAAGACAGGCCTCACAAAAACAACCATGAACTAGAAAACATGATCTTTTCCAGACCCTTAATACTCTAGTTTTTATTTATAAAATTCTACTCCATCCACTTCCATGCTTTTTTTGTTGCTTGCTTTTGTTGTTTAGATTTAACAGTAATAAAAATACCTTGCTCTTATATATCACTTTTCATTGGTAGATCTCAAAAGCACTTCACAGTCTTGAGTGTATTTCTCCTCAGAACACCCTCATGAGGCAAGGAAGTATTATTATCCCCATTTTACAGATCGGGAACTGAGGTACAGAGATGCCAAGGTTACATAGGAAGTCTGGGGCAGAGCAGGATGGAGCACAGAACACTGTATGTATGTCTACTGGGAACTACCTTAGTCTTGAAAACATTTTTCTTTATTCTTCCAGTATCTTCAAAACTGGCGTAATTTGCTGTGTTTACACTAATAATTTGGATGTTAATGCAGTTGGTTAGACTCTTAAAAATGAGGGAAAAGTGACTGGGGAAGGATGGGTCTCATCAACACCCAGGAGGAGAAAATTCCAGCAGTGCTAAGATATTGTAAAAGGTTGGGTTGGCAACTAGCCACAGAAGTTTGACTCAGTGCAAAAGGAGAACGAGCTGATTTTTCACTTAAAACAGCAAGAAAATTAAAAGATTTTACAATATGATACTAAGATGGGGCACCTTTAACATAAGTTTCTCAGAAAAGGCACTCCACAAAAAATATTTTGCATTTGGAGTACTCAGTTTCTTTGTGAAAATGCCCTGTGTGTAAAAAGTCATATTAGTTGAGTATCTGAGAGGCAAAAAGATTAGACTGGCCACTGGAAAAAATTTAAATACATAAGTCTTTTTGATACTACGCAGTTCAGTTATCTTGGCTTGCATAATGCAAAGAGTTACGAATGGTTTCACTCTTTTGTACATTAATCACTTCACCAGTTTCTGGGTTTTTGTGAGTAGCTGCCTTTATTAGGTAGTGGATGTACAGTCTTTTTCTATTTAACATATTTATTAAACTGCCCTCCTACTGGATATTAAATAAGGAATTTAAAGTGTTGACAATCTTCTTAGCACACAATGCAACCTTTAAGACCATAAAGTGAGATAAGGAAATAATTTAAATTAATTTATCATTTTTTCTGCCTAAAAGCGAAATCTGACCTTCGAGTGCCATGGCTTTGTGTCAGGAGCTGTTTTTTCATTTGCAAAAAGATATGGTTTTTAAGAGAGAATTTTCCCTCTCACTACTACTAATGCAATACCAACACCATTCACATATAGAAATTTTATACACCTCTACCCCGATAGAACGCGACCCGATATAACATGAATTCGGATATAACGCGATAAAGCAGCGGGGAGCCCCGGGCCCTTTAAATCCCCACCAGGGCTCTGGCAGCCGGGCTCGGGCGGTGATTTAAAGGGCCAGAGGCTCCGGCCGCTGCAGGGAGCCCCGGGCCCTTTAAATCCCCGCCCGAGCCCCACTGCCGGAGTTCCGGCGGTGATTTAAAGGGCCCGGGGCTCCCCGCAGCGGCTGGAGCATTGGGCCCTTTAAATCACCACCGGGGAAGCCGGTCCAGTCCGTCACGGCGTACCGGCTCTTGCCAGCATGGCGTACCGGACCGAACCCGATATAACGCGGTCTCACCTATAAGGCGGTGAGATTTTTTTGGCTCTCAAGGACAGTGTTATATCGGGATAGAAGTGTACTTTGCACTTAATTTTTAAAAATCCCTGAATTTTGTAATTTATAATAGGGATAAAAATTTCCATGGTTTCTGTCTCCATAGATTTATATCTATATTTTTGAGGGATGAGAGAAACTAGATTAAAAGAAAGATAATAGCTGGCAGGAAATGCATTGTAATATTTTAATTCAAGAATTTAAACTGTTGTATATAATCATCTCTGGGTATTAAATTAAATGGAAACATTTGTGTAATGTCTCTTTATTTTATATCCATTGACTAGAATAATTGCATTATTTTTCCTACTGAAGTTGTAACACTATGACAGCTGTTTATTTTTATTATGAACTAGAGAGATGTGAATATTGCTGAATGCAGATTTGTATGATACCCAACTGCATCCAGTATTGTTATACTGTAACTTTCAGAAAACACCAACACCAAAAGCTATGGTTAATAGTGATTTCAAAGGTCCATTATAACCCCTTTTCAGTTGCTTATAACATGCGCAAACAAATTCCTCTTGAGCTAAAATTTTCCATGCTCAGCTCTACAGGAGGAGAAATACTATTCAAGTTTCCATAAAATCCCTTCAAAAACTCCAAAAATGACTTGAGATTTAAAAGAATATTAAGGCCATTGTGGAGAAACTAAATTAATTCTTTAGTCAGTCTTCACGGTTGAGTATGTGAGGGAGAGTCACATACCTGAGCCATTCTTTTTAGGTGACAAATCTGAGGAACTGTCCCAAATTGAGGTGTCATTAAAGGAGGTTTTGGAACAAATTGATAAAGCAAACAGTAATAAGTCACCAGGACCAGATGGTATACACCCAAGAGTTCTGAAGGAACTCAAATGTGAAATTGCAGGACTACTAACTGTAGTCTGTAACCTATCATTTAAATCAGCTTCTGTACCAAATGACTGGAGGATAGCTAATGTGACGCCAACTTTTTAAAAGGGCTCCAGAGGAGAACCCAGCAATTACAGGCCAGTAAGCCTGACTTCAGTACCAGGCAAACTGGTTAAACTATAGTAAAGAACAAAATTGTCAGACACATAGATGAACATAATTTGTTGGGGAAAGAGTCAACATGGTTTTTGTAAAGGGAAATCATGCCCCATCAATCTACTAGAATTCTTTGAGGGGATCAACAAGCATGTGGACAAGGGGAATCCAGTGGATATAGTGTATTTAGATTTTCAGAAAGCCTTCCAAGGGAAACAGTGGGGGCGAAAGACCTCTCTGGCTTTAAGATTAAGCTTGATAAGTTTATGGAGGGGATGGTTTGATGGGATAACGTGATTTTAGTCAATAGGTCAATAACGTGCCATCGCTGGTAATTAGTAACAATGGTCAATGATGGGATATTAAAAGTTACTACAGAGAACTTTTTTCCGGAGGGTCTGGCTGGAGAATCTTGCCCGCATGCTCGGGGTTCAGCTGATCGCCATATTTGGGGTCGGGAAGGAATTTTCCTCCAGAGTAGATTGGCAGAGGCCCTGGAGGTTTTTCGCCTTCCTCCGCAGCATGGGGCAGGGGTCGCTTGCTGGAGGATTCTCTGCGACTTGAAGTCTTTAAATCATGATTTGGGGACTTCAACAGCTGAGTCAAGGGAGAGGATTATTCCAGGAGTGGGTGGGTCAGCTTTTGTGGCCTGCATCATGCGGGAGGTCAGACTAGATGATCATAATGGTCCCTTCTGACCTTAAAGTCTATGAGTCTATGAGACAAGGCCCTAAAGGCTCTTAAGCAAAGTAAGCAATCATGGGATAAGAGGGAAGGTTCTCTCATGGATTGGTAACTGGTTAAAAGATAGGAAACAAGGGGTAGGAATGAATGGTCAGTTTTCAGAATGGAGAGAGGTAAATAGTGGTGTCCCCCAAGGATCTGTACTGGGACCAGTCCTATTCAACATATTCATAAATGATCTGGAAAAAGGAGTAAACAGTGAGGTGGCAAAATTTGCAGATGATACAAAACTACTCAAGATAGTTAAGTCCCAGGCAGACTGCGAAGAGCTACAAAAGGATCTCTCAAAACTGGGTGACTGGGCAACAAAATGGCAGATGAAAATCAATGTTGATAAATGCAAAGTAATGCATATTGGAAAACATAATCCCAACTATACATATAAAATGATGGGGTCTAAACTAAATTAGCTGTTACCATTCTGAAAACATCCACTCAATGTGCAGCGGCAGTCAAAAAAGCAAACCAAATGTTGGGAATCATTAAGAAAGGGATAGATAATAAGACAGAAAATATCATATTGCCTCTATATAAATCCATGGTACGCCCACACCTTGAATACTATGTGCATCTGAAGAAGTGAGGTTCTTACCCACGAAAGCTTATGCTCCCAATACTTCTGTTAGTCTTAAAGGTGCCACAGGACCCTCTGTTGCTTTTTACAGATTCAGACTAACACGGCTACCCCTCTGATACATGTGCAGATGTGGTCGCCCCATCTCAAAAAAGATATATTGGACTTGGAAAAGGCTCGGAAAAGGGCAACAAAAATTATTAGGGGTATGGAACGCCTGCCATATGAGGAGAGATTAATAAGACTGGGACTTTTCAGCTTGGAAAAGAGATGACTAAGGGGAGATATGATTGAGGTCTATAAAATCATGAGAATTTTTGGTGTGGAGAAAGTAAATAAGGAAGTGTTATTTACTCCTCCTTATAACACACAAACTAGGGGCCACCAAATGAAATTAATAGGCAAAAGGTTTAAAACAAACAAAAGGAAGTATTTTTTCACACAACACACTGTCAACCTGTGGAACTCCTTGCCAGAGGATGCTGTGAAGGCCAAGACTATATCAGGGTTCAAAAAAGAACTAGATAATTTCATGGAGGATAGGTCTATCAATGGTTATTGGGCAGGGATGGTGTTCCTAGCCTCTGTTTGCCAGAAGCTGGGAATGAGCAACCAGGGGATGGATCACTTGATGATTACCTGTTCTGTTCATTCCCTCTGGGGCACCTGGCATTGACCACTATCGGAAGACAGGATACTGGGCTGGATGGACCTTTGGTCTGACCCAGTATGGCCGTTCTTATGTTCACATAATCAGAAATGTTGTAAACAAATAACTCAAGAATTCCTGGATGAGCGAGGATGAAACATGGTTTGTTTTGGAGATTGCATTGAGATATTGGGTACAAGCTTTGTTTGATATGTGGACCAGTAGTTTTTGAGATAGCAGCATTCTGTTTTTTCCACATCTGTGCTGTACAGTTAGCTTTTGGTTACATTTCACAATGCGAAACTTATAATGTTGCAGACGGAGAATGAGTCCAATTCCAACTTTATAATTGGTCTGCTGTTCAAAATGCAGAAAGTTTGGAAGCAGTGAAGCTTAACTTGCAAGGACTTAGCAAGAAAGGCAAACTCTACAAACACTTTTAGGAAGTCCAGTAACAAGATCCCTTTTCTCCTGCTGTCATCCCCAAAAGGCCTCATTGCCTATAGCAATGGTACCCAAAGTGTGGGCATTCAGGGGGATGCACGCAGGGCCTAGGCCAGCCCCATGAGAGCGTCATCCATCCCCGCTTTTCCCACAGACCAGCTCCACACTCAGCTCCACTCTTCCCCCTCCTCGGCCCCCAGACCAGCTCCGGCCCCAGCTACAGCTCCGCTCCACCCCTAGACCAGCTCCGGCCCCAACCACAGCCCAGCTCTGGCCTCAGTTGCCACTCCACTGTGCCCCCTGCTACGCCCCCAGACCAGCTCTGCTCTCCTTACCTCTCCACCCCCAGACCAGCTCTGCCTCTAGCCCCAGCTCCTCCCTCATCCTCAGTTCCAGCTCCACCTTCAGTTCAAGCTCCTCTGCTGAGGAAGCCTTGGCTGTGCAGTAATGGAGGGGGCACGGACAGATTCCATTACTGGCAAGGGTGTGGGGGTGCAACAGGAAAAGTTGGGCACCAGTGGTCTAGAAGAATGAGGAGAGGGCTTTTAAGCAGAAGATCCTAAATTATGTTCCCACTTCTTCCACTGTTGCCCTAACACTCAACACACTAGCCCATATACCGCTTTACAGACATTACTTGTCACCATATCTGACAAGGAGGCAACTATCTGTGTCCCTCTTTCCTATGTGGGGTGATGTCATAGGGCCAGTGACCTTTCAGAAAGGATCAGAGCCTTTCTGTTCCATGATGACCCCGTGGGGAATACCTGGGAGCAATCAGGTACTGTACTCCAAGTGGTGCCCCTTTAGCTAATTAGAAGTGGAGCAGCTAAGTTAGAGACGGCTAGAACAGTATAAAGAGGAAGTTACCCAGGGGAGTGGGGAGACTCTCTCTAAAGAAGCTCTGCAGCTAGAAGAACCAACAGGAGATGGAATGGGTCTCTGTGGGTCAATGAGGGCTTAGAGTTGACAATAGAAGTCCCAAGAGAACTATCAGAGTCCATGGGGAAGGGAGACAGTGGGGAGCTCCTTTTACTAAACTCCAGGAAGAGAGCTGGTGTCTGTCTGCCTCTAGACCAGAGTCATAGATTCTAAGGCCAAAAGGGACAATTGTGATCATCTACTCTGACTTCCTGTATAGCACAGGCCATAGAACTCCATCAAAATAATTCCTAGAGCATATCTTGATTTAAAAATTGTCAGTGATAGAGAATCCACCATGATCCTTGGTAAATTGTTCCAATGGTTAATTACTCTCATTGTTAAAAATGTCTGCCTTATTTCCCATCTGAATTTGTCTACCTTAAACTTCCAGCAGTTGGATCGTGTTATACCATTCTTTGCTAGATTGAAGAGCCCACTATTAAATATTTGTTCCCCATGTAGGTACTTACAGACTGTACTCGAGTCCCCCCTTAATCTTCTCTTAGTTAAGCTAAATAGATTGAGCTCCTATAAGGCATATTTTCTTTTAATCATTCTCATGGCTCTTGCAGCTATTGTAGGCTGGAAGAACCAACAGGAGGTGGAATATGTATTTTAGCCAGCTAGGCAGTGTTAGATACGTTTAGCACTCTTGGATTTAAATAAATTTGCCTCTTTGTTTCTGACTTTAAGACATTATTGTCCAGATGTTGTATTTATTCCATAATAAAGAAAAGATTTAGAATGAGTTAAGGTTGAAAAGTAATTGCAAAATTGATTTTGGAGAATTTACCTAGAGTTTAATGAGAAACAATTTAAATGGATGTTATAAATTATTTAATTTTAAGACTCACATACAGAGGCGAAAAGAAATGTTTAGTTATAGAGATTAGTGATTAGTGTAAAATTAATCCTTTTTTTCTGGGAACTGTCAGTGTTGCAAACATTTGGGCATTTTAGTCATATTTAACTGTTACCTAAATCCTTTCATCTGTCTCTTTTGAGTGGTATCTTCCAGGTCTGTTATCTGATAACCAAAATACTTTAATCAGAATCAGCTCATCCAAAATACTTTAATCAGCATCAGCCTAGAGAAGAGGCTATTTTTAAATACCAATTTCCTAATCTTCCTACTATTCTATTTACTGTAAATTTAGACTACATATCTTTAAGGAAGCAGCGGTTAGTAGAAAAAGGAAAATAGCTCATCTTTTCATATGATGTAAACTTGAAGCACTTTTATTAAATAGTAAAAATTACAATGAAATTCTAAATTGCTGACTTCTAAATATGTATTTTGCTTTGTTTTTTAAACTATAATGTGTCATGTATTATAGCCAAGGATTGACATACTGAATTCAACTGGCTGTGATAAAGGCACTGTTTCTATTATATAATACTATAGATGTGCATGGCATTTTACAAACCAGAAGAAGATGGAGTCTCTGCCCTGATCTATTGAATCCTGTAAAGATATCCAAGCAGACCCTCTTGCCATCATGGAGTAAAAAAAAATTTCAGTAAGGTCCATTTAGACCAGGGGTCGGCAACCTTTCAAAAGTGGTGTGCCGAGTCTTCATTTATTCACTCTGATTTAAGGTTTTGCGTGCCAGTAATACATTTTAACGTTTTTAGAAGGTCTCTTTCTATAAGTCTATAATATATAACTCAACTATTGTTGTATGTAAAGTAAATAAGTTTTTAAAAATGTTTAAGAAGCTTCATTTAAAATTAAATTAAAATGCAGAGCCCCCCAGACTGGTGGCCAGGACCCGGACAGTGTGAGTGCCACTGAAAATCAGCTTGCGTGCCGCCTTTGGCACGCGTGCCGTAGGTTGCCTACCCCTGACTTAGACAGATCCCTTTTCAGGACTGGGGTCTGTGGTCATGATGGGGAAAGAACTCCATCCATGGGAAGCTGCTTGCATGATCAGGCTCTTTGGTAGGATGAGAAAAACAGGATGAGGCAAAGTGAGTTGTTGGGGGTTGGCAGTTGAGGGTTTAAATAAAAACTATGACTATGGGGGAGGGAGTGTTTAATGCATGCTGTCTTTCAAAGGTTATGAGATTTTTTTTAAAATGTTGCATGTGTTACTATAATTTATAATCCTCAAGTCCCATTGAAGAAGTGAGTTTTGAGAAAGGATTTAATGGATGATGGAGTCATGGCGGATTAAGATAGGAAGAGTTACAGCCAAAAAGGCTCTGAGTCTGTATGAGAAAAGACCGGTTGACCCAAGAGTTTTTCACTCATGCTTTCCTAGGTGGTCAATAGTTCCAGGCCCCTATATAGTCATACCTTGCACTTAAACAACATTTGTGATCTCAGAGCACGTTATGAACAACTAATATACACCCCATTTGAGATGGCTAGCAATGTATTATACAAATAATAAATGAACACATTCAGGCATAGGGGGTAAGCAAGTTGACCAAGGTAACACAGGACCTGATCCAAAGCCCCACTGAAGTCAGTGGAAAGACTTCCATTGACTTCAGTGGGCTGTAGATCAAGCCCATAGTGAGTCAGTGTCATAGTGGGGATTGAATGCCACACTGCTGCTCTAGACCAGTGGTTCTCAACCTTTCCAGACTACTGTACCCCCTTTCAGGAGTCTGATTTGTTTTGCGTACCCCCAGGTTTCACCTCACTTTAAAACTACTTGCTTACAAAGTCAGACCTAAAAATACAAAAGTATCACAGCACACTATTACTGAAATATTGCTTACATTCTCATTTTGTCTGTATGAAATTTCAGTTTGTACTGACTTTGCTAGTGCTTTTTATGTAGCCTGTTGTAAAACTAAGCAAATATATAGATCATTGATGTACCCCCTGGAAGACTTCTGTGTACCCCCAGGTGTACATGTACCATTGGTTGAGAACCACTGCTCTAGACACTAGACTGCTGTCTCTCTGGCCAGCTAACCTTGGCCAAGACTGCATCCTGTCACTTAAAATAGCAGCACCTCAACACAAGGTAAGTCTGATGCTGTAGCATATTTGTGGTTAAATAAAATAAAAACCTCGGAGACATTTTGAACTTAGTGCAGCTTTTGGGGAATATTCCCTTACTTTTTGAATGCTTTTATTTTATTTTGAGGCATTCTTTATAACACAGAAATTGAAGGGGGAAAATAAATGTAGGAAAATAACAGTAAATGTTCTTCTGAACTGTTTGTGGTACTCTCCAGTGTTGTGAATACAGATAAAATTGTAATAAGTATTGGAGAGAGACACTTGTACAGATATTGGATTTTTTTTTCATTTTCATATATGTATATAAAGTGGATGTCACATTAGTAAGAGTTAATGTGACAGGGCTGCAAAACCAGGGCAACAAAAATAATTGTGAAGACTAAGTGAAACTTTACTTCATTTAAGACAAATACAAAATGGGTATAATATACACAATAGGCTGCAGTCCTTTGTAGGGAAAATTTTGCACACAAGTCTACATTATTAAGGGGCATTTCAGTCATTTTAGTGCTATTCAAGTGAAAAGTTAAATGATTTAAATGACACTTGAGTTCCTAATCCTGTGAGTGATATTTCACTTTTCAGTAGCCCTGTCAGTCTTCAGTATAAATCCTTATTTCCAGGGGTTAGAACCAGCTGACCCTGTGATAAAGTTAAAGGGATTTGGGTTAAATACTACTTTTGTATAGAGATACTAGATTAGCTTTAGATAAGCCAAAAATTTTCATTTCTAAGGTTTTGACTTGACATAAGTGTATAATAAATATCCTCCAACTCATGGTGCTAAGACAGTTATCTCACACTAAGCATCTAAATATTGTATGTGCATATGTACCACACACACAAGTGTATAATGTGCTTGTCTATTTTATATACATATCATGCACAAAAAAATTAAGATTGCAAAATCAAGCACTCAAAAATTAGGAAGTGCCAGAATTAAGGATTAATGGTGCATGGATTCACCTTTGTTTTTCATCATGTTCTTAAACTATACATTAAGAATGTTGAATGTATTGGAGAGTGTGACATTGGATGATCAGGGATAAGGTCCTTAGATTATGCAGGTGACATTGTGCAACTGGCAGACAAATTTGAATTAATTATAATATTCTTCACTACCTTAGAAAATTTGTGTAGTTGACTTGCACTTACAATAAATGCCAAGATGATGAAGTGGAAAAGGGACAATAGATAAAGTGTTTAAATGTAGCAGTGGTAAAGTTGAAGACAAGTAGAATCTTATGTGTACGTCGGAAGCTTGATCAGTGCTGACAGTTCCATCAAGGATGAGGTTAACAGGAGATGTGCCTTAGCCACAAGTGCTGGATCGAAATTGATGAAATTATGGACTGATAAAACATTGTTTGTACAAAATGAAAATGTATCAAACCAGTGTACTAACAGTATTTCTCTGTAGTGTGGAAGCAGTGCCTTAAATCAGACAGATATCAGATAACTGGAGGCAGTAAAGATGAGAGTTGTTCGAAAGATGGCAGGTGTAAAGTGGAATGATTTTAACACAAATGAAGGCGTTAAAAAACATGGATATGAAATCAGCGTATGGGATTGGCTGCAATTAAAATTACGGTGGTGTGGACACTGTAGCGGACAAACAGATGATAAGGTGCCAAAACAAATAACACAAGCATGTCCAAACTCAGTCCAGCCTAGAGGCTGATGACTGACTGGATGGTGAGACATTGTACACAGGGACATGACCAGGCTCAGTTTAATGAAGGCACAAGCTGTGGACAAGAAAGAGTGGCAACGCTGTACTGCTCCTCGAGTCTGGAAATATGCTTTGAGATGAAAAGAGGAAGAATTAAGGATGCCTGTGCAAATTTAATTCGGCCCACTTCTGCATATGCATTATGATGCAGTCTTTAATCACATGACCAGATACTATTTTTTCTACTCTACCCCATCCTCATTTATTGCATGGGATAGATGGTACTCAATTAGTAAGCAGCTATTCAGAATTTTGTTTTATCGTCATTGAACAATGTGTGGTCCTAGGCCTTATTTATTGCAAACTATTGAAACCTTGTTCTGAATACAGTATTCTTAATTTCCTCATGGGCTTTTCTATGGTGCTTATCACAATAGAATCCGAATGCTTCTCGCACATTAATTAATTTTCACAACATCACTGTGAACTGAGGGGGTGATATTATCCCCATTTTACAGGTGGAAAGCTGAGGCACAGAGATTAAGGTAAAAAATGTCCACTAATTTGGGGTGCCCAGTTTGAAACTCCTAGGATCTGATTTTTCAGAATATTTAGCATTACATAACACTTTATATATTCAAGCACTGCTCCATTGACTTTGGTTGCATCTGTGAATGCTGAGCACTTGTGCAAATCAGATCCTGTGGTCTCAAGTTGGGCACCCAGAAAATGAGGAGCACACAATCACTAATCACATGTGAAAAGTTTGGCTTATAAGATTTGCTTAGTATTATGTAGGAACTCTGTGCCAGAAACAGGGCTAGAATTCAGTTCTCCAGGGCAGCATTCAGCTGTCTTATCCATGAGACTATCCTATCTCTTCCGGAATCCCTGCCTTATTCACTACACACCTTCCAATTTCTGCAACAAATGAGACAGGAGTACATCAGACAACAGCTTCTGGAGAGCAGGTGCATCCTGTGTACTGAATGAGGCAGATGTCAAATAGTTATATGATCATCATGTAATTAAAGACTGTATCATAATGCATACTCATAAGGGGAATTGAATTAAGGTTGCTCGGACAACCTTAATTCTGGCATTTCTTGTCTTTTGAGTGCTTGACTTTGCAACCCAGTCATAGTTTCTCCCTTCCTCCTCCTCTAATTGCAGTGTCACCAGGCTCCTCATTCCTATCTACTCCTTTCTTTCCCTCCCTTCCCCACTGGACTGGCTTTTGTCCCCTCTGCATTTGAATCACACATCTTCCTCTTCCACACTGCCTGAGGTTGAGGGAAGGAAGGTAGAGGGAGAGCACAGGAGAGACTGGCTCCCTGCTATAAGTTCCAGTCCCCAGCCCCACCCCTAAAGCAGCAGGAGCAGCAATTACAGGAAAAGTTTGCTTTGCTCCATATCCCTCCTAGGCTGGCACATGATCACTTGCTCTGTTGGGATAGCACATGTGTTGTCTGTTCAGTATTATGAGCTGAGATGTGTTGTTGCATGTTCAGTGAGGATGGAATTGTCAGAGATTTTAGCTGCTAAATTCTACGATTTTTTTCTAGAGTCTTATAACATGGGCAAATTTGGGCAGATTTTTATAGGAACATCAAAAGTCAAATCCCTGACACAAAGACCACCCTCCCATCAAATTTCAAGTGCTTGCTCCAAAGTATGGGTGTGTTAGAGCTTTTCTGAAAAAAGATTTCTTTTAACATTGCAAAACAATATATTTTCCTTTAGCCTTGTTCTCGGAAATAGTTCAGCTGTTTTGGCTGAAATAAAAAAGTCTGAGGCAGACACTTGGCATGGAAAATTTCAGCCCAAGGTGGTTAGTTAGCAACTGAAAATATGGTCTGACATGGGAAGTTTCAGGATACATCAATAATAGGCATTGCTACCAGCCCCATCTATAATGCAGTATACTTTGAGGTGGACGCAAGGCAGTACATGCTGCAGCTGAAGGCTGAATTCCAGCTTCCATTCTCTCTCCTTCCAAACTCATAATTTTCTCAAACAAATTCATATGGTGATGACAGGTCGTAACTTGGTCATAGCACAAAGTTGATTTTTTTTGTTAATTTATGTATTGCATTGTTTGTTATTGGAGAGTGAAAAGGTGCACTGACATTAGAAATTCTGTGCCAAGATAACTAAAACCCTGAAACAGTACTTCTGGACCATTCTGGGAATGACTTCCTGAGTTGAGGGTAACTGGGAAAAGCCCAAGGCTTCTTGTTTGCCTTGAGGTAACCAGTTACCACTGAAGCCATGAGAGGGCACTCTCTGCAGACACACAAGCTGCCCTGTTCATATTATTTTAGTTTGGTTTGTTCTTTATTATTTGTTTTGTAGTTTAGAGAATGTTAGACTACATGAAAGGAATGTGGCTAGAAACTTGACTGGTTTGTTATGTTGATTCCACCAGAGAAAAAGCTCTTTAAATAATCGTGAAGCCCCTCCTGATTTTCAGTCCAGCACAGCCACAACTTATTTTGTCGATCTCATTGAGACTTAAAATTGAGTCCACTTTCCTACGAAGCTCTTATGTGCTCCTTTGCTGCAATCTTTGCCATTTAAAGGAATCTACCATGTTAGTTAAAGACAACCTTTGTCAACAATGAGTCAATTTCCTAGTGGATATGGGGCTTGAGGGACTATTACAATATAGTATATTATTCTTCTAACTGTTCATAACTCTTCCATTTATAATTGTTTCCATCTTGAGGGAATCTGCTGAACTATCCTTTATTTTGTCTTAGTCTATTTCTTTAATATTGTCTGTTGAGTCGTATCTTGGAGATAGTTGTAAAGAGAACTCTAAAAAAATCTTTGACTGCATCATTTTTAAAGGTATATACTTTAGATACCAGATTTCAGAGAGGGGATATTTAAAGGGCACAGCACACTAATTGACATTGCTCCACTAGGACAAAGCCAAAAGGTAATCTGTCACATTTAGGGAAATCATTGTCTCAGTTCAAGGTACCCAGACGTCTCATCTGCTAACCTCGTAGCCTCTGTGCACAGGTCTGGGAAAATCAGAAATCTTGTGGGAGCCTGTCTTGAATAATTTGAGACTAAAAAGGCAAAAACAATCATCCAAATTTTTAGAATGTTTTAGTCTCTGAGCTTTTTGAGACCCACCCCTCACACGAGGTACGTTGTACTGCATAAAAAGTCAGTCAATTTGTTAGAAATTGTGTTTCAACATTATCTGCTTTTTTTCCCATATTGTTATGAAAAGAAGCTGTTTCCCAGCATTTTCATTATACATATGTGCACTTGTAATGTATGAATTTTTAAAAGGCCACTCATCATTTTAAGAGTTTTTTCAGATGATTGCTAATCAGAGTCTAGCTTCCTGAATACCAGACAAACTGAGTGAAAACATAGTAACTGAGTCAGTTTGTTGTTTCGTTTCCAAGACACATTTGTAGATGCATATTAATCCTCAGAAGAAGCCTGTATTCCTGCGAAAGGAATGATTTACTCAGATCAAATAATGAGGTAATCCTTATGGGAATGATGACTTGACAAAATTTTGGCTTTGAGGTTAGAATTGTTTTTAAAAATTGTACCAGGCATTTCTAAAACTACTATGAAATCTTTCTGTTCAAGAAAAAAAACTACACAGTTAAAAGATTTATAGTTAAAAATACCAGATTTCTAAGTTTCCAAGTTAATTTCTTATGAGAGAACTAGTCATAGGAATTTAGGCCTTGGTCCTGTAATTAGAGCCATGTTGGTACAGGATACATGTAGATCAAGTTGAAAGATCATGGTCAAAGTTTGTAGTAGTTTTGCAGCTTAAAACTCAATTTTATTTTGCAAGAGTCTTACTGTGAGTTAAATTGTTTAACTGTCCAGTGGAAGTTACAATAGACCATAACAGTGCTTTTTAAAAAAAAGCGATTGTTGCTTGGATTTGATGTTTTTCTTTCTGAAATAATAAAGGATTTCTTCTTTATTTTCTCTCTCTCTTGTTCTTTCGTGCATTTTTGTGACCGCATGCATAACAGCTTATCAGAATCAGAATATCACTAGTTTCCACAGGTGCACTGTGTATGAGTATGACTTTGTCCTAACGGGATTAAATTAAATGCATGTGTAGCTGCATTGTCTGCCATTTAAGGTTGGTGTATGGTAAAGGTTTATTTTCCTAAGTAAAACATAAATAGTTGTTTGTAAATAAATGTTTCAGTGCATGTTAGTTTATACAATGAAATAAGTACATGGTACATTTTTAAATTAGCATAGAAACTTCTTAGGGAATAGTACAATAGTTGTTTGAGCATTATAAGATTCCTTGTGTTCCAGTCCTAATGCAAATATATGACTTAAGTCTTCAGAGGGAAAACCCTTCCTTGTGTTTCTTTACTAATTGTTTCCGTCCCTTATTTGTCTTACAAAGATGGTTGTTCTATTCAGTGATTTATTACAAGTTAAGTGCAGTAGAATACCTATGAATCCAGTTTACTATTTGACTTTTTTCTTTGCTGACTCAAAGTGAGAGAAAGAGAGGATCTGAAAAAATTCATCATGTTTTGCAATATCCTGCTACTACAGTATGTAATTACTTTTTAGCTGTTTCAAAACCAAACTTGGGATGCTCTTAACTTTTAAATAATAAATAACAGTTTACGTTCATACTTTTCATCAAGCTGTGACTTTGTAGCATTACATAAATGCTGTGTGAATCATAGAATGAGTACATAAACTCTGTAATAATTATAAAATGAGTATGTTGGACCTTAAATTCTACTCTCTGTGTGTATGTGAGATTATATAGTCTATAACTTGAAATACAATACTCTTAAGAAACTGGATAATTCAGATGACTGATAATGGGATATAGAAATTTTCACCACCAAGCTGCAAGTTTTAATACAACCCTGCTGCCGATCTGGGGTTCCGTCCGTCGGCCCCACTCAGCCTGCTGCCGGCCTGTGGTTCCGTCCATCCAGGCAGGCAGCGGGCTGAGCGGGGCCGGTGGTCGGGACCCCGGCTGGCAGCAGAGTGCCACTAAAAATCAGCTTGCATGCCAAATCAGCTTTGGCACGCGTGCCGCACAGGGCCAGCGCAACCGCCTAGGGCGCCACAATTTGGGGGGCGGTGACCGCGGCGGTATTTCGGCGGCGGGGCCTTCCGCCACCTCTGTGGGGGGCGGCATTTCGGGGCGGGACCTTCCGCCGCCTAGGGCGGCAGAAAAGCTGGCGGCACTCCTGGTGCCACAGGTTACCGACCCCTGGTCTAAGGACTGCTCAGAGGCTGTATGAAATAAGTTATACCTCAAAATAGTTCCTTTTAAGTAAGCGTCTACATCACATAAACCACCAACCTCCTGTTGCCACTGATAGGCACTTTATCTTACTGGCAGTCAGACTTAAAACAGCAATTGAAAGAGCATAGAGGATAAACTGTCCTTTTACCCCCAAGAGATAGTTATTGTGGCTGTTTTTTTATATTTAAAAAAATAGTTGCAAAGCTGGGGCTTATTCTGTCATTCTAGAGCAACACAGGATGAAATTCAGGTTTGATTTCTAGAGTCTCTTGCTTTCCACTGTGGTGGTGGTGTTTTTTTGTTGTTGCTTTTAACTGCTTTTAAAGAAACTTTTAGGTTGCCTTATAATTTGGTCCTGTATTGAGATTAGACTGACTGACTAGCCTGTGATTTCTGTAACCTTCCCTTTTTCACCTCTCCTGAATTTCTTTTATAGAGGGACCTATGTCTGCTGTGCTTTTATCACATTTTACTGTATGACCTTCTAGACATGATGTGCTTCCTAGCCCCATATCACCACTACACAGGAGACTGAAACAACTAACTTCATTCCCAAAGCTTCCAATACTGAAATGAAATGTCCATGCATTGCTGTCCCTATGAGCTCATCCACAATTTAGAGAATTCTAATCAGTTCACAATCATTTGCAATCACTTGTAATTTAAAAGTTGTCAACCATTTCCTCCCTATTGATGTATGTATACCAGTTCTAAAATAGCGTTTGCTTCTCCTACATCAGCTTTTTTTTTAAGTGCTTTTCTGGGCTACTTCTCTTAACAAATATTTCTGGGGGTAAAACCCCTCTATAATTATTAGTGCCTGTAGTTTTGACATTTTTTGATATTTGCTCAGGAGTAATTTTTCTCTTATATCTTGATTCAGTGGCACAGAGTACATATATGATTTCCCCACTTCTATTCCTTGCTTCTTGTATAGTCAGATAAAAAGCATTGTCCAGATTCAGTACCTGGATTCCACTGATTGTGAGCTCTGTGTGTGGGAAAGCCCACATAGAATGGAGGTGGAGTGCGGCAAAGTTTACAGAGCAATCATAGGCACCGGTGAGATGGGGTAATTTGTTGTGGCCAGTCTCCATCAGCAAGGCTCGCTAGGAGTCCTGTCTGGAGTTTAATGCTGCACTCCTGTGATGGACAGTGGTGGAAGTGCTATCACCTGATTACTCCAGAGGATGAATCCATCTCCACTCATATACAGTTGGCACAGCAAGTGCATGGATACAAATTGCACCCCCCTGCACCTTCTGGAGTGTATCAAGCCCTTTCATTTCTGCTGGTTCTTTCCACCCTCCTTAAACTTTGTTTAAATAACATTAGGCAGCAGCTGATCTTTTCTCATATCTCCTGCTTTTTACAGGTTCTTATAACCTTCTGTGTTAGCAATCCAATTGTGTCCTTTGTTCCATAATGTCTGCCTAACAGCAGGTCATTCCTATCTCCCTTTCTTGTGAAATTTTTTATATCTACTTTTGTATAAAGACATGGACATTTTACTGATCTTTCCTTCCTTACCACCCTCACAACTACATCAGATTTATTTTTAGTATTCTCCCTTATCTTTTCCTTGCACTCACTAGTGGTTTAATTGCTTTTTGCTCATTGTTTCTTTTTATGGCTTCCTGTGAAAGACTCTTTAATAATTAATTTAACAAAAAAAAGTTTGAAAATAAGAAAAACTTTTTTATTAGATATAATCAAGACCAACATTTCTGTATAAAATTTCAAACTTGTAAATATGCTTGTTCATCTTTCTTTGTCCCGTTTTATTTATTTTTTTAATGGTAGAATTTGTTTTTTTAAGTACTTCTGTGTCCCTCCCAACCCAGGCTCTTCAGTTGTTTTAGCCATTCAGGAAAAATCAAATCAAACAAGAGTATACCTAAGGACAAGGATCTGGAGAAAAAAAATCTTACTTCTCTGCTTCTCCACAACTGCCAGTGGCAATGCACCCTGCTCCTACAGCAGGTCGGCAAGTTTAATGGGACTGTTGGGAGCCACATCAGATCCAGACCAGAAGCCACCTCGCCCCATTCCATTGTATAGACCATAACATTAGACAGATAGGTGCTAGAGATCATCATCCATGGCTCCCTATCTGGTTGCACTCTTCACCCCATGCCAACCCATCTTCCCTGTCCCTCACCAGGGACCCTTCTCAAGAGAATCTGTTATAGGCAGAAGTGGCCTCCTGGCTTTGTCTAGGAGCCACAGAACAGGTACAAATGGAATTCAGGGGAAGAGACTTCTATTCCCAGTATTTCCTGAAAAAGAAAGGGGGCCTTCCTCCTATCCTAGACCTGTGAAGACTCAACAGTCATCTCAGGTTCAAGGTGTTAATGCTTGCCTACATCGTTCTATTTCTTCAAGCTCAAGACTTGATTGATGGCTCTTGACTTGCAGGATGCTTCTTTCCATATAGCAATCTGTCTGGTTCACAGGAAGAACCTAAGATTCACAGTGAGACCCAAACATTACCAATACAGGGTACTCTCCTTTGGAGTCTCCATGGCACTAAAAATGTTCACCAAATGCCTGGAAATGGCATTTAAGGGAGAAAGGGAATTCACATCTACTCATACTTGGATAACTGGCTGATCAGGTCCCAGGAGGAGATCGCGGAAGCCCTGGGGTGTGTCCTTTCCCTGTTCTACCAAATAGGACTCATTGTGAAGTATGAGGAACAGTCTCTTACACCATTGCAGGTGATAGAGTTCATAGGAGCCATGATTAACTCTTGATCAGTGAGAGCTTACCTACCATAGGTCTCTCCAGTCAGCTGCAAAGGACCTAAAATCAAATCGGTCAGCAATGGTTCATACATGTCTGGGGCTACTAGGCAATATGTCAGCACTTATGTCGTGTTGCTGCCTGCCAGATGTCACCCTTACAACTTTGGCTGAGGTGATGTACTTCCTCTCTAGACAGCACATGAACAAGAGAGTCACCATTCTGCCCTGGTCCTATGAGAACTCGCTTGATGGGTGGACCTGGAGAATATATGAAAGGAGGCCCTTCTTGGCCTGCTCCCCCACGATGATGCTCATCATGCATCTTGGGCATAAAATGGGGTGCCCACCTGAACCACCTGCAGAGGCAAGTTATCTGCTCCCAGGACTATGCTATATATTAACATCCTGGAGCTCAGGACCATCTGGCTGTTCAAAGTGCACTGGATAAACAAGCAAGAAAGTGCTTGGTTAGCACCTCTCTGCCAGGATGCTGTCATGCTGTGGGCCAGGTGTAACCTCACTGGTTCTGCACCTTCCAAGAATGAGCAACAATTTGGCAAAAGTAAACAGTTAGCACTTATTGTGAAAAAGTGAATTAGAATACTTTCCTTTAATAGCTTAAATTGTTTTTAACACAGATAAGGATGTTTTCTCTACTCTGTCGTCAAGCTGGATTCTCCTTGTTATAAAATTTTGTTCAGAAATAGCCCAAACTGATGATCTCCCAGGTGTGTTGCTAAAGCTATTTATTAGACAAGGTTTGGGGGGAAAGTTAAGGGTGTGTTCCTGGGTGTATGTGAAAGTAGCTTTCCTGATGCTTTGATTTATTGGCTGGCTGAGTTAATTTGTTACTTGTAGAAGGATATTTAATGTTGCAAGGTGGTTACCATTAAGTTATTGTACTGATGGGAAACTTCGCTTTTTATGTGAACATTTTTTATAGTTTAACTCTAATAAATTAATAATAAAATTAAATACTTTGACAGTGTCCCAATCTCTTCTCAGCTCTAATTAAAAATCAATAAATAAGTCAACCATTGATCCAGCTTCTTGAAGGATGAGAGGAAATTTTGTCCAGAAGCAAAATGTTCCCTTTCTTTCCATAATGGTAGTCATTTAAAAACCAAATAAAATAAAATAAAAAATTAAAAGGTGGAAATCATAGGTCACTCCTCTGTAGTAGTTCAATTTTCTCTGTTATATAACTTCTGGATCTTAAAGAAGGGATGAACAGCAATCATGGGAAATGTTTCAATAAGTTGTGCAATGATTTAATTTAACTGCTATGTGAACTATTTTTCAGCAGAGAGCTATACCTAGTGTTAAACTTTCTTGCATAGCTAACATAGCAAATTTTGTGTATTCTCCCTTACAAAAGCACTTATTTACTAATTTGTGTTTGCCTCTAATTTTTGTGGGTAAATTTGAACTAGCAGCAAAGGAAATTGGCTCTGTATATGATCGGCTAGATTTTTTATTCTTTACCTGAATAGCACTGTCCCTTCCACTTTAGGAACTTTTTTTGTCATTCTATTTGAACAAAATTAATATCTGTGACAGGTGGGAGCCAAACAAAAACATGATTCACTTAGACAATAATAGTTGTGCTCAGTTGATTCACTTCTTTAATTTTATGAGCGACAAATATCTGTCAGTGCAAACATTGGTCATAGGGAAAGCAAAACAAAAAGAGAGTTACTTTTGATCGTGTAAAAGGAAAAACCTCACCAAAACCAACTTCATACAAATCTTAATGCTATAAGTACATTTCATTATTCCTTATTGAACTAGTTTTCTAATGCACAATGGGGCAGATCCTCTGCTGGCATAGATTGGTGTACTTCCATGTATTTCAGTAAAGTTATGCTGATTTTTGCCAGCTGAGGATCTGGCCCAATATTTGTAAGTTTTACATTATTCAAATATGGTATTTTTAAGCACGATGGAAAACTAAATACTAGAATAAAAAAACCAACTAATCTGGCTCTTACAACAGTCTTGGCACTGGGACTTTCCAAAAAATGTATTTTGCAGCAAAAATTTTTAAAAGTGCCTTTCCTAATCCATAGACTGCCCACTTTCCGCTGTGGAATGACTCCATCTGAGCTCTCAGACTCTTCGGAATCAGATATTAACACTGGTGGATTTATTAACAAAGGGTTAGGTAGGAGTCTTTGGTAAAAATTTAAACACCATGCTTTTGTCTACTAGATTTCGGACCGAAGGGGAGAGGTGGAGTTAGCCCAGTGGGCTAAACTTTTTACTTTGGGCTAGGAGTTAAAATCTTTTCATGGGTCAGAAGTAAGTGGTCTCATTCTAGTCCTTAGTTGGCATCCGTTCGTGTCACAAAACGCAACACAGTACTCAAATTCTCCCAGGTATTGTGCTGGTATATGCCTTGGTGAAATCCTTCTCTCTCTCTCTCTCTCTCTCTCTCTCTCTCTCTCTCTCTCTCTCTCACACACACACACACACACACACACACACACTTCTTGAGATAGAAGTTCTGTTGGGGTAAAGCCACAGAGATTGCAGCAACTTCCCCTCTACTGGTAGGGGCAGTGGAGTGCTGGGAAGGATAAGAAAGTGTCTGTGCCTCCCAAAAATTGGCTGGGAGGGGGCAAGACCAAAAGATGCATTGAACCAGCCTCCCACAGCAAGCTTTCTCTGGAACCTAGACCTCAGTCTAAAACTACCCTCCCGTGACAAAAAAAACAGATGGAAGGAAGGCCTCTGGAAATTTCCATTACTTGCGTCTGATGAAGTGGGCATTCACCCACGAAAGCTTATGCTCCAATACTTCTGTTAGTCTTAAAGGTGCCACAGGACCCTCTGTTGCTTTTTACAGATGGAAGGAAGGCAGTGAGAACACTATCTAACCTAATTCAGTAAGTTTTCTCTTGCATCCAAGCAAGTGAAAGTCCAAAGAGGTGCTATCTGGCCATGTATTTCTAAGACATACAATTTCAAGAGATATGGGACCTCATGTGATTTATGCAACACACAGCAAGCCAATGAGAGTTGTAGAGGTTCTGTCCCCTGAAAATCAGGATGGTTGTTTAAGTGCCTAATTTTAGGCACCCAAGTTTGAAAATTGACACAAGACACTTCAGACTGGTGATCTGGTTGGGATCAGTTATCCTATGCAAGGTCATGTAAACTGACAAAAGGACCATACGAAGGTCTGAGATGACTTGATAGCCCTGTTGAAGTGGGTATTAGTTACCACATCTGCAATTCTTTGAAAAGCAGTGATTTTTTTTAGATTCTTTACAGTTAACTCTGTCCTTATGAATTATTGTTCTGTGAAGGAAAAGCCCACATATATCTCCTGGGACTTGGTATTGAATTGTGATCACTTTATCAAAGTCATCTGCTGTGGGTTCTTGTCATAGTCAAGTAGCCAACTTACAGTGATGTCATGAGATATTACTATAGCAGACTTCGAGGCCAAGATTTCAAAACTGAGTGCTTAAAGCTACTGAGGAGATGAGGGTGCTGAGCAATTTTTAAAATCATATCACTTATTTAGTAAGTGATTTAATCATATCACTTATTTAGTAAGGATTTAATAGCCTAACTCTAGGCAACTATTTTTGAAAAACTTGCACTGAGAATTTTGGGGAACTCTTTTATAGTTACTTATATTTGTCATTAAAAACATCTAGTTTATAACATAAAATGACAGAGTTTATGGTGTGGGGGAAAGCTATGAGCAGGAAAATGTACAGAATGAACAGGACTATGAGACATATAGATGAATACGATATGTTGGTGAAGTCAACACAGCTTTTATAAGGGAAATCATGCCTCACCAATCTTAGAATTCTTTGAGGGTGTCAACAAGGATGTGGACAAGGGTGATCTAGTTGATATACTGTACAAGGTACCACACCAGAGGCTCTTAAGCAAAGGAAGCTGTCATGGGATAAAAGGGATTTGCTGATCCTCCTATGGATCAGCAAATGGTTAAAAGGTAGGAAACAAAGGATAGGAATAAATGGTCAGTTTTCACAGTGAAGTGAAGTCTTAAGATCTGTGCTGTTAAACAGATTCATATTTGATCTGGAAAAAGCGGTGAACAGTCAGGTGGCAAAATTTGCAGACAATACAAAATTAATCCAGATAAGCTATTCAATCAAGATATTAATCAAGTTAAGTCCAAAGTGACTGCAAAGAGTTACAAAGGGATCTCACAAAACTGGTGAATGGGCAACAAAATGGCAGATGAAATTCAGTCTTGATAAATGCATTTATGCACATTGGAAAACATAATCCCAACTATACATACAAAATGATGGGGTCTAAATGAGCTGTTACCACTCAAGAAAAGTCTTGGAGTCATTGTAGATAGTTCTCTGAAAACATTTGCTCAATGTGCAGTTGCAGATAACAAAGCTTAACAGAATATTAGAAACCATTAGGAAAGGGATAGATAAGACAGAAAATATCATAATGCCACTATATAAACCATGGTACGCCCACATCTTGAATACTGCATGCAGTTCTGGTCTCCCCATCTCAAAAAGTTGTATAAGAATTGGAAAAAGTACAGAAGGGCAAAAAAAAATTATTAGGGGTATGGAACAACTTCCATCTGAGGAGAGATTAACAGGACTGAGACTGTTTAACTTGGAAAAGAGGCAACTAAAGGGGAGTATGATAGAGGTCTATAAAATCATGACTGGAGTGGAGAAAGTGAATAAGGGAGTGTTATTTACACTTTCACATTACACAAGAACTAGGGATCACCCAATGAAATTAATAGGCAGGAGGTTTAAAACAAACAAAAGAAAGTACTTCACACAACACACAGCCAACCTGTGGAACTTGTTGCCAGGGGATGCTGTGAAACCCAAAAGCATAGCTGGGTTCAAAAAAGAATTAGATAAATTCATGGAGGATAGGTTCATCAATGGCTATTAGCCAAACCTCTGACTGCCAGAAGCTGGGACTGGACGACAGGAAATGGATCACTCGACAATTATCCTGTTGTTGTGTTCATTCCCTCTGAAGTGTCTGGCACCGGCTACTGTTGAAAGATAGGATGCTGGGCTAGATGGACCAGTGGTCTGACCCATTATGGCCATTCTTATGTTTTAATGTACAGTCTAAATGTCCAAAGTTGTACAAGCTACAACTTCTGCCTCAGCATAAAGTCTTTTGTGGTTTACTGAGATGAGACTCTAGAACTGATGTTTTTGGCATCACTGATAAAGGCTTACATAAATGTTTGAGTCGTATGTTTGTATTTTTTCCCTCCTTTGTTAAAGGCTCCTTTTTTAATGAAACCAGTTAGCTTTCTAGAAACAGACATTTTATGATGAAACAGAAGACCGATAGTAGGCATCATAATTGGTAATAAATTGTAACATTAATGTGTTTCATTTAAAATGCCAACTGGTGCTAGTATCTGCCACTTTAGACTTACCATATGCACTGTATTTTACATAAGAAACATAAGAAACATAAGAAAGGCCGTACTGGGTCAGACCAAAGGTCCATCTAGCCCAGTATCTGTCTACCGACAGTGGCCAATGCCAGGTGCCCCAGAGGGAGTGAACCTAACAGGCAATGATCAAGTGATCTCTCTCCTGCCATCCATCTCCATCCTCTGATGAACAGAGGCTAGGGACACCATTCTTACCCATCCTGGCTAATAGCCATTTATGGACTTAGCCACCATGAATTTATCCAGTCCCCTTTTAAACATTGTTATAGTCCTAGCCTTCACAACCTCCTCAGGTAAGGAGTTCCACAAGTTGACTGTGCGCTGTGTGAAGAAGAACTTCCTTTTATTTGTTTTAAACCTGCTGCCTATTAATTTCATTTGGTGGGCCCTAGTTCTTGTATTATGGGAATAAGTAAATAACTTTTCCTTATCCACTTTCTCAACCTCACTCATGATTTTATATACCTCTATCATGTCCCCCCTTAGTCTTCTCTTTTCCAAACTGAAGAGTCCTAGCCTCTTTAATCTTTCCTCATATGGGACCCTCTCTAAACCCTTAATCATTTTAGTTGCTCTTTTCTGAACCTTTTCTAGTGCTAGAATATCTTTTTTGAGTTGAGGAGACCACATCTGTACACAGTATTCGAGATGTGGGCGTACCATGGATTTATATAAGGGCAATAATATATTCTCAGTCTTATTCTCTATCCCCTTTTTAATGATTCCTAACATCCTGTTTGCTTTTTTGACCGCCTCTGCACACTGTGTGGACATCTTTAGAGAACTATCCACGATGACGCCAAGATCTTTTTCCTGACTCGTTGTAGCTAAATTAGCCCCCATCATGTTGTATGTATAGTTGGGGTTATTTTTTCCAATGTGCATTACTTTACATTTATCCACATTTTGGGAGAAATTGTTCTGAAGTAAAAAGTTGTATGGTTGGTTGGCTGTTAAGCAGCAATTAAACTTCAGTTTCAGCAGTCTCTCTTTCATATTCTGTTCTTATATACTGAAACCGCATTGCATCTTATCTTATATTTGAACTCAAATGTTATACTCATAAACAGTTTCAAATGCAACAAAATCTAAAAAGTTTCTCTGTTCGTATACGTTCCCTTCAGGATGTGAGGCCCTAATTCAGCAAAGCATTTTAATCCATCCCTGCTCAACAAAGCAATTAAGCACATGCTCTCCTTTAAATTAAGAGGCTAGGACTTTTCACCAGCCCTTCTCAGCCTCCCCCTCTTCAAATTCTTACCCATATAAATGTATTAATAGATGTACAGATTTTAAGGCCAGAAATGACCATTGTGATCATCTGGTAGAATATACCAAAATCATAACACAGGCCATAGAATTTTACCAGGGATGCCTGCGTCAACCCCATAACTTCTGTTTGAGCTAGAGCATAATTTAAAGATTTCAAGTGATGGAGCATCCACTGTATTCCTAGGTAAGTTGCTCCAATAGTTAATTACTTTCACTGTTTAAAAACAAACCCACCTCTTATTGCTTGTCTGAGTTGGTCTAACTTCAGCTTTATTGGGTCTTGTTATGCAGTTGTCTGCTAGATTAAAGAGCCTTCTACAGTTAGAAATCTTTTCCTTACATAAATACTTTGTGATCAAGTCACCTTGTTAGTGTCTTTTTGATAAACTGAATAGATTGAGCTACTTTAGACTTTCGCTGTAAAGCAGGTTTTCAAGACCTCAATTTCTTCTAGCTCTTTTCTCAACCCTGTCCAGTTTGTCAACATCCATTCTAAAGTGTGTGATACCAGAACTGGACACAGTGTTTCAGTAGTTATGTGACTGATGCTTTATACAATAGCAGTAACATGTTCCTATTTCTACTCTGTATTTCCCTGCTTATATATGCAAGGTTCCTGTTTTGCTTTCTTAGCCACCACATTTGCACTTGGGGATCATTTTCAGATGGTTGTCCACTACGACCACTAAGTCGACCTCCGAGTCTGCTGTTTCTCCCTACATGCAGACACAATAAAATGATAGTCAGCAGGTGCTTAGGAAAGATGTTCCCATCATACAAACAGCTTCTACGTGGTATTGTGCTGAGTTGTTTGTCTGGCTTGACATTTTTTTTAAGGGGATTTTTCATTTTCATTCAACTACCTTTCTTTTTTAAGTAAACAGATTCCAAAATGTCTGTTTTAAACAGTATGGTAGTTCAATGACTGAAGCAGTATACAAATGTTTAGAAACTTCATCAGTTTCTTCATCTCCCAGGCTCAGAGTGTTTTAGTGATCCCTTAGTAGGCTAGTTTACTGTACTGTCGTTTTTTGTTCTGATTCAAGTAAAGAGAAAGTGCTTCCTTGTCAGTGTTCTATAGATTATTAAAGAAAATGTTTGAAGTAATGTTAAGCATGCTGAATGGAAGAAAAAATATTAGCAGGCACATGTAGTATGACTTGATAGCTAGTGGAAGGAATGAGAGATAATAAGTTATTTGTGTACAAATGTATACAATGAATAATGTTTGGTGAAAATATGATTGTCATGATTACAAGGCTGCCCCTTTCTGGTCTCTCAGACTGCAACTCTTCAGGTCTAAGGTTCATGCGTTTACACCTATGAGGGGTAGAATTCCATAATTCTCCCACTCTTAGTTTGAGCCTGGGGCTACAGTACCCTGTGTAACAACCACGTTTTACCCAGCAGGTGTGACTGAGTTCTGGCATCTGTGGCTCTTCTCTGTGGGAGTCTGTGTCCAATGGTATACAGTGACCAGACAGCCATCTTAAAATCAAAATATCGTTTAACAATATGAACTGAAGCATTTAGAGAGAGAGGATTTTAAAACAATCTACATGCATGTGTACCTTATGTAAGGGTTTACCAATCCCTGATAATAATCTAGATAGGCCTAACTTCTACAGATACCACAGTGGGTAGGTGTATCTCAACCTGGTTCCCCTGAACAATGTGTGTTCCTTTTGATCTTCTCAATTTGTGGACCTTTTCCAGTCCTGGCACTGTATCTTAACAGCTCTCAAGTGTTTGCTGAGAAGTGGCCTATCTTGATCTATTGTTTCTCTTCTTGCTTGTTTTTCCCGAAACCCCCTTATTAAACAAAGCCAGTATGTTTATGCAGTAAACATCCCAATAACCAGGTTGACATACTGTATTCACTAATTATTACAGAGCAGCTCCGAATCTGTCACTCTGATCATATGAGAGTAAATTGCTTTTTATAACAAAAAGGACAATTAAGTATTTGCCAGACTGATTCTGCAAGCATTTAGGTATAATTCATGATTTCAAATGTACTCAGTCAGACCCCTAGCCTTCTTTTCTTTAAGGTGAAATCTTCAATCAGGAAACAGCAGGTTAATGTTTGCTAACAAATGTTAGTGTTTCAAACTGTACTTCCTCCCCAATACATTTTTGCTGTAGAAGCCTTAATTAGAGTCGAAAGGCATTACAAGAAGTTCATGCTAATTACAAAGAATGAGTATTTGGATCTGTCTTGACAGATGACGCGGTGTGTAGACAACCAGCGACTGGGCTTCAGTTGGGAATCTTGAGACTTTAGTGACTTCATACAGAATGAAAGAAAGAAAGCTTATGCTTCCACTCCCAGTTGGTAAATTCCTGAACAGTTAGGCTATCTCAGTAGTTGTGGCCAAGATTGTTCCCTGTAGTGATGACTTTTTATGTGATTTGTAATTTTCTCTTGAGATACAAACAATAGAAATATTACACCTTGGCTTTTCTTTCTTCATACATTTTAATAAATGTTGGAATTACGGAAGAGCTTGAATAAGTTTTCAAAACATAATGTAATGGCTGTAGAGTTAAGGAATTCCAAAAGTCAATAAATAAGGAGTAATGGAACAAATCTCCTGATTGAAAATTTGCAACCCTGATTTGGAGATGTTGAAAATCCTAGTTAGCTTTACTAAAGCACAAGAATATGCAACATTTGTCTTAAGTGAGAAAAGAGGGAAATTAATCCCTATTTTTTTTAAACCTGCTACAGTTTGAGAATCCTGAGTGTTTTGCACTTTTAGGGATTTTGGGTGAAATCCTGGCCCCATTTAAGTCAATGGCAAAATTCCCATTGATTTTAATGGGGTCAGGATTCACCTTTTATGTGTGGAATAACAGAGCAGTTGAAATGGACATCAGTTTTCTGTGCATTTATTATAATTTGTGCTATCTTGGAAGCAAGTCCACATGTACTTTGGACATCTTTATCAGAGTACCAGGAAATGTGAATTTGCAAGATGGAGTGAACTGGGGTTCCATCAGTAGCCGTATGGAATAACCTCAGCACAATATTTTCTGTCAACTCTCTTGCCCCTTGGCACTCATGTAATTTGGGCACACAAATGGCATGCACTTTAAGGTCTCACATCTTCAAGCTGTATTTTTTACAGGAAAAAAGCTGAAATAAATAGGGTGAGATAAAAATGGAACAAAAGGAAATGTGAAATCGGTTAAGGAAATTCAGCTGGGTTTTAACAATTTTGCAAATTTTGTATTAGTAATATTTCATATCTTAGCTTTATATCATGTTTTTCATGCCAAAACACTTTATAGACATTACATATTGTATTTTGGCATTGCCTCCCTTACCACTGAGATGCAGCTGCTTGGGTAGAATATGCAACTGTTTAACAGCATATCACAATGATGCATATTTTAGGGAATCTTTGCAAGTTTGCAGAAATAATAAATATATAGCTAATACAAGGGATTTTTAACTGAACACATGAAATCCAATTTACGTTTTATTGCTTTCTTGTCTTTAAGTAACAAGTGATATTGCTCATATGCAATATTATTTTAGAGGGGAATAATGGGAATAAAGCCTACTGGGATCACTCCTTTTTTGCTGTCCTGTCTGTCTGGAGCTCTTTCTACAACCAACTTACTACAACTCAGCTTAAAATCTTCCTCTTTTCATTATATTATGACTCTGTCAAGTATTTTGTGATGCCTGCATGAAGGATGCTGTCTAAAAATTGCAGATGTGAAACTGGCCTTCCTTTTTACTCTTCCTGAGTAAGCTTCATTTTGCTGTTAAGAATGCACGTCCTATTATGGATCTGTAACTGCAAGGATAACCCTACATGAGCTTTAGTAAGAACTGGTGGCATTAACGTTTTTCTGAAAGCTCACTGTTGGATGTTTACTTAACTTTGATATTGGCCCTCATTTCAGCTTTCCTGTTGCAGCAGAATGTGGTGTATGCATCCGTTCCAACAGTACAAAGCTATATACATAGCTGCAGAGAAAAATAGGGACACACTTTTAACATAATGAGTTGGTATCCATGGCTATCACTTCAGTGATGGTGTGCCTGATACTCTATGCAGCATGTTGCCTGACATATAAGGTGCATGAGATGACCTTGCAGGTCTTTTTGAAAGAATACTTTGCAGGTCTTTTTGGAAGATTATCTGGCTTACTTTGAAGGAAAATATCCCATTTTCTCCTTCCTCATGCCTCTCACTTTGTGGCTGCTTGGAGAGAGATTTCTCCCTTTCTCATTCTTAGTTCCTGGGATGGTGGGGTCCCTTTCTTCTGAACCCCACCTGAAACAAAATTCTCTATCTTCCTCTTACATCACTCTTCCTGTGAGTGCTCCCCCTTCTGCCTCAGACAGCAGGGAGCTCTCCTTTGATCAATGGCCCATTTACTCTGGCTAAGCCCAGCAAACATAAATAGCACAGTGATCAACTCACTTGTCCAGTAGACCCTATTATATTGAAGATGTGTAAATTGTGATCTCACAAAGACCAGGGTGGGGCTCTGTGCAAAGTCACTCAGTCTTAGATTTTGTTTGTTTGTTTGTTTAAATAGTGTGTTTGAAAACACCAAAATAAATAGAAGCTACTTTAATTTTCATAGTTCAAAGGTTTCACTGAAAGTTGCAATGCCGTTAATGAATAACATTTCAGGAAAACTAGAACCAAGACCCTTAAAGGATCTGCTCATTTTAGATTGTATGATTCTCGAATTTACATTTTGTAAACAAAAGGTATAGGAACTCCTCTGCATAGCTTTGTTTTGGACTGTACCAAACATGAGAAGAAAAGATCTAATTGTGCCTGCAGTTGTCTCATACATTGGGACTGTTTCAGCTTTCTGTGTGGCCTTCCATTCAGCTGTTTGTTTAAACTGAGCCAAAAGCCACTTTTCTAAGGATGATTTATTCTCACATTCAAGCTGACAGAATGGGTATGGGGGGAAGCTCAGTTCTACAATTTGGTGGGAGCCTTCCATCTTCAGTTAATAGGATTCTAAAGTACAAGGAGATAATGTAGATCTGGCCATAAAATCATTCTAGAACGTAGTTGCAGGGCTCTCACCTTGTTATTCTAATGTCTTGCTTTCAGGGCTTTTTTTGTTGTTGTTGTTAAATAAGCAACAACAGTATGCAGCTGATTCAGATCTGAACTTTGCAACTCTTCTTCTCCTCTCCATGATGGGCCAAACCAAAAACCTGCAATGGAACACTTCTGAACTTAAGATCAAGCCCTGGCTTCAAATGTTATAATTTGGATCTATCCCCAACTGTAATTTATTTTTGCACAGATATGCAAAATGGAGGAGAGTACAGTTCTCTAATACAGATAAGCGGAAAGAGCATTTAGTTTTATTTATCTGCTTTGCATTTAAGAACATTATGCATTAAGAATTCACTTTAAAAATTAATGGTTTTTTTTTCTGATTAAAAACAAAAAAGGGGAAGTAGCTGGTTCCCCTACTTAGACATTGGATCTCACTTTGCTGTGTTAGTGTAACTTCAGGCTTGCCTACACAGTGGGCTAATATGCACTACGGGGGGGGTGATTTCTAATGTGTTGCACATTAATTAGTCTGTGTAGACTCTGCTGATGCACTAAAGGTTCCCTAATGTGCTTTAATGTAGTGCTCTACTACATTATAGTACTCTAGGGAATCTTTGGTGCTCACCAGCAGGGTCTACAGCAGGGGTGGGCAAACTATGGCCCGGGGGCCGCATCTGGCCCTCCAGATGTTTTAGTCTGGCCCTCAAGCTTCCGCCGGGGAGCAGGGTCCGGGGCTTGCCCTGCTCCGCGCGGCTCCTGGAAGCAGCGGTATGTCCCTCCTCCAGCTCCTGTGCGTAGGGGCAGCCAGGGGGCTCCACACGCTGTTCCCGCCCCAAGTGCCTCCTCCGCAGCTCCCAGCCTCACCCCAGAGCCCTCACCCCCAGCCAGAGCCCTCATCCTCTCCCCCAACCCAACCCCCAATTTTGTGAGCATTCATGGCTCGCCATACAATTTCCATACTCAGATGTGGCCCTCAGGCCAAAAAGTTTGCCCACCCCGGTCTACAGGGACCAATTAATATGCAACATGTTAGTGCACTTTAGAAATCACACCCCTGTAGTGTATGTTACACATACACACACACACACATAGACAAGCCCTGTGCATAGTGTCTGGCTTTAAAAGGTGGAACGTCTTAAAAAGAAGTGAGTATGAGTGATAATTTGGGGTAATTCATTTTATGTCTGATAAAATAGTAACCAAACGGTTGTTAGCCCTGTACATTGTATAGTTACTGCCATTTCTGAACTCTGTATGGATCTCAGGGATGAGAGATTACAGAACATGTGCAGTAGACTTCGCTTAAATTGGATTTGGATTGTCCATATGGCTAAGTAACCTGAACAAAAGGTTTTCATTTTCCAAACCAAATTAAACCTACTTTCTGTACGAGTTGTGCTAATGCTTGCTGAACAGGGCGTTCTGTTCACCCTATCTCAAAAAAGGATATAGCAGATATAGAGGGAGTTCAGAGACCGGCATGAAAATGATTTGTCATGGAAAAAACTTCTCCATGAAGGGAAATTTAAGCGTAGGAGTGCTTATTTTACAGAGGATGCAAATAGGAGGGAACATGATAGAGGTATACAAATAATGAATGGCATGGAGAAGGTAAACTTGGTAGTTCTATTCACTTTTTCTTCTAATATAAGAACATTCAATGAAAATGACAGGTAACAAATTTACAACTGATAAAGGGAAATATATATATTTTACACAGTGTATCATTTGTTTGCAACACTCATCCCAATTTATCATTAAAGCTAAGTGTTTAGTAGGATTAAAAATGCTTAAACATTTATATCATAAAGAAAACATCCACAGTTTCACTAGATAGGATTTTTGTTTATAAGGGATATAAACTCACATGCTTCAGGGCACAAGCCAACTACTAAATAATAAGAGTAAGGAAGAAACGTTCCCGGTGAGCGGGTTATTCCATTATTGTCTACTGCGGTGGTTCCCAAACTTGTTCCGCCGCTTGTGCAGGGCAAGCCCCTGGCGGGCCGGGCCGGTTTGTGTAACCTGCCGCGTCCGCAGGTTCGGCTGATCGCGGCTCCCAGTGGCCGCGGTTCGCTGCTCCAGGCCAATGGGAGCTGCTGGAAGCGGTGCGGGCCGAGCCGCCGCTTCCAGCACTCCCATTGGCCTGGAGCAGCGAACCGCGGCCACTGGGAGCCGCGATCGGCCGAACCTGCGGACGCGGCAGGTTACACAAACCGGCCCGGCCCGCCAGGGGCTTTCCCTGCACAAGCGGCGGAACAAGTTTGGGAACCACTGGTCTACTGCAATGTTTCTTGCACCTTCCTCTCAAGCATCCAGAACAGGCCAATGTTAGAAACAGGATTGTGGATCACATGGACCAGGGGTCTAATCTACAGGGCTGAATGGCGGTTTTTGAGTTTTTGGGGCAAAATCTGAAAATGAGCCTCTCCCCCTTTCAAAAAAAAAAAAAAAAAAAGACCACTGAGAGGAAGCCAGGGGGTGGGAAGGGGTTGGAGAGCGAGCCCTCCCCACACTCACCCTGCAGCTCCTGGGAGGCTAGGCCTGGCTCTTCTCATTATGGAGGGGCAGGTAGCCAGGCCAAACCCAAATGGCGCTGTGGCCCTATGCACCAGTTGCAATGACACTCACTCAGATTTGGCTTGACCACCCCTCCTTTGTGATGGATGAGCCACTGGGACAGACCTGAGTGTTGCTGCAACCCCATATACCAAGTCACAGTGCCACTCTGTTTGGGGGCCTTCTCAAACAAGGACCCAGGGGCAAACTGCCCCTTTTCCACCCATACCCTCTGGATGGCCTGGCTTATCTGATATGGCAATTTCTATACCTCTATTATGCTTTATTATTACATCTTTATGAAAAAAACCAATGTTTTAACATGTGGGTTTTTTCCCCTGTTCTCATTTAAAGGAGATGTAGGAAAGCTATGCTCCCATTTGGGGGCATCCCTTATACAAGAATTAATTTATGTAAAAGTACTCATGTACAACCATGATGCTTGTTTTAGTAATACATATAATAGGAGAACAGAACATTATTTATTTGGGGAAGATTTGAATTGTGAAGGAATAATTTAGAGGTTAGTCTGCTTTCTTAAATCATAGCTCCTGGAGAGCTTTTATTAACTTGTCATAAATTACATATGAAATATTGCTAATTTACTTTAGAGATGCAGAAATTTTGATGAATAATCCTAAGAACTGAAAACCCATGATCTCACCTATGAGGGAGCCACTTTTGCTAACACCATGACATGTCTGGGAAAACTGAGTCTCAGAATCGTTATCAAACTGTTGTCTTTTATGTTTTTTGTTTGTTTGAAAACTGGGAAACTGCTTCTGACTTTACTGTCACAGGCAAATTCTGTTATCTGTGTGCTACATGTGACAAATCATACATTTTTAATGGCTTTTCCTTCCAACATTCACATGAAATCTCCACCTAGTAAAGTAAATGTGAACCTCGTTCTCTTCTATCTTTTTGTAAACATTTTTTTATTGCATTAGTCAGTCATGTTAAGAAGAGAATTTCTCCATTAAACTCTTACTTAAGAGCACAGGCGACATCAGAAAAAATGTATTGTTACAGTGGACTTTCCCTGCATTCCAATTATTATTTAAAATAGAAATACTTTTTTTGGCAGACTAGTGTATCATCTCTCAGTATATGTTATTACAAAGGGTGTATTTGAGTTAAAAGCACATCAGCCTGCCTGAAAACTTCACTCTGTTTTTTTTTCCCCTCCCTTTTGAGAGTCAGGTAGTGAACTGAACTATTGTTATAATGATACTTTGTAGTTACAGTGAAAGATTTTGTAATTGCCAAGTTTTAATAAGAAAATGTATCAAGTTGCATTTTAATAATTTACCTCATACAGCAATGTATATGAATTGCCTAATTATCAGAGGAGCAGATGCCTTTTTTGCAGTTTCAGCTGTAATGGAGAGGATTTGGGTGGAAAAAATACAAAGTTTAGTTTTAGCTATGTTAATGTAAATTGTTGGGAAAACATCCAGGAAATGATGTCAGCAACAGTCTGAGAAACAGAGAAACAGGCTGAGTTGTGGGCCTGGACTGAGTGAGATATTGATTTGAGTCTCATCACATGACAATGCTAGTTGAAACAAAGTATGTGTATGAGGTTATTTGGGTACATCTACAATTGTAGATCTAGAAGAGGAGCTCACCAAGAACAGAGTGCTGTGAGATACCCACTTATATGGGGAGAGGAGAAATCCAAATTCTTGGGGTAAAATCCTGGACCCACTGAAGTGAGTGGAGTTTCCCATAGACTTCAGAAGAGCCAGGATTTCACCACTGGTCTCAAAGGACTCAAATTAAATAAAGGCCCCATTTCACTTTACTGATGCATCATGGGGTTTGAAAGTTTTGAGGCAAAGGAAATAGGAATTTCTTTGTGGCACCCTCTAATCTTCATATATTGGGTATTAGTAGTAATATTCAGTGGCTTTCTGCTTTTAATGAATGGCAGATAGGAATTCAGTTGGGTTCTAGATTCTTTTTCCTTCAAGAACAGTTGGCCATTAGTATTTAATTTTTAAGTACACTTTAAAAAATCCTATATTCTCATCTCTGAATAGCTAACTTCAGTGCATTTCCTGCTAATCTTCCCTCCCCCACCTTCCATATGACATCATTCAGGGCAGGTAAAAGGCATATGTTATGCTCCATTTCTAATTTTAAGGAAGCAATTTGAATATAAATTGGGGATACCAGCAATCTCAGTTGTCACCTCTAGGTGATTATTTTGTCGGTATTAAGATCAGTATAATTCTGGAATTTGCATTAGCTACTAATTTTTTTTCAGTATAGCTTTTGGACACACTATCAAAGTGGATTTAGGGCTTGTCACAAGCAAAAAGTTTGCCATAGCTATTCCACAGTAGCTCCCCAGGTGGACACCAGTCTTATTCTGCATAAGAGTGCCTTTGTGCACTTTACCTTAAGGGCATTAAGCGGACCAGAGGATTAAGATAAATCGCATAAAGGCATTCTTAATGCAGAACAAAAGTGTCCACATGAGGAGCTAGTGCAGAGTGATTAGTGTGTTTTAATTCCCCACCCTAGCTTATTTCTCAGTCGCTTCCTCATGAAGACAAGCCCTTACTGTAATAGTTGCACAACAGCTTCTTAGTCCAAATGCAAGCCCTGATGCTGAACACTACAGATTTTTCTCAGATGAACAAACCAGAACTTATGAGCTATTGATGTCTGTAAATAGAGCAGTGTAACAGTGTACTGCATTTCAAATGACTGAGTTACCAAAGACTAGAAGGGGGCTTTCCATGGCCTCTTTCACCATCAAAGTTCAGATTTGGACTGAGATTTCTGATGCACCTTACACAATATAAGATCTTCAGGGTCCAATCTAAACTGCCTCCCACCTGCATTTGGTCTACCGAACTCCTATAAAAACAACACTCATCCCACCTCAGATATATAGAGAGTAGAAAAGCTACAAGAGTAGATGGCGATCTGACATGGAAGGAGCACAAATAGACAGGGGAGGTAGGGCATATCTGTGGTGCAGTCCCAGACTGCAGAGGGAGATGGAAAGAATAGATAGATTGAGCAGTGAGGAGTTAGAGCAGGGGTGGGCAAAGTTTTTGGCCCGAGGGCCACATCTGGGTATGGAAATTGTATGGCGGACCATGAATGCTCACGAAATTGGGGGTTGGGGGGGTGAGGCCTCCGGTTGGGGGTGCGGGCTCTGGGGTGGGGCCAGAAATGAGGAGTTCAGGGTGCGGGAGGGGGCTGGGGTGTGGGGAGGGGAAGGGCTCCAGCTGCAGGTGCATGCTCTGAGGTAGGGGTGGGGATGAGGCGTTTGGGGTGCAGGAGGGTACTCTGGGTTGGGACCAAGGAGTTTGGAGGGTGGGAGGGGGCTCTGGGCTGAGGCAGGGAGTTGGGGTGCAGGGGGATGTGAGGGCTTTCACTGGGGGTGCGAGCTTTTGGGTGGGGCTGGGGATGAGGGGTTTGGGATGCAGGAGGGTGCTCCGGGCTGGGACTGAGAGGTTTGGAGGATGGGAGGGGGCTCAGGGGTGCAGGCTCCGGGCAGCGCTTACCCTCAAGCAGCTCCCAGAAACAGCGGCATGTCCCTCCTCTGGCTCCTACACAAAGGCGCGGCCAGGCAGTTCTGCGCACTGCCCCGTCTGCAGGTGCCACCCCCGCAGCTCCCAGAAGCAGTGACGTGCCCGCCTACGGCTCCTGCACGGGGTGCGGCGCCGGCCATGTGCCTCTGCACGCTGCCCCGTCTGCAGGCGCTGCCCCTGCAGCTCAAATTGACCATGGTTCCCAGCCAATAGGAGCTGCGGGGGGCGGTGCTTGGGGTGGGGGCAGCATGCGAAGAGCCCCCTGGCTGCCCCTACGCATAGGAGCTGGAGGGGGGACATGCCACTGCTTCCAGGAGCCGCGCGGCAAGCCTCTGACACCCCGCTCTGTGGCTGGAGCACGGGAGCGGGGCGATCCCCTGACCCTGGTCCCCGGCGTGAGCTCGAGGGCCTGATTAAAAGGCCTGATGGGCCGGATGCGGCCCACGGGCCGTAGTTTGCCCACCCCTGAGTTAGAGGGTGCTGAGAGAGTGTGCAGTCCATTGACAGCTCTATTTTTGGATCCATAAGCTGTTTGGCAATGAGCAGGGCTCCTGAATGTGTAAGAACTTCTGCAGCAACATGGATTACCTAAGGCTGCCACTTTCAGCATTAACCAATTAACCAGGATGAGATGCCATGTACTTGTGTGTTGGATATTATAACTTGTTTTGTGTTTCTCACTTAAAGCTAAGCAAAGATTAAGAATACTGTGCAATATCAGTTCAGCAGAACTGTTTCAAAATCTTTGAACTTTGGTATGTTTCGATAGCTCTGATGTGTTCCAGTGGGTGGGTTATTCCCAGTTTCACTTCTGTTTTGCTCTTCATTGAGACGTAAACTGGAACAGCAACAGTAGGCAGCAATCTAGCTAGGAAGCTGTTTCAGTGAAATAGTATGAGATTGGGTTCATTCATTGTACAACTGTCACATATGATCCTGATGTGAAAGAGCTTGTATCCTGTCTCCTTCCCAGAGGTACTCAATGTCATTCTGCTCGTTTGAGTCCCAGCACTAAATACAGGGCAGCACTCTAACAATGCACTTATGAAAAACTACCTAAACAAGTGTGAGCATTTTACTGGATAACTCCCAAAAGCTAGTAGTTTCAACAGGTGGGTTGTGGGTGGCTGGGTATGTTTGGAGTTGCTGGGACCTTGCTTACAAAGTTTTTGACAAACAGCTGCAAGTAGGATGGGACAAAACAGATACTGTAAGTACAGCAGTGCAGCAGGAGATTAATCACTCCATTGAGTCTAAGCTGGGAAGTTTCCAGCAGGCTGTATTTGACAGGCCCTTGTTAGAACTTTCATATGTTGATTTAGAATGATCTTTGCAAAACATTGGATTGTTCTCTGGAACTGCGGGGGTAGAGTCGAGCTTTTTTTTTCTCTCTCTCTGCTAACATTTTCATCTTCTTTCTCTCCTCTAGGTGTGTGATGTAAAAGCAGTGGGCAGTCCTCGGGCCCTCCCCCACGCTATTGTAACGTCATGTGCCAGTATGAATATTAACGCAGAAACACATACTTCAGTACTCAGCAACCAAAGGAGAAGCTAAACACTGAGAACAAATGACTGGACTGCTTGCAAAACTTTGGGCAGCTAACTTCTTCTTCTCCTTCCCTGTTATTGTGAAACAGCTGGAAGAGCAGAACTGAAGCAGCATTTTTTGTGGATATTTTTTCTTTTTTTAATTTAATTTTTCCCCTTTGTTTTGGGTTTCAGACTCTCAAACTGCACTGACCGTAAGCACTGGACAGCAATATGTGTCATGTCATTGTAACTTGTCGCTCAATGCTGTGGACACTCCTGAGTATTGTCGTGGCTTTTGCCGAGCTCATAGCTTTCATGAGTGCAGATTGGCTAATTGGCAAAGCCAAGCCTGTGAGCTCCGAAGATCTGGACAACAGGACAGGAGGCTCACAGGAGCCTTACCATCCAACTTTGGGCATCTATGGGCGTTGCACCAGAATCTCCCACATGCAGGTTTCCAGACGAGACACGCTTTGTGGGCCCTATGCAGAGAACTTCAATGAGATTGCCAGTGGGTTCTGGCAAGCTACTGCTATTTTCCTAGCTGTGGGGATCATGATTCTCTGTGCTGTGGCATTTGTCTCTGTCTTTACTATGTGTGTGCAGAGTGTAATGAAGAAAAGTATTTTTAATGTCTGTGGGCTGCTACAAGGGATTGCAGGTAAGTGTGATGTGACAGCAACTGAAAACTTCCCCAACTATTTTATACATAACTCTTCCATATGCCAATGTTTAGGAATTTGTCTTGTTTGAATAGCTAATCATTGTGTAGGTGGATTAAGGATTGCACTGTGCCAAGGTGAACAGACCAAAGTTTCCTATATTGCTGTTCATGTCTTTCTTCTGTCTAAAAAGTGTGTTTCAGTAACAAGGACTTATCTCCTTAGCTTTGCTCTGTGGTGTTAGCAAACGCTGGCACCAACAATAGTGTGTCTGCCTCTCACTCCTTTAATGGTTTTTCCATTAGTTCTGAAGGCAGTTCTCTGTATCCATGTCTCTCTCACTTCGGGGTCGTGGTGAGAGTAAATCCCAGGCATAGGGCTATATTTGCATGCACAGGCTTATCCAAGAACATAGTTTGACCCATGGTGCTTTCTGGAAATAAGACCCTTCTTCACTCATCAGGGAGTTCAGTTGCTTTTGAAGAGGTGATTTTACCTTTTCACTGCCTAAGTGATGGTCATTTGAACTGAACAAATGAATTGGCTTCTGGTGACTTGTCATTTCTAAGTTTCCTGAGAAATTTGGTCAGATATTATTCAGTTTTATTGCATATTTCCTGGAGCGTAACAAAAATTCTGTGCAGTGAGATAAAAAAATGAATGCTAAATTCTGCCTTTTCCAATGGATGCTAGCTAGTAGTTCTGGGAGCTTTCATTAATAAGCAGTGTAAAAACCACTATCATGTGAAAGTTTTTGTATTATATACTCTGCTCTGATCATTTCAGGACAGAGGCTATCTTCAGATATAACCATAAAGACCTTCATGTATCTACTTGGGAGTCACCAGGGTGGCAGCAGAAAATAGGATATGTACAGAGGTCTTTTCTTCGCCCTCTGGGCTGTGCTCTCAACCAGATATGTTCAAACCATAGAAAAGGGTTTTGTTCAAAAGAAGGTTGGCATTTCAAATTGATTCTCATTTTAGGCAGACCAGTTTGCCTGAATGTAGTAAATGCCTATGTAGCCAAACAGTGTCCTGTTGGCTGCATGGTAAGAGGAGATGCAAGAGTGCAAGTTTAATTCTTTCTAAAGCTAATTATATTTTGTGCTCAGTTGCAGGCTAGTTTATGCCTAGTAGCAGGGTACATGGGAGTGTTGGGAGGAGTGAGTGAAGAGCCTTCCCCTGGCTGCATGCAAATGAGCGCCAAGACTCTGTAAACCTAGCTAGGACTCATGACTCCCCAAAATGGGGTGAGGAGAAGGTCAGGCCTGGCAGCAGCCAGCAGAGCTGTCTGAGTACAAGTGCAGCACGCATTGCACCTCGAAGTGGGGTGGTGTAGTAGCTTCCCCTGCACTCCCTGGAGATCCAGAATAAAGGCATCATGCTTGCTTCACACTACCCCCAGTGTAAGGCTGCGCCCTCAAGGCACAATAGAGCCCTAAATTGGCTCTCAATTCACCTAGCATACAACTAGCAAAGGGATTTTTTTTACAATAAAAACGGCACCTCTTTGGTCTGACCACTCCGTTTTGGAAATTCATCATCACAAATGCAAAAAATATACAGGTCTGAATGTCAGAGCTGTAGCATCTCATTGTACGTTTTAGCTTTTTACCTTTTTTAATTGCCACTTATTTCAGAAATTAGCAGGTCAACTGTAATTTTGCTGGGCTGATATTCCCTTCGTTTTAAAATGAGGTGAATATTTATAAAGATTCTAATTTCAAAACTAGTAGGAGGCAGATTCCTGAATCTTGAAAGACTGTTCTGGACTGGAGACCAGTTCTTTGCCTCTGAAAAGGGAATATGAGAAAAAGAATTGTATGTTTTATAATTGAACCAGCTGTGCCTTTAGGAAGAACTATGGTCTCAAGAATTGAGTTATCTGATGGGTAAAGCATTTCTCATGTGTTAGGGAAGATGTCAGTCCCTCTTTTTGAGAAGTGCTATGAATGGAAGCACTTCCTTCGTATAGTGTAGATAAATCCACATAGCATGAACCAGGGTAATTGAAAGGTCACATTATTTAAACTGTTGCTATGGTAAAGGCCCATATAATTATTTGCAGCCAGCCATCTTGTGACTAGTGATTTGTTCTCTCAAGATTAATTTTACTGAATGCATTGCTGCTTTGTGCCGATAGTATTGCTGTATCTGGATGGCTGAAAATGTTTTGCTGATGACTTGTCACAGCTGTGAGGTTTAATTTTCTCAATTCCTGATTTTGGAAAACATTTAACCAAATGGTTCAAGAAGGACAGCTGTCAGCATGGTTGAACTTTTAAGTGACAGAATTATAACAATATTCCCACATCTAGAGTAATGCTGCAGCTATCAAAGCTCGTAACGGACAGCCATGCATGGCTCCTTGTCTTAAGTTTTCTGATCTTTCAAATGTGATTCTGTAAATAAGCAGGGGGAATAACGTTCCTGAAGTAGCTTTGCTTTTTTCTCTCTCTCTCTGTGTGTGCGTGTGTGTGTGTGTGTGTGTGTGTGTGAGAGAGAGAGAGAGAGAGAGAGAAATTTGCAGTTATGTAGTACATCTTTTCTTCAAAGATGTGATGCTCTTACTTCAGGCTCCAACCACAGCACAAGCATTTACAGGAACTAAGGATCTAGCAGACGTAATCACATTTAAAATCTCTATATCTTTGCTACAAGGACTTAATGTAATTAAAACCTTCTGCAAGTTAATCTATTCCTGGAATTCATCATGAAAAAAAAACAATAATGGACACCGGATGTATCATTTCTGTCTAACATCTTAGGTTGTGACCTGGGAGTTGTCTGAGGTGAAATTGTAGATTACAAAAATGCATCTCTTCTGTTATGGCATTGGTTCAACTTCCGCCCTTGGACACATGTCTGGAGCTCCTGTTTAGGTCAGTGGGAGCCACACACATATCTAGTTGATAGAGAGTTTTTGTTTGTTGTAGACAATCAGAAGTATAAAGCTTAATAGAAAAAATCTGCTTCTTTAAAAAGGCCCTTTCAAAATCTTGGAATTCCTTTGTAGTGGAGTAAGTCTTTCAGCACTCACTTTTAAGACTAATTCCTTTTATTGTGGAAGTGCAGAAATATTAACTGGCAGTCTTAATTTTGTAAACATATCGTGCCATCAAGAAACGAATCTGTCATCTGCTCCAAAGAGTGGAACCATATCATTAGATAAATAATTATCGCCTAGCATCTAGGAGACTGGACAAGCATTCATTTGAATGTCTTTGTGAAGCATGCAATCTGTTTTTAAGGCAACTGAATCACTTGGAATGCTAGGGGTAAATGATGCACTGTTCTAAAATGCATATATTAATAGATAAGCAAATAATTCCAGGTAGATTGTCATAGTCACTATCAAGCTGTAGGTAGTTAATTATCAACAGTCCATGAGTCATATGTGCATATTATCATCATTTATTTATTTGTATTACGGTAGTGCTTAGAGGCCCCAATCAGGACTTGGGACCCCAGTGTGTTAAGCAGTGTATACACCCTTAAAGAAAACCTAATCCCTGCTGAAAAAGTTTACAATCTAAGTAGATTGTATTAATAAATCACCTTCCAATCCTGGCATTCATGTTTACTCCTTATTCTTGTGTCCTGATTGACACTGTAAATTGTTTAAAAAAGCAGAGCTTCCTACAGTGACATCAGACTTCAATCTCTGGTATAATTTAGTTCCATTATGAGGTTGGTCATTATAAACTTTTTTTTAAAATCAACCTTATAGGTATTAAAAAAAAAAAGTGAACCTTATGCTCTAAATAGATAGTAAATAGGCAGCACTGAGTCTGAATGCTAGGCAGATACTGTCCTACATTGATATGAATTTGGCTGAACAGGCATCTGCTCTAGTGATTTCAGACTGGTTTATGAATGTGTGGGCTGGGACTTAGAGACCTTCAGTGACACCCTATCCACATGTCAGAACAATGGGATCAGATTAGCAGCGTGAATAACTTGACATTATCTGAACTCTGAGATATCAACAGGCCAAGTCTGTTTCCGTACGGGGAACAGCACAATGTCACTCTGACAGAGCTTTACAAATAAATAAAATGACGTTTCTTAATATATTGGAAAGGCAGTTTAATTTGTTACTTCCATTTGAATTATAACTGCCTTTCTTTGCTGAAACAAGAATATATTACCAGCCAGGCTTATTAAATGGATGATGTAGCCCACAGGTCCTAAAACCTTTTCATAGTGTGGACTGTATTTTTTTAGGGAGCCATCTTGGGGACTACCTTTTCTTGTCCTCTTCCCCTGCTGCCAAACTGGGACCCCCATTCTTCAAAATCTGTTCTCCACACCATTACATTCAAAGCCAATTCCACCCCATATTATTATTTAACATTTACATTGCATTAGCAGCTAAGGCCCACAATCAGGTGGGGACTCCCATTGTGTTTGGCATTGTACAGACATATAATAAATGGTAGTCCCTGCCTCTAGAAGACAAGACATAACAGGTGCTGAACTAAACAAGCAGGCCCGGGTGGCAAGGGGCAGATGGGGTAACATAAATATAAGAGGATGTGCAAATTCTCAGCCTGTCAGTAGTAGTGATCACAGTTCTCCACTTACCAAGCCGTTATCAGGTTTGCAGTTTACCATCAGTTCCTCACCCTCCTCACAGTTTCCCTTACCCCAGAACAAATAAAAAAAAAACTCCACTCCCAGAGGATTAATTTCCCCTCCACAATGAACATCAGTTTTCCCCAGTGATATTCAGTGCACACTTGGAATCAAATCCATTCCCCCCAGCTGAATCTCAATTTGCTTCAAACAATTGTCCGTCAGGTGACCTGGCCTCCTCCCACCTGAAGCACTTTCCAGGATCCCACTCCCCCATCACAAGTCCCCACCATGCTCCACCCCCCTTGTCCCCTTCAGTGTTCCCTCCCTCTAATCCTATCCTCTTCTCCATCAGTCATGTTTCTCCATGGTGCTTCTCCTATTCCCTCCACAGACCACGATTTAAGGGCTCTCCAGAGCACAGTTTGGGAACTTCTGATCTAATCTTTTGTTAATAACAGTGATTTAGGGTGAATTTGTGCCTCTCTGGATTTCTCTTAAGAGGAAAAACTCTGTTTTTTCAATTGTTTATATTTGCTGCATCTTGATACAATAATCCCATTTCTGATTATTTTAGTAACAGCTCTCTATCATCCATTTTAATATGTCATGACAGCACAGTTGGGTGCCCTCCACCCACAAGCTTTGCTATATCAGTTCCAGTTTCCTTAGCAAGCGTCTGTCCAGGCTCCATTTTTTCCAAAGCATGGCTGTTTTTAGCTGATGTAGTCAGGATGTAAACTAGTTGTTCGTTGTAGCTATACAAATTATGTCTCAAAAATTGCTGCTGTGGACTTCAAGAATGCAGGTGTACATCTGCCAAGTCCAACATGTTACTCAGTTTTTAAACTATAGAACAAGAAAATCCAGTAACCTAGTGACAGGCAATTAAGAGCAATCAAATAACTTCAAAACTCTCTAACCTACATTTGAATCCAGCTGTGCATAACAGCATAATCACTGCTGCCGAAAATGATAGTGCTAGAATAACTCTAAGGCCTGGTCTACACTACGACTTTAATTCGGATTTAGCTGCTTTAATTCGAATTAACGCTTGACCCGTCCACACAACGAAGCCATTTAATTCGAATTAAAGTGCCCTTTAATTCGATTTCTGTACTCCTCCTCGACGAGAGGAGTAGCGTCAAAATCGGTATTGTTAATCCGAATTAAGGTTAGTGTGGCCGCAATTCGATGTTATTGGCAATTCGATGTTATTGGCTACCCACAATGCAACGCTCTGGAAATCGATGCTACTACGGTAGCTTGGACGCACACCACCGAATTAATGGTGCCTAGTGTGGCCGAATACATTCGAATTTATAAAATCGGTTTCCTAAATTCGAATTATATAAATTCGGATTAATCCTGTAGTGTAGACATACCCTTAGTGTAGGTGATGTAATATGTTGTTTTTTGTTGAAAGCTTATAGACATAATTTATTTTTGTTTTGTGTATCTCCTATAGAGAAAGAGACAATCTTTTAGCATCTCTCCTTGTTGCCTCAGGAAAGTTTCAGACTTAAATATGTTCCCTCTTTCAATATATTTAATATAATATAAATATTGAAGTTAATTTAAATTCTTGTTAAACTGGCTTATTAAATAAAAGATAGTAAACATTTCAAAAAAACTTAAGTACTAAATGTGCTTGAATTTTAGTGCCAGACACACTAAATTCATATTATGTGTGGCAGACACACACACACACACACACACACACACACACACACACACACTATTACATTCTCATGACAGATCAGTGATTTGGAGGAATAAATGTGCAGCCAATTGATGAAATGTGCTGATGACAGAAAACAGGTTGGGAAGGAGAAAGGAAGGTGCAGTCAGAATAAAGAGAGGAGATCAAAGTTCAGAATTAAACAGATTAGAAGTCTACTGAGATAAGCTGTTAATGCAATTTATTATACTGAAACCTAAAATAATCTGGCCATGGACAATCAATATTTCGTATGAATGCATAAAATGCTGTGACACTCCCCTAACCACCTCAGTCCACATTGAACAGTTTATGGGCACCAAAGTACCCTCTTTTATCTTTGATATCCAAGCTATTTTTATTGTTTATACAGTGCCGTAAATGTGTATGATGCCTTATGGATAATTAACATTGGCGTTTCCTGTAACAAAGAGCTTAATTATTTCTCCATTTACATGGACAGAAATTTTATAGGCACCTAAATGTAGCCACTCTTCAAAAAATTTCCCCACCCTGTTATTTTTCGAGGCGTAGCCTGTCATTTTCTAGCACTCTTTAATGTGGCAAACCCACCCACGACTTGCATGAGCAACTAAAACCCCACAGTGCTGGAGGAGTTTGTGAGAGCATGTTTGGGTGACTGACTTGAAGTGGGACTTAAGCCCTACAACTTCTGCCCTAGTTCCATTTGGGAGATTGTTCCCAGGGGAAGAGGAAGGCAAGCTGAACTTCATGCATTTGTGTGTGTGAGATGTGAACTATTTGTGGCTGGGAGCTAAGGATGGATCTGGAATTGCATGTAGTGAATGGTGGAATCCAGATGTAGTCAGGACTGGATGTGTGCAGGGGAGGAGTAGAAATGGCTAGTTCTCTGGGAATTGTGGTGTGGCGGAGAGGTGTGATTGAGAACTACTGGGATACAGGGTGGGAATTGGGAATTGCTGAGAAAGTTGAGAAGGAAGCAGGGGGTCAGTCAGAACTTGCTGCTGAGACAGGAGGATAAACAGAGGGGGTGGAAATGTACTGGAGTTTCCTCTGGGGTTGGGAGGTAAACTGGAGGAAATAGGGTCTTGTAATGGAGTGGGGCTATTAGAACTTGCTGTGGAGCTGTGAAATGCATGATGGGAGCTGCTAGAGAGAATCTAAGGGAAGGAGGATTTTGGAATTATAGCGCTGGGTAGCCTAGAGTGATCAGAAGTTGTAAGTGGAGGTGGAAAATAAGGAGGCAGACTCTGCTGGGGGAAATAGGGACATGCTAGGGAGCAGGGAGGTAAGATATGGCATGGATTTGCCTGGATTCTTGCTGCTTGTGGACTAATGGAAGCAGATGTTAGACAAATGGGGTGGAGAAAAAGATGCAGTGTGTTGAAACAGAAGCAGCAATTCAGTTAAGTGGATGCAGTAAGGTAACCAAACCCAGTAAACCTCTATTTGTTTTTACGAAAGTGTGGAAACACAGCCCAAACTTTTATTATTTTATTTTGAAAACAAGTGTTTCCTTCTAATATTCAACCTACAATGTTTTGTCTAATGCCAGTGTTCTAAATTCTTCAAAAAACAAACAAACAAAATGTGTGTGTGGTGGGGAGGTGATATAGTGGAAATCCTGACAGAGCCTTAACTTCTATAGCATTCTGAATAGTGTGGTATAAGGCCTCCTCTAACTTACATGGCCAAATGCCAGTGTGACAGCTAATACATACTTGGCTGCTGAAAGTTCAGACTCAGGGGACCACTGTGTGGAGGAAGGAGAGGGGGAATATGCCAAAGAAGGAAAGCTGTGCTAACGCTAAGTATATAACATGCTAAACAGCCAGTGAAGTAAAAGGTACAGTATGACTGACTTTAAAAGAAACATTGTATAAATATATCCCTATAAGAAACAGTTGTGCAGAGTTTGTTTGGACCATGTTGTACATGGTCTGGTGTGATAAAATGAAGATTTTCTCATATTAGGGATGTGTGTGTGTTGGTTGTTCTTTTATTATTTTTATAACTATTCAAATTTTTACAAAAGTAGATTTTTTTGGTCATTGTGCCTCTTTCCATTTCAGTGATAAATGATGACAAATTGAAATAACAGGGAGGTTAATGTGTTTAGGTATCCAAAACAAAATATAAGTTTGGGCAAATGGCACATGTGGGTGTAGAGGGGAGGCGGGTGTTGACAACTGAATTTGCGGGGCAGGAGGAGAGAGAAAGAAAAGGGTGTCCAACACTCCCCTCGCTTCCTTTTTAAGAATAAAACTAGGACATGGTGCAGTACAGGGCTGAGTGAGAGGGGAAAATATACATATTGTTCTGCCTCCTTCTGGCTTTTTCTCTGTCATAGCCTTTTTACAGTATTTTTACTCTCTATCTGCAGCCCCATCATCTTTATTTATGATGGGGGGGAGGGATAGCTCAGTGGTTTGAGCATTGGCCTGCTAAACTCAGGGTTGTGAGTTCAATCCTTGAGGGGGCCACTTAGGGATCTAGGGCAAAATCAGTACTTGGTCCTGCTAGTGAAGGCAGGGGGCTGGACTCAATGACCTTTCAAGGTCCCTTCCAGTTCTAGGAGATAGGATATCTCCATTAATTAAAAAAAATAAAAATTATTTAAAAAAATTGTGTATTATATATATATATAATATGTAAACCCCCTGCTCAAAGTACTGGCTCTTGTCTCTTCCTTTATCACTCCTGTCTGCTCCTTTTCTTATTTCTTCTCTTTCTTATGACACTCATCCTCTCCTCTTCTCTTTTCTCCCTGGCTCTCCCCATCTGCCTCCCCACCACTCTCTTTGCCACACATTCACTCCCCACTCCATATGCTGTAGCAGTTCTTTCTGAGTCTGCTTCCTTTCTCCCACCCCCCATAGTCAGGAACAAAAGGCTCTTTAGTCCATCTGTACCCAGCCACAATCTGGTATTCTTCAGGGAGGTGAGAAGCCTTGCTGCTGGGCCAGTAGCCACTTGGCTTTCCATGTGGCTGAGCTGCTTGAATGCTTGTTTTCATCACAGCATAGCATGTAGTCAGAGCAAGCTCTAATGGCACATGGATCTGAATGTGGGAGAGGGCTGGCTTGATGTCTCATGTGATGGGGCCAACGCTGAGGTGTATTCTGGAGTGCAGGAGGAAATGTGGCAACACGTGAAAGGCTGAAGTACCTGTTGTGACCTCCATGGTCACAAACTCAGCTGGCTGACAGGTCCTTCAGCTGACCAGAATCTGGAGGGGTTCAAAATAACTTGGATAAAAGAAACAGTAAAACCAACCAGGATACCAGGACATTCCTAGACCTACTAGAACTGGTGCTATTACAGCTCATGAGTTTTTATTTCAAAGACATCACTTCTATTAGGCTAGATTTCACGGTCTGTTCATTTCCGATGTTGCCAAGATATGCCTGTATGAACACACTGATTCTTTATTGAGGTCATAGTAACTCTTGGTGTGTCACTGGAGGCCCAGCAGATTATACACTTTCAATCTTCACTAATTAGGTTTGGCAGTGACATTATTTTGTTTTCACTCCTAGGAAATGTAGCTTGTAGGCTCTTTAATAGGATTGCATGGAGTGTTTTTTTCCATTGAATAACATTTTATCTTGCCGCGCATGAATACCAGATTCCATTATCTGTGCTGAAAGTCTCCAGTAGCCAGGCTAAAGGGGTAGTGGGGCACTTTTTAAAACCCTTGTTTTTTTCTTCTAAGATTTTAGGTAATACAGTTCAGACTGCCCCCTTTTAAACATTAGGACAAGCATAATAGAATAGTGAGTTTCACTTCCAGATCTCAGAGGGTTACGTCTACGCTGGAATAAAAGATCCATGGCACGGCCGTGGTTGGCCCAGGTCAGCTGATTCAGGCTCATGGGAATTGGGATGTAGGGCTAACATTGCCATGTAGACATTCAGTCTCCAGCCTGAGCCCAAGTGTCTACACAGCAATTTTACAGCACCGGAGACCGAGTCCTGCAAGCCTGAATCAGCTGACCCGGGCCAACCGCGGGTATTTAATTGCTGTGTGGATGTAGCCGTAGTCTAACCTGTTGTAACATGTAGGGTGCAAACACTGCAGGGGACTATTTAAACTATAAATTTAGTTTATAACCACTGAAGATTTTTCATCGAAATTAAAAACAAGAAATAGTTTAGAGCATCTCTGTTAGCTCTGAGGGCCTGACTGTCATTTAGTTGCTCTGTTCTTGCTCTTGGTATAGGAATGGCAAGTGGCAGTGGGAGGAAACAATGGGGCTTTGAGCCACCTTTATTCTTCTCATAGTCTGGGCCCTCACTCCTTGATGTCTGGTAAAGCAGCCTCAGCTGGTACAGCTTACACTCTGCTTCCCCTATCCATACTCCCTCCTTCTGTCTGTCTCTCCTCCCACCCCACTCTGTGGCTGGAAGGTGGGCTGAAGAAGAGCTACTCCAGGAGTTGTGTACCAGTGAAGGAACTTCCTTATAGAGGAGGAACAGAATACTCCTGGGGTTCTGTTTGGACCCACTTTACCAGGGGTCGGCAACCTTTCAGAAGTGGTGTGCCGAGTCTTCATTTATTCACTCTGATGTAAGGTTTCGCATGCCAGTAATACATTTTAACGTTTTTAGAAGGTCTCTTTCTATAAGTCTATAATATATAACTAAACTATTGTTGTATGTAAAGTAAATTAAGGTTTTTAAAATGTTTAAGAAGCTTCATTTAAAATTAAATTAAAATGCAGAGCCCCCCGGACCGGTGGCCAGGACCTGGGCAGCGTGAGTGCCGCTGAAAATCAGCTCGCGTGCCGCCTTTGGCACGCGTGCCATAGGTTGCCTACCCCGGCACTTTACACTACTAGTGCTGTGTCACAGGGCCATTTCACAATAGAGAACCAACCCATAGGCCTTCTAAATTTTTTAAGAAAACCAAAATGTTGACTTAGCAATCCCTAAGTAGCATGACAGGCATGTGCTTTTCACTTTTCAAATGGGCAGGATACAACTTGTATATGCTAGTCAGGGGGCTGGCATGCACCAGTGTTGCAGTGGTGGGAAGGGTTATATCTAGTGTTGTGAAACGGCTGTTGTTGCTTTCCTTTGCGTCTTCTATGGACAGAATAATTCAGGAAAACAACAAGGAGTCCAGTGGCACCTTAAAGATTAACAGATTTATTTGGGCATAAGCTTTCATGGATAAAAAGCCACTTCTTCAGATGCCTGGAGTGAAAATTACAGATGCAGGCATTATATAATGACACTTGAAGAGAAGGGAGTTACCTCACAAGTGTAGAACCAGTGTTCACAGGGCCAATTCGATCAGGGTGGATTTAGTCCACTCCCAATAATAGATGAGGAGGTGTCAATTCCAGGAGAGGCAAAGCTGCTTTTGTAATGAGCCAGCCACTCCCAGTCCCTATTCAAGCCCAAATCAATGGTGTTAAATTTGTAAATGAATTTTAGTTCTGCTGTTTCTCTTTGAAGTTTTTTTGTTCAAGTATGGCTACTTTTAAATCTGTTCTAGAATGTCCAGGAAGATTGAAGTGTTCTCCTACTGGCTTTTGTATGTTGCCATTCCTGATGTCCAATTTGTGTCCATTTATTCTTTTGCATAGGGACTGTCCGGTTTGGCCAATGTACATGGCAGAGGGGCATTGCTGGCACATGATGGCATATATAACATTAGTAGACGTGCAGGTGAATGAGATGGTGTGGCTGATGTGATTGGGTCCTCTGATGGTGTCGCTAGAGTAGATATGGGGACAGAGTAGACAACGAGGTTTGCTACAGGGATTGGTTCCTGGGTTAGTGTTTCTGTGGCGTGGTGTATAGTTGCTGGTGAGTATTTGCTTCAGGTTGTGGGGCTGTCTGTAAGCGAGGACTGGCCTGTCTCCCAAGGTCTGTGTGAGGGATCGTTTTCCAGGATAGGTTGTAGAATAATTCAGGTTGACTTGTGGTCAGAGAGCCTGTATTTCCACTCATAACTAAAGAACATCCTGAATCTATCATCCGCAGTACAAACTGAATGTTTAGTTTCTAATTTATCACAGATTTGTATGGCAAAATAGTACTTAATGGCAGCAGACAGCACTCTACTTATTCTCAAGGCTTCTTAATCTTTAAAAATGTTGAATGCTCCATTTTGCCCCAGTAGGTCAGAGTGAAAACTGACCTAAAATGGAGACTGGTGGCTAGATTAGTGTTTGTGTCTACACTGTTGTGCAGGAGATGTGGGTCACAATCCTCTCCTTGTATTCCTTCCTGTGTTGCCATGGGCTGGCAAGATTGGGGGGAAGAGGGAGCATATTCAGCTTATGAAGAGAAAAGCTGGAATGCTTTGAATTGTTCAGTAGCAACAACTCCTACTAATTAAGGAACTGAGTTGATAGCTTCAAAGACATCCCAGCAGGTTCTCCATAGGAAGGAGGGTAAGGTACCTATGTTGTCAGGATCTCAAGAGGAACTTGTGAAGCAAGAGAAAGTTTAAATCCTTAGGGTTCCACTCCCATGAGAAGGGTTGGAATGAATGAGGGGAAATTAGTAGTAGTGGTAGGAGTATTTAATTATTATTTATACAGCGTCCAAGTCATACATAGCACTTAATACATTTTTTTGTATTGCTGAAATCTTATAAACTCTTCAGTTTTCATGGATGTGATGTTTAATCTTGACTCTACCAGCAGGGCTACCACTCTCACTGAACCATTCTGAAGCGCAGCAAGGCTGGTCCACACATCCAATTACTTCTGCAACCCGTGAGAGGGGTTGGGTCTTTTTTTTATCATCCGTTTGCTTCCAATTTTCTTCCCCTCAGTTAACAGGGAGTCTAACCACAGTGTTAAAAGGTGATAGAGAGTGGGTGCTTATGCACACCTTTATTGTTAAAAGAAGGGTTGCAGGCCACCAAACAAGTGTGACAGAGAAGAGTGTTACATTGTACCAGTAGCCAAAGCTATGCAGGCAGCACCTGCCTTGCTGTCATTCTGTCAAAAGAACCCACATGGAGGGTTACGAGCACTCTGATTTACTTTAGTTTCATTTAGTAGTGGCAGTGCATATTTCACTCCCATAGTAGCACATAGTATCCTGGTTATTCGCCTTCTCTTCCATCTCTCACAGACACACCAGTCCCAACACCATTTCCGCATCTGTCACCCTCCTACCATCCTATTTCTGTTTTGAATGATTAGGGCTGGTCTACACTAGGGGGGGGGGGGGATCGATCCAAGATACGCAACTTCAGCTACGCGAATAGCATAGCTGAAGTCGAAGTATCTTGGATCGAATTACCTGGGGTCCAGACGGCGCGGGATCGACGGCTGTGGCTCCCCCGTCGACTGCGCTACCGCCGCTCGCTCTGGTGGAGTTCCGGAGTCGACGGTGAGCGCGTTCGGGGATCGATATATTGCATCTTAACGAGACACGATATATCAATCCCGGATAAATCGATTGCTACCCGCCGATACGGCAGGTAGTGAAGACGTACCCTTAGAGAGCTTACACAGATTTGGTTCTAAATAAAGAAAAACTTGCCATGTTCACAATAAAGGGGTAGCCTTCATGAACAAAAGGATTAGCTTAGTTAGGACTGAAAGTTAAGAGAGTTTATTCTCTTGGTCAGTCTGTTTTGAAGAGGGAACTGTGAAGGAATTTCTTTTTCTTCTGATAGTCACATAGACCCCTTTTTAAAGGTATTTTGGAAACACAGTCTAAGCAGTTTTGAGAATTTGCCTGGCTACCATTTTAAACATTTCAATCTCTTGTCTCAGGTGGAAGCTGTTCCAGATGTATTTGTATCTGCATGTGGCTCCACTAGTCTGGAATTAATTAGTGGGTCTCTCCTTCCTATCACTCAAGTAGGCTGAGCAATCTGCTGAGTAGCATTTTGCATAGCGGCTTCCACTTCAACAGTTCTGTTTCCTAAGTCTCCTGTCTCCACTCTGCCTTTGTAAGCCTGAGTTCAGTTTTATGATTTAAATGGACACTGTCAATGTGGTTTTTTTTTACATTGACTGAGTCTTTGAAATTGTTATGGGTTTTTTATTTCCCTATTTTATGTTTAGAAGGATCTTTTGATGATTAACATCACCAAAGGTGTTCAGGCCCGGGGCTCCTCATACTCTCCCCTTTCTCATTGTCCAGTGTCCTCACACCTGCCTGCTTCTTGCTGCTATCTGTCCACTTTGTTTCAATTCTGCTGCTGCTGTTACCAGTGAACACCTTCCTGCAGACCTGGAGAATGTATGCACCAGGAACAAAATAGTGACACTGACTATATGCAAAGTGGTGTCAATTACACAAATGCATTTGGGGCATAAGCACCGACTTCTGCTGGCGCCAGTGGGTGCTTGACCCCCCTCCACCCCTGCCCCGGCCCGCCCCCATTCCAACCCTGTCCCCGCCCCAACTCTGCCCCCTCCCTGCCCCTATTCCAACCCCTTCCCCAAATCCCCGCCTCCTCCCCTGAGTGCACCGCATTCCCTCCCTCCCAGAGCTTGTTACACCACAAAACAGCTGTTTTGCAGCGGCAAGCACTGGGAGATAGGAAGAGAAGCGGGGCGGCGTGCTCAGGAGAGGAGGCGGGGTGGGGAGGGGAGCTTGGCTGCCGGTGGGTGCAGACCACCCACCAATTTTTCCCCCTGGGTGCTCCAGCCCTGGAGCACCCACGGAGTCAGCGCCTATGATTGCGGGGTGGGAGTGGGAATAATTTCTCCCCTCTAATCTCTGTCAGTTACAATAAATGTAGGGGCTGTGGGTAACAGTTACAACATTTTCAGAAAGAAACACCATTTCCCAAGTCCCTTTAATTTGCTGATGGAACGTGGTGGAACCCTTCAGGGAAAATGCTGCAATGGTCTGTTTACACAAAAGTCTTAGGCCTTGGCTACACTTGCAAGTTACAGCGCTGTAAAGCCTCCCCCAGCGCTGTAACTCACTCCCCGTCCACACTGGCAGGGCACTTACAGCGCTGTATCTCCCTGGGTACACCGCTGCAGGTACTCCACATCTCCGAGAGGAATAACAGCTGCAGCGGAGTGGCTACGACTCATGGGTGTGAGTGTAAACGCTTGCAGCGCTTTACTAATCACCTTGTCAAGTGGCCAATCCTCTCCACTGTTGTGACCGGCTGCAGGAATGCGGAAGTGCCGGTTTCAAAGCTCATACCACAGAGAAAAGCAAACAGTTTGCAGCTTGCTTTGAGTGAGTAAATGAATGAGCAGGGGGCCGGGAGTTCGGAACTTGCAAAATAGAGAGCTGACATGCTCCAAAAAGCACTCTCTCTCCCCCCACACTCCCTGTCACAATCCACCCCACCCCCCCGTTTTGAAAAGCACGTTGCAGCCACATGAATGCTGGGATAGCTGCCCATAATGCACCGCTCCCAACACAGCTGCAAATGTTGCAAGTGTGGCCACACCACTGCGCTGGCAGCTGGCAGTGTGGACAGACTGCAGCGCTTTTCCCTACTCAGCTGCACGAAGACAGGTTTACCTCACAGCGCTGTACAGCTGCAAGTGTAGCCAAGGCCTTAGTCTGGATTTGGAACAGAATTAAAATACAAACAATAGCAGGATCCTTCTTACAGCCTAGTTTTCTCTCTAGATTCAGAGAGATCTGCTGTGCACAAAAGTCTGAGGGACTGGTTATTTCACAGTGTTCCAGGTAATTTAGCTTATGTTTCTTCTCGTTAAGAATCTTTATTCAGGGCTTGGAATACTGTAAGGCTTTGTCCAGTAATTCCCCACCTTTTTCCTCTCAGATTTGGATTTCTGTGACTGAGTTCACCAGTCTCAGAGCCCACACAGTTTGATATAATCAGCTTAAAATATAAGTGGATCATTTATAAATTATAATTGAGGAAGTATTGTCTAGAGCCAGAGCTGCTGAGAAGGAGGCTATACTGCAAATTCCTTGTCAGTTGACTGCTCAGTACCTGAGTGATTAGCAGGAGTAGAAGACCTTGTTAATTGCAGGTTGGTGGAATCCTTCACAGACATTGTTTGTGTCAGAAAACCCAATGTGTTTGTGAAAAAGAAGTCCCGATGCCTGGTCTCTTCGGGCTAAATTGAGATTGCTGCTTTGTGCATGTATTCTAGATAGAAAAACATCCAGATGTTTGCCATTTATGTTTTGACAGAATGGAAGTGTGACATTGAGTAATGGAGGCAAGTTTACTTTTTCTAGTTGGTTAAATGCCTTTGGGGCTAGAGGTCTAATCTCCCATCGGTATGCAGGGGATGAATGCAGTCAATACCATTAGTGCTGATGGAACCTACCTGCATAAATTCCCCCATGCTTTTATGGGAGAATGATCCCCTCACACATTCTTACTCTTTTTTTCCTCCTCCTCTTTTTAAATAATGCAGTAGTGTATCTCTGTTCCTTGGGAACTTGCTACATTGCCACCTCATTGATCACATCTGGTTAATTTCCTGTTTCCTCAAGTTCAGAGATTTTTCACAATTTCTTTAGGGAATGAGAAGATAGTTTCAGGATTTGCAATGGAAATTGGCTTTGTTAATATACACTGTGTTTAATATAGCACAACAGCAGCTGCATGGGAGACTCTGTCAGAACTAAATAGTGCGCCTCCACTTATCCAAATAAACAGCAGGGTAACTACATTCCTAAGGGGTTGTTTTCCAAGGTCAGGCCAGGGGATCTGCTTTACGTCACCAAAAAAAAAAGCGGCTGTTCTGCTGCAGCTCAGATCTTACCCCAAATGCTGACTAGCACACACACTGACAAATTAATGCTGAAGTTTGTTAATCAAATTGCTGTTTTTCCACAATGGTAGCCTGCATCACCCTACTGAACTGTATCAAAACCCTGTGTAACAAGTTTATCACAGTTTGTGTGTCTTCAGGACAAAAAAAATTCTTAATCAGAGGAGAAGCGGGGGAGGGGGAAGACTGCAATACTAATCTGCAAAGCATTGCTATGTCTTTTTCAAGAGATTCATTTTCACAAAAATAAATTTTGCTCTGTGGGTACTGGTAATTTTATGCAGCAACCTAGGGGTTTTTGTTTTTGAGTTCTGAGGTGGGGTAGAGTGTTTGCTTTTACATCATCCAAATATAGAAGGGTTGATGTTTACATGATGTTAGACTACAGTATATTTTCTGAGTAGAAGCAATCTAAATAATGAAGTGGCCTTTTCCACTTTTTAAGGCTTCTTTTGGAAGCCAGAGATTTTGAGTTTGATAAGCAAGTGTTATGCAGGCAGAGTTGGTAATATTCCCCAATTAAGTATAAGGCAGTATTCTTCGTTGAAATAAACTTAGAGTCTTAAATCAGAGCTCTCATTGTATATGCACAGGTTTCCTGGCCATGGTGCGAGAGAGTATTGTAGCTTTGAGCTTTCTAGTTTTGTTTGTAGTCATCTTGCTGGTTTATGACATCCCAACGGGAGGGTGACACAAAGTTGGCAAATAATAACAAAAAAGAAATTTGAGGAAAGAAAATTTGTATACAGTTTTTTAAAGAAGGGGATTAAAAATATGGTATGAAATAGTAACTGAGACAGACACATTTTTTCTTGCAAACCTACATGAGCAGAGGCAATTTGGATGTTAACTTGAAGCTGTAAATTATCACAAGAACACAAAAGGCTTTTTCAGGGGAAACTCAGCTTCAGAATGGGAATAAGTTTTTACTTTCCAGAATTACATGCTGTGCTCTGTATCTTAGAGACTGGCGGCTATACAAATACACTAGGATAAGGGTAAGTAGCTGATTTTTTAAATCATCGTTAATATTTACTCAATCTTGTAGCCAGGTCAGTCTTGGTGTGAAGGAGTGGAGATCATTGTTGCTTGATTTGATTATGCTGCCATAAAATTATACAACTCAAATATGAGCTTTGTTCTTCTATGACTAACAAATATTTAAATGCTTTAATCTTATTTATTGAGTTTGCTCATAAATCTGTATACGCAGACTTAAAATTTAATTGAAGCCAAATTCCAAAATTTCAGGGTTAGAACAGTTTAGTCTATCCAGAGAGGGCAGATTTAGACAACAAACCAAAAGCCTGTGCTAGGACGCCCTCTTTTGTTGCTATTCTCTCTGGCTGTAAATGTATGCTAGACTCACCTTTAGAACACCTTTTTTAAAAAATTGCTTTAAAATTCAGTTTAAATACTTTACTAAAAAAGTTTCACTCATATAGTTTTTTAAAACAGGGCTGCTGTTAGAGGGTTTAGATAAAAGGGCTCTGCTAGTTTGAAAGTTAATGCTGTTTTTACTGATACTCCCTATTATGTATCTCAAGCTGCTAAAAACTTTCCAGCTGATAGATATGTTTTAAGTGCAACTTGTGTGCTTATGAATCTGTGGTTTGGAAACAGCACTGTGCACTTTGAAAGTAGTATTAGATACTAACAACCAGGAGTCGTGGACTGAAATCCTGTGCCTAGGTACTATGGTGCTAGGCTCCTTAGAGAGATGTATAGAGCTGGAGAGCATTCTCAGGGTGATATGCTGAGCTTGGGGAGGAAAGAAGGGTTTTATTTATGACTTTACATAGAAATAGCTACATTTTCTGGCTGGCAGTGCTCTTGGGTGGAGTCATGGCAACAACAGATAGATTTTGGCACAGGTACTGAGGAAGGCACAGGTTTGACTTGTGACCTAAGCCAGGCTTAGTAAGCTTGGAACTCTGGCTGCATCTGCTCTCACATTGTGGAGTATCTTTGGTGGAGATCCTCTGACCAGACTGACTTCCTCCAGTACAAATTTATTCTTTCCTCCTTCAGTTTTGCCATCTCCTTAGCTAAGCCACTCTCCATCTCCAACTTTATTAAATCCCATGTCTTCAATCTCAGCCACGTTTTCACGATCTGTGACTCACTCCTCAGACTCGGCCATGCTCCTATCTTCATTTCTTTCTCCACACAAGATCTTGCCAATTTCTTCCAAGAGAAAACTCACAAAATATTATGTGACCTTCCCTCTCCCCTGAGCTCGCCTTCCCTTCCCATCCTACAATTTTCTGGGCATCATCTTTGACTCAGACCTCTTTCTAGGTCCTCACATTCGTACTATATCTAAATCTTGCCGATTCTTTCTGCGTAACATCTTATATACAGCTTTTCCTATCCATTCACACAGCTAAAACTCTCAACAAAGTACCCGTCTCAGTCACTGCAACGTCCTTTTCTCTGGCCTTAACAAATGCAATCTTTCCTTATTCATATCCATTCAGAATTCTGCTGCAAACATCATTTTCCTAACCCGTCACTTTGACAATCTCATCCTTCTCTTTGCATCCCTCCAGTGGCTACTTATATAAGCTATTTATGTTCGATTTCAAGGGCCATCACAGCCTGTCCCCGCTCTACCTACCATCTCACTATCAATGTCAACTCCTGCCTCTGATCAGCCCATGATAGCAGCCTTCATGCCCACTTGTTAAATTTTCAGACATCATTGTGCTCTCATAGGCGTGCGTAGCCCATTTCATTAGGGTGTGCACCCAGGGAGCCCCGCCCTAGCCCCGCCCCCACCCACTCCCTCCTACTTCCCGCCCCCTGACTTCACCCCTCAGAACCCCAACCCCCTCTGCTCCTTGTCCCCTGACTACCCCCTCCTGGACCCTTGCCCCTAACTGCCCCCCAGGACCCCACCCCCTACCTAAGCCTCTGCTCCTTGTCCCCTGACTGCCCCCCCAGGACTCTACTTGTCCCCTGACTGCGCCGACCCTTATCCACACCCCCGCCCCCAGACAGACCCCCGGAACTCCCACGCCTATCCAACTGCTCCCCACCCCCTGACAGGACGCCCAGAACTCCCGACCCATACAACCCCCCCAGCTCCTTGTCCCCTGACCACCGCCTCCAAAGACCCCCCCCCCACGACCCTTTTTGCTCCCTGTCCCCTGACTGCCCTGACCCCTATCCACCCGCTGCCTCCTGACAGACCCCGGGACTCCCATCCCCCATCCAACCCCCTCTGCTCCCTGACCGCCCTCTCTAGAGACCCCTCACCCCTAACCACCACCCCATAATCCCACCCCCTATCCAATCAGGGGCGGCAGGTTTGTATGATTTTTGGTGGTGCCCAAGCAGAGCTGTCCCAACCATAGGACGGATCGGGGCAACCGCCCTGGACCCCGTGCTTTGGGGGGCCTTGTGCTTCAGGGGGACACAGGGTCCAGGGCAGCCTGGGGGCTTAGCGGGGAGCCTGGCACCAGCGAGCAACCCGGCCCCAGCATGCCCCACCCCTTCCCCCAAACCCCCACCACTGAACAACGCTGGGAGCCGGTGGGGTGGAGCAGAGCGGGCTGGGGCCAGGTCACTTGCTGCTACCAGCGCCAGACCCCCCCGCTAACCCCCCAGGCTGCCCTGGACTCCTTGTCCCCCTGAAGAATATCCTGAGGCTCTCTCTGCCTGCAGCTCCCTCCCTCTCCCTGCAGGGGAGGCGCGGTCAGGCAGCTCTGGCACCGCCCCCCCCACAGCTCCCATTGGCCGGGGTTCCTGGCCAATGGGCTGGGAACCAGGTCAGCGCTGGGAGGGGGGAGGGAGGCAGCATACAGAGTTGCCCTGCCTCTGCCGAGACTCTCCCCTGCACGCAGGGTCGCTTTGGAGGGGGGAGCTGCCTCCGAGGTGAGAGCGCCCCACCCCCTGGCCCAACCCACCGTGCTCCCTATCCCCCGACTGCCCCGCCACCACTTCCAACCCCCCCCCCCAACCATGAGGGAGGCTCCTAGCAGCGTCTGGCTCAGCGCGGCGCCATACACGCTGCCCTGCGGGAGCACATAGCCCCACCCCCCCCCCCACAGCTGTGCCTGCCCTGCATTAGAGTGTGCCCAGGCACACCTGGCACACCACCTGCGCACGCCTATGGCTTTCTCCCATGCTGCCCCTCACACTTGAGAGGAGCTCCTCATAAACCTCCACACATCTATCTCATTATCCTCCTGCAAATCCCTCCTTAAAATTCTTCTTTTGCATCATGTCTATAAAAAAAACTGGCATGCTGATACCACTGCCTGTCATGTTGACCAATACTGTCTCATTGTTTCCTTGTACTTCCCTAACTGTATCCATCTGTTTTTTTCTTGTCTTACACTTAGATTGTAAGCTCTTGAGGCAGGGACCTTCTTTTTGTTTTGTGTTGTACAGAACCTAGCACAGTGGGGTTCTGGTCCATGACTAGGGCTCCTAGGTGCTACCATAGTATAAATAATAAATAATAAGAGATGGCAACAGGCAGCAGTCACGTGGGCTGGGCAGCACTGCAGGAAAGTAAAGAAAATAGAAAATCAAATGGTATGAAAATAATTGACTCTGCTGAATGCAAGACTAGTGGGGGCATAAGGCCTGATCTGGGGGCTGCTGGGCACCCACAGCTCCCATTGAGCTTTATCCCTTCTCAGCATCATGCCATTGGATAATATTTTAATGGTTGTTTTCAAACTAATTGCAGTAAATGGATGTTCAGCATTAGCATGAAAAAGAATCTTCACCATCAAACGGATCTTATGAAGAAACATCAGGGCACTTATGCTGCAGCGTGGAGGCTGGTGTGGGAAATTAATGTTTAATCAGAATTTACCATTTTCTGAGTAATTTTTCTGGTTGACAATCTGGCAACAGATTAGTCTGCAGTTGCTTTTTATTCACATGTGACTGTCTCTGTCTGTGATACAGATCAATAGACCAAGACCACAAATTTAACCATGGAAACCACTGAATTATTGTACATGATACAGAGGCCAGTAGTGTGCTCTGCTGCACGAGTAGCAGTACATTGTGTCAAATGAGGGGAAGTACACAAACCTCTGGCAATGCTGTGATAAGATGGCTCCTACCTCTCAGCCATCCAGTATAGAACATTATTAACGCTCCCCACGTGTTGTTGCTCCTGTCTCCCTCCATTGAACTCCCCCCTTCTCTGCCCCATCGTACTTCCTCTTTCTCCCACATCCTTGCTGCCCACCGTGCAGGAGCACGGTGTGTGTCCCAGGGCCTATCCCTCAGAATGCAGCTCTGAGGGAGTAGAGCAAATGCAGTTGTGTGGGAGTTGCAAGCTGCGCAACTACACTGCAGAGTTGAGTGGCAATAGGAGATAACCAAAGAAAAGGCCGTTTTTCTCCTCCCCCAAATGTAGAAACATATTTAAATTAACTAGCAGACAGGGCATACCCAGGCATGGACGCTGTCAGGCTTAACATAATTAACAGGCAGCTGCTTTTTCCCTCTCGGTTGCTAGAAGCTGCTGTCCTGGCTGCATCTATCTGGAGTGGGCAGCTGAGTGCTTCTCTCCCTGGCAGCCAGTGAAGGCACTGTGCTTTGAATGACTGGCTTCTCCAGATGCACACCCTGGTTCCCTTGGTCATTGAGCAGGAAGGAGAAAATGCAGGAAGCAAACTGAGCAGACAGCACATTGAGCAGCCAACCATGCAAGAGAACAAAATCAGTTGTTTTGGAGCCATCAGCAATCCTTCTTCTCCACCCCTAGTGGAGTCTGGACTGTTATGAGGGATGAAGAAAACATGTTGAGGAGGGGGAAAACATGATCTCGGATGATGGGTAGAGTAGTAGAGGGTTAAGCGACCCCATATGGACACTAGAGGGGAGGAAGTGGGCCTGCCATTTGCCTTTGCAGATGCTGCAGGGTAGTAGGCTTTGGCCACCCCCATTTCTTGTAGCAGAACACAGGTAGAGAGGAGCCAGGGCCTGTTGGTTGTAGGGTTTGGTTTTGGCATCAGAAGGGTTGGATGAGCATCTGAACTGATCCTGCACTGACCCTATGTTCATTTCTGGGAGGAGGGGGAGAGGTTAATATGTATTTTTGCTTTTGTCAGCATTGTTAGGGGGCTTATTCCTTCACCCTCTCACTTCCCTGGTCCTTCTCGCATGAACTGAGAGCAACAATACCTGAAGTCCAAAGGTGCAAACAACTGGATGTTTATTGGGGTGAACTTCCAGCAAGCATGATTCCAGTTTCCTTCCTCAGTGTCCCCCTTCCCAGCTCTGACACCACAGAGCCGTCCCTACTCCCATTCCCTGTTCCCATTCCCCCCCCTTAGCAAAACATGATCCCAATTCCCTCACCCCCAGTCCCTGTTCCCATTCCCCACCCCTTTACTTCCTGATTGACTGCAGACTATATAGTAAAACTTGAGTTCTGCTTAACTATACCTTAACCAATTATTTTACTGAAATTTAACTAACCAATCCTGACACATTGTAACACGGTTATTTAACCAATTATATTCCACCACCTTAATTGGTTTACCCAACAAAATTAATCATACAGCAGACAAAAACAATTACAGAACCAGACAGAGACCATGCAAATAAACATACAAAACAATACAGAAGCGAGGATTTCACAACTACATCTATACAGACTTAAAGGTTTTCCAGCTGTGTCTATTGATAAGTGAGTTCTTACCAGACAGAAAACTATCAAACTAAATTTCCTTTCACATCTTCTAGGCGCTTCCCTTTCTCTGGAGGTGATAGGAATATCAGGACAGGATTGTATTCCTAACAGCCCAATAGCACCTTATTTCAATGTGATTAGTTTGGAATGTAAGGATGTGACCATACACTTCCCAGTTTATGGCTGCCTCTGCTGCTTAGCCGAAGGCCTTAGCCTAACCAGGCCTCAGACTGTCCCTTACACATACAGAGAGTGATTTTGATTCTTTCTTTTATACCTCTATAACTAGCTAAGTGATAAGAATACACCTAAATTCTTAAAGTATAGGCCTTTGCAGACAGGCCTGAATATCTATATCCTAACAAGCATGGCCATACACGTATTTTGGTAATGATGAGGCTGCTTTTGTGCATGTTCTCATCTGGTTTTGTAATACTTGATTACAGTGATAAGGTACAATACATGGATCAGGACTTCTAGTGTGAAAGTTTATCTGAAATACCCTGTGCATTGAATTGCATGCCATTCAACTTAACGTGGAAGGACAAGGTGCTCTGTTGACCCTGTCAGGATTTTATTTCTGGAGACACCAAATATTTCAAACCTGATGCTAGACTACTAAGCCACCCTGTCTAGTAAGGAATAAGTGGGATATTGGCTCTTCCTGGTTCATCTATGTTTCTTATACTGGTTCTTTTGTATTTTTGTCACAATTTTCTTGGATTCTTAACCAGCAGGAGCAGTCAAGGCAGTAGGTCTGTAGAATCGTTAACCACTACTCCTTCAGACAACCAAAAGGAAACAACATGAGAGACTCTTCTGACTCTCTACCCACCTGAACCTGCTACCCCTACAGCCTTCTTACCTGGGACAGATCAGAGATGGATCTTTGATCCACATTGTTCAACTATTAGGCCATTTGGCTGGCCAGTAGCTTTTTATGCTGTAATATATGGCATGAAGTGCCTCTGAGTGATATTAAAGAGCTCTGTTTTGTCTTAGCTATACATTTAAAATAAATAAACATTTACTAAGTTTTCCTACAATTGGGAAACAGGTGTTTAATATTAAAGTTGTTAATGATGGTAAACATTGATATGTCTAATAATAAGGAAGTGGTGGAACTCTTGAGGCAATGTCTATTAGAATATGTTGCATGTTTACTGAAGTTGAATGAAAGGTGATTTGGTAGGGGAAAACGCCTTAAGAATTTTTACTTTCTCTAGTGTTGGTAAAACCAATCTAGGACATGACAGTTTACCTGTTTTTAGCAAGCAGAGAAAACTGACCCTTCACAGTTTATATTCTGGACCTTCCTAATTTTTTCCAAGACAGTCCCAGTTCAGTTAATTGTATGTTATAGTCAACTTTATCTTAGAGCTATGGGAGTTGAGCGCTCAGCACCTTTCAGGATTAGGCCATTTATTTGAGATCAACTAAAGCAAAGTATTGTAGCATTGTGTATTAAACCTGATTTTGAGCGAGATGTTCAAAGTGGCAGAGACATTAAGGCTAAAACCTCAGAGGAACAGACCAAATTGATATTTGGTTTTCCATAAAATCCAGGCAGAGTATACACAAGAACAGTACAACAGCTTCAGCAGCATGAGCTTTGGGTAGGAATTCTTCAGATTTGAGAAATGTATGCCAAGAAACAATGTTATCATTTTCAGGGGCTCTTCTTCCCATAGATGAAGATAGATGTAAATTAAATATTGGTATAGAATGGTCTAGACATCAAATTTGTAGTTAAAAGCTCTTGCTAGGGCATATAAACAAAGTATTTTCTTGATGCAGTTTTAGAAACTCACATGGTGCTGGCTGCTTAGACACTATTTAAAATTCAAGGATTTTTTTGATGAAAATCATGATTAGTGAACCTTTTGCTGTTGATCACTAAAAGAAATAGCAACTGTGACACATTAGTTGTACACGAAGAAGAAATACTGTTTAGTCATCTGGTTACACATGGAACAGGAAAGTGCAGATGACTAAAGGAGGGGAATTGTTGGTGGTTAGTCTGAAATGGTTGGTGGGCTCAGCACGATGAAAGCACAGCTTACCCAGATCTGCCTAAGATTAAGCAATACTTTATACTCAATGTACCATAGGCACCAGACAGGAAGCACTACATAAAATTTGTCATTGTTTCTTATTGTGTATACAATGGGGAAGAAATCCCTTCACTAAGAATGGCCATCATTCACAGAGATTTCACTACCCCGAGGAATAATGGAGCTTACAGTTCATTCATGCAATAGCTGTCCCATCATTATTTAAGAAATGCTTTGTGAAGGACTTTCTTTTGCAATACAACTGACATTTATAGACATTTTATAGTCATGTATTCAATGGTTTAAAAACCTGGGAACTGTAGTTTATTTTCACTGAGGGAGAATTTTCACAGCTGGTTGAATTTCTTTCAACAATAATTAAGAAAATCTAATGTACTAGAGCATGTAAAATATTAATTAAATTGAATGAGACAGGGACTAGTCCTTACATCTGTTCTTGCACTGAAGATTTACTGAGGAATAAACAAAGACTGGCTGTGATTTATAACTTAGTGGAAATTTCAGGGTTGGAAGAAATATAGGAATGAATTAATGCTGGAGGTAGGTGGAAATCTAAACTTTCTCTGGATTCACTTTTAGACAGTGATAGCACTGTTTACAACTTGCCTTTCCCCAAAAGAATTGTGTTAGAGGTACAGAAAAAAATAATCAGGTAATATTTAAAATCTTATTGATATGTGCAGTTTCTTAATAAATTTGCTACACATAATTGAACAAAAACATCCTGCATGTTCATATTGCCATGCCAAGCAAAATTCAAAAAGTAATTTGAAAGAAAATAAACTCTCGTAGTAGGGCTGTCGATTAATCACAGTTAACTCATGCAATTAACTCAAAAAAAAAGTGATTAATGGCAGTTTTAATTGCACTGTTAAACAATAGAATACCAATTGACATTTATTAAATATTTTGGATGTTTTTCTACATTTTCAAATATATTGATTTCAATTACAACACAATACAAAGTGTAACCTGCTCATATTTATATTATTGATTACAAATATTTGCACTGTAAAAATGATAAACAAAAGATAGTATTTTTCAGTTCACCTCATACAAGTACTGTAGTGCAATCTCTTTATTGTGAAAATGCAACTTACAAATGTAGCATTATTTTTGTTACATAATTGCACTCAAAAACAAAAAAGTGCCAAACTTTAGAGCCTACAAGTCCACTCACTCCTACTTCTTGTTCAGCAATCACTAAGACAAACAAATTTGTTTACATTTACAGGAGATAATGTTGTCCACGTCTTATTTACAATATCACCAGAAAGTGAGAACAGGCATTCGCATGGGATTTTGTAGCTGGTACTGCAAGGTATTTACATGCCAGATATGCTAAACATTCATATGCCCCTTCATGCGTTGGCCACCATTCCAGAGGATATGCTGATGATGCTCATTTAAAAAAAAAGTGTTAATTAAATTTGTAACTTAGCTCCCTGGGGGCTGTATGTCTCCAGCTGTTTTACCCACATTCTGCCATATATTTCCTGTTATAGCAGTCTTGGCTGATGACTCAGAACGTGTTGTTCATTTTAAGAACACTTTCACTGCAGCTCTGACAAAACACAAAGAAGGTATCAATGTGAGATTTCTAAAGATAGCTACAGCACTCGACCCAAGGTTTAAGAATGTGAAGTTCCTTCCAAAATCTGAGAGGGATGAAGTGTGGACCATACTTTTAGAAGTCTTAAAAGAGCAACAGTCCAATGCAGAAACTACAGAACCTGAACCACCAAAAAAGAAAATCAATCTTCTGCTGGTGGCATCTGACTCAGATTATGAAAATAACATGCGTCGGTCTGCACTGCTTTGGATTGTTATCGAGCAGAGCCTGTCATCAGCATGTCCTTTGGAATGGTGGTTGAAGCATGAAGGGACATATGAATCTTTAGCACAGCTGCACTGTAAATATCTTGCGAAACTGGCTCCAACAGTGCCATGAGAAGCACCCGTTCTCACTTTCAGGTGACGTGAACAAGAAGCAGGCAGCATGATCTCCTGCAAATGTCAACAAACTTGTTTGTCTGAGTGATTGGCTGAACAAGAAATAGGACTGAGTTGACCTGTACTCTACAGTTTTACCTTGTTTTATTTTTGAATGCCATTTTTTGTACATCATTCTACATTTGTAAGTTCAACTTTCATGATAAGATTGTACTACAGTACTTGTATTAGGTGAACTAAAAAATACTATCTTTTGTTTTTACAGTGCAAATATTTGTAATCAAACATATAAAGTGAACACTGTACACTTTGTATTCTGTGTTGTAACTGAAATCAATATATTTGAAAATGTAGAAAACATTCAAATAAATGGTATGCTATTGTTTAACAGTGCGATTAAGCATAATTATTGTTTTAAATCGCTTGACAGACCTATTTCTTAGGGAAATAGCTATCAGCCAGGATGGCTTATGTCAATGAGTGCCAAGATATGACAAGCTTTAAAAGCCCCTTCATTATAATATAAATACCAAACTTCCTGCTGATCATCTACTGTGTGCTGGCTATAACAGATTTGCCCATTTCACCCAAGCTGTTAACAAAACAAACCCACCGCATTTATGTGCTTGCTTGAAGATTATAGTGTGGTATGTTTTGGGGACTGTGTGCTGAGCCCACTGGCCAGTTGGCTACGCTGAGAGCTGACTAACCAGGCTCTAGCCTGCTATCCTTTGATCTCTAGCCCCTTTTGGATCCCTTCAAAACGGGGCAGGCTAATTCAGAGACAGCAGGGGTTTAAAAATCTTAAATGACCAGAGCTAGCGAACAGAGGAGTTTAGAGAGGGAGTATGAGAGGTAGATTCACTTAACAAACATACTCTAAACTTAGGCCAATAACCCACCCACCCCCAAAAACCATCAAATCCTTCAAGAGTAAAAATAATGCAGGCTGAAGTCCAGCAGCAGAGTGTGCGTTATCCAGTTCATTGCACTGAATGTAGTGTGTGATATGTATGCGTGCATGCAATGCAAGCAGCTCACGGTCCTCAGACACAGTACAGGCTCTTGAGACCAGAGTGGACGACCTGGAGAAGCTAAGTGAGACAGCTCCTCCTACATAGAGAAGACTTTCATGGACACAGTAGAGAGCAGTCCCACCCCCACTCTGATAGCCTCTGTGCTGTTAAGGAGAATGAAAGTCTCAGGGAAGGAGAGCATCAAGCTGGAACAGAAGGCAACAATCCCGTAGCTGGGACCTTCCTACCAACTGATGTCTTGGTATCCTCTTGCACTGAGGATACCTTTCCTGAGGAGGGAACCCTAGTTACTAGGAAGAGCCAGATACTAGTAATGGGAGATTCAATTATTAGAAATATAAATAGTTGTGATTCTCCCAGTCATCACAAACCCATGGTAAATTGCCTGCCAGGTGCAAAGTTTGCAGATCTCACAAGCCATCTAGACAGACTTACGTGCAGTGCTGGGGAGGAGCTGGTGGTTGTGGTACATGAAGGTACCAGTGACATAGGGAAAGGTAGGAGAGAGGTCTTGGAAGCCAAATTTAGGCTGCGAGGTAAGAGTAAAGTCCAGGATCTCTATGGTAACAGTCTCTGAAATGGTTCCAGTTCTACACTCAGTACCAGGAAGATACAGAACTGGAGGGTCTCAATGTGTGGATCAGATAATGGTGTACGAAGGAGGGTTCTAGGTTTACTAGGAACTGGGGAACCTTTTGGGAAAGGAGGAGCTTATATAAGAAGCATGGGCTCCCTCTAAACCAAAATGGAACCCGACTGTTACCATGTAACATTAAAAAGAAAATCCCTTACAATCTTTTTAAACTACAAGCTGAGGGAAAGCTGATAGGTGCAGCAGAGCACAAGCTTCAGGCAGAAACATCACTTAGGGATGAGTTTATTAAAGGGGGACCTCTATCCTAGTGGAGTAGATAGGAGAGAAATTGGTAAAGTACAGGTAGGAGCAGTGAAATGTAAGAATCCTATTTAAATATAACATAGGAAGGCCAGCAAACTGAATATTGACACAATGTACACATGCTTGTACACAAATGCTGGAAGTCTAGTTCACCCATCTTACTATTTAGAGGAACTTGCATTAAAGGAGGATATTGATATAATAATATGCATCACCGAAACTTTGTGGAATGAGGATAATCAATAGGACACAGTAATACCATCATACAAAATATATAGGAATGACAGAGTATGTCACACTTTCACTATATGTGAAAGAAAGCATAGCGTCAAATAAAGTAAAAATCTTAAATGAATCAAACTGTACCACAGAATTTCTACAGACAGAAATTTCATGCTTGAACAATAAGAGGATAGCAATAGCAATTTACTACCAACCACTTGACCAGTATGGTGATGGTGAAATGCTTAGGGAGATTAGAGAGGCTACAAAGGCAGAAAACACAGTAATAACAGGGGGGTTCAACTATCTCCACATTGACTGGGTACATGCAGGGGTGCTGGAACAATTTGTATAGTGAGAGCCATTGAATCAAACTGTAAACCCTATATATGATGGAAACCACTTCAAGTCAGAGGGTGCAGCAGTAGCACCCCCAGTTCCAACATCTATGGGTACATGTCACCTCAGGATGGGATGCAGAGGTAAAACTTCTAGACATTACTAGATAAATGACTGCTTCTTGGAGCAGTTAGTCCTGGAACCCACCAGAGGAGAGGCAATTTCTGATTTAGTCCTAAGTGGAGCACAGGATCTGGTCCAAAAGGTGCATATAGCTGAACCACTCCGTAATAGCAACCATAATGTAATTAAATTTAACATTCTCATAGGGGAAAAAATGCAAAAAGAAACCCACCACAACAGTATTTAACTTCAAAAAGTGGAACTATACGAAAATGAGGAAGCTAGTTAAATGGAAATTAAAAGGAACAGTCACAAGAGTGAAATGCCTTCAAACTGCATGAACATTAAAAACACCATAATAGAGGCTGAAACTCAATGTATACTCCAAATTAAAACAAAAACAAAAACAGTAAGAGAACCACAACAATGCCACCATTGCTAAACCGCAGCATAAAAGAGGAAATTAGAGGCAAAAAATTGGAAAGTCAAATCCTTGTGAGGAAAACAGAAAGGAGCATAAACTCTGGCAAGTTAGGTATAGGAAATATAAGGCAGGCCAGGAAAGAATTTGAAGAGCAACTGACTAAGGACACACAAACTAATTTCTTTAAGGACAGCAGAAGCAGGAAGTCTGCCAGTAAGTGGGGCCACTGGATGATTGAGGTGCTAAAGGAACACTCCAGGAAGACAAGACTGTGTTGGAGAAGCTAAATGAATTCTTTGCATCCTTCTTGAATATGGGGGAGATCCCCACGCCTGAGTCTTTCTTATTAGGTGACAAATCTGAGGAACTATTCCAGATAGAGGTGTCAATAGAGGAGGTTTTGGAACAAACCGATAAATTAAACAGTAATAAGTCACTAGGACCAGACGGTATTCACCCAAGAGTTCAGAAGGAACTCAAATATGAAACTGCAGAACTACTAACTGACATGTAACCTACTGCTTAATGAAATCAGACTGTACCAGGAGAGTAGGTAATGTAACACTGATTTAAAAAAAAAAAAAAAAAAAGGTTCCAGAGGTTACCTGGTAATTACAAGCTGGTAAGCCAAATTTCAGTACTAGGAAAATTGGCAGAAACAGAATTATCAGACACATAGATGAACACAAATTGTTGGGGAGGAGCCAACATGCTTTTGTAAAGGGAAATCAATCATTCCTCACCAATCTATTAAAATACTTTAAGGGAGTCAACAACCATTGATATAGTCTATTTGGACTTTCAGAAAGCTTTTGACAAGGTCCCTCACCAAAGCAAAACTAAGCAGTCATGCGGTAAGAGAGAAGGTCCTCTCATAGATCAGTAATTAGTAAAAAAGATAAGAACGAGTAGGAATAAATGCCAGTTTTCACAATGAAGTGAGAGAAACATTTTCATAAATGACCTGAAAAAAAGGGGTGAATAGTGGCAAAATTTGTAGACAATACAAAATTACTCAGGATAGTTAAGTCCAACGCTGACTGCAAAGAATTACAAAGAGATCTCACAAAACTGGGTGACAAAGAGGCAGATGAAATTCACTGTTGATAAGAGCACACTGGAAAACAAAATCCCAACAATACGTACAAAAAGAAAGATCTTGGAGTCATAGTTCTCTGAAAACATCCGCTCAATGTGCAGCAGCAGTCAAAAAAGCTAACGATGTTAGAAACAATTAGGAAAGAGAGAGATAATAAAACAGAAAATCTGGTAATGCCATCTTGGATACTGTGTGCAGTTCTGGTTGCCCTATTTCAAAAGAAGATACTAGAATTGGAAAAGGTACAGATAAGGGCAACAAAAATGATTAGGAGTATAGCACAGCTTCCATAACAGGAGAGATTAACAGATGACTAAGGGCGGACATGATAGAGGTCTATAAAATCATGAATGGTGTGGAGAAAGTGACTAATGACGCATTGTTTAGCCCATCACATACCACAAGTACTAGGTGAAATTATTACTCAGCAGGTTTAAAACCAACCTAAGGAAATACTTCTTCACACAACACACTGTTGACCTGTGGAATTCATTGCCAGGGAATGTTGTGAAGGCCAAAAAATGTAACTGGGTTCAAAAAGAATTAGATAAGCTCTTGGAGGTTAGGTCCATCAAAGGCTATTAACTAAACTGGTCAGGTAAGCAACCCCATGTTCCGAGTGTCCTTAAACCTCCAACTGCCAGGAACGGAGACCGGACAAGAGGATGGATCACTTGAAATTGCCCTGTTCTGTTCATTCCCTCTGAAGCATCTAGCACTAGCCACTGTCAGAGACAGGATACTAGGATAGATGGACCACTGGTTGGATTGAGAATGGCCACGCTTATTAAGTTCAAGGATCAATCTGGGGAGAATTTGGAGAAAAACAACAAAACTGTTTAAGTACTAGAGAAATTGGTTTATGAAGAAAGATTAAATGTGGGTTGGCTAAGTGAGGACTCTGAGCAGAATACGATAACTGTTCACAAGTATTTGAAGGGTGTAAACAAAGACAAATACTTTAGGGTTTTACAACAGTGTGTAATTAGGGGTAACGTGTTTGAAATTTTAAAAAATCAAGACTCAATAAGAGGAGAAAAACTGCCAGCGAGATCTATTAGACTGTGAAATAGCCTCTCTCAAGCAAAGTGGTGGAAGGACTAGAAATTTAGACAAAGCACTACGCAGTGTACCGTAGGGAACAATTCTTATTAGTAGGAGATAGACGAGATGGGCCAACAGGGTTTTTCCATCTCTCATTTCTATTATTTGTAGGGGAGCAGGTGTGACCGAACATTGTACATTACAATAATTGCAAAATGTTATATTTGGTCTAACACACAGAGGTTGTTAAATTTTCTCTCTTTTTTTCTTTTAAAGGCCTCTTCCTTATCTTAGGCTTGATGCTGTACCCTGCAGGCTGGGGCTGCCAGAAGGCAATAAGCTATTGTGGACATTATGCTTCTGCTTATAAACTAGGAGACTGCTCATTGGGCTGGGCCTTCTACACAGCTATCGGTGGCACTGGTCTGACATTCATCTGTGCCATCTTCTCAGCGCAAGCAGAAATTGCCACATCTAGTGACAAAGTGCAAGAAGAAATTGAAGAGGGGAAAAACCTTATCTGCCTCCTTTAAATACAATGGAAAAAAGATCAGTGTCTATTTTGCTTTTAAATGACTTGATAAAAGGATCCACATTGTGTGATTTAGCCTTATGCAGTCTAGCCTTGAACTACTGAAGCAACATTCTATCCCTTGCTGGGCGATGAGGACCAGAGAAAGGAGGATCTCAAGCGAAGAGAGTGTAGATACGTGGGAATTTTTGGTGTGACTACGTTGTCAGGACTCAGCAGAATATACAACTTGAGAGTGAGGCGGGGGAGTGTATATAGTGAACAAACGTTGTAATATACCTGACAATTTCTGATTTGATCAGATCGCATTCTCCACGTTGGTCACTTTGAAGGATCTGCATTAAAATAATAAAAGCCAGCACATTTCTACTATGTACAGGACTAGCCTATTTAATCAGGTTTTGTTTTCAAGGGCTTCAATCACTTGTGAACATTTTATTGCCATCTGGTTTGGTACTATAGTTAATATTGTGGTGCTTGTTGATGAGTTTTAAAATTACTTAAAGCACAACTGTTGGGTGTGGGTTTTTTAGATAATTAAATGCATGACAAAGAGAACAGGGTTGACATTAAGACCTTGCTAAAAGTGGTATAAACTGTAAAGAAAGTGAGGCAGGGGCTCATATTATTTAGTTTGTTCTGGCATGAAATATCAGTAACAAGTGGTAGATACATTATATTTTAGCAGCTAGATTTGAAGTTAAATTATTTTTGTTTCATAGCAGAGCCAGGGGAACTGTTGTTACGCTGGAGTTTACCTATATAAAATAAAAATGGTAGAAGTAATGCTTTAGTATCTAAATGTGTGAAACACTGAACTTTGGATACAAAAATGGTGTCTTTACTAGAAAATCCCAGGAATCCTCAATATTTAGGAAAAACATTATAGTCTCTCTGCAGCACAACTGACAGGGTTATTTTGTGAATGCCAACAAGTATTGACAGTGCCTCACTCTTCAGTAAAAATATGAACTGTATGTTGGGTTTACAGTTACAATATTTCTCTGTTTGCCAAAAGAAACCTCATTCCCAGTGTCTTGTGTCTCAGAGCCAGTTTAATCTGTAATAGACGTTCACCCTGCAGGAGGCAATGCCAAATTCTAAATGTTTGTGGGAAAACCTTTTCCCACTCTTTTTAACCAGATTTGGTATGGACCCATTTCCAGCACATCAGCAGAAGCAGAAATATGACTTGCCACGAGTGACATTCCTTTCCAAAACGCGTTCAGTTCAGTCATATTGTGTTGTTTCTCCAGTTACTGGAATTATCCTTGAGAGCAGATTAAAAGGATATCAGAAGAAAGAATACTGTACTGCCTTGGGGATGCATGAGCACAATCAAGGGTTTAATAGATAACTATTCACTTGATATTTGATTGGAAATTTTAATTTTATAACCGTTTATTTCATGGTTGTGGTGAAATACTAGCAGGCACTGAAGGCTGAGCCTATTGTTAGAAAGCTACACAAAACCACTAGAGGTGTCTGCAAGTTTATCCATTTTTCTGTACTGTTAATAATCAAATAACTTCTGCAGACAGAGAATATGATAAGCCTCTGGATTACATGAGTGATTTAGTGTAGAAAACAGCAAATTAGTAAGAAATGTGTGAAGGTTTTGTGTTCTTATTTTTGCTGTATCCCTCTAGCATGACCTAGAGCTGAGGGAAATGCAGCTTGCATTAACTATGCACAGTCTTACTAATATTATACCATTAAATGTAAAAGGTTTCTTTGGAGCACATATGGTCCCTACGCTTTTTGAATTCTTTATCTGCTCCTGTGGAAGTCTCTTTCCCAGGAACACTTCTTTAGAAATTATTGATCTGTGTGAGAGATTCTAGCGAGGGCCCAGGCTTCCACTCTAAAGGTTTAAAAAGACAATGTCGCTATCTTTTTAATAAATGGGTAGTTTGTAAACTCCAGTTGGTAATAATGCTGCCTCTCTAATAAGTTAAATCAATTAATTTTCTTTTTAAAGTGGAATAATTTTGTTCTGGTCTGATCCTGATAAACCAGACCTGTTACTTTGGACCCATTAAATTGATAGGTTGTAGTAGTGCTCCAGAATCAATGTGCTGGAGTAGCAGCCCCAGCCCCTGGAGTGCCATTTGTGAAGTGTCAGAGTCCCTGTTTTTCTCTGTAAATACAAATCCAAGCCCCCTACACAGCCGTGCTGCTGACACCTCTGTTCTCTTGTGCACATTCCCAATGTCAGGGCAGAATGATGTGGAGGGTCTTATGCTAGCCACAGGGCAAAACTTCCCCCTTAGTAATATTTATAATTTTATTTTTCACCACTGCATTGTGAGAACCGAGCCTTTCCTCTTGTTAACGCAGAATTCACACTTGAGGAACCTGTGTTTTCCCCCTCCCAATCCCATTGCACTCTTATACAAGATTTTAAAACGGGTAACTCACTTTTTCTTTTAAATATTTAACATAAAATGAAGCTATGGGCTGGAACCATTTATGTCAAGTGTCTGCACAAAGCAAGTTTTCTTTTTAAACAAATTATAACCACTTGCAAAAATTGGTGAGTTAGGGCAAAACTGTAGCCACAGCATCATAATGTGTCTTATTTGAAACTGTGCACCTTTGAAATATGTTTCCTTGTATATACAAAGTATACCTTACAAAGCACACGCTCCAAATTTTCAACCATATTATTTGTATGTGGCTGAATCCTATAAAAACCCCTGTAAGAACCCTCCACTTTAGAATACAGATGCAAAGTTATTGCTTGTTCTACAACTGCTACTACTTCAGAGGCCTCCCCCCATTGGAACAATACAAGCTGGGGCACTAGAACAACTGTGATATAGAACTTTAACTAGAAGGGGGTCTTAAGTGCTGTGAACAACACATGGAATTGGGTGAAGATAAATTATATTCTGTTTTTTTTGGAAGATAGTGTGCCAATGTTAAAAAAAAAAAAAATCACTGCCACCAAATCATGACACTCTCTTAATATAGTGTCACAAGTATGTTAAAAATCCAAGTACTACATTAATCAATGACAGATTACTGTTTTCAAAGGTGGTGTGCAATGCTTAACTGAACTGGTTTGGACCGTGTATGCTCCATGTATTGTGTGACTTAAAAAACCCCCCCAGTGAACAATGTATTATTAGGAGTCTTTATGTTAAGTCTTTACAGTGCTGAAAATATTAAATGTTGGGTTTTATAGTACTGTGCATAAAAGATATTTGTTTTGCATGTGTTTTTCTGAATTTGTAAGGGAAGTGGACCAGCTTCTATTACTGTACTAATACAACATCAAACTTTTTTTGCCTCTGTCTTCACAAACAAGGTCAGCTCCCAGACTGCTGGACTGGGCAGCACAGTATGGGGAGGAGGTGACCAGCCCTCCGTGGAGAAAGAAGTGGTTCGGGACTATTTAGAAAAACTGGATGAGCACAAATCCATGGGGCCGGATGCGCTGCATCTGAGGGTGCTAAAGGAGTTGGCGGATGTGATTGCGGAGCCATTGGCCATCATCTTTGAAAACTCATGGCGATTGGGGGAGGTCCCGGATGACTGGAAAAAGGCTAATGTAGTGCCCATCTTTAAAAAAGGGAAGAAGGAGGATCCGGGGAACTACAGGCCAGTCAGCCTCACCTCAGTCCCTGGAAAAATCATGGAGCAGGTCCTCAAGGAATCAATTATGAAACACTTAGAGGAGAGGAAAGTGATCAGGAACAGTCAGCATGGATTCACCCAGGGGAAGTCGTGCCTGACTAACCTAATTGCCTTCTATGATGAGATAACTGGCTCTGTGGATGAGGGGAAAGCAGTGGATGTGTTATTCCTTGACTTTAGCAAAGCTTTTGATACGGTCTCCCACAGTATTCTTGCCGCCAAGTTAAAGAAGTATGGGCTAGATGAATGGACTGTAAGGTGGATAGAAAGCTGACTAGATCGTCGGGCTCAACGGCTCCATGTCTAGTTGGCAGCCGGTTTCAAGCGGAGTGAGTGCCCCAAGGGTCGGTCCTGGGGCCAGTTTTGTTTAATATCTTTATTAATGATCTGGAGGATGGTGTGGACTGCACTCTCAGCAAGTTTGCAGATGACACTAAACTGGGAGGCGTGGGATCAGATACAGAGGGACCTAGACAAATTAGAGGATTGGGCCAAAAAAACCCTGATGAGGTTCAACAAGGACAAGTGCAGAGTCCTGCACTTAGGACGGAAGAATCCTATGCACTGCTACAGACTAGGGACCGAATGCCTAGGTAGCAGTTCTGCAGAAAAGCACCTAGGGGTCACAGTGGACGAGAAGCTGGGTATGAGTCAATAGTGTGCTCTTGTTGCCAAGAAGGCTAATGGCATTTTGGGCTGTATAAGTAGGGGCATTGCCAGCAGATCGAGGAACGTGATCGTTCCCCTTTATTCGACATTGGTGAGGCCTCATCTGGAGTACTGTGTCCAGTTTTGGGCCCCACACTACAAGAAGGATGTGGAAATATTGGAAAGAGTCCAGCGGAGGGCAACAAAAATGATTAGGGGTCTGGAGCACATGACTTATGAGGAGAGGCTGAGGGAACTGGGATTGTTTAGTCTCCAGAAGAGAAGAATGAGGGGGGGATTTGATAGCTGCTTTCAACTACCTGAGGGGGGGTTCCAAAGAGGATGGAGCTCGGCTGTTCTCAGTGGTGGCAGATGACAGAACAAGGAGCAATGGTCTCAAGTTGCAGTGGGGGAGGTCTAGGTTGGATATTAGGAAACACTATTTCACTAGGAGGGTGGTGAAGCACTGGAATGCTTTACCTAGGGAGGTGGTGGAATCTCCTTCCTTGGAGGTTTTTAAGGCCCAGCTTGACAAAGCCCTGGCTGGGATGATTTAGTTGGGAATTGGTCCTGCTTTGAGCAGGGGGTTGGACTAGATGACCTCCTGAGGTCCCTTCCAACCCTGATATTCTATGATTCTATGATCTAATCAACTCAACAGGTCATACTCAGTGACTGGCATAGATGGACGATATGGTAGGAAGAAACAAACCAAGACTCTTTGCTTGCTCAGGGTTCTGTTTTTCTAACAAGTGATAAAATGGCTTTATTATTACATACAGATTTTCTTAATGGAGTTTTAAAATGTGACCCACTCATTAAGTTTGATGGCTGCTGTTCCTGAATTTCAGTTCCACCAGAACAGTGACCTTCCCAAGACATTCTATGAAAATCATTTTTCTTTTGTCAGCTTCAGGCATGTTTAATTAGTTTAATGATGGGCCATATAGCATAACTGCTTCTTAATGTACATGTACTGCTTAGATGCAAGGAATGTTTGATGTGGCATTTTTAAAAAAACGGTCTAGCTCACTCAAAATTGTAACATACTAACTTTGTAAATTTTTTTAAAGATAGAAATGTTCTTTAAACATCTGTGGTTTGATCACCTTTGTAAGCATATATTCTGTAAAGTGCCATAGTTCTTTTTGGAGTATAGCATATTTAAATATATATACACAAATTTATGTGAGATGTGCAATAACAAGTTTTTTTTGGTTTTTTTTATTAATGTGATGTGCTTTAAAAAGGGACTGCCAAGTGAAGCGTGGCTGGAGTTTTGTTTTTGGACCAATGTATTGCTACTTTGGAGTAATGCTATAGAATCTGTAGAGGAAATAGGATAACATTGATTGTAGTTTAAAGGTTTATCTAAAATCTCTTTTCTCAATTCATTTGAAATACTCAGATCTGGGTAATCCAGGCCTGATTTATTTATAGCCTTAATTTCAACTGTGAAGTTGCACACCTGCACCATAATCTAACAACTAGGGGTACGTCTTCACTACCCGCCGTAGCGACGGGTAGCAATCGAGTTATCCGGGATCAATATATTGCGTCTCGTTAAGACGCGATATATCGATCCCCGAACGCGCTCACCGTCAACTCCGGAACTCCACCAGAGCAAGCGGCGGTAGCACAGTCAATGGGGGAGTCGCGGCCGTCGATCCTGCGCCGTGTGGACCCCAGGTAATTCGATCCAAGATACTTTGACTTCAGCTACTCTATTCACATAGCTGAAGTTGCGTATCTTGGATCAATCCCCCCCCAGTGTAGACCAGCCCTAGGAGTTGAAAAGTTCAGCAGTGCTTGATAATGTCCCTCAATGTGCTCTATAGACTACTAGGCACTGAATCAACATTGCTACTAAGCTATTAGCTACAGTCTGGTTCTAGTACCATCTTTTTGCCTAACGAACACAAGCACCTCTCGGTCTGGGGAATTTCAAATAAATCATTTACATTTTGTATTAGTATTCAACGTCAGAGTTTCCCAGTTTTAAATGAAGAAGTCACATTTTCTTTGAAGCTAATGGTGGGGGAAGCCTACTACAGCAGGAGTCATCATTGGCTCTGTAGTGAAGGCAGTGCCCCACCAACCAACAGGGCAGTAATGCGGGGCTGTAACTGTATATGATACAAAAACCTGAATAGGAATGTAGGCTGTGGCTAATCACCTATCCATCATTTGTTTGTGCTACTGCTGTTGAGTGACCAGTGCTTTGTGTAATGTTTTTCAGCACTGACTAGGTACCCAGTAATGTCTGTTTTTATTATCTAAAGCTGACTTATAATGGAGTTTGTAAACTAAATTCTTATTAACACAGATCTGGACTATCTTAGTTTGAACATGGTTGGTTATTTTAAGGCTGATCAAGGTGCATACATTAAGGGATTTATACTTAGAAAATTTACATTGAGAGAGATTTTGCAGTGATTGTGACACTATATTGCCACTTACGTATTGATCACTAAGCAGCTGATCTTAATGCAACTTGTATAAAAGACTGTTACAATTTAAAAGTGATTTTATAATTAAATATAGCTCTAACAACTAATGTATCTGCATGGTAAAACCAGCATGGTTTCTGTTTAGTGGTAGGAAGAGTAAGAAAAGTAGGTTTTAAGGCATGTGAAAAACTGACCAATTGTGTGTGTAATGGCTTTTACATACTATGATACTAAAGCACTTATTTTTTCTCATCCATAGACTTCAAAGCACTTTATAAAAGGAGGGTAAGTTGCGAAATCATTAGAACTGGCAACAGAACCCAGGCTTAATCACTCCCAGTATAGTGCTGCTGAACACAATGGCCGTCTGTTAACAGTTTTCTTACACTAAATGTTTGGTGTTAGAAAACTGTTAAGGCTTTTAATTGCACTACCTTGTGCTATCACCTATTTTAAACCAGTTGGGTCCATTTATTTTACTTGAAAAGCCAGACCTGGCTGAAAAGGTAAACATTTCTAATTCTGCAACGTGACAGGACTCTCAAGCCTGGGGTTTAGCTCCTTAGAACCTGATGCTATTTCCACAGCTCTTAGAAATGATGAATCCAGAATTGATAGCAAGGTAGCTCCCAACTCAGCCGAATCCCCTATTAGATATTACATTATCCCTGTAGAGATGTTAAGGGATATAGATAACCATAGATATGTCTGCTTCCTTTTTATGTTAATTTGAGAAACAAAACAACCTCTGTCCCCAAAATATTTCATCTGCTGACTGTACACTGGCTTGATGTCTGTAAATAAAACGAATACATTTTTCAAAAGAGGTGGTATATAACTTTAACCTAAGGTTAGTGGAGGGGGAAATTTGCAATTCAGAGCCCAAAACTCCCTCAAAAGGTTGGTACTAACATAAGATTTCATTATATATTTGAGTGCAAAATTAACTCTCTTGCCTGTGGAGCCATAGACTGGTGCTGCCGTAACACATGTTGGTGTCTGTCTCATTCCACCTCTTGGACAAGCTGAACTTTATTATATACCTTTAAATAGGCTCATTATGTTCTGCCTGTTCATCTATCTGCACCTAAGATGGCATTCCAAACCTTTGAGCAACTGTAAACCCCTTCCTTTTAAAAATATTAAAAACCTGCCTGAGAATTGACAGGGGGAGAAGGGTTTTGAAGATGTTGGTATTTACGTGGCAAAGTAATTACATTAAAAAAACCCTTTCATATTGCCTATGGAAGCTTTTCCTTGAATACTTGTGCCTTCAGAGCAATGGTCCCAGAGTGAACTTCACCTAACAGAAAAGTGACAAAATCCATGCTATAAATGCATGGCCATTAGCCACCTTTAGCAATACTCAGAGACAGTAATGAGATGTAAATTCAGTTGGCCTGGCTGGGAAGGGTAGCAAAAAAGAGAAAAAGCCATGTCAATCCAGCCAATTCCAGAACATGTCATTAAAATGAAAAGATGTAACACCTCTTCCTTCTATTTTGAGCAAAGAATCATGCATACCCTCACTGTCTCATTCTTCCCTGAGAAACATCAAAAAGACATGCCATGGAGACAACAGCTCTTCACCAATACTATCGAAAGTTCCCAATTGCACTGCCAGCACCCAAGGCATGGGCCAAGAAAGACAACCGCAAGTAAAGTGTGGGCCAAGAATGCCAATGCACAGGTAATTAATACTCATTTCACTAGGCTGGTGTCAATTTTATTTATGTACCCTCTTAGCAGCTTCTGCAGCAAGGCTAAAAATTAACACTTTGAAATTGCCAGACTCAGCTTAGCTGAGGATTCCAAGAGCAACAGTGGCAAATTTGCAGATGCCTAAAGTGTTCTGAGCCAGCTGATCACCATAACTGATGCATCTCTATCCACCTAGCTCTGGCAGTAAAACCCTCTAATCCAGAGAAGTGCTCCCTGCAGCCCAGGGACAGACACCAATAGATTAAGGGTACAAGACAGTACAGAAGCTGTATTCCAACTCTGTTCTAGCTGTGGGCTCGATGGTCAGTCACTCCAGCATAATATCCAACTTCAATATCAAAAATTTGCATCCCATTTCCCTATTCAGGATGTGAAAGTTTCCTTAACTAACTGAAAACAGCAATATTATGCATAAACAGCCCATAGGCAGAAGCCAGCACAAACATACAGAGACTGCTCTTGCCAATGTCATGTACATGAATTCCTTGCTTTTGCTTTAATAGGTGGTGTTATAACAAAGTAGTACAATGAACCATGTTACTGTAACACTTTACCATAACCAGTCATTACCTGGGGACGGGTATTATGAAACAGGACATATACTATATGACTAACACAAAAGTAAGAAAATATGAAAAAGTTTTAGCTAGTAACTGCCTATGCTTCTGTTAAGAATTGGCATTGGGAACAGTTTTGTTCTGGAACAAAATTGAATGCTTGCAGAGCTGTGCTTCCATAGACTTCAAATATTTCTCAAACGTGTCGTGATTTCCATTTCAGTACCAATCCATACCTAAGCTATTATCCCACTATTGAAGTAAAAGATATGCACTGTTTCCTTTGTAAATTCATCTCATTTTTCTCCAGAGCAAAGACGCTCACCTATGTGCAGGGTCAGAAGTGTCTCAGACAGAAACCCTCACAAAAGCTAATACATGTTTTATTTATTATTGAAATTTAATTTTCTTCTTTACTTGTTGGAGGGAAACATTAAACAGACATGTCTCTCAATTATCTCTGTTCCATTCTGCCCTGTGCTTGATTTGTGAGTGGAATGTTTTCTGTTCAGGCTCATTTATTTAGAGTCAAACTGCATTCACCTTACCAAGCCAGCTAGGACTGGGACACTGAAGAGTAAAACACATATTAGGTTCCCATAAGACAGACACCTCCCCACCCCAATAAATGTCTTGAGAATTGACAACTTTTTTTTAAACAGACATTTAAACGTTTCTTATTAAGAATACATGTCCACATGGTTGCCAGCAATAAACAAATAGTAGTATGGAACTATTTTGACCATATTCTTCCTCAACAGCATTTATAATAATGAAAACTGAATAAAGGCATAACTCAACTTTTTTTAAAAATCGCCCTTTAACTACCACAAAGATGAGCAAAATCCTAGAGAGAATTAGATCTAACAATAGGAAAACAAACCTAATAACTGAAACCATGTTTTATTTCACCACCGTAATGTTCAACCACAGCAATCACTGAGCTGACAGATGTACTAAGAAAATTTTCAAACAAAAAATAAAAATGGAGGCAAATACAGCGCCATTTGCAAATCTAACCTACACACAGATAATTGTAGTTAAAAATATGGTTTCTGCAGCTCTCCAGAAAAAATGTTACAGCTGATGCCTCTTTACTGACAGACAGACAGAGTGAGTGTGTGTGTGAGAGAGAGAGAAAAAAGGGTTGGTGGTGCTTTTCTAGGAAAAGACTACAGTGAATATAGCATAAAATTCTTTCCCAAGAAGGAAATAGCTTTAAAGGGAAACTGTCAATCTGTATTTATTTCTGAAACTCCATGTTTCCTGACAAAACGTCCCTTACAATTTTTTAAAAGTCAAACCATGTAAACCATGCAGCTGAAGAAATGGGTTTTTTACCCACAAAAGCTTATGCCCAAATAAATCTGTTAGTCTTTAAGGTGCCACCGGACTCCTCGTTTTTGTGGATACAGACTAACATGGTTACCCCTCTGATGCTTGAAACCATGTAAAGTTTTTGTAAGTGTTTTCTGACTCCCCACTATTTGTTTCTAAGGGTCTTAGAGAGCACCCAGCATGCTCAGCCCCACCTTTCTTTCCCCTCCCCTATTCTCTGTGCACATGCCTTCCTGCTAGGGTGACCAGAGAGCAAGTGTGAAAAATCGGGACTGGGTGGAGGTGGGGGGGTAATACGAACCTATATAAGAAAAAGACCCAAAAATCGGGACATCTGGTCACCCTACTTCCTGCTGCCATTTTTTTCTGGTAAGCCTCCTCAGGAGCAATGCATGAGAGTTATGTAATCATTCTAATCATGAGCAAGGAAGTGCAACTATATCATAACTGACTATACACAAGAGTGGGGTTTTTTTGCTTTTTATTGTAGCCATTTTAAATATTACTTGCTGTATAGTATACCCAAACTTTTTAGAGTTGAATGTGCCCCTTTAAAGAAGTTAATCTGCTGCAAAAACGTCTAAATACAAAGTAACAAGGGAGGAGGAAAACAGGGAAAATTGGTTATAGATAATTTCACTACTGTTAGGTGTGCAACTGTCTTGAACAACTCACTTCTGATTGGATAACTGCCTAGAGAAAATACTGGCTACATATCAGAACAAGAGTATCACTGTACTGTGCATCTGCAAAACACTATTACAGTACAATGGTCTACATCAACTGTCAAGTTAGCTGTTTACAAACCCTTAATATAAGATAATAAATCCAGTAACATACTCTACATATTAATTATATGAAACAGCAGTAGACAGCAATGTTATTCCATTACACTTGAACAGAAACAGAACAAAATATTGATACAGAAGTGTCATTTCAGAAAACAGAAAAATAAACAGTAGCAAAACCAATATTGTTTTCAGCAGTTTCATTTTACTTCCAGTAAAATCCTAGGTAAGGTTTAATACTCACATTTTTTTTGAGAGAGAGAGATTTGGTTTTGATTTTAAACTTTCAATTTATAGCACAAGTACAAAGTGGTGCAAGCGCTGCTGAAGTTTTCCTTCATACTATTGGAGTAATGCAATCCTAGTCATACTAATTTGTTATTCTGGTAGTGGACATCTTACTTTCCCATTTCAGCAGATTACACAATTTATATACAGATTGTAAAAACCAAATGATATTTTTATACAGAGCAGCCTTCCTGCATGTTTACCTGACCTTTAAAAAAATCCCTATCTTGTTTAAAACTATTCTGAGCAAACATCCAGGAAACAGTATTTTTATTCTATGACCTTGTGTTAATACAATAAATATACAAAACTTGTGAACTACTCAGACATGCAACATCAGAGGGACAGAATGAGTGTGTTTCTACAGAACCATGACATTCACTAGGATGGCAGAGTATTGTTAGTAATTTACAAAATATACAAACATCCCTCGGATAAATAAATCCAAATCCTAAATTACAGATCACTGACTACTGACATTCCAGTGTTTAAACTTCATACTTTCAACCAAATTTGCCACAATACAACAAAATGACAATGTAAGTGGGTGCATATTGTGTTAACTGATAGGAGACCAATACCTCTGTTAGTAAAGTAATAATATTTTAACAAACATCAGCCTTCAGTTCTCAAATCTAAAATGAGAATATTTTTCCTTTGGATCACAAATATTCATATATATTAATTTTGTACCGTCGTGTATTTTTGAGTGCAGAGGTAAACATGCAAGAATCATAGAATCATAAACATAGAATCATAGAATATCAGGGTTGGAAGGGACCTCAGGCGATCATCTAGTCCAACCCCCTGCTTAAAGCAGGACTGTAAGTAGACATGTGCCTGTCAGTTTCAAGTTGCTTTTTAATAATATCACATGCTGGTAATCTACTATTCTACAGTATGACAATAAATCTAACTGTGAGGATGGTGTCCCTCATACCCCATGAGAAAAAGAAAAATGCTTGATTCAGGCTTAAGCTCCACCCTTAAAGGAAGTCCTCAGTACAATTTTCATACTTGGTTAAGATGACTCTCAAAAGTAGGACTTGGATCTAGAGAGGCCTGAAAGGTGCTAGCAGATCACAACACAAACTGTAAAATAAAAATTCAGATGGAACATTAAAGATTAAACAAATTTGAAAGAGAACTAAAACCTCCTCTATGGACTTCAAAAAAGTGCTGGGGAAAAGCTTTAGAGAGAGTCCCTGTTACTGTTATTTCAATTGCATTGTTTAATTCATAGTGAAGAGAATTCTATCTGGAGACAATACAATTATGAACAACAACTTCCGTATAGATCATATTATAATGCTTTCTTACCATATTTATCTTTACTACTAAAATTGGATTTCGAGAAGTTAAATTACGAATTTAAGTTGTACTTGTAATTTATACAGGGATTTATGTATGCAAGTGCTACGCTGCTCCAGGTATTAAGCTGTTGTTTTTTAAAATGGTCTTATTTTACAATATGTGTAAATTGAAGTGAGAAGATTATTCCTCCAATCTACATTCAGGACATGGGGCCTCTCTGGGCTGGTCTAAAAGCACTTAAAATGCTGCAGCGGCACTGTTTCAGGAGACACACTACCTACGCTGACAGGAGAGGTTCTCCTGTCTCCTGTCAGCACAGGCATTCCATCTCTCCAAGCGGCAGGAGTTAGGTTGACAGGAGAATTCGCCCATTGACCTAGCACTGTCTATACTAGGAAATTAGGTCCATTTCACTGCATCACTCAGGGATGTCCTAGTATACACCAGGCCTTTATAATGTTAAGGTTTAAACCTGCAAACCCTTATTCATATGAGCAGTCATACTGATTTCAGCGCAAGCATTTATGTAATATTTGGGGATCAAGTCCTTAATGATCTCACTTTCTGAAACTGGCATTTTACGATTTTAAACTTAGTCCAAAGTACTACATATATTATCATCCAATAAACCAACCTACCTAGGAATCTCAAATGGCCTTAAATAGACAGCGATATGATTTTGAAGCAAGAGCTGATTAGGATTTGTACCAGCATGAATCACGGTGCATCACAGCATCAGTTTAATCTATTAGACAGATATCCATTTCAACAATGTGAATGTATTTAATTTTATTCTCTCTTAATGGAGATAAAAAATATTTCACTTTTCCAACTCAAAATAGTTAAGAATCTTCATTATTCAGCTTGAATCAAATCACACATGAAGGCTGAGGTGCGTTAAAAGGAATTCAAGTATGTGTTAAATGCCACAGTTTAAAAAGTTTGATTACAGAAAATATTCCTGTAAAAAAATTAAATACTGTATATTCAGATTTTTGGACAAGCAGTAAATAGAGTGACTGACCAAGCTATAGATTTAGTACCACTGGTAAACACAAATTGACACTGAAAAAAACACCCCCTCCCACACACACACCACAAAAATTTCACTGCATTTAAAAGGGGGCAAACAACTGGTTATGGAAGTGTTCTAAAGGTTGGTAATTTTTCCTATAACAGAATGTGTTTTCCTAAGACATGAAAACTGAAATTAAAAATAGCAAATATAATCATTTAGCTCTTTGATCAAAACCATCAGTTAACTTCTCTTAACTGTACATCGCATTACACATTCTGGCAGCAAGAATGTCTATGCAATAGCCATTTCTGATTTAGAAAAAAGTATGCCATGAAAATGGATACAAACCAACACTATAATCATAAGTGGTACAGATAAATCCTGGACCAAAACACTAATTCAGCATGGCCAAATATCTCAACAATATTCATGCAAACTTGTAGATTTATATTAAAAAACCTACTGCCCCCCCCAAAAAAATTTACATGATCTACCATACTTATATCTGTCCATCAGCTGCTGAAACTGCCACAGCAGCAGCCAAATCTAGAGTCTCAAACTGTCAGTCTACTTCTTACAGTAGAAATAGGGAAACAGGCTCTCAGGAACAAAAATAACTGCTCCAAAGTGCTTTCCTTAAGTTAAAACAAAAGATTCCAGAGTGAAATACTAAAAAAACCCCTCTAAATACATTTAACTGATCACAGAAAGTACCATATCAATTTCAGAGCCATTGCTGAAGTTTCCACCAAAATATTGCTCCTCCAGAAAATATGGAGAATTATATATCTAGAATGTATATAATGTTTTAAAGAGGGCAAAGAAGGTTGGCTGTGGGTTTTTTTGTTTTGATAAATAAATGTATAAAGGAATAAAACAAGAATTTTTTTCCTGTTTTAGCCCATGCACAGCTGAAGGAGAGACATACATGCTGTGTGTATTTTGAATGCAAGTCTTTAGGAATAGAATTAATAAGATGGAAAATAAAGTACAGTCAAAGAACTGTAGTGATTTTCGTATTTCACTAAATTTGGTTACCCTTGAAAGCATTTTGAGCTGCACTAGTTGCTGCTGTAGATGCTGCATTTGCTGCAGCTGTTTGTACAGTTTTGTTGGCCATCACACCAGTTGCAAACTCTTGCTGGGCTTTCTCAAAACTAGCACCGGTTGTGCGGTATAGGCCGTGCACCTAAGACAGAAAGGGAGGGTGAAAGGGGAAGGGAGAGGAGAGAAACAAGAGTTAAAAAGTGTTATGATCATTCCATTTTATCTATATTTGTAGATGCTACACCAAAAGTCAGACAAATTAAATGAATAGAGTGATGGGGAAATCTGATTCTGTTGCCTGCTTGCAGCTGTATGGAGGATAATCAAACAGGTGAACTTTAGTCCCCAGTATCAACAGCAAATATTTGTTGATGTTTTAGACCTATGTGCCTTTTAATTGGCATTAAAATGGTAAAATCCTAAACAATTAAAAAATGGAAATATAGCAAGTACAGAAAACCACCTAGTGCAACGTATTTGACATTAAGAGACACTCAAAATTAAACAGTTCTTAATGCATTAAAACGTAAAAAAAAGAAGAAGAAACAACGCTCTTTATAGAAGGTCTAGTTTAATCTGCTGTGGTAGCACATTTGGCAGGGTGAGGCAAATTGCTTAGTTGGGTTAAGATGACTTCATACTGACTGTTTGAAGGAAAGGAGCTTTTGACAGGTCAGAGGAATGCTTCCCAAGAGATGCAGTGAGAGCAATGGGGAAAAATTTATCCCCTGAGCTGCCCCAGGTAGTAGTCGCAAAATGCTTTTTCCTACTGCTCAGAAACCAGCTATCTATAAAAAAAGGACCTGGCTCTAGCCCATGTCTCTAGCCTGGAGTTGCTTACGGAATCAGTCTCATCCATGCTCTGACCTTGTCAACACCTTCCCTCCAATCCACATTTGCAGCTGCTCACCCTAAATCAGTTAAGTACTCCTCCAGTAACACCATCCCTCCTCCTGTTGCTTCCCTAGGATAGTTTCTTAGATATGAAGACAGAGGGAACATCATCTTTCCTTCAGTGAAGCTTATGAAGGTTTAAGTTCCATCTTATTTGGCTTGTCTCATAAATGTTATTCCATATCAATAAAGACGTAAATAGCTCATGTCCAGATAATCATGTATTCCTGAGGAACCCAACTGTGTGTGGGAGGCAACTGAGTGTGACAGATCAATGCCATGAGGAACAGCAGGGTAGGAGAAAGGGAAACTCATTTTAAAAAGTTATAGCACAGGAACGGGTTATGCTCTTGGAGGGAAAGAAGATAACCACTGGATCTCTCTCTCCACCATGCCACCTCTGAACTTCTTCCCAAATACCAGCAGGACAGAATCCTTTAGGGATGGTTGAAATCCCCAAAAGATGACAGTCCCTTAAAGATAAGGTAGGAAAACTAGAATAACAACAGAGAGGCCACCCCTGTATGCATTTGAACAACACACATCTTATTTGGGTATTTTGTGTGTCTAAGTTTATGCCTTCTGGATAGAAAGCAAACAAGAAGGAACTGGGTTCTACGTACTATATCCTGATCTAGGAAATATTACTACAGTGCTGTCAAGTCCAGGACATCTTTCTTAGGGATTTTTATAGTACTTATCACTAGAGTATCTGAGAATGCAATTTTTCAAATGTGGATGCCTAAAGCTGGGACGCTAAATAAAAGTGGCCTGATTTTCAAGGGTGCAGAGCACCGGCAGCTCCTACTGACTTCCAAAGGGAGATGGCTCCAAGAACAGATGAAAATTACTCAGCACCTCTGAAAATCAGGCCACTTATTTAATAGCCTGATTAGTCCCCCATGTTGCAAAATTACAACCAGAGTGCCTGGCACCTCAGTGCAATGTGTCCTGTCCTTCCACTGGGGCAGGTTTTGTCACATTCTCTCTCTCTCCCCACCACTTACTGTCTTTACTATCCCCACACTCAAATCCTCCACTGACAATTTCAGTTTGCACAGACTAAATAGTATCTTTGTTTTACACAACACACACACAAAATGGCAGTGTCTTCTGTCTCTTTGGAAACACAAGCAAAAAGGTATTACAGAAATGCAGTCAGTACAGGTAAAGCAAAGCAGGAAGAGGACCTATAGGAATATCAATTAACCCTATCCATTGTGAAGATGCAGGAGAGGACTTCCCTAAAGCAGAAAATTAGATCAGGGGACACTGGAGTAAGTGGAAGTCTGAAATAGTAGAAACAAAGCAACTTACCTTTTTAAACATAACTAGTGAGATGACAGCAGATGCTGTGAAAAGTGCTGTTATGATTATCATCATAATGCCAACAGGAATACTCTCGTTAAGCCCAGTCAGAGATGAAATCCATCCACTAAAGAAAAAAATGACAAACTTTATTACAGTGGTGCACTACATATTTCCTTTTAAAGAAATCTTTGTAACCTTCTGGTTCTGTTCTGACTTGAGAAAAGTAATGAAAATTATAAAATGTAAACAGTCAGTTTTATAAAGTACTTTTAGAAGTTCAGTTCCTAAATTATGTAGTCTTAAAGTTAGGGCACGTCTACACTACAAACTTTTGCCAATGTAAGTTACGTCTGCATAAAGCTGCCACAGTTAGTATATCGCTTGTGTGCATGCATACTTGGCTCCTTGCATCAGCACCGCGCACACTCACCAGGAGTGCTTGTGTCGATACCCAGTGTGGAGCAGCACGGGTAGGTATCCCAGTGTGCAACTCACCACTGTCCAGCACAATGTCTTTTGGGAAGTTTTGGCAATGCATGGGGGGGACAGAAGAGAGTCATGCAGGACTGACTGGGACAGTGGGATCAAGTTCCCATCATGCACCTTTCTCCACCCCATAATGCCATTTCTATCCCATAATTTTCATGCCTACTTTGAAAATCCCACAAACCCACGTGGAACTTGTCACTGTCCGCCACCACCTACAATAGCATGGAGCCTGCATAGCTCTACACTACTGTCACGAGCACTACAACTACAGGATGCACGATCCTCTGGTATTTACAGAGCCGCAAGAGGAGCTGTGGGGAACATGACGATTTTCTGGAAGACAGACTGCTGTGGGACATAGAGCAAACCAATTCAATATTGTTAGTGGCATTCACAGAACAGATGCAAACGGTGGAGCGCCACTTCTGGGCCTGAGAAATGGGCACTCACTGGCAACACTGTAAAAAAAACTTGCAGGTTTCCTGGTTAAGAAAATATATACACCTTTACCCCAATATAACGCTGTCCTCGGGAGCCAAAAAATCTTACCGCGTTATATCGAACTTGCTTTGATCCACCAGAGTGCGCAGCCCCGCCTCCCCAGAGCACTGCTTTACCACATTATATTTGAAGTCGTGTTATATCGGGTTGCGTTATATCGCGGTAGAGGTGTATATGAGATGACCAAATCCATTCTGTCAGAGACATGCTGCTAAAAGAACCTCAATGGCAAACAAAAAAGTAACATACTATATATACACAAGTTGTTATAAATGCTTACACTTCCAAAGGGGAAAAAAACCCAGCCTCAAATATACGAACAGTAGGAAATGGATTAATCTCACACGAACAATGGCAAACAGAGAAGAATTAACCATTGTCACACAAACAACCTTGAGTAGCGCTGATCTGCTAGAAAAACATGCATTTGAGAGTGTCTGTGGACATATGTGTATGTAGGTATGTGTCTTTGTCTTTTTTGCAGTGCTGAGTTTGGCATTATTGTCTCTTAACTGGTTTTCACAAAGTTGATTTTGATCTATATCAGGGGTCGGCAACCTTTCAGAAGTGGTGTGCCGAGTCTTCATTTATTCACTCTGATGTAAGGTTTCGCGTGCCAGTAATACATTTTAACCTTTTCAGAAGGTCTCTTTCTATAAGTGTATAATATATAACTAAACTATTGTTGTATGTAAAGTAAATTAAGGTTTTTAAAATGTTTAAGAAGCTTCATTTAAAATTAAATTAAAATGCAGAGCCCCCCGGACCGGTGGCCAGGACCTGGGCAGCGTGAGTGCCGCTGAAAATCAGCTCGCGTGCCGCCTTTGGCACGCGTGCCATAGGTTGCCTACCCCTGATCTATATTAAAAGTGGTGCAGGTACTGACACTATTTTTTGGAAACTTCAGCAAACTATCTTCAATCTTAATTTCAGCATTTCCGAACTCTGAAGTGGTCGACTTTGAAACGTTACCATTCTTTCAGAGTAGTTTTTAAATTGATACAATGTATATTTACAGTGCCCAGCATGTTTTGGGTAATGTATAGTCAATGATTTTAAAAAATGTTTTTTTTGTTTGTTTGTTTTTTAACAAAAATGAAAATTTCCCACAATACAGCATGCCAGCTAAATACAGTACCACCCAAACTTTATTTCCCCTTCTCTAACTATCCTATATTTACAGGAATCTCACTCTTGGAAAATAAGTGGCTTAGGAATCTCTCAGAATAACAATGATAAAACACTGCAACACTGTACAAAAGTAGACAATGCCCAGAACACAGAAAGGTGAAAGTGGAGGGTTAAATTAAGTGGGGAGGGGTGGAGAAGGGAGGGAAAGGTAAGAGGTATAATATACATCCACAGAAAAAGATAAGGAAAAAACTACATCAACCAACAGAACCTCAAGAATGTTTCCTCAAAACAAACAAAACTCTCAAGAGATATCTTAAAAGAAAACAAACCTCAGATTCTGTAGCACAAAGAATGAATAAGGATTTCTCCCTATAATCTAAATTTAAGCAAATAGTGTTTTGTCTGCCTTGAGATTTGCACCAGAAACTGCTTTGCTTGAATAAGTAGGAGCAGTGATGTGAACTAACTGAAGATCTGCCAGATCATAGCTATAAGAAATGCAATCAGACAGCCATTTAAATATGGCCCTTTTCATAAATGCAGTGTCAAAAGAATTGAACATTTGTACTTAGTTTACAATTAAATAAGCAATTTAATGCCCTTTTAATGTAGAGTTTGTGGAGGTATGCAGGAATAGGAAAAATATTAATATGACAGTAAATGCAAATAGGTCAAAATGTTTTAGCATCTGTGCAAAGGAATCAATGCTAATTCCAGAAAACCACCTAACCCTTGTAAAAACTTGTCTAAAGGTGAATCAATTACTAGAACCTGAAGCTCAGAAACAACAAAACCTACACACGTTGCAAATGAAGTCAGGGCCACGAGGAAAATAGCTTTCCATTAAAGAAAGCTAAGCTTACAGATGGCTCAAAAGGAGCTTTTATTGGCTTTGTCAGAACCACATAACTATCCCATGCCAGAGGGTGAATTTTTAACTAGAGGTCTCAAAAGTATCATGCTCCCCATAAACATGACAACAGGTGGCTGCAGAGGTCCCTGGTCTACATTCAGCTAGCTCATTGTGAATTAAAACACACGATAAACATAAATGGACTTGATCTTTGATCCTGATTCAAAAGGTAGGACAGTCAAGTAGTTTAAGGGAGGCATTTAAAGGATCCATGTAGACCTGATTGCACCAAATCACAAATAGACATGGCAATTCTCCAAAAAGGGACATCTTTATGGAGTTTAATGTACCCATCCTACACACACCCACATTATACATCATTGCAAGCTTTTTTTATGTACATTTAGATGAGGTATGATGGGGAGCTGCCAAGTGGTGCCGTAAGCCAGCAGACAAGGTGAAACAACGGTACTAAAAAGAGTGTCATTTTTTTGCACAGTTCCAGAAACACAACATGATAATGACTAGTTTTTACTGTTTAAGTTAATTTCAACACCTTAATGTGGCATTTATTGATCAAAGCTACCAAACGACAATGTATTTTTATTGGTTTTGCATGGGCAATTATTTTTTCTAGAAATGATTAAGCTGTTTAGCATGTGACAAAAATCAACATTTTGCAATATACTAACATAAAATATTTTCACATCGCATATATAATTGTCAAAGTGTTAATTTTCTATACTTTCAATTGAAATTTGCTGAGCAGATCAATCACATCTCACACTGAAGGTTGTGCAGGAGTAGATTGAGTGCCCATAGTTTGTAATGCATCATGAGTAGATATAAATTCATGTGAATCCCTAACCTAATGCTTCTCCATTTGTAAGCTTTGAACGTACAATGCACAGTCTCATATGCCTAGTAGAACATTTTAATTTGTAATTCTCTATCCATACACTACCCTTTGAAATACTCTAGAAACTAGCTTTTTAATTCAGCGAGACTTACACATAGGTAGGTATTAACATTAGAGATGACAACATATTATGAACATTACTCCTGGGGGAATTCTGCACCAAAAAACAAAAACAAAAATTCTGCACACGATATTTTAAAATTCTGCAAATTTTGTCAAAATAATACTACATAATCATGGCAGTTTCAATTATTTTGGTAATTTATATCAAATTACTTGTCAGCAAGTATGTCTGTAACAATACAGACTCACAAAAATTCCCCCAGGAGTAGAGAGTTAAAGAAAACCCTCTTCCTGATTCTCTGCCCCCTCACTCCCCCAGAGCCCAGCCGGGGGGTGGGGTGGGGTGGGGTGGGGGGGTGGGGACAAAGACACCAGCTCCCCTCCCTCCCAGAACCCAGCTGTGCCCCCCCAGCCTCCCTCCCTCCCTCCGAGAATCCAGCCATGCCCCCCCAGCCCAGCCCCCCTCCCTCTCTCCCAGAACCCAGCCATGGGCCCCACCCAGCCCAGCCCCCTCCCTTTCTTCCAGAACCCAGCTGTGCCCCCCCAGCTCAGACATCCTCCCCTCCCTCCCAAAAAAAAAATGTAGATGATGAACTGGTTCCTGTACTCCTCAAGGGCCCAATGGTACCTGAGCTTCTACAAGTCCTTATTTGTGCTTGTACCAATAGGGGTTGCTACTCAATCAACTGTGGTTTTAGTCAGAACAATCTTCCTTGCACAGAACTGCATATATACCAAGGCAATGAACAGTGTTGTAACCCACACACTCTCAGAGATCATAATAACAAACAAGATGATGATGACGACTAGAAACATCACCAGCCCTATTACATTTCAATAATACCTGTACAAGTTTAGAATTAGATTTTGTTTTACCCTTTAGATTGTTGTTGTGAAATCCAATTTTAGGTCTTGAAATAATACATAAAGTCACTAAACCAACAAATGAATGCAAATATTTCAAAGTGATCATTTGAACATGTTGATGGTGCCATTGCTAATCCCGGTTTCTATGGTAACAGCACCACTTGACAGCTCCACATCATACCTCATCTTAAAGTAAACATAAAAAGCTTTCAAATTATGTGTGCGCTTAGAGAGGGTTCATTAGGTCTACTAAATTGGTCATGTCTGCCACTCGCCTAAAATCTTTTCCACTTTTCGATATGTACTTTGGATACTTTTGGGGATCCTACTAATTGGAGCTTGCCTCTGGACTACCTCCATGCTAGCAAAGCTCTATGGTTCTGTTACACTGATGTAAAGTGACGGTTCTTGTGATGTTTGCCTCCACTGGGGATATCAGGGTCCACTGAAGTTGATTTACATGAAGACTTGCCATGACTATTATGAATACAGCCGAAGCCCTGCCTGCCAGCATTTGTAGCCTGGTCCAGGTTGACACACACTAGTTCCAACATTTGCTGTGTCAGACTTTAATGTCCTCGATCCTGCCGAGGCAGGAAGATCTCAAGTTGAGCTCTGTCTAGCAAAGTTCCTATGTATTCCAACTGTTTATGGGAGACAAGCAAGGGGTTGCTTTGTGTAGTTTATCATGACTCCTAATCACTCCAGTGCTTTGGTGGGGACATGTAGTGATTCTTAGACAACTTCTTCAGTGGTGCCCTTGGCAAACATTCCAACAGGAGAAAATATGTAATCCCATTCCTGTACATATAGTCCTTACTATAGTCAAACATTTCATGAAAACATGTGGTGCTGAAGCCAGCCCATAAATCAATACACAAAAATAATCCTATTCCTCTATGAAGATGACCTCAGTCAAATTTCTGGGAGTCTCAGGATGCTTCTGTGGGGGCAGAGATTTCAGGTAATTCCCACTAAACCTGATGGTTATCTGGGTGATCCTCTCCAAACAAGCCTTGTAAATCATGCTTGTCATATTTGACTCCAAGATTTAAAATCCATCTACCTTGATCTTCTATGAGAGAAACCTTCCTGGTACAGTCACATTTCTTGAAGCCACTGAGCTGCCTGCCTTCCTCCTTTGCAGGTGAGGAGGACATCATACCAAAATAGATAAAACTAAAACCTGTGCTGAGTGCTCAAAATATGCTGATGCACTCTTAAAAGTGCTGATGGCTCACAAGCTGAGTACTGATTAACCAAAACTCCAAAAAGAATTCATCCAAAAGCTGCTCAATGTAAAACTTTGATTTGGGCCTCAAAGTATCAAGTACTAACAGATGATTCAATGAGCACTTGGTTCTATGGGCAAAGCCTTGACATATCAGAGCCTCAACACAAATGCGCCAAGACAATGATTCTGCATAAATCAAAAACTTTCCAAAGAAAACAAAACCAGTGAGAAAGGGGGTACTGACCCTAAGAGACCAGCAGATTAGACAGTATGATTCAAAGGCTTGACAACATTCAGTGCTCTGGGACCATGCAGCCTGAAGCATCAACAAACTGGAAGGAAGTCACATATCAGAAAAGGATACTATCTTGATAAAAGACAGCATATACAATTCCCTTGTCTGCCGGCTTTCCAAAAGGAACCTACTGGAAGTTTTAAACAATGGCAACTGATGGTGCACCACAGACGAGTAAAAGGGAAGAATCTCGCATGCTATCATCCAGTACTGCAGATAGCCAAAATGTTTACAATTGGTGAGGTCAACCCTGTCTTGTGTTGCAAGCACAAGACCCAAAAGCAAGACCTCACCAGTCTTGTCTGAAAATGGATACTGACCATCAAAAGGCAAGTCCTCAATAGACTGCTGAATGTCCAGAGCTATCCCAAAATCACATAACCAGGATGCCCTTCTCATAACAACTGTGTAGGCCAGGGGTTGGCAACCTTTCAGAAGTGGTGTGCCGAGTCTTCATTTATTCACTCTAATTTAAGGTTTCGCGTGCCAGTAATACATTTTAACCTTTTCAGAAGGTCTCTTTCTTTAAGTGTATAATATATAAATTAAACTATTGTTATATGTAAGGTTTTTAAAATGTTTAAGAAGCTTCATTTAAAATTAAATTAAAATGCAGAGCCCCCCGGACTGGTGGCCTGGCCCGGGCAGTGAGAGTGCCAGTGAAAATCAGCTCGCATGCCGCCTTCGGCACGTGTGCCATAGGTTGCCTACCCCTGGTGTAGGCCATAGTCCTCGAGAAAGCATATGCAGCTTCTAGAGCAGACGAATTAAGTCTGTGCCACCACCTGTTTCTCAGTTAATAAGGCCCTGAATGACTCCTTTGTATCATCCAGCAATTTGTCTGACAATTTTGACATCACCGCCCCATTAAGAAAATCATATTTTCCAAGAAGGGCTTGCTGTCCTCATCTGGAGCAAAGTAGTAGAATAAATCTTTCTCCTTAATGCATCCAGTCTCCTAACCACTTTTTCTTTTGGGGTAGACTTGAATTTCCCCTGCCAAGATCTCTCATTAGCGGCTGTGACAATTAGGGAGTTTGGTGCTTGGTGGAAGTAAAAATAACCACAAACCCCTGAGATGGGACATGGTACTGTTTATCAGTATGTTTGGCTACTGGAGTGGTGTGAGCCAGGTTTTCACCAGTTGCAGAAGGGCATCATTAATCAGGAGGACTACACCCTTCCTGGCATAGATTCTTGGAAGATATTCAGTAACTTGTGGGTATTTTCCTATACCAGTTCAGGTTCAATACCTAGGACGGTAGCCATTTTCCTAAGTCTTGGTAGGATTTAAAATCCTCCAGGACTGGAGAAGCCGAAGTCAGCAGTGTTGAATTGTCTGGAGAGGACTAAGACAGAATAGCTAGGGCCAATGGTTCTTCGAGGCAAAAGCTGATTGTCTGGCAAGGGCTCCCCCTCAAGAAGGGGGACAGATATTGTGCCTTTTCTTAATGTGCTCCTCACCAAGACACAATAAGCAGCGTGTATGCAGGTCACTATTAGGAATGGAGACCTCACACCACAGGCAGCGCTTAAAACCCAGAAAACATTACATAACCCACTAAAACTAACACTATTACAAGTACTAACTATTTACACTACAAGGATTCAGCAAGTAGATATGATGCAGAAAATAAACTGTGAAGAGAGAACTGCACAGGGAGCACTAACATAGGCCAGTGGCAATAAGAAGGAACTGAAGGGCGGTGCCTTTATATAGCCTTGTGAGGGACCATGAGGCGGCGCAGGGCACATGTGCTTCCCCAACAGGTACTGCTGCAGAGGAAAAGGTTTTGGGCTCTGAGCGTCCTCCAGATCATCTGCAAAACTACAGTAACTCCTCACTTAAAATTGTCCCAGTTAACGCTGTTTCGTTGCTGATCAATTAGAGAACTTAAAGTTGCACAATGCTCCCTTATAACATTGTTTGGCAGCCGCCTGCTTTGTCCACTGCTTGCAGAAAGAGCAGCCCATTGGAGCTAGCTGGTGGGGGCTTGGAACCAGGGTGGACTGGCAGCCCCCCGATCCGCTAAGTTCCCTGCGCAGCAGCCACCCAGCAAGCTATCAATTGCCGGGCAGTTCAGCTGTTCCTCCACCCAACGCCCTGTGCTGCTCCTGCCCTCTACCTTGGAGCTGCTCCTGGGAGCCTCCTGCTTGTTGTGTGGTGGGAGGGGAAATGGGGTGCTAATGTCAGGGTGTCCCCCTCCCCCACACTCCTTTACCCCATCTCCACAGAAGAAGGGGGGGATGGGACACTACAGGGTTCAGGATGGAGGAGCTTGCTGGCAGCAGCTGCTGCCTCAACTTGCTGATCTACTTAAAAAGGCAGTGTACTTAAGAGTGGGATCAGCGTACTTAAAGGGGCAATGCGCATCTCTCTCTCTCTCTCTCTCTCTCTCTCTCACATGGTGTGTGTCTCTGTCTCTCTCTGCCATACTGTCTCCCCTCCCTCCATTCCTGCTGCCTTGTAGAGTGTGAGGCTACATTAACGTGTTAACCCTTGAGGGCTCAGCTGAGTGCTAGTTCATCATTTAGCAATAAGGCATTCCCTGGGAAATATCCCACCCCTGTCCACCCTCTGACTTCACCACCTCAACCAAGCTTCACAATCATCATTGCTGTCTACAGTATTAAACTGTTTGTTTAAAACTTATACTGTTCTCTTTTATAGTCTTTTGTCTGGCGAAAAAAAGTTTCCCTGGAACCTAACCCTCCTCCCCCTTTACATTAATTCTTATGGGGAAATTGGATTTGCTTAACATCATTTTGCTTAAAGTAGCATTTTTCAGGAACATAACTACAACGTTAAGCGAGGAGTTACTGTACTTCAATTTACTGTCAAATGTGAATCAAGGCTGGAATAAGCACACATACTCTCACCAATTCAGAACACTTAACTTCCTTGTATCATGCCCATTTGCTTCTAAATCCTTTAAAAGTAAGCAGCCAGGATGCATGCCATTGGTTAGCAAGGTATCCCCAACGTAATATTTTTGTTTTCACATTCCAATATGTTAATATAAACTGAAGTTGTTACAGAAGTCTGCTTGATTGAAATGTTAGTTATTGCAAGTGAAGCATAACTGAAAATTACATTAGTGAATACATTAAATCTCGTTCTGTATGTTATTACCACCCAAGTTATTTTTAAGATTTCTTTTCTTAGTTTTATTCTAAATATAGGGCAAATCACATACATAAACACAGTCAATGTGACGTCTGAGCAGAGTTGATATGAAACTGGGACAGTTAGGGGCTTAGGGTGAAAGATAACATTCTGGTCACCCTAATATCAGGAATACCTGCCTCTCCAGATACCTTTGGGATAGATTTTTCCTACAATAAAAAGCACTCTACAATGATATCTTGCCCCCTCATTACCAAAACGCCAAATGAAAAATATTACCTACTAAATTATTTCTCTGCATACACCTATTGTCTTTTACACTGAGATTTTTAAAACACCAGTTTTATTCTTTGATATGCAACACAAAATTGAATAAAGCTAATCACTCACCAGTTACCCCATCCTTGAAATCCCGCAGCCTGGAGTACATGTACAGCAAATTGACAGATATATACAAAGAAGAACACAAAGAATCTGAAAGAACTGTCACTCCTGAAAGAGAAAACAAAGAAGCTGGTCAGGAAGTTAAAATCATATTCAAATACACAACTACATTACCCAAGTAACTTTTTCCAACCATACAAATTACTGGAGAACAGATTTTATAGACTGATTTAGACCATATTTAAATACTAAATGGTAGCTCTTTATATCTACATGAGCTTCTACTCTGAAAAGTGATGACATTTTTACATAATCTTCTTAATTCTGCTTCTCTGTATTTAGAATCATAGAAGTGGTAGGGCTGGAAGGGACTTCAAGTCGTCCTCAAGTCCAGCCCCCTGCACTGAGGCAGGACCAAGCAATTCTAGACCATCCCTGACAGGTGTTTGTCTAATCTGTTCTTAAAAACTTCCAATGATGGTGATTCCACAACCTCCCTTGGAAGCCTATTCCAGTGCTTAACTATCCTTATAGCTAGTTTTCCCTAATATCTACCCTAAATCTCCCTTGCTACAGTTTAAGCTGATTACTTCTACTCCTATCTTCAGTGGACAAGGAGAACAACTGACCACCATCCTTTTATAACAGTTGTTAACATATTTGAAGATTGTTATCAGGCCCCCCACCTCAGTTTTCTTTTCTATAACCAAACATGGCCAGGTTTTTTTAAACCTTTTCTCATAGTTCAGGTTTTCTAAGCCTATCATTTTTGTTGCTCTCCTCCTGACCCTCTCCAGCTTGTCCACATCTTTCCTAAAGTGTGGAGTCCAGAACTGGACACAGTACTCCAGCTAAGACCTCGCCAATGCTAAGTAAAGCGGGACAATTACTGCCTGTGTCTTACATACAACACTCCCGTTAATACATATCAGAATAAGAGTCTTTTCGTAATTGCATCACATTCTTGACTCTCATTCAATATGTGATCCTCTATAACCCTCAGATCCTTTTTAGCAGTATTAACGCCTAGCCAATTATTCTCCATTTGGTAGTTGTGCATTTGATTTTTCCTTCCTAAAAGTAGTACTTTTTGCACTTATCTTTACTGAATTTCATCTTGCTGATTTCAGACCAATTCTCCAATTTAACAAGGTTGTTTTTTATTCTAATCTTATTCTCCAAAGTGCTAGCAACCTCTCCCAGCGTGGTGTCATCAGCAAATTTTACAAGCATACTGTCCACTCCATTATCCAAGTCACTAATGAAAATATTGAATAGTACCAGACCCAGGTCAGAGACTGCTCCTGGACCCCACTAAATACATCCCCCCAGTTTGATAGAGAACCACTGATAACTACTCTTTGTGTAAAGTCTTTCAACCAGTTGTGCACCCACCTTATAGTAATTTCATCTAGCTAGACCACATTTCCATAGTTTGCTTAGGAGAATGTCATATGGGGCTGTGTCAAAGACCTTATTAAAATCAAGACATATCACACCTACAGAGTTTCCCCCCGATCCACTAGGTCAGTAACCCTCTCAAAGAAGAAAATCAGGTTAATTTGGCATGATTTGTTCTTGACAAATCCATGTTGGCTGTTCCTTATAACTCTATCACCCTCTAGGTGCTTTCAAATTGATTGTTTAATAATTTGCTCCAGTATCTTTCCAGGAATCGAAGTCAGGCTGACTAGTCTACAGTTCTTCTTTGCTCCCCCTTTTAAAGACTAGTATTATGTTTGCCCCCTCCAGTCCTCTGGGACCTCATGCATCCTCCATGAATTCTCAAAGATAACAGTTAATGGTCCTGGGATTGCTTCAGCTAGTTCCAAAAGTACCCTAGGATGAATTTCATCAGGCCCTGCCAACTTGAATATATCAAATTTAAATGTTCATTAACTGTTCTTTCCCTATTTTGGATTGCATTTCTTCCCCCTTGTTGGTAATACTGTGTTGAGTATCAGGCCACCTAAAGTATTTATAGAACCTTTTTTATTACCTTTTATGTCCCTTTCTAGGTATAAGTCATTTTGTGCCTTAGCTTTTCTGATTTTGTGCCTATATGCTTGTGCTACGCTTTTGTACTCATCCCTGATAACTTGTTAATGTTGCCACTTTTTGTAGGATCCCTTTTTGATTTTTAGGTCATTGAAAAGCTCCTGATGGCGTTATAGTGGCCTCTTACTATTCTTCCTGTCTTTCCTTTGTACTGGGATAATTTGTCATTATGCCTTTAATATTGTCTACTTTAGAAACTGCCAGCTCTCCTGAACTCCTGTATCCCTTAGATCTTCTTCTCATAGGACCATACCTACCAGTTCTCTGCATTCGTTAAAGTCTGGTTTTTTGAAATCCATTGTCCTTGTTCTGCTGCTCTCGCTCTTTCCTTTCATGATCATTTTCACCCAAATTGCCTTCAACCTTCAGATTGCCTTCATTCTTTAGGCCTTGTATACACTTATGGCAGTGTGTAGGGTACATGTAACTACATGCCACAGTAAAAAGCAGGCTGCGTCCAGACTATGTTGTTTATCTACACATGGCAGTGAAAGGCTCTGGCAGGTGGGAGACAGAGGAGAAAGGTTCCAGCAACAGGGAGGCAGCAGGACATGACACTACTAAAGATAGCAGTGTAGACATAGGAAACTCTGCTTGGCATCTAGTGAGCCATGAATGGTATATACCCTAGGCTTCTGGCATGTCTGTATTCTACTTGCCTAAGCCGTGCCTCATCGTCTACACTGCTATATACACACCCATTCTAGCTGGGTGTGCAGTGTCTGTACTCTACATATATAGAGTATATAAGTATAAACCTACCCTTAGATTAATTTTGTATCTGCTTACAGTGACAAAAACAAGCCTTTGCTGGTTTTGCCTCCATAGTTATTGAACAGCCAACAAAGCTCAGAGAGGGAACTAGAGTCTATTCCTTCCTGTGCATCTTCAACAGAATGGTATACCAAGTTCCTTTCAATTACACCTGTACAAATTCACAGAATGTAGTGGGGCTGCACAGGTGTCTCTGAGGGAATAATTTTGGGGATAACGCATAAGAAAGAGAACTCTGGTTAACTCTCAGATTGGAGTTTGCACGCCTGGTAGGGGAAAAAATCCACACCTTTTACTTGCAAGCTGAGAACATCTGATACATAATATACACAGACATAATATACAAAGAACCACAATATGTCATTTCTAGTGTTACATTTTCAACCACACTACTGGAACCATTTAGCAGCAAAAAAATTCTCATACACCTCATACTACCAGTTTATATACTCACTAACTGGAAAGGAGGACTAAAAACAGGACCAAAAGAAGCAGATCTGGTTCTGAAAGACTGCATAAGTGATGTTCTTCTGACAGAACTATCAAAAGGCTGTGGAAGTTGGAAGAATTTATATTGCCACACAAGACAGAGATGGGGAAAACAAAAACAAAAAAAATCATATATTCCCTCTCCGTACCAAAAAATAATTGCTAACCACTATATATTTTCTCCAGTCTAGTTTTAAAAGGTGCAAGCAATGAGTTTTCCACTGCCTCCCTGCAAAAACTATTCCACAGCCAAGTATGCGTGTCTGGGAGTGTTTTCCCTTGTGAAACTTCCTTCCCACTTCTTAGTTATGCCCTTATGTACCATAATAAATAATTCTCCATCCTTGGTGTGTTTACGCCCTTCATTAGGCAAACAGTATACATGTTTAGCTCTTTTAATCTTTCCTCATAAGTCAATTTCTTCAGCCTCCTGATCATTTCTAATGCCTCCTTATGAATTCCTTTCGAGTTCTTTTGTGCTCCATATGTCAATACCACTCCAATTAATCTTATTTACCTCTTCTTTTCCTACTTCTTTCCTTGTATGTTAAAGAGGAAAAGATGCATGCCCACCCTGGCAACCTCTTCTGACTTCTTCACACTGCATAACACAAAACATTCACTGGCATAGAGTACAAGGCAGAGAAGGAAGGAGACTGAATGCAGAAGAATCAGCAGGGGATGCTCAGCAGCAGAAGTGTAACTTCCTTTCCTCAAAACTGCAGAGGTGAGGCAAACACCAATGTCTATTCTTGATCCGCATGCAGTCCTCCTACTTAAGCAGGAAAAAGACAGGCACTAATGTCTATACTAGAAACTCTACAATAGCATAGCTGCAGATGAGTTGCTGTAGTGTAGACTCTACAGTGGCGGAAGGGGTTCTTCCATCGCTGCACTAGGCTTAGGTTGGGGGGAGGGATAGCTCAGTGGTTTGAGCATTGGCCTGTTAAACCCAGGGTTGTGAGTTCAATCCTTGAGGAGGCCACTTAGGGATCTGTGAAGGCAGGGGGCTGGACTCAATGACCTTTCAAGGTCCCTTCCAGTTCTAGGAGATAAATTAATTAGTGGAGATATCCTATTTATTATTATTTATTTAACTACATCGCACGGGCATGACATTTTTCACAGCCCTGAATAATGTAGTTAAGCCAACCTAACTCTGTAACATAGACTAGCCCTAAGTAATAAATGGTGCCTAGATACAAGCTGCAAAAAAAAAAAAAAAAAAAAACCATTTAAAAAAAACAAAAAACATTTCAACTTTTTTTTGTGCTGAGGTAGGGGAAAAAGTGGAGAGGAATGTGAAACATATCACTGGGTGCTCACAGTGAGATCTCCTGTCTAGAGCCAAGAATTTTAAAACCTAAAAAAAAAAAGAAGTTTGTTCTTGGCTCTGCTGGGTGGGAAGCAGAGCTGTAGCTATGAAGCCCGGAGTAGTGTACACATTTGGGAGGAAGGTGGGAAGCCTGATACCATCCACCATTCTCTCCATATCCTCCTCCTGTATAGCCCAGATCAACCTCCATAAGCCTTATCCTGGACAGCGTGGGCAGGCCGGCTCAGAAGCAGGAATTTCCAGCCCCAGCGCCAAATCATACTGATTTTCCAATCACCAGGTGGTCTCAAGCCCTTGGGAACTTTGACCCTATGTATGTAGGCTTCCCAGCACTCCCTATCCTCTACAGCTGATTATATACATATAATGGGTTCACTGTTAATCAATCTAAGTTTCCAGCTAAATTTGCTTTTTAGTTAACCACATCATCCCCTGAACAACATCTATGAAAAGCTATGCTGTTGGTTAAAAGGAAAATATACAGAACACGGCAGCTGCCTAAGTTATTGAAATATAGGACTGAAAGAAAAGAATTTTAAAGTTTAAGTCAGTAAAAATATAATGCTTCATTATGATATGAATAGGGTAAGCACTAAAGAATTTCAGAATAAGTGCCCACTCACATACTTGCACCAAACAAACTGTGAATTAAAACCAATTTAGTTATTTCAATGTAAGTTTGTGTGCAGACCAGGCCTTAAATCAAGGTGTATTTGCTGAGAACAAGGCTTAAGTTAGTGCTTGTTGGAAAGGGACCACTGAAAAAAATTTAATCATGAACATTCAGAGTTAGAATGCAACTGTGATAGTAACTGCTCCTTAATTCATGTACATGAGGGGGGGGGGGGGGGGGGAGGACGACGTATAAGAGCTATGAAGGATATTTAACACTTTATATTTTTCCTTTGGCCACTTCACTGTTTTGTAGAAAAATGAAAATAAAATCCCACAGACCATTGGAGCCTCCAAGATATCAAAACCTTTACCCAATTCGCAATATTTGCAATAGCATTTCTTTTTTGTATTAGGATTTAACACACTATTGATCAAAGTTCAAATTAAATCCATTGATAAGCTCTCAAGAGTAATCAAAACTCAAAAAAAGTTTATTTCACACACACACACACACACACACACACACACACTTTAGATGTATACAGACAAGGGCGGCTCTATGTTTTTTGCCACCCCAAGCACGGCAGTCAGGCAGCCTTCGGCGGCATGCCTGTGGGCAATCCGCTGGTCAAACGGCTTCGGCGGCGTGTCTGCGGGTGATCTGCCGGTCCCGCGTCTTCAGCATGCCCGCCACCAAATTGCCGCAGAAGTCACGGGACTGGCGGCCCTCCCGCAGGCATGCCGCCAAAGGCTGGCTGACTGCCGCCCTCACAGCGACCGGCAGGCCGCCCCCACCCCAGCTTGCCACCCCAGGCACGCACTTGCTGCGCTGGTGCCTGGAGCCGCCCCTGTATACAGAGCTCTAAAATATTTAACTGTGACACTATTTTTTGAAAGGCATGACTCAGTTTGATTATTAATTTGCTATATCACATTAGAGTTCTGGATTTCTTAAAATAAAAGATAAAATCTTACTCCCCAATTTCATTTGATTAATGTACATCAATCATGTATATGGATTTGCAGACTGAGGCATTCTTTTTGTCAATTAACCACAACAAATAAGAGTTACCAGTGTAATTCTAATACCATCAAATGATATTCACTGAATGTGCTTACTGAGAAGATAGCTCAACTGCTTTTTACAATCAATATATTAGGATGAAAATAAAAAAAGAAAGTAAGTTGTACTTAATATTTTTAGTAACATCTCACGTTGCTGCAGACGTAGAATGGCAGTTCACTTGCCAGGTATGATTACTTAAATCTATTTTATGGAGCTCATTTAGAAACTTCATATTTAGTCAGCACTTTACATTTTTAAATTTTAAATATTATACTTATTCAGAACTGGTGGTGATTTTAGAGGTGATAAGATAGAAGCTTGGTGAGAATTTTCCTGATATTTGAAGTCCAGCTAACACAATACCATGACATCCATTCCCTACCAATATCAGTTCTATATCAGTAGTTATATACATTTTTTAAAATGCCATTCCTAATTATTAGCTTCCTAAGCTAGCCTTTCATTATCTGTTTATGCTTTGTATGCAGCAAGTGGGTTAATATGACTTGCCTCTTCAAATAATAAATAATAATAATTCAGGTTAATATGGCAAACTAAGTTGAGTAAAGTTCTACTTAAAGATGAATACATTTCAAAATGCATAACGTGCATTAAAAACATTCAAAACCAGACTGGCGTTACCTGAAGGCTCCATAAAGTGGTCTGTACCAGCAGACAAATGAACAAGGAGTAAAAAGCAAGAACCAGAGGATACTCAATCCAAAATCAACCCCTCGTGCAGGTTCAACACAAAACCAGGCCAAACATCCAAAGATATTTAGAAACAGTGTCACTGCATGGACTGTAGAACAAAAAAATAGTTTGTATTAACCTGAGTTTATGCAATAAATATTTCAATTCTTGAAGTATTACCTAAATAAATGTAAAAGCTTAAACAAAATACATCCACATCACTCTTATATCAACATCCTATCTCTGTAATAGACTAGTCTGCTAGTTTCATACACCTGTCTGAAGTAATGATGAAGCTCCCAGTGTAGTTAAGTAATGAGCAAGTAAATTCAAGATTTTTAGAAAAAATAATATCTAGTATAGAGTTTGGAGGGGGGGGGGAGAGATTCAAGATTTCATGAAAATAAAACATATTAACCTGAGGCACTGTATATCAGGATTTCCAGCAAGTACTGATTTACAGCATCAAAGAGTTAAATAGATAAATAAAAGCTCTCTCAGCTGCAGCTGCTGACACTTCTGCTACAGTAATTACTGGATACAAATCTTTGCAAATACCTTCTTATATACTGTTTAATTATTTTCTCTGAAAGTCAGACCAGTAAATATGTACAAGAACATGATGCTAGCCTATTATTAGATATACAGAAGGCCTGTACTGTTCATGACTTTTTAAAAAGCTTCTTAAAGCATACAAAGTAGTCTGTATTTAGCAAGTGAAATTCTCATTTGAAAAGAAAAGAATTACAAATCATAAATCCTTTTAATGCAAATGTTATGCTCTCTCTCAAATGAAATACAGCAAAATTAGTATCCTAACACGAAAGTATTTCACACTGAAACAAAACTATGAGAACTAATTCTATAAAAGCATAAATTCATATTGTATGTTCTAATAGTTCTTATAACAACAACAAGAAGAAATATCTGTCACCTTTACTAATACTCAGAACTATAGTTCTCAGCCTCCTATTTTAGTTAGTACATGCCAATGGCCTATCAGGTATGAGATATCAAAACAGCTATTAGAGGTTAGCTTTTTTCTAAGGTTTGTTAAAGAATTTAAACCAACATTATAACCCAAGAATTAATGAAAATGCATTTAGATTTTTCAGGGCAGAGAAGAAACAGCAGAAGCAAGAGACACTGGAACTCTTACTCTCCAGGTTGTCTGAGGATAAGAACATTACAGTCCGTGTTATCAGCCTCCAGAGGCTAGATGAAGACATGTCCATGCTTCTCTTTTCAGCACTCCCCGGTGGCCAAATCAGGAACAATTTTGCCAACACAAGGGAGACACTGGCCTTGGGGACACAGGGCAAAGTGCAGTAATTATGACTGCCTGACGTTTCTCCCATCTCACACAATCTATCTCTGGCAGCTAAATTAGGGTGACTGGTAAATTTAAGCTCTGGATAACAGTTTTAAGCACCTTTCACCCTATTTACTCCTTAAAATCCAGACCTGGTAAGCAGTTACCGAAAGATCACCACCACCTTCCAAAGCAACATAATCTATCCCTCCCACCCCCCAAAAGGCACTCTTATTCCCAAGTAAGAGCATCTACAGTGAGAGTTATATCAGTATAACTACTGCAGTTAAAATTCAGAGTTTAGTTTACACTGGTATAACTTTTCCATGTAAATATGCTCTTACAGATCCTAGTCTAGTTCTTAGCAGACATGCATCCCCATTGTAATTAATAATATCTTACAGCCTTGTTAACCCTGAGCTCTCTCTCAAACACTGAGGCCCGTTGGTAGGAAAACTTGCACTGCTGCTGCCTGTGCTACACCTACTTTGTGGATAAACAGATGGTTTCATTTTGCAGAACTACCCATCTGATATCTTTGATTAAAAGAAATTCATCTACAGCAGTTTTTGTAATAACCTCTGCTTGAACAGTCTAAAATTTACCATTATTATTCTGGAGAAAGAAGGGCCATTGCCAGAGCACACTATACAAAGAATACGATTTTCCTTTCTCCCTCAGCCCAATAGGACAGTCTACATCTGTTGTTAGTAGTACATAAAGAATAGTGCTCAGTGCCGCTCACTCCTGAAATCACTCTTTAAAATGAGGACTCCTCACTTATACCAAAATCTTAATCTGTTTTGTTTTTTAAATGCATTTAAATTTACCTTGACAGAGTACCCAAAACCTACTAGTTCAAGGCAGAGGCATAGAACGTCCTTGAAAGTGAAGATGGAATGACTGCCTGCTACCTAATTCAGCAAGTGGCAGGGCCCATGAGGGCTGTCAGAGGAGAAGAAAAACGTGGGGAAGGAGTTTTCAGATATTAGAGAGCAGATTTCTTTCCAGGAATTGTTTGTCTTGGTGTCCTCTTTTCCTAGTCTACAACAGTGGATTAAAGAAGAGACAGTGAACTCAGCAAACAATATCCCGCATGAGGAGAAGCTACTTTACTGTGCCACTAGCAGGAAATTGGGAAGTAAATAACCCCAGCTGATAGTGATATGTAGAAAAAGCAGAGAGCCTACCGGGTTGCCCCCCTGGAAATGAATGCCCATAGAGAAGCTTAGACCAAAGCTAAGGAAGCCTGTTCACACACTGAGAACACAGCCTTGGACTTACATAGCGGCTTCAGCTGTTGCCCCCACTTCTTTTGGCCTTCGAAACTCTTCAGAACAAGACTGAGAAACTTAACATCAATAGATGAAGCCTCTTGTCATAGGGCAGAATGGATTCATTCTGAGAGAAGAATGGATTACTTCAGGTAGAATTCAGTATTCACCTTGTAAATTAATCCTGGAAAATGCTGAAAAACCATCTTTCCACAAAGATGTGCAGGTATGGCAGATTACAAATGTTTACGCTCACCCACTCTCCTGACTGAGCCCACTGCAAGAAGGAAGGCCCTCTTAATAAAGAGAGCAAACCGGAAGGCTGTTCTTAGGGCAGAATCTGAATCTACAGGATGAAGTGCTGGTCTCCTTGAATCCTGTCAGGAAGAAGTTTGAAACATCCTGGAGCCAGCAAGACAGGGCAACATCACCCCTGATGCGACACCAGGCCATGAAAATCATCCAGAACATACAATGCTCTCCAGACACATGTAACTTCAGCAAAGAAACCATGCTTGAAGAAACAGTGCTGTTCAATTCACATGCAGCCAGCCTCAGATTAAGGTAGTTGGAAGAGCACAAGCCCTTGAGACGGTAGGTGCTGGGTCTCAGCAAGTGTCCACAGAGATGGGGGGGAGGACAGAAGGGTTTATTAGTAAGATCATCAGGTTTGAAAACCAACAGCACAGGGACCATCACGGAACAAGCAAAAATAAGGTTTGTCCTACCTGCCATTCCTCAAACTCCTAGGCAGAAGAGGGAAACAGCATCCCAATTCCCCACTCCAACTTTATATAAAGCATCATAAAACGAGGATACAGGAGTTGAACATCCAAGAACACAAACATGGAAGCTTGGCAAACACCATCAAGATAATCAACCCAAAAGAGCGTGCCTCAGACTCTGGTAAACAACCTTGAAAACAAAGCTCAAGGCTCCCCTTCTCCCAACATAGTTTGTGACTGAGCCAATCTGCAAGGATGTTATTGTGGCCCACCAGATACGGGCCCTCAGGAAGCCAAGATAGACTTCCACCCAAATTCTCAGGAAGCATGGCCTCTGAAAAATGGGGGAGTGCTAAGAAAATTCCCCTGGTGGTTGACAGAAGCCACCACTGTTCTATTATTTTAACTTATAAGAACATGGGAGTTCAGGGAAAGAAAAGCCCTCTAGTTTAGCGAGGCACAACCCAACAGATGAACATAACAGAGACCGCTAAATGGAAAGGGAGGATTGCAAAGGCCAGAGATGCATTCATGCCCATGGAACTAAATCCACACAGGCTGTTAAGTGTACTAGTATCTTTGGACTGCTCCTTTCAGGGAAGGGGCAGAGGTTCTGTACTGACAGATAGGCACTGAAGCTACCGAAGCATCTGCAAACAGGTATTCAGGGCCACATCCAAACAGTGAAGTTTCTTGTAAGGAGTAAAGTAGGACTAGGTCCAGTTTAATCAGGAAACCAAATTGAGAGAGATACCAGAGGACCCTGTCCTGCATACTAGCAGTTGGGAGGACTGAGGGTCCCTGAATGAAGATGCCATTGAGTTAGAGATAAAGATGGAGGTTGGTAACCAAGTCAATTAACATCTTCAGAAAACAGCCCGTCACTGAGGAAACAGCAAGTGTCAAGGTGTTAAACTGAAAGCATGTGTTACTCAGGGCAACATGCAGACAATGACGTGGAAAGGTGTGTCTCGAAAATCTATCAAACAGAAACAGACACCTAAAAACGGACTGGAGAACTATTCTGGCCTTAGAAGCTGCCATGGAGCTGAACTTATCAGAACTGGGACTGGCTGCCATTATGTCCAGGGGCCCCTGGACCTTGTGGAGGCAGAGAAGTTTCTGAAGAGCTGGGTAAGCTGTGAAAAAGCATTGCAAGCTGAGGAAGGATGATAAATACCAAACAAGCAGGCAGGCAGCTTGCTAAGGCAATGAGTATCCCCAGAGGGGGAGCCTCATCACTCTCGTGGAGACCAAACCACCTAGGCATTCTCCTAAGTAGTATGTGTCACAGAGTCTAATCAAATGGCCAGCCTCAGCTGAGACCCACACATGGGGTGGGGAGCACTGAGAGATCAGGTTTCCACCCATTTCCCCTGTCCTTAAGCAGATTCCTCAGGTTCCCAGCTTTTGGCCTTACTCTTTTCTCTTTCTTTTTCTCATCCCCTCTTTCTTCCATAGTGTGCCTGAAAGACAAAGAAAAGGAATGAGAGGCCAAACTAAGGAAAACACAAGAAAGCCAAGTTAAAGCTTCCATCTTCCAAGGTGAAGAGAGAGGAGGTGTGGTTGAAATTAAAATAATCAGGGGCAGGCCTTCAGAACTCTGTCTCTTTGCTTCCAGTTGTTGACATTATAATGCTGTCTGTTCCTTAATCCACTGTTGTAGGATGGGAGGAGAGAGAGAGAAAAATACAGTGTTATTATAATTCCCATTTTGTTTTCCCCACCCTCCCTAAGCTTGATGTTTGACATTTTTAGAAATCAACCCCATAAATGGCTGGAGTTAGAAACTAATGCTGATACCATTTGAAATACTGAATTCCAAGCTTTCAGACTGGATATGGATTTAAAGCTATATCATACTTATTAGCGAGTGACTAGTTTTGCATTTTACAGTGATTTTTTTTTTTTTTTTTTTAAAGAGTGGTGATCCAATAATGAATATAACAAGTTGTGGACATCAAACTAGAGTAATTTTCATGGGTAATACTGAAAGTTGACTACTTCTGATTCATACATGGAGTTCAAGTTAAAAAAAGATTACCAAGTAATGGTGTCCAGATTTGCTCAAACTGTAATCCTATTGGAAAAGTGAGAGGAGCCTGAAACCCACATCTGTGTCCAACAAGGAAAATGCCAATACACGAACACTACAGTTGTGGTGTAAACATACCGTATCCAAGCAGCCACAAGCAACTGGAGAAGATAACACTGATCACAGCACAACGTACATTAAGATCTTGTATTACATTTTCCCACTGGTTGCTGGCAAGCTGCTATGATCAAGACAGAGCAGTGTATTTTGAAATGGTGCAGACTAAGCACAAAGCCTGCAGGGACTATGCTTTGAGTACCTCTGGTGTAGACAGGATAGTTTAATGTGGACTATATTCTTTTGTTTATTTACACTATACTATTTATCTTTTTAAAGAGACTAAATCAACATTTAATTGTAGGCAAATTATTGTACAAGTATAATGTGAACAATCACAAGGCTATAAATTCTAAATGTGGCTGAGTGGCTAGAGCACTAAACTGGGTCTCAGGAGGCCTGAGTTCTACTCCTGGCTCTGCAACTGGCCTGCTGGTTGACTGGGGACAAGCCACTTCACCACCCTCTGTTTCCCCATCTGTAAAATGGGAATAATGACACTTAGATCCCAATAGATAAAAGGAGGTATTGATGAAAATCACAGCAAAAGAGCTAGGTATTATTACTATATTTAATTTGAAATTTTAGGAAAACTTTTTTTTTTTTTTTTTTTTAACTTCCACTTATGTATAAAAACGCAATTAGAATTAAGGCAGTCAACATTTGGAGATTAGTTTGATTAGTCTTAATACTGAAGCTATCCTTAGCCATAAAAAAGATTATTTTATTTCAACATCTCACTTTACATTGGCATTAGGTCAAAATAACAAAATGTACAGACTGTTAGGGTTCAGTAATTTTTTACTTACACATCCATAGGTAGTACATAATCTTTACTGTCTTCTGGAATTCTACAGGAATGTCCACAGAAAAATCCTGGTAGAAACAAGGACCCACTGGAAAATTCCCAGGCAGAGGAGGCCAATTATTTTTCCTGCCTGCAAGTAAAAAAAAAAAAAAAAAATTAAAAAAATACAGTTTAATACAATTTTATTATTTTCTTCTCTGAATATTAGAAAGAGATTTGCCTATTAAATTTGAACTGCTTTGTTCTCAAATTGTCTTATACATAGGATTCCTGCAGACCTATTAATAACTTGAACTAAAAAAACAGAGTCTAACAATCCACTCTATGAAGATGACAAACAGCAGAGCTGATAATGGAATGCAGCTGGACCAAGGAAAGAACAGGGTCTTCACTGGTCTGTGCAGGTGACAGATGGGTCTCATGAAACAACAAGAAAACAGAAAAGTTCCCCAACTACTTCAGGTAAAAGAAGCAGGAGCAAGCAGAACAGAAGCCCTCAAAATTCCCTGGAGCTACAACTTAAGTGTACATGCCCCCTCCTGTGGTCCATACTCAGCAGGGTCCTGTAGAAGGTTGGCAAATGAAGAGCATCATAGCATCAGATCGACTGAGATGGCTGTTGTACCTTGATTTGGTAAACAAGTCCCTGTCTCTTTCTCTCAGACTCCCATTAATTCTAGATCTGTGAACAAAAGGCCCAGTACTTCATGTGGATCTAGCACAGTTTGTAGTCTTAACTTTGCTGAATAAAGCAGGGTGGATGAAAATCAATAATTTGTTGTTTTTATTTTAAAAGACTTATTAAATTTAAAACATTTTATTTCAATTATATACATTTTTCTTTTTAAAAATAAAATTATTTTAAATTAAATTTGAAATTATGATAGCCTATCCAGTTTACTATAATCTATTAAAACATTTAAATTAAATAAAAAATAATATTCAAGCAATACATGTTTGCTGTCAAGGTTTTAGAGACAGTAAAACCACTGAACTGGTAGAAGTCACTGATTGGCTAAGTACATGAAGCAAATTTCTGTTTATGTGCTAAACCAGCTTTTGACAGCAACAATCCCTTCTGTAGGTTCAGAGAGAATATTTTCTTCTTTTCAGCAAACTCAACTAGTTCCATCCAATGACTAGTTCATTAAAATTGGGAGTTGGAAAAGTAGGAAAGCTTGTTTTCCCTTTTCAATCTATGAATAAAAATGAGGTATGAGAGGATGAGATCTACTAGTTTTAAAAACGAATGACATGGTGACCAGAAACAATCAAGTCAATCCTTCCTTTTTTACTTATGTATACAGAATATTTAAGGTAGTCTTATTTAACCATTAAAAAGTATTTTAAAATACTGTTTTTGTGGATTTTTAATTAAATTCCAATTTCCGTCCAAATGCAGCTTGACAAAAACATCACACGTGAAACATTAATCATGTAGTAAATAGGAAATGCATCATTCACCGTTTTCGAACACAATAAAAATGTAAAAATTAAGAATCTGAATAAGTATGTTAAGCTACGTAACTGCTTAAATAAATATGTTTAGAATAGATATAGTGTATCTTCCTGGTTAGGAAAAAAGTACCACCAAATTTAGTGTAGAGGCTACAGTTCGTTGTAAATTAACATATTTTAATGATTATACCAACCAATAGCAATCCATCTTTCTTTAGGGAAATAACTAAAAAATGCAAAACAAGATTAAAATCAATGCTTCAGATCTAAGATTCATGTTAGCTGATTTAAATCATGATTCAAATTAATCCACTCGCTAAGTGCACAAGCCTGAAGAAGAGGGGCTCATCAAGTAAAGTGATCTCTTCTGTGGTACAGTCAAGAAAGCAATACACATCAAAGGCCTACCACTCTAAGGTTTGGAGAACCTTTGTGAACTTGTGTGACAAAATGAGGATATTGCTCACCAGTCACCCTAGATTTCCTGCAAGCTGATCTAGTCATGGGCTAGAGCAGCATTTCTCGCATGTGGCCACCAATGGATTTTTTTGTGGCCTTGACAGCCTCCCAAGCATGAGTGGAGATGTGGGGGCGGGGAGGAGAAGCTGTAGCCCCTCCCTGTAGCTCCCAGCTGTTGCTCCTGAAGAGCTGTTACCAAGGGCAGTGAGATGCACCACCCCGGTGTTTGTGCTGGCACTGGCAGCAGGGATGGGCACCCTGCATCACAGCGCCTCCTCGGGGGCTCCAGGCAGCACCTCTGGAGACATGAGGCCGGTGTGCGCAGTGCCGGAGACAGCTCTTATCACTGGAGGTGGCTGTGGTGTTTGGCTGCTTGGGTGCTCCCCTGGCAGTTCCCCTCCACCCTCCCAGTCAGGGTACAGGGAGCCTGGGACTCTGCAGGTGGCAGCTGAGTGCCCGACCCACCTTCTCCCGGGTGGGCTCTTGCTGAAGGGCCATGGGAGGCAGGGACAGAGAAAGGGGTCGGCGCTTCCCCCTCCTGGGGCCGCACTCGCTGTTTACAGTTGCTGTAGCTACTGGAGCAGCTCAATGGCTTCCGGCTGCTGCAGGGCTTGGCAGCTCCACAGCAGGGTGAGGGACTCCTGCTCCATGACATGCTCCTAGCGCAAGAATAGGAGCAAAGTCAGGGTAGAATTGTTGTACATATATCCACCTTTTACCAAAAAACAAAAGAAACAACAACAAAAAAGATAACATGCAAAGCACCTTATTTGTGTTACTGTTGTGTTTGGGTCCCGTAAAGAATTGAGACAACTGTACATTATTTTTATTATTGAGTCTTGCAAAAAAACCCTACATAAATAAATTACTACGGCTGTCAATTAATCGCAGTTAACTCACATGATTAACTCAAAAAATGTATCGCAATTAATCGCACTGTTAAACAATAGAATACCAATTGAAATTCATTAAATATTTTTGGATGTTTTCTACATTTTCAAATATATTGATTTCAATTACAACACAGAATACAACGTGTACAGTGCTCACTTTGTATTTATTTTTGATTACAAATATTTACACTGTAAAAAACAAAAGAAATAGTATTTTTCAATTCACCTAATACAAGTACTGTAGTGCAATCTCTTTATAAAGAAAGTTGAACTTACAAATGTAGAATTATGTACAAAAAAATAACTGTATTCAAAAATAAAACAAAGTCCACTCAACCCTACTTCAGCCAATCGCTCAGCCAAACAAGTTTGGTTAAAATTTGCAGAAGATAATGCTGCTCACATCTTGTTTACAATGTCACCTGAAAGTGAGAATAGGTATTCGCATGGCACCTTTGTAGCCAGCGTTGCAAGGTATTTGTGTGTCAGATATGCTAAACATTCTTATGCCCCTTCATTCTTTGGCCACCATTCCAGAGGACATGCTTCCATGCTGATGATGCTCGTTAAAAAAATAATGCATTAATTACATTTGTGACTGAACTCCTTGAGGGAGAACTGTATGTTTCCTGTTCTGTTTTACCTGCATTCTGCAATATATTTCATGTCATAGCAGTCTCAGATGATGACCAAGCAAATGTTTGTTTTAAGAACACTTTCACAGCAGATTTGACAAAACGCAAAAAAGGTACCAATGTGAGATTTCTAAAAATAGCTACAGCACTCGACTTAAGGTTTAAGAATTTGAAGTGCCTTCCAAAATCTGAGAGGGATGAGGTGTGGAGCATGCTTTCAGACGACTTAAAGGAGCAACACTCAAACAGAAACTACAGAACTCAAACCACCAAAAAAGAAAATCAACCTTCTGCTGGTGGCATCTGACTCAAATGATGAAAATGAACATGTGTCGGTCTGCTCTGCTTTGGATCATTATCGAGCAGAACCCGTCATCAGCATGGATGCATGTATTCTGGAATGGTGGTTGAACCATGAAGGGACAAATGAATCTTTAGCGCATCTGGCATGTAAATATCTTGCGGCATTGGCTACAATAGTGCCATGTGAACGCCTGTTCTCACTTTCAGGTGACATGGTAAACAAGAAGTGAGCAGCATTATCTCCTGCAAATTGTAACCAAACTTGTTTGTCTGAGCGATTGGCTGAAGTAGGACTGAGTGGACGTACAGGATCTGAAATTTTACATAGTTTTATTTTCGAATGCAGTTTGTTGGTTTTTTTTACATTATTCTACATTTCTAAGTTCAACTTTCATGATAAAGAGATTGCACTACAGTACTTGTATTAGGTGAACTGAAAAATACTATTTATTTTGTTTTTTACAATGCAAATACTTGTCATCAAAATAAATATAAAGTGAGCACTGTACACTTCGTATTGTGTTGTAATTGAAATCAATATATTTGAAAAATGTACAAAACATCCAAAAATATTTAAATAAATGGTATTCTATTATTGTTTAATCGCTTGACAGCCCTATAGATTATAATGCTTTGCATGAGTATATGTGCATATTTATGTGTTTTTCCTAAAGTAATTAAGTATTTTAGGAAAAATTGTCAGAGCAGCAGTGCCAGCAAGAGCTGGTGGCCACATATTGAGGCCACCAAAAAAATTTGTTGAGAACACCCCAGGGCTAGAGTCTCAGTTCTATTAGAGTTCAGGCTGTAGCAGCTCCTGTGCTCAGAGGTTCAACAAACAAACAGTTTCAATAGTATGTTACCCTAACCAGAGGCGCCAACTTTCTAATGTGCCAGGGGGTGCTTCCCATGGCTTGCCCCCACTCCAGCCCTTCCCCTAAGGCCCTACCCTGCCTCTTCCTGCCTCCGCCCCCGAGCATGCCCTACTCTTGCTCCTCCCTTCCCTTCCCCCCCCCAGGGCGCAGAAAAGCTGATCGTGGCAGACAGGAGGCACTGGGGGGTAGGGGCTCATCAGTGAGGCCGCCAGCGGGTGGCAAGTGCTGGGGGGATGGGGAGGAGCGAATCGAGCATGGGGCTGCTGACGGGTGCTCAGCACCCCCCCTTCTCCCTCCCCCCCCCCATTGCATGCTCCAGCCCCGGAGCACCCGCAGAATCAGCGCCTATGACCCTAGATTCCTGAAGGCTATAGATAAGCTGAGACTGGCAAATAGTTACCAGATTTCCATAGTTACCCGATTTCCACAGGGACTTGAAACGTTATCATTAGTTATCATTTGTATTACTATGGCATCTAGGAGGCCTAGTCATGGACCAGGACCCAACTGTGCTTGGTGCAGTACGAAATGGGGGGGGGGGGGGGGGGAAGACAGTCCCTACCCCAAGAAGCTTACAATTTATGTATGCGAAAAAAGAAAAACAGATTGATACAGACAAATAGATGGAGTACAAGGATACAATGAGACTGTAGTGGTAAGCATAACAGGCACGCCAACAGCCTAACCATTTTCAAGTTTTTTGTAGGCGTCACAGCAAAAGGAGAGTTTTGAGGAGCGATATGAAGGACGATAATGAGGTAGCTCAGGGACTGCCTCCTAAGTACATGAGGAAGCAAGAGAAAAAACAAAAAGGTGCTTGTTTTAAAAAGTAATAAGTGGGCAATGGAGTCTTGCCTCCTGGTATGCGTCGACCCCTCAGTACAAATTAGAGATGATAGGCAGAGTGGAGACTGACCATGTGTGCACTCTGTTCCTCAAAGCAGCACCCTAAAACCCCCATATTCACCACTGTCATACAATTATGGTATGTTTTATACAAAGTATGCCTTGTGAGGTATCATTTTAAAGTCTTGATCTGTTGAACATTAATATCCTGTTGGATTGTCTGTGCTATCATCATATGTGCAGTTATCAAGTTTTGCTATGTGCATATTACTGAAATATGTTGTGAGTTTGGGAACACCCCAAACCAGCAGGGATTAGCCAGACATGCATGGCCCATTAAAGGGGAATCCACTTGCCCAGCAGCCATCCCAGAAGAATTCTCAAAGAGAGAGCACATAGACAATGGAGACTGCTTGATCAATGGGGTTGGACTCCCATGTCACAAGCAAGACATCTTTCCAGAAAGCTGGAAGAAATTATAAAGAGGGGAAGTGACATCATGACTTGGCCTCAATCCCCCCACAACTCAGCACCAGGAAGAAGGTCTGGAGGACAAAGACTTTGAACTGAAGAGAGTGGTCCTGGGTTGGAAGAGAGTCCAAGCCTGTGTATTGAGGAACTATACCATCTGTCAGGATGAGACAGATTCAAATCTTGCTTGATTCAAATCCTGTTCTGTTTATAGAATTTAGACTGCGAATTTGTTTTATTTCTTAGGTAACCAGCTTTGATCTCTATGCCTGCTACTTATAAATCACTTAAAATTTATTTCTGTAGTTAATAAATGTGTTTTATATTTTACTTAAAACTGTGTGTTTTGGTGGAAGTGCTTGGGAAACCTCAGTTTACAAAGGCTAGTGTGTGACCCCTCTACATCAAGGGACGCACGGACTGGATAATGAACTTACACTGGTCAGGCTTCTGATCAGGGCAAGACAGTACAGTTCTGGGGTGCAAGGCTGGGTAGCTGGGGGGGAATTGGCTGGAGCCTCTCTATTGTTGGTCCATGAGTGGCTGGCAAAGCATTTATGTAATCAGTTGGGTGTTACTCCTGAAGGAATTCTGCGCCCTTGGGGGGGGGGGGGGCACAGAATTCATTCTGTCCGCAGATTTCTTGGGTCCCCCACAGAAAAATGGGGGAGCAAAGAAATCTGTGGGGAACACATGCCCCTTCCGCAGCAGCCCGGACGCATCTGCTGGGAGCAGCTGGCAGCAGAGAGCAGATCACCATGCAGGGGGAGGCTCGGTGTGCGTTGGTCAGTGGAGAGATGTTAAGGGGGTGGTGGGGCTGGGGGCCTGCCTGTGTGAAAATGAGTGAGAGACTCCTTCTGTCCCTCTCCTAGCTGTTGCTGCATCCTGGGTTCAGAGGCGTAGAGCTGTGTGAAGCAGGCTCTGTCCCTGAGGCAGAGCAGAAATGTAACAACTGAACAGGCAAGCGGCTAATGTTCCCATTGTTAGTTAATTGAGGCTCTTTTACCTTGCCAGAATGGTGTAAAGGAGCCTTATTGTAAGTGACAGTAACAGAATCCTCAGATAGGAAGGTCAATGTGGTTTCTCGCTTTTTTTTTCCTGTGTCAGAGAGTCACAATGCGGTTAGATTACAGCTCAGGATCTATTTTTCTTATCCATTTAAAAAAAAAAATGCAGGACAATGATTAGCAAAACTGTATGACTTTCATGTGTGAAAGTCTGAGCAATTTAAAGTGACAGTCTACTTTAGAGAACACCAAACACCAAAATAAAAGTAATGTAATTTAAATGAAAATCCAGGATTATGACTGGAATGCAGGGTTTTGGTTACCAAGTATTTGTAACTTAACTTTCATGTATTTAGGAAATGCTGAACAGTTATTGTGGTTTCTTTTCTGTATGGTAGTTTAAATAAATTACCAAATAAGTGAAACTGGTGTGATTATATTGCATTATTTTGACAAATAAAATATGCAACATTTTGCAGAATTTTGGATTTTTTGGCACAGAATTCCCCCAGAAGTAGGGTGTGGAGGTCTGTGTAAGTACAGTATCTGCCAAAGGTTTGTGGCTTAGCAACAGCATCACACTGTAAGAGGCAACCCAGGTTGGTGGGTAAGAAGGGTTCTGCAGTCCCACAATCCAGGCTGCACCCCGGGAACCCATCACACCCATGTAGGTAGAGCCTTGAAAGTGAATCCAAACAGCTTATGTTTGATACACTAGGAATGGGGAGCTATTCAAAGAGAGATGAGATAAATCAAAGCTACAGGTTAGGAAAATGGATCTTTGCGTCAACATTCTGAACTGATATGTGTGGGGAAAAATGCATTTGTCAAGGCCACAAAGGATTATAGTAACTGAGGTGCAAGACGATGAGAGCTTAGATGATAGTTTTACCTGTGTGCATTCATAAGAAAAGCTGTATCTTAGAGATATTATGCAGAAAGAATCAGCAAGATTTTGATATAGCCTAAATGCGAGGACCGAAAGAGACATCCAAGTCAAAGATGACGCAGAGATTGCAGGCCAGAGTGACAGGTAGAATGGTAGCGTTGTCCACAGTGATCAAAAAAAGAGATAGTAGTGAGGGCTTGGTGTATGGGAGAAGATTAGGAACTCTGTTTTAGCCAAGTTTAGCTTGAGCTGTCAACTAGACATCCCCAAGGAGACGTCAGAGAGACAGACCGAGACTTTAGTTTGGATAGAAAGAGAGCTAGACCTGAGAGTAGTTAGCACACAGATCATAGTTAAATTTGGGTTTGTGCACTTTCTGAGGCTGCCCAGAGATCAGGCACAGAGGAAAAAGAGAAGGGGACCAAGGACAGAGTCCTATGGAAGGAACCCTCACAGAAAGTTGGTGGGCAGATGAGGAGAATCCTCCGAAGGACAATTAGAGAGGTAAGGAAAAGAACCAAGAAAGGAAAGAATCACAGAAACCAAGGGAGGACAAGATTTCAAGAAGAGCATGATTGACTGTGTTGAAAGCAACTGACAGGTCAAAGAGGATGGAGATGAGTACTGGTTCTGAACGTTAGCTAAGAGGAGGTCATTAGAGACTTTGGTGAGAGTGGTTTCAGTGCAATGCAAGGGACAGAGGCTGGATTGGAAAGGGTCTAGAATGGAATTGGAGAAGAGAAACTCCAGGCAGTGATTGTAGAGAATGCATTTAACATGCTTAGAAACGAAAGCAAGCAGGGAGATGGGGTGTTAGTTGGAAGTGCAAATGGGGTTAAGGGAGTTAAACGGCTCCTCCTCCTTTTTAACTCCAAGGCTTTACCTGGGATTTCTATCCTTAAATTCTGTCTTTACAAGCAGTATATTTAGTGCGGGGGTGGGCAAACTTTGGCCCGCGGGTCGGATCTGGCCCCTCAGGGCTTTGGATCCGGCCCGCAGCGCCGCTGGCACCACGTCCCTGCGGCCCCCGGGCGGGGGGGCAGAGGGCTCCATGCGTTGCTCCTGCGTGCAGGCACTGCCCCCCACAGCTCCCATTGGCTGGGAACGGGGAACCGTGGCCAATGGGAGCTTCGGGGGCGATACCTGGCGGCGCAGCAAGGGCAGCACACACAGAGTCCTCCGCCCCCCTCCCCCAGGGGCCGCAGCGCTTCCTGGAGCAGCGCGGGTGCGGCGTGGGGCCAGGGCAGGCGTGCTGGGAGCCTGGCCTGGCCCCGGTACGCGCCGCTGCCACCCCGGAGCCGCTTGAGGTAAGCGGTGCCCTCCTGCACCCCAACCCCCTGTCCTGAGCTCCCTGCTGAACCTTGCACCCCAACCCCCTGCCCTGAGCCCCCCTCCCACAGTCTGCACCCCTCCCCCACCCAAACCCCCGCCCTAGCCCTGCATACAATTTCCCCACCCAGATGTGGCCCTTGGCCCAAAATGTTTGCCCACCCCTGATTTAGTGAGAAGAGGAGAGTTGCAAAGTTTTCCTGGAAACTCACTACTGTATAACTTTTCACTATTATAAGATCACACTGTAGGCTTGGGCTCTGCCAGAATACTGGCCCGAGACACCGACTGCCTTTCACCTGAACCTAGAAATCATCCTACCCACATTTGGTCCCAACTCCAACACTCTGACAGAGAAGGCTACATTATCTAGAAGTACACAGAGCCCTGTCTCTAGGTGGATTAGAGAACGGATTAATTTCCTGTTGCAACATAAATCTCTAATCAACAGAATCTTTTAAATCTCACCTTTCCTGTTTTGAACACAGATTTACAAGACTAGCTAATAGGCTTCTGCCGACACTTTTGTCAAGCATTACAGCATAGGATTGCTATTGTGATCTTTTGCAGAACGTGATGCAAATTATAATCCCACCCATAGTAAAAAAAAATAAACTGCTTTTGAAAGTCCCAAGTATCAGTACAAAAGACCCAAGAATGGGGGAAATAATATTTTCTAATTAATTTTCTTACTTTGAAATAATCTATACCGATTCAGACCCTTATTCTGTAAAATTTAGATGCCTGCCTCTCTTATTACTGAGAGTTTTAATGCAGATTCACTGACATGTTCAGATTTTTCATAATTACTCAAATTGTTAATGACTATTAAATAATAATGTCTGAATTTTTTTTATTTGGTACAGCTTTCAAAATATTCAGCTGAGGACTGCGAGATGACTAGAGGGCATACAAGAGGGTCTGACATCCCACAAGAGGTTTCTGTCTCCAACTACTGGTTGGAAAGACCTACAATCCAAGATCCAGTCTTGACGGGCAAGGTTGCATTTTTCAATTAAGTTCTCTTAGCTAATACATGTTAGCTTCCCCAAGGCTAAAATAAGGCCAGCTAACAAAGCTTCAAATGTGTTCACCTGCATCTTAATTGCGCTTTTCAATATCGTTAAGCTAAATCCAGTGAGCTTTACACACTGACAAACACACATCCAATATACTCATCAAAATATACTCCAAGCATCTGGACTAGTACAGAAGAGATTAGTAAAGAAAATTAACAAGTAAGGAAATTTTCTCCTTCACTTGTGTCACATAATTCCCAATCTGCCATGCCTCTCATACCCAAATGATAAAACCTAACCTTTCCCCTTTTGATCCTTAGGGACTAATCTTTTCTCTTTCCAGTGATCCAAAAGAAGCCTTCAGATTCCTCAAATTTCTCAGAACCCTTGGTGCTCACTGCTGCAACATAAGAGAGGCATAATAAGAAACAACAGGTTCCAGGCATCCTGAAGCATGTCTGGGATCTCAAAATTCCCTGTTCCTTAAGATGCAGTAGAAAGGAATAAGACTGTTCCTAAGGACTAGAAAAGACAAGCTGAGGGAATAAGGCATATCAGACCATCAGTAAAATTTAGCTGTGAAGAGGATGAAGGGCAATAGGTGGAGGGGAAATTTTGAAAAGACTGCATACAAACTAATGAATAAAGAAAACAATCGGGGGGGGGGGGAGGAGGGAAGATAGACGACGACTAGCAGCAGAAAAAAACCTAGATTATCAAAAAAGTAAAGGTGATTATAGAAGGAAAATTTATCTGCAATTATTTTTCTTTATTAAAAAAATAGATCCCCAACTCCTGGGTCCTTGATTCCAACAAGTGACGGACAGGAAATTCCCCAAATATTTGAATTCTCAAGTCATTAAGCCGGCTGAGCCAACTGAGTTTTTACAGTGGCCTGTTGTGCTTCCAAATGACAGTTTATTTTCTGAGCACTTGGAAAATCCTGCCAGCCAAACGCTAAGGGCCCAGACCAGGTGCAAGAATCCTATCTTATGCAAAAAAAATAAAGTCACACAAATTCAACATTGTGTATTTGTTGTTTTTTTCTTGTTTCAGCCTGAACTTTTTCTTTTAAAGCAGACCATCCCCACATCCAAACTTTCCAGCACAATGTCCAGGTTACAACTTGCCATTTTTATACCATGCTCCCCAGTAGCAGGTTTCTGCAATTAAAAATTTGCACTAGAAACACTAATTTTGCTGCGCATCACACTTACTAAAAAGCAAAAACTAAAGACAAGTGCACGGATAGTGAAATTTAGCAATGAGGTATATAGCAGGACATTGTCACCTTGCAAAAAAAAAAAAATAGATGACGCTTTTGTCTGAACTTTTTTTAATCCATTATTTTTACAATTAACACTCAAGATAATTATAAATAAAAAAAAATTCAGAAAAAAAAAGTTATTTTCACTTTTTTTTTTTTTCCAGTTTGCATACTCTTCACATGGATAACATATCATCAGTTTTACTTTGTCAGCTCTTCAATGAAGGAAACACAACTACCTCCATGTTTGTATAGTGACTAGCATAATGAGATCCTCATCTGGGACTCTGGACACTACCAGTAATGGATAATTATCAGAACATTTCAATTATTTGTGGGAATCTCCCACCCAGCAAAATAGGACAGGAAAAATATGAAAGATAGGAAAATTATTGTACAATGACAAATATTGGCAGAAAAGGAATCAGGCAGGTGTAGTATACAAGACTACTTTTAATTAAATTTTTAAAAATTTGAATGGTTTCAAGTAGTTAATGTTACTTTAATTTAAACCAAGAATAAAAACCAATAGTTAATACAGTTCCTGAGTTGGTTTCATTATAGCTGGTTGCGTACTGGGTGCAGGTGCATTAGGCATATATACTGATTCAACAAAAGATTACGTTACACATTTGCACTACAGAAGTTTACCTCAAAAACTAAGTGTGTGATTTTTTTATGCAGTCTTCTGAAAGGCAGATTTCTTTTCCTGAATGAGATCCTAAAAATAAATACTTCAGACCTCTGTTTTAAACAGGCAAGCAGAAAACTGAACTAGTTTCTCAGAGAAACTCAGAATTTCAGAGTTTTAAAACTTAAATCTCTAATAAAAAGAATTAAGATTGTGATGCATACCACCCTGTCGATTGAGATTCTGCATTTCCCTTTCTCTCCGATCTAGTTCTGCTGCTTTTCTTTCTAATTCTTCTTGGCGCTTAAGCAGCTCAGCCTGGGCCAATGCATGCTCCTGAGGAAAAACAAGCACCATTAGATAGCAACAAATGCACAAACTTGGAATTTTTGTTCTTTCGTATATGTTCTTCAATTATGTTGCATTCTCAGTCATGAATCAAGATAGACCTGCTATTTTAATTAATTAATGCAACAACTTGTACCTAATTACAGCACGTGTTTCTGTAAAGCATAGCACTGGTTATTGAAAGTAATGCTGCTTTATAAAATTAACATTGGCCTAAAAGAGTACTTTTATATATGCAATTAGAATTTCTTTTGCAATTAGCTCGTTCCCAAAATGTTATACACAAACCTTTGCTATTTGTGTGTAAGCAGGAGGTTCCTCTGTTGGTTTCATTATAGCTGGTTGTGTACTGGGTGCAGGTGTATTAGGTATTTTCACATTTCCTGGTGGAGGCTAAGAAAAGAAAGTGAAAATTATAAGGACACACTTTCACAAACAGATACTTTATACTATGGAAGACTAAAAAAAAATACAGTAGATAATCTTAAAGGACATAATAGATAACCAAAAATTCTGTGGTAAGCTGCCTGCAGTAACGCTGATCTTTAGGAAAAAATAATTCCTTCTTCTATGATAAAATATTATTTATACAATACATTACTTGCCAGAGATGCAACACAGCATTTTATAAATAATTGTACGCCCAACACAGGAGTTTAAATTGATTCAGATATGAACTGGGGTGAGTGTAATTATCAGTTATGGGAAGCCCAGGAATTAGAAGTGACCTATTTATATAATAAATAAATAGGACAAGGACTATTTAACAGTGATCTCTAGGACTTTTCCTAGCACAGACTTATGTCACCTACTGAATAATTAGTAAGGTAATATACCCTCCTATTCAATTTTTCAAATCTGAAGATAATTGTTCAGTGTTCATAGTCTATTGATTAATATCTCCTTTAATATTTGCTTTTACAACTTATGAATTTCAGGCATTATAAGCACTTTTCAATTATCTGCATGAAGGACTGGTTACAGTTTGCTTCTAATGGTTACAAAATAAGCTTTTTTAGTTGTGCTATTCCTCTCCCACTAATTTCAATATCCCTCCCTCTTCCTCTTTATCCTCTATGCACCACAGAAAGAATGCCTTCATATTCTCCCAGATTTCTGACAAAGATGGGACTTGAACTGACACGAGCTGGATAGGTTAAGGTCAAAGGACTACAGTTTATTCTCTGGAGCTATCCAACAGCAGTGAAAATTTTAATGCTGGAAACCTTTTGGCTCCTTTTTCTGCATATGTGCAGTGTAATCCTTTTACAACAGAACCTCTGAGTTGAACACCAGAATTACAAATTGACCAGTCAACCATACACATTATTTGGAACTGGAAGTACATAATCAGGCAGTAGCAGAGACAAAAAGAAAAAGCAAATACAGTACAGTACTGTGTTAAACGTAAACTACTAAAAAAATTGAGAAAGCAGTATTTTTCTTCTACATAGTAAAATTTCAAAGCTGTATTAAGTCAATGTTCAGTTGTAAACTTTTGAAAGAACAATCATAATGCTTTGTTCAGAGTTACAAACCTCCTTTCCCGAGGTGTTCGTAACTCTGAGGTTCTACTGTAGTTCATGAGCCTTAGGAACATTAGGCTTGAGCCTACCTAGAGATACAAATTATCTTGAATACCATTTTCATTTTTGCTCCCCCAAAGAGCTAGTGGGTACCGTGTACTCTCCGGGGGTATCCCTCAAGCAAGTGAGCCTCCTGTCCCAAGATCGGGGATCAAACCATGACACTGATCTGGGAAAAATAGCGTTAAGAAATATAAGAACAGCCATACTGGGTCAGACCAATGGTTCATCCAGCCCAGTATCCTGTCCGACAGTGGCCAACACCAGATTATTCAGAGGGAATGAATAGAATAGGGCAATTATCAAGTGTTCCATCCCCTGTCCTCCAGTCCCAGCATCTGGCAGTCAAAGGCTTAGGGACACCGAAAACATGGGGTTGCATCCCTGACCACCCTGGATAACAGCTATTGATTAACCTATCCTCCATGAATTTATTTAATCCTTTTTTGAACACAGTTTATACTTTTGGCCTTCACAACATCCCCTGGCAATGAGTTTCACAAATTGACTGACTGTTGTGTGAAGAAGTCCTACTTCTTTATGTTTGTTTTATACCTTCTGCGTATTAATTTCATTGGGTTATCTGTTTTTTGTGTTATCTGAAGGGGTGAATATGGAAGTGTTATTTACTTTCTCCACACCATTCATGATCTTACAGACCTCTAACATAGCCTCCTCCCCCCTTAAGCACCTTTTTCCCAAGATGAACAGTCCCAGTCTTGTTAATCTATTCTCATATGGAAGCTGTTCCATACCCCTAATCATTTTTGCTGACCTTCTCTCTACCTTTTTCAATTTTAATATCTCTTTTTTGAGATGAGGCAACCAGAACTGCATGCAGTATTCAAGATATGGTCATATCATGATTTTATATAGTGGCATTAGGATATTTTCTGTTTAATCTATCCCTTTCCTAGTGGTTCCTCATATTGTTAGCTTTTTTGACTGCTGCCACACATTGAGCATATGTTTTCAAAGAACTAGCCACAATGACCCCAACATCTGTTTCTTGAGTGCTAACAGCTAATTTAGACCCCATCATTTGTAGGTATTGTTGGGATTATGGTTTCCAATGTACATTACTTTGCATTTATCAACACTACTAAACTGTTAACCTTCAGAAAAAGCTAATACCCAACTCTTTTCATCAGTATCTCAAAGAACTATAGAAAGGGAGATCAGTATTATTATCCCCATTTTACACATGGGGAAGCTGAGGCACAAAAAAGTGAAATGACTTGCCCAAGATCACCCAGTGGGCTAACAGAAGAGATGGGATTAGAACCCAGGTCTCCCACATCCCAGTCCATGCTCTATGCACTAGACCAAACTGCCTTTCCTCAGACTCCACAATAGTGCCCTTTTGAGTCCAAACCATAATTCTGATTCCCAACTCATATCCGTTCTGGTGCCCAAAATTCAAGAAGGTTGTTAATAAATTGGAGAGGGTTCAGAGAAGAACCATGAAAATGATTAAAAGATTAGAAAACATGTCTTCTAGTGATAGAGAGCTCAATCCTTTTAGCTTAACATAGAGAAGGCTACGGGTGACTTGATTACAGTCTGTAAGAATCTACATGGGGAACAAATATTTAATAATGGGTTATTCAATCCAGCAGAAAAAGGTATAATGCAATCCAATGCTGGAAGTTGAAGCTAGACAAATTCAGAGAGGAAATAAAGTGTACATTTTTGTCAGGGAGCATACTTAACCAGTGGAACAATTTACCAAGGGTCGTGGGGAATTCTCCATCCATGACAATTCCTAAATCAAGATTGACTGTTTTTCTGAAAGATATGGTCTAGGAATTATTCTGGGGAAGTTCTGACCTCTGGTATAACACAGGCCATAGACCAGATGATCACAATGGCCTTGGTATCTATGAACCTTCTATGGATCGTATCTGAGTACAGTAGCCAAGAGAACTAGAAAAAAAACTCAGATATTTCTCTGATCTCTCCCACTGAGTTCACTCTTTTACTATATAAAGTTTGAAATTATGTGTAGTAAAATATTACAAATAATAAACTAAACAACAGTCAAATAAGGACTTGCCCAATCTGATAACTGAACATTACAAGGGACTCACCTCATGGGATTTTAATTTGTTCTTCTTATCTTGCATATTTGGTGTTCAAACATCTACTATCTTGATCATTGTTCAGTTTAGGAAGAGGATATCTGCTCTACTGGACATTATTGTCAACGTGAGCTATTTAACATCATTTGCAGAAAAAAATGATAATCTTTACTTGTTAGGGAAGGGAAACAACTTAGAGGGAAAGGATAAGGAAGAGCTAGATCTGTTCCAGAGTCATTGTTGCTGAAGTGTGTGTGTGCGCGCAAAATATTTGTTTGCAGAACTGTGCATTTATTGTCTCTTGGGTTTTCATACCAGTTAAGAGAAACAGTTCATAACTAAACAAAACCTAGAAAAATTGGCTTTTTTCCCCAAGAGCATCTGCTCCAACAGCATTTGTCCAAAGACAGTAAGACACACAACCACTCAATCAAAATATGAAAACCCACAGGAGCAACACACAGGCTCCAGATGGCAAACTCCGGCAACAGCAAAGGCATCAGTTTTGAAAACAAAAAGTGGGCATATGAACACAAAACCATTCAGGTTCACAGACACTGAGTAAGTGGCAGAGTATTCCCTATCTGTCAGGCTGTGTAACCGGACCTCCATCCAAGACAGCTATTAGTTTTGTTAAACGAGTTTTCATTTATATTATATTTTATTTGGATTGGAGTTTTTAAAAAAGAAATTTACTAGCACCTTCTAGATTCACTGACTACCATGTAACCTCTTATAACCTTGATTAACGTCATATGACAGGGCCAAAAACAGGGCCAAGTGTCTTACCAAAACACCCATATATCACATTTTTATCACAGGCATCTATTAAGCATTTTATTTTACAGGTGTTTAGTAGAAGTCCTGAAGCTGGGAAAGATTTAACCTTGCTTGTTAGGCATCACATAGACTGAAAAGGGTGGGGCTGAAAAAATGCCTGTTTTATTCTTTTATGCCAAGCATATCAAAGTAATTTAATAGAGCTAATTGAACTTTTAATTAACAAAAAAGAAGTGGCCCTTTTTTCCTAAATGAAAGTTTTCATGAGAAAGTTTTTTGTTTAAGAACTCCCAAGCTTATTTTTGTTTGTTTAAAAAAATGCTGAAACTAGAAAGTTTCTGCCAGATATGTACCATTTATTTTTCCAAAAATCTCTACAATCTAAACTGGTTTAATTGATGTAGGGCTTGAGGGAAAACCAGAGCCCAGGACATAGCAAAGAGGCTTCCTGGAAAAGTAGTGGCAGGCTGAGGAACAGAGGAAGAGAAGACTCCTCCTGAATGTAAACTGGCTCTTTTAATCCTCCTCTTTTCTTAAATCTAAAGTGAAATCCTGATCCTAATTAAGTCAAATCAGCATATCCCAACTGAGAGTGCCACTGTGGCATCTTTCACCACTAACCAGAAATTAAGAAATCTTTCTAAATAGAAAAACAGATTTCTAACTGAAATTTCCTAGGACTTGATTTAGTAAGGACATCTGTGGTTATACACTGTCATGATAGCTATTGTGGAAGCAGAGAAAGAACTGACAGGAAGGGGATTGCAATGCATGACAGTTTGTTAGCAAGAGTCAGGCTAACTGTAACCCTAATAACGCGAGATTTGTAGAAGCGAGGATTGTGTGAGGCGAGTGGGAAAGAACTGTGTGAGAAGTTGTTACGACCTTGTGTAGATAATGTGTAGATAATATGGAATGTAGACTAGAGTCTTAAATAAGTGAGAAAAATAAGATATCAGGATGACCTATGTATAAACAAAATGCAGCTGTTGCTTATTATTGTCTGTAACAAAAGGTATAAATGCTTGCTGTAATTGTTTATCTGTAGAGAGACCTGCCTAGGAGGGGGAGACCCTGTCCTAGTGCACTCTCTCCCTCTACGCAATTGCAAGAGAAAATAAAGTATCTGACTTTGCTGTACCCAACCAAAAGAGTGAGAACTGTGTTTTTCTCCGACACTATACAAGATACATTTCTTCATAGCTTCCTACTATAATGAAGCTGAGCATGTTTGTTACTTGCCTTTAGCAAGAAAGCCTGTCAAGGAAAAAGTCCCTTCAAATAAATGCTGCTGCTGTTGCACTTCAGGTATAACATCTGTATAAGAATTAGTTTTAAATAAAGTATTCATAAACATCGACATCTCACAGATCCTAAAATGAACAACTGGGCTAACATCTGTCACTAAACTCAAACTTTCCCTCTCCCTTAGCATCCTCCCCTCCCCCCCCCCCAACAAAAGAAGGACACTACTCTAATTTTGTTATACGACTGGCATCTAGGATGAGGCCCATCTGGATTCTTTGCATATAAGCTCTCATATGCCCAATTAAGGGCTATTTTAGCTCCTCCCTTCGATAGAACAGATTCAGAAATTAAAGTGCATTTTATAATCATACAAGTTTACAACAACTGCATAGCTATAGCTCTGGAATTCTCAAAGAGGAAGCATATGAGAAAACTACAGATAGCTAGATTAATTTTGCATATTTTCCTGTACAGTAACTCCTCAAAGTCGTCCCGCTTAACGTTGTTTTGTTGTTACATTGCTGATCAATTAGGGAACATACTCATTTAAAGTTGTGCAATGCTCCACTCTTACGTTGTTTGGCTGCCTGCTTTCTCCACAGCTGGCAGCCTCCCTACGCCACGCCCTCCCCCCCCCAGCGCCTCCCGCCCGCCGGCAGACCCCACAGATCAGCGCCTTCCCTCTCCTCCCCCTGCCTCCTGCCTGCGGCAATCAGCTGGCTTGCGGCGTTTTGGAGGCAGGAGGGAAGGGGGAGGGGGGAGGAGCGAGGACTCAGCACGCAGGCTCCCCCTCCCTCCCCTGCCTCCTGAACGCCGCAAGCCAGCTGATTGCCCCAGGGAGGAGGCGGGGGGAGAGAGGGGGAGCCTGCGCCAAGTCCTCACTCCTCCCCCTTCCCTCCTACCTCCTAAATGCCGCAAGCCAGCTGATTGCCCCGGGCAGGAGGGAGGGGGGAGAAGCGAGGACTCAGCGCGCAGCCTCCCAAACGCAGTAAGCCAGCTGATTGCCCCGGGCAGGAGGGAGGAGCGAGGACTCGGCGCGCCTCCCCCCTGCCTCCCGATGCAGCAATCAGCTGGCTTGTGGTGTTTAGAAGGGAGGGGAGGGAGGGGGGAGGAGCCAGGACGCACCATGTGACGTAAAGGGGGAGGAGGTGGGGGGGGAGAAGAGGCGGGTCAAGGGTGGGGGCTTGGGGGAAGGGGTGGAGTGGGCGGACTGAGGGTTGAGCCCCCCCACCCTTGGTACTTGCAGAGTAGGGGAAGCTGCCCTGGAACCTAACCCCCCCTATTTACATTAATTCTTATGGGGAAATTGGATTCGCTTAACATAGTTTCACTTAAAGTTGCATTTTTCAGGAACATAACTACAATGTTAAGTGAGGAGTTACTGTACTAATCTATGTGGACCTGCAGCAAGACTGCTATGCCAATTCTTGGCTTCTCAAACACAGACCACCAAAACTGTCTGACAGTAATACAAGATAGATGCATATCAACCGGAGAATAAGATGTTAAATTAAATTGTAAATAAAATAAAGTCAGATTTTAACCTAGGACTGAAAGATTAGTGCACAAAGTCATTATACCACAGAATTTCCTTTAAATAGTATTTTAAACTTGCCATTTTTTGTTATGACAAGTTGTATAATATTGCTTTTACATGTCAGCAATATCGAGCAGTTTTGTGCAGCCACACCGACGTTCTTTCCAGGTAATTTTTGAATAGCCATGATAAGACAAACTAGCAACAAGTCACGTGCTTAAGTCCCACTGAAGTCCACCCACCTGACAAATCCACCACATGTCATTAAGGGCCTACCTTTATTTATATATCTTCTGTTTTCCCTCATTAGTCCTTCACATTCCTAAGAGTGCAACTTCCAAACTTTCTGTAAAATAGTTTTCCAAAGAACGCTCAAAAAAATAATAAGAGCATATTAAAGAAATAAACTAATGTGCTTACTGTTCTGGAATCTGAGAAAGGATTGTACTCATCTAATCCCGGTGGAACATTTCTTGTCACTTGTGTAACCGAAGGATCCTAGAAAAGAAAAGTTATGTAAAAGGTGTGCATACATACTAAAACTAGTAACAATGCCTATACAAAGAGTCGAGACTTTCATCATGTTAAATTTTGTTAGCGGTATACAACTGCTTTCCCGATCATATACTTTTTGAGCCACAACCATGCTCTCACATCAGCTTTCATATAAACTGTTCTGCTATACATTTCATGAGCTGACAATATTAAAGAAATTACTTAGAAAAAAAAAGATAAAGGAGAGCCTGACTGTTAGTCCGGTTTTACTTAGGATCTTTCCCAAACATATATCTTACGGGCCAAGTGTTCCATTCATTTCAGTAGAAAGTTAATTAGACTTACAGAATACCACAAAAGGATACTGATGTATTTCTTCTCTAGATAAATATCCATTTGTATATAGGTAACAAAACCTACGCATACCATATCCAGGATAAGACAACAGCATTGGTGCATTAGGTAAGGGCTAACGGAATGGACACACACAGTGTAAATTTAGCCTGAAATTTACAATTTTGTAACTATATACTTTATAAATTTTAACCAACAGAGGTGTTTCTACACTTTTTTTAGTTCATTGCTCAATCTGAGAGAAATGAATAAAGTAAACATGAAAAGTGAATTTGTATTTCTAACATGTTCATGTATTAGTAACAGGTAAAAAATTCTTTACTGATATGATTTAAGTCAATGTCTCTAAAAAAAGACTCAGGACAGGACAATGATCACTAGTGCACAGAAAGTACATGAAGCTTCCTTTGCAAAAATATAGTCTCTGATAGTTCCACAGTAAAGCTGGTTTTCATTTTTGTAAAAACCAAGAAAAGCCCTAAATATATCTGCTATTCCTAAATCTAAACCACATCATTCCATCCTGATCTTCTTATAACACTCGACTGACATGAGCTAAAAGCTGCTCTATCAGGTAGCTGATTTATAATAGGAAAGCCCTTTAGAGAAAAGCTGTCGAAAGCCTGTGGTGAGAGGGAAAACTGCATCCTATCCACAGAGCCATCTGAACTCCTCAACAAGACATTCAAAAGGAGGTGGGGGGGGGGGAGGGAGAAGAGACCTTTCATTTTGCCTCTAGGCTTTTCTCAGCCTAGCTTTCTCCCTGAAGCCTGCTAAGAAAGGAAGCAGAGAGAAGGAGACCTTTTCCCCAAAAGGCAAATGCGGTCCTAGGACATGGCTGGGACTTACATGGATAAATGCTCAGCCTAACTACCCGTCAGAAATTTGAAATAAAAGGTTGAAGTTTTCCACAGCAAAGCTCTGCAGCAGGAAGGTCTGGTTCCACCACTGGCTGTGGAGGCTGCTTCAGGGGCAGGACATTCCCCTGCTGTCAGTGACCAACAGGTTCAGTTCTGCCCCCAAGCTGCAAGCAGGCTGAAGTAACCCTTGTAATAGATCTGTGGACCGCAGCATGATGAAAAATTGTTTATATTCCACCTGAGATCGCCTCTTTCTCAAATTCAGTTTTGTTTTGTTTTTGTTTTTTTTAAACAAAAGGGGGGGGGGGAAATCTAGTTTTTACAAGAATCTAGTTTTTTTAATCTCTCTGTAAAGAGGGTCCTGTAAAGAGGAACCTCTACCATGTTATCTCCATAATATATTTTAATTATGGAACCAGACTTGAATGTAGTGTTCCAAGTGAAACTTCACCAGTCCCTAAATAAATGGCTAAAGTAACCTCTTATAGTCTCTCCACTTCTCAGGATTGCAGTGATTGCTGCTCAAGTTAAAACATTGTGCTTTAGCACAACAGCAGGAAAAAAAGTTACATTTCTCAAATTTCAACTGGAGATCATACAAAAGCAGGCTTCATGCTAGCTCTCTGAATTCAGAGAAACACCACAATGAGGAATTAAAAATGCAGTAAATGAAGTAAATATTGACTTATGCACTAGACTTTGAAAAGAGGATACAGAATAATTTTTAACAAAATATGAAACTTTTATAATTCAACAGCATTACAAAATATTGAATATTTCTTAGAAGCCTTTCAGATTGGGAAAATGGTTGTGTAATAGAACCTTATCTAAAATGGAGAAATGTACACCAATCAATTAAAAGAAACTTGCAATACGTAAGTGCATGTACAGATTGCTGGGAAGAGTAGGAAGAGAAACAACTGATACAATTGATCCCTGAAGTTTTAGGGCAGTGGTTCTCAAACTTTTGTACTGGTGACCCCTTTCACATAGCAAGCCTCTGCGACCCCCCCCCCCTTATATATTAAAAACACTTTTTTATATATTTAACACCATTATAAATGCTGGAGGCAAAGCCTGGTTTGGGGTGGAGGCTGACAGCTCGCGAGCCCCCATGTAATAACCTCGCGACCCCCTCAGAAGTCCCGACCCCGTTTGAGAACCCCTGTTTTAGGGGTAAGCCCCAAATCTCAATTATGTGCTGGTGTAAGTGTCAATTTATGTGCAGTGTCAATTTTAGGTCACTAAAAGTTCCCGCTGTACCCTCCTCATGCACCCTATTATCCATCCCTCAGATGTCCACAGCTACATTTTCTCACACATATACATAGGCCACGCATGCACCGCCTACATTATTCCCGAATCCCGCCTTCTCGGGCAGTCCTCATCCAGTGACCCAATTTTGGATCACCAGCTAAAAAATGCCCTCCGTCACATACCCTCTGTCCAACAGTATTCACACACACTCTAGTAATTTTCTGATCACTTGTTCTGCAACTTCTCAATCTGCAAACCACTCATGTTTCAACAACTGTGAGTAGTTTGCCAAAGTAACATCACCACCAGCCGGGGCTGCAAACAGAAGGAACAGAACTGACAGTAAGCACTCAGTCCCTCAGTTACCAACTTCTCCCCTCCCCTGGTCTCTCCCAATCTAATAGGGCCTGAAGAAAGCCGAGACCTGAAGGGCTATTAGGAGTTAAGTTACTAGGCTATTCATCTCCTGCTACAGGCTCAGAGAGCTATCTGTGTCTTGCCAGCTGATGTAGTGAAGAGCAAAACTTCCAATAATAGTTTGCCAGCCAAAGAGCTGTAGAGCTGGAGGAATTACTGGAGTTACGTGAGGGGAAAGCGGGAATAAAGGAAATTTTTAAATACAGTAGGCAGAGGGCGAGAGTGTAATATTCACTGTATTATCCACAGTGGGATTTCTGACAGCCTGCAGAGCCACAGCGGGGGGGAAAAAACCAATAGAAGGTATGGCAAAAAGGGAACTTCCAACTAGTGAACTAAACATGTTCACCAGCTGAGGGAGCTGTCAAACAAGAATCACCCTGCCTAAATAGGTGTAAGAAAGCACTAGTGTGGGCACAAGGGCAAGCCTGTGGCTCTCTCTACACTGTGGAGCCTATGCTGGCATCGCCCCCTAGTGTAGACGCTGCCGACACCAACAGAAGAAGGCGTTTTTCTACTGGTGGAGGAACACCACTTCCCTGAACATTAGCTACATCGAAAGATGCACTCAGCATCTACAGTCAGGGTTTTGGCAACATAGCTATGTCTGTCAAGGATGTGTTTTTCTGCCCATCCTTGATGGATGTAGATATGCAGGTATAACTTTTAAGCGAAGATCAAGCCTTACACTGACTGAGGTTAGCTAGCTGTGGATGCATTCAATTGTTTGTATTTCAGTCAACTGTTTTGCACTATTTGAAGCACAAACAATTGAGTTCTTTAGTGTAGACATGACCAAAAAGTCTTCCAAGCAGGAAGATTAAGATATTGAAGTGTACTATTTTCTTCCCTGATGTTATAGTTCTATACTAAAGATTTTGATGTGTTGGACCATAGGCACCAACTCCGTGGGTGATCCAGGGCTGGAGGACCCACAGGAAAAAATTAGGGGGTGCATCACACCCACCAGCAGCCAAGCTCCCCTCCCTCCCAGCACCTCCTGCCCACCGACAGCCCCCCCCCAATCAACTCTCCCCCTTCCTCCCAGTGTCTCCCTCCCACCACAGATCAGCTATTCTGTGGCATGCAGGAGGTGCTGGGAGGAGGAGGAGAGGGCACGGAGCATGCTTAGGGAGGGGGTGGAACTGGGTGGGAAGAGGTGTGGAATAGACGGGGTGGGACGGATTAGAGGTGGGAAGAGGCGAGGTGGAGGTTTGGGGGAAGGGGTGGGGCCAGGGCAAAGCCAGGGTTCAGCACCCCCAGGGCAAGGAGGAAGACAGCGCCTGTGTGTTGGACCTCAGACAGAGTTGTGAACAACACTTACATTTAGTGAATCCATTTCTGGGAAGAATTATATGCTTTCTGGTGTACTGTGAGAGACAAGAACAAAAGCCAGGTATCTTCAATCACTGCAGACATGTAATTATCTCAAGAAAGTAACAATTGTTTCACTGCCATTATAAAATGACATGTCTGACTTCCTACTCTTATCCATGTCTATACACCATACATTAATCATGTATTACAGTAACAGAAAGAGACAGTGGTCATTTTACAGTTTGTAGAGATGTAGAATGCTAGTTACATCTTTTGTTGTATATTTTCAAGTGAGGGGTGTATGATGGAGAATGGCAGGAAAGGGGATATTAATGTTCATCACCAACCCTAACCACAGTCTGCAGGCAGAGTTTTCTAGGTCTAACAGTAGAGGTGAGTATTAAGGATGGATTTGAAGGATACGGTAGTGGCTGTACAGATTTTTTTCCAGGGAGTTTTTGCTCCCTGCATAAGGAACAGCATGGAAAAGATGCATAAGTTTTTGAGGGAAGAGGACTATTGATCAATTTAATGATGACAACAGAGATCTATCTGAAACAGCTGAAGCTGATAAAGAAAAATGTTTAAATGCTAACCTTTGCTAAAATAATTATCCTTTCATTTTGCAGAATTTCATTGTGTTTTGCATTTTTCTGAGTAAAAATAACTCAGTTAAGTAACTTTTTTATAATTAGGCATAAATATTAATCTAAGGCTAAGTCTACTAGAGACCATAAAGTCTCACTTTTGCTACTGTTTTAATAACTTTAAAATGTTTTAAATGTTTCACCATTTTTACATTATTTGACTGGTCAACTGACCAACACTACTTACACAAACAGCTCTTCTCCATTTCAATTATAAACTGTTCACTGGACCCCTTTCCTTTTTACATTCTAACTTGCAATTAAGTTGTTCTATATATCTTCTGCAATAACCTGCAATTCACTTAGCTTTACCTACTACACATGGATTATGTGAATACAACTTCTATTAATGCCAAGTCCCTAAGTATGACACTGGAGAACTGCTTAGAACAGTTTTAAAGGGCACTCTGCCTACCCAGTTCACTGGGGATTCCCCATTTTAATGCATGTTTTCTCTGTTCCTAGTGACAAGTAGAATGCTAAAATCTTTGCCTCTGATGCATAGCTTCCAGTGATTCAAAGAACAAGACTGTAATCTTTCATTTGGTACCCCCACACAGAGTAAAGCATACCCCATAGAGAGACAGAGACACATACATACATACAAAAAACAAACCAAAACAAAAAAAGGAAGGAGGGAAGGAATCAGTATAATTGGACTGCAATAATTCTACAGCAACATCTTAGTTTTTTCAATATTAATCCTACACTTGAAATTTCATCAGGACTGACTAGCTATATACACACACAAGATTCTACTTAATACACCAATCACCACAGTATTTAGGTGACAAATAAAAAGATTTGTGCCTCCACAACATCCTGAATTCTGTGCTCCACCACTGGTGAAATCGAGAATTCACAAGCCAAAAGGATGCTATTGACTGAAAAAGATTGACACAAACAGATGAATATTGCATTGTGAAGATCAAGGAGGTTTGTTTCTTCCCATACTAAGAGAGCAAGAACAATTGCCAGGTGTATATTGTTTAAGTAAACAAATCTTGGGTACAATTTTCAGCAAAATCCATATACTCGACTATTGTTGGTTACAAGGAGTTTAAAGATGCCAACGGGGGGGTGGGGGGGGGAATCTACTGTTTTAAAGAAGTCAAATAACTGTACTAGGCAACATACTGCGAAGACTTTTCCATGCTTGAATTCTCCCATCATTTTAGGTCTCAGAAGGAAGATGCTGATGAAACAATCTGAATGACTTTTCATAACAAAGCACACTTGACTGAAACCTACACCAAAGTTTTTGCCACATTAATAGTAGTATAAAGAAAGTTTTAGTGTCTTCCTTCTACAGCAGTATATACTAAACATGTGACTAACTGAGTCACTGCTTGTCAAGAATCCCTCATGAAAATCACATGCCCAACAGATGAGCTGAGTTAAACATTTAATCCACATTAAACATGTAAAAGTACTTCACACCATTAAAATTTTATTTTTCCATTAACATGAGAAAATCTTACAATAGAGAAATATGCTGAGAAACAGCTTATATTAACATGTGGGATACTCCAGTCCCTTTCTATTTAGTTTAAGTTCAACAGCTCATTTACTGAACTAGTGTTTTTCTTCTTTATCCTCAATAAACACAGTCAACAGAACACATTCTATATAGTAACATATTGGTAAAATAATCTAGTTCAACACCTTCTTTTGCTCTGTATATACCTTCCCCCTCTTCCAATGTTGAGAATCTATCAAACATGTCTCAGTATTACTAGTACAGGATGCATAACTGAATCCCACCATGTGAGGGTTGCCCCATCCCCATTACCCAGTCCACTTACTTATGCCCACGACCGTCTGTACTCCCTGTATGAGATTGACCCTCACCGCTTGTCAACTGTATCTTGATCCCGCCCATCGTCTACCCCCCCCCCATTGGGGACATTGCAGTCTGTATGTATTATGTATTATGTGTGCCCAACCCCAAAATACTAGCATCCCCCCATACTCTGTATGTTACCCCCAATGACCAACAACTGACGCTTCAAATTTTCTGTATCGTTTATTTTTAAATACTCTGGTGAAAGTAAGCCAGTACGGTATGGCATACTGGTAACAACCAGTACACAGCAACCGTACTGGCAGGGCTGATGAGGGGGGCCAAAAGGAGCAGCTTCCCTGAGGCCCAGCAATTTAAAAGGGCCTGGAGCTCCCAGCAGCACTGGAATCCCTGGCCCTTTAAATCGCCGCCAGAGCCCTGGGGTTTCCAGCTGCCACTATCACTACCATGGGGCTCTGGCGGTGATTTAAAGGGCCCAGGGCTCCTGGCCGCCGCTACCGCAGCTGGAGCCCCAGGCCCTTTAAATTGCCAGCGAAGCGCCAGAGTAGCAGCGGCCAGGAGCCCCGGGGCTCCAGGAGCTTTTTAAAGGGCCCAGGGCTCCGGCCCTTTAAATAAGGCAGCAGAGATAATTCTGGGATTTAAAAAAGGCTATCGAAATGCCATATGGAAACATTTTAACAAACTATGGCAAACAGGCAGGGCTTGTCTTCACCACAGTGTTAGCTCAAGTAATGTACACTCAAGTTAATCCTGAGTTAGCTTAGCTTGTGCAAGAGTAATAATGTGAAACACTCAATCTGCACACATCTATATCAGCAGCACAGAGTAGCTGAGTCTCACTGTATTACTCGCTCCAGCACCATCAGCGCTCTAGTTTAAAGCCTCAGGTAACTGGAGCTAGAGATTTGTGTGTGCAGGGGAGTCACGTGAAAAGTAAACACTTGAGTTTACCTTGAGCTAACACTGCAGTGAATACAAGTCCTTAGACACGTGCTTGGTTCTACTCACATAAGTAATCCCACTGAGTTCAATCCATCCAGTTAAGCATGTGCTGAAGTATTTGCAGGATCAGGGCCCATGTTATAATTTAGCAAGATATAATTGTATTCTATTCATGTTCTCTTACCACACCCATTATTTAGCAGTATGACTTTACTGTAAGAGCATTAACTTTCACACTTCTGAATTAAGCCTACCTTATGCTCCAATCTCACAGAGCTCTGAACTCACAGACCTTGTGAGGGATCAGTGAAAGTTCCAGGATATAGAGCCCAATCCTGCAGTCGCTGTAGAAGCAAAACCTTCTGATAGCAACTGGAGTATGCAGCTACTGAAAGGAAGTTTCCTATCTCAGTAATTATTGCCATTCACTGAAATAATGTCAATATATATTTATTGTGAGGGGTGTGTACTCCACAGAGGTGGAGATCGGGCTAGTGTGGGCCTGAGGCCAATTGAGTAGCAACCTGCACCTGGACAATGGGCCAGGCTGACTTGATGAAGCCTAGATTTTGGTGACGGGAGGAGGGGGAGGGAGAAGCACTGGTAGAGGACTATAAACAGAGAAAGTTTAGAGAAGAAAGAGCTGCAGAAAGAAAGAAAGGAATTTTGCAGTTACTCTCTGGGATTATAGAGTAGGAAGATCAGAAGAGTCAGGGAGAGAGACCAGGAGAGCAACCTCTGGGATCCTTGTCTGAGTAGAGAAGGCAAGAGACCAGAAGAGAGACAGGTGGCATGTCCTAAAAGAACAGCAGGAACTGAACTTCCCAGCAGAGAGCGCTACAAGGCAGTTAAACAAGGAATAGGGCACCTGAAACTAGAGAGACGAAAGGTCAAACCCAATGAGGGCAGAAGTGGGTTTAAGTTTATATTTGCTGGTTTGGGATTTTGTTGGGGGATTCCAGCAGAGGGCCCTTAGAGTCCTGACTCTAAAAATATGGTGGGCCTAGGGAGGTTATGGGGAGAAAGCCTGGAAAAGGCTACAGCAGGAAGGAGTCTAGAGAGGTAGCAGAAAGAAGATGAAAAAAGCAGAACTTGGCTGCTGGCTATAGGGTCTCTGGACAGGAACCGGTGTAGTAGGAGGGCCCAGGTTCCCCTACTAGCAACTGGTAAAATAGCATGAGACCCTGAGGAGGGGACAAGGACGACGGAGAGCCCTGAGAGAAGGGCACTAGGACCACAAGGACCAGATTTAGAGCTAAAGACCTTCTTGTAAGGACACTGCATGTTATTTGAATTTAGTTACTCTGGCACGGTGAGAAATTAAACCATGACCTGGCTGGCATGCTGAGTCTCCGGAAGAGGCATACCACCATGAGACTCAAGTGACCATCAGCAAAGGGCGCTAGACAGGAGAGAGCTGCCATGCCACGCTCAGCCACAAGGGGGTGTGCCAGAAGTAAATCCACTCTTCTACATGGGATTACTCCAGAATTATATATAAGAGTAAACAAAATTGACACTGGCCTGAGTGTTACTGTAGCCTCATAGTCTTTGGAACTTTATGAAATTATCTGAAGCATTTCTGAGGTTAGTAAACTGTTGATTTATTGGCGACTACAGCAGTGTTTATTTCCACTCTATATTTCCAATACTGTATAAAGAAACCTAGGGAGGGAAAAGGCAGGACACTGAAGGTCAAGAGGTTTGAAATTCATTTCAGAAAGAAATTAATGGTTTTATTGCCATGTTTTATAAAAAAAAATAAATCAAGATATATTCCACATTGACCAAATCCATTCAAGGATAGACAAGTTTACTGTATAAAGTTCACTGAAGAATAAAACAAATGAAAAAAAATATGAGTAATTTAAAATAGTCTGTGATAGTACACCTCTACCCCATATAACGCGAATTTGGATAGAATGCGGTAAAGCAGCGCTCCGGGGGGGGGGGGGAGGGGGCTGCGCACTCCGGCGGATCAAAACAAGTTCGATATAACGCAGTTTCACCTATAACGCGGTAAGATTTTTTGGCTCCCGAGGACAGCGTTATATCGGGGTAGAGGTGTATCAGCACTATAAAAATATCATGTATAATTCCTACTTCACTGAAATAGTACATTGGATAGATTTTTTTCAAGTACAGTTTTCACTGTAAAATCAATCTCCTGAAAAGTTTTGAAAAATCTGTTTCCTTTAACTATTCCTATAACTATTACCTGTTTTTTTCTTTCATTTTTTCTTGACCCTCGAAACATTTGAGCTTGGGTTATAGACTCCTGTTTTAAAGAGGGATACTATCAATCTGAAAGCTTATCAATTTTTTAAAAAATTCAAAAGCATTTTCAGGTATGCCACATAGAGGTATTTTAGCAATCCCACAATTAACACCATTCTGTGCAGTATTGTTTACATGTGCCAAAAATATAATACCACAAAGAGAATATAACTTGAAAACTAACAAGTGTTATACTATAAAATAAGTTCCTTTAATTCCAGCAGATGCCACATAGAAAGGCATAGTTTAAGGCTTGTGTATACTTCAAATATCTTGTGTGTTATCTTCAGTTATTTCACATTAAAATGTCTTCCATCCAAAAACATTTTTTGTTGTTGCCAGTCATGTGGTGTTTTAATGCACATTAAAGCCACTTTGCAAGTGGGTTTACGGATATGCAGGATGAGGTTACCCACAGCATAGTAGGTGTGAAAAAACTGTTGCACATCTGCCGTGTCCTCCTACTATTATCCCACACTACTTTGCTAGCTATCTAGGATCCTGTTTACCTGTGCGTTCTCTAGTACTTTGGGATCATCCTGACTGGAGGTCAACTCCCCATTCAAATCCTGGAGTGTGGCAAGATTTTGTCTTTTGCTATTCCAGCTTGTGTGACATTCACAAGCCTAATTATTGATCATCATGACTAATGCTTCACTGTGGTCTTGTGCTGAGATCCAGGACTTCATTGCCTTCTGAGGAGAGAAGCTCGGTTAGTCGCATCTGAATGGCAGTCGCTTATCAGCTGTACAAGCAACTATAACAACAAATGCAGGACAGGAAGCACAGCTGGGACACCCCAGAGCCGCAGTAAGGCAACGGAGCTCCAGCTGTCACACAGGACTAGTAAGTACTATGGGACCACTAAGAGACCTACCAACGTCTGCTGGTACTATGAGAAGCTGGACCATATGTTTGAGTGGGATGATCTCCAGCAACAACAGCATATTGTGGATTCCCCGACAGATCCTCCAAACCAGGATCTTGTTGACTTGGTGAACCTGGGGCCAAACAGCTTCAGATATCATGGGGCACCCTCCATCAAAAAAGGACCAACCTGAACTACAAGCAAAAGACCCAAACTGTGGAGAGGATCAATTCCAGTAAGTATGCAATGATATTACAATAAAATTGCCAGCTGGGTTTGAACAACTTAGTTCAGGCACCATAAAGTTTACCTTCACTCTGCTTCCTGAGCTTTTAAACACCACACCTAACCACTGCACTACTGAAAATGACGGATGTGCTGGAGACTGTACGAACTCTTCATGCCTTTATTTCTATAAATATGTCAACACACAAACACCACTTAAGCTTGCCGTGTACCACCACACACAGTCCCACAGCAGCATTTACTGGTCTCTCACCCACCCAGTTGACTTCCCCACCCCCCACCGGAGACTGTTCTAAAAAGACACTTATTTTAGCAGCAAATACAGAAAAGAAAATGCACACACACAAAAATCATGTTTCTAACTCAGGGTTTCATTAATGATCAAAGATTTGCACTAACATGAGTTATTAATCAAATTGCCAAAATTATGCTAGACATTTGCAAAAAGAAAGATTTTAAGACGCTTAACCATTCACACACATACCCTTTGATGTACTGCAGAATTTTATTAATTCTGAAGTACACCTTATGTTGATCTGCGGGTCTTAAATATGAAAACTTAAAAGCACAAATAGTGCTCTAATTGGCACAAAGATTGAATGGCAATGCAGCTCTCTTGGCACTGCCCGTATTGCTTGCGGTTCCCTTTCACTCCTGCACCAGATCTGGGGCAGCCATGCCTTTCTGGACAGGAGGATTCTGTCTTTTGGGGACACAACACAGGATAACATCCTCCAACATAAGGACAGTCTGCAGAACTACACATGCATTTACTAGGTCTCACTGATGCAGCCTCTTTAACTTGCCACCCTATCACTCACAACCCATCTGAAATTTAGTTCCCCTATCCCACACTGGCAGAAAATCCCCCCCTTCTCCTCCCACCCACCTCTCAGACCTGGGGGCTCCTACACAGAGGAAAAAGATTGAATAAACATCTTATCTCTAATCTCACCCAAGACTGGGAAGAGCCTATGGAAAAGGAAATCTCAAAGTGAGGAGGGAAAAGCAACATCAGTGTTAGCATACAGGCTACAATTTCAACAGCTTGGGTCCCCCAACCCACACACACACACTTTTTCCCTATAGCACCACCATCGAGAAAAGGAGAGAGAAAGGACAAGAGAAATGACTAGCCCATCACAGAAAACAGCTAGGGATGGAGAGACAAACAATCCTCTTGGATCATATGACCTTGAAACTTTCTATCTTTGCACAGCTTTATGAATTCTGAAATGAGTTTTTACTGTTCACAACATTCAAACTGGTATTTATTGGTACTGAAGTACTGGAAGTGTTTACAGTCACAGTTTTGAGTCCTGCACCATTAACTGAAGTGTGCAGATAGTGTCACAACAGTGACGCAGGCATAATATAAACACTATATTCACATTGAGTGCCTTAAAAACAACAAAAGGAAATACAATTTAATTATAGTTGAGAAGTGTATCAAGACACTCACAGAAAAAAAACATGCTAATAAATGGCTTACACAAAAACCACATTCACACTTTACAATGGCACCTGGACTCAAAGTATGAGCTCCATGCATCCCTTCCTCAGTGCCCCTGAGTAGATGCATCATTTGGTAAATGTCTCCATTTGGCTTTTCAAAATCTTCACCCAGTGTGCCCAGCACTTGCTCCCATCCATTTGCAAAACTCTCTCCCTTCTTCTCATAAAAGTTGTGCAAAACACAGCAAGCAGCTATCATAACAGAAAGATGTTTCTCATCAGCCTCAGGATCTTCCATCTATTTTCCATCTTCCAAATGTGCATTCTACAGCCATTTTTGCAACGATTCAGTGTATAGATACATAGTTCCTTTCTTCTAGCAAAGTGTTCAGTAAAAGGCTTCACCCAGAATGAGTGATGGAATGACAGAACCATTGATGCAAAAGTTCCACTCGTCACTGCAAAAAGTCCAGACTTTCTGGTGGCATAGCCCTTCCTGAATACCCCACACATATACTGTGGAACTTTCCGTGGTTATCAGCCAGGCCTTGCACTACCACGGAGAAGTACCCTTTTCCATTTATGAACTTCAAGGCCAGGTGCAGAAGGCAAAGAATAACATGGGTCCCATCACTGACCCTAATACAAGTTGGGAAACCCAACTGTGAAAACCTGTTAATAATTTCCTGCACATTTCCCAACCTTTTGACCCAGGGGGACAGAAGTCTCTCCGGTGGTTCTCAAACTTTTTTTTTTTCCACAGACCACTTGAAAATTGCTGAGGGTCTCAGCGGACCACTTAACGATCTTTCCAAATGTTGTTTGTACCATTAGCTAACTATTGTAAAGAGCTTTGGATTAAAAAAACCCTTAACAAAACTTTTTTTGTTCTACAAATAAAAGCACACAACTCATTTTAATATCAGTAGTCTTTCCTTTCTAATGAGATGGATGTGTCTGTTTTTGTGAGCAAAGTTCAGGGAAGTCGGGTGTAATGTTTGTCAGCTTTAGCCTTAGGTCAGGTTCAGCATTCCTCCTGCTTCTGTATTTGGACTGGAGGGCAATAAGTGATGAAAATCCTGTCTCACACAGGTACGTAGTAGCAAATGGCATCAGAAAACGCACTGCTTTGTCTGCAAGTTCTGGGTAGTCTTTTGGATTCAAAGAACTGAACTTAATTACAGAATGTCTTAAATTCTGACTGTAATGTTTCATTGCAAGAAAGCTTCAACAAGCACTCTTGTGCCTTATCGGACAAACCAGAAGGCAGCTCACTGATTTCAATTCCAAAAAAGGATTACATATCCAGTTGTTTGGTTCAGCTTCTACTGGAAAATAATCTTCAAACTGTTGCTTCAAGGCAACAAGTTGTTCTTCAATTTCATTTTTTTTTTTGGTCAAGCACCAGTTCATTTTCAGACAGAAAACCTTCCAATGTTGGAAATGCGCTGAAATCATCCTTTTTTACGTGACTAGCAAATAAGTCAAGTATCTTGATCATTGCATTGATTTAGTCTCGCACATCCAATATAATCACTGAAACTCCCTGCAGCCCAGCGTTCAACTCATTTAGGCATGTAAATACATCGGAGAGGTAAGCCAATCACAAGAGCCAGGATGAATCTTCAAAACAACTTGTGAATTGAAATGGATGGTCTGCTAGAAATAGCTGTACTTCTGAATGTAGCGCAAACAAACAAGTACTTTGCCTCTTGACAACCACCGTACTTCTGTATGAAGAAGTTGTACATAAGCACTACCCATTTCATTGCACAGTACACTAAAATTTGAGAATTTATAGATCTAGCTTTTATTAAATTAACAGTTTCCAAAACACCCTTCATTTCCCCTGGCATTTTCTTGGCAACTAGTGCCTCTCAATGAATACTATAGTGTACCCATGCAGCATTAGGTGCCACTGCGCAGATATGAACCATTATCCCATTGTGTCTTCCCATCATTGCTCGTGCACTGTCAGTACATACTCCAACACAACGTTTCCAATCAATACTGCGTTCCTTCACAAACTCATCTAGTAACTGGAAAAGTTGTTCGGCGGTTGTTCTTCTTGGCATTGAATGACAAAATAAAACATCTTCCAGTACTTTCCCTTCCCACTAATACCTGATGTATGCAAGATTTGCAATGTCAGTGATATCAGTTGTCTCATCCAATTGCAATGCAAAATACCTACGTTGTTCACACGTTTCACAAGAATGTCTTTAACATCAGTGGTTTGAGCATTGGCTTGCTAAATCCAGGAATGTAAGTTCAATTCTTGAGGGGGCCATTTAAGGAACTGGGGTAAAAATCTGTCTGGGGATTGGTCCTGCTTTGAGCAGGGGGTTGGACTAGATGACCTCCTGAGGTCCCTTCCAACCCTGATATTCTATGATGCTATGATCTTGAATTCTGTGTGACACAGTGTCATTTGAAAGAGGCACACAATCTAACTGCTTTGCTGTCTTCTCTCCACACATTACTAATGCAAGTTCTTTAGCTGCAGGCAGAATAAGTTCTTCCCCAATAGTGTGAGGCTTCCCCGCTTTGGGGATTCGAAGGCTTGCACGATATGAAGCTTCCAGAGCCTTTACATTTACTGTTGCATGAGCAAACATTGTTACTTTCCCTTGTTTCAACTCATTCAGTTAGCGCTGAAAAAATTTAGGAGGTTTATCTTTGAAAGCATGATTTGTTGTCAAATAGTGCAGGAGGTTTGCAGGCTTCAAGCTTTCATTAGCCAGCACTCCGTAGCATAACACACATTGTGGCCTTGGTTCATCTTGTTCACCAGTCCCTATAAAGTCTAAATTAATATAGCTTGAGTGGTATTGTCTTACCGTTTATTGGCGTTTCAGTGTATTTTCATTATTGGTACTCATACTGGTTCCTGGTAAACCCGGGTCTGCACTCTGCACTCAAAATTTCCTTTGCAGATGTATGTTCGGTTGCTGTACTCTCATGTTCGATTTTGAACTTTTCACTGATCTCACCGTCACTGGTTTGATTATTTGTTGTTTTCTTTTGAAAATAACCCGTTTTCAACCACAAATCCATTTCTGGGGGTTGACTACTATCCTACTTACTGGACTGACAACTATTAAATTTTTTGAAAAAGCACTAGGGTCTGGTACAGTCAGTATATCTTTCCACGGGACAATGATGACCAATAAATACAATATAGGTAGGTTAGCTGAATTGCATCCAATGAAAACCACGCATACACATCTGAAAAATGTGACCAAAACTAAGCATGTAGTGTAGTAGGGTACCAATTTAAAGAAACACGTTTCGCTTCTGGATTAAATGTGAATAAAAATAAAACATCAAAGGCCCAATTAAATAACCTACTTTTACCATAGACCACTAAATCTTCAGGGAAAGCTGCTCTCAAAAAATGAAACATCTGCCAAAATACTAAGATGCTACAGACTTTTGCAGTTCACAAAACTATCCCTCTTGCATGCATATTATCTGCACACATAGCTCAGCTTTAAGATGCTATACAAATCTATGAGTCAACTAGAAACAGTCATGCTCTCATTGCAATATTAATACAATATTTTCTGATACTGGAAAGGAGAGTAAAAGGCATTCACTCAGGCTTATGCAACTTCTCTGAGATGTCCACTCTAAATTTGATTAATATTTCACACACAACAGTAAAAATAAGTAATAAAGCCACAAAACCACAAACAAACGACAACACTGAAAATACGAAGGGAAGTAAAACATCAAGTGGTTGGTTATGGGTATTTTAAATTAGTGTTTAGGATCCATGCTGTGAAAATGCAACAGAGCCCTGCAGAAACAGGCAAAGTTCTCCTGGTTTCACATTGTGTGGGTCACCAACTCAAAAACTCACAGTGGACTCATTGAGTTTTTATAAGCCTTGGAGCACATTAACACATGGCTTCGGCCTGGTCTACACTACGACTTTAATTCGGATTTAGCTGCCTTAATTCGAATTAACGCTTGACCCGTCCACACAACGAAGCCATTTAATTCGAATTAAAGGGCCCTTTAATTCGATTTCTGTACTCCACCCCGACGAGCGGAGTAGCGCCAAAATCGAATTTGTCAATTCGAATTAGCGTTAGTGTGGCCGCAATTCGATGTTATTGGCCTCCAGGAGCTATCCCACAGTGCACCATTGTGACCGCTCTGGCCAGCAATCTGAACTCGCATGCACTGGCCAGGTGGACAGGAAAAGCCCCGGGAACATTTGAATTTCATTTCCTGTTTGCACAGCGTGGAGAGCACAGGTGACCACAGAGAGCTCATCAGCACAGGTAACCATGCAGGCTGATAATCGAAAAAGAGCACCAGCATGGACCGTACAGGAGGTACTGGATTTGATCTCTATATGGGGAGAGGATTCAGTGCTAGCTGAACTGCGTTCGAAAAGACGAAATGCCAAAACTTATGAAAAAATTTCCAAGGGCATGATGGAGAGAGGCCACAATAGGGACACAGATCAGTGCCGCGTGAAAGTCAAGGAGCTCAGACAAGCCTATCAAAAAGCAAAGGAGGCAAACGGTCGCTCCGGGTCAGAGCCGCGGACATGCCGCTTCTACGCTGAGCTAAATGCATTTCTAGGGGGGGCCGCCACCACTACCCCACCTCTGACTGTGGATTCCGAGCTGGGGATAGTCTCATCAGGTACACCTGATGATTCCGTGGAAGGGGAAGAGGAGGAGGAGGAGGACGAGCTGGCAGAGAGCACCCAGCTCTCCGTTCTCCCCAACAGCCAGGAACTGTTTCTCACCCTGACTGAAGTACCCTCCCAAGCCTCCCAAGCCAGCACCCAAGACCATGACCCCATGGAAGGGACCTCAGGTGAGTTTACCTTTTAAAATATAAAACATGGTTTAAAAGCAAGCATTTTTAATGATTAATTTGCCCTGAGCACTTGGGATGCATTCGCAGCCAGTACAGCTACTGGAAAAGTCTGTTAACATGTCTGGGGATGGAGCGGAAATCCTCCAGGGACATCTCCATGAAGCTCTCCTGGAGGTACTCCAAAAGCCTTGCCACAAGGTTTCTGGGCAGTGCAGCCTTATTCCGTCCTCCATGGTAGGACACTTGACCACGCCATGCTAGTAGCAAGTAATCTGGTATCATTGCCTGACAGAGCCTGGCAGCGTATGGTCCCGGTGTTTGCTGGCATTCAAGCAACATCCGTTCTTTATCTTGCTGTGTAATCCTCAGGAGAGTGATATCGCTTAGGGTAACCTGGTTGAAATAAGGGAATTTAATTAAGGGGACTGAGGTGGCCGTTCCTACTGGGCTGTTTGCCTGTGGCTGAAAAGAAATCCTTCCCTGCATTTAGCCAAGTGCAAAGGGGGGGGGGGGGGAGGATTGGCCCAGAGCTTTTCGCGTTTTGCTAGCAGGGATCTTCCCTGATACCAGCCAGGCGGTGGGGGGAGGGAGAAAGCACTCATCCCAGAGAATTCATGGCGGGTGGGGGGGGGGGGTGTTAGTTTGGTTCCTGCAGGGATCTTCCCTGATACCAGCCACGCGGTGGGGGGAGGGAGAAAGCACTCATCCCAGAGAATTCATGGCGGGTGGGGGGGGGGTGTTAGTTTGGTTCCTGCAGGGATCTTCCCTGATACCAGCCACGCGGTGGGGGGAGGGAGAAAGCACTCATCCCAGAGAATTCATGGCGGGTGGGGGGGGGGTGTTAGTTTGGTTCCTGCAGGGATCTTCCCTGATACCAGCCACGCGGTGGGGGGAGGGAGAAAGCACTCATCCCAGAGAATTGGATGGGGGGGGGGGTTAACCTTCAGCAGCAGAAAACAAGCTAACAGGAAAACTGCAGCACAACGGGCTTTGCTTGGTATGTGGGAAAGCAGGGCGCAGAAGCCTAAAGACAGTGGCTTACCATGGCAGCATGCAAGGTGAATTCTGTTGCCCCGACCTGCGTCTGTGATCTCTAGCAGCAAAGCCACAGGCACTCAATATTAAGAGGCAAAATGCGACCTTGCACAGAAATCACATGTGCTATGTAATGTGAATAGTATACACCGTGAAAGAGTATAAGCATTGTTCTGAAAAATGTATCTTTTAAAAAAATTCTCTCCTTTTTTCACTCCCTCCAGCAGGTGCAAATGTTTCAAGCCTCCCTCCTCCTTCCCGAAGGCTATCCCAGATAAGGCGTCGTAAAAAAAAGACGAGAGAAGAGATGTTTTCCGAAATCATGCAATCCACCAGGAATGAAAGAGCTCATCTGAATGAGTGGAAGGAGACGGTTTGCAAGTATAGGAAAGAAGCCAGTGACCGTGAGGACAGAAGGGACCAACGTGAGGAGAGGAGAGACGCTCGAGATGAGAGGTGGCGGCAGGAAGATCAGAGGAGTCGGGAAGCAACGCTGGGGCTGCTGCGTGAGCAAACAGACATGCTCCGGCGTCTGGTGGAGCTTCAGGAACGGCTGCTGGAGAACAGAGTGCCGCTACAGCCCCTGTATAACCCCCCTACCTCCTCACCATGTTCCATAGCCTCCACACCCAGACGTGTAAGAACACGGGGGGGGAGGCTCCGTACACCCTCCCATTCCACCCCAGTGGACAGCCCAAGCAAAAGGCTGCCATTTTTTTAACCTTTTTTTACTGGGCTTTTCCTTCCCGCAGATCCTCCTCCCAAACCCCACTCAGGTTCTGTGCCGCTACAGCCCCTGTATAACCCCCCTACCTCCTCACCATGTTCCATAGCCTCCACACCCAGACGTGTAAGAACACGGGGGGGGAGGCTCCGTACACCCTCCCATTCCACCCCAGTGGACAGCCCAAGCAAAAGGCTGCCATTTTCTTAACCTTTTTTTACTGGGCTTTTCCTTCCCGCTGATCCTCCTCCCAAACCCCACTCAGGTTCTCTCCCTCTTTTTATAATCAATTAATAAAGAATAAATGATTTTTAAACAATGGTGACTTTATTTCCTTTGAAAGCAAGCTGGGGGAAGGGGGAGGGTGGGTTCCTTACAGAGAATGAGTCAATAAAGGGGGCGGGTTTTCAGGAAGGATAAACAAACATAAATTTCACACTGTAGCCTGGCCAGTCATGAAACTGGTTTTCAAAGCTTCCCTAATGCGCAGCGCTTCATCGTGTGCTCTTCTAATCGCCCTGGTGTCTGGCTGCGAGTAATCAGCAGCCAGGCGATTTGCCTCAGCCTCCCACCCTGCCATAAAGGTCTCCCCCTTGCTCTCACAGAGATTGTGAAGCACACAGCAAGCAGTAATAACAATGGGGATATTGGTTTGGCTGAGGTCTGAGCGAGTCAATAAGGATCGCCAGCGACCTTTTAAACGGCCAAATGCACATTCTACCACCATTCTGCACTTGCTCAGCCTGTAGTTGAACAACTCCTGACTCCTGTCCAGGCTGCCTGTGTATGGCTTCATGAGCCATGGCATTAAGGGGTAGGCTGGGTCCCCAAGAATAACAATTGGCATTTCAACATCCCCCACGGTTATTTTCTGGTCCGGAAAGTAAGTCCCTTGCTGCAGCCGTTTAAACAGATTGGTGTTCCTGAAGACGCGAGCGTCATGAACCCTTCCCGGCCAGCCCACATGGATGTTGGTGAAACGTCCCTTGTGATCCACAAGTGCTTGCAGCACCATTGAGAAGTACCCCTTGCGGTTTATGTACTGGGTACCCTGGTGCTCCGGTGCCAAGATAGGAATATGGGTTCCATCTATTGCCCCACCACAGTTAGGGAATCCCATTGCAGCAAAGCCATCCACTATGACCTGCACATTTCCCAGAGTCACTACCTTTCGTAGCAGCACCTCCGTGATTGCTTTGGCTACTTGCATCACAGCAGCCCCCACAGTAGATTTGCCCACTCCAAATTGATTCCCGACTGACCGGTAGCTGTCTGGCGTTGCAAGCTTCCACAGGGCTATCGCCACTCACTTCTCAACTGTGAGGGCTGCTCTCATCTTGGTATTCTGGCGCTTCAGGGCAGGGGAAAGCAAGTCACAAAGTTCCATGAAAGTGCCCTTACGCATGCGAAAGTTTCTCAGCCACTGGGAATCGTCCCACACCTGCAACACTATGCGGTCCCACCAGTCTGTGCTTGTTTCCCGGGCCCAGAATCGGCGTTCCAAGCCTATAACCTGGCCCATTAACATCATAATCTCCAAAGCACCTGGGCCCGCGGTCTCAGAGAATTCTGTGTCCGTGTCCATGTCCTCATCACGCTGGTCGCTGCGCTGCAATCGCCGCCTCCTCCTCCTCGCCTCTTTTTTCTGGTCCTGTGTAAGCATAAACTCCACGAGAAAGCGCGAGGTGTTTATAATGTTCAAGACTGCGTTCTGGAGCACAACGGGATCCATGCTTGATGCAGAATGGAGTCTGCAGAGTTCACTCAGGAAAAAAGGCGCGAAATGGTTGTCTGCCGTTGCTTTCAGGGAGGGAGGGGGAGGCTGTACCCAGAACTACCTGCGACAATGTTTTTTGCCCCATCATGCACTGGGGTCTCAACCCAGAATTCCAAGGGGGGTGGAGACTGCGGGAACTATGGGATAGCTATGTAAAAGCTACCCACAATGCAACGCTCTGGAAATCGATGCTACTATGGTAGCTTGGACGCAAACCACCGAATTAATGGTGCCTAGTGTGGCCGAATACATTCGAATTTATAAAATCGGTTTCCTAAATTCGAATTATATAAATTCGAATTAATCCTGTAGTGTAGACATACCCTTGGAGTTTGCAGACAGATCCCTGCTTCAAAGAGCTTGCAAATAAGGTCTTTATCCTACAAAACACCTAGCAGCACCCACACCAAACCTAGTGCTGCTTGCTACTTAAGAGTCAATGGGAGTACTCTGAAGAGCCAGAACTATAACAGATAAAGATCTAGCCTTAATGGTTTCCATGCCTCTCCCCAAACGTAAGGGAAATCACTTGTCTGCACAAGTGATTTCCATTAAGTTTTAACAGTACAGTAACTCATGTAACTCCTCACTTAAAGTCCTCCTGGTTAAGTTGTTTAGTTGCTGATCAATTAGGGAACATGCTCGTTTAAAGTTGTGCAATGCTCCTTCTAATGTCGTTTGGCAGCCGCCTCCTTTGTCCACTGCTTGCAGGAAGAGAAGCCGGTTGCAGCTAGCTGGTAGGGGCTTGTAACCAGGGTGGACCGGCAGCCCCCCATTAGCTCCCCCCTCCCTTAAGTTCCCTGTGCTGCAGCTGCCCAGCAGACTATCAAGGCAGTTCAGCTGTCGTTGTCCTGTCCCGTCCCCCCCCCCCCCACTGCCATGTGCTGCTCATGCCCTCTGCCTTGGAGCTGCTCCCAGAGACTCCTGCTTGCTGTGCAGGGTGGGAAGGAGGCGGCTAATGTCAGGGTGTCCCCCTGCCCCCACTCCTGCACCCCGCTTACCCCTTCTCCATATAGAGCAGGGAGGGGACATGGATGGAGAGAGACAGAGAGCTTGGGGCAGCAGCTGCTGTCTCAAATTCTTGATCCACTTAAAAAGACAATGCACTTAAGAGGCAGTGTGCATCTCGCTCTCCCACACACAAGGTGTGGGTCTGTCTCTGTCTGCTATGCTGTCTCCCCTCCCTCCTGTTCGTGCTGCCTTGTGTGAGAGGCTACATTAACAACAATGTGTTAAGCCTTGAGGGCTCAGCTGAGTTCCTCATTTAGCAGCAAGGCATTCCGTGGGAAATATCCCTCCCTCTTCCACCCTCTAACTTCACCACCTCAACCAAGCTTCACAATTATCATAGCTGTGAACTGTATTAAACTGTTTGTTTAAAACATATACTGTGTGTGTGTGTCTATATAATATATAGTTTTTTGTCTGGTGAAAAAAATTTCCCTGGAACCTAACCCTCCCATTTACATTAATTCTTATGGGGAAAATTGGATTCGCTTAACATCGTTTCGCTTAAAGTTGCATTTTTCAGGAACATAACTACAATGTTAAGCAAGGAGTTACTGTAGTTTTGGGAGAGCAGTCTTGTCCCCTCAGCAGCAGCTACCGAGCTGGGGCTGGGAAAGAGGAGGGGGTCTCTCTCCCTCTCTTACCCGCTGCGGCAGCCCCAGAGTTGGAGCTGGGGGGGGGAGGAGGTCTCTTCCCCGGCAGCTGCAGCCCTGGAGCTGGGGAAAGTCGCCTCTTTCTCTGGCCACAGCAGCCCTGCAGGTCCCAAAAATTCCTCCCACCGCCTCTTCTCACCCCACTGCCCCCACCACCTACCTCCTATCTCCCCCACCTCTCCCCACTACTCCCTACCCCCTATTCCCTCCAAGGCCACCAACTCACCTTACATGTGCCTCTTCTCCAGGATCCAGGCACCTAATTAGTGGAGCCACACCTGCACAGCTCCTCTAATTAGGTGGGCAGCCCTTCATTCTCTCGTACGCAGCCGCCCAGGCGCGCACCTTAGAGGGAACTATCCACGGATCACATGAATGGAGCTGTGTCCATGGACCACAGTTTGAGAACCTCTGCTCTAGACAGCAGCGCACACCTTCATGACAGTCCTAATTGTTGAACTACCATCTCTGATGGGTTAGCTAATGACCAGTAGCAATCGGGGGGGTGGAGTGAGGAGGGCGAGCTCTCACATAGCTATGGCCACATGCTTCTCAATATTGAGGGCAGCTTTCATGTAGGTGTTCCATTGAACCAGTTTGAGTTCTGCACAGATTTCTAGGAAAGTGGATTTTCACATCCTGAAGTTCTGCAGCCACTGCTCATCATCCCAGATTAATAACACTATTTTATTCCACCAGTCAGCACTAGTTAGCAGAGCCCAAAAGCAGGGTTCCATGAAAAAATGTAGGGGAAGTCTCTGCTTAATTTCAAACTTCCTTTTTGCAGGTGGCCTTAGTGCCCTGGTTTTGAAATCATAGCATGAATATAGATGTGCTGTTTACAGTCATCACTATGAGGACTGAGAGATCGCAAGCATTTCTCCTCCATGCAGCCTGACATTGGTTTGAACATGGCGCAGTTCAGCCACGTTCAAAGCACTCTGAGAATGGGCAGTTCAGTGGGTTGACTTTTTTGAAAAACTGGCAACCAACAGGTATTGCTTAACTTTTTTGTATTTAATTTAAATTTTAATAGCTTATAACTGTAGGCCATAACATTGATTGTAAATTTCAAATTAAATATTCATGTTTATTGTCAAAAAAGAAAAAATGTATTTAATTTAAAAAAAATCTGATTAAAAATTGAGGTTTTTTTATCTTAAATAAATAATCAACAATCTTTATCCACCTGCTCAGTAGAAACTCTGCCACAAGACACACCTGACCAAGCAGTCTCCCCTCATTAGTTTGTGGTTACACTTAAACCCCACCACCACCACCACCAAGATGTGAAAGACATACAAAACAGGTGAAAAAGGCTATATTGTTAAATATATTGTACATAAAGTTATAAAATGTACACAATAAAACTGAGGGGGGGGGGAATCATCATCATCACTTTAATCTATAACCTTCAGCATTACTACTACTAACAACTAGCTCTTATTTTTCATCCATAGATCTCAAAGCACTTTACCAATAGCAGGTAAAATAGTAGATAAAATTGTGTTCAGAACACAAAAATTGTGTTCAGAACACAAAAATTGTGTTCAGAACACAAAAATTGTGATTTAAGCTGTCAGTGTTGTGGGATTGTATGTAACTTTTTACAGGATATGCAAATACACCTACTTGGGATATGCAGGAACTCAGCCTTTTGAAGCTTCACTCTGAGAAGGAAATGCATTACCTATTCACAGTCTCTTCAAAGACCAAAGCTGGATAAAGGAGGGACTCACCTATTCATGACTTTGGCTAGGTCTACACTACGGGGGTGGGGGGGGGTGGTGTCAACCTAAGATACGCAACTTCAGCTACGTGAATAGCGTAGCTGAAGTGGCATATTTTAGGTCGACTTACCTGGCTGTGAAGATGGCGGCGAGTCGACCGCTGCCGCACCGCCGTCGACTCCGCTTCCGCCTCTTGCCGCGGTGGATTTCCGGAGTCGACGGAAGAGCCATCGGGGATCGATTTTATCGCGTCTTCACTAGACGCGATAAGTCGATCCCCAATAGATCGATTGCTACCCGCCGATTCAGCGGGTAGTGAAGACGTGCCCTTTATGTGCTTGTTCTGAACTGAAGCTGTGATGAACTTGTAACCACAGGGAAAATTCTTCTGTGGGGTTCAAAGGACTAATCACCAACCAGAGCCCTTGCTGGAGTGAGGGAGTGATCTCTGGTAAGCTTACTAGCATATGGGTAGGTTCTTTTATTATTTTTAATATGTTTTTCTTGTAATGCTTATACAGTAACTCCTCACTTAACATCCTCCCACTTAACGTTGTTTCGAAGTTACGTTGCTGCTCCATTAGGGAACATGCTCATTTAAAGTTGTGCAATTCTCCCTTATAACAACATCTGGCTGACTTTACAAGGAAGCATTGCACAAGTTCCTCTTCTCCGCCTCCTCCCCACCCCTCCCTCCCTCCCAGCGCTTCACCCGCCGTCAAACAGCTGTTTGGCGGAGCTTAGGACTTTCTGGGAGGGAGGGAGGGAGGGAGCGAACGAGCGGGGAAGCTGCTCCCTCCCCGGCAGGCAAGGCCACCCGGAACGGAGAGGCTTTAGGGGCTGCAGGGCCCTAGGCTAAGGGGGGCCGGGGCCCTGGCCTGCAGCTCTAAAGCCCCTTTTGGAATGCGGCCCTGCGAGCATGGGCTGGAGGACTCAGGAGGAGCAGGGGCAGCCGCGCAGCCAGCGGCCAGAGAGAAGCAGCGCTTTCCCCTTCAAAGCCAGCCAGAGGCGCTTTCCCCTTCCTTTGAAGGGGAAAGCGCCGCTTCTCTCCAGCCGCTGGCTGCGCGGCTGCCCCTGCTCCTCCTGAGTCCTCCGGCCCGTGCTCGCAGAGCCGCATTCTGAAAGGGGCTTTAGAGCTGCAGACCAGGGCCCCGGCCCCCCTTAGCCTAGGACCCTGCAGCCCCTAAAGCCCCTGCATACCGGGTGGCCCTGCCTGCCGGGGGGAGGAGGGGTAGCACCCAGAATCGCGGCTCCCAGAATCACGGCCATGGGGGTGATGCCACGCTGCACAGAGCCACCTGCACACTCCCTGCACCAAACAGGAGCTGCCCCAGGTAAGTGCTCTGCACCTCCTGCCTGCCCCAGCCCTGAGCGCCCTCCCGCACCCTAACTCCCTCCCACACCCTAACACCCTCCCAGACACTGCACCCCCAGCCCTGAGCCCCAGGAGGAGAATGGAGAAAAAAGAATTAAAAACAGGGGGAAGGGGGAGATGAGAGAGAATGCTCCCCCCACGGGGGGCCCCAAAAATGAAGCTGAGCATAGGGCCCCACTAACTCTAAATCCACCACTGGTGGGAGGGGGAGGAGCAGAGAAGCGCTGCGTCTCCACTCCTCCCCCTCCCTCGCAGAAAGTCCTAAGCCCTGCTAAACAGCTGTTTGGCGGCAGGGAAGCGCTGGGAGGAAGTGGGAGGAGCGGGGACACAGCGTGCTCCGAGGAGGAGGTGGAGTGGGGCTGGGAAGAGGCAGGCCTGGAGCATCCCCCGACAAAGTCAGCACCTGTTTTTCTAGGGAGGAAGCTGCTGCTGCACAAGGTGCTTCTTAGCGTCCTTGCCTGCCTCATTGTCTGCAGCGGGCTGTGCCTGTGTGGGGTAAGCCAGGGGCACCTCCCCACCACAGCACAGTACAGTACTGTACAGTCCATAATGCCTTTTGTCTGCCCCAAAAAAATTTCCTTGGAACCTAACCCCCCGCATTTACATTGAATCTTATGGGGAAATTGGATTTGTTTAACATCGTTTCACTTAAAGTTGCATTTTTCAGGAACATAACTACAACATTAAGTGAGGAGTTACTGTACCTTAAGAATAACTATACTTGATTAAAAAGAGCTGAGGGTAACTTAACTGTGACAATAACATTGTTTACTATCTTTGAGGAGAAAAGCAAAGCAAAGCAGGCTGACTGCTGGAGAATTCACAGTATAAGCAGGGAGCTGTGCAGTCTGCAGCCAGGAGGCTAGAGTGGGTGCTCTTGCTAGCCCAGAGGAGGAATACAGGTGCAGTTGCCCTGTATTGTGACACTGAACACTTGAGCCATAAAAACAGCTAATGAAGAGGAAAGGGAGGGGTAATCAAAAAGGAGATTGAGCAAAGTCTTGAGGGCTGAAGCTCTACTGATAGTGAAGGAGGAATTCTCAACCCTGAATATTACAAACAGCAGGCCAAGAAGTGAAAATCTTCAAAGACCCTTATATTATGTATCTTAATTTCATAAAAAGAGAGCAAAGGTTTGCCTCCCGTTGCTACCCAAATACCATTACAACATGAGCTTTAGAAATAGCAAGGTTGGCGAAACTTAAGAGGAGAAATAACAAGACTTGAATGTTTGGGGAAGGTAGGAAAACTAAAGGAAGGATCTAGTGGCTTGTTTAATTTTTGAACTTTAACTCCAGTCCAAGATAACCATGATCTGCAGTTATTGCACCAGTTAGAAATCCTTGCATTATAACAAAATACCTGAGACCAGAAAAATGGAATCTTTGCTAACAGAAGGGGGGGAAGACTGAAAATGAAGGAACCAACCTTAAGTTTTTTAAAAAATGTATTTCCTTTGATGTGGAAGTTTTTATGGGTGGTGACTGTGAAATGTGTTTTTTTTAGAAGACTAACACCAGGTCTAGGATTTGTTTTAGATCGTCATGTTGCCTTTGCCTTTTTGTTATTACACATCAGCCCGATCGTCTAGCACTTATTGCTTGGAAGGGGTGCGATCACTTGTACACACAGATCCGCTGCGTAACATCTACTGCCTGGTGCCTATGGGACAAGCCCGCAGAGTTACTACAGCGATCATCGGCCCTTCTCCCGGACGCAGAGCTACAGCCGCCTCCAGCGGTCTCCATAGCCTCCTCCCAATAGCCGCAGCGGGGCGCCGCTGCCGGGCGAAGGGAGACGCTACAGTGTAACAGGGCAAAGCCCCTCTCAGGTGTCCGGGCCCCTACCCAGCCTGGAGAAGGGGAGTGGAAGGGAGGCTGGGCCTGCGGGAGCCTCATAGCGCGGGGGTGTCGGGCAGGCCTGGAGGTGCGGACCTGAAGGCGTCTCTGCCCTGTTTTCCTGGGCACAAAGGCAGACTCCCGGGGCCTGCCGCGGAAGGACGGACGTGCAGGCAGCCCCCCGCGGGGTGCGGTCGCCCTCGGCGAATAGAAGACGCACCGGCCCCAAGCTAGAAGGGGAAGGAATGTTCCGCCCCGGGAGTCGCCCGAAGCCCCAGAGAGCCGGCCTCGCCCTCACCTTGAAGGGGTTGTTGAGGTCCGGGTCCGCGAAGGGGTTACTGTCGAAGTCTGACATGGCGGGGGCGGACGGGCGCTGTGATCACCGGGCGGCGGCGGCTCCACTCCAGCGCCCCACAATCTACCCCCGAACCGATGTCACAAGCAGATCCGGCCTAGATCCCGCCCCTTGCCCGAGCAGCCAGCCAGCGAGATCCAAAATGGCTGCTCCGGAAGTGAGGTATTAGGCGAGGCAATACCATCTTTACGCCTGGAAAGGGGACACTACACTGGGGGAGGAATGGTACCGTCTCATGGAACCCAACCCAGGATAATCTTGTCCCGCCTCAAAATGCCCGTCTTGAAACCTCGCCGCCACCCAGTTAGAAGGGGACTCTGACCCTGTTGCCTGAACCACGAGGGTCTGGCTTCCGCTTCTCATCCGCTTGGGAGTGGGGGGTTGGCCTGTTCTATTCCCGCCCACCCCCCATTGCCGGCTCAGAAAGGGTGGGTGTGGTTGGGGGGCGGGGAAGAATAAGAAAAGTAATGAGTCAGACTCCCAGTAATTGCGTGGTTTAAGAGTCATGGGATTTCTCTCTCACACATACTCTTCTCTTTGGCTTTGAGGCTGTAGAGTCCACGTAGGTCACGTTTTCAGGCTTTTTTCTGGAAGTCTGAGGGCTAGAACTTTGCTTTGTTACTGAAAGAGAAAACTGAGCTGCTGTGTTAAGTATATCCTGGGCTGTTTCAGGAGTGGGACCTTTCAGAAAAACACCAAACACCACACGACTGGCCCTGAAATCGCCAAAATTGGCAGCACTGTATAAGGATCTTCCCCTGAACGTTTTCCACTTTTAATCCCCTTCCCCAAAAGTAAAAGTAATTAATTGCCAATCCTCCAAGATTGTCCTGGAGTCTCCAGGAATGAAAGATTAAGCTTTAATTAAAGATGTCATGTGATGAAACCTCCTGGAATTCATCCAATCAAAGTTGGTAACCTTAGAATAGGGTAAGAGTAGCATGTCTGGTCCAAGGAGTAAAATAAGCTGTTAGTTATCTGTACAGTAACAGGAGTTCTTCAAAATGGGTTGTCCTTATGCACATTCTAATGTTAGCAGGCACGTGCCCCAAAACTTTACCTGCACCCTGACACTCCTCATCAACAAGGACATATGGGTAGGGCACACTACTGCCATCAGTTTCTGTAATCAGACGCGGCCCCGTCCATGGCTTGGCCTCTGCCAGGCAGGAGCAGCTCCTGCTCCATGGGGACGAGGGGCAGCCCATGGCCCTCTGGCATCTGCTCTTTAGAGTGTGTCTGTCTGTGTAGACTTCCTGTTATGCCAGCTTCACCTTGCTCTTAAAGTGCGATGTGCAGAGGTTCCTGTCTGAACCACAAACAGCAAAGGAAGTCCTCACTGATGTGAGGGGCTAGCTTAAAGCTATATTACCAATTGTATTCATACTTATGAATATGCAATCAATATGTAAGGAATGAGTGAGATAGTATGATTGTAAGAAACCAATTGCAAGGCTTGAACTGAAATATTACCGTGTAAGGATAATCAAAGTGTATATGGGACTGTATATAAACCTACGGCAGTAGCAGTTCGATCTCTGGGAAGCTGGAACCTGGCCAGTCTCAGTCACCTAAGATCGAAAGCAACACCCGCATCTGCAGCCTGTCACCAGTATGAATGGAATGTGCGTGTAAGTATAATTGTGCAAATAAGGGAAGCAAGCAATAAATCAGTCCTCAGTACTGCTTTAATTCGACCTTTCTTTGTGGTTAGTTCTTGGCTGGTTCCAAGAATGGGTAACAGTTTCCTCTGAATGTGGAATCCAAGCGAGGAGTCCAAGGTTGAGGGCTGATAAGGCAAATGGTAGACTATGCATATTGACAACATCTCTCAAAGAATTCCAGTTATTATACATGTAAGTAACATCTGTCCAAGTCTTAGGCTATCATCTAGATTCCCACATCCCACTGACATGCTTAGGGTAGGCTCAGCTGAATACCTCTCCCCTCTTTTCCTGAGTTCTACTTTTATGGTGTCCACTCCAGGGGCTTTTCAATGTCTGCAACCCTCCATCAACTTATTTGACCATGCAAGGAGATTCATCAGGATAAGTTGAGCTTCTTGCATAGATGTCCTTTGCCTCTTTCACTTCCAACTCTCAATTTGTTTTGTTCATTTTATACATGCCCTGATTGTTCCTTTTTATAAAAAGCGGAACCTAGCTGTTTGTGGAAGTTACCTCACAATTTCACTGTCAGCTCCTAGCAAAATACTACTATGGATCATCCTGAAGAGAATTGAGCCCAAGGTAGAGAACTTTCTGGCTGACAAATAGGCTGGGTTTAGACCCAAAAGAGGTACAGTGAGTGGAGCAAATATTCAGTCTGCATGTGCAATATCAGAAAGTGGTGGAGAATGAAGGGAAGGTGGTCCATCTCTTCAAGGATTTTGCTAAGGTGTGTGCTATATGCTGTCAAACACTACTTTGGGCAATCCTGTGGCTGATTGAAGTTGGTGAAAATGTAATAAGGCAGATACAAAATCTCTACAGAGTCAATGATTGACTGCTTCAGTGTTTGTGAGGTGTAAATAGAGTAATTGATTTGACTTAAGGCTAGATAGCATGCAGCGCTGCATGCTATCACTAACTTCAATTGTTATCTTGAATAAATTTTAAGAAGAGCTACTAATAAAAACCTACAGCAGGATGAAACTAGCAATGGATGAAAAATTAGTGATCTGTGCTTTGCTGATGATATTGAGGGGGCCACTTAGGGATCTGGGGCAAAATCAGCACTTGGTCCTGCTAGTGAAGGCAGGGGGCTGGACTCAATCACCTTTCAAGGTCCCTTCCAGTTCTAGGAGATAGGATATCTCCATATAGAAGACAATTGTGACATACAAGGCTGGTGATAAAGCAAAGATAATCCTACCCAAATCTGGAGGCAGTATGATGAGCTCTCCAAATATTTGGGTAGTATGACTACAAAGGACAGTAAACATCACTTCGAGATCTGACATGTACCTCAAAGCAGCACCCTCAAACCCCCATATTCACCACTGTCATATAATTATATGTTTTGTACAAAGCTTGCCTTGTGAGGTATCATTTTAAAAGTCTTTATCTGTTGAACAATAATATCCTGTTGGATTGTATGTACTATCATTGTTTGTGAAGTTATGAAGTTTTACTATGTGTGTGTCACTGAAATATTTTGGGAGGCTGGAAACACCCACAACCAGCCTTTCAGGTATAACAATGGAGTAGCCAGACAGCATTAATGGCTCATCAACACCTATCAAGAAAAGAATCCACCATCCTAGAGATTTCTTGGAGGAGGTATGGGGGCAGATTAACCACCTCACAGCAAATATCTTTCCAGCAAACTGGAAGAAAGTATAAAAGAGGGGATGTGACATCACTTGGCCTCTCTCCCCCTCCAACTCAACACCTGGAGGAACATTGGGAGAACAAATACTTTGAACTGAGGTAGGTGGTCTAAAGCATTGCAGCCTATATATCTATGATCCATTTGTACCATGTGTCAGGGTGAGACATTGCTTGATTTAAATCCTGTTTACTTTGTAGAACTCAGACTGCAGATTTTTTATTTCTTAGGTAACCAACTTTAATCTTTACACTTGCTGTTTATAATCGCTTACAAAAATCTATAGTTAATATATCTGTTTTATATTTTACCTAAAACAGCAGGTTTTCATTAACGTGCTTTGGAAATCTCAGCTCAGTTTACAAAGGCTAGCTTGTGTCCTCCCCATGTCAAGGGAGGGGCATACTGAATAATGAACTTCACTGGCCAGACTTCTGACCAGTTCAAGATGGTACAGGCTGGGGAGGGATCTGGCTGGAGCCTCTCTACTGCTGGTTCATGAGTGGCTGGGAGATCATTGATGTAACTCAGTTGGGTGTGTCCCTGCCTGTGGATGTCTAAGTGTAGTACCTGTCAGAGGTTTATGGCTTAACACAGCATCACAATATGAGAGAGAGAGCTCCAGGGTGATGGAACAGAGGGCTCAGCAATCCTTCAGTTCAGGTTGCACCTTGGGGACTCAGTCACAAGATCCAATTTAGAACTTGGATTTACAGTTGCTGCTCTACCACCACTCAGACACATTTGGAGCCGCAAAGGTATTACTATGAAGTGTAAGATGAAATTGTGTGATCTCATCATCTGCATCTTGCTATATGAACATAAGTTATGGATGCTGTCATAACTATAAAGGGAAGGGTAACAGCCCTCCTGTGTACAATACTATAAAATCTCTCCTGGCCAGAGACTCCAAAATCCTTTTACCTGTAAAGGGTTAAGAAGCTCAGGTAACCTGGCTGACATCTGACCCAAAGGACCAATAAGGGGACAAGATACTTTCAAATCTTGGTGCGGGGGGAGGCTTTTGTTTGTGCTCTTTGTTTTGGTGGGAGTTCGCTCTTGGGACTAAGAGGGACCAGACATCAATCCAGGCTCTCCAAATCTTTCTGAACAAGTCTCTCCTATTTCAAACTTGTAAGTAAACAGCTAGGCAAGGCGTGTTAGTTTATCTTTGTTTTCTCAACTTGTAAATGTACTTTTTGCTAGAGTGTTTACCTCTGTTTGCTGTAACTTTGAACCTAAGGCTAGAGGGGATTCCTCTGGGCTCTTTAAGTTTGATTACCCTGTAAAGTTATTTCCCATCCTGATTTTACAGAGACGATTTTTACCTTTTTCTTTAATTAAAAGCCTTCTTTTTAAGAACCTGATTGATTTTTCCTTGTTTTTTAGATCCAAGGGGGTTGGATCCTGATCCACCAGGAGTTGGTGGGAGAAACTAACTGGGGGAGGGATAGCTCAGTGGTTTGAGCATTGGCCTGCTAAACCCAGGGTTGTGAGTTCAATCCTTGAGGGGGCCACTTAGGTATCTGGGGCAAAATCAGTACTTGGTCCTGCTAGAGAAGGCAGGGGGCTGGACTCAAATGACCTTTCAAGGTCCCTTCCAGTTCTAGGAGATGGGATATCTCCATTAATTTATATTTAAAGGAGGGGGGATGGTTAATTTCTCCTTGTTTTAAGATCCAAGGGGTTTGGATCTGTATTCACCAGGGAATTGGTGAAGAGTCTCTCAAGGCTACCCAGGGAGGGAATTAGCACATTGGGAGTGGTGGCAGCAGACCAGATCTAAGCTGGTAGTTAAGCTTAGAAGTTTTCATGCAGGCCCCCACATCTGTACCCTAAAGTTCAGAGTGGGGAAGTAGCCTTGACAGATGCTAAGGAAACAGGACATTAAGAGGCTTTGAATTGAAGTGTGATTGGTGTGTGTTAGCTATACCTTACACACAACTAGTAAAAAGGTCATCACCCCAATTTACAGTATAAGCAGAGTGCTTCCTGTTATCAAAACAATCAGATGTCCTACAAACTTAAGTTTTCTTCTTGAGGGTTGGATAAGCAGAAGAAAATTGCAGATGCAAGTTTTACTGGGACTGGTACTGAGATAGAGGGACCTGCATCAAACGTTGTTCAATGATGGGGCTGACTGGACAGGATGTAGTATGGTGCACTTGTCAAGGCTGTGTGAAGACTGAACTGTAGAGGAAACTGCTGACCAATGTCTCCCATGTGTTGTGTTTACTGTTCATTGTGATGTGACTTTATGGTGCTTTACATTATGAGAATAATAAAAAGAAACACCACTTCTTCTGCTTATCCAGATGCATATTCACCTACTGGTGACAGGTTTCAGCAGTAGCTGTGTTAGTCTGTATCAGCAAAAAAAAAAAAAAATATATATATATATATATATATATCTCCTTGTGGCACCTTAAAGACTAACAAATTTATTTGGGCATAAGCTTTCTGGGTTTACATCTGATGAAGTGGGTTCTAGCCCACTCCTGCCCTGAAAGGGCTTGAAGCCAGCCCTGGGAGGGGCTGTGAGCTAAAGGCTCGCTGATTGGGGAAGCAGCTGCAGCTAGGCCACACCCCAATCAGACTGCAGCTGGCCCTATAAAAGCCAGTGAAGCCAGGAGCTGAAAGGACCCTCCCTTGCAAACAAGGGCTTACTAAACTGAAGGAAGCCCAACTAGCTCCATAAAAGGAGGCAAGCCTGGTGAGCCCAGTACCAGAAATCACCCTTCCAGAAGGAGCAGCAAGACACCTTCCTCACCCTCCTCTTGCACAAGTTATTGCTTGCTCCTCCCCTGTCCTCCCCCAACACCGAATGCTTGTTTGTCTGAGCTATTGGCTAAACAAGAAGTAGGACTGAGTGGACTTGTAGGCTCTAAAGTTTTATATTGTTTTGTTTTTGAGTGCCGCTATGTAACCAAAAATAAAAATCTACATTTGTAAGTTGCACTTTCACGATAAAAGTGATTGCAATAAAGTACTTGTATGAGGTGAAATGAAATAAACAAAAAATAGTATATCATTTTTACAGTGAAAATATTTGTAATAAAAAAATAGAGTGAGCACTGTACACTTTGTATTCTGTGTTGTAACTGAAATAAATATATTTGAAAATACAGAAAACACCCAAAAATGTTTTAACAAATTTCAATTGGTATTCTATTGTTTAACAGCGCGATTAAAACTGATCAATCAGGAATAATTTTGAGATTGTCACGTGAGTTAACTGCAATTAATCAACAGCCCTAATTCTTAGGCTCCAATCCTGCAAACACTTATGCATATGGTTTTAACTTTACTGGGACTACTCACAGTAGTAAAGTTAAGCACATATGTAAGTGTTATCAGGGTGTTAGAAAATACCAAACCACTAGTCTTGGAGTGTAAAGTCAGGTACAGTGGTAGTGTAAAGTTCCCCCTGTCCCCAAATATTGGCCCAACAGTGTGCCTCAGCTGTCACTTGGGAAGGACCATATCTAGATGCAAACAGTTCCTTTTACATGCCCATTGGGCTCCCCAATAAGATGTCCAAAAAGGATGTCAGTTGTGTGTGTCAGGGAGGAGTGTTTAGTGACATGAAATGCTGTCTGGTTTGGGGGGAGGAGGCGGAAAGAGAAGGGGCCAGCATGGGGCTGGACTAAAATGACTATCTGAAATTTGAGCTCTGAGGTGGACAGCAAAAGCAAGCTGCCTCCATTATGCCCCTCCCCCTCCCAAGGAAAGGGGAGCACAGGGATGCAGAGGATTCATCCTCCCAGATCCCACACACACACACAAAAAAGAAACTCACTAAGAAGAGTTTCAAGCTCACAACAGGGAGAGGCTTCTGACTCCAAGTGAAGACATGGCAGCCAAAATGGGCAGGAATGACTGGGCTGACAAAAAAAAAAAACCCACCAACTGCCCAACAAGGCAGACATCTGGGAATTGATTGGAGTTTAATGCCACGAGAAGTGATCTGATGTCCAAGATTCTAGCAGTAAAGGATGTAACTTACTTGGAAGATTGAGTCACTGCACTAGAAATTGACCTAGGAGAAACAAATGAAAGAGCTGCAGAGCCACTTAGGACTGCTGCTGGAGCAGAGAGAAAGATGCAGCTTAATTAGATGGTATAGAAAATAGAGCAAGGAAAAATGGTAGAATTAAGAATTTGCTGAAAAATGCTAATGGGGGAAGCCTAATGTGGTATATTAAAAAAAAACTTTATATGCAGAATTGTTAATCTGAGAAGACAGACAAACCTGGGAGTGGTGTGGAAAGCAGCACTCAGAGCAGCAGAGAACAGATGGGATTTCCATTTAAATTTTCATTCAGGTACCAGAATTATTATACAGTAAGACTTTAAACAGAAAGATACACTCCAGTCGCTTGAAATAGAAATACAAGTTTCAGACATACAAGATAATGTTTCTGAGGTAAAAATAAGTTGATGAGAGTCATGGTGGATAATGAAACCAAGTAAAGGATGATATGACAGATATTGCAACTGCATGCAATATCTTTGAGGACCATATTGTATTAAGTTTATGTATCACTGTGGGCCAGGGATTGTATGCAATTCCAGGGGAAGGGTTATCACAGCTCCTCCAGGAACCAAGAACAGCAAGGGAATGATTAAAACAAATCACTCAGGTCCTAAACACCTCCAGAGATACCACTTCCTGGGGAGACTTGCATATGCTGGGTTTTCCAGAAACCCAAACAGGGGAAGAAAGGGCATTTGATATAAAAAGGCTGGATTTAAACTGACTCAAGGCTTTCTTTATGATCCAGCAAATGGACAGGACCTTCTGTCCATGGGTGGGGAGTGGGGGGCAACCCTTACAGAAGGGTTGGAAAGACTTTGGCCTATTGGGATCTCATAAGACTGATGTGTGTCCTAGTAAGCTTTTAAATTAAAAATATAAAAGTTTCTATATACCTGCTAATAATGCTTTTACCTTAAGAATAAAGGTGCTTGCTTAGAAAGAGCTGTGTGGTAACTTGTAATTGCAGCCAATACACTGTTGAAACCAAAGGACAGGCACTGGCCTTAGGCAGACTGGCTTGATGGGAAAATCACAATGCAAGGCAGGGATCTGAGCAGCCTTAAAATCCTCTGGTCAGAAGGGAGTAGGACAAAGGTCACCTGTCTCAGGTCTCCAGTTGTCCCTGCCCAGAGACCTGACTGGGAACTCCTGGAGTGGACCATGGGGGAGGAGGGGGAATACAGGTGCAGTTACCCTGAAACTGTAGACTAGAGAAGCAACTGGCAGTGGCAGAAGTGAAGCTGAACAACAGGAGTCTGATATCTGAGAAGTAACCTGAAGATTAACCAGACTTCTTGGGAGTCATCAGGAATGATCAGTTGACTAGTCACTAGATTAGTGTTGTAAAGAAAACGGTATGAAGTTTGGTTTAATTGGGATGGGTGTAACTCTGCGATAGCTGTGGGTTTTTTTGTTTTTGCTAAAGAAAATTAGAAAAAAGAGGGGCTTTTAGGGATTCTATGTAAATCCCATGTAACTCAAATGATCAGATGGTCATCTATTCCCAAGGGTGAGGTCCTATAGATGGAGACTGTACGTCCCTTGAATAACTGCTTCTCTTGGAATCTAAGTGTTCATAGAAGAATTATAAGGGTTTAAGGTTCAGCAAAGCAGAGTTATTTGGGGGACTGATTTACATGCTATTTAAATGAAGGGATATGCAGGAGACGGGAGGATCTAGGGAATTGATATGGGAAATAACTATGAAAGTTTACAAACAAAATCAGGACATATTCAGGCACACAAGTGTGGATACAACAGAATTAGAAGTGAGGCATTTGCCACACAAGGGTTCATGCCAAACAGCCAAAGAACCACATTACTTTCAAGTCTTTCAATAGGCTAAAGTAAATAGTTTTCAATAGCGCTTCCCTGTAAAGTAACATTTTTGAACCTCAAGGGGTTAAATGTCATTAAAAGAAAAGCCCTGGCAGAACTAGATAACCCATTCCTATTTTACAATCAAGAGGGGCAAATTGTGGGCATGAATTGGAATTGGTTCCAGCAGTCAATTTGCTTCAGCTAAAGAGGAGTTGGCATACATTTGCTAAACATGTACCTTTTCACATTAAAGATCAATTTAAGGATAAAGATACAGTTTAAAGGGAACAGTTGCTAAGTTTAATAATACCAGACTTAGTGTATGCTCCCAAAAGCAAAACACAACGATTTTTTTAAATATTGCAACATCATGGGGAAGGGAAATATTTATACTTGAAGGCAACTGATTGTACACGCCTCCCTCCCACCCCGGAGAAAGATTTGATAGACAAGATTTATAAGGAAACAGGTGCAGCATTAACCTTTCTATACCAGCAATTCAGTCTAGATTGCTAGAGAAAATTGCATCCAGGGGAACAAGTGTATACAGTGTATTCACACTCATTTATATGTTACAAGATATTCAATGTTAGTTTTTAAAGCCTTAACAAAGTAGGGAAGATCTACAGAAATTGGCCCCATTACATAGGCCTGGTCTACACTGGGTGGGGGGGGAGGGTGTCGATGTAAGATACGCAACTTGAGCTACGGGAATAGTGTAGCTGAAGTCGATGTATCTTATATCGACTTATCTCCCATCCTCATGGCGCGGGATCGACGGCCGCGGCTCCCCCGTTGACTCCGCTTCCGCCGCTATCCCTGGTGGAGTTCTGGAGTCGACAGGAGTGCGTTTGGGGATCGATATATCGCGTCTCGTCTAGACGCGATATATCGATCCCCAATAGATCGATTGCTACCCGCCGATCCGGCGGGTAGTCTGGATGTACCCATAGTCACATTGTGCTCCATTGGAAGTAATATTTGGTACTGAGATGGGTCCTAAAGGTCACTTTTTTGAAAGAAGAATTGTTTGCTTTTCCAGGATAATGATCGGGCTAGGTCTACACTGGCACTTTCGTCGCTAAAACTTCTGTCACTCAGGGGTGTGAAAAAACACCCCTTGAATGACAAGTTTTAGCGACAAAAAGTGCTGATGTGAGCTGCGCTCCCAGTGATAAAGTTACTGCCCCTCGGAGGTGGTTTCATTTTGTCACTGGGAAAGAGCGGCCATATAGTGTACTTTACAACAGCATGGCTGTAGCAGCACAGCTGCGGTGTGGTAAGGTGTGCAGTGTAGACCTAGCCTGAGTTATAGCAAGTTAACAAGGAATTGTTAAATACTTAAAGACAAAATAAAGATAGCTGCTTCTGATAGAAGACCTAAAGCAGTATTTAGGGGTCAATTAATAAGCAGAAATTTAATTTAAGAATATAAAGAGCTCACATTGAAACTAGAAAAGGAAATAAGTTTAGATTCATACTTTTTTGAACCTGTTTATAACCACCAATATTAGGGGGGAAATGGAATGTTTGACAGATACAACTGAAAAAGCCCTTAAGTATACAAAGCAGATATTTTATGAAAAAGGAAATAAGTGATAAGTTACTGGCTCAAAGGGATTCAAAAGCAGCATATTCCACCAATTAAAAATCAGCAAGATCACATATAGCATTATGGTGTTTAACTACCAGTACTTATTATAAAAAAGTCTCTGTACTTCAGATACTCCAAGATCTGATGCTATTCAAAAATATCAGAATAGCAGGCTTACTAAAGATACATGAAATCAACTATATTAATAGAAGAAGAAAATCTTTGAGACAGTAACAAGTATGAAGAGTGTTGACTTTCCAGCTGAACTTTGAGCTATTTAAGCATATATCAGTAGGGCCCTTGAGGGATACCTCTAATCATACGCCATTCTGTTAGTTCATGGGAGACCCTCCCCTATGGAAAAAAAGAACTTTTGTGCTCACTAAAGCTGGAAGAGACTGTTCTTACTGGCCCATGTCACTATATAATCATGTATATAAACTTTATATCAGTTTTTAGCAAGAACACCAGCTAACCAACTGTAGTCCATGCACTCAGTTTATATAAACCCAGATCGAACTGGATTAATTACGGATAGTCATATTTGTAGAGTTCTTGGAGTCATTCATAGTGATGGGAGAGTCTATTTCTTTTGGAATCACTTGATGCAAAGAAAACTTCTGAAAGAATGGAGTGGAACTTTGTTGAAAGTCCTGTCCTCTATGGATGTTGGTGCTTAAATGGATAACTGATCTTTATACCAGCCCCAAAGCAGCTGCATAAATCATTGGGGTGGTCTCAACTGTTCAAATTATGCTGGGGGACTAGGCAGGATTGTCCAGTCTTTTTGTCCACAATGGCCATGGGACCTCTTGCACAGAAAATAAATTTAATTATTCTTTATCACAGGAATAAAACTGCAGGAACATATCAGAATAACTTTATATGCTGATGACATTTTTATCTAATCCAAACGTTTCCCTAGAAATACCACCTAAGGAAATCTAGAACTTCAAAAAGCATCTGACCTTAGTACATTTATTGTTTACTTTAGAGTCTGAGAAGTCATCCCTCCAGAATACATTTGAGTAAAAGTTAGAGTGACCAGACATCTTGATATTATTGGGGACATCCTGATATTAGGGACTTATATGCAACTAACCCCTCCCCGCCCCCACTGCACCCCTGAAAAAAGTGTTCTAATTTTTCACACTTGCCATCTGGTCACCCTAGTAAAAGGGAGCAATAAATTCTGTAAAATTCCTAGAAATTCAAATCCCAAAATAAGATAGAAGGGCTGTAGATTTAAAATGTCAAACCACTACTTCAGCAAATGAAAAGTGATTTGGAGTGCTGGGGGGAAAACATGCAATTCTCAGCTGGGAAGAACCACAGTCAAAATGACTATTTTCGCCAGCGAGGCCTTTCTTGTTTCAGAGTCATCCTGTAATCATCCCAGATTAAATTATTGCAGAAATACAGAGAACGTTAGACTTTATATGGAAGAAGAAGACCATGAGTGGGTGCAGATACTTTGTACAGACCCATTTAAAAAGAGGGGACAAGCTATTCCAAATATTATACAATACTTTGAGCCAGCTGCCTTGATAGCAATAGTGGATTGGGGCTGCTCTAATCCAGCCAGACACTGGGCTTTTTTTTTTTTTTTTTAAATAAACACACAGACTGTAGTGATATAATTATTGCTAGGTTACCATTGATTAATAAAAAACCCAGAAATGTATACACATCCTTTAGCAAAGGCTGCTCCACAGGTTTGGGATAGATACATTTTGCCTCGCCAGTGACACCCATTGCAAATAATCCAGGTTTTAACCTAAATCATAAACCAGAAAGTTTTAAAGATTGTGAGAGTCCCGGAATACATATGGCTAGCCAGCTGTCCATAGAAAATCCCCACACCACTAGCTAAATTAGCAATTAAAACTAACCTTAACTGGCCCACTCTCTTTTGGTGCCAGTGCTGTCAAATAGGCATTTTGGCACTTGAGAATTCTCTAAGTGCCTATATCCCTTTTGAAAATGAAATTTAGGCTTCCAAGGCCTTGTCTACACTACGAGAGTACTTCGATTTTAGTTAATTCGACTATGTGGAATCGATATTACTAAGTCGAACGTGTGTGTCCACACTAAGGACAGTAATTCGACTTTGTGAGACTTTGTGAGTCCACACTAACGGGGCAAGCGTCGACATTGGAAGCGGTGCACTGTGGGCAGCTATCCCACAGTTCCCGCAGTCCCCCCTGCCCATTGGAATTCTGGGTCGAGCCCCAAATGCCTTCTGGGTAAAAAAATGTGTCGAGGGTGCTTTTGGGCGCCTGTCGTCATCCGTCCGTCACTCAAGCCCTCCCTCCCTCCCTCCCTGAAAGCGCCGGCGGGAAATCAGTTCGCGCGCTTTTCTGATTACTGACAGCGCGGACGCCACAGCAGTGCGAGCATGGATCCCGCTGCGACCATCGCTGCAGTTGTGGCAGTTCTCAACGCCTCGCAGCTTCTCCTCCACCTGTACCAGAGGCAGCTGCAGATCAATCATGAGAGGAGGCTACGGCACTACCGTGACGGCATGAAGTCGGACACTAGCTCCGACCTCTCTGAGAACATGAGACCCAGCGCCCAGGACATCTCGCTGTCACTGGGTTTTGTTGATACTGTTGAACGGCGATTCTGGGCCCGTGAAACCAGCACGGAATGGTGGGACCGCATAGTGCTGCAGGTCTGGGATGAATCCCAGTGGCTGCGCAACTTTCGCATGCGGAAGGGGACTTTCCTCGAACTGTGTGAGTTGCTGTCCCCTTCCCTGAAGCGAAAGGACACCCGGATGCGGGCAGCCCTGACTGTCCAGAAGCGAGTGGCCATAGCCCTCTGGAAGCTCGCAACGCCAGACAGCTACCGGTCCGTCGCTAACCAGTTTGGCGTGGGCAAGTCTACCGTGGGGGTTGCTGTTATGCAAGTAGCCAGGGCAATCGTCAAGCTACTGCTATCTAAGGTAGTGACCCTGGGAAACGTGGAGCTCATCAGAGATGGCTTTGCCGAGATGGGATTCCCAAACTGCGGTGGGGCTATAGATGGGACTCACATCCCTATCCTGGCACCGGACCACCAGGCTAGCCAGTACATCAACCGGAAGGGCTACTTTTCCATGGTGCTGCAAGCACTGGTGGACCATCGGGGACGTTTTACCAATATCTACGTTGGATGGCCTGGCAAGGTTCATGACGCTAGGGTGTTCAGGAACTCTGGTCTGTGTAGACGGCTGCAGGAAGGTCTTTACTTCCCGGACCACAAAGTAACTGTTGGGGATGTGGAGATGCCAACAGTCATCCTCGGGGACCCTGCATACCCGCTAATGCCCTGGCTCATGAAGCCCTACACTGGCGCACTGGACTCAGGGAAAGAACTATTCAACTACCGGCTCAGCAAGTGCAGAATGGTGGTGGAGTGTGCTTTTGGCCGTCTCAAGGGGAGATGGAGAAGCCTACTCACTCGCTGTGATCTCAGCGAGACCAATATCCCGATTGTGATAGCTGCTTGCTGTGTGCTCCACAATTTGTGTGAGAGCAAGGGGGAGACCTTTATGGCGGGGTGGGAGCTTGAGGCAAATAGCCTGGCTTCTGATTACGTCCAGCCAGACAGCAGGGCGATTAGAAGATCACAGCGGGACGCGCTGTGCATCAGGGAGGCTTTGAAAGCCAGGTTCCTGACTGAACAGGGTCTCCAGTGACTTTTTACTTTGTGGACACAGATGCTGAACCTGCCCCCGTTTCTTTACCCAGTTACTGTTGACTATCCTTCCAAGTTACATACCCCCTTCCCCACCTTCCCAACAAATAAAATCTGTTCTGTTCTGTTAATGAACAAGGTTCTCTTTTTTACTGTTTTCGCGGGAATGTTTTAAACCGGGGACGCAGACTGTGGCGGGGGGCGGGCTTAGTGTTTTGATGCAAATGATGCTTCTAAAGTCCGGGAATGACAGGCTCCGCAGTGCTGGATTGGTTGTTTCAACGCAGCCTGCCAGCAGTCCTGGGCGGGACTGGATGTATGTGTCGGCCAAGTGACTTTCTGGCAGGGGGCGGAGGGTAACAGATCCCCTGCTGCGTGGCTCTGTGATCCAGGATAAGGACCGCGGCATAGGATCTCTAACTGCCCTCCCCCGACACAAAGTCACAGATCAACCCCCTCGCACCCCAGAACAAGAAAACCGCCTCCCAGACTGACCAGGGTAACTGGTGACTGTGCTGTGTATGTGTCCTGATGCTGGACCTGCCCCCGCCTCTGTAGCCTGCTACAGGTGACTGTCCTGTCCAAGTAACAAACCCCTTCCCCCCCTTCAGACAGAATCCCCTCCAAAAGACACTCTCGGAAACAGTACTTAACAGAAACAGATGTTTTATTATGAACCGCACATGAAAAGGGGGGGGGGGGGGAAGGAAACTTGGACATGGGCTAGTGTGAGATGGGTAGGAAAGGACTTTTCAAACTTTGGAACGAGAGCCTTCCATTGCTGCAGCAGTGTGCAGTGGCCGACTGACAGTTTTAACGGCCCTTGCCGCCCCTCCTTCTTTGTACTTTTGGTGAGGGGGGTGTGGGACTTGGTGGCGGGGGAGGGCGGTTAGAGATAGACAGCAGCAGTGCTCTGTCCTCCTGCCTCCGGTCTTGCAGAACATCCACTAGGCGCCGGAGCGTCTCCGTTTGCTCCCTCATTAGTCCAAGCAGGGTTTGAGTAGCCTGCTGGTCCTCCTGGCGCCACCTCTCCTCCCGTTCCATGACTGCTCTGTGCATTTGTGACAAGTTCTCCCTCCACTGTGTCGTCTGGGCTGCCTGCTCTCGTGAGCACTCCATAAGTTCATAAAACATGTCTTCACGAGTTTTTCTCTTCCTTCTTCTAATCTGCGCTAGCCTCTGGGAGTGTGATGCCAGGCTGGGTTGGGAGACAGTCGCAGATGTGTCTGTGGGAATGGGAAAAAGGGAGTAAATTCCTGAGACAGATAAATGAAGTTGCTAACAAAGAGCATAGTCTTTCTCTGTGAACAACACCATGCACTGCACCTTTCACATGCGCACTCAGGACAAGGTCGAATTTTCGGCCCTCGCCTTATGTGTCTGGAGTCCTGCAGTTGCGATCAGAGAAGCGTTGCAGGACACCTCTACTTCTGCTGCAGGAAAACATGGTAAGCCGTAGACTTGTGGCAGCTTAAACATGTAATAGTAGCACTGGGCTCCTTTCGCACTGAATGCAAGGCCACTCTCTGCTGGCAGCAATCAGGGAAGCATGAGCTCTACCCCTGTCCCACCACCTCGCGGCTGTCCCCGGGAAAGATCCCTGTATGCTGCCCCTCTGCCGCCTCCACAGCGTGGCTGTAAAGCAGTCCCAATACTAACATTCCCCTCCCTAATTTAAAGCAGGGCGTCATGTGTGACATAACACTCATGAGGATCTCGGAGACCGAGAGGGGAAGGATGCTGCGTGAAAGCATGCAGAGGCCTGGGCCGTATGCCGCCATGCTGTGCCGCGCACTGATCCCCGACTACCTGATGGACTCATGGCGTGGGAACGTGTGTTACCACGGGGGACCAAACAAGATCGCCCTGCCGTTGAACCTCGTGCGCATGCTGGAGCGGTACCTGCAGGAGAGCTATGCCGAGCTATCCCAGGAGGACTGTCTGTCCATTCCCGGGCACATTGACCGCCTTTTCATTTAAGTTCAGCATTACGGACTACAGAGTGGAGCGTCCTGTGGTGGACTAATCATGAATATCCGGACAGTACTTGATTTTCTATACATAGTTAGGAGTAAATAGTTCACTAAGCCAACTAAATCATGAACAACAAATTACTAATATAGTTAATATTCCTGTTTTGTTATAAATAAAAGTTTCTATGTTTAAATGAGTGACTGAAAAGCCCATTCTTAACAATATAAATATTCCACTTATGTTAAAATGAAATGTTTAGATGTTTAAAGCACTCACTGCTTGATCCTTCCCCTGATTCGGTGTCCGGGGTAAGGGCTGTGGACGGTTGGTAGGGGATCTCAGTAAGGGTGATGAAGAGCTCCTGGCTGTCGTTGAAATCAGCGGTGCAAGCGCTGTCGACTGCCTCGTCCTCCTCATCTCCTTCCTCATCTTCCCCGTCACCTAACATTTCCGAGGAGGAACCGGCCGTGGACAATATCCCATCCTCGGAGTCCACGGTCAGTGGTGGGGTAGTGGTGGCGGCCGCACCTAGGATGGAATGCAGTGCCTCGTAGAAACGTGATGTGTGGGGCTGGGATCCGGAGCGTCGGTTTGCCTCTTTGGTAGCCTTGTCTCAGCTCCTTGATTTTCACGCGGCACTGCGTTGCATCCCGGCTGTATCCTCTCTCTGCCATGGCTTTAGAGATCTTCTCGTAGATCTTTGCATTCCTTCTTTTGGAGCGCAGCTCGGAAAGCACGGACTCATCGCCCCACACAGCGATGAGATCCAAGACTTCCCGATCAGTCCATGCTGGGGCCCTCTTTCTATTAGATTGCACGGCCAACTCTGCTGGAGAGCTCTGCATCGTTGCCAGTGCTGCTGAGCTCTCCACGCTGTCCAAACAGAAAATGAGATTCAAACTGGCCAGACAGGAAAAGGAATTCAAATTTTCCCGGGGCTTTTCCTGTGTGGCTGGTCAGAGCATCCGAGCTCGAAGTGCTGTCCAGAGCGTCAACAGAGTGGTGCACTGTGGGATAGCTCCCGGAGCTATTACCGTCGATTTCCATCCACACCTAGCCTAATTCGATATTGCCATTTCGAATTTAGCGCTACTCCTCTCGTTTTCGAGGATTACAGAAGTCGAATTTAAAAGAGCTCTATTTCGAACTAAGTAGCTTCCTGGTGTGGACGGGTGCAGGGTTAATTCGATGTAACGGCGCTAAATTCGATATAAGCTCCTAGTGTAGACCAGGCCCAAATTAGATATTGCTCTGCTCAACATTGCAATGCTTAATACTTTTAAAAATCTGGGCCTACATTTTATTAGCATTTCTAAAGAGTTTTTATACAGAAAGCTTACTTTAACAGAAGCAATGGCTTCTGGTTGATTAGGAAACAAAGTTAAACTAATTTATAATCAATCTTTGCCCTAATAAAGAAATGTCCATACGTGACGAGATGGAAAAGGTTTTGACTAGACAAAGTTAACCCAGAAGAATGGGGTTTGATCTGGAGAAGAAGACTTGCAACCTCATTCTGTTACATGAGGTAACATGAAGAAACTTAAATTTTACCTCACCACTCAGGTTGTTCTTTTTCTAGAAAACTGAACGAGGATAAATGTTGGAGAAATTATTATGAAAGGAGATTTTATGCATACAGAGTAAACATGTCCAGTCATTAAAATGACTTGGGATGCAATCCATAACCAAATATTACAAATCACTGGATTTATTATCAAATTATCTTTTGGTAATCTTCCTAAGGATTCCTAGCAGAAACAGTCACACTCAAAGAAAAGAATTAATCTCATCTGCTGGATAGCCTCACATGGAAAAAAAATTGTCCAACACTAGAGGAATGATTAAAAATAGAAATGGGAGGTTATTATGGGGGCAGGTAAACAAATTTTGTAGCAGCAAAACAGACAGGGACAAAAGAGGTACTTCAATATTCAATACTCAGATGAGTTATATTCACCTGTGAAAAGCCGGCACACCTGTCTGATTTTTTTTTTAATGCCAACATTTGATACACACTAGGTTTGATAAATGAATAGTCAGTTTCACTCAATTTAATAAATTTAAAAAAAAAGCCACCAGAAGCAACACATCCTGGATAGTGTAAAGAGGCTCCCTGTAATATGTCAACAACCTGTTAAATAGATGTTATATCACTACATAGTTTCTCTAAAGAAAAAAATCACTAACTATTTTCTTTCAGATATTTACATGGGAATGATTTGTAAACTTGATAAAACTTCCTAAATGACTAGTTGTTTTAAAAAGAAGCCTGTCTCATGAGAACTAGAAGGAATGTGTCAACTAGTTAAATCAAGTTTTACTATACATTTTAAAAACATGGAAATTCCATGGGGGAAAAACAAATTGCTGTTGTGAATTTAAACTCACAAGAGTCCAGAAATTCCAACTTAACCACAGTTTTTCCTGGTTTCCAGCTGAAGTTCTCTGAAACAGTCACATGGTTTCCATTCAAAACCATAGATCAACTTAAGCTTGCGACTTTGTCCCAAGTTTTTAGCAATAAAGCCTGAAAGCAGGCAAGTTTGTCATTTTGATTTCACATGATTTCAGCAACTGAAACCTCATGCTTATATGCCAAGCTTCTTTGAAGTCCCCCAACAAGCACATCTGTTCAACAAGACAATCATTGCTCCAGTTTTCATGCCGTGAATAATTACCAAAATGCAACAGGAGAACAGATGTAGGCCAGAGTTGGATAAACATATCCATTGCTTCTGTCAGGGAAAGCTATGGGATTAAAAACTAGCTATCCAAACCTCAGATCCTGCTTGGATCCATCAGACATCTGAAAAGTATTCCTAAAAAATAGGAAGACAAGCATTACTATTTTAGCTTTTTAGGAAACGCAACTGACTTATTTGCTGAACCTTCATTAAGCGGGATAGATTAGCTTCTTTACCTAATCAGGAGAGGGTTAGCTCCCTCTTCCTGAGAAAGAAAGCCTTTGGTGGGTCAGACAGCTTTTGCATAAGTGGTGTTATTTAAAGAAGGAGCTACTTAATAAGCAGTGTGACACAATCCTGCCACTGCTCAGGAACTTAGTTCAGTTTTTGCCCCAAACATTTACTTCTACACTTCTGCCAAACCATTCTGTACTCTGGGAGTCTGTTCCAACCCATCTCTCACAGACTGCACCCACCTCTTTTCCAAATTCCCCTGCCACACATCCCATTAAAAAACAAACAAACAAACAAAAACCATGTATACACACACACCCCATAGATTTGAAACTCCTCATAGGGGTATTTTAAAGTGTGTGTGTCTACTCCAAAAAGTGACTTTGTACAAATAGCATTATGGGATTCCATATTTATTACTTCTGACTTCCAAATTCAGCCTGCTCTGTTCGCAAGGAAAAAGTTAACCTGAAAGTTTTGTTTTTGTGGCACACAACAGTAGGTATTCTGCAGTTCGAAAGTTAGTACACAGCAAATGTATTGAGTCAGAAGGTGCCATTACTACATTGTCTCTTTCCAAAGTATAATTGGATCTTAAAAACTTTTATCCTATCTGCAAACTAAATAAAGAAAAGAATAAAGCAGCCATGCACTTTCTGCAGCTCCCTGAAATTCCACTCCAATGTCCCTGCCTGTGAAGTACACACAGCATTTGAGAAATGTTTAGTAGTTGATCAAGAACTGTTTAGACTTTTTTTTAAAGGGGACATTTACTAAAGCATTGTAGAAATGCTTGGAAAATGCTTTTATCAAATTCATATTTTTAGACAAAAACTTAAACATGTATGTGGGAAAGACAGCTTGAGAAGTGTTAATAAGCACTTCAACTGCTTAGTAACTACATGAGAAATGTTAAACTGTCTACATTGACATAGGTATTCAATCCAAGGCTAGGATGACTAAGCAGTTCAAGGCAATGCCAACCATTTGAGTTGAACCACAGCTAAAGACAAAACTATTCTCAGTAACGGGTACGACTCACATTAAAATCAATGAGCATTGCACTGCTGCCAAAGAGCAGAATGTCCCGAACATTCCAAACCTTTTCCAGAGAGGGTCATTTCCACCATCACCACTTTTGACAAAGGCCTAGTCTACATGAGGAAATTAGGTCAGTATAACTATGTTGCTATGGGGTATGAAAATCCACACCCAAGTGATGCAGTTAAACTGACCTAACCCACGCTACAGACAGCACTAGTGCAGTCCGTGGCCCAGTTGTAATCCCATGTCTAGCTTCCCCCTCCACTCCAACCACAGGGGAGACTGGAGAGGCAGCACCTGACAGTAACACCCGAAAGTCACAACACGGTCTTAAAAATTATTTAAGCAACAACTGGGGATCTTTTAATCTGCCTTCTAGATTTTGAGCTTTAAAGTTACAATTGCGTCAGGTTTTCAAGCTTTTTTTCTGCAACCATGAGAGATAGAAAATTACTTTTTTTTTTTTAAATGGAAGCTGACAATCTCACTTAATCACAACCCTCCAGGGGCTGAGCTTTAAGAAAAGCCTTAATTATCACAATATCATGATAAAACCTCAGCTGATGCCTATTCTGTTTTGGTCCACATTAAATCCCAAATTCTGATGCTTCAGATTTCATATAGCTACACTCTTAACCATTATGTCACTGATGTAACTAGATTTCTGTTTTAATGTTTTTCAATATGTTGTTACTTTATATTGTTCATGTCTTCTTAAAAGAGCAACAAAGCACAACTCACATGCCTCCAAAAATAAAGTGACAAATGAAGCAATGAAAGATATGACAGTGTCATAACTACAGTACATGGCTAAATTGAAAATTAAAAAAAAAAATACCTCATCACTCACATTCACTTGCCTGTCTTAATTGACTGGAGATGTCTCATGGCTTTGCCGTAATTTTCCTTCAACAGGTATCTATATAATGTAGATATTGTTAAACACCTAGGCATTATTTAAATAATGACACTTCATCTAGAGAATTAGCTTTCTCCTAAGCAATTAAATAGCTGTCCTTCACATTCTTCAGCTTTCTAAATTGTCTTTCAATATCATCATCACATATTAGCCACCCACATTAATTGCTCAGGCAAGTTGTACAATGACTCCTTTCCAGGGTTTCAGCTGTGTGCATCATGTAAAGTAGATGATGATTTTGGTCAAGAGGGGGGGAAAAAAATAAGTACTTATTCTCAAAGCAGCCCAGATGGGTTATTGCTGGTGTTATTAGAGATAGCTACATATCTGATCTTGGAACCAAATAAAAGATATTAAACATATGAGTCATTGTAACAGAGTGTGCTACTCACCACTCAGCAGTGCCTCCTTATGGCTCATCTGGGGAATTAGCTCCCCACTGTCCACACCCCATACTCCAATTGCTCAGTCATTCTCTCTACAGCCCCCTCTTCTCTTGCTGGTCAAGAGCTGCATTGTCTCTCCTTTGTGGCTTAGCTCTCCAGACAAGTCAGAATCATCCTCCCCTTCCTGAGGGTCTTGTCTTAGAGTCTCTCTCCACAAAGTCTCAGGCAGTTTCCACATCTACTGTGCTGACTGCACCACTCCCACAGTGGCTTGCAGGGGAACCTGGGCCACCCAGGGCCGGTGCAAGGAAGTTTTGCGCCCTAGGCGAAACTTCCACCTTGCGCCCCCCCTCCCCCAGCCCTGCAGCAACTCCTCGCCCCCCTCCCTCCACCCTGAGGCGCCCCCTCCCCACGGCAGCTTCCCCCCCTCTGCCCTGAGGCCCCCCCCCACGGCAGCTCCCCCCCGGGGGAGCCGTGCGGCAGCTCCCCACCCCAGCTCACCTCTGCTCCGCCTCCTCCCCGAGCACGCCGCCCCCGCTCTAATTCTCCTCCCCTCCCAGGCTTGCGGCGCCAAACAGCTGATTGGCACTGCAAGCCTGGGAGGCAGGAGAAGTGGAGCAGCGACGGCGTGCTCGGGGAGGGGGTGTAGCGGAGGTGAGCTGGGGAGCCCTGCGGCAGCTCCCCCCCCCCGCCCTGAGGCATCCCCGCGGCAGCTCCCCACCCACCCGGGCTTGGCGCTGCAAGCCTGGGAGGCGGGAGAAGTGGAGCGGCGACTGCGTGCTTGGGGAGGGGGGTAGGAACGCTGTAAAAAAAAATTGGGGGTACTGCTTTTTGGTGCCCCTAAATCTTGGCACCCTAGGCAATCGCCTAGTTTGCCTTAATGGTAGCACCGGCCCTGGGGCCACCCCCTATAACAGGTTCCAGTCCAACCTAAGCCAGCAGTTCAATTCTGCATGCTCCCAGCCTTCACTGCTCTTTTCATGGACTACTTCCCACACTCCAATTTCAGTCTCCTATTCTCCCACCTTGTACCAGAGTATGTGACTACAGGCTTTCTTACTGCAGCCTTCTGTTGCCAGCTGCCTGCCTTTATAGAAGCCCTGCCTGTTTCTGCCCAGGTGAGCTTCATCCTCAATTAAGCCTCATTGCATCCTAGCTCCCCTTCAGGTGCAGTCTATGGCTAATTGGCCTCTCTTGCCTAGATTAACCCCTCCAGAGCTTGTGGGGGGTGACTGCCCCATCACAGTTGTATAAAAAGATTTGCTTAACAAAGAAATACATGTTAAAATGCAGGGGAAGATTAAAAGTTTATAAGATTCTGTAAAATCTCCCTAGTATCTTGAATTAATCACTGGTCTGGAATGTAGACTCCCTGGGTTTCATTCAGATTTCAGTAGGAGTGCAGAGCAGATTCATAATATTTTGCAATCTTCATTTTGGGAGGGAGGACAGATAATTACATTGGAACCCTAAGCTGATGTGTTTCTTTAAATATTTTGAAGGAGCACTGCCAGGTTTAAAAATCGTGGGTCAAATCTCAGCTGGTGTAAACTGCGTAGCTCCATTGATTTCAATATGGCTAAAACAAGCTAGGCCAATGGAAGAGCTGACCCTATATATTGTGTAGGTGTTGTATACCGTATTTTAAATAAGATTACGTTTTAAAATTTTAATCAGTTTTTGTTGCCTTTTTTCATAGATCTAATAAAGACATAAAGGAAAATAAAATTGACAAATGCATGTAAAAATCGTGGAGAAAAAGTATATATGTTTCCCATCTAATGCCATTACTCTGCCATTTACATCAAGTATGGGTTTTCAAAAAAATGAGACATAGTCTTCAAGGTCAGAAAGGACCATTAGATCAACTAATCTGATCTCCTGTATTACACAAGCGATAGAATTTCACGCAGTTACCCCTGTATTGAGCCCAATAAAGTTTGTTTAACTAAAGTATATTTTCCAGAAAGGCAACCAGTCTTGATCTGAAAACAATAGGAGATAGAGAATCCACCACCTCTTTTGGAAGTTTGTTTCAACGGTTAATTACACTGCTCTACAGCTAAAATGCTTCTGAAATAAATGTAGTCAAACTTTACTAATTCTGGGTCACTGAGAACGAAAATGATGCTTAAAATTGTTGATTGGCTCTGGTTTTCTAGATATGCTATTGAGTCAGTATATACAACCCTTGACTTGGGAATGGCGGAGGATAAGTGAGTTATAAAGGGAAGGGATCTCAATTTAAACCAGAAATGACTAAAATACATCTTTGACTGGATCTATGAATAAATCTATGACTGGGTTTGGACAGTACTTGCTTTTTAGGCAAAACAATGAATGATGCAATCTGAAGCTGGTATTGCGTCATACATGATATGAATTGCATCATGTTATTCCTAGAAGTCATGGATGATGCAATCATAACGAAGCTTACATCACTCTGCTGAACAAATTGCCCTATATCAGCTCTAGAAATCATACAGTGTCATGCTCTCTTATTTGTCAGTGTTTGATTTTGCAAAGGCACACATTTCTGTTTAGCCAAAGTGAGCAGAGATGCCTCGTACTTGTGTGAACAGTGCAGATAACTTCTGCTATGTTTGTGGTGAAGTGACTTTTGCATCACAAAAGCGCAGTATAACCACTATGGTTAAGAAAGCCTATCACCTTTATTTTGGCTGCAAAATTGGAGATCAGGACAAGAGGTGGGCCCCACACATATGCTGCAACACTTGTGCAACAAATCTTCGCCAGTGGTTGAACAGGAAAAGGAAATCTATGCCTTTTGCAGTGCCAATGATTTGGAGAGAGCCAACAGATCATACCAGCAATTGTTACTTCTGCATGGTGCCTCCAGTTGGGAAAGGTGTGTCAAAGAAGAAAAAGTGGACTGTGCATTATCCAAACATTCCATCAGCTATACGCCCACTACCCCTGGGAGAAGGACTGCCGGTTCCTGATGCACCACAATCATTCTCACTTGAGTCAGATGAGGAAGAGGATGAAACTTCTGGTCCTGAACCATCAATGTCACAGGACCCACATTTTCTCCCATCCTCCTCCTCTGAACCACACCTCATAACACAAGGTGAACTGAATGACCTTGTCAGGGATTTGGAACTACCCAAGAGTAAGGCAGAGCTGTTGGGCTCCAGACTACAGCAGTGGAATCTCCTGGCAGGTGATGTTAGGGTTTCCATGTTCCGTGACCGTCAAAAGGATCTTGTCCCATTCTTCTTCATGGAAGGTGATCTTGTAGCCTGCAACAACATCGATGGTGTGATGGCAGCCCTCAACATTGTTCACGATCCGGATGAGTGGAGACTGTTCATTGATTCATCGAAGATGAGTCTTAAAGCTGTTTTACTGCATAATGGCAATGTTTTGCCATCAATTCCATGGTCATGCAGTCCATATGAAGGAAACCTATGACAACATGAAACAACTTTTGAGGTGCATAAACTATGACCAACATCAGTGGCAGCTTTGTGGCGATTTGAAGGTTGTTGCTCTCTTGCTTGGTCTGCAGACTGGATACACAAAGTACTGCTGTTTTCTCTGCGAATGGGATAGTCGTGCAAGAGATTCCCACTACATCAAGAAAGATTGGCCACTCCGACAGTCATTGGAGCCTGGGAGGAAAAGTGTTCAGCATCCACCACTTGTTGAATCAAGGAAGATTTTGTTACCACCCTTACACATTAAGCTGGGTCTGATGAAGAACTTTGTCAAGGCCATTGACAAAACACAAGCAGCTTTCAAGTACCTCCGTGGAAAATTTCCAAGGTTAAGTGAAGCTAAGATAAAGGAAGGTGTCTTTGTTGGTCCTCAGATTCGTGAACTTCTTCGAGATGATGCATTTGACCATGCACTGCGTGGCAAGGAAAAGACGGCATGGAAAGCCTTCCAGTTAGTGGCAATAAATTTTCTCGGAAACAACAAGGCAGACAACTACAGGTTGTTGGTGGAAAACCTCCTCAAGGCATACAAAAGCCTTGGTTGCAACATGTCACTAAAGATACATTTTTTGCACTCTCATCTAGATTTTTTTCCACCGAACTGCGGAGCAGTGAGCGACGAGCACGGCGAGCGATTTCACCAGGACATTGCAACAATGGAGAAACACTATCAGGGCAAATGGAGCCCATCAATGCTTGCAGACTATTGCTGGACAGTGACAAGAGATGCTCCATTTAATGAATACAAGAGACAAGCCAAGAAGCGCCGAGTAGACACTGAATAGGACTAAACTATGTACAGAATAGTTTTTTGCCTTTTGTTTCATAATAAATTTTATTTATATAACCCTTTTGCTGATTTTTAAAGTGTTCCATAAACAGGACAGGTGAAATATTATCATGTAAAGCAACCATAAACACATGAAAAGACCTAGGTTTACAATTTATGATTAAAACTCTACTATCTACACAATATACATAGACATAAAATGTAAAAACTTAAATATCTTAGAAACAGTAGCCAATCAGTTGTTTTAATTGTCATATTTGAATTCAGCACATCAAAATACATAATAAATAGCACATTTTATCTCTGAAGCAGACGACTTCTCAAAAATTGTAGACCAGTGTTACCTGCACTGTTAACAATTTGTGCCTTATTTCTAGTTTCAATTTGTCTGGCTTTAACTTCAAGCCATTAGTCATTGTTAAGCTTTTCTTTGCTAGAATAAAAAGCCCTTTCTTACTCCATATATTCTCTCAGTGAAGGAATTTATACACTATAATCAAGTTACCTCTCAGTCTTCTTTTTGATAAACTAAGCGGTTTGAACACTTTATTTCACACACAGTATGTAATTTTCTCCTTGCATAATTTTTGTGGCTCTTTTCTGTACCCTCTCCAATTTTTCAACATACTTGTGGACATCAGAAAGGGACACTGTATTCCAATACTGTGATTGGTATTGGTATTGGAATAACAATCTCAGCAATGCTATATACAGAGATAAAATCACAACCCTACTCCTATTCACTACTCCCCTGTTTACATATCCAAGGATCACATTAATCCTTTTTTGCCACAGTATCACATGGGGAGCTCGTGTTCAGTTGCTTGTCCACTATGACTCCTAAAATCCTTTTCAGAGTCAGTACTTTCAGGACACAGTCCCCCATTCTGTACGTATGGCCTGCATTCCTCGTTCCTAGATGTATTACTTTTGTATTTGGCTATGTTAAAATGCATTTTGTTTGAACGGGCCCAGGTTACCAAGTGAACGAGATCGCTTTGTATGACTACCTGGTCCTCATTATTATCTACCACTCAGCCAACCTTTGTGTCATCCACAAATTTTTTCAGCAATGATTTTATATTCCAGTTTATTGAAGAAAATTTTGAATAGGCCTAGTACCTGTGGAACCCTACTAGAAACATCCCTGTTCAGTGATAAATACCCATTCACAACCACTTTCTGAGATGTCAGTTAGCCAGTTCTGAATCCATTTAATGTGTGCTTTGCTGATAATGTATAGTGCTAATTTTTTAATCAGAATGTTATGTAGTACTTAGTCAAATGGCCTACTAAATGGTAAGTGTATTATATCTATGCAGTTACCATTATCAACCAAACTTGTAATCTCATCAAAATATAATCAGGTTTGTTCGACAAGATCTATTTTCCACAAAACCTTCATGACTGTCATTAATTATATTCTCATACTTTAATTTTTATTGATTGAATCTCATAATCAATTTTTCCATTATTTTGCCTAGGATTGATGTTAGGCTAACTAATTTATAATTTCCCAGGTCATACTGTTTACCTTATTTGAATATTGGCACAATATTAGCAATCTTCCAGTCTTCTGGAATTTCCCCAATATTACAAGATTTATTAAACATGAACATCATTGGGCCAGAGATCTCCTCATACAACTCTTTTAGGACTCTTGCATGCAAGTTATCTGGACTTACTGATTTAAAAATGTTTAGTCAACTGGTAGCCAGTGCAGAAAGCAGAGGTTCATCTTGTTCAAAAGAGGGTAGCTCTATTCTGGAATAGTCAAAGCTTCTGAATGGCTTTCATGACTGACCCAGGTACATACTATTACAGTAGTCCCGCCAAGATTTTCTGCAATTTCATAGTCTTGGATAGCTTGGAGGTTTGATAAAGACTGGAATATGGAACTTTCACTTCCAGGCCATTGGTTCTAATCTGTACCTACTTATCATTGTTTTGATCCTAAGGTGGCTGTTCAGTGGCCTATATGAAGTAGCCAGTTAGCTTCCACAACACAGAAACCACCAATTTAACATCTATTTGACAATCTCAACAGACGAACTATGGATTATAGACCCTATCCTGCTCTTTCTGAAGTCAAGAGGAGTTTTGCAATTGACTCAAATGAGAGCAAGACTGGGTTTATTATTAACATGGAAAATGAGTTACCCTAAAAATGGTCTATTCAGGTCAATGGCACAAATTGGCAGGGTCAAGAAAAGATTGCACTGCATTTCATCTACATACTGTGGGAATTGTCTTTCAATAAATTTACCTGTAGAAGGAAGAATAGACACAGGAGAATAGTTAACCAGGTTGGCTTATCACATGAAAAAAAAACGTATTCAAAGAAAGTGTAAACTAATCAAGCAGGTAGAAGTCTTCCTCAGTCTGCTAATATATAGAGAGAAAGGAGAAAAATTACCTGTAGGGATTTCAACACTCGTGATATGGACACTGGGTATCAGCTTGGCACTCTCTATTTAGAAAGCTAAGAACATCATTCCATAGTGCTTTGTAATTTTATTTGTAATTAGTTCCATAATGCACTTTAGTCTTGGAAATACGGGTGTACTGTATGGCAGCAGCATGGACATATAGGGTCTGATTCAACAGAGTTACTCCTGATTCTCATTGTTGTAAATGAGAGTACAATCAGGCCAAGATCATTTAATATGGGCATGATTGGTATAGAAATTCAATACCATTCTCCAATGGGATTTATAGAGCTGTGAATGATAGAAATCAATAATTTCTGTGGATACTTGAAAATGGGGTCAGTGTGATAGCTTATATAATTAACCTCAAAGCCTTGAGTCATTTTTTCTTGAGCCTTCTTCTAAGCCCTGGACGGGGGATAGGGGACAGTGTATGAAGGCATCTATTTGATTGCCAGGAACTGAGAGTTATGTGAGCCACTAACATAGTAGAAAAAAAATGAATAGACAAGGATCCAGCATAGATTATGCAATACGGAGTGCAAACCAGTAATTTAGAGACAGGGTCATTTGATGGGTGTGTGTTTTTTTTAAACCTAGGATTTAATGGATAAACATTTAATTTTATCACTTATTTTTCTTTAGAAACTTTTATCTAAAATTTGACTGCCAGTTGAAGCCATCACTTATTAGAATAACTTCACACTGGATCAGGATGGGGGTTGAAAGGATAAATTCATTTGAGGTTCAAATTGGGGGAATGAGGAAGCACCAATGCAATTATAGGTAAACCTTTATTCTTACCTGCTTACATTTTAGGGTAAAAACAGACTAGATCAGGGTGCTGTTTGATTAAAGGCCATTCATGCATGTAAAATGCATATTTGGCATAAACATGTGTATTGTTCCCCAAGAGTGTAACAAAAGGACCTCCCATGGCCATGTTTGAACTCAACATTAAAATGCACCATTAACCAAACCTTAGCCAGAGGTCAGTGCAAAGTAATATATTTTGGATGCCCTCTGGATGGAATGCATCTGCCCTGCCTGTTGGTTTGTGTAGAGGGCATATAAGGGGGTATTGGCCAGAACATGCTGTGATCAAGCAATCCCTGGAGGGCATAATAGCTGTTAGAGGATGTAGCGGGATGCTCACCCCGCTCCGGCCCTGAAGGGGTTAAAGCAGCCCTGGGGAGGGCTGTGGCGGAGTGTGACGGGTTGGATCACAGAAACCCCCTTGGGAGCTGCCACCTAATGTGCAAAGACTACCTCTGCTCCTGTTTTCCCTGCCAGCTCAGGACTCCAGCACCCTGTCTTGCTGAGCCAGCCACTCCCGTCTGGCTCCAACACAGACCCAGGGTCTGAATCACTTGTCCCAAAGTTGCAAGTTTACCTGAAAACAGCTCACAGTAGTGTGCTTGTCTTTAGCACTCAGATGCCCAACTCCCAATGGGGTCTAAACCCAGATAAATCCGTTTTACCCTGCATAAAGCTTATGCAGGGCAAACTCATAAATTGTTCGCCCTCTATAACACTGATAGAGAGATATGCACAGTTGTTTGCTCCCTCGGGTATTAATACATACTCTGAGTAAATTACTAAATAAAAAGTGATTTTATTAAATACAGACAGTAGGATTTAAGTGGTTCAAAGTAGTAACAGACAGAACAAAGTAAGTCACCAAGCAAAATAAAATAAAATGCGCAAATCTATGTCTAATCAAACTAAATACAGATAATCTCACCCTCAGAGATGCTTCAGTAAGTTTTTCTCAGACTGGACACCTTCCAGGCCTGGGCACAATTCTTTCCCCTGGTACAGCTCTTGTTCCAGCTCAGGTGATAGCTAGGGGATTCTTCATGATGGCTCCTCTCTCCCCTTTGTTCTGTTCCACCCCTTTATATATCTTTTGCATAAGGTGGGAACCCTTTGTCCCTCTGGGTTTCCACCCCCCCTCACTGGAAAAGCACCAGGTTAAAGATGGATTCCAGTTCAGGTGACATGATCACATGTCACTGCAAGACTTCATTGCCCACTTGCCAGCACACACATATACAGGAAGACTAACAGGTAAACACAACCATCTGCAGACAATGGTCCTGGTTAATGGGAGTCATCAAGATTCCAAACCATCATTAATGGCCCACACTTTACATAATTACAATAGGCCCTCAGAGTTACATTTTATATTTCTAGTTTTAGATACAAGAGTGGTACATTTATACAAATCAGATGATCATACTCAGTAGATTATAAGCTTTGTAATGATACCTTACAAGAGACCTTTTGCATGAAGCATATCCCAGTTACGTTATATTCACTTATTACCATATTTTCTCTAAAACTATCCCAGTTACATTATATTGACTTATTATCAAGTTTTTATAAAACCATATAGACTGCACAACGTCACAGAGGGCATATAAGGGGGTATTGGCCAGAACATGCTGTGATCAAGCAATCCCTGGAGGGCATAATAGCTGTTAGAGGATGTAGCGGGATGCTCATCCCGCTCCGGCCCTGAAGGGGTTAAAGCAGCCCTGGGGAGGGCTGTGGCGGAGAATCTAGGCTGACTGGGAAAGCAGCCACAGCTATTGCCAGTGCAATCAGGGCCCAGCTGGCCCTTATAAGAGGGTGGTGGGCCAGAAAGAGACTCTCTCTCTAACTTCTGAGGGAGAAGGACCTGGCTGCTTGGGATGCTGAGAAGAGTATCTAGGGTGGAGCAGTGCTGGGGAAGGGCAGAGGGAGCTGGGGAGCTCCAGCCTAGCAAAGCCCCAGGCTACAGGCCAAGCTAAGGGCCCACAAAAGGGTAATAGGGCTGCAGAGGGGCAGTCCAGATATAGGCAGAGGCAGCTGGTCCAACCCCCCTTGCTGCTGATGGGTGGTTTATAGACTGCAGTCTGCCCCAGGGAGCCGGGGCTAGATGAAGACTGGCAGTAGCCACTGATGCAAGGTGGGGATTGGGGGTTCCCCTGGGAGGGGAAACCCAGAGTGAGGGAGTACTGCAGTGGGCAGAACCCCTGGGCAAAGGGCACCGGGATCTGGGAGGTACACGGGGGGCAGCGGCAGGCGAGGCATCAGCCGGCAGAGGGCGCTCTGGGCTGGGAAGAGCTAATTCCCTAGATGACCAGCAGGAGGTGCTGTGCTGGTGAGTCGTTGCCCCGCCACAGGGGACCATTACAAACAAGCATAAATTAGTACATTGATAATATACAACAAAATGATATTTTTAATGAAGAGTCTGTATTTTGCTCTATTTAGAGCAGCTTTTTAGCCCATTTGCACTGCCAGAGTATATTCCTTTTATGGCCCAGTATATCTATTTTTAGGAATAAAATACAAAGATTTTTGCAAGTGAAGGAAGTACTAGTTTGTTTAGCAGGTGGTGTTGTCCTTTATGCAACTGTGTAGAATCTAATTTCAATAATACAAGGAATATCTATAATTGTGCCCTTGTATGCAGCACTATCAAAGCAGGCATGACAAGTAATTGACATGGTAATGGGTAGAACAAACCCTAGATCTGACAGCTTTGTAATGTTACATGATTTTACAGATATAATGAATCAGTCTCACCCAACCAAGAAATATATTGCTTTAGCAACACAATCCATAAAGAGAAGTTTACTACATCAATGGCAAACTCCACAGAGTCTACAGTTAAGGATATGTTACTGTGTACACAGGAGAGGACATTTTCTTATGATTAGTCACATACACTAATCGTTCCTTCTTTCCTTACCTCTTGTTTCATCCCATCCCATTCCTTCCCCTTCCTCTCTTTTTGTCTTAGTGCTAGCTTCCTATCTTCACCCATGTTGTTTTGACTCTGCTTTAAGCCCTTCCCTTTCAGTCTCCTCATATATCCCTTCTTCCTCTCTCTTCCATACCCCCAATCTTTTCCCCATTCCCTCAATTTAGACCTTGTTTTCTCCATCAAAAAAATCCATCAGTCACACTCACTTCTTCCCATGCACACACACAAATCACATTATGTCTCTGTCACCCACAAAGACTCAATACCCTAATACTCACATCCTCTTTCTCCTCTGAGCCCTAGAGCTATGACTCATCTCTCCTGCCCATCCCAAACCCAGTGGAGCAGGGACAAGGAAAACAATCTTGGGAATGTTTGGAGGCAGAGACATTTGGAATCTTTTAAATGTCCAAGAGATTATTTTTCTCCTTGTCTCCTACGAGGGATTTTCTCCACACAACCCCTTACCCAGCCCAGGGAGGTAGCTGCTTCTGAAGGGATTATTTCCCCCTCAGATGACAGCATAAATGGCACTGATCTAACAGTTCTCCAGAGTCAGTGATACATGCACTGTCTCAGACCAGGTAGAGTTGAGGTGAGTCCTAAATAGCTGCTCTGTGCTGGCATTAAGCGGGAACTGATACTGGCAGTGGGATTTACAAGGACAGGGGACTCCAATGGGTAGGGAATGGAATTGGACAGTGGTGTCAGGGAAAGGAAGAAGTGAGGGTATGGAGAAATGAGAGAAGGAAAGAGCTACAGCTAGGAAGGAGCAGAGGATAGGATGGCAGAAGTTGTTGAAGGGCAGGGTAGAACAGTGGTTCCCAAACTTTAACAGCCTGTGAACCCCTTTCACTAAATTGTGAAATCTCGTGAACCCCCTCCTAAAAATGAATATTTCTAGGGATTTAAGTTTAAATGTCCTCAGTGTGATGGATGCGCTTGCTTTGCTCTGCATAGCTCTTGGAAGTCCGGAACCATTGTCGGCTCCCTCGCTGACGGGGGCAGGGCTCGGGCTGCCAGCCCCAACTGCCCGGCCCTGTTCTTCCTGGGGCTCGGGCTGCCAGCACTGCAACCGGGTCCCACCTGCTGCCTCCAATGCCCAGGGTCCTCTGGCTGCCATTAGTGAAATTTTTCTGGCGAACCCCCTGTAACGTTCTGCGAACCCCTGTTTGGGAACCACTGGGGTAGAGGGATATGTAGGGAGAAGAGGGCAAGAGAACCCAGATTGTTTATTTTACTGGGCTTGTTTGTTCTGCCTCATAGTCATTCAACCCTAGGAAGAGGCATGGACTGCTTGTTCTGGAGACTGGTCCTGTATCGGGGACAACTTGATGGAAATTCAAAAGACAAGGTGGATGAGGTAATATCTTTTATTGGACCTACTTCTGTTGATGAGAGAGACAAGCTCTTGAGCTACACAGAGCTCTTCTTCAGGTCTGGGAAAGGTAATTCCAGCATGACAGTAAAATGCAAGGTGGAACAGATTGTTTAGCATAAGTATTAAACCCTCGAGCTTTTTTTGTCCCATGCAGTTCTCATTCATTGAACTTGGTGGTCAGTGATGCAGCATCAGCTTCTAGTGAGGCTGCTGAATATTTTTAATGTAATTCAAAGCATCTATGGGTATGTCTACACTACGGGATTATTTCGATTTTACAGAAACCGGTTTTGGGAAACAGATTGTATAAAGTCGAGTGCACGCGGCCACACTAAGCACATTAATTCGGTGGTGTGCGTCCATGTACCAAGGCTAGCGTCGATTTCCGGAGCGTTGCACTGTGGGTAGCTATCCCATAGCTATCCCATAGTTCCCACAGTCTCCCCCGCCCATTGGAATTCTGGGTTGAGATCCCAGTGTCTGATGGGGCAAAAAACATTGTCGCTGGTGGTTCTGGGTACATCCTCCCCCTCCCTCCGTGAAAGCAATGGCAGACAACCGTTTCGCGCCTTTTTTTCCTGGGTGAACTGTGCAGACACCACACCACGGCAAGCATGGAGCCCACTCAGCTCAAGACAGCAGTCAAGAACATTGTAAACACCTCACGCATTATCATGCAGTTTATGCTGAACCAGGACCTGGAAAACCAGGCGAGGAGGAGGCGGCTACGGCAGCGCAGCGACGAGAGCGATGAGGACATGGACAAAGAATTCTCTCAAACCACGGGCCCCGGCGCTTTGGAGATCATGCTGTTAATGGGGCAGGTTCTAGCCATGGAACGCCGATTTTGGGCAAGGGAAACAAGCACAGACTGGTGGGACCGCATAGTGTTGCAGGTGTGGGATGATTCCCAGTGGTTGCAAAACTTTCGCATGCGTAAGGGCACTTTCATGGAACTTTGTGACTTGCTTTCCCCTGCCCTGACGTGCCAGAATACCAAGATGAGAGCAGCCCTCACAGTTCACAAGCGAGTGGCGATAGCCCTGTGGAAGCTTGCAACGCCAGACAGCTACTGGTCAGTCGGGAATCAATTTGGAGTGGGCAAATCTACTGTGGGGGCTGCTGTGATCCAAGTAGCCAAAGCAATCACTGAGCTGCTGCTACCAAAGGTAGTGACTCTGGGAAATGTGCAGGTCATAGTGGATGGCTTTGCTGCAATGGGATTCCCTAACTGTGGTGGGGCAATAGACGAAACCCATATCCCTATCTTGGCACCGGAGCACCAGGGCAGCCAGTACGTAAACCGCAAGGGGTACTTTTCAATGATGCTGCAAGCACTGGTGAATCACAAGGGACGTTTCACCAACATCAACGTGGGATGGCCTGGAAGGGTTCATGATGCTCGCGTCTTCAGGAACACTACTCTGTTTAAACGGCTGCAGCAAGGGATTTACTTCCCAGATCAGAAAATAACAGTTGGGGATGTTGAAATGACTATAGTTATCCTTGGGGACCCAGTCTACCCCTTAATGCCATGGCTCATGAAGCCATACACAGGCAGCCTGGAGTAGTCAGGAGCTGTTCAACTACAGGCTGAGCAAGTGCAGAATGGTGGGAGAATGTGCATTTGGACATTTAAAGGGACGCTGGCGCACGTTACTGACTCACTCAGACCTCAGCCAAACCAATATACCCATTGTTATTGCTGCTTGCTGTGTGCTCCACAATCTCTATGAGAGTAAGGGGGAGACCTTTATGGCGGGGTGGGAGGCTGAGGCAAATCGCCTGGCCGCTGATTACGCACAGCCAGACACCAGGGCAATTAGAAGAGCACACCAGGAAGTGCTGCGCATCAGAGAAGCTTTGAAAACCAGTTTAATGACTGGCCAGGCTACAGTGTGAAAGTTCTGTTTGTTTCTCCTTGATGAAAACCCGCTCCCTTGATTGACTCATTCCCTGTAAGCAACCCACCCTCCCCCTTCGATCACAGCTTGCTTTCCAAGGAAATAAAGTCACTATAGTTTAAAAATCATTTATTCTTTATTAATTGATTATAAAAAGAGGGAGAGAAGTGACAAAGTAGTCCGGGTGGGGTTTGGGAGGAGGATAGGAGGGAAGGAAAAGGCCACTAAAAAAGTTCAAAGTAATGACAGCCTTTTGCTTGGGCTGTCCACTGGGGTGGAGTGGGAGGGTACCCCCCCCCCCCGCGTTCTTACACATCTGGGTGAGGAGGCTATGGAACATGGTGAGGAGGGAGGGTGGTTATACAGGGGCTGTAGTGGCTCTCTGTGATCCTGCTGCCGTTCCTGAAGCTCCACCAGACGCCGGAGCATGTCAGTTTGATCACGCAGCAGCCCCAGCGTTGCATCCCGCCACCTCTCATCTCGAGCGTCTCTCCTCTCCTCACGTTCGTCCCTCATGGCCTCATGTTCACTGGCAGCTTTCCTGTACTGGGATAGGGTGACCTTCCACTCATTCAGATGAGCTCTTTCATTGCGGGTTGATTCCATGATTTCCGAGAACATTTCGTCTCGCTGTGACAGTGTACCCCATAAGGCTTTATGGGGGGGTGTTTATAAATGTATGTGTGATATAACTGGAATATGTTTTGTGCTGCCTGTGCCATGTAACATATCTCCGTAAAGGGTAGGGTCTACTATATCTATTCATCCTATTTGTACATATATATCATTTTCCACTTGAGGTTAAGAATATGGGCTGTATGCTTGCTTGGTTTCTAAGTAACATTCTAAGAGACATTCGGTCAGCTTCTTTAGGAAGGAATTTGCCAGGTTAAGTACCTGATCAGGAAACACTTGGGGAACAATGCATCTTGGAATGCTCCAATCCACATAAGAAGTCTTCCTGGAGACATGCAAGATACCATGTGGACAATGGCTTCGGCCTGTAAAGACTGAGTCATGCAGGGGCATGTGACTTGCCCAGGTGACTCCAGAACTCCATCTTGGAGGTGGACTTTGCATAGGAGGGAGGAGGGGAGTCTCCACCCACAAGAGAGAGTCTATTTGAACCCGTGGGAAACCCCTCCAGAGGGGTCTTCAGCTGGCTAAAGAAGGAGCCTCTCCATCCCCCCAGGATACTTAAAGGAAACTAGGACAAACGACAGTAACTACAGGGGGTGTGAGTGATGGCTAGACCCAGGCTGAAAGGAGATTAGCCTGTAAAAGGGAGCATTCTGTGATCTAACCCGTCACACTCGCGTCCTTTTTTTTCACCGCCTTATCTGAGATAGCCTTCGGGACGGAGGAGGGAGGCTTGAAAAAGCTGCGGGAGGGAGGGAAAAAAGGGAGAGAAGTATTTAAAAAGATACATTTTACAGAAGAATGGTTATACTCTTTCACGGTGAACAACACTATTCACATTACATAGCACATGTGATTATGGTACAAAGTCACATTTTGCATCTTAATATTGAGTGTCTGTGGCTTTGGTGTTAGAGATCACAGACGCAGGTCCAGGCAACAGAATTCGGCTTGCATGTGGCCATGGTAAGCCATTGTCTTTAGGCTTCTGCAGCCTTCATATATCCAGTGCCCTCCTTTCCCACATACCAAGCAAAGTCCGTTGAGTGCTGCGGTTTTCCTGTTAACGTGCAGCAGCAGAAACCAAACTAACCCCTCCCTCCAATTCTCTGGGATGATCGCTTTACCCCTCCCCCCACCGCATGGCTGGTATCAGGGAAGATCCCTGCTAGCCAAACGTGAAAAGCTCAGCGCCAATGATACCAGCCCCCCCCCCACCCCCCCCGGCTTGGCTAACTGCAGGGAAGGATATCTTTTCAGCCAAAGGCAAACAGCCCAGTAGGAACGGCCACCTCTGTCCCCTTAATTAAATTCCCGTATTTCAACCAGGGTACCATGAACGATATCACTCTCCTGAGGATTACACAGCGAGATAAAGAACGGATGTTGCTTGAATGCCAGCAAACACCGGAACCATACGCTGCCAGGCTTTGTCATACAATGATACCAGATTACTTGCTACTAGCATGGCATGGTCAAGTGTCCTACCATGGAGGACGGAATAAGGCTGCTCTGCCCAGAAACCTTCTGCAAAGGCTTTTGGAGTACCTCCAGGAGAGCTTCATGGAGATGTCCCTGGAGGATTTCCGCTCCATCCCCAGACACGTTAACAGACTTTTCCAGTAGCTGTACTGGCCGCGAATGCATCCCAAGTCCTCAGGGCAAATTAATCATTAAAAATGCTTGCTTTTAAACCATGTTTTATATTTACAAAGGTACACTCACCAGATTTCCCTTCCATGGCTTCATGGTCTGGGATACTGCCTTGAGAGAGTTGGGAGGGTACTTCAGTCAGGCTGAGAAAAAGATCCTGGCTGTTGGGGAGAACGGAGTGCTGTGTGCTCTCCGCAAGCTCGTCGTCGTCATCCTCCTCCTCATCTTCCCTGTCCGCAGAATCCTCAGGCATGGCTGAGATTACCCCCACCTCGGAATCCACGGTCAGAGGTGGGGTGGTGGTGGCGGCCCCCCCTAGAATTGCATGCAGCTCAGCGTAGAAGCGGCATGTCTGCGGCTCTGACCCAGAGTGACCGTTTGCCTCCTTTGTTTTTTGATAGGCTTGTCTGAGCTCCTTAACTTTCACGCGGCACTGTAGTGAGTCCCTATTGTGGCCTCTCTCCATCATGCCCTTGGAGATCTTTTCAAATATTTTGGCATTTCGTCTTTTGGAACGTAGTTCTGCTAGCACGGAATCCTCTCCCCATATAGCAATCAGATCCAGTACCTCCCGTACGGTCCATGCTGGTGCTCTTTTTCGATTCTCGGACTGCATGGTTATGGTTACCTGCGCTGATGAGCTCTGCATGGTCACCTGTGCTGATCAGCTCTCCACGCTGGGCAAACAGGAAATGAAATTCAAAAGTTCGCGGGGCTTTTCCTATCTACCTGGCCAGTGCACTGTGGGATAGGTCCCGGAGGCCAATACCGTCGAATTGTGGCCACACTAAACCTAATTCGAAATGGCAATACCGATTTCAGCGCTACTCCCCTCGTCGGGGAGGAGTACAGATATCGATATTAAGAGCCCTTTATATCAAAATAAAGGGCTTCGTTGTGTGGACGGATGCAGGGTTAATTCGGTTTAACACTGCTAAATTTGAGATAAACTCGTAATGTAGACCAGGCCTATGTATTTTTCTCTGCATCAACTCATCGATGGCAAATTTTGAAGCAATATCTGGGAACATCCTCTCTGACAGTGAAACCACAAAGTGACACACGATGGGAAAGTCGAGTGGAGGTGATTAAGCCTATCAAACACCAAATTGGGAAGATAGATGATGCCATAGTTGCCATTAGGGAGGATAATGCTATGACTGGAACTGTTCGTGGGAGAACAGTGGCAGAGGGAAATGGAATCACCAGAAACATACATAACTTGGCTTAGTGTTGTGGCATGACATACGGTTTGAAATGTTGTAAGCAAGAGACTCCGAGGTGTTGACCTTGATATATCTGGAGCAAGGGAACAACTGGACAAAGCAAAGTCATACCTACAGTCTTACCGGTCAGATGAGGGATTTCAAAATGTTCTGAAGAGTGCACAGAAGTTGGCAGAGGAACTTCACACTGAAGCTATTTTCCTACCCATTCAAGAATACAAGAGTCACCAAAGAAGACATTTTGATTACGAGGCACAGGATAATCCCATAAGAGACCCCAAACAACAATTCAAAATTGAATTCTTTAACCAGGTGCTAGATTGTGCAATACAGTCAGTTGAAGAACGTTTCATGCAGCTCAAGGAACATAGCAGTATATTTGGGATGTTGTATGATATTCCAAAACTCCTCACTATACCTGAAGACCTACACCAGCAATGCAGGGCACTAGAGACAGTGACACATGATGACATACACGATATTGATGCAAGTGATTTAGGTGATGAACTGAAAGCCCTTTCAAGATACATTTCAGCAGGATCAACTCCAAAGGCTGTTCTGGAATATATGTGCACAAATAAGATGACCACCCTCTTTCCAAATGCTTTTGTTGCTCTGCGCATACTTCTAACACTTCCTGTAACAGTTGCCAGTGGAGAACGCAGCTTTTCCAAGCTGAAGTTAATAAAAACACATCTACGCTCCACAATGACACAGGAGAGGCTGGTCGGCCTTGCAACCATCTCAATAGAGCATGAACTGGCCCAGACTGTGGACCTTCAGGAAGCAGTTCAAATCTTTGCAACCAAAAAAGCACGGAAAGCACCACTTTGATTATTCAAACAGATAAAAATGCCAGTGTTTACTATGCAGACAAGAAAAGTTACATTTGCTGTTCAGGTGTTTGAAAGTTAAGTGTTACTTAAAATTTTTGAACAAGGCATTTTAAGTTGTTAGTTCTCCTTTATTGGGGTAGGTAGCAGAGCAGTACCATGAGAGGACTAGAACAGGAAGACGGCAGAATTGAGACCTTTCAAAGTTTTGGCCCAAGCAAGGGGGCATGGGGGCATCATTAGAGCTCCCCGCCTCGGGTGCCAAAATGTTGTGGGCTGGCCCTGGATTAAACCTAAGGTGGGACTGCAGATATTCTTACATGAGCTGCAGCTCCAATTGCTGAGGCAAAAGGCACACTCCCACTCCAACCCCCACCTAGTGTCAGGTTTGATGGATGCTTCTTGTAGAGGGGGGACACTTCCCACCCATGACCTGTCTTCTTCCCTACTTCTGCAGCTCCTAGCCCTCACACTCACCTGTAACCTCCTGCATGATGGTGCAGAAAAGGACAAGGGACAAAGACCCCTTTCTCTCAGCTAAATTAAAAAAAAAATTAAAGCTGGAATTAACTCCCATATCAGGGCCATCTAAATACTGCCACCCAGCCCTAATCCAACTTCTGGAGCTTTAGTCACTAGTAACCATTTTCTAGTAGCAACTCAGGCAGTGATTGCAGCAAAGAAGCTTCTGTCATGGTAGTTCTGTTCTTGCAGCAGGGTAAGTGCTTAGTAAGGAACTATTGTGACTGTTGTCCCTTTCTGCAAAGTCATTTTCCTGGACATTACACTGCTGCTTAAACAGGAACACACTGGAATTTATCTAACAAAATGACTACATAATTGCTTTCCAAATGTACATTTCTGTATACACCACCTTGTTTTTAGTGCTGGTGTTGGTAAGCAGATAACGCTAATTGCTAGTTAGTTACCTTACTTCAAGGTAGTGAGAGGCAGCTGCTGAATAATCCTATTGGTGATTAATATCTCTAGAGATTTCAGTGCAGTGTAATGGAGAGTGATGATCAAAAAAGAGAATATTTGTTGGCTGTTTTCTGTGAAAACATCTACCTCTGGTGCTCAAAGTTGGAATTACCACTGAAAAAAGATGTCAACTATTTCATTGACCATTCCAGAAAAAACCCTATTGGTCTACACTACGACTTTAATTCGGATTTAGCTGCCTTAATTCGAATTAACGCTTGACCCGTCCACACAACGAAGCCAGTTAATTCGAATTAAAGGGCCCTTTAATTCGATTTCTGTACTCCTCCTCGACGAGAGGAGTAGCGTCAAAATCGGTATTGTTAATCCGAATTAAGGTTAGTGTGGCCGCAATTCGATGTTATTGGCCTCCAGGAGCTATCCCACAGTGCACCATTGTGACCGCTCTGGCCAGCAATCTGAACTCGCATGCACTGGCCAGGTGGACAGGAAAAGCCCCGGGAACATTTGAATTTCATTTCCTGTTTGCACAGCGTGGAGAGCACAGGTGACCACAGAGAGCTCATCAGCACAGGTAACCATGCAGGCTGATAATCGAAAAAGAGCACCAGCATGGACCGTACAGGAGGTACTGGATTTGATCTCTATATGGGGAGAGGATTCAGTGCTAGCAGAACTGCGTTCGAAAAGACGAAATGCCAAAACTTATGAAAAAATTTCCAAGGGCATGATGGAGAGAGGCCACAATAGGGACACAGATCAGTGCCGCGTGAAAGTCAAGGAGCTCAGACAAGCCTATCAAAAAGCAAAGGAGGCAAACGGTCGCTCCGGGTCAGAGCCGCGGACATGCCGCTTCTACGCTGAGCTAAATGCATTTCTAGGGGGGGCCGCCACCACTACCCCACCTCTGACTGTGGATTCCGAGCTGGGGATAATCTCATCAGGTACACCTGATGATTCCGTGGAAGGGGAAGAGGAGGAGGAGGAGGAGGAGGACGAGCTGGCAGAGAGCACCCAGCTCTCCGTTCTCCCCAACAGCCAGGATCTGTTTCTCACCCTGACTGAAGTACCCTCCCAAGCCTCCCAAGCCAGCACCCAAGACCATGACCCCATGGAAGGGACCTCAGGTGAGTTTACCTTTTAAAATATAAAACATAGTTTAAAAGCAAGCATTTTTAATGATTAATTTGCCCTGAGCACTTGGGATGCATTCGCAGCCAGTACAGCTACTGGAAAAGTCTGTTAACATGTCTGGGGATGGAGCGGAAATCCTCCAGGGACATCTCCATGAAGCTCTCCTGGAGGTACTCCAAAAGCCTTGCCACAAGGTTTCTGGGCAGTGCAGCCTTATTCCGTCCTCCATGGTAGGACACTTGACCACGCCATGCTAGTAGCAAGTAATCTGGTATCATTGCCTGACAGAGCCTGGCAGCGTATGGTCCCGGTGTTTGCTGGCATTCAAGCAACATCCGTTCTTTATCTTGCTGTGTAATCCTCAGGAGAGTGATATCGCTTAGGGTAACCTGGTTGAAATACGGGAATTTAATTAAGGGGACAGAGGTGGCCGTTCCTACTGGGCTGTTTGCCTGTGGCTGAAAAGAAATCCTTCCCTGCATTTAGCCAAGTGCAAAGGGGGGGGGAGGATTGGCCCAGAGCTTTTCGCGTTTTGCTAGCAGGGATCTTCCCTGATACCAGCCACGCGGTGGGGGGAGGGAGAAAGCACTCATCCCAGAGAATTCATGGCGGGTGGGGGGGGGTGTTAGTTTGGTTCCTGCAGGGATCTTCCCTGATACCAGCCACGCGGTGGGGGGAGGGAGAAAGCACTCATCCCAGAGAATTCATGGCGGGTGCGGGGGGGGGTGTTAGTTTGGTTCCTGCAGGGATCTTCCCTGATACCAGCCACGCGGTGGGGGGAGGGAGAAAGCACTCATCCCAGAGAATTCATGGCGGGTGGGGGGGGGTGTTGTTAGTTTGGTTCCTGCAGGGATCTTCCCTGATACCAGCCACGCGGTGGGGGGAGGGAGAAAGCACTCATCCCAGAGAATTGGATGGGGGGGGGTGTTAACCTTCAGCAGCAGAAAACAAGCTAACAGGAAAACTGCAGCACAACGGGCTTTGCTTGGTATGTGGGAAAGCAGGGCGCAGAAGCCTAAAGACAGTGGCTTACCATGGCAGCATGCAAGGTGAATTCTGTTGCCCGGACCTGCGTCTGTGATCTCTAGCAGCAAAGCCACAGGCACTCAATATTAAGAGGCAAAATGCGACCTTGCACAGAAATCACATGTGCTATGTAATGTGAATAGTATACACCGTGAAAGAGTATAAGCATTGTTCTGAAAAATGTATCTTTTAAAAAAATTCTCTCCTTTTTTCACTCCCTCCAGCAGGTGCAAATGTTTCAAGCCTCCCTCCTCCTTCCCGAAGGCTATCCCAGATAAGGCGTCGTAAAAAAAAGACGAGAGAAGAGATGTTTTCCAAAATCATGCAATCCACCAGGAATGAAAGAGCTCATCTGAATGAGTGGAAGGAGACGGTTTGCAAGTATAGGAAAGAAGCCAGTGACCGTGAGGACAGGAGGGACCAACGTGAGGACATGAGGGACCAACGTGAGGACAGAAGGGACCAACGTGAGGAGAGGAGAGACGCTCGAGATGAGAGGTGGCGGCAGGAAGATCAGAGGAGTCGGGAAGCAACGCTGGGGCTGCTGCGTGAGCAAACAGACATGCTCCGGCGTCTGGTGGAGCTTCAGGAACGGCTGCTGGAGAACAGAGTGCCGCTACAGCCCCTGTATAACCCCCCTACCTCCTCACCATGTTCCATAGCCTCCTCACCCAGACGTGTAAGAACACGGGGGGGGAGGCTCCGTACACCCTCCCATTCCACCCCAGTGGACAGCCCAAGCAAAAGGCTGCCATTTTTTAAACCTTTTTTTACTGGGCTTTTCCTTCCCGCAGATCCTCCTCCCAAACCCCACTCAGGTTCTGTGCCGCTACAGCCCCTGTATAACCCCCCTACCTCCTCACCATGTTCCATAGCCTCCTCACCCAGACGTTTAAGAACACGGGGGGGGGGAGGCTCCGTACACCCTCCCATTCCACCCCAGTGGACAGCCCAAGCAAAAGGCTGCCATTTTCTTAACCTTTTTTTACTGGGCTTTTCCTTCCCGCTGATCCTCCTCCCAAACCCCACTCAGGTTCTCTCCCTCTTTTTATAATCAATTAATAAAGAATAAATGATTTTTAAACAATGGTGACTTTATTTCCTTTGAAAGCAAGCTGGGGGAAGGGGGAGGGTGGGTTCCTTACAGAGAATGAGTCAATAAAGGGGGCGGGTTTTCAGGAAGGATAAACAAACATAAATTTCACACTGTAGCCTGGCCAGTCATGAAACTGGTTTTCAAAGCTTCCCTAATGCGCAGCGCTTCATCGTGTGCTCTTCTAATCGCCCTGGTGTCTGGCTGCGAGTAATCAGCAGCCAGGCGATTTGCCTCAGCCTCCCACCCTGCCATAAAGGTCTCCCCCTTGCTCTCACAGAGATTGTGAAGCACACAGCAAGCAGTAATAACAATGGGGATATTGGTTTGGCTGAGGTCTGAGCGAGTCAATAAGGATCGCCAGCGACCTTTTAAACGGCCAAATGCACATTCTACCACCATTCTGCACTTGCTCAGCCTGTAGTTGAACAACTCCTGACTCCTGTCCAGGCTGCCTGTGTATGGCTTCATGAGCCATGGCATTAAGGGGTAGGCTGGGTCCCCAAGAATAACAATTGGCATTTCAACATCCCCCACGGTTATTTTCTGGTCCGGAAAGTAAGTCCCTTGCTGCAGCCGTTTAAACAGATTGGTGTTCCTGAAGACGCGAGCGTCATGAACCCTTCCCGGCCAGCCCACATTGATGTTGGTGAAACGTCCCTTGTGATCCACAAGTGCTTGCAGCACCATTGAGAAGTACCCCTTGCGGTTTATGTACTGGGTACCCTGGTGCTCCGGTGCCAAGATAGGAATATGGGTTCCATCTATTGCCCCACCACAGTTAGGGAATCCCATTGCAGCAAAGCCATCCACTATGACCTGCACATTTCCCAGAGTCACTACCTTTCGTAGCAGCACCTCCGTGATTGCTTTGGCTACTTGCATCACAGCAGCCCCCACAGTAGATTTGCCCACTCCAAATTGATTCCCGACTGACCGGTAGCTGTCTGGCGTTGCAAGCTTCCACAGGGCTATCGCCACTCGCTTCTCAACTGTGAGGGCTGCTCTCATCTTGGTATTCTGGCGCTTCAGGGCAGGGGAAAGCAAGTCACAAAGTTCCATGAAAGTGCCCTTACGCATGCGAAAGTTTCTCAGCCACTGGGAATCGTCCCACACCTGCAACACTATGCGGTCCCACCAGTCTGTGCTTGTTTCCCGGGCCCAGAATCGGCGTTCCAAGCCTATAACCTGGCCCATTAACATCATAATCTCCAAAGCACCGGGGCCCGCGGTCTCAGAGAATTCTGTGTCCGTGTCCATGTCCTCATCACGCTGGTCGCTGCGCTGCAATCGCCGCCTCCTCCTCCTCGCCTCTTTTTTCTGGTCCTGTGTAAGCATAAACTCCACGAGAAAGCGCGAGGTGTTTATAATGTTCAAGACTGCGTTCTGGAGCACAACGGGATCCATGCTTGATGCAGAATGGAGTCTGCAGAGTTCACTCAGGAAAAAAGGCGCGAAATGGTTGTCTGCCGTTGCTTTCAGGGAGGGAGGGGGAGGCTGTACCCAGAACTACCTGCGACAATATTTTTTGCCCCATCATGCACTGGGGTCTCAACCCAGAATTCCAAGGGGGGTGGAGACTGCGGGAACTATGGGATAGCTATGTAAAAGCTACCCACAATGCAACGCTCTGGAAATCGATGCTACTATGGTAGCTTGGACGCACACCACCGAATTAATGGTGCCTAGTGTGGCCGAATACATTCGAATTTATAAAATCGGTTTCCTAAATTCGAATTATATAAATTCGGATTAATCCTGTAGTGTTGACATACCCCAAGGTACATATTCCCCTTCTGATACACACCTTAATGGTATCTCTGCACATATCAGGAGAACATAAGCCTTGGGACATCAAGTTTTGATCTGTGTATTCATAAATACAAACATAGCATGGTAGGTTGACTGTAGACAATAAATTCTGCTTGCTGACTCCTAGACCAGAACTAGGCACTTTATGAATAGTGCTCATGTTACTCCCGTGTCATTGGATCAGTTTCTTTCTTTGTGATCAGTACTACTTCTCTCGCTGCCTCTAATATGGGGAGTCAAATGCCATTCTGAATGAGTAGAAATGACCTAATGATGTGTAGAAGGAAACTAGTGACGAATGACAGTAGGGGGAAGGGAAATGCAGGTAAACAGTGTAAAGGGTTGTCCTGTAGAACGTTAGATGAAGCTTGAAAGATATGCTTCAAATAGGGGAGCTTTAGCATGGAATTCATGCCTTGCTTCATGTTTAAAGAACCACTGTTACTTCCCAGAAGACTTTGAGAAAATGTTCTATTTACAGATAAGTTTGTTGCTACACTAGCATATGTTGAGAGTTTTTCTTCCCAAAATTTCTAAACCCGAGTGCCAGAAGTTAGGCACCTAAAGCCATATTTAGGTACTTAAATAAAAGTGGTCTGGTTTTTACAGGTATTAATTTCTGTAATTTAAACAGGTATTGTAAGTCCTAAGCTTCTTTGAAAATCAGGTCATAAAGGCACCTAGCATGGGATTTTCAAAGGGGGCGTATGATAGTTTGACACCCAACTCCCAACTGAAATGGGCACCTAATTCCCTTTATCCTCCTTTGAAAATTCCAGTCCTAATCTTTAGGCGCTCAAGTTTGAAACGTGTTCAAGATCTTTGTTCCCTGAGAATTCAACTGCTTCTGCTGCTATTTCTTGAAGGAAGCATAATTAGAGTGACCAGATGTCCTGATTTTATAGGGACAGTCCCAATATTTGGGGCTTTGTCTTATATAAGCTCCTATTACCCCCCCTTCCTTTTCCCAATTTTTTACACTTGCTATCTGGTCACCCTAAGCATAATATTCATTTGTGACATAAAATTATTTGCCCAGAAAGTAATTTGATGTCACAACCAAATGATTGAGATTTCAAGTGAAGAACAGGTTGTAGGAATAGATTAGCTCATGCAACAAAAACATTGAGATTGATTTGCTCATAGGCAGCTGGCCCCCAGTAGTGAAAATCTGTCTAGAGAACTGGTCACAGCAGTGCAAAGTAGTGACAAGATCAAGTCCGAAATTCCTGGTGCTGCTCAGAGAAAGGATCTGAGGCCTGGCCAGGGCATCCATGAAATGTATTGACTTAGCATGTCTCCCAGGAGCTTCTTTAACCCATATTTTACAGCTGTATTGGCTGGAAGCTATTAATGGCTCCCATCAATCACAGACCTGTTTAAAGATGATGGGTGTGCTAGTAACCACCCTTCATTCAGGCTAAACAGTTGGGCCCCTTTTATGCAATGATAGCTGATACAATAGAAGTCACCACCCAAGGCACTGGCCACATGGCAACAGTTTCACAGGGACAGATTGCAAATGCATGGGCCTAGGGATTGTTTGGCAAGCTCTGTGTGTGTAGGAAGCACACAGCCCATAGAATAAAGCAATGAGTCCAGAGCCCATAGATAGCGAGAGAAGCAGTTGTCAGTGTGGCCCTGAAAGAAGGCAGAGAGAGAAAGCGCTCCTTAGGGCACAGGACTCACGAGAAAGGCAGGCTTGGAAATTGTAAGCAAGGAAACTTTCTGCTGTTGTTTGTGTCTAGTGTGTTCAGGATGTCAGGAGGGGATCCCACAGAGGCTGCAGAGGAATATTCCAGGTCCCCAGTATCTGACTGCACACCAACCCCTCTTTTGGGAAGGCAAGTGTTAACTCTAGGGCCAGACACCACACTTAGCAGTAGGGTAATACTTTATCTGAAGGAAGCAAGCCCCAGTCACTACCAGAGTAATCACCAGTACCACCCCACGTAATGTGAGTTACAGCAAACACCAGTCAATACTAGCGGCAGACCCCAATAATACAATGCACCAAGTATTCCATGCCTAGACAGATTGCTCTCTACCCTGAACTAACTTGTCAGCAGTCCACCTTCCACCCCACTCTGTGCCCCAGGCATAGATGCTAATAGATGCAGGGGCTCAAGCATCCAGAGAAAAAAAAATAGGGGGTGTTCAGCACTCACGGACCATTGCCCTGCCACCACTCAACCTCTTCCCCCATAGCCCTGCCCATGCTGCACCTCTTCCTGCCCCAGCTCTCCTCCAAGGCCCCCAGTGCTTGCTCCTCTCCAGCCCTCCCCCGGTCACTCACCCTTAAGGCAAGAGGGACAGAAAGGAGCGAGAGGTGGGTGGGATGCATTCTGGCAGAGGGGCCTCAGGGGAAGAGACTGAGTGGGAGCGGGGCCTCAGGGCAGAGTGGACATGGAGCACCCACCAGCAAAACCAAAAATCAGTGCCTGTGGTCCCTGTGGTGAGTTCTGAAGCCAGAGTGTGCTGTGAACTCAGGTGCTGTTCCTAGGTTTTTCTGTATAGATCAGGGCTGATTCAGGCTGCTGTGGGTGCTGAGTCCCCATGTCTGTCCTCTCTGTCCTGCTGGAGCAAGTACTGGTCCAACTGAAAATCCTCCCACTCCCCAGCATCTGCTCCTCTGTTCAGTGTCCACATAGTGGGTCACAACCAATACCTTGTCTTTGTTTTGGAGTGATACTCTCACCTGCCAGTGGGACTCAGTCCTCCCATGACCAATCGTCAGGTTCTCTTCTGGAGTGATGCCTATCTGCTCCAATAGGAACCAGGCATTTCATAGTCAATCACTTGCAGCCATCCCAGGTATTTAAAGCAATTCCCACCCCTATAATAGGAGTTGATATTATAGTGAGAAATCCAGGGAGTGTTGCCCTCTTCTCCAGCCTGCCAATCCGGGGGGTGGGGAGGGAGAGAAAGCTGTGCACCACTCCCACAAGGGAAATAGGACTTTGTGTAATTCTTTGTAAATAAACAGGATTGCACTAAAGAAATACCTGACTTGTACCATCAATTTTGCTTCCTAATGGAAACAACCTTGGAAAGCTGTGAATGCTGGCTAACTGCTTGGCTTAGAAGGGTGTTCTTCCCTGAGGATACCCCAGGAGAAGGAGGTAGTATAAATACAGCCTGTTCGCCCAGCAGGGGTGAATCAAGCTCCCTGATTTTATTTAACAGTCATTGCTGATAAAAAGAGAGAAAGAGAAGCATGGACATTATAGATCACATAAGCAAAATTGTTTCTAAAGAGTATGTTTTTCAGAGGTTTTCATGAGTTGTCAGGGAAACGTTTTATCAAAGTTTGAAAGGAAATCCATTGCCACTTTCAGCTTGGTTACCAGCTGCTGGATTGATCTCCTTTTTGGTAATAGTTATACCTATAGCAGAAAGCTTTTTCCTAGAGAGCTTCTGTAAGAAAACTTATCTGATCTGTTGGGCAAGACAGAGTTCAGACTAGCACAGGTTATGAAATAGAACTCTATAAAAGTATGAAGTGATATTTTTCTCTCCAGTTTTCTCTTATCTATATTTCTTTCATATGAGAACAAATCATTGAAATTACCTGGAGTCTAAGAATGAAAAGTTTAATTTTTAGTTAACTGACTCAGGTATAATCTACACTTAAAAATTAGATTGACCTAGCTTCTTTGCTCAAGGCTGTGAAAAATGTCACACCCTGAGTGATGTGGTTAGGTCGACCTAACCTGCAGTGTAGAAGTAGTTAGGTTGACAGAAGAATTCTTCTGTTGACCTAGCTACTGCCCCTCGGAGAAGTGGATTAACTATATCAATGGAAAACCCCCTTTTCATCAATGAAGAAAGTGTCTACTCTGCTGTGCTACCACAGCACAGCTGCACACTGTAGCTGTGCTGCTGTAGTATATACATACCCTACGAGAGAAAAGGATTTCTGTATGACTCATAGGAACTGTTTGGACTGAAGTACTGAGTAGTAGAGTTAAACTCCATTGTGGAGCACTGAATGTGAGAACTGTGCAGCACAGAACTATGGAAATTAAAGGACTGGACTCCCCAGTAAGCTGGCACTTTCGCCTCTCTGAACACAGAGTAGAAGGGCAGTTATGGCTATAACTTCCCAAGTACTTTTTAAAAATCAGTTATAACAGTATTGTAATATTTTTAAAAGAATTCATTGGAATGGCCTGGTTTAAGAGATTTCCTTTCATTCCTTTAGAGAGGGAATTGAGAATGGGATCTGATAAGATAAATAAGGCTGAGAATGCTAAGGGTCATTCATTTCTTCTCAGATATTTACAGGAAGCCGTACACACATTCCAACTTGTGGAAAGCACAGCGAGAAGCCCAGGCTCAATAATCATAGTACTTGGCTTTTATACAATATTCTCCCTCTAGAGATCTCAAAACTTTTTCCAGAGACAGATAAGTATCATTATTCCCATTTTACAGGTGCAGAAACTGACAAACAGAGGTGGAATGACTTGCTCAGAGCCACACAGCTTGTTGGTAGCACAGCCAAAAATAGGCCCAGGTCTTCTGACTCCAAGCCCACTGGACTATACTGCCTTGGTAGAAGTCAGTTCATAACATCTAAGAGTGATTTGTGCAAGTTAAAGTATTTGTGCTTTCTCCATAGCAAAACTTTCCAATAGCAGGGACAAATATTAGATCTGAGGTTCCCAGTTGTGATCCATGGACAACTACTGGTGGGTGTCTGTGGAGAGCTGGCTTATCACATGGTGCTGACTCCTCCTTCTTTTCAAATGCTAAATTGCATTAAAAGACATCTAAAATTACATTAAATAATTTTCTAATGCTACTTTTTCATGTCCTTGCTATAGTTGCCATAGGGATTGTGAACGGAAGGTGATCCACCAATCTCTGTATTAAAATGTGGTCCACACTATGAAGAAGATTGGGAATGTCTGTGCAAGTTAATTTTTAGTAATGTGATTTCCACATGTTGCATTTTTATTTCAATTTCCTTTGCTGTACAGTCTTGTACACAATGTTAGTAAATATTAGAATTACAATGTCCTTTGTATCATTTTTAAGAGGCTTGTTAACCAGTATCATGGATAATGTGATATCAGAGTCACTTTCTTCTGATACTGAACAAGGAGCTTAATTAAATAAGGAAAACAGTGTTATTGTTAAAGCTTTTTTTTCTCTCTCTCTCTTTCACTGTAGAGCTCATGCTTAAAACCTTCCCCTGCCTGGTTTCCTGAAGCAGATTTAAAGAAACAGTACACATATAGTCATCCTAGCAGAGGTTCTCAAACTGTGGTCCGCGGACCATCAGTGGTCTGCGAGCTCCATTCAGGTGGTCCGCGGATAATTCCCTCTAAGGTGTGTGCCTGGGCGGTCGCACATGAGAGAATGAAGGGCCACCCACCTAATTAGTGGAGCCGCGTGGCTCCACTAATTAGGTGCCTGGACCCTGGAGAAGACGCACATGTAAGGTGAGGTGGTGGCCTTGGGGGGAATAGAGGGCAGGTGGGAGGGGACAGTGGGGTGAGAAGAGGGGTTGGGGGGAGTTTGGGATGTGCAGGACTGCGGTGGCCAGAGAAAGAGGCGACTTTCCCCAGCTTCAGGGCTGCAGCTGCTGGGGAGAGATGGCCCTCCTTCCCCGCCTCAGCTCTGTGGCTGCTGTAGCGGGGGAGAGACCCCCCTTCTTCCCAGCCCCAGCTCAGGGGCTGCTACAGCGGGGGAGAGACAGAGAGACACCCCCCTTCCCAGCCCCAGCTCGAGAGCTGCCGCAGTAGGGGAAAGAGGGCACATCCATCGCATTAAAAAGGTAAGACTACTGATATTAAAATATAAGTTGTGTGCTTTTATCTGTAGAACAAAAAAAGTTAATTTTTTTTTATATAGCGCTTTCAGCCAAAGCGCTTTACAATAGTTAGCTAACGGTACAAACAACATTTGGAAAGCTCATTAAGTGGTCCACCGAGACCCTCAGCAATTTTCAAGCAGTCCGCGAAAGAAAAAGTTTGAGAACCATTGCCCTAGAGATAATTGGTGCATTACTAGCAAAATTGTTCTGATTGAATTAACTGGGCAAATGGAACGGCCTTTGAATCACAGCCCCCAAAGCATAGAAAAATCATTGTCTTATTCCAAGACAAACCAGACAGACTGTACCACAGTGGCAGAATTTTGAATGTTCCTTTCAGTTTCAGGCTACATCACATGCTCGAGTCTTGAACAGACATTGCACTGAGATGGCTGCAAGTGGAGTCTGTGACAAAAAGCTTGATTAAATTTCTGCTAGTCTGAAATTACCATCTGTGTATCCAGTGTTGTTTCCAAGATAAATCTTTCAACTTCCTCATTCTTGATCTGCCAAGAAAATAATTTATTGGCCTTTTCACCCCATTCATATACAAGTGCACTTGAGTGTAGCAACTGCTTACAGACCTGATTCTCAGCCAATTTGTTACATTCCTCCCAGAAACCATTTATAAATTATCAAATATTAGAGAAGATTTTCTGGTAGGGCAAATAATTGAAGTGTTTCACCCTTAGGAAAATGTCAGGAGTAACTGTTCCCTGGCTGTCTGCACTCCTTTTCCCATTCCATTACTCATCCAGCAATAGCCTCCTCAGTGTTTCTCCTCAAAAGCACAATAGAGTTGGTATGGAGTCTTCTCTTCTGCAGCTATTGCTCTCTGAAGGAGCTATTCTATATTTCTGGGCCTCATTAATTCTCCATCTCTTTTCAAAGCTTTTCTCTAAACATAACTTTCTCCCTTGCCTATTCCTCTTAATTTCAATCTCCAGCAGCTTTCATGTTCCATTTTAACTTTGGGGGTAGATCCTCTCCTACAATCTGGGCCCTTTGCATCCCTCAAATTGTGCAAAGGGGCTGAAAAGCAGGTGGCTCTCCTCAGCTGGAGATTCTCCTGGCACAAGGGAGTCTCCAGTGAGAAGAGCTTTGTGATATGCCACCCACTGGGACTTCATGGAACAAGGAATATGTTGAGTTCAGGGGTGGGAAAGAAGTTGGTGTATCTGGAAGACAATGCGCTCCAGTAATCCACAGAGGTGGAAAGCCCTTTAGCACTATATCCAGTCAGTGTATATAAGAGCAGTCCCTAAATTGTACTAGTCTGTACTAGGTCTGGTGTAGAACTGACCCCAAGATAACAAAGGTGAAACTTACTTCCTTGCAGTCCCCTTCCTACAGCTACACCAATTATTCAAAATTATTCAGTGAATAATTTCTCTAATTATTGCTGCTTAAGCTTCTTTACAAGCAGTTGACTCTGAGTTTTCTATATTCAAAATTAAAGTTCTTTTGACTGGACTTACAGGTCACATGGTATGTTTATGTTCCTTTCTTGAATGAGTATAACTCTTAAATGGAGTATTCTTGTGGCTCTGTTGATCCCAGGATATTAGCGAGACAAGGTGGGTGAGGTAATATCTTTTATTGAACCAACTTATGTTGGTGAGAGAGACAAACTTTCAAACTTACACAGAGCTCTTCTTCAGGTCATTCATATAATAAGGTTTCCAGTGTGAGTAGTTCTCATTATTATAAATTTGAAATTCTTTTTTATGACAATTTTCTAATGAGTCTATGAATATTCCTATCAGACAAATATTTGCAAATATTCATGGAAAGTAAACACAGAGAGGTAGTGCAGATGAAACTTCAAGACTGTAATGCAGAGGGTTAATTGTTTTAGTGCAGCAGTCTGAAAGTAACACCACTACTGGTGTTTGGCTAAATAAGGAACTCATTGAGAGATGTTTGTACATAAGGTTCAGAGAATGCAAAGGCTGAAGTCATAAGTGGAGAGTGATTTTGTTTCAGAAATTCAAGACTGATGCTTTCCTTCTAATGCTCCTCTAGATGTGTGATGCAGAGGGAGGCCAAATCACTGGACCTTATGGAGCTATGGCTTGGGGAGCAACACAAAGAAGATAGGCAGATAAGCAACCATGCACCTGAAACCCTCATTGGCCATAATGGGTCTTTCTAAATTAGGATAAAAGGTGTTTTTAAAAAATGTTAGCTAACACATTTAAACTAATACATTTTAAAACATTACTGTAAACAGGGCACATTTATACTATAATGTATTAGTTGAGGTGAACCTTAGAGAGGAGCCTTGGGTTCGCCTCAAGCAGATAATCTTGTCCACCTAAACATGTTATAATACAATTTGCCTTGTCTACCCTAGTATTTTAATAAGTGTTAGTTAAAATGTGTTAACACATTTTTGGAAAAAACACCTTTATCCGAATCTATACAGATTCTATTAATGGGTTCATAGATTTCAAAGCTAGAATTGGACCATTATGATCATTTAGTCTGACCTGTATAACACAGGCCATAGACCTTCCCCAAAATAATACCTAGACCATATTTTTTTTAAAAAAATCCAATCTTGATTTAAAAATGGTCAGTGACGGAAAATCCGCCATGACCCCTGGTAAATTGTTTCAATGCTTAATTGCCCTCACTGTTAAAAATGTAGCCCTTATTTCCAGTCTGAATTTCTCTAGCTTCAACTTCCAGCCATTGAATTGTGTTATATCTTTCTCTGCTAGGTTGAAGAGCCCATTATTAAATATTTGTTCCCCATGTAGATACTTATAGGTTGTAATCAAGTCACTCCTTAACCTTCTCTTTGTTAAGCTAAATAAATTGAGTTCTTTGAGTCTATTACTATAAGACATTTTTTCTAATCCTTTAATCATTCTTGTGGCTTTCCTCTGAACCATCTCCAATTTATCATCCTTCTTGAATTGTGAACACCAGAATTGGACACAATATTCTAGCAGCAGTTGTACCACTGCCAAATATAGACGTAAAATAACCTCTCTACTCTGATTCGAGATTCCTTTGTTTACAAACCTCAGGATTGCATTAGCTGTTTTGGCCACAGCATCACACTGGGAGCTCATGTTCAGCTCATTATCCACCATGACACCCAAATCTTTTTCAGAGTCACTGCTTCACAGGATAGAGTCCCCTATCCTGTAATTATGGCCTACATTCTTTTTTCCTAGATGTATATGTGTACATTTAGCTGTATTAAAACATACATTGTTTGCTTGCACCAAGCCCAGTTTAACAAACCATTCAGATTGCTCTGAATCAATTTTGCTCTGAATCAGATTGTCCTCTTCATTATTTACCACTCCCCCAATTTTTGTGACATCTACAAACTTTATCAGTGATGATAAAAATGTTAAATAGTGTAGGGCCAAGAGTCGATCTCTGTAGGAAGCCACTGGAAACACATCCACTCTATGACAACTCCCTGTTTACAATTGCAGTGTGAGACTTGTCAGTTTTTAATCCATTTAATGTATGCCATGTTAACTTTATACCATTATAATTTTTTAATCAAAATGTCTTGTGGTACCAAGTCTAAGTATATTACGTCAACACTATTACCTTTATCAACCAAACTTGTAATCTCATCAAAAAATATATCAAATTAGTTTGACAGGATCTATTTTCCATAATCCCATGTTAATTTGCATTAATTACATCACACTCCTTTAATTCTTTATTGAGTCCCATATCAGCAGCACCATTAATTTGCCCAGAATTGTTGTCAAACCTATAATTACCTGAGTCATCCCATTCACCCTTTTTAAAAATTGGCACAACATTAGCTTTCTTCCAGTCTTTCAAAACTTCCCCAGTGCTCCAAGACTTATTGAAAATCAATATTAAAGGTCCAGCGAGCTCCTCAGCCAGCTCTTTTACAACTCTGGAATGCAAGTTATCTGGACCTGCTGATTTAAAAATGTCTAATTTTAGTAGCTTTTGTTTAACATCTTCTAGAGATAATAGTGGAATGGAAAGAGTGTTATCATATGATGAGACTATATCATGTGTTCTTTCCCCAAATAGGGAGCAGAAATATTTATTAAACACTTCTGCCTTTTCTGTATTATTGATAATTCTACCATTTCCATATAGTAATGCACCAATACTATTATCATGATTCTTTTTTGTATGTTTGTCTAGATTAGGACAAGAAATAGCTATCTCCAATTTAACCTCTAACTCATATTAGCTAAACCAGGCCTCGATATAACCACAACCATTTCCTGTATTGTAGACACAGGTTAATACATTTTACTTCAATGTAGCTGGTCGAGGTCAACCTTCAAGGGAAAGCTAAGGATCTTAGGGCTGACTTTACCACTTTTCACCTTGATTGTGCTGGTTAACCTGCCTCAACAATAGGGAAAAAGTCATGGTTCGTTAATATATGTTAGCCCTAAGCCTCAACTTCTAGACAAAAGCCTTGGACATAACAAGATTGTTTGCTGTTCTGTCAAAGCATTTCTTTTTTCCGTTTTAGTGGTCTTTTTATGTAAATGAATTAGGCTATGCTTTACTGATTCAAGGAAATCTTGTACAAAATTTTTATCCCGGGAACAGTTCCACAAGAGACAATTCATATTCCAATGGCACTGCATGATAAACAAAGCCAGTTATGAATTTCTGTTACTATCTGATGCTTAATATTTATCCCTTTTGTACCTTGTCATTTGCTTGAGGATAAAGTACACTAGACCTCATACAGCAGGTTTGAAAGTTGATTCAAACATTTAAAAATCATTATACAGTACCTGAGCCATTATCTATGACAACTGTTGCTGGGATTATGTTACTAGTGAATATAGATTTCCTATTTGATATGGTGCTTGATAGGATTTTCAATATCTGGAAAGATGAAATAATAATCAATAATGAACACATAGTCCTTTCTATTACAGTGAAATGAATCAGAGCCCAGCAGATTTGCAGGCTTTATTCCAAATACCATTAGCACCCTGCAAGTGCTGCATAGTAAATAATACCATTGGCTCTTTTGATTTCAATAATATTTAAAACCTGCACTTAGTACTTGTTTAATATTTTAGTATTGAGCCAGTAAATAGTTTTGAGTCTATCCTTTAAATTTCTCAGTTCCTAGACATTTCTATTTAGCATTTTCTAGGTCTTTGTTTCATGTAGACATGGGGGCATTATCATTCTGTTCATTTTCAGTAATACTTGTTTTACATGTTCTAGTTTATCCTTGGACAGAGGCATTACTTCCGTGAACACTAAGCAATGTATAATTTGAAGATCACTTTCTTTAATTATGGGTCTTAATTATTTTCTGTTTCCTGTTTCCCCCCGTCTTTGCTAATTTTTTTCTTTTTGACTTTTTTTGCATTCTATTTTTTTTTTAAACTCCTCTTCCTATTCCCCACTTAGCCAAAGACACCATGCTGCATGAGGTGGAAGTATGGGGGTGGTGCCATAAGATCAGACATGTATGCTTTTGTGGCTTAGCTGAGTGCCATGGAAGCAAAGCAGAGAAGCTTTGGCCTGTAGGCTGTAGCACTGTACCGGTGAGCTGCACCTGTGTATTGCTTCCTATTTAAGCAGGGATGGAAAGCAGGTGGTGTTCAAAGAGCAGTGCACTACTTTACCCACAATCACAAATGTACATTTCATTAGGGAGAGGCTGATTGAAGGTCATGCAACTTTCACCAGTTCACTATTCTCATCTGCCCAGCAATTCCCCTGGACTAATCTGGGGCTCCCACAACTGAGCCCATACTCCAGATTAGGAAACACTGCTTTAGACAAAATCCAGTGTGTAGGACAATAGTTCTCAAATCAGACTTGCACATTAACAGACTGTACATCCTATTTTTAATCATCACAGAATTAAAATCTTTAACACTCAGGCCTTCGTGTCATATAGTTGCTCACCCTTCCTCACTGAAATGTGGATGAAAGAAAGAATTAAAAACACAAAGGATTGGATCCGTAAATACCTGTAAGTGATCTTCAATAGTAGGATGGGTCAATCAGAAATGATCAGCTGTGCAGCATTTAATAACTTAAATTTCCTCTGTTAAACAGGGATTGAGTTCCTTAAATTTTTTAAATAATCAATTTATGTTAACACTATTGAAGATAACCGCAGAACATTTTTTCCATAATTTCTCATTACAACAATAATATATTCATAATCTGATCCACAAGAGGGCACCATACAAGGATGCGCAGATTAGTTTAGTTAGAAATACAAAATGCACATGAATTAATTTAATGTCAAAACATGAAAAAAATACCCTTCTGCAGATTGCACAAAGTTATTTTAGCTTTATTAGATAACAAGACATTAACTTGTAATAAATAAAATTCAGATGTTATAGCTCTTAAATGCTGTTAACAAGCCCCCATTCCACAGAATCTAGGGAGATACAGTATAATTAAAATTAATTTTAGGGTACAATGTTCATTACATAGTTGTTTACGGCCTATGCATACAAAGGTTAGGAAACTGTGTAAGTTACAATATATCATACAAGTAGCAGTTGTGGAGACAGTAAAATAGAAATGAAATTTCCATGAGATAAAATGGCTTATTTCAGGGAAAAACTTGAGTGTGTGGGAAACTCAGAGGCAGCGGATCTGATTCTTTACTGCCTTCAGCCTTGTCTAACCATTCCTTGTCTAGTCACTGTGTAGTGAGTGGGAAGTGTGTATAAAATGCCACCAACAATTAATATAAGTAGAGAATTCTGATTGGGTGGTATTTTGTATGTGATAATATAACTAATTATAAATTTTTGCATTCACTTTGCAAAGGTGCAAATTACCAAGGTGCATCATCATCAGTGAAGAGAGAGCCAGAAAAATTAAGATACATTGTCTATGGTCAATCACTAGCACTTCTGTGCCATATCCCAGTCTAAACCTTGATAGAGAGAACTGAATGTAGTAACTCAGTCTCCTAACATGACTGTTTTAAAAGTATTTTTACAGATGTTTCACATAAAGTTTTGTATCTTCACTTTCAAGGCCCTTCCCAGCTCCGCTTCTCTGAACTTATCTGCTTGTGTGTCTTTTTGCGTCACGCTCATATACTCTGACAACGATGCTAGCCTTGACAACGTCTGCTTTTTCCACATCCATATGTTTTCTTCCACACTGCCTAATAACATGCAAGGCAATTGCCCTCAAGACCTCCTTCTTCCATGTCTCCTACAATAAACAATAAAATGATGGGTAATTTGGTATAGTTGAGATATTTCTTATTAATGACTAAAATAAATGCACACAGTTTAAGTATTTAAAAATATTGGAAGGGATATAAACCCTTAGACATCGGGGCATAAGCCAGTCTCTGAAGGAGCTAGAAAAGTCCTTCCCTAAAGGTACAAGATGGATGAGATAATAGCTTTCATTGGACCAACTTCTGTTTGTGAAAGAAGCTTTTGAGCTACACAGAGTTCTTTTTCAGGTAGTTTATTCCATAATTGCCCACAGTACTAGGTTTATAATGGCACCAATGGTGCCATGCCCACACTCAGATGGGATCCTGGTGCGTGGACTGTGGCTTGGCCCTGCCCCCTGCTCTGCCCCAAGGCCTCACCTGGCCTCTTCCCCCTGAAGTCCCACCTGCTGCTTGCTTCTCTCTGCCCCCCCTCCCCACTGCTCGCCCCTCTCCACCTCCTCCCTCTCCCCCCCATGCAAGTGGCGATTGGGGCCTTGGGGGGAAGAGGCCAAGCAGCGGCGGGGCCTCGGGGTGGATCACAGGTGGGGTCTTGGGAGGAAGAGGCTGAGCAGGGGCAAGCCCTCAGGAGGAAGAGGCCAAGCAGGGGCAGGATCTCAGGGTATAGCATGTGTGGGGCTTCGGTGCGGGGGAAGAGGCCGAGCAGGTATAGGCCTCGGGGCGGAGCGGGGGCCAGGGCCATGGTCTGGGCACCAGGGCCCACAAAAGATTAATCCGGTCCTCATTACCCACTTCAGCATTTCTTCCCAGGGTGGCAGGTTTGTATAATTTTTGGTGGTGCCCAGAACAGGTCCAAGTCCCGCCTCCCCCTTCTCCACCTGCCTATGGCTCTGGGAGGGAGTTTGGGTGTGGGAGGGGTGCAGGCTCTGGGAGGGAGTTTGGGTGGGGGGTGCAGGCTCTGGGCTGGGGCAGCGGGTTGGGGTGCAGGAGAGGGTGCAGGCTCTGGGTTGTGGCAAGGGGTTGGGGTGCAGGAGAGGGGTGCAGCGCTTACCTTGGGTGGCTCCCAAAAGCGACCCGCACACCCCTCTGGCAGCGGCTTTTAGGTGAGGGGGCCAGGGAATCTTCGTGCACTGCTGCCTGCAGCCGCCGCCCCCGCAGCCCCCATTGGCACTGCGGAGTCGGCGCTTGGGGTGGGGGCAGTGTGCGGAGACACCCTCACCTCCCTCGCCCCCCCCCCCGGAGCTGCACCCCGGGGCTGCAGGGACATGCCGGGAGTGGTGCGGAGCGAGGCTGGGCAGGAAGCTGCCTGAGCCCCCGTGCACTGCCGGTGGTGGTGGTGGCCTCCGGGGACACTCCGGGGGAGGGTAGTGGGGGTGGCAGGTGGGGTCGGGAGAGAGACCTGGCCCTGAACATTGGTGGAGTCAGGCTCCCGGGCTCTGAATATTCCTGGAGCATGGGCACCATGAGCCCATATAGCTCGCCACCCCTGTTTCTTCCTCCTCCCTTTGAAAATATCTATTACTGGTCACTGGCAGAAACAGGATACTGGATTAGAAGAACCACTGGTCTGAGCTGATCTGGGAATTCCTATCCTCCTACATTTGTCATGCCCTCTACACACTAGTCAAAGATAAACATCAGGGTCCCAGAGACTTGTGTGGGAGCACTGGATTAATAGAAGGAGGCAGGTGCACTTGTTTTTTCATGCTAAGATTACTGCATAAGGTAGAAGGCTGAATGCATTAGCTGATAATAGTTTTCTTAGGTCACAATCCTGCAGTGAACTATACACACAATCCTGGCCTTCACTGGGACTCCACTGAAACTCATTCCATGTTTACACTATAAAGTTTGGTCAATGCAAATTACATCAGCATACAGCCACCAAAGTTAGCATATTGTGTGCATGAATACTTGACTGCTTGAGTCAGGGCTGTGTGTACTCACTGGGAGTGCTTGGGTCAATGCAAAGTGCAGTGCACCACAAGTAGGTATCTAGTGTGCCACCCCTCACTGTTAGACACAATGCCTTTGGGGAAATTTTTGTAATGTTTTAGGGTAGAAATGAGTTGTACAGCAATCTCTGGGAGCTAGGGATCAAGTTCCCATCATGCAACTTTCTCCATCCCATAATGCCATCCATATTCTATATTGTTCATGCTTTTTAAAATAAATCCCACAAACCCACACAGCACTTTTTGCTGTCCACTCTCTCTGACAGAACCGAGCTCTGCACTGTTCTCATGAATGTTGCAAATACCTAGCGCACAATCCTCAGACATTTACAGACAAAGAACTGCAACAATGGGGGACATGATGATTTCTTCAAAGACAGGCTGCTGAGGAAAGACCATGAGGAGTACTTGTGGCACCTTAGAGACTAACAAATTTATTTGGGCATAAGCTTTCGTGGGCTAGAACCCACTTCATCAGATGCATGGAGTGGAAAATACAGTAGCAGGTATAAATACACAGCACATGAAAGGATGGGAGTTGTCTTACCAAGTGAGAGGTCAGTCTAATGAGACAATTCAATTAAGAGTAGGATACCAAGGGAGGAAAAATCACTTTTGTAGTGGTAATGAGAGTGGCCCATTTCAAACAGTTGACAAGAAGGTGTGAGTAACAGTAGGGGGAAATTAGGTTTAGGTTTTGTAATGACCCAACCACTCCCAGTCTTTATTCAAGCCTAATTTGATGGTGTCGTTTGCAAATTAATTCCAGTTCTGCAGTTTTACGTTGGAGTCTGTTTTTGAATTTTTGTTGTTGAAGAATTGCCACAATTAGGTCTGTTATTGAGTGACCAGGGAGACTGAAGTGTTCTCCTACTGGTTTTTTAATGTTATAATTCCTGATGTCAGATTTGTGTCCATTTATTCTTTTGCGTAGAGACAGTCCGGTTTGGCCAATGTACATGGCAGAGAGGTATTGCTGGCACATATCACATTGGTAGATGTACAGGTGAAAGAGCCCCTGATGGTGTGGCTGTTGTGGTTAGGTCCTATGATGGTGTCCCTTGAATAGATATGTGGACAGAGCTGGCACCGGGGTTTGTTGCAGGGTTTGGTTCCTGGGTTGGTGTTTTTGTTGTGTGGTGTGTAGTTGCTGGTGAGTATTTGCTTCAGGTTGGGGGTCTGTCTGTAAGCGAGGACTGGCCTGTCTCCCAAGGTCTGTGAGAGTGAGGGATCGTCCTTCAGGATAGGTTGTAGATCCTTGATGATGTGCTGGAGAGGTTTTAGTTGGGGGCTGTAGGTGACGGCTAGTGGCATTCTATTTTCTTTGTTGGGCCTGTCTTGTAGTAGGTGACTTCTGGGTACCCTTCTGGCTCTGTCCACATATCTATTCAAGGGACACCATCATAGGACCTAACCACAACATTGTATTCACCCACAAAAGCTTATGCTCCGATACATCTGTTAGTCTATAAGGTGCCACAGGACTCTTAGTTGCTTTTTACAGAATGAGAGAAGCACTGGAGGAGCAAGCAGCCATCACTGTCTGGAAACCTGCAACGCAGGAATGCACAGCTCACTCATTGCAAGACTGGGGCTTTGGAAGGCTGGTTCATTTGTAATAGAGGCTTCCAGGATGCAGTGAATGAGATTAAATTGCAAGGCCCGTGGGTTTTTACTACGAAACCGTTGTTCATACGGGGCTCACTGGTGGATCAAGGCCTAAGTGAAATACAGAAGGTAACCAAAGAGCACACAGGAGGAACGCAGATTCTGGGAACACCCTGGGCTAGTACTGGCACCCACGTGACGATTTCTGCTTTAAATATATTATTTTTGACCTGACTGGGTCCCTTGAAAGCCGCTGCAGGCACACGGTAAAGGGGCGCGGCAGGAGGGGGCGTGCAGATGGGGGCAGTGATCCCCGGAGCCCCAATCCGTACGGTAGCCCGGGGAGGCCATGTGGACGGTGCGGCTGGCCAAAAATAATACATTTAAGCATAAATCTTCACTTGGCCCAGACTGTTCCCTTCCGCTCGGGGCCGGACGTTGCCTCAAGAAGGCGATTCCTCCCTTGTCCCCCATCACGGGGATTCCGATTCTCCCCTCGGGGGAGAGGGAGGAGGCTGAGGGAGTCACACCACACGCTCACACGCCGCCGGGTCACGCCAACAGCTTGGGCGGAGCCTCACGCGCCGCCTCTCTTTCCTTCCGGGCCGACGGCAAATGGGTTGCCATAGTAACGTTAGAACTCTGAGACTGGGAAAGTTCCGCTTCTGCAGCCCCGCCCCATCATGTGACACCCCACCCCCTCCGGCCCCAGCCGCTGCCGTTAGCTTCCGGGAAGAGTCCGGTCCGCTGTACGTGGGCGCGCGCGCGTACGTTCCGTTCGGCAACAGGGCAACCGGCAGGTGAATAGCCGCAGCAGCAGCATGTCCGCGAACAGCCTTGGCTACAATGAGCAGGGCGGGGAGGCGGCGACGGAACAGGGGCAGGAGGCGACGCCCACCACAGCCCCCTCCGTCCCTGCGGCCTTCGGGCTCTTCAGCAGCGACACCAAGAAGTAAGGGAAGAGGGGAGCGTGGCGGCTGGGGAGGGCGCTGCAGGAGGGCGTGCGAGAGTCCGGCGTTGGGGTGGAGTGGGCAAGGTAGACAGTCCGGGTGTGGGGCATACACTGACCGTTACCGCGCTCCTATGCCCAGCTGCGTATGTTGAATGAGACTCCGCTGGTTGATCGCCACAGACCCACGTACTTAGTACACAACTTCTAAAACAACTTCCTTGGAGAGCTGTTTGCATGAACTAACAGCCCCAGGAAAACAAAACGATGCAAAATTAATGTACCCCGGTGGCAGGTACTGTTTTTAGAACCAGTTGGTACCTGATGGTACAGGCATTTCTATGCAAGTTCTGAGTGTGATAGGTACTATCCAAGAGGGCTCTTGTAGCAAATCGGTGACTACCATTTTTCTGATTGCTGTATAAAACATTTAGTTACTGCCTCTGTTTAAACAGTTGGTGTCTTTTGTTAATAGATAACAGAACAAAAATACACTTTAAAATTGTTTTAGTTTTAATCTGTTTTAGGTTGTAGTTCATCAGCAGTTTTGATGCTTAAAAGCTAGTGAAAGATCAGTTTCTTTTTACAGGTAAATAAGCGCTCCAAAAGGTGCCAGTATTCTTACGGGGACACTTGTAGCTATGATGTTTAAATTAGACATCTCTATGGGTTGGTGTTAAACATAATGTGGAAGATGTTGTTTAGTTTTGCACAGCAGTCTCAGGACAAAACTGAGGAAATAGAATATCCTTGGATTTAGCATGGAGACTGTGTGTAAACATACTGGCACAGAGTGTCTGCATCCTCTTAAACAAACAAATCTGAAAGACAAGAAACACATCTAGTATTAAATAGCAGAGTTCAAGAAAGACTAGGTGGGCCAGGTAATATCGTTTATTGAGTCAACCTCTGTTGTACTCCTGAGGGATATTCCACAATATTATGGAATTCTGCAAAATTTATTTGTCAATAAATAAATGTGGAGGTCCAGCATGACAATGGGTAGCACAGACGACTGGCTGCATGCATAGGCACCAACTTCCCCTCTTTTTCCTGGGTTCGACCCCCACCCCATTCCAACCCCTTGCCCAAAGTCTCCACCTCCTCCCTGCTCCTATTCCAAATCCCCGCCCCGCCTCCTCCCCTGAGTGCACCATGTTCCTGCTCTCTTCCCCCCCCCCCCCCCGAGCCCGGAGTGTGCTAACGCTGCCAAACACCTGTTTGGTGGCGGCCGGGTGGGAAGTGCTGGAAGGTAGATGGAAGAGTGGGGACGTGGTGCGCTGAGGGCGGGAGGAGGAGGTGAGCTTGGTTGCCAGTGGGTGCAGAGCACTCACTAATTTTTCCCTGTGGGTTCTCCAGCCCCGGAGCACCCACAGAGTCTGCGGCATGGAGGTGGGATATCATCCTGCAACCCCTCCAGGACACAGGCTTGGCGGTGAGGCTGCACCTGACCCTGACACAATGCAAGGGTCAGGCATGCCCCAGAGGTCCATGTCCTGGGTGACCTCCCACCTCTGTGCAGCCAGTGGCCAGTGCTCCCCACTGCCACCCTGGAGCCGCCACATTTATTTATTCACAAATAAAACTTGCAGAATTTTAAAATATTGTGCATAGAATTTTTAATCTTTTGGTGCTGAATTCCCTCAGGAGTAGTAGGTAAAGCAACTCACCAGGGTTAGCAGCCCCGTACCAGGTGCACCAAGTGTGGGCAGGCAGGCTCAGCCTGGCAGGATTCAAGTGTGAAGGGGGTTAGTGTGGGGGTATCTAGGTGTGGGGTGAATGGGTTCTGTGTGGGGCAATCTGGGTGCGGGCAGCTTAGTGGGGGATCCGGATGCAGGGGGGATTTGTAGGCACAGGGGCTAGTTGCGGGAGGATTCTGGGTGCAGGAGCAATGGGACTCTGCATGGGGGTCCATGGGAAGGTGGTTGTGGCTCAGTGGAGGAGTCCGGGTGCTGGGAGTGGGGCTTGGAGATGTGGGGATCCAGGTGCAGCTGGTTGGGGCTCAGTGGGGTAGTGGTCCAGATGCGGGGGGGCTCATGGGATGGTTTAGGCACATAGGGGGTGGGGCTCATCCGCATGGGGGTTCAAGTGCAGGGAGCTCAGCGGGGGCTGGTCTGGGTGTAGGGGTGGGGGTCTGGATGCAGGGGGGAGCTGTTTGGTGGGGGTCCAGATGCAGAGGAGGTGGGGCTTTACAGGCGGGGTCTGGGTATGGGGGTCCGGATGCAAGGGGGTTGGGCAGATGGGGGATTAGCTCCCCATACAGTGACCCCTCCCCTGTGGCTGAGGAGTGATGGGCGCAGGAAGTGGGGGGCTGCGGAGCTTGGGGAGGTTTCTGGGGTTGCGTCTGACCTGGCCCTGGCTGCTCTGTGCAGGGGAAGTGTACTCCTTGCCCAGCCCAGCCGGGACTGGCAGCTGAGCCCGGCGCAGGGTAGGAGCCATTAGCTGGGTTGGGGCTGGAGAGGGCTGGGTGCGGGGGGATGGGGCTTGGTGCGGGGGTCTGGATGCCGTGGGCTCTGAATGCAGGGGGGAGGCTTGGCAGGGTGGGGGTTCGGGTGTGGTGGCCTCAGTGCAGGGGGTTCTGGTTGTAGGAGTGTGAGTCTTGGCAGGGGGTCTGGATGCAGGGGGGAGATGTTTGGTGGGGGTCCAGATGCAGAGGAGGTGGGGCTTGACAGGCGGGGTCTGGGTATGGGGGTCTGGATGCATGGGGGTTGGGCAAAGGGGGGGGATCCCCTCCGATGGTTGCTCTGGGTACCGGAAACGATGCACCCACCCTGCTGGGGAGGGGTCCATGACCGCTCTTGAGGCTTCCCTTTGCTTCCCCCTCAGAAAATCAGATTTTTTTTTTTATTTAATTTGGATTTTTTTATTTAAATCAGGTTTTTTTGATAGGTTGTTTTCTCAAAAAGCATTTTATCTAAAGATAGTTTGAATTAAGGTACATTATAGGTCAAAGATCTCTCACCATGGAATAGGGATTATAAATTCTAGTTCTATACTATGAGACAATATATTCATGTAATGTTTAAGAAAAGTTTTGTAAATGAGTTCTAATAGTTCATGGATTAGGGACCCAATCTTATGGGGTTCCAGGGGCTTCTGTATAGATTATTTAGGTTGATCTTTCTATCTACCAAATGGGACTCAGTGCTCAATCTAGAAGATACCATCAGAGATGCTTAGTTTTGCAGTTCTCAAACTGTGGATTTGTGTCTCCAGAGATAACATGCTTGATAACAGCAAAAGTGTTTTTAAATAATATATAGAGGTGAGAAACAACAGACCTCAACCCTATTGTCCCTCTGCAAATTTGTGTACACAGTCAGTCCCTTACCTCTCTCTAAAAGTGCAAAGTTTCAAAAAGTTAAATGAATAGAAGATTGTTGGGGGCGAAATAGATCTGGAATATGCTTCTCACATTTATCTCCAGACTTCTTCTCCTTGTCCAGAAGTCTTGAGGTCTTTCTGAGTGTAGCCTTCATTGATTTGAGATCTACCATACCATTCTCTCACTAGAAGGGAAAACCTATAATGGCAGCAGGCCGTAAAAGAGACCCAGTTTGGGATTATTTTAATGAAGTTCTTCTACCTGTGGGTAAGACAGGCATGTGTGCAAAATGCAAACAGTGCAACAAAGAAATGCAAGGCCTGGTTGCCCGAATGAAACAACATCATGAGAAGTGTTCCTTCTCAGGAGGAAGCTGCATTGAAGATGATGAAAGGAACATGTCTGAACATGTAGGATCTTCAGGTTGGTAAACTTTTTTATTTCATACTTCTTTCTTAAGGACTGCCTGTCTTCCTTCTGGACTTTTCTTGAATTCTCATGTTTGAGCAGAAAATATAGTTGTTACTCTATGGTACTATCATTTTAGATGCAGTTGTGATAAAAAATAAATAGCTGAAATAGGCAGATCTTCCTTTTACAATTTCACCTTTAAAGTAGTACTGAGTGTCAGTGAATGCAATGAGTAGTATGAGATACTAAATGAGCAGTATGGTAATAATTAAATAACTGCATTGACTTAGTTTGTTTAGGAGAATCCATCCTCAACATACAGGATTCTGAAGACTATCCACCTTCAAGATCACCATCATTTTCTATAGTTTCAGAGTTATCTGCCAATGCTAGTGTTTCAGTCACATCATGTATGTCACATAGCCACAGTATATCACCTGTAGCAAAAAGAAAAAAAAAATCCCCATCATCCAGAAACAACCATAGATAAGTTTGTGATAAGAACCAGCAGATTACAAAAAGAGGTAATTGATAAAAAATTGCCCGGTTTGTTTATGCAACTAACTCTCCTTTCTGCATGATTGAGAACCCACACTTCATTAACATGGTTCAGTCATTAAGACCAGGATACAGTCCACCCACCAGAGCAGATGTCGCAGGCCAAATTGCTGGGTAAAACGTATGAAAGAGAAATTGATCAGTGTGCAAAAGGTCTAGGATTAAATTGTTAACCTGAGTCTTGATGGGTGGTCAAGATCCTGTTGTATATGCTTGTGTGACAACAGAAGAAGGGAATGTCATCCTTACAGAAACACTTGATACATCAGGAAATACACGGCAGAATACTTACAAGAAGTAGCAGTAAAAATTTATAACAATCTGTGGAAAAAAAATTCAAATATCTCGTATGCAGCTTGGTCACATACAATGCTGCAAATGTATCCAAGATGAGAAGAAATTATTTAGAAGAGAGTGAAGAGAGTCCCAGGCTAATAACATACGGTTGCAGTGCTCATTTGATACACCTCTTAGCCAAAGACTTCATTGTTCCAGAAATAAAGGCTAATGTTGTTGAAATTGCAAAATACTTCCGTAACAACCACTTTGCAGCAGCTGCTCTGAAAAAAAGTGGGAGGAACCAAGCTAACTCTCCTACAAGACGTGCGATGGAACTCAGTAGTGGACTGTTTTGAGCACTATATCAAGTACTGGCCTAATCTGATGACAGTTTGTGAACAAAATTGTGAAAAAATAGATGGCACTGTCACAGCCAAAGTTTTCAAGCTTAAGAGAAATATTGAACACATGCTGAGTATCCTGAAGCCTATTTCTGTAGCCTTGAACAAAATGCAGGGAAATAGCTGTTTTATTCCTGACGCTGTTGAAATTTGGAAGGAACTGAGTGAGATCTTAAAGAGAGAAATATGTAATGACAGAGTTAAATTACAAGCACTAAAAAAAACGAATGGGACAAGCAATATCTCCAGCTCATTTTCTTGCAAATATTCTCAATACTCGGTACCAGGATCAAACCTAAACTACTGAAGAAGAGGAGTTGGCTATGACATGGACATCCAGCAATCATCCCAACTATAATAAACTTCAGAGTTAAGGGTGAACCATTCAAGAAATATGTATTTGCTGATGATGTTTTAAAGAAAGTCACACCAGTGAACTGGTGGAAGTCACTTAAGCACTTGGATTCAGAGACTGTTGAAGTGATAATCTCACTTTTAACAGCAGTAGTTTCTGCTGATGTAGAAAGAAAAAGCAGGAAAGCTTGTTTTTCTTTTCCAGATTATGAATGAACAGGAAAATGAAGGTGAAGATGACTGAGTTAGCTGCAGAAACCAATATTTTAAGTTTCTCATGTTGACCTGGCTGACATAGTCGATTTAATTTTTTTAAAAATATTTCATTTAACTATTTTAGTTAAAAACAATTTTAACAAAAACAAACCTGATTTTAAAAAACGTCAGTGTTTAACTAAATTAAAAATGCATATGCTTGTTTTGTTAAAATATTATATGCTTGCTATTGAAGAAAAAAATCCAGAACACATAACATTGTTGTTTTAGTTAAATAAAACAATTTAAATGTCTTTCTGGTGGTGATCTCCTCCTAATACAGCATGGCAAGAAAATCCTCCAAATAGTAATGAGTAACCTGTTGAATTGGAGATAGTTCACCTCCCAATGACTTCATAAATATCTGCTTCAATTACCTTTGGTAAATGAAATAACCAAACAGTCATTCATTTTCTGATACAGCTGTAAAACTAATCTGAAAAGTTTTCAAAATAAATCACTTAAAAAATGTATAGTGTGTACCTTCTAAAAATGAAACCTACATCTATCTCTGAGTTGTGATGAACATGTGTTATAACAACCAACAAGAATGCACTTTTATGTAGAAATCCATGGTTAAATCGAGTCTTCCTGACTAGTGATTTAAATCATGATTTAAATCAAATCCACCCTGATTCTGTGCTTTTGCTGTGGCTCAGAATTCCCCCAGGGGTACTGTTGGTGAGAGAGGCAAGCTTTTGAACCATACAGAGCTCTTCAACAAGCTATTCAAGCTAAAAGGGTATCAGTCAGGAAAATGGAAATCCAATCATATCAAAACCAATGGAAATTAATGTAAATTATGGTCTTCTTTAGACTAGAAATTTCAGATCTGAAGAAGAGCTCTGTGGAGCTCAGGAGCTTGTCTCTTTCGCCAACTGAAGTTTGTCTAATGAACGATACTACCTCACCACCTTGTTTCTAGAAAATTCAGTTATTTGTGTGTGCTTCAGTTGATTGTTTTGCACAAGTAATGAGTGCACCCATGCTACCAAACCTAAACTGATATCAACTATACAACAATTCATTTGGGGTTTCTATCATTTTTGAGAATTGTTATCTTTGTGATAATTTCCTTAGCTAGAAGACCTTCTTAGTTTGCCAAATGAGTCATTTTTCTGTTCCCCTGTCATTTCTCCCCCCATCATTTCTTTTAGCCATGATTCCTGCTGAACTGACCTCTCTCCGTACACACACATTAACTGCACCTTTACCCAACTTCCCCACCACAAATTCTCTTAGCTCTGGTTCTGTAACTCCTCAGCTGGTGTGCCACAGGTGGATCAGTGGCTGGGGCTGTAATAATAATAGCTAACTCTTCTACAGTGATTTTTATCTGTAGCTCTCAAAAGCACTTTACAAAGGAAGTAAGTATCAATTTCCCCCCCTAAAAGATATGTTTAAGTAATTACTGGCCATCAACCAGTTTTTAGGCTTGAAATTAGTTGAAGGTTTCTAACTATCAGAGGAGTGAAGTTCTGGAACAGCCTTCCAGTTTTCCCCTCGGTCAGATTGGCAGAGACCCTGTTGTTTTTTGTTGTTGTTGTTGTGTTTTTTTGTTTGTTTTTGCCTTCCTCTGCAGCATGGGGCATGGGTCACTTGCAGGTTTAAACTAATGTAAATGGTGGATTCTCTGTAACTTGAAGTCTTTAAATTTTGATTTGAGGACTTCAGTAACTCAGCTAAAGGTTATGGGTGTATTACAGGAGTGGGTGGGTGAGGTTCTATGGGTTGCAATGTGCAGGAGGTCAGACTCAGGGCTGGTCCACACTACCCGCCTAATTCGGCGGGTAGAGATCGATCTTCTGGGATCGATTTATCGCGTCTCATCTGGACGCGATAGATCGATCCCAGAAGCGCTCCCCCGTCGACTGCGGAACTCCTGCTCGCCGAGAGGAGGAAGCGCTGTCGACGGGGGAGCCTGCCTGCGCCGCGTGGACCCGAAGTAAGTACTTTTAGTTCGATATAGGAAACGTCGACTTCAGCTACGCTATTCTCGTAGCTGAAGTTGCGTTTCCTATATCGATCCCCCGCCCCAGTGTGGACCAGCCCTTAGATGATCATGATGGGCCCTTCTGGCCTTAAAGTCTGAGTGCATACAAGAATTAATTCTAAGAAGTCCTATGGTCTATATTATACTGGGGGTCAGACAAGATAATCACAGTGGTACTTCCAAGTCTAAAAAACTGAATCTCTGAATTCTCATTCTGCAGGTGGGGAAACAGACAGTGAAATAACTTGCCCAAGTTCATGCGGTAGGCTAGTGGCAGAGCCAGGAAAAGAAACCAGGCTTGCTGAGTCCTGTATACATATGTGGTGTGTGTAATTATAAATAAACATGGAAAAGTTAGGATAATTGAAGAGCTCCTGGAGTGTGTGTGTGTCTGATCTTACCGCTTAGATTCCCTCTGAAATCTCTAAACGTCACAGAGGGAGAGGAAGATGTGGTAACTGAAGGGCTTGAAGAGCAAGCAACCTCTTCCTTTTTTTTAGAGCAGTATTTGCAATCAGCAAACTTAGGGCTAGTTTATGTATGAAATTCTCCTGAATAAGTAACTCCATGTGTGGACACAATAAGGGATAACTCCATGTTTAGACAAGCCATTAGTGGCTAGCGTGAGGAGTTCCAGTACTGGTGATGTGGGGAAGTACCTGGGGGAAATGGTGGGGGGGGGGGACAGCAGGTACATCTGAGCTGGTGATCTACAGCTGACTTGCCACTGAGGACCCATGGATTTCGGACTTTAGTAAATTAAAAAACAAACAAAAAGCCAAAACTACTTCCTTGAGTATGGTTAAATGACATGAGTATTTAATTGTCAAGAACAATTTTGGTGGTGGTGCTTAATAGGTCAGTTGTAGGATGTTTTCATGCATCCCTTGGCAAATCATTCAAAAGGGTGATACCAGAAGCTTTTTCTTATTTGCCCCCAGTTTTGGAGAGGGAGGGTGGCTGTCTCATCCACCCCTTATGCAGAGCTCCAGTAAGAATAGTTGGGAAGAGAGTCTGGTGTTTGAATTTAATTCTGTACACATTGCCTGGTCAAACCATTTGAAACTGTTTTGTTAGAAAAACAACAAGGAGTCCGGTGGCATCTTAAAGACTGACAGATTTATTTGGGCATAAGCTTTTGTGGGTAAAAGCTTATGCCCAAATAAATCTTAGTCTTTAAGGTGACACCGGACTCCTTGTTGTTTTTGTGGCTACAGACTAACACGGCTGTCCCCTGATACTTGTTTTGGTAGAGATGTTGTTGTAGATAATTCCCAGGTCCAAGTTGATTCTCGTTGCAGTGAATGGACGGAAGTAATATGTGCGCCCTTGGTATTCAACTCTGGTGGTTGCACAAGGGCTTTGTATTGAGAATTGAATTGGAATTCCTCTCAGGGAGGATTGATTTAAATCGCTAACTTCAATCTGGGTTTGCATTTGTAGTTTCTAGGTATTTTTGTATTTAGGAAAAAAAAAGGTTGATTCTCATGGGCAACCCACTAAACCATTTTGATACCCACTAAAATATAGCCTTTTCACTCAGTTTGATGTTTCTTTTTATTAACCAGGAACTAAATCCATAGACATTTGTTCAAGCAATTATATAGCTTAATTTACACTCTCAGATTCTTAATTTTTTATTATGTTAGAAAATGGTGAATGATGCATTTCTTATTTACTAGATTTATTTATTTTTCTTTGACTTGTATCAAGCTTGACATGGATGGAAATTCAAATTCAAAATGCACAAAAACTAGCATTTAAATTTGTATTAAACAAAGCTACCTTTAATTTGCTGGAGATAGATAGATATAGATGGGAAAAAAGTTTATCAAAACATGTTTTGCATTTAAAAGGTTGATGTATTAAAGGAAGTACAGTAGACCACCATTTTATCCGACTCTCCCTTAACTGGCACTCGGCTCTCCATATTTACAGAACACCCAGGACTCCAGGGTCTGAAGCGGGTGATCTCTCCTGTGGCCGGTAGATGGCACTGCAGCATCACATTTTCCCCATTTTCTAGGGTGTCTGGAGTTTTGATTATCTGATCTAGTCTTAGTCCCAATTAGACTGTATAAATGGGGTTCTATTGTATCTGTATTTAGTGAATAGAAATTATTATTCCTGGTTGCTACAGGTATGTCTACACTTAAAAAGCTACAGCTGTACCCCTGTAGTGCTTCAGTGTAGACACTCACTGCAGTGATGGGAGGAGTTCTCCCGTCAGTATAGTTAATCCACCTCCCTGAAAGGCGGTAGCTAGGTCAACAGAAGAATTCTTTTGTTGACCTCGCACTGTCAACGCAGAGGGTTAGGTTGGCATAGCTATGTCTCTTGGGTGTAGATTTTTCACTACGCCAATGTATGCTTTCAATGTAGACCAGCGCTATGTCTTTCAAGATTTTAGAACTAGTAGATTTCATCCTCCTACAACATTTTTATTCATAGGTTGGAAAAGGAAAACAAACTTTCCTGGTTTAACTCCTAGTTGGTTTTTTATCTTTGAATGAACTAGTCATTGAACTCAACCAGTTGAATAAACTGAAATGAAGAAAATATTCTCTGTATTTGCAGTAGAGGCCACTGCTATCAAAAGGTGGCTTGACTTTCTCTAAAACTTCGGCAGCAAACGTATTTCTTAATATTATTGTTTTAATTTAAATTATTTTAGTGGATTATAGTAATTTAGGCCTTAACATAGGTAGTCATACTTTCAAATTTAATTTTAAATGTTTTTTTAAATAAATCTGTATTTAATTTAAATAAAATCTTGATTTTTTTTTATATATATATATATATATATATATATATATATATATCTATTTATCTGCCCTGATTCCTCTCTGTGGAGCCCTATTTGTAATCCAGGTGGAGGATGGCATACTTTTTTTTATTTTTTATTTTTATAAAAACACTGTAGGTATGGTCATTAGCTTAGGTCTTCTGCTTGTTTTTTTAAAATACGGAGAATTTTTTACTGGAGACTACAAAGTGACTCTCATTTGTTCTTGGGATACAATCTGCAGATCTTCCCTTGACTTTTTAAGATGCTATAATAACTCCATAGTTACAGTTGGACATTTGTACTTAACGCTGAGATTAAGGGTGGGATTTCCAGAAGTGCTTAGTGTTGTCCTTTGTCCTAACTGCTCCTGTTTGTAAAGCTCCACCAGACTTCAGTGGAAGTGTAGTTAAGACAGGATTTTCAAGAGCGCACAGCACTATCTTCAGTCTTTGTCTGTTTAGATTATCGTGGCGTAAACTTGGAGACTTTCTTCTTGGACTACAGAGACAGCCTGAAACAACCTCACAGATAGGCATTACTTGTCCTCCGTCATCTCAATGGATTGTTAACTCTGAAGCCTAAAGCTGGCTGTTTAAACATCAATTTCTTAATTAACGGTTTTGCTACTGATCATTTTAGCAGAAACATCCAGCTAATGTGCTTATCCTATAAACTGCCTCTCAAATATCCCTGGGTGCCAAAAGTCCCAGATGTTCTTGGCCCATTTCTTCAAACTTCCAGTTTTCCTTCTGGCAACTTTTTAATGATGGACTTATAAATTATCAGTACAGAAATCTGCTACAAACAATGTGTGGTCTCACAGGTAATGATATTGGCTTCCATAAGTATAAATATTAGCATATTAATTAGTATGGCTTATTAGCTGTGAACTGGAAAAAATACTCTCCTTATTCCTAGTACTTGGCATATTAGAATTTGGCAATGTGGTGTGAATGGAGAGACTAATACATCAAATTTTAAACTAAGTTCTAACTGATGATGTTTATAATAGAATATTGGGGGTGGTTTATTAGTGTAATTTTTACGATGCATAGAGGGCAGGATGAGTGGCTTCTTAAGCAGCTGTATGCAGTTATCACAAAGGACTTCTTTTTGGGAGGTATATGCTAGAGATCTCATTCTTCTAGTAGTAAAAGATTGTTGGGGTTCTTAGAAGATCTATACATTTTTAACTCTCAGTCTTACACCCAATTCAGGGTAATTCTATTTCAGATCTCTTTCTGACAGATATATTAATCACTGAACTAAAAATTAGTTATCTTGGTACAAGAGATGACAAGCTGAGTATATTCATCATGTACAAGCAGTACAGTTGTAACCAATAATATTATACACAAAATTACATTAAAAATTTAAGGTTGTAAAGTTAAGCATTCAAAAGGTAGGAAATGCCAGTATTTATGTTGCCTTTGTTATCTTAGTTCGGCTCTCCAATGTATGTTGTAATAGTCTTTTAATTACATTATTGCATATTATTTTATTTTTCACAGGACACCAGCTTCATTCAGTGGACAAGAGTGATGGTACTTACCAAATGACAAGCTATTCAATATTTTGTTTTCTCCTTGTTGTTCAGTGTCCTCATGCCTTATTTACTATACCGTTTTCAAACCCTGCTCTGAATATAGAATTATTAATTTCTTCAATGGTTTTTCTGTGGCATTCATCAGCATAGTATCTGAGTGGTTTACAAACACTAAAATTCATTTTCACAACACACTGAGACGTGGGGATCTTATCCTTTTTTTTACAGATTGGGATTTGAGGCAGGGAGAGAGATTAAGGTCGGAAGTATCCACTAATTCTGAGTGCCCAATTTGAGATGCCCAAGACTTGGCTTTCAGAGTACTTAGTATTATAAAGCATTTCTAAGTGCAATACACATCCGGCACTGATTTCAGTTGCAGCTGCGAGTACTCATCCCCTTTGCAAGTTGGGCACGCAGAAAACACAATTAGTGAACAGCTTTGAAAAACTTGGCTTAAGTGCCTAGCATCACAAAGGAACGCTATGGCAGAGATGGGGAGAGAACCTCGTTCTCCAGGGCAGCATTGAGAGCAGCCTTAACAATCCTTTCTCTTCCAGTTCCCAGCCTTATTCACTACACACCTTTCAACATTGGCAACAAATGAGGCAGGGGTCCTATAGAAAACAGCTTCCACTACACAATCCTGATTCATCCCCAGAACATGCTCCATCCTGTGCACTGAATGATGCAGGGGTCCTGTGGGGAAAAAAGTATGTGATCATGTAATCAAAGACTATCATGGTGCATACTCACAAAAGGGCCAAATGAAGGTTGCCTTCCCTCCCCAAATTCCTGGGGAAGGGATGGCTTCAGGCTAAGATTAGAAGGGGGGATTCCTCAGTTCTCATCTTTTAGTGTTTCTGCCTGCAGAGGTTGAAAATACTTCAGAGATGGCCAGTAGGGATCAGAGGAGAGCAGAGTGATATGCATTGCCTTCATGGGTGAACATGTCACATCAACAATATTGCCAGCCCTTTCACTTCAAGAGTTTGTGAGAGTTTGGATTTCTGGTTCCTATTTTAGTGATGTGGTGTTCATGTCGTAAGACTGCCGTGCTTGCCTCTTAAGTGGTGGAGTTTGGTAGGGAGAATCAAAAAGTTCTGTATCAAAGATCCATATACTTGCATGAATATTCAGCACAAAATATAAGAAAGGAGTGAGATTTAACATTGCTCTTATTAATGATTAAAGTTGTGTGTATTAGTTATTTTAGGAAAGCAGTTATTTTATACATGTTTGCCTCGGCTAAAGATAATTCTGAGCCATAGCTTTTGCAGCAAATGTTTGTGATTAGAGAGGCGAAGGGAAAGTCTTAGAATGGGAGAGATCATTCTGACTAAAATTGGAATGTACAGTGCCCCTTTTTCACCTTTCTTCTGTATTGATTGAACCCAAACCAAAGAGGAGAGAAATATAATCAATGTATTCAGTATGCATTGCTTCTAACAAATCTTCTGATTACTTGAATCAACCCAACCATATCAAGAACACAGAGGTGAATGGCAGGGCTTGTTCATCTTAGGGTAGAAACAACAGGATCAGAAAGAAATGGCTCTGATTCCTTTAGAATGGAAAATTGGCTTAATATGTGAGTAGTAGTGATAGAGATCCTAATGACCAAAGTGAGTTGGCCTAGAAAGCTTTGGCTTGATTAGGTCAGTTAAATAAAATGTCTTATTGGAAAAGACATGGAAATAATTTCTGCAGTATAGTGATATGCTATTTTGCTGCAAACTTAGCAAAAAAATTCATAACTAACCATAATGAGCCTGTAGTATGCTATGCTTCAGTACTATACTTCTATGGTGAGGGCAAAAGAGCTGAACCAATCCTTGTTTTCTCCTTTAGCATCGGGAAGAAATATTGCCAATATAGCGCTGTAGAATGAACATGTATGCATGTCCTAAAATACAGGTCCTGCCTCATGAAGCTATTTGCAGCCCAACAGATGAAACTTCACTATCAACAAATCTGTTCTCATCACATTGCTAAAATACATATTTTGCATGTATGCAATAAATACTATAAAATTTAATATGATTTGGTTCCTGGAAACTGCATGTTTGTAGCAGTAAAACTTGTACTGAAATATTTAACCAAATGTCAAATTTTACAGGCGAACCACATGAAGAACATAAGTATTTACTGATAGATAGGTACAGTATTTAAGCATTTCAACAGATGGCAAAATTTATAACAAGCATTTTCAACTTTAGTGATTTGCATCTTTAAACTAGAATTGCCAGACAAAATGCACTTGTAATTTATTAGGGTCCTTTTCCTGCGGTTCTGGCTTATGTATGCTGCTGAGCTATTCATAAGGAAAGTTGGCTGGACTGCAAAACTGTTTTCTCCTCCCCCTCCCCCCCTGAAATTTGCCATAGCCTTGTGCAGAGGGCTGATCTAACATGGGGATTTCATTAAGATTCTTATTTCTCTATGCAGAAGATTAATCCAAATTCATCAAATCTAAAAACTTGCTTTCAACAGCTGCCAAAGGTGTTTTTGGAGTTTTTAAATTATTTGAGTTTTGGTTTGACATCTTTTAACCAGTCATGGAAAGCTTGTAGAGACTGCCATTTATGGAATTCTTTAAGGGGGAGTACACCCCTAATATTCAAACTTGATGCATATACTGGTTCACTAGCAAATCTAGATTCATGCCCATCTGTTAGAGTGGCACGATGCCCACTAATATGGTGGTATGCCAGTTTCTATTGGGTCTGTGAGCCAGCAAAGATAAATGGTTTGGCTGGAATGTATCCTATAATATAGGTACTGAATCCTAAGCTGAGTCTACAGCAGTGGTCTCCAAACTTTTTATGCCCAAGATCACTTTTTGAATTTAAGGGCAATCCAGGATCTACCCTTCCCCGAAGCCCCGCCCTGCTCATTCCATCACCCCCTCTCTCAATCGCTTGCTCTCCCCCACCCTCACTCACTTTCAGGGGCAGGGGTTTGGTGTTTGGGAGGGGATGCAGGCTCTGGGCTGGGACTGAGGGGTTCGCAGTGTGGGTGGGGGCTCTGGGCTGAGCTTGGGACAGGGAGTTGGGATTCAGGAGAGGGTGAGGGGTGCAAGCTCTGGGAGAGAGTTTGGGTGCAGGAGGGGGCTCCGGGCTGGGGCAGAGTGATGGGGTATGGACTGGGATGGGCAGAGTGTTGGGGTACAGGCGGGGGCATGGGGTGCTGGCTCTGGGAGGGGCTCAGAGCTGGGGTAGAGGTTCAGGGTGCACGAGGGGGTATGGGGTACTGGCTTCGGGAGGGAGGGGGATTGGGGCATGGGCTCCCGTGGGCGCTTACCTTGGGCGGCTCCCTGTCGGTGGCTCAGCAGAGCTAAGGCAGGCTTCCTGCTTGCTCCGGCCCAACACCGCTTCCGGAAGGGGCCATCGTACCCCTGCAGCCCGTGGAGGGGGCACATGGCTCCGTGCGCTGCCCCTCTCTGCAGGCATCGCCCCCGCAGCTCCCTTTGGCCACAGTTCCCCATTCCAGGCCAATGGGAACTACGGGGGTGGTGCTTGTAGGCAGGAGCAGCGCGCGGAGACTCCTGCCCCTCCCCTCGGGCCACGGGGGCGTGTTGGCCATTTCCATGAGTGGCGTGGGGCCCAGACAGGCAGGCAGCCCCCACTACACCACCAGAGATCATGATCAACTGGGAAAGTCTCCAGGATCGATCAGTCAATCGTGATCGACCGGTTGGTGACCACTGGTACACAGTCTGTACTGTGAACCACATACTAGGTACCTCAATATTAACTAAAAGTAACATACAAAAATGAGTGGCAATTGTTGCAAGGTTTGATCTATCACAACTGAAAATAATAACTTGATATCAAGAAAGGTACAGTGGATGCATCATCTTTCTTTTCTTTCTTAACTTTCATGTGTCAGTGTGAAGGCCATCATCTATTGATGTGATCCTCTCTAATGCAACCCTTTTAGTAGTTTCTCCAAAAAGGTCCTTTGTTTAGTTTACAATATATTTCTGGCTGTTTATTATTATTACCTGTTGTCAATTGGCTGCGTGTATGTTGTACCAGCTCTGTGCAGGTAACTGACGCCGTGGACCTGGATTGAACTGCCCAAGAAGACCACAGATTCAGTTCACCAGCAAAGGCGCTCGGCCAGGTTTATTGTCAACAAAGCATGGTAATAGCACCCCATAGACTCTCTAGGGATACTAAGACATGTATGCCCATTACAATGGACCAACCCAGTGAATGTTGGGACTTCGTCCCCGCCCTCCCCTCCCCTCCTCCCTTCCCCCCAGCCCGACAAAGGGTTTAGACGAGGCATCCCAACATTTATAGATTGAGACAAAGAATTTGAGATAAACAACTTGCGTATCACCTTACATGTTTCATGATGTTTGTTACCTCCCCTTGCACCTTTCTCCTCATGTTTCAGACAAAATATCACTATTCATCTCTTCAATCAAACCATCTTATTTTGTGCTAGCTTGGGGTGTTCTTGTGCTAGTCTGCTGGAATGTGTTTACATATTCAGTGTGTTTTAGCAATGCTAGCAATACTAGTTCAGAGTTCATATACTGGACAGTAAACTTGCTGGCAAGCATCTGCTTTTTAACAGGGCCTGACTTTTGCTTATAGCCTTACTTTTGCTAACTTTGCTTTATATCAGCAAGGCCTTTTTAGTTCAGGCCTGAGGCCTAATACCAGGCCCCTTGTACCAGGCCTCATATCTCAGGCTCTTTTTACTACAGTTGTCAGTGAGAACTCAGTCTTATGGACATTTGGGAGGCACTAAAATGTCTTTCCATAACATGCTATTGCAACAAAGTTTGCAGAGGTGAAGGAATAAGTACTTGTAATTCTGCTTCTCTGAAGATATCCTTTGAATGTATTACTGTTTTAGGGTCTCATCTCTTTAGTGTGAGACATGGCAGAACTCCCTTGGCATTCAAAGATTTTTGGCTCTTTGAGGCACCAGTAATTCATCTCCATTCTGAAATGAACTGCCAGTACCTCAGTGCTCTAGAACATGCCACTTTGTTGCCTGGGTAAGCCAGAAATGGAGATCTCCCCAAATTTGAAGTGTAATAGTAATAATAGATATACAGATAATGTTTGGACAAGTCCTAACTTTAAAATGCTAACTTCTCTAAATCCAGTTCTCGGGGGAGGTGAGTGGATGGGTAAGAATCCAGTCATATGTTATCTTCAAGAGGAAACTATTTACTTAATGTATCTTTAGAAAAGAAAGAATTGAGTGGATGTTTACTTTTGGAGGCTAACAGCTCAAGGGTAGTGTCTGCAGACTCAGATTGGATTGTAGAGGAACAGAGAAACTATACAAGGCAAGGGTTTTTTTTTTCTTTTTTTTTGTAAACCTAGAAAAATATGGAGATTTCCATCCAAAACAGGAGATGGGGAAAGCTAAGGGAAGTATTGAACAGGTGGCAAATATTCAGGGGTAGGGCCATATGTTGTCCTTAACTTGAGGAACTTAATATACAGCAATCATAATATTTTATCTGAAAGGCAGATACACAGAAAAAACGTAATTCTTTGCATTGGCACAAATTCAAGTGTTTGAACCAGGTAGATGCAAGGTAACTTGGAAAAGGGCTAGCTTTATGGACTTCAAAAACCTCATCGTCAGACTGGTTCAGAGGATGGACTTCCTCACACAGGATAAATTCTAAAGTGGATGAATGTGGATTTAAATTCAGTTCCATTACTTAATACATCAGTGACTGTCAAACATGTACCACATGCGTCTGAAGAAGTGGGTATTCACCCACTTATGCTCCAATACATCTGTTAGTCTATAAGGTGCCACAGGACTCTGTTGCTTTTTACAGATCCAGACTAACACGGCTACCCCTCTGATACTTGGTACTAAGTAAGTGCATCTGGACTCTTTATTGGTACTGGTGGTGTCTGTTCCTCTTAAGATGGAAAACCTTGCTATGCAAAAACTGGAATCAAGATCTTGAGTCTTTTGATACCTAATGGGCAGAATGCCCTGAGGACTTACACAGGGGTAGCTATGTTAACTTTAAAACTTCAGAGCTGTGCGGAGGGTCTGTTTAGACACTATTGTGAACCTTTTTTGGCTGCAGTAGAGGACCATTTAATTGACATGTTTCAGCTTGTTAGGCATATAGCAGCACCGTAGCAGACAGCATGTTCCATTTGGGAAGAAAGATTCTCTCCAAGGTTTCAATGTGGCCCTAGAGATGCTGCCATGACAAGTCTACAGCTCTAACCAGTTAAGGATAGGCCCCAGGGTCTTGCTATGTAACTGAATACTGTGATGGGTGCATATGATCAATTTACACGCCCAGTATATTCATAAGCAGAATGGGATGGCTTGTAATGACAACTGTTGTTTGGGCAGGTGGGCCCCACAAGAAGTCTTAAGTGTTGAGTGAGCTAGGAAAGGGGAAGTTCACCTGATTTATCATAAGTTTCTGGAATGATTAACCTCCCAGTGGATTTGAGGAAGGCTTCAAATACTCCCATCACCTAGTGTCATATTTCTAGGAATTTAAAAATAGATATTTGATGATGGGAGGGACAGATCCTCTCAAGCAAAGGTGCTAGACAGTAGTTGAACAAATGGGAATCCTTCAGTGTTCACACAATACAAGAAATGAGTTCACATTACCAAGGTATAAGCAGGCTGGCATTCTTCCCAGTGTGTTATACTAGTAAAATAATGGCATGAGCAGCATTTTCAAAAGCACCTGAGGAATACACTGTCAGGGGAGCCATTCCTCTGAAGGAAAGTTGGAAAAAGGATGTAGAACCTCCGTGGCCATGTTACACTGAAATCAGAATAAGAAACATGGGAACGAAGAGAGTCCCATTAATGATGGTTTATCCACATGCCATCTAACTGTATAGTTCCTACGCTGTATGCAAGTGTACATAGGAACTATATAATCCACTAAAGCTAGATATCTGCTTGGCAAAAGTGAGAAATGCGGACTGTTAGGATATTTCTCATTCAGTGATGAAGAGACTGTACAATACCAGCATCAATCACCTGCTAACAGACGAATGTGTTTGAAAACCTCCAAATGCCCACATTTACCCAACTGGTAAAATGTACCCTTCAAAGGAAAAAGGGTAGTATTTTAATGCAGCTGATCAGCTTCATCATAACTAGACAGTCCTTGTATCTTCACGGATCAAACTGGATACATACAAGCGCAGAAAGTAATTTATAAAACAACCTTTCTTAGGATCTTCAAAACACATTATGCAATGGTCTCTTACATGTCCTGGGCTGAGAAGCATAGAATTTTGTATGAGTTTTACTGTGTGAACACTTGGCCTTTGATGTATTCTCACACTGAAAGACATAATTAGTCTAAACTAATATTTTAAAATATTTCTGCAAAGCTTTTTTTTTTAGCTTTGAAAGTCATTTGAAGTCAGTGTGATGGTGTGGTGCTCTGGCACAGAAATCTGAACTGAAAGGTAGTGGTGGGAGAGAGCCTGAGCGGTCTGTTGTAGAATGGGCAGGTCTGACCCAGTAGAGATGTTCAGACCAATGGATTATAAGAAATAAAAACTACAGCTAAAACTGATTCTCCTTCCTGTAGCACTTAAATGTGCTATGTGCAGGTCAAGGCAGTGGGGGCAGGATGTGTAATGTGGTAGGAGCAACAAATGCAATACTGTGGTGACAAACTGATGGAAGAGTAGGCAAAGAGGGGGGGATTAAGGAGAGGCAGTTTCAAGAAACAAACTGTCAATGGGAGCAGAGATTGAGATGCTGCCTCTTGGCAGAGTTCATATGGTGGCTAAAGAGGGCCAGCAACAACTAAGTATATCTAGAGAGCATTTGTATGGTGGAACCATGGTGTTGATATTTTGTGAAGTTGGGGGAGATGCAGTTAACATAGAACAGTGGTTTTCAAACTTTTTTTCTGGCGACCCAGTTGAAGAAAATTGTTGATGCCCATGACCCAACGGAGCTGGGGATGAGGGGTTTGGGGTGTGGGAGAGGCTCGGGGCTGGGGCAGAGGATTGGTATGCGGGGGTGAGGGCTGTGGGGTGGTGCCGGGAATGAGGGGTTCAGGGTTTGGGAGGGGGCTCTGGGCTGTGGAGGGGGGTTGGGTTGCGGGAGGGGGTCAGGGCTCTGGGCTGGGGATGCAGGCTCTGGGGTGGGGCCAGGGATGAGGGGTTTGGGGTGCAGGAAGGGGCTCTGGATTGGGGTGCTCAGGGCATGGAATTGGGGCACAGGGTTGGTGCACGCACTTACCACAGGCAGCGCAGCGAGCGTGCTAAGGCAGGCTTCCTGGCTGTCCTGGCACCATGGACCGCACTGCGCCCCAGAAGCGGCCAGCAGCAGGTCTGGCTCCTAGGCGGAGGCGCGTGGTTCTCGTCCGCAGATACCGCCACCCAAGCTCCAATGGGAGTGCGGAGCTAGTGCATGGGGTGGGAGCAGCGTGCGGAGCCCCACCCTCCCTTTTCCCCACCCCCCAGGAGCCAGACTGGTTGCTGGCCGCTTCGGGGCGCAGCGTGGTGTCAGAACAGGTAGGAACTAGCCTGCCTTAGCTGGGCAGCACTGACAGCAGGACTTTTAACGGCCCGGTTGACATGCTGACTTGAGCTGCCGCGACCCAGTACTGGGTCGCAACCCGCAGTTTGAAAACCACTGACCTAGAAGATCACAGCTCAATATGCATCCTTGCATCAGATTTGATGAGCTTTTCCTAGTTTCCTTAAAGGTTCCTATCCCTGAACTAATGAATCTCAATATAGTTTAAAATATGACTAAGAGGATACATATAATGGACACTTGCAAGACAAATGGATGAGCTGTAGTCACCATAGATTCACTAAGGCCTTGGCTACACTTGCAGATGTACAGCGCTGTGAGTTAAACCTGACTTCGTGCAGCTGAGTAGGGAAAGCGCTGCAGCCTGTCCACACTGACAGCTGCCCAGCGCACTGTCGTGGCCACATTTGCGGCAATTGCAGCGCTATTGAGAGCAGTGCATTATGGGCAGCTATCCCACAGAGCACCTTTTCCCATTCTGGCGCCGTGGGTTGTGGGAAGGGGGCGTGGGTGCAGGGGATTCTGGGTCCTGTCCCAATGCCCCGTGATGCATCGCTTCGCATCCCAGAAATCCCTTTGTTTCCGTCCACCTTTGGCGCCATCTTTCAACGGTTTCTGTGCAGCGCGATCTGTCTGCGGGAAATGGAGTCCAAACTGCTGAGGCGTATGCTGATGAGTCTCGCCAGCACGTCACGTTTGGCTGTCGAACTATTCCTTAAGATCCAAAGTGACAGTGAGAGTGAGGGTGAGGAGTCCGACGATGCTATCGAGCCGTGTAACGCGTTCGACACGAAATTGCTTGTGGCATTCACGGACATGCTCAGCACCGTGGAACGCCGCTTTTGGGCTCGGGAAACAAGCACCGAGTGGTGGGATCACATCGTCATGGAAGTCTGGGATGACGAGCAGTGGCTGCAGAACTTTCGGATGAGAAAAGCCACTTTCATGGGACTGTGTGAGGAGCTTGCCCCCACCCTGCGGCGCAAGGACACGAGATTGAGAGCTGCCCTGCCAGTGGAGAAACGGGTGGCTATTGCAATCTGGAAGCTGGCAACTCCAGACAGCTACCGGTCGGTCGCAAACCAGTTTGGAGTGGGAAAGTCGACCGTTGGAATCGTGTTGATGCAAGTTTGCAAGGCCATTAATCGCATCCTACTCAGAAGAACCGTGACTCTTGGTAACGTGCAAGAAATAGTGGATGGCTTTGCACAAATGGGTTCCCTAACTGTGGAGGGGCGATAGATGGGACGCACATTCCTATTCTGGCACCACCCCACCTAGGATCAGAGTACGTTAATTGGAAGGGGTATTTCTCTATGGTTCTCCAGGCGCTTGTGGATCACCGTGGGCATTTCATTGACATTAACACAGGCTGGCCCGGAAAGGTGCATGACGCACCCATCTTTCGGAACACTTGGCTGTTCAGGAAGATGCAGGCCGGGACTTTTTTCCCAGAGCGGAAGATCACGGTAGGGGAAGTTGAAATGCCCACTGGGATCCTTGGAGATCCCGCTTACCCGTTAATGCCGTGGCTCATGAAACCCTACACAGGGAGCCTTGACAGCAGCAAGGAACGGTTCAACTACAGGCTGAGCCGGTGCCGAATGACTGTGGAGTGTGCCTTTGGCCGTTTAAAGGGCCGCTGGCGATCTCTGTATGGGAAGCTGGACTTGGCCGAAAACAGCACCCCCGCGGTTATATCCACGTGCTGTGCCCTCCATAATATTTGTGAAGGGAAGGGTGAAAGCTTCATTTAAGCGTGGACCTCCGAGGTTCAACACCTGGAGGCTGAATTTGCACAGCCAGAGAGCGGGGCTATTACAGGGGCCCAGCGCGGGGCTGCAAGGATTAGGGATGCCTTGAGGGAGCAATTTGAGGCTGAAAACCAGCAGTGATATCTGGTGCCCTGCACGGGAGTGAAGTGCAGTAGTTCCAATCTTTAGGAATCAGTGTTTGCTAAGCAGACAAGCAGACTTGCAGTGCCTGTTTATTTCCTGGGCTAAGGAGTCTTTTACTTTATGCAATAATAAAGAATGTTTTCAAAGCCAGAGAATCCATTTATTGAAAAGAAACAAGGGGGTGGAGTGGGGAACAGTAAAATCACAGATTCGCGTATGTCCTGTCTGGTGTGCTGTGCAGTGAGTGCTGCACTTCAGGACAGCTATACTGCATGGTGATGGGGGTTGAGTGCAGAGGGTAAGGGTCGTAGTTTTCAGGGCTGGGTGGTGAAGATACTGGTGTTGGAGGCAGCGGGTGGCGTGAAGAACACGGATGTTGGGGAAAGTGGGTTGGAGGTGACAGTGGGGCACAACGGAAAGAGTTTTGGGACAAGGGCTGTGTGTGGGGGGGTGGCGTTTGCGTTTGCGGTACTGCTCCTCTTTCTGCATGGCTACCAGCTCCTGGATAGCGTCTGCTTGGTGCTCCAGGATGCCTATGAGCCTATCAGTGCTTTGCTGCCGGTGCGTGGTGCTTTGCCGCCGGTGCACTGCGTTTTCCTGGCGGATCCTGCTTTCTCTCTCCCTCCAGTCCTGTGCTTTCTCATTCTCTTTAATAGATTGCCGCATCACTTCTTGCAGCATGTCATCTTTGCTTTTTCGCAGTCTCTTCCTGAGTCTTTGCAGTCTCTGAGCAGGTGATAAGAGGGACGGCTGAGGTTTCAAGGTTGATGCAGCTGTATAGGCAAAACGCAACATTTAACAGAGGCAGCATTGTTTATACCAGACAGAGTAATGATTCCCCCCGCACTTAAGGAGTAGAAAACACACAGGGTCTACACAATAGCATAATTTTCCCGTCCGAAACAGAGCACACACATCCCACGGGAGCCTCAAAATGGTGAGTAAGGGGGACTGATTGTTTCAGGGCTGCACTGTCCTCTGGGTTTCTGTGCCTTGGGGAGAGCCAACAGCTTCAGGGGGCACCTACACTGAACACTGTCCCAACATTTTCCACAGGAGTTCATCCTGGACGATATCTCGCTGCTGAGGGTGACCTGGGAAGCAAGGGAGGGTCTTCTACTGCAATGCGGCTTCCGCCCTGGCCCATATGCAGCTTGCCTGTGTGCAGCAATGGTCCCCCCGCCCCTAGCGGCACAGTGGCGTGGACACGTTAGCCTGGCTGGGACAAGGACCATGGTGGCTCTCCTGATAAACCTGCGCAAGCGCATTGCACACGTTCTGGATGAGACATTCGAGGAGATTACCGAGGCCGATTATACCGCGATGTGATAAACCACCTCAATGCACTATTCCGCATCTAGGCATGCATGCCTAACCCTCCTCTCCCAAAGAGCCCGCACCGAAAAAATTCCTTCCCGAAAAAAAAAACCGCTTACCGGGAACGTGCTCTTCTGTTTGTCCTCCACCAAGTACTGGCCACTGCGACTGGCTACCTTCCTCCTGGCTCGAGAAGAGCTCCTGGCTGCATGGCTCCAGGGATTCCGGGGTGTCTCCATCTGGCCCACCACCATCACTCCCGTTTTCCTCCTCCTCCTCCTCCTCCTCCTCCTCCCCCCCCCCGGCTCTGAAGTGTCCATGGTGGTGCTCGGAGTGGAAGTGGGGTTAACCCCAAGTATTGCATCCAGCTCTTTGTAGAATTGGCAGGTCGCGGGGGGAGCACCCGAGCGGCCGTTTGCCTCGCGGGCTTTGCGGTAGGCACTCCGCAGCTCCTTTACTTTAATCCTGCACTGCAGGGCGTCCCGGTCATGGCCCCTTTCCATCATGTCCTTTGATACCTTCCCGAAGGTATCGTAATTCCTACGGCTGGAGCGCAGCTGGGACTGTACAGCTTCCTCCTCCCAAACACTGATGAGGTCCAGCAACTCGCCATTGCTCCATGCTGCGGCTCGCTTGGCGCGTGGAGGCATGGTCACCTGGAAAGATTCGCTGATAGCACTCCACGCCACGCCAGGCTGAGCAAACAGGAAGGGGATTTTTAAAATTCCCGGGGAATGTAAAGGGTGGGTCACATGGTTGGTTACCTGAGGCCAGGGCAGTAGAGTTTGAACTGATGACCAGAGTGGCTAGAACAGGCATTGTGGGATACTGCTGAATAATTCTGGAGGCCATTCACAGCGCATTGGGCGGCCACACTGGCGCGGCAGCGCTGCACTTGCTGTTCCTCTCGGAGAGGTGGATTACTTGCAGCGCTGCAACCACCGAGATGCAGCGCTGCAAATGCCTTGCCAGTGGACGGGGAGTGAGTGACAGCACTGGGGGAGCCTTTGCAGTGCTGTAACTCGCAAGTGTAGCCAAGGCCTAAGAAAAATTTGCTTGATAACCAAGATAGTTTCCTTAATAGAATTACATGCTGACAGGAAAAAACATAATGCAGAGGTGAGACTGCATCTGTATTTTAATAGTGTTTTTGATATGGAATCTCATGAGAATTTGAGAGCAGGACACAGTGTTTGCGTAGAATTCTGTAGTGTGGATGCACATCGGACTATTGGGTCTACAAACTGAAATAAACAGGAATAGCCTGGGTAAGTGGGAATAGGGATAACATCAGATTGGAAGTCTCAGCTGGGGCTCCACAAATGTCACTTTTAGGACAGTACCACGTACTAAAGATATCTAGAGGAAGTAAATTGTACATTAATCCAATTCAAAGATGGTAATAAACTAGGAGGTAATCAGATGCAGTTAGTGGTAGATAGTTGAAAAGATTAAAAAAACTGAGTCTCCAGTCATTCAGGGTCCAAAGATACAATTTTACTGCTTTATGCTTTCATGTTTGCATACATGAAGTGAGAAATAACGATTGGTGTATTAATTTAAATACCTTGTTCACTTTGTGTGCTTTTTGTATTTTCTTGGGCAGGGAAAAAACTAAAACTTCAGTATGTGGCTTTTTAAAAGATTGTGTTGGGAAATGTCTGAGGTAGCTATACACCACCTTTGCTTTATCTCATTTTTATAAAGCAATACATAAATAACTTAATTTTTGTATTTACTAGCATATAGTACTGTAATTGACCATAGCTGCTTTTATCACACAGTAAAAAATATTGCTCCCCGGGGGAAAAAATGTAAATGGATCAAAAATTATTCATGTTGTCTTAATGGAAATGCCAAGTTGAAGCATCTCGGCATGCAGATCAAAATTTAAGATAATTTTTTCAATTGCATTATAAAAAAATCTAGTATTTATATCTTAATCAATAGGAGTCTTCCTTCTGAAGACTTCCCTGCCACAGCTTCTTCCTTCCAGGAACAGTATCCAACTGGTCACCTGGATACCTGATCACAAATACCAAAATATACTTTACAGAATGATTTGGGCCCCTAGTCAGCAAGGTATGTGCCAACATTTAAACATACGAGTAATCCCTTTGAGTTTAAATCTTTTATTTAAAAGTGGTGTGAATTGAATTAGGGTGTGGGAGTTTGAAATAGTATGTCTTACCCTGTTTCTCAGCAAATAAACTATAAAGTTACATGTTCAGGCTGAAAGATTTGACTAGCTTTAAATCCTTTCCATGTGTATTTTTCTTTGTCAACGGGATGAAATTTCATTTTTCATCTGACTCGAAACTGAGAAACAACAATCCACATGAGGAATGCTTTGAGAAGAGTTGCTGTGAAATTGAATTTTGATTTCTACTGTCCTGGTAATCAGTAGATAATCTGTCCCCATTTTCGCTCCCTCTATCCCTGCTTATTTTGGAAAACGAATCTTTTTTTACACTTTTGTTTATACTATAGATAAAGTATATTTCCCCCTTCACTTCTTTTCCCCAGTCTGGAAAATATTTGCTTTTGGATGCTACATCATGGTTTTTTCAAACTGAATGGAAATTTGGGTCTTGCTGAAAGAGCAACCAGCTGTTTTCTCCTCTGATAATAAGTAGGAGGAAGTGTTTAGATCACACCCAAAGTGCACTGCTTTAAGTGCATGTGTTTGTTTAAGATATTTTAGTTGAATTTTCAGCCCCGCAAACCAATAATGTATATAAATATAAGTATACCTCTAATGGAAGGGGAAAGTAATACTGAATAGCACCACAGGATGTCACTCAAACAGTTGTGTAATAAAATGAAGTGGACAAAACACAATTTGTAATTTCTTATGAGAACCCAAATTAACAGTAAAATGAACAAATTCCTAATGTACACTGTACCATATGTTTCATAGTAGATGACACTAAAATGAGTTTACAATTTCTTTTAAAATTATAAAAATAAACCTTGTTTTCAGATATACAGCTGGCTAAATTAGTCTGAAATAATATACATTTTAAAACATGAGCAAATTATTTTGGGAACAAGTTATGACTTCAATAGTGTGTATACGTAGTACATAACTGAATCACAGTACTAATGCAGATTTCCACTTCAAAACAAAGGGTTTTTGCCCTTAAATGTTGTGATGATTCACTAAGTGTCAACATAATTCCCTAAAAAACAACAAAACGGTCATTAAAGAACACTTGAGTTACATATGTTTGCTATCAATAATTTTTTTCAAATTGCAGTTTTGATGTGGTTCACAGAAGTTAACTTCTAATTCTGGCTGTATGGAAGAAAGCATTAGGAGTAACTAGGCTTTTAGGAGTTTGACAGTCAACTTTTGTATGACTTGATGTATCTAGTAACACTTGATGTACCTGTTATCTTCTGGCTTAAAATTTCAGACAGAGCAGTAGTTTTGTCTGGCAATGTGTTAATACTGAGTTCTGCTTAGTTCTGTTTTGGGACGCCGCACCGAAAGTCAAACTTCTTGAGCATAACTAAAAGGCCATGTTAGGTATTTAGTTATCCTTGGAATTTGATTTCAGGTGGCCTCTGCATAAATCCTTGGTAACTTCGATTGCATTTCTTTTGAAATATACAGTATCTAGAAGTCTTTCAGAAGGAAAACAATCGATTTGTGATTATCAAGACTGATTCTAGATCAGTCTCACTCCTCATTTCGGCATCAAGCTGTAGGTTCCATTTCTGTTAAGCACTGATGGGGAATAAGATAAGAGATTGCCTTCATGAACAGGGTCCTGGAAACGTCTAGATGGTTGTTCTTATTCTTGTTTATATTACAATAGCACCCAGAGGACCAGTTGGGGTCTTGGCCTCATTGTATCATACGTCATACAAACACATAAGTCTGTTTCTGAAGGAGACAAATCTTAAAAAGCATGTGCTTAAAAGCTGCAGCTCACAAAGATAGACAATTGTACAAGAAAGTGAGGAGGAATCGCGGCCCCTCCACTTTGAGAAATTTTTGAACTTCAGATCAAATGTCCTATGACTACGTTTTAGTCATGGGTATTTTTAGTAAAAGTCATGGACAGGTCACGGGCAGTAAACAAAAATTCATGGCCTGTGACCTGTCCATGACTTTTACTATATTGTATACCCGTAACAAAAACTTGGGCCGGGGGGCTGCTGGTGCTCTGGGGGAGTGCCACAGGTGCTGGGGCAGGGTGGCCCGGGACCCCCGCTGGTGTGTGTGTGGGGCGCAGCCCAGGATCTCCGCTGGTGCTGGGGGGCGGGGTGGGGGGCAGCGTGGGGCCCAGTACCCCCGCTGGTGCTGGGGAGGGTTGGCGGGGCTGGCAGGCTCCCTACCTGGCTCTGCGCAGTGCCCCGGAAGCAGCCGGCATGTCCCTGCAGCTCCTAGGGGGAAGGAAGGTCGGGGGCCCCCGCCACAAGCTCTGGCTTTGCAGTCCCCATTGGCCAGGAACCACAGCCAATGGGAGCTGTGGGGGTGGTGCCTGCAGGCAGGGGTAGCGCGCAGAGCCCCCTTGCCCCTCTGCCTAGGAGCTGCAGGGATATGCTGGCTGCTTTTGGGGAGCCCCCCGAGGTAAGCACCGCCCGGCACCCCTGCCTCCGCCCTGAGCCCCCCCACTCAAACTGCTGCTAGGGTGTGGGGGTGCGATGGCCTGAGACTGCCCCAGCAGTGGCTGGTGCAACTGGACCAGGGGCTGCCTGATTTGCTCGGGCAACCCCGGAGCCACCCACACCGGCTGCTGCAGAAGTCACGGAAAATTACGGAATCCGTGACCTCTGTGAAAGACATGCTGCCTTACCTGTAAGTATGCTAAAAGAGGGTGTGCCGAAACACATTTCTACTGAAGAGATAAGTGTGTCATGAAAGGGAGTGAAAACAGAGGCACCTCAGGGTGAACTGGTTTCTTTCAATTTAACCTAAGCCACCCTTACTCCTCTTTTAACCACCTAGCTATAAAACCAAACCTCTAAGCCCATAAGCAATAAAGATTTGGGAAGGTCTTAGGGCCCTATTTTCCATATTATGATGATATAAAGTTAATGCTTAGTTTAGCACTTAAATGCCATTTTGATAGGAGACACAGCAACACCAGAGGGAAGGGTCCATATTCTGAGTTATGGTCTATCTATACAAACATACCAAAAATCATTCAGTGTAAGTCAAAAAACAATTTTGTAGTGATAGGGACAGGAGACTGTCAATCTAATGTAAATTTAGGACTGCTACTATCTTGCTTAGGTTAATCCTTTTCATCCATGAAACTAGCAGGTCTGACCATCTTTAAAGCCTAGTTGAACTGAACCGACTGGAGACCAACTTCCCCTGGATAACTGCAGAATAGTCTGGAATTCCGGGTACTAAACTTTCAGCGACTAGACAATGTTGAGGAAAGAACATGGGCAAATGTGAGGGGCAGATGTATCAGGAACAGGGTTTAGATTTTTCTGAAATATATTTACAGATTGATTACCATAAGTCAGCATAGTCTGTGCAGTGGGGAGGAGGGCATGCTTTGGGATCAACATAGAAAGGCTATATCAGGGGTCGGCAACCTTTCAGAAGTTGTGTGCCGAGTCTTCATTTATTCACTCTAATTTAAGGTTTCGCGTGCCAGTAATACATTTTAACGTTTTTAGAAGGTCTCTTTCTATCAGTCTATAATATATAACTAAACTATTGTATGTAAAGTAAATAAGGGTTTTTAAAATCTTTAAGAAGCTTCATTTAAAATTAAATTAAAAGGCAGAGCCCCTGGACTGGTGGCCAGGACCTGGGCAGTGTGAGTGCCACTGAAAATCAGCTCGCATGCCGCCTTCGGCACACGTGCCATAGGTTGCCTACCCCTGGGCTATATCCTTCAGAGAAGGGACTTTCTACTTTTGATTTAAAAAATAATAATAATTCTGGTAACATCTAGTTGCCCCAATCAGCCTCTGCATCCTATTATGCTAGGAATGCCAAGAACCAAAAAGCATAAAAGGGATGAGGGGGTAGGGAAAGGACTGAGACTTGGTCAAAAATGAAAATAGTATTTAGAGTTTTAAAGGTAACTTAGCCCTTCTGGTACATAGTTAGAAATCACTGGAAATGCTAAGGTATACTCGTGTATTGAATTAAAGCAGTGTCAAAAAAGTTATACTGTAGTTCTAGAATATTTTTGTGTGTAGTTTCTTATGTGGATTTTAAAACTTTTGAATTTCTCTTTTCTTAGACAAAAGTCAAATCAGTTTGTGTTCCATATTCTTCCTACTTGTGGTGTAACAGAAAGCCGGCACTAGGCATAAGCAGACTAAGCAATTGCTTAGGGCCCCGAGCAGCTCCAGAGGGCCCCCTATTAATTATTAGTAAGAGGTAGGGGTGTGTGTTGGGGGGGGGGGGATATTCCCGTTTGGGGTCTCCAATGGGGTAGCACCGGTATAACAGCAAGTTGACTGAGGTAAAGTTTAAGTGTGGTGCACAGGGAGTTACTAATGCAGCTTAGTTTCCAGTAATGAGGAATGTGTGTCTCTAACTTTTTGGGGTACTAGGCTAAAAGTTACCTTGAGTTGACACAGCTGTGCAGTCATCTGTATGTTCCTTTGATACTGGGAAGTGGACATGAATCATATGAATGTTATTTGTCAAACTTCATGAACTGAAGAAAGCATTGCTTCAAAATAATTAATGAACTTGTGTTAGGCTTTTTTAGGGGGTTTGATTAAGGAACTGAAGTATCTGAATTTTCTAATTTCTGAGGTGGTGCAAATACCACTGCATTGCACACCAACTGATAAAATGGAAGGCTGTAAAGTAATTGCCATGTATCATTGTTTGTTGAAGTCAGCTGATAAGACACATTCTTGGAGAGAAATGACCTTTGAGATTTATATAGAATCTTTTAAAAATTAAAACAGTGAAGGGCGTGGGTATCTTGTTACATCACAAGAATTTTTTTTTAATTAGACTTCATTATTGGTTGGTGTATGTAGGCTAAGTTAGCTGAGTGCTGATTTCTTTTCTAAACTTGAGAGAATGGAGCAAGGCTCATTACTGGCTAAAATTAGTGAGGCTTCCTGCAATATTAGATCTGTTCTTGAAATGGCAGGGAGCCTCCAAGTTACTCTGAAACCAGAGCCTAGTGTAGAGGAAAGAGAGCTTGCCAAGGCAGCTGCTGATCAATATGAGCAAAATCTCACTGTGTAAGTATCTAATGCTTGCTAATCTTTTCCTTCCACTCTCAATTTCAATGCAAACGTAAAATGCAGTCTAACTAGATAAGCAGTTTCAAACTTACATTGGCTTACTTGTTTTTTCTTAATTTTAACAGTTAATAGAGAAACACCATTTCCAGATAAACTAATCAAATACCATGTATGTTTTGAAGTTTCTGAAGAATGAAGCAGCACCACATTGAAAAAAGAAACTTGGGGAGTAGGAAGTCTTCATCTTTAGTTTCTATGGAATTTATGAATTGGCTTGCATCTTCTTTCTGTTTGCATGCTAGAATATTTTCATTTTGGTGTGTGTCCAGAGCACTTCTACTTCTAGAGGATACTGTTATGTTACACAGCAATACAGAAGTTTGCAGTGGAGGCAGCAGTGCATGAGAATACTACCAGACTCTGATGAGCTAAATTGTGAATGATGTAGCCCCCCTACAAATACTGTTCATGCTATCATCCCTAGGTTTGACCGAGCCATTCCTGTCTACTATATCTGGACTCTCCAAGCCCAAATCTCACATTTGTGTCCCCAGAACTTGCAGTCCCACTTTCTTTGCTTGTTGCGTAATAATTTTGATGCATCCTAAAAAGAATTCTGGGGCTTGTTATTGGTGCATCAAATGCACAAGTATGAATATAGCCACTTAATTTTGGGGTACATTTAATGGTGCTGCAGTGAGTCAGACAACTGGAAAATACAGCTAAATAGCAGAAAAACTTTTTTTACAGTATGTTTTCTTTTTCATTAGAATAAGCATGTTGGTAAATGCGAGAGACTCCAGTTTGTTCAAAGTTGTGGTGAGTGGTTAAATCTGTATTAGGCTTGTTGATTTTTCATAGTAAATCATTTTTCATGAAACACTTAAATCAGGGGTTCTCAAACTTTTGTATTGGTGACCCCTTTCACACAGCAAGTCTCTGAATGCGACCCCCCCCTTATAATTTAAAAACACTTTTAAAAAATATTTAACACTATTGTAAATGCTGGAGTCTGGGTTGGAGGCTGACCGCTCGCGACCCCCCCATGTAATAACTTTGCAACCCCCAGTTTGAGAACCCCTGACTTAAATTCTCTGAAAAGTAATGACTTCATGTGGAAGCTGACAAAAATTAATCTCCTGCTAGTACTGTTTTTGTCTCCTGGCTCCTTAAAGAACCAGGCTCTTATTTCTGTGGAGTTTTTCTCACTAGTGTACTGTTTTTGGTTTTAAGAACAAACTTGCAAAAGGCATTTCTCTGACTAAATGGGTCATAGTAACTACTGTTGTTGAGTTAAAGCGTTAAAGTGAATCTCCCTTGCCAGAAGTGGGTAAAACGATATCTAAGGCCTTGTCTACACTACCAAGTTTTGTCGCCAAAAACTGCCTTTTGTTGACCAAACTGCGTGTGTGTGTACACTGTGATGTGACTTTTGTTGGAAAAAATGCCCGGTTTTGGTGACTAATACATTCACCCCAATGAGAGACTTGCATCATTTTTCTCAACATGAAGGCAATCTCTTATCTTATCTGAGTGGAGATACTTTGTCCCCCTCAAGGGGGTATGAACACCTATATATGCGCCCCCTGCTGGACTCCCTGGTAGTGGATGTGGCCAACCAGCGTGAGCCCCAGGGGTTCTTCCTGAAAAGTCGAGAGGCCAAAAAGTTGGACCTTTTTGCGAGAAAGGTTTACTCGACAGGGGGGTTGCAACTCGGTATACATGTGGGGCCTTGGCAAAGCTTACTGAACTCCTGCCCCTGGACTCTCGCACAGAATTTTCCGTGCTAGTAGAGGAGGGTAAACTAATTTCCTGTGTGTGTCTGCAAGCAGCTTTGACACAGCAGATGCGGCTTCCTGCACCATGGTGACTGGGGTGGCCATGAGGGGGAGTTCCTGACTGCAAGTCTTTGGCCCTCCCATATGAGGTCCAGCAGACCATCCAGGACCTCCTCTTTGAGGGTCAGACTTTATTTTCAGAAAAGACTGACTCTTGTCTCCACAGCCTCAAGGACTCTAGGGCCACTCTAAAGTCCCTTGGCCTTCATACCCCTGTCAACCAGCGGAGGCATTTTAGACCACAGCCCCCGCCAAGGAGTTACCAGCCTCGGAATAGGCAGGAGAGTTCATGCAGGAGACGCTAGAAAGAGACCTCATCCTTCCTTTGGCCTGGTCTCTGGCCAGTCTAAACCATCCTCAGGCCAAAAACCGGCCTTTTGAAGGTGCACATGAGGATGGCGCACCAGTGCAAAGACTGGATCCGTCCCACCTTACCTTTTCGTCCCATCTATCCCCTTTCTATTCTGCATGGGCCCATATCACATCGGACTGTTGGGTGCTCTGCACGGTAGAGAGGGGATATTCACTCCAATTCTCTGCCCTCCCGCCCTACCACCCCCCTTCTTCGTCCCTCTTCAGGGACCCTTTTCACAAGCAACTCCTTATACAGGAGGTACACTCACTCCTATCGCTGGGGCAGTGGAAGAGGTTCCTCAGGAGCAGAAAGGCAAGGGCTTTTATTCCCGGTATTTCCTAATACTGAAAGCCAAAGGTGTGCTCAGGCCCATCCTAGACCTGCGAAAGCTCGACAACTTCATGAAGAAACTCAAGTTCCGTCTGGTCTCTTTGGGCTCCATCATCCCTTCCTTGGATCCAGGGGACTGGTACACCTCCCTCGACTTGAAGGCCGCATACTTTCATATAGCAATCACAGTCCCACAGAAGGTACCTCAGGCTTGTGATCAGCCACAGCCATTACCAGTTCATAGTCCTCCTGTTTGGCCTCTCAGCAGTGCCGCGTGTGTTTACCAAGCATATGGCAGTCATGACCGCCTTTCTGCACAGGTGGCAGGCACAGGTGTTTCTGTATCTTGACGACTGGCTGATCAAGGGCTGCTCCAGGGCTCAAGTGGAAGAACAAGTCGACTTCATAAGAACGATTTTTGGTTAACTGAACCTTTTCCTGAACGTGGGGAAATCAATGCTGTCCCCGGTTCAGTGTCCCCGGTTCAATGGATAGAATTTATAAGGGTGGAGCTGGTCTTGATGCAGGCCAGGACATACCTCCCTGCTGCACGCCGCACCCTTCCTGCACCCCGACCCCCTGCCCCCTGCCCCCCTGCCGCACCCCTCACCTCTCCTGCACCCCACACCCAAACTCCCTGCCCTGAGCCCCCGCCACACCCCACAGCCCTCCTGCACCGCCTGGGGGCAGGGAGGGGGCGGAGTTGGGGTGGGGATTTCAGGGAAGGGGTTGGAATGGGGGCAGGGCAGGGGCGGGGCCGCATGGAAGGGGTGCAGTGGGGGCGGGGCCTAGGGCAGCGGGGGGAGGGGGAGGTGTCAGTAGTGCGGCCCTCGGGCTTGAGACCCCTGGTCTATGCCCTTCTCTGAAGTGGAACCCCACGGTTCAACTACACAAGACAAGTGCTGAGCCTCAGTAATCTAAGAACACCCTTTCCCAGAGCTCCATCTTTGTGGGCACTCTGGTTTATAATTTATCCCTGCAGGGGGAAGCATGATAGTTGAAACAAATACAGACTCTGTAGAAAGATTTCTGAAACAATCAGTTTACTTGAGACTGCACAAAAGATAGATGTGTGCAAAATAAGAAACACCTGCGCATAATTCCCTGCCTCAGTTTCCTAATCGCTCTTCAGTGTTTTTTGGGATTTGGGTCAATGTCTTTTCAGGGCTCCAAGTCCCCTTTTCTGGTCTGCAATCCACCAGTTATGGCTGCTCCTTCAAATCGTGGAGTCTCCTCCCTGATCCCTGCAGCTACCTTTCTTCAGCCAACAATCAGAAAGCTCCCTCTCCTTCTGAAACGTGCCACTTTGTGTTCCCCTTTGTCGAACCTCTCAGTTTATGTGGTTTTAAAGGGCTGTACTTATACTTCTGTTTCTTTGTTCCTCTTTTGTGAATTTTCTACTCCACGTCTCTAGAAGAGAAAGGAGAGAGCTGCTTTCACCTCGGTTGTAGCTACGCCTTTGTTCTGCCAGGGCCTGACGTATTCACTTCTTGATAATCCTTAGTAACGGTCTCATTCAGAGACATGCAGTGTAGTTGTAGCCATGTTGGTGCCAGGATATTAACGAGACAAGATGGGTGAGGTAATATTTTTTTTTTTATTAGACCAATTTCTGTTGGTGAGAGAGACCAGCTTTTGAGCCACAGGGAGCTCTTCTTCAAGGAGAGAAGTACTCCCTGCCTCACAACAAAATGCATGCTGGAACAGATAGATTAGCATAAATAGTTAGCACCATTAGGGACCATTCAAGGTAGAGTGGCCTGTTAACACCTCTGCAGTCAGGACAGAAATGGGGGTCAGTGGGTTACAGATTGTTGTAATAAGTCAGAAATCCAGCATCTCTGTTCAGTCCATGATTTTTGGTGTCTAGCAGAGTAATGAATTTAAGCGCCCAGGCTCGTCTTTTGAAAGCTTTGTGCAGGTTTCCTTTGTGAAAAGTGTTCACCTACACATGATAGGATGTTTTTGTGTTTCATCATTTTCCTGTGGGATTTCATTCAAGAGCATAGTGGTTGTCTGGTTTCATCCCATAGTTGTTGTTGGTGGCATTTAATGCACTGGATGAGGTGTACCACATGTTGTGATAGGCTTGTGTAGGATACATGGATCTTGAAAGGGGTTTTGTGGGGGATGTCGATCATTGTAGCAGTGGAGATATGTCTGCATGTTTTGCACCTGTTCTGGCAGGGTGTGGTGCCACTTTGAGTTGGTGTATCCTGGTCTGTGGGGAGCCTGTTTGAAGGCCAGAAGTGGGTGTTTAGGAAAGATTTCTTTCAGGATATGGACCCTATCAAGTATGGGTTGTAGTTGTTTGATGCCCTGTATGGGTTCTGTTATGGGGTGCTAGGTGACAACTAAGAGTGTGTGTGGTCAAAGGGCATTTTGTTTCTGTATTGAAGCTGATTCTCTAGGGGTATTTGAGTGGCCCATTCATTCAGAAGTTGACGCTTGGGCACCTCTGTGTGTCTCCTTAGTACAAGGAGTTTCTCTGGAAAGAGGTTTACTCACTCGATGTTACTTACTTGATATCAAGGAGTTAATTGAGTCACACATTTTCATAAAAACTTCTCATGTTTGTCATATTTTCTGAAGGGAAAATGGGCGTGTGTGGTGATGGAGGGAGACTGCAAATCAATGGAGTCTGGAAGGGTGGCGAATACTTGGTAATGGAGTAGGGAGCTGGTCTCCAGTTGAAATTCAGACTAGAGGGAAAATTAGTCTGGCGTTTCTACAGTATTTTAAATTAGGTGGTCATTATAGATCCTAGAAGAGGAGGTATCAACATCAGACAATCAGATGTGGTGCTAATTAACATCCTCACTGGCAATTTTTGCAAAGAGGCTGGTGACTAATTTGAGCTATCCTATCATCTTGAGTTGGGCCTATTAGTCAAGGGTGAGGCCCGCTGGCCGATTAGTGATGAGGAATCCTGTGCTTTTGCTAGAGTTCAACAAATACTTTGGCTAAAGAAGGTTTGATAGCTATGAAGAATGAATCTGTCATCTTTCAGAGTAATGGCTGGTACAATTTAAAAGGGCTGGGGAACACTTTGCATCCCGTATTACTAAAATGCAGTAATAACATGTAACTAACAACTCTTTCCAAAATTGGATGTGATGGTAACATACTAATCTTCTTTCGGATCTTGATTTTGATTGTTACTTCTAGCATCATCTTTTGCTTTGTATAAGTGGCAGCTCATCTCAGAATTAATAGTTTGAGCAACAGATTTGTCCCATGTACTGACTTAACTATTTCTTCCTGCAAACCAGTTTTATAAGAACATAAAACGATGCTTTTGATTTACAGTATTGAATTTTCTAATCCTTTTTGTTTCTTCCCTTCCACTGTAGGAATGAAGACCTAAAGCAAATGTTGGAAAGTAATAAAGATTCTGCTAAGTTGGATGCTATGAAAAGGATTGTTGGGGTATGTGAAATTCAAAATTTTTTGTGTGTGTGGCCAATACATGTTGATGCTGGTTTCTCTGTGTGACTCCTTCACTACAGTATTTTAATATGTAAATAGTTTGAAAAGCTAGGGTGAAGTACTATTTTCTTTAAATATCAAGATGGAAAATTTAAAATGGATACAAGTACACAAATATTTCAATGACAGATGTGTGTAATGTTTCTATAAATTTGTAGAGCTATGATATAAAAATGCAGGTATTGACTGTATTCTCCCTACTGTGTTAATGTCGCACAACTCCTATTTATGTCAAAGAAACACTCCAGTTATTTTTCTCAGACCAGCAGTCTGAAAAGCTGTAGGTGTTTCTTACTTGGAGTAAACTGAGAAATATTTGAAATGTTTTTAACTTTATTTTTGTAAATGATTATCAATCCATGATGTAATTTTTTCTTAAAATATAAATACTTTTTTAAATTGACATTTGAATTTTTTGAGTGTTAAACCTGAATTACAAAAGTTTAAAAACTCGTCTGTACATGAGAAAACCTGTACATAAGATTCCCAAAACCGCTGAGTGTAAAGAGGTTAGACCTTTTACAATGCTTTCTAAAGGTCTGCATTGGTATTTACAGTTGAGGGTAAGATTGCTCAATTGGAGGAGAGGGGGGAATCACTTGTTCCTAGTCTAGACAAGGGCCCGGACTTCTGCATTTCCTCCTGATGGAGCGTTTGATCAAACACTGTATTGTGAAAATGCAGATGTACCCTCACCTTGATAAGGTGATGAACTATAACATCTGATCTGAATCATGGAACTAGATAACCAGCTCTGGCAGAGATCTCTGGGAGTCCAAACAAAAAAAAAAATCTTGGAACAGCTAAGGTGGTTGTCAAGCTGCCTAGGGAGTAGTTAGAGAAGAGACCAATTTCTAGGATGTAAAGTTTTTTCTTTTTATCTGTATCTGAGCCAAAGGAAGTCTATCTTGCTAGGCTTCACAAATATTCAGATGCAGTATATTATACAAAACTGCTAGTTTCTTTTGTTTTACTACCACTTGCTCTTTTTAAAAGAGAACTACTGTTTCAATCAGTAACTTCCTGCAATCCACCTCAAAAGAGTGAATCTCTACTCCCCCCAAAAATGGTGATTAAAGGTGCTAGAGTTTCTGAAGCCTCAGCCCTCAGGGCTGGTCTGTACTACCCGCCGGATCGGCAGGCAGCGATCGATCCAGCGGGGGTCGATTTATTGCATCTAGATTTTATCGCATCTAGATAAATCGACCGCCGAGCACTCTCCCGTCGACTCCGGTACTCCACTGGAGCAAGAGGCGCAGGCGGAGTCAGCGGGGGAGCGTCAGCAGTCGACTCACCGCAGTGAAGACACCGTGGTGAGTAGATCTAAGTACGTCGACTTCAGCTACATTAGTCACGTAGTTGAAGTTGCGTAACTTAGATCGATTTCCACCCGTCCCCCCCAGTGTAGACCAGGCCTCAGAGGCTCGGAATATCCGCCCTTTTCCATTAAGGGAAGTTGCAAAGAGCTTTAGATAGGTGAACATAAGCTTTAAGGTCTAAACTGGAGGCAAGAGTTGGCGGAGGTGTAGGTGACAGTGGATGTTAAAATTATGTTGTCAAAGGCACTCTGAACCCAGGAACAGTCTTGTTCTGACTTTGTTGGCACTTCAGAAAGAGAGTAGTAAAACTAAGTTTACTTTCAATTAGTTAAAAAAAAAAAAAAGAAAAAAAAAAGAAAATAGAAATTTGATTAAATAGGGTGTTCATATCACAAGTGATGGTTTTTTATCTTCCTAATAAACATTAATGCAGTAAAAATAACTTTGAGAATCATAGAGGTTTACAAGATTACAAAGAATTGCTATTTAGGAAAATTTAGATGTATATGGCAACTAATATCTATAAATGCGTTCTGTAAAAACACATCTTAATATTTCTTTTAAAAATCTGTCTGAACCCCATGACAATCAATGTAACTCCCTTGCAGCTTCAATCATAATCTTCCTGCTATCCTTATATTTGTCAACCCAAGGAAAAACTTTTGGAGAACAGTTGAAGCTTGCAGTGTCCTGAAAGTGGCCTGAGCCTAGAGTTGGAAAGATTTGGAGCTAGCAAACAAGTTCAAGTGCCTAGTACCCCTCTTGGAGAAACTTCTACTACCTGCCCCCTTACTACCATTTTAAACAGAAAATTAAAAAAAAAAAAAAAATCCCCAAACCTGCTGCATCACATGTACAGCATTTGTCTTGAGCAGAAACTTGCACAGGACAACATACAGGCATGGAGCTCCAGCCTGCATTCCTTGCAACATATTCAACTCCTGGTGCCTTCAGTAGGAGCTTTGGATATACAAGGCATACAGGATTTGAGCTCCTAATGGCTATGCATAGCAGCTAAATTGGTGTGATTAGACTTTAGTCCTGGAAAGCCCTATTATATTCTTTTGAGCTAATGATCCATGAACTAAAGAGGATTTACACTCATCATTATGATTTAATGAGTCAAAATACATTCTTTTAAAAGAGACTAAATGCATATCTACATGGTACACTGGAGCTACTATGGCTGGTCAGTTAAATAATGCAAGTTACATATATATTTTCTTGATAGGCTGTAACTATGTGGTAACCATTCAAAACTAGATAATCAACCATCTTTTGAAAACTCCTGTCATAGCAAGTTGTTTGATGTCATAGTAGTACTAATACTTAGCTCTTGTATAGTGCTTTTCATCAGTAGATCTTGCCTCTTTAATGACCAGATGGGAACAGAATTTATTTCTTGTCTGGTCATTTGTCATTAGAACCACAGCCCTGACAGCCTACTCACCTTGTGAGGAGGACCCCTTTACATGGGCTCTTCTAGCTAAGAAACAGGACAAAGGAGGTTCCAGAAACCCACCCTTCACTGTCTCTTAGCAACTGAACATGATTTAACCTCTCCGGGATGTTCTGTTTTAAATTCCTAGTCTTAAACAACAGGGTTGTAGTAAAATAAAATTTAAGACGAGAGAGAATTGGATTAAAATAAAATGGTATGCTTGGCATCTAGCGTTCAACTCTGCAAAAGTTGGCTATATCTAGGGCTATACCAAATTCACAGCCATGAAAAACACATCACAGATGGTGAAATCCGATCTCTGCCCGTGAAATCTGGTCTTTTGTGTGCTTTTACCTTATACTATACTAATTTTATGGAGGAGACCAGAGTTTCTCAAATTGGGGGTCTCGACCCAAAAGGGAGTTGCAGCGGGAGTCACAAGGTTCTTTTAGGGGGGATCGTGGTATTGTCATCCTTACTTCTGTGCTGCCTTCCGAGCTGGGTGGCTAGAGAGAGGCGGCTGTTGGCTGGGCATCCAGCTCTGAAGGCAGCACCCAGCCAGCAGCAGCGCAGAAGTAAGGGTGGCAATGTCATACCATACCATCTTATTTCTGCACTGCTGCCTTCAGAGCTAGGCGGCTGCTGACTGAAGGCCCAGCTCTGCAGGCAGCAGTGCAGAAGTAAGGATGGCAATATCATACCATGCCATCCTTACTTCTGCGCTGCTGCAAGTGGCAGCACTGCCTTCAGAACTGGGTGGCCAGAGAGCAGAGGCTGCTGGCCAGAAGCCCAGCTCTAGGCAGAGCCGCCCCCAGCAGCAGCGCAGAAGTAAGGGTAATGGTATCGCAAAACTCCCCCTCCCCCCATCCCCCCAACTCCTTTTTGGGTCAGGACCCCTACAGTTACAACACCATGAAATTTCAGATTTAAATAGCTGAAATCATGAACTTTATGATTTTTAAAATACTATGACTGTGAAATTGACCAAAATGGACCATGAATTTGGTAGGGCCCTAGCTATATCTTAAATTCTCTAACATTATCCTTTCCTCTCCAGCTTGTTCTTTTTCCCCTGACCCCTTTGTAATATGCTGCATATTTGAGACATAGCTCTTGTCCTCCTCCCTTTACAGTCTGACACTCCTCCCCCCCCTTTTTTTTTTAGGCATTCTAGTCATCTTATAAAGCATGTGGGTCTAAGTTACATCAACATTTCAACAATGTGTAATGTTTGATCAGATAAGAACATAAGAATGGCCATACTGGGTCAGACCAATGGCCCATCTAGCCCAGTATCCTGTCTTCTAACGGTGGCCAGTGCCACATGCTTCAGCGGGAATGAGCAGAACAGGGCAATTATCAAGTGATCTGTCCTGTTGTCCAGTCCCAGCATCTGGCAGTCAGAGGCTTGGGGACTCCCAGAGTATTGGGTTGCATCCCTGACTATCTTGGCTAATAGTCATTGGTAGATCTATCCTCCATGAATTTATCTAATTCTTTTTTTTAACCCAATTATATTTTTGGCCTTCACAACATTCCTTAGCAATGAGTTCCACAGGTTGACTGTACATTGTGTGAAGAAGTACTTCCTTATATTTGTTTTAAACCTGCTTCCTATTAAATTCATTGGGTGACCTGTAGTTCTTGTGTTATGTGAAGGGATAAATAACACTTCCCCCCCCCACACACCATTCATGATTTTACAGACCTCTTGATTTTTTTTTGTCTATAGTCAGGGTGAGGAGGGGGTATATGATAGCTATTGTCTGTCTTCTGCCAATATTCCACTGTATAACTTTGGATTTCCTGTCTCCAGAATCTGACATTTTTGAGTGTCCATTTGATATTTTGTCCACCTTTAGTCAATCTGAGGGGTCAGGGTGACTGGATCCTGGTTTAATTGTCTCTTGTCCCTGGCTGAAGGTATTTAACCTTGGTCCATTTCCCTGTCTACCTTGCATCTGAACGTAAAAACAGAGCTCAAATGTTTTTAACTTTCACATTATTTCTACTTGACTATGAATTACTGGAGTTTAATACCTATATATCACAATGTTAAGAATGATTCTCCTGGAATTTGCTGATCCAGTAGAGATGGAAATTTTACAACTTATTTCCATGTGAAAATATTTAGCTTCATAAATAGCTCCTTAAAAAAAAGAGTAACGGAAGTGAGGGATGAAACTAAACTGTACTTCAGTGTCACGATTAATCTGTAATTACAATATCAAGTGAGAAGGCAACTAAAATAAATATAGAAAGTAAATTTGAATCATTGTTAATTCTTTACTGGAAAGATATTTGAGTTTCATGAGATGTTCGCACTCCCCCTTCACACATTGGCAGTGGTGCTGTGCATCAAAACCTATATGCTCTTACCCAACAAAATAATACAACCATTTGTTTGGTATTAATGTACTTCACTACTCATAAGTCATACTTTTTTCCTTTGTTCATTTTCCTTCTGTGCAAACCCTTTCTTGAGGATTTTTTCATTTAGGTGCATTGTGCCAGACAATCTTATTTATTCTTGTGTAAACTCTGAATGTGACATCTACGTCACAGCATTTTTACTCATTTGTGCACTAAAATCTAACTCTTATGGGAAACCTTTTCAAAACTTGTTCATAATATACTCTGGTTTAGTTTTGGCTTCTTTTTTTGGGGGGGGGAAATAGACCTTGAAATTGCGAGCCTGACAAAGCTGTCAATGCTTAAGTGAATTAAAAAAAATGGCAACTTTTGAATTTCAAAATCCAGTTTTTGTATTTCTTAACACAGGGCAAGGGGCTGAAATTCCTGCCCTGCTCCAGATGATGGTGTTCCCTTTACTGGCGCAAAGCAACTGGCTGGCAATCAATTAAAGGAGACTTATTAAGACAGGTTGGAAATATTGGGCCAAAATATTTTTTTAACTATTAACAATATTGTACTTCTCTTTCAGATGATTGCTAAGGGGAAGAATGCATCCGAGTTGTTTCCAGCTGTTGTGAAGAATGTGGCCAGTAAAAATATTGAGGTACTCTTAAAAAGAACACACAAAAATGTACTATTATGGAGGATATTTTTGTTATAAAAGTACCACTTCAGTTTTCACTTTAGTTTAAATCACAAAGTACCTTTAAATTGTATTTTACTAGAATTCACCAAGGCTTAATCTTAGTGAGAGCCTTGTAGAAATAGTATAATCTGATATCTGAGATAAGGAAATGTACAGCATTGAGCCTAGTTTTCTTGTAGTGATTTGGTGGGGGAGTGAATTTTTGTAACTGTGAAAATAGTCCTTAAGAGAGCAAATTCAAGAAGTTTTGTAGTTTGTGGTATATGTTCCTAAGAGTGCTTCGTAAATGACATAACTAGCCTTTGGTAACAGTCTCTGCAAAAAGGCCCAGGATAGAGTGAACATAGACTGATCTACTTTCTCACACAAAAAGTGGTTCTTGTAGAGCAGGGGTGAGACATGGGAGAGAAACTTGCCCTTTGCCAGTGGCGTACTAAATATGTTCTGTAAATAGAGAGCTTCAGTGTGCAGGGTTATCAAAATAGTATCTTCAATAACCTTTACATTTACTTCACAAAAACTATTTTTAACGTCATTAAATAAGTCTCTCCGAAATTGCTGACCAATCCAAATTTGGTGTTGAAATGCATTGTTACACTAACAATTTTTGGTCTGCAAAAAGTTTGTTGTTAATTATTAAAAAGCTAGAATTAATCCTTCTTCTTTGAGCATCAGTGCAGATTCCCATACTTGGGCATGTACGTTTGTAGTCTACGCCTGGCCAGGAATCCCTTGGAAAGGTATAATTGTTGTGGGGCCACATAGGTGTCTCCTTGAGGCAACAAATGTTCTAGTCATGGTTCCTCCTAGGTAACCCTCTCTTCCTTTTAATATCTGAAAAGTAAATAAGAACTTCCACTAGGCGACCAACTTTTATCTGCTGTTTCTTTATCTCTTCTAGCTACAGTTCATACAATTGTACATAGTTAAAAATTGTAAAATTTATTTCAGGAGAGCTCTATTTATATTTAAAAGTTCTGATGCCAAGAACTGGCGTCCTTCCGAGGATGGCAGGTTAGGCAAAAAAGACTCGGTTTAAAGAATGCCTGTCTTGCATCATCCAAGTTTTAATCTCTGGTCCTCATAATGATACTTGGGTGAAGGTCAGTTAACCTGTTTGTACCATATCTATTTTAAATGTATTTGTTGGCCTGCAGTGATCCAAAGTCTCAGGTCTGGTCAATACTGTGAGTTGGAAGCATTTTCAGGTTCCTTTGAAGTACCAGCCTCAGAATGTATGTTTGGTGCTGAGAAGGTCTGTATGGTCTAGGTGTAAAAGGAGCTCTGACTTTGTTCTGCACTATTACTTCCTGGGATTAAAAGACTGTGAGAAGAAAAAGAGAAGACAACACAATAATTTCCTTGGATGAATTTTTAGAAGCACTGACTCTAGTAAGGAACCAGTGCCAAACCTTTGTGCGAGAGCAAGTACTTTATGCTCCAGGACTCTTCAGTGTAGAGGGGAAAATCCATATTCTTGGTGCCAAAGATTAAGCTCCTGGCTCTGGTGCTTGTTCCTGGGTACTGAGACCAACACTTCAGTGCTACCACTGATCTTGTATAGTGTTCTGTGCCCAATATTGATCAAATTGAAAGGCAGAAATTAGTACACTCTTTCCTATCCATGGGTACCTTTCTCAATTCAGCAAGGAAGAAATCTCTTGCCAGTCACCCCAACATCTGTGTTGGGGCATAGGATTCCTCTGGAGCCAAATATTTAGATCCAGGGAGCTGTATAGTCAGCCTTGGTGTCATTTGTCTTCCAGGCTTCATTGGTTCCACAGTCAATGCTGAGTACTGTGTAGCCACCCTCTCTGGATTTTCAGTTATACACCTCTACCCTGATATAACGCGACCCAATATAACACAAATTCTGATACAACGCAGTAAAGTGCTCCAGGGGGGCGGGGCTGCGCACTCCGGTGGATCAAAGCAAGTTCGATATAACGCGGTTTCACCTACAACGCGGTAAGATTTTTTGGCTCCCGAGGACAGCGTTATATCGAGGTAGAGGTGTATTTGTCCTAGGTCTGTTCCTGGGGATAACTAGTTCCACCTGATGCTTATGGAAACTGTCTGTGAGTCCCATGGCTATTTCGGGCATTTCAGCTGTAGATTTTTGCCATACAGGAGACAAGTGGAGCTGAATTACTTGCTATAGTTTCTCAGCACTGTATGATTCTGACACCTGTAAAGTCTGTGATCTGGATCATCAAACTGCTAGTACCATCTACTTCTCCTACAGATAAATCAGAGTCCATGATTGAGGAGGAAAATTTCCCTATGGAAAAGGAGGCATATCAACATAAGTGTATCTAAATAATTTCTCATCTTTGCCAAAGGATGTCATGACTTACACCAGAGATGACTTTCTGGAAAACTTTCAAATCCTTTCAAAATCACTTCTCCAAAATTGGATGTACTGCATCTTGAGCTCTCTATTGTCCAGAGGACGTTTCTGAGGCTGTTTGACTTCTTGAAGCTACATCCGAGCTCGGTGGCAGTGGTTACTAAAGAAGGCCTCATGGACTCTGCCAAGGATTCATGGATTATACCTGTGATATTTGCGGGCCAGGTACCACATGCGCTGGGGAGTTGGTGGCTGCTGCAGCTGTGTAGTATGGGGAGCAGGATGTGCAGGGAACCTGCTGAAACTGCCAGTTGCCGCAGTGACTGGCTGGGGGACTGGACGCCTGTACCCCGTGAGGACTGGCCCCCTCTCCCCATGAGTGCTGGGCAACCCCTGCCCCTGCCTTCTTCCTTCCCCCTCCCCCAGTGATAACCCCTGTGAGTAGTGACATGTCACTGCCAGGAGAGGAGCCCCAGGGCACAGAGCCCTATCCGCTTCACCAGCCAGACAGAATCCCCTCTTGCCCCGGTCCAGGAACAGGTCGCTCCAATCCCCTTTTGGCTCTGGGAAGATGAGTTAAGGAGCACATGGTGCAGGGAGGAGGGTAGTGGCAGCTCCCTGCTGCTGGAGGATCTGTGTCAAGGTAACTAGGATCTGCTCTTTCCTGGGTCCGAGATCTCTGTCCCACCTCTGATGGGAAAGATAATTTTGGGATCTGAGAGTATTGGGCACCCCATATCCCCATCAGGTACCATCTCTCTTCCCCCGCTTCCACCCCATAGTATCCCCTCTATGGGGACATGTCCAAAACTGCAGGACTTAAAGGGGCTTCAGTGTGGATTCTATCAAGTGTAACTACATAAGTCACTAACAGTAAATTGTTTTTTGTTTTAAAAAATTTTGTTTTTATAATGGGGATTAGAGATAAGTTTCATAAACAATACATTATTTTCTGTTTGTTTTTCCTGTCCTCCCATCCCCCAATATTAATCCTGACATTTACCCAAAAAACTGGGAAGTTTCTTTTGTGTACTGATTTTTTTTCACCTATTTTTAAAACTTTTGAAATAAACATTGATAAATTCCTGGGAAGTTAAAAATATAAAATGGAAACAAAGGGCTTCATTCATAATACAGCCATTTGCAAAGTAACTTGTTAACCAGAATTTATTAGTTGACTCCCCAAACCATCATCATCATCCCCACCCCTTTTTGGAGATATTCCTTCGTTCTTCCTCTTTAGTGGCATGAATTGGAAGCTCCTCTCATAAGTGGATTCTAGATATAAATTCACTCTGTGCCACAAAAATATACCCTTCTCAGGGATCCATCTCACATGGAACTACTAGGGGGTGAAGTCTTTTATGGCTTGAGGCAGTAAATGTTTTGTCAGCAAAACAAGGCAAGAGGATTCCGTTCCTGTTGCTTTCCTTTTCCAAAAAAGAAAGTGGGACACTCTCTCTATGAACTTGAGTACTCAAGTTTTACCTGCAATTTCAAGTTCTCCTTCAAGTAATTGTCCATATTTACATTTCACTAATATATATATAAGGGCAGAGTGCACCAACTGCCGTTCGGTTCTCAAAGCCAGTCTCTTTGCTTTGAGATGAGCAGCTCACCGTCCTTGTTGACTGACTGCTGGCAACCCCCTTCTAATCCTTAAACTGCACTAGATTAAAGATGAGATACTTTTATAAGGAAATTAGTTAGTTTTTATTGCTCAGTGACACTCCTTTACTTCTTAATTTCTTATTTTTTCTGAATTAGGCCCTGGTCAAGGGGATGGTGTCTAAATCTCCTGGAATTAAATATTGCCTCTCACGTCAGGGAGCAATGCCTGTGAAAGATGGATACTAAGGTGTCTTTATTGCTTCGGGGAATTGCATGTTTCTGGAAAATATGCTGTCTTCAAATCTTTCAGTTTAAAAACCAGGAAGGACAGGGAAACAAATATTCCTCATGAGCAAGGCTGTGAGACCAGTTTGGCTCAGGATCTGTAGGACTTCTCTCACCTATCTCGCCACCATTTGTGGTCCCTTGGAACTAGAGAGTGAGCATGGGGCACTAACCCACAGGGCCTCATCATCATTAGTCCAGTCACTGGCTTAGACAAAAACTGCAAAAACACTCTGTAGAAAAGCTGAGGGAGCGAGAAACCCAATAGAGAGCTCCCCACCAAGGTCTCCCCTAGGTGTAAGTATTCCACTTGACACTGATTGTCCTCTGAGGCTTTGTGACCCTGAGTGGTTCCCACTGATGTTCAGTTTCATGCTGGCACTGAAGTGCTGGATACCAGGAATATTTAGGTTGGCATCTCCTTTTAAGAGCATGGGACCAAAAATGGCTGATTTCCGCTGGCGCTCCTCACTCCTGCACTGGCATCCTAGAGATTCCTGGCACCATAGCTTGTGGTACCACGCTCTCTAAGGTTCTTAACTCTCCTGGCTACGTCAGCTCCAGCAAGAGAAGACCCACCACCATTGGGACTAGCCATGCTACTGCACTAATTGACACCCTTGAGGTTCACATTACTGGTGTACTTAGTGATATCCAGGGTTCCTAGTTTTCTGTGATTTTAAAAAAAAACCCAAACCCAAATTCTCTGATAAACATAAAAATCGGTGTTTTTCTGATATATAGGTATCAGTTGAACACAATGTTTTATTGATATATTTACCATTTTTAAGCAAGTTCAAAGCCTACCAGTGCCATTAATCATTATAATAAAATTAATAGAATGATCCAGTCATGGTGCATTGTTCCTTTATTGTTGTTGATGGCCCTGCTGTTTCAGCCTCTTGTTTTAGTTTCTTTTGATGCAGTTTAGGGTTTTCCACGTGTTCTACAATTGTCTGCCTTCAAATGTAATCTGCACCCATGGTGCATACGGTACAGAACAGCACATTACCATAAATGTTAAATTTGTCCTTGCCAAACTGTGACATGGTCTTTAGAGGTGATTTTTAAAGTTTTCGGCATTTTTTCATAACTTTAATTACTCTTGTCTGGAGGCTGAAGTGAAATCTGAGATGCCTTAAACCACGAACCCCTATGCAGCTACATACTCTGTGAAAATGCAAATTCCATGTTTTTCCATGGCAAATTGATATCTAGGATACGTGGTGATATCACAGAAGCCAGAATCTCCTTTTATCTATTTCTGCCAAGTTACCAGTGCCAAGGCTTCCTCCAGTACAGACATCCAGCTCTGATTTCCACACCTCCAACTGTTGCTCCTCCCTCTAGAGATATAGTGTGTCTCATCAGCCTTGTCCATGGCATTAAAGGGTTGTAGAGACTCTGACTATCAACATCTCTGCATGTCTCACCAGCTAGTCATGTGAGCAAAACACTTAAGTATTGTCCACATAAGGCATAAATGAACTATTAGGACTCTTTCCCGTACCCGAAAGGAACTTCTGTGGATAGTGTGAATTAAAACACTAGAAACACTACAAATTAAGCTTATCTGCCAAAGATTAAAAGTAAAAAAGCATAGAAGGACAAATCAGAACAGGGAAAAGTCCCATACAGTACAAAAAAGGATTACTCAGACCTCGGTATGAAGGATCTCATATTAAATAGGTATATGGAATACTCCCTCCCTGCCTCTTTCTTATGTGGGATTATTTTCTCTCTTCTGGTTAAGCTGCTTTGAATTGAGGAGCAATAATGAGTGTTTATTTCGTGAGTGAGGGGACTTTGAACCTTGTTTGAAACTTCTACACTGTGCAGTCTCTGAGACCTTAGTCTCTCCTCATGAAAGTAACAGCGTGGTTGTGAAGAGGGGAGCGCCAGCCACTCCCATTTGTCCAGTGGAAGGGCAAATTTGGAAGGAATGCTGTAAAATTGGGGAATTTAATTGTCAGGCATCAATGTAATAATGAATGCTACAGGTTTGACTGCTGGCTAGATTTTTCACATTTTTAGGGAGCAGATGTTTTCACGTGGCTAGGAGTTGAAGTATAAAGGGAAATGACAGTAGTTGGCATGAAGGGGGGTGACTTTTCAACACTACACTCCCTCATCCGCTGTCATCTTGACTAGGCATGTCTCTTACTTTCCCTGCCCCCTCCAGATGAAGAGTATTTGATGGCTGTGATAGCAGTTGCAGCTGTGCTGTTGTGGTCACTCAGGGCAGGTGAAGGAGAACTCTCTTCTAGCAACAGGCAGGGCTGCCAGTTCAAAACAACTGAGAGCAGATGTATGATTAGAGGCAAATTCAAAACTGTCAATCTCAGCTGGTGGTGGTGAAGAAAAGTTATGTGTCTGTGTGAGCCAGGAATTATGGTGAAAAGCTGAGATATTTTTTACTTGTTTGCCTGCAGCCAGCACATTATTTACCAAATAAATCAGCTTTGCTGACCTAATTATAGAACGATTTAGGCAAGATATTTACTTGCATGCCAAAATCTTAAATATGTGAATAGTCGCATTAACCTGGATCTCTTTGTGTAAAAAAAGTGTGAATTGCGTTGAGATTTTAAAATATAATTAATTAAATATTTAGAGTGTTTTACCTTGTCTTCCAGATCATCAAAGCACAATGTGGTTAGAGATATCAAAAACATAAAATCTAAGAGATGAACTATACAACTATATATTCAGGTTGAGTGATTTGGCTAGTGTTAAACCTTTCTATGTGTATTTTTCTCAACCAGTGTGATGAGAATGCATTGTAAATCTGGCTTCAAACTGAGACCCAGCTGTCTATTGGGAAGTGTTACTGATAAGAATGGCTATAAAGTTGATAATTTTGAGTTCTGTTAACTGTTACACTCCTGCTACTTATTACACACACAGTCCAGGGATAGTTTTAAAACTAAGATTTTATAAAACTTTATATAAAAAAAGTTAAATGCATCCTGCATAAGCCCCACAACAACTCGGTCTCACTGAGCACAACCACCACCAACCTCCTGGGCTGACATTTTTCTTCCCTACTGTGTTCCCTTTTTCCTCTTCAGCAGTGCTATAACCCTTAAAGGCACAGGACAATTAACCCCTGCCATTCCCTTATGTGTTCATAGAATATCAGGGTTGGAAGAGACCTCAGGAGGTCATCTAGTCCAACCTCCTGCTCAAGGCAGGACCAATCCCCAGACAGATTTTTTTACCCCAGTTCCCTAAATGGCCCCTTCAAGTATTGAACTCACAACCCTGGGTTTAGCAGGCCAATGCTCAAACCACTGAGCTATCCCTCCCCTTTAGTGTTCTATATTTCCCCCTCATAAATGTAATGTTGTTCTGACATTTCTATTAACAATATATATAATGTTCAGTCCATCAATTTGATTTATTAGTAATATCCTGTGAGTTCCACATACTCATAAAGTTGTTGCCTAACACCGATTGTGTGGCAAGTGTAGTTCTAGTATCCAACAAAATAGCCATTTCTGATTATTTAAATTCCCAAAGATGCTCATAGTTATGAAATACATGTTTCCCCATATGACCAAAGGTTTAACAATGTAACTGTCATGTGGCATGACAAAATACCTACTAAATCAGTGGTTCTCAAACTTTTGTATTGGTGACCCCCAGGAGCGCCGCCAGCTTTTCTTCTGCCCTAGGCGGCGGAAGGTCCCGCCCCGAAATACCACCCCCCACAGAGGTGGCGGAAGGTCCCGCCGCCGCGGTCGCCGCGCCGCCCCCCAAATTGTAGCGCCCTAGGCGACCGCTGGCCCTGGTGACCCCTTTCACACAGCAAACCTATGAGTGTGACACCCCCCCCCCCCCATAAATTAAAAACACTTTAAAAATATTTAACACTATTATAAATGCTGGAGGCAAAGCAGGGTTTGGGGGTGGAGGCTGACAGCTCGCGACACCCCATGTAATAACCTTGCAACCCACTGAGGGGTCACAACCCCCAGTTTGAGAACTCCTGTACTAAATGAACATAACAAATTATCCAGAACTATAAAACACTTGATGTAGATCAACATCCATACTTTAATTCAATATCACTAATATCAGTTTTGGATAGAATGCAGGATAAGGTACAAGAGTAAGTACTGGGTATGGCTTATATTTGTCTCATGAATAACTCTGTGGTGCATTCACCAGTTCAGTAGCTGGATTTAGACACTGATAAGTCTCTGGTGCCCCTGACTGTTCATACATCATTGTCTGTGGGACTCTTCTCTCTAGCTGGATAACCTTGCATGTCAATGGGTTATTCTGGTGATCTCTCCTGTTGTGCAGTACTGGTTTCAGGAGCCATGATCTTGGTTTGATAGTCATGTCTTTCAGTGGCTGGTGTGAATATCACATCAGTCTGAGCTGTTCCCAGTTCACATCCTCTGTATTTCCCAGTTGTGGATCAAATGATTCAGAGTCTCTGTTCCATGTCCCATCACGTAATGAGGTTCGTTTTCACTATCAGTATCGCTGGAGTCTGAATTCCTGGCCTCATTTTGATTTCCTGTTATGCTAGTTTGCCTTGTTCTCATGTATTCTGCTATGGTGGTTTGGAGGGCAGTGGTATATCCAAAGGTAAGAAGTCACAGGGAACTAGAAGATTGCACTGAACTCCAGTCACCTCCTTTTCCATCTTCTGCTTTTATTTCATAGATAGGACTATTCTCCTTTCCTTTGAATTACTACATGAATTCTGTCTTCCCAATAGGATCTTAATTTGCCTAGTCCCTTTCTCTCTGAAAGATTCCAGATGGGTACTCTGTCACGTGTCACTCTGTCACCAGCATTGTGCACTCTGATCATAATGATTCTTTCCGTGGGCGGCTTATTTTTTGAGAACATAAGCTTCTTTCATCTGCTGATTCCATTCTCAATGTAATCTTTATGGTTCCCAGGTGGAGATTCAGAGTTTATAGGTAGGCCACATGCAATGTCAACGGGCATATGTGCTGATCCTTAATATAATAAATAGAAGGGTGAGATCCCTGGTGCCTCAATCTAAGTACAGTTGTAGGCATAAATTACCTTTCTGAGGGAGTCCTTTTAGTTTACATTTGTTCTTCTGGCAAGGTTGTCAGCATAGCCAGCAGAATTTGGTTTAGAATTTTTTACTTGCCAATTGCCCTGATTGTGTGAGATGGCACAGTTTTACAGTAGTGCTGTAACCTTCTGAATAGATTATTTTCAAACTCTGCCCTTTGATCATGATGAATCCTTTTGAGGAAACCAAATTGTAAAACTAAGTACAGTAATTGAAGATCTTGTCTGCCACAGTCTTTTCTGACTTGGTGGTACGGAGGGTTGGACAAACCTATTGAAGTGATCCACTATGACTAAGATGTATTTATATCCTCCTTCTGTCTCTGTGCACAAAATCTATTGACTGTATTATCATTATGTTCAGTTAAATGGAGCTCTGGTAGGCTGGTGAGATTTGTTTTGCTTGACACATGTGCAGACTCTAGTTGCGTAATGTTCAGTGTCCTCCTCCATCTCTGGCCAATAAAACCAATACCTCTTGCACGACTGATTACTCACTTTGCTGCTAAGAGTTCCATCTCTTCCTGTAGTCCTTGATAAATGTGCCATTTGTATTTTTCAGGTAATACCAGTTGATTTCATAACTTGGTTTTCTAATAAAGTATTCCATTTGTATCCAAATGCAACCAATACCGTTCATGCATCAGGGAGGGGACCTCACCACATCTTCTTGTGTCTTCTTGGTTATTCGGTTTGTGTCCCAAGGACTTATAATGAAGAATTTTAGCAACTGCTAAATCTTCCTTCTGAGTTGCCAAAATGTCTTCTCATGGAATAGACTTTATGGGTGATATAACACCCATGGCGAAGTCTTCTACTGCCAAAGAATTGGTAGTAACAGCTGCTAACCAAGATACCTTGCTGTCTCTTTGGATATACAAGGACAGCCTAAACATCATCTTTATTTGCATCTTCTGAACATTTTGGCAAATATTTTTTTTTCCCATATCAGGAGGCATTCTGGATAGAGCATCTGCCTCCACATTAGATTTCCATGGATGATCGCTAACTTTGAAGTTAGTCAGCTAATTCTGCAATCTACCGGTGTGCTGTGATATTCAGCCTGGTAAAGGTGAATATGTAAGTTAACTGGTTACTATCTCTGCAAACCGTGAAGGATTGTGCATAGTACAGGTAGTCATGGTTTGTTAGTTACAGTCCATTTCAAGATCAGAAATTCCAGTTTTCCTGAGTGAAGGTAATTTTTCTCAGCTGCAGTTAGTGTTCTTGACCCATAACTGATATCATTTAGTTTATCCTCCTGACATTGGTTTAAGATTCCCTTATTGGAAGCATCTAAATGTACTGCTACCACAAATCTCCAATTACAAGCACGGGGCGCTCAAACATGTAAAGTGGAGCAGCCACAGGGGGACACATCTCAAAGAACCTCAGTTACTGCACAAGGTGAATAACCCTCTCTTTTGGTTGTCTTCTATCTTTATATTAACTGAATTCTCAAAATTATTTTTGACTCTGTTGGTATCTATTTGAAATAGGAACTTTTAGCATATTGATTTTGTTTGATTCCATAAAGCAATAACCAAATTTTGTTAATCTGTAAGCATTTTATACAGGGGGAAAAAATATATGTAGCTGTACTGGTCATGAAACCATAAATGTTTTAGTTGGTTTTATAAAATGTTTTCTTATTTCATAGATGTCTTTCCTGTCTAAACATGCTCCTAAATTTTTGATCCATACTTCACACTCTAATATGAGGTAAAAGCATTAGAGCATGTTTATTTCTCTTAAGAGAATTGAAGGGCACTTTGTTACAAAAGTGTCTTGTAAATTTCATTTTTACAAGTACATGCTGCCCTGTTACATGCGTCATGGCATTAGATGTCAAAAGATACAAAAAGTGACCTAACTGGTGGTATAGAACAAAAATAATCAAAGGCTTAGTCAATAACTCATGGAGTTTGCTGTACTTGTATGGATAAACTAATTAAACAGATCTGTCTGTGTTCCTCAAGCCTAATGTGGCCCTGTTATTAGTTTTACAGAAAGGAGTGTTGTAACATTGAATGAAGGTAAATGATGAAAGAATAGTGTAGACACGAAGCACTAAGAACTCCCATTTCTAGTCACAGAGTGGTTTCAAAGAAAGGAGGTTTTCTCTGCACACCTGCAGGCATTCGTTGCATAGGCCTCTTGTGGTCAATGTTGATTGCTGCTTGTCTGTAGCAAAACAACAAATAACTTAGTGTTTTGTACCTTCTGTGATTTAATATTATGCTTTTTGCCAGAACTGACACAAATCTTTTTTCTGATAGTGACAGTAATTATAGCACAGCTGTAGTAAAGGGTCTTTCAGAGTTTCCATTATAAACCCCTATAGTCATTTTATAACTCAAACATAAAAAAATGTATTTTGTGCTTACAAGACATACAGAGGCTTTGCCTTGGGGTATGTTGTAATGTAACTTCTTCAAACTGAAAGTGGGACAATTGTCGGTCTGAATTAAATTGAGTACTAAGGAAATTATTAATTCTAAGGCAGTGTGGTCCCCAAACTTTTTATTTTGTGTCATTCCTTACCAGTAATGGGATCTGTCTGCCCCCATCCTTCCCTCTGCCGATACTCACACTTTCTTGTCAACTGTTGGAAATGGGCGACGTCCACCTTGATTGCATTGGCCTTGTTAGCACTACAAAAGTAATTTCCCCTCCCTTGGTATTCATCCCTTCTTGTCAACTGTTGAGAATAGGCCACTTCCGCCTTAATTGAATTGGCTCGTTAGCACTGACCCCCCACTTGGTAAGGCAACTCCCTTGTTTTCATGTGCTATAATATATATTCTGCTTACTGTATTTTTCACTTCATGCATCTGATGAAGGGGGTTTTAGTCCACGAAAGCTTATGCCCAAATAAATGTGTTAGTCTCTAAGGTGCCACAAGGACTCCTCGTTTTTGCTGATACAGACTAACACGGCTACCACTCTGAAATGTAGTTTAGATTTCTACGTGGTCTTGTAGAATTCTTAAATTCTCTGATGCTATATTCTGTTTTTTTAGATAAAAAAACTAGTATATGTTTATCTGATGCGCTATGCAGAGGAGCAGCAGGACCTGGCATTGTTGTCCATCAGCACTTTTCAGCGAGCTCTGAAGGTGAGTAAATATAGTTAATTGCCATGTATGTAAAGAGCTGATGTGCCGTCAAAAATATAGGTATTTTCAATTGTTCTCCAGTTATAGAAAACACTGTATGCTGCACTTCATAAATATCTGAGTTTAGATTGATTCCATGCGACTTCCACCAGACTTTTATGTGTGTTTTTTTTTTTAAAGGTGTTAAATACAGTAACTAGCAACTAAATTGCAAGGTGGGAAGTAGCAAAAACAAGATTTAAAATTTTTTAAAGAAGTGGATAGAAACATGAAGAAAAATACTTCACTTAAAAATGTTAACGTTTTTTTCAAACCTACATACCTAAAATACATACCCTTGCCTGCTCCTCCTATCTTCCAGCAGTGTCACAGGGTCTGTACTGACACCTGATACCCTGAAAAATGAGGAGAGCCAGAGTCTCCCTTAAGTAAACTTCTGCTAACTGGTTTTACGTGGAAGGCGTTCGGATTGCTTTGAGGGGTAGCAGCATAAAACCCTAAAGTAGATTAAATAAAGTAAATCCCCTAAAGAAAATTCTGGGCTGTCACCCACATTAGTCCTAGTAGTAAGAGCCAGTGGGACTAGTATTGTTATACTTGCTCAACTCTAATTCAAAATCATGGGTGTGGGGGGGAAATAGGAAAATGGGATCAAATAACCAAAACTAAGCACCACCTCTGAATTGTGGTGGCAAAGATTTAAAAAGATACTTTAGTGCAGAGGCCTTGGCATGTGGCGTACATGTTAGAGAGAATTACTTTTCTTCCTTCACAGAAGCCTATTTTGGGGGCCTGATGATTTTTTTGCTCACTCACTGACAGATTTGACATTTTGCTTACCTGTGCATCTGGCCAAGAAGGGCAGCATATGACTCCTTATGGATCCAGTCTATATTATTGTTGTTAGAAGGTTTATTACAGGCAAAGTGTCATTCATCAGGGCTAAACATTGCTTTCCCAATGTTCCGAAATCCGGAGTGAAGGAACAAATTAATATTGGTGCTCCCAAATGCAAATAGTCCATGCTACTGCTGGACAATCAAGCTAGCCTCCCTCCCCCAGTACAGCGCCCCCCCCCCCGCCCCCAAGCAAAACAAAACCAATCTCAAAAAAATTAGTTCTAAAACTTCACGTACATTCTTATCAAATCCCATTGATCAGGGGACTCAGGCAACTGATCAACAAACATTGAGGATGGATTTTAAACAGCAGGTTGCAACCTTAATGCTGGGAGGGGTATTATGTTCCCTGTATTTAATTGGCATTTAACTGGGTCCAGTGCAGTGTTCAGAATTCCCACCATGCAGCAAATTACTCAGGGTTGACTCCTTGGACTCAGCTCACTCATGAATCCCTCCACCTCCCACTGTGTGTGGGCATGTAGGGGTAGAGGCCACTAAGGAAGGATTTCAGGTCTCTTCTTTTTCCCTTAGGCAAAAGGACTTCCAGCGAAATCCCAGGTCTCATTTACCTCTGGGAGCTGGTCACTGTTTAGTCTTACCCACACTGTACAGTGGCCACTGGGGATGCCACATTTAGTATATTTGCACCCCCGCCCCCCCATGCTGCCCTGTAGCTATTTCCTGCCTGATCCATTCCCTAAGGTCATAGAGCCAAATGTTTGGGCCCTGCATCCAACAGATGGATTCAGTTGTCCCTAAAAAAAGATGTTGGGCCTAGTGAATTGGCTGTCCCTCTGTGTGATTACTGAACCACTAACCCCAAAAATTACCCTGGTCACCTCATGTTCAAATTTTTTGGGGGCCCTGGTGACGTGGGCTGGCTCAATGGCTCCCTGCCAAACTTGCCTTGTGAGCATCTCTGACCAAACGATAATGTGTGTGGCCACAACTGCCTAATCAACTCCACATCCCTCTGGATCTGAATATTTAAATTCAATTTGTTACAAGCCCAGAAGTAATTTTCTCTTATATGGCTTGATTTTTTCAATGGTTAATAATTGCATTGGCTTCCAATTAATACTAATTTAATAAGGGGGGGGGGGGGAGGTTCTAGTACCAGAATCGGATACAACAGAATTAAATTGGAGAAGTTCAGTGTCTCGTGGGGAACCCCTTTGTGTATAGCAAAGACACTTATACTGAGGGCAAAGCAAAGCCTTAGCCAATTTTGTTAACTTAATCTGTAAAGACAAGCAAACGTCAAACCACCCAAACAAATAGCAGTAATATAATATTAGGGTTATTTTCGGTGTCATTCCTTGCATATGCTCATATACACTTATACTCTCACCTTTCCTTGGGGATCTGGTGGTAAGAGACAAAGGACCAGCCCTTTCCCTTGCATGCCAAATGAGTCTGATGGTCCAGACCCCAAAGCCCGAAGGTCAGTGAAGGATAATGACAGTGAAGAGCTTAAGGGTCACTGATGAAAAGCTTGCCCTCTCCTACCTGGTGGCCTGACCTATTAGAGGGCCTTGGGGACTGTCATGAATAATAATTCAGATGCCCAGCCTCCCATGTCCATATCTAACTTCCTCACCCTAATATTTGGTGCCTGTATCCTATAGGTTAACATATGAATGCCTCTTAGCTCGTTATCATATATGTCAGCTATTGCAAAAGCAAATTTTTGGTTAAACATCTATCAATGACTTTCTTGAAAGCCTAGTATCAATTCAGTATTCCTACGGTTATGTACCAAATCCCCTCTCAAGGAAGCTATTACCAGTTCCCCAAAATCTAAGTTAACTGTCGGGCCATTTTGTCTATGCTAAGGGTCATAGACCTATGCTTCACTTATGCTTAAACCAATGTCTCAGAGAATACAGGTCTTTAGATTCCTTACGTTACTGCTAAGTAAAATTAAAATGCTAAGCTAGCTCTATGGGCTACACCAAGGTGAGTAATCATGACATTTGATGGCTGCAGCTCAGGCATCAGTGAGTGCAGAAAGGGCATGATCTGATCCCATAACATGCCCCTTTCGCCATACCATTGAAGCCATATGGCTTCAGCCTTGGAAAATCAGCTGCTAATCTGGCAGCCTTCTTGTTGGTCTAATGCATGATAGTGTGCCCACAGATCCAGATATTGTCTCCTGCAACCACAAATGGCTGACAGGGTTAGTGTGGTACCCCAGCATGTCCCAGCAACCGAACATTACGATGAACATAGGCCCTGTAGCGTTCTGATTTCCAGTGCCCAATTGCCTGGACCTGCTGAAAGTCAAATCTGGAGCTGCGGACAACACTACCCCAATCCTAAAGGAACATGTACCAAAATTTTTAGGATTGAGACCTATGACAGCTTTCTCATGACTGCTGTGAATTTATACTGGGTGAGGCAGCTGCCATTCCTATGCAAGAATAGTGGGCCTGGCTCCAAAATCATTTGACTGCCTTCTCAAGACATAATTGTTAATCTGTGAATTCCCTTAATTCAGCCATAATCCCTTTTCCTACTTATTCACTTTTTGAATTCCTGCATTTTAAAGACATTGATCCTTTCTTAAATTGTACATTCAGTGCACACCTAGAGCAGTTCTTTGCTGCCTGTGGCACCAGCTTGCTAATTCTGAAAGCCAGAAAAGGCACAACAAATGCTGTTTTGCATAAAGCTGCCTGCCCACCCCCCAGAACTGCATATTCTGAAATATGTGATCAGTAAACCCAGTACAGTTATAGTGTGCCTGTCTCCCCTACATCTGTTGTGTTTGTGTCTGAACCAACCCTCCAAGAGCTTCCTTAATAAGAACCTCATACAGGGGTCAGCAAGTCCAGTTAGCCTGCAACATAAAGTCAGGCACGTGAGGTGCCCTGGGATTGTGGATGAAGCCAATCCAGGGTGTACCAGAGATATACTGCATATCTTATCATTTGGTACTCAAGGATGGGCTGAACATGCTGGAATCTTTTCTTAACTCTAAATTCTGCAAATTCCACTAAACTGGCCTCTTAAACCCTGAAAGGTCTGGAGGCAATGGAGTTTTTTGCATCGGACTGTAGCTGAATCTTTGTTCCCAGTGTCCAATTGGATCCCCCAGATACCCTGTTAAATTGAGTGAGCAATGTTTCCCACACTTCCCAGTCGTTCATTTGTACCTGGCAGCTTCAGGTGGAGCAACAGCAGCCTCCACTGCCCCATGGTGCCTCCAGCATGGCTCCCAGAGCTTGCCACTGGCAGGGGGGCCACATGGGCAGGAGTGGGGAGAAACAGGATGTAGTCCCCACTGCAGCATCCTGACTCCTGTGCAGCTCCCAAGGAGGATGGGGTCCTGATACTTGAGAGCCTCCCAGGGAAGTGGGAGGTGGGAATGATGGGGTCCCAGTATGTAAATGCCTCTCCTGCTCCACTGCTACTTGCTTTTCCTGTGCATCTGTCATTCCCATCCTCTCCTGGTACTGCCTGTGTGTAGTAGCACCTGGTATGCCTTGACGGGTGATGCTTGCTGGAGCAGTAACTAGTGGAACAAGAGACTTTTGAAATTCCAAGGTGAATTTAAATATGCGAGAGGGGGCAATAGCCATCTGGCTAGCCTGTTCCCCTATCGCCAGCCAGTGGGAAGGTCTGGAGCAACAGCAGCAACCCCTCCTGCTATGCATATGCTTTCACGTCCATCTCTTCCCACTCTGCACCAGGGTACTACGTACATCCCCTGTAGTCTGTTCAAGATCCATCCCCGCTGACTGTAGGAGAAGGGCATTTCATTTTTTTTTTAAATAGAATGATTAAAAAGGATTTATTGCTGAAAAGGCAAAGATGTTAGAAAAGGCATCTTTTTTGTTGCAGCATTCATGTTTAATTTATTTTTTCTATTTGACAATCTTAACGTATGGGGAAGCTGTACGTAATATTAAGATTGATCTGGGTTGTACAACTTAAAAAATGCCTGAATTTGTGAAAGACTTTACAATTATAAATAGAAAAATGTATTATATTTTGTAACAATTCTCTCTCCCTCATCTTCCTTTGCCTTCATTTTTCCTGTTTTCATTAGCATAAATAAAACTTGTTAATGTGGTGTTATGTCTCGCAGCTCCTCATAATATATGCAGTATTCTTCAGATTGTTGAAACTTTTTCTTGTGGCAAGTTTCACATAAATTTGCACGATAGCAATGTGAACTTGAAATTAAAGCCAGACTAATAACAGTAAAAGAAAAAAATGGCATTCACGTGGCTTAATATGTCCTCCGTCATTGCAGTATTCACTGCATGTTTTAATAATGATAAATTTCTGCAGTATTACTTATATTGTTTTGTTTCCATTCTTTTTAGGATCCTAATCAGTTAATCCGTGCAAGTGCTTTGAGAGTTTTATCTAGTATTCGTGTGCCAATTATTGTTCCTATTATGATGCTTGCTATTAAAGAAGCTTCTGCTGATTTATCTCCTTATGTTAGAAAAAATGCAGCCCATGCAATCCAAAAACTGTATAGGTAAGTAGTCTTTTACCATAAACATTGAAAAGCTATCCTAGGGAAATTCTGCGCCACTGTGGTGCAACGTAAAAATTCCGCTTCCTTGAAGAAAATGGTTTCTGTGCGGAAGCAAAGAGAAGCTGCACCCATACTCATCACCCCTGCTTGGCAGCACAGACACATCTGTTTGGGCAGCTGGGGGGCGAGGTAACTCACTGGGGGGAGGGGAGGTCTGGGAATGCCCCAGCTGCACAGGACGTTAGTCTCCATCCTCCCCCCACTCCCCCACCCAGTTGTAACTGAGTTCTTCCTCCCCCTCCTCCTTTCCTGCATGGAGCAGCTGGGCCTGGGTCAGATCAAGTCCCAGAAACTTCCCCTGGCTACACGAAGTTCGGGGGGAGGGGGTGGGTGGATACACAGGAGTTGGGCGGACAAGGGAAGCAGCTCCCTGTACAGGGATCCCTCTACCACCCCCTCTGCATCAGGAGCCCCGTGGAAATTCTTCAAAGCAGTGTCCGTTGACCGCTCATGCTCCTGACCAAGGGTATAAGGGGTGGTGCAGGTCCTTTTTACTGCTGCGTGGTCTGAGTTGAAATTGCGTCCACCTTCAGTGTGTAACCTGCAAAGTAAACTCGTTCTAAATAGTTTTGATATCTAGTTTTGTAGTTTTAGTTTGCCTAAGGTTATCGTTGGTGTAGGATAAATTCCCTCATCATCTTCTTTACCCCCCTGTCCTGTCAGACTTTTAAAACTGGTGTTTTGGAAACCACATTACGATACAGGCTGCCTACCTTCTGGGCATTCACAACTCCTTGGCAGACAAGCTAAGCAGAAGTTTCTCCACAGACATGAATGGGAGATATACGACACAGTTCTAACCAACATATTTGTACAGTGGGGTACTCCTGTATGGGACTTCTTTGCATCTCAGATGAACAGGAAGCTCCGCATGTATTACTCCAGGAGAACTATAGGCCATGATTCCCAGGGTGTTGTTCTCCTATTCCCCTGGACAGATGGCCTCAAATATGCCTTTCTTCCCTTCCTCCTGCTACCACAATTTCTACTGAAGATGTGTCACAAAAGGGCCACCATCATCCTCCTGGCACCCTACTGGCACAGACAGTTCTGGTTCTCAGAACTTCTAATGATGTTCATGCGCCCACCTATCCGAATCTGCTCATGTGGGGGAAATCAAGCACCACAACCTGGGCTCACTCTACCTCACAGCCTGAATTTTGGGTGGGCATTGGAAATAGAACACTCATGCTCTCTCTCTGTCCAGGAAATCCTTAGCCAAAGTAGAATGGATTCTACTAGAGCCTGCTACTGGACTGAAACGCAGTTTTTTCCGGCCTGGATACATCACCACCACCATATGCCTGATACTGTGGACATTCTGATCATCCTAGACTACCTCCTCTGCTTAGACTTCAGTCCTTGTTAGGATACACCTAGCAGCTATCAGTGCCTTCCTCCCTCTGGTGGAGAGACATTCTGTCTTTATACACCTGACTACCGTGCAATTTATGAAAGGCTTATCAGGACCTTCCCACTGGTTATTAAACCTATGCCTCAATGGGACCTTAACCGTGTCCTGTCGATATTCACAGGTTTGTCCTTCGAACCTACGGCAACATTGCTGTGACCTACCTCTCTCTGAAGGTGGTTTTCTTAGTGGCAGTCACTTTGGCTATGCAGGTCAGTGAGCTCGGAGCCATGATGGCAGACCACCTGTACAGAGTATACTACAAAGAGAATGTTTCCCTTAGGTTATACCCCAAATTCCTCCCCATGATTGGTTGAGTTCCATGTTAACTAATCGATCCACTTACCTGTATTTCTTCCAAAACCACGTTTCTTTCTGAGACAAGAGACTTCACTCCATTGACATCAGGTGAGTCCTGGCATTCTACCTACAGAGAACTAAACCCATTAGAAAAACTTGGAGACCCTTTGTCACCATAGTAGAAAGGTCACATGAACAGGCCTCACAGAGGATTTCTAAGTGTGTTTTGGGATTTATACTAGAGGGGTACTAGCTAAACTTCCCCCTCCCCCTTTTGGGAAATATTACTACTCATTCCACGTGAGCACAAGCAGCCTCCACAGCCTCCTTATTGGACCTTCTGCTGCAGTCATCTGCAGAACAGCACCTTGGAGCTCTGTCCACACATTTGCCTTGCACTACACATTCAAGCCACAGCTGTGGATGTGGCCATATGAACAGCAGTAGTACAGGCATCTCTGCTACAAACATCCTTGCACCCTTCTCTACTCTGAGCACTGCTTGCTAGTCACCCATATGTAGAATACACACAGGGACCAGGACTTGAAGAAGAAAGGGAGGCTACTTATTGTAACTGTAGGTTTTTGAGGTGTGTGGTCCCTATCTGTATTCCACTACCTGCCCTCCTTCCCCTCTGCTTTGGATCCTGTTATCTTGTGATGAGAGGGAACTGGAGAAGTGTCAACCTGCCCCTTACGCCCTTGGTTGGGAGCACAAGAAGAGCTATTGCGCATGTATCGGTGAATGGACACTGTTTGTTTTAAAGAATTCGACTTGAGCACATGGCGTGCATGCATACCCATGTGTGGAATACACATAGGGACAACACATCTTGAAGAACCTCCCATTACAGTAAGTAATCTCCCCTTATCATTGCTCCCTATTTGTCAGTGTATCCATAACAGCTTAAAAATAAAATACTGTCCCTCAGGAATTGGGGCCTCGCCCACTTGGCAAACATTAGATTTATCTGCCTTCCATTTTTTAAAATTATCTACTGTTACATTTATCTTTTATGCTAAAGGTGTTCAAATTAATAAATGGAGCATCTTGATTTAGCCAAGAGAAACTGAGCATATTTTAAATTCCCAAAAGAGGTCTCACAGAAAATGATAAATTCCTCACTTGAAATTCAGATCTACCAGAACTTTGGAGTACATTTTTAAAAAGGGCTGTGGGAAATGGCTGTAGGGAGTTCTGACGAAAAATTGTGCGTCTGACTGTAGCATCTAGAGGCTCCAACCACATTCTGGGACCCATTTTGCTGGATGCTGTACAAACATAGTTAATACCATTTAATAAAGTTAAGTTGCTTGCTTCTGCTGCTGGGGAAAAAAAAATAGTGGTGAATCACTTTACCACTAGTAAACATTCAACGTTAAGCTAAGACCAACAGACTGTTGTACTTAAATTAGTATAGCTCAGAGTTTTCAGTGACCTGGTAGTAACTGTGATGGGGTGGGGTTCCCCATCCAGTGTGGGGTGAGTTCACACCATCCCTCAAGCTGTCCTTTACCTCAAGGCAGTGAGACCTAAGGACTAGAGTTGATAGGGTTACCCTGGTCTGCAGGGCAGTAAGGCCTAATGGCCAGAGTCAATAGGGTGGCAGGTTGCCACCTGGAAGTGGGTGGCGGGCCGTCACTTGGAGGCGGGTGGCAGTCAAGGCAGGGGGACCCGGGCACTCACCACTGAGTGGGGATCCAGCCGCAACACGCAGACTATGGTTGGAACTATGGTTAGTCCCTCCCTATGGCTACTTCCTATCATGACTCCTGCGTTCATGGTCTGGGCAGCTTCGGGGTTCCTGGTTTCCTCTGCCTGGGCTATTCCCGGTGGCTCCGAAGTCCCTGGAGTGTCTACACGTACCGGGGAATCTGCCGGTGTATCGGTGCCTCCGGCTTCCGCATTTGGGGTCTGCTGTGGCTCTGAGGCTGGAGCTGCAACGGATGTCTTTTCTCTCCGGTGGTCTGCCCAGACTAAGCTGAGTTGCTCACTCTTATACTGGTACTGCACTTGGGGCATGCCCAGTAGGGCTGTGGGGACAGGTCTTCCGCAGCCCACAAGGAGGGGTTAACCCTTTCCTGTCCAATACAGGGTGAGTTCACCCCATCACAGTAACACTTACGTACTGCAGTGCTAAGCACTGTAGAAAGGCCTAAGATTGTTGCCTCAGGATAATTTCCCAGATACTGGAGTTATGAAAAACAAAACAAGAGAATACATTTTCTAAAGTTACATTAAAGACATATAAACAGATGCATTTAGACTGCTCTGAAAAGTTTACAATCTTTTAGTATACTATACAGTGCCAGACAGAATGTTAGTGCTAAGCAATGGCTCACTATGGCCAGTTCTCCCTCTCTTTTGAATGATTGAGTAAAAACTGCTATTTAACTTTCCATGGTGCTCCAGACAACACTGTTTCTCAGCCCCTTTCCTCCCAAATAAATCCCTAGAACTCTCAGCCTCCTCAGGATCTGCTACCACATGAAAGGGGCAGGAGTGGCAAAAAAGACTGGTTTAAAACAACCCATCCACTCCCCAGAGTTGCATTGCCTTCTGTCACAGAACACTTCCATCTCTGGATTCTACACTGAAATGAGGGAGAGACATAAATAAAAGTATAAACATTTTAAACTAAACAAGGGCTATGAATGTTCTGAAGCAGTCCTCAGGCCTGGCAGTGCTCACCAAAGTATTTGCCTAGTCAGCAGGCAGTAGGATGAGGCAGCTTCCCAACCACCCAGCTACTGTGGTAATATGGCATTATGTAAGGATCTTGCTTCTGTATGTATCTGGGATAGAACCAATCGGTGTAATAAACTGTTGAGTAGTGGCTCTTTGGGTGCCTCCAATGGTTATACCAAAGAGGTTTGAGTCTGTTATTGCCTCATAGCTGATGGACTTGGTCCTTTAGCTCCCATTAGTAGAGGGCTCATGCTTTGAGATTCAGAGATGCTGGGTTCAATACTTGAAAGCGACCTGATTAGAGGTGTCATTACACTAATATAGCTACTATGTCATGAAAGCACCTGCTGATTCCCTGGCACAGTGGCCTATGCCAGTATATGTCAATTTTCAATGCTATGCTGCATGCTACTGAGGTTGCCTGTACCAGGTTGTGACTGCCTACCATATCAACATATGCTAATTGTTGCTGTGCATCTAAAACCTGCTGGTGCTAAACAGTCCAATAAAAAGGAATGAGGAAGACTGGTATCCTCTGTAGTTCTCCCAACCTCTCCTGCTTCCTCTTCCTCAGAGCAAATAGGTACGGTATTGCTACTTGTGCTTGACACCACCCACTGGACCACTTTAGAAATGTTGTACTTGTTTACCCTGAGGTGGATGAGGGAAAGGAAGTGGGGAAGGCAGGACCATTAGTGACAACACTGGGTTGTAGCTAGTCAGACTTTACAAGCTTTGAAAACTTCATAGTCTGATATGTTCTGTTTTGCAGTAAGTAATGGAGGTTGTTTTTTGGGTGACTGTCTGCACAGAGCAACAGAGAGTCCTGTGGCACCTTTAAGACTAACAGAAGTATTGGAGCATAAGCTTTCATGAGTGAATACCCACTTCGTCAGACGCATGTGTCTGCACAGATTCCATCTAGATGTTCATGAGCCCCATGTTTGTGAGATTGTGTTCGTTTTGAATGTGTCCATTGGGATAGTGCCTGCATCATACATGATTTCATGCCCACTGTAGATGAGACTATGAAGGGTGAGGTGGCCCAACTGCCACTTGCTTCCTTTTTACTAATGATGGTTGCGAGACAGAACACCTGTAGAGTGCATGTCCTTACACTTTGACAAAGTTTTAGCTTAGTTCTCCTTCAGTATTATTGTAGCTAGAATTAGTTTTTCCTTTGCCTGTTGCCAACCTTTATAATTAGCTTTTCTTCCCCTAGTCCTCTCACTTTCTCCCCCCAATTCCCCGGGGTTACAGCCCTTAACATGGCAGAAACAGTCACCAGCTTCAAGAACTGTCTGTCCTGCAGCTCTGTCATGCCCTTAAACATTGTGTTCTCTCTGTCTTACATGCCGCTCTACAAATGGCGAGATAACAGAACATTGGTCTGAATCTCATTTATTTTTTAAAAGAACTCTAAGAGCAGGGAGGTGAGACAAACTGTTTCTGCTCAAAAAATCCTTGCTGCCTTCCACTTGTGCTATTTCAGAGAAACATGCAGCAGGACATTCTCCACCCCAGTGAGCTATAGCTTGAATCCTTGCTCCCGAGCTGCCTCCTCCTACAGACCTATTCCTCTACTGCCTCAATAACTTTTGAGAGAGAAAGAAAAGAGCATGGCTCTAGTGGAGGATCCAGGTGAAGTTCGTGCTCACTGACGATGAGTAAGAGACTTCTCTCCTCAGGCCTCATCCTCTAAGGATCACAGTTTGGACTAGCATTGTGGTATGCCACTACTGAAGGGTAAATTGGCAACAATGGTTCCTTTAGAACACAAGGACTGCACTGCCCTGGTACCACCACCTTGGGAGTGTCCTTGTCGGTACAGACTTCAGCACTGACATTTTCAGCATTTACCACGTCGCCCCTAGTACTGATCACAACCTTCACAGTTATGAGTAACATTGTGGCATTGGACATCCTGGGACCAAAGCGTTTCATGGTACTGGCTGAAGCAAATCAACTGTTTCCAGCTCTCAACATACTCACCTTCAACTACTGGAGGGTGAAGAAATCAACGGTGTGGGGAGGACGATCATCATTTCCTACACCAGGAGCACCCATGTGACTATGCTCTTCTGGGCAGTTAATCCACCTATCTTGGCCTCACATGACAAGCTCAAAGACCTATTAAGGAGAATTGTGGAAATTCTTGATATACTGCCAGAAGTCCTTCAGGAGAAGGAGCATAAGTTGTTGGATATTGTCACAAGGCAACGACTTTCTGGGGTGCCCTCCTGTGACAGGCCATGGCATGACAGACACACCTGCCTCCATTTTCCCCTTGAGAGTTTTCAGTAACTGCACATCAAGATCTCTTGCTTCAGTAATAACCCTCTGTGATAAATGGGGTGGGGTGGGGAGGCTCTTTTATGGACACCCAACCAGCCAGTTAGCTGTAAAATCCCTCTTGGTAGCTGCTCTCTGCTTGCTTTACCTGTAAAGGGTTAAAAGTCCCCCAGGAAAAGAAAAAGAAGAGGGCAACTGACCAAAAGAGCCAATGGGAAGGTAGAACTTTTTAAAATTGGGAAATAAATTTTCCCTTTGTCCCTGCAGCCCGGAGAGAACATGGAGCAGCAATGCTATAAGCAGGAATGCTGTGTAAGGTTTGAACCAGGTATGAAAAATTATCTTCCATACCTAGAAGGAATTATTGGGACAGGAAATGTTTAGCTAGACGCGATCAGGTTTATTTCTTTATTTTGGCTTGTGGATCTCCTCTGTGCTAACCCCAGATGCTTTTGTTTGCTTGTAACCTTTAAGCTGAACCCCCAAGAAAGCTATTTTGGGTGCTTAATTTTTGGAATTGCTCTTCTAAAATCTAGCAAAAGCCTAAGTTCCAGATGTATTTTCTTCCTTTTTGTTTTTAATAAAATTTACCTTTTTAAAGAACAGGATTGGATTTTTGGTGTCCTAAGAGGCTTGTGCATATATTGTTTGTTTAACTGGTGGCAACAGCTAACTTTCTTTGTTTTCTTTCTCAGCTCTTCCCCAGAGGGGGGTGAAAGGGCTTTGAGGGTACCCCACAGGGAGGAATTCCCAAGTGCTCTTTCCTGGGTTCAAGGTTATTTTTTTTGTATTTGGGTGGTGGCAGCATTTACCAAGCCAAGATCAGAGAAAAGCTGTAACCTTGGGAGTGTAATACAAGCCTGGAGTGGCAAGTATTAATTTTTAAATTCCTTGTGGGCCCCCACCTTCTGCACTCGAAGTGCCAGAGTGGGGATTCAGCCTTGACACCCTCTTTGGGACCAGTTTATTACCAAAACATAATGCAAAATTGTCCATAACAAAAGTTCTCAAACATAGTTTATCAGCTCAGTGTGTACAGTCCTTAAAATCCCACATCTTGTAGTCTGTTGACATAAAACATATCACTCTCAGGTGTAATCTGCCACACCTAAGTTCCTTGTCCTCTTCTGACAGGACAGCCACCCCAGCCCTTCCACTTGGCGGGTAACCCTTCTCTTCCCAGCAGGAACCCCCATGTTTCTGCTGGGTGATCATCTTCACAGGGGAACATCCCTCAGCTCTCTTTGGTCTTTTGGCTTCAGCTTTCCCAGGTACCTTCTTTAAGACCAATTGAAGTGAGCTGATGAGTAAGGCTATGATTTTGTCATAGATATTTTTTAGTAAAAGTCATGGACGGGTCACGGGCAATAAACAAAAAATCATGGAAGCTGTGACCTGACCCTGACTTTTTTACTAAAAAAATCTCTGACAAAATGGGGAGGGAAGAGGGTCCAGCACCCTGCCCTCTCCCCAAGCCTGCAGCAGCTGGGAGCTGCAGGATCCCCTTTGCTCTGGAGCTGGAGAGAGTTCCCCTGCCACCTCTGCCGGTGGTTGGAGAACACAGGATGGGGTCCCTTCCAGCAGCTGCTGAGTAGCTCTGGGGTCCCTCTGCCGCTGTTGGAGGTGACTGGGAGCTGCGGAGGGAGGGGGCAGGTGCTCACAGCGCTGAGCAGCTGCAGGGGTCCTTCTGCGGCCATTGCTGGTGGCTGGGCAGCTCAGGGGTCCCCACTGGCAGTGGCAGGCGGTTAGTTGTGGGGGTCCTCGTGCTGCTGGCACTGGGGAGCTCTGGGAAGGGCCCTTCCAGCAGCCACTGAGCAGCTCCAGGGTCCCTCTGCCACCGCCAGAGGCTGCTGGGGGGGCGAGGGTACCGGCTGCTCGCAGAGGCTGAGCAGCTGCTGGGGGCGGGGGGGGGGGGGGGGAGAGGGGGAGCTGCCAGTGGCAGCGGCTGGAGAGCTCAAGGGTCCCCCTCGATGGTGGCCAGGCAGTTGCAGGGGGGGTACCCCACAGCCAGCGGAGGCTGAGCTCCTGCAGGGGTCTCCCTCTGCTGGCATCAGCAGATGTTACTGAGCATGCTCAGTACACCCTAAGTAGCAAATTCACTCAGATAGCAGTTTTTCACACTACAGGGCGTTTGGTCAGCTGCAGGGGTTCCCAGTATCACGGAGGTCGCTGGAAGGCATGGATTTCATGACCTCCGTGACATTGTAACCTTACTGACGAGTCTCAAATCCATTGGCCCTGCTCCCTCTTAAAGGGCTAGGGCCACCCTGTGACAGATATACTTCTCACGATGACACCAGGCAGACTAGTGTTGCCTATGAACAAGGGCCTTCTCAAGTCACAAAAACTATCCGGCACACTTCAGTGTCTATCCCAGCCACCTCCATGAGGGCAGATAGGAGATCCCAGCCAAGGAGTTGGACTATTTCTATCCGCACCTGACCACAAGGTCCTTAGTTGTACAAGCAGCTCAAGAAGTTGAAACAGAGAGCTCCCAGAATCACTCCTTGTGAGGAGGGTCCTAAGAAACTGAATCTCTTAGGTCATAAGGGTCCTTTCTTCTGTGAGCCTCCAAATTAGAGAGGCCAACTATCAAGCCTTGTTCTGTAAATATGGCTTCCTTTTCTGGGCTAGGTTCTCAAAGCTACTTGATAAACTGCCAAAAGTCCATCAGGATGAGCTTAAAGACCTTTGTCAGTCGGTAAACATAGTGCAAGAAGTTCAGTACAGGCTGCACTTGATGATTCCGATGCAGTGGCAGGGATTATGATGTCAGCTGCTGCCATAAGGTGTTTTTCATAGGTACAAGCATCTAGGATCCCTCAGATGATAAAGTTAATAATAGAAGATCTCCCTTTTTGAAAGTACTGACTTGTTTAGCAGGAGCACAGTTGAAGCTCTTTATAATCTCAAGGATAGAAGTGACTTTACATTTCTAAGACTCTACGTCTCCACCTTGCAGAGAAAACAGAGGTAGCAGTTCTACTATAGGCACACAATCTCTGCCCCGGTACTATTCTTAATAAATGACCATCAGAACCTCTGAGGAAGAAGCAGAAATTCCTCTTTGACCACCCTGTGACTTGGACAGTCTGGTTTTTAAAAAAAACAAAACCAACCCTCTCCTCCCAAAACACCCTTCAGTTTCTACATGAGTATAGAGCAACTGATCGGACCACCTATGGATCTTTTATTCCTTTGTTGCCTCCCCCACTTCTCCTCACCAAGAGTCTTGGAATGGGATAATCTAGGACCAGTGGGTCCTCTATAGTAAGCAAGGAGTATCCATCCAGTTGCACACTGTTCCAACCTCTGCTCCCTTCTGTCTCCTTTCAGGGACCCCTCTCATGAGAGATGGTTGAAACAATAGGTAGACTCCCTGCTACAACTGGGAGAAGTGGAAAAAGTGCACTTAATGTTCAAAGGAAAGGGTTTCACTTCTTTCTTCTTTGGCATTAAGGAGATTGAACACCCGTCCTTGACCTTTGATGTCTCAGCATATTTGTTCATTGTGTTAAATTCTGTATTTTCTCCCTAATTTCCATGATACCTTACCTGGATCCTGTGGAATGGCTCACAACTCTCAACTGTCAAAACACACACTTTCACATCTCCATCCATCTGGTACACAGGAAGTACCCATGATTTCTCATAGGAGCACTATGGAGTCCTGCCTTTCAGCCTCTCAGCAGCTCCTTGGGTCTTCACCAAATTCCTGGTCAAACTGGCTGTACATCTTTGGAGGTGAGACCTACAAGTTTATCCTTATCTGAAGAACTGTCTGGCTTAGGGAAAATTCCCACAGCAAGTAACTGACTTAATTCATTTGATATTCCACCTATTCGCTTCACTAGGGCTAAAAGTCGACAAAGTCCACTCTGACCTCCAACTGAGACTATAGAATTCACCAGGACAGTGTCAGATTCCAGATTGGCAGTAACATACTTACATCAGCAATGATTCTAAATGATGATCGATCAGACCGCTCCAGATGCATACCAAAACACTAGTGAGGATGTTACTTCAACTCTCGGGATACATGTAAGCATGCACCTGTGTCTCACAGCAAGCCGTACTTGACCTTCAGCCTCTTCAAGGATGGTTGAGATCAGTATATCTACCAAACAGACCCAGCATAGACCTCCTTGGTCATTATTCCGTCAGAATTCCTATCCTCACTAAATTGCTGGGCAGATCCACTTCAGGTATGCAACGGCATTCCCTTTCCTCTGCCTCTCCCTACCAAGACCTTAGCGATGGATGCCTCCACTCAAGGAAGGGGAGCTCATTTTGATCATCAAGATTCAAGGACTACGGTTGGCACAGGAGGCCATGCTGTATATAGACATCCTGGTGTTCAGGGCCATACTGTTAGCATGCAAGGCTTTCTTATTCCTTCTTTGAGTCCTCATTGTTCAAGTTCTGAAAGACAACACTACTGTGATTCATTCAATCAACAGGCAGGTAGGGGGAGAGATCCTCCCTACTCTGTCAAAAGTGACACATCTTCAAAATTGGTGCCTGCTTCATCACATTACATGAGGAGCTCTCCACCTACTTGATCCAGTAGAGTGTTTTGTAGATCAACTCAGCAGGGACTTTTCAGAGAACTATGAATGGCCCTTCAATCACTCAGTCCTCCCACGACATCATGGTGGTGGTGATTCCTGATAGCGGGCCTCCTTTCTACAGTCCTTGGCAATAAACGTTGGACATCTTGCTCCAACGGCGTCACAAGCTTGGGTTTGCTGATGGCCTCTTTTCTACTTCTCTGTGGGCACAGAGACTGTTCTACGCCTTCCCACCAATTTCTTTGATACCCAGTGTCCTCAGGAAACTATAATCGGATGTAGGCAATGTGATCATGATAGCCCCCACATGGCCAGGCATTTTTTGTTCTTCTCCCAGGTGAATTTGTCAACTTGTCCACCAATCACCTTAATCACTTTTCACTGACATAATTTCCAAGAAGCAAGGCTGGATTTTGCACCTGTACTCTGCATTGTTACACTTGACAGCCTAGATGCTGGTTGGATGACTTATTAGAGGGGAACTTCTGCTATATAATTTTAAAACGTTGTCAAAAATAAAAAAACTGTCCACCAAAAAGAATTGCAGAGCTTAACTTGTAGAGCCCATTCCACTAGGTGCTTAAGTAGCCACCGCTGCTTGCTTGGATAATATACCCATATCTGACTGGGTGGCTCAGCAGCAGCTCTTGCAGTGACAACCTCAGTCTTGGTTATTCTGAACTATTTACTTATCCTGAAGCAATCTGGACTTTGTTAGTTCAGTCATGGTATATTTAGCAGCACACTCTGCAAATCACCCTCCAGTTTGGGGTTAAATTTCAAATCTCATGGTGTCAAGGTTTTTGAAGAGCCTCACTCATATCTTCCCACCTGTTGGGGATCCTCTCCACCCCCCTCCTCCCGCCTTTCTGGAACCTCAATCTCACTGGCTTAATGGGACTCTTTCTCCCCTTTTGAGCCCATGGTAACCTCCTTTCTTTAGCACCTGTCAATGAAAACAGCCTTTTGGATGGTTGTTACTTCCACCATGAGAGTGGAAGTAATTCAGGCCTTTGTTGCTGGTCCCCTTTACACCATATTTCAAAAAGACCAAGGTCACTCTGAGGCCTCACACCAGGTTACTTCCTAAGGTAGGATAGGATTTCCATCCTAATCAATCCATCCACCTTCCAGTTTTTTTGAAACCTCATCCCATCCAAAATGAAATAAAACTTCACACCCTAGACATGATGCGTTATCCTTTTATTTAGCTTGTCTCTGACTCTGTGGCTTTTGCAGAAAGGATTTAGTGGGTTTTGCATTGTATTGAGACTTGGTATCAGATAGCTAAGAAAGAGCCTTTGGCTCTCATTAGAGCCCATTCCACTAGGTGCTTAAGTAGCCACCGCTGCTTGCTTGGGTAATATACCCATATCTGAAATATGTAGAGATGTTGCCTGCAGCGGCGGCTCCAGGCACCAGCGCTCCAAGCACGTGCCTGGGGCGGCAAGCCCCGGGGGGCGCCCTGCCGGTCCCTGCAAGGGCAGCAGTCAGGCAGCCTTCGGCAGCATGCCTGTGGGAGGTCCCCGGTCCCGTGGATTCGGTGGCAAATCAGCAGAGGATATGCCGAATTCGCGGGACCGGCGGACCTCCCGCAGGCATGCCGCCGAATCTGCGGGACCGGGGACCTCCTGCAGGCATGCCGTTGAAGGCAGCCTGCCTGCCGTGCTTGGGGCGGCAAAAAAGCTAGAGCCGCCCCTGGTTACCTGGAGCGTGGTTCATTTACTTACTACTACTTATTCCTCAGTATAGGCTTTCATATTTGATGCCAACTTTGTTAAGGCTGTCCTGCAGTCACTCTAAGTAGGATCTCTCTTTCCACCTCCAGGCTTGAGAGAACTTCTTCAGTCACCAAGAGTAGAATCTGTATGGACAATTACTCAGAGCATGGTGTCTTATCTCGAAGAATTCAGTTGCTGTACAGTGTCTTGTTCACACAGATTCTACAACAGGTCCTCCTTACCCTAATGATTTGCAGCCCTATCCAGGTGGGATTCTTATTGGTAAAGGAAGTGAATGGTGATTGGGGCTCTCCTGCCCCTTATGTCCTTGGCTAAGATGATTGGAAGGGTAGGTGGAGTGCAGACACAGCCCTGGAGGTGGACACTATTATTAAAAAATAAGTCTCATCTTGTGTGCATGGGATGCATGCACACCTAGAATAGTATCTTTGTGGACAATGCATTTTGAAGAACCATAGTTACTGTAGGATAAATAACCATACTTTTCAAAATAAAGGAAAGGTACTGAGAACAGACAAAAATCTAATTTGTCAGCATTTAATTCCTGTGCTCTAGTTAATTTCTGCTTATCTCTGCCATATAATGTCAGCTTTAAAGAACCTGAAATTGTCTTCAGTCTCCGTAGTAAAACCTTTTATTTGCTATTTGATAAGGATCACAGTTTTTGTTTAGTCCATAAGTGTTCTTATCTTGTTTATTCCATTCTGTCAACTCAGTCCATGAGAGTTTTGCCCCTGAGTCTTGAAGATGAAAGATATGGATCACTTTGAAAGGGTTTTCAGATATTCAAGTAATTACTTTCCAAAATGTATGACGGTGCCTTCTTTCAATGTCTTTTCCCTTGGGAAGTGGACAGTTGAAGCTGACATGCTTGCTTGTGTTCTCCTATCTTAACAATTTAAGGCTGCAGTAAATCTCAGAGGTGTGCATATACATGGCATCATAACTCATGTTCATATTTTCCTTCTCTGAAATACAGCCTGTATCTTCCCTAAACCTATTAATATAGAACTTTGAGCTTGAAGTCTGTATTTCCCAGTAATTCCCATAGCAACTCAATGTAATGCTCTTTTGAATAGCTTTTTTTAAAAACTAGATTCCAGGACTCCAACCTGTTACTGGTCAGGCTAATGGAACAAGCAGTTTTCAAAATTCTGATCTTTACTGATAAAGGGGGTTAGAAAAGTTATTTTTATTAAACAGAAAACTAACCCTCCAAATCCTCTGACCCAGTTCTGAATGTTTGTGTGTTTTGTGTTTTTTTTTGAGTTAGGGATGCCTGCTTAGTTCCAGAATAATAAACTGTCTGAATACTGGAACAGAAATTGTGAACTATTTTTTGCCATTTTATGTTTCACACTCTCCTCTGCATCCTTCTCCTTCCCCACAATACCATGTGTTTGGTTTGAAAATAATTTCACTTTTCCCTTGTTTGTTTCCTTCCCCTCCTCACTGCCTAGCCTATCTTTGTTTCAAGCATAAACCTGACCATAAAATGTTAAAGTAATATATTTTAAAAATGAAAAAAACCTATCCTTTGCTTTGTTTTTGTTTTTTAGTCTTGACCCAGAGCAAAAGGAAATGTTAATTGAAGTGATAGAAAAGCTTCTGAAAGATAAAAGTACAGTAAGTAACACAAATTAGTGTAATTTTTAAGTGTATAATTGTACTGGTCACGCTCTTTCAGCTGCAAATCTACTTAATGATTGTCATTATGTACCATTAAATTTGAACTATACAACATAGCTGTCAATCTTAATTCTAGCATTTCCTAGCTTACAGATGCTTGAATTTGCAACCTTAATGTTCTTTTATGTGTAATTACATTGTATTTGAGAAATGTGATCATATTCTTAAAGTCTGCATTGTTATGTTTACACACAAGGTGGCAGAAAGGAGTTTGACGTGAAGTTTTAACTTTGGCATTTTCTGGCTTTTGCGTGCTTCATCATACCACCTTAATGTTCATAAGAGCTTTGGTTTAATATTGCCACAGGGTTTCTTTTTAAAAAGAATAATATTGAAAAAGTTATAAAACAAAACATGGAAATTTACTCTTTAGGACTCCAAAGCACTGTTGTCATGTGGGACCGCGGGGAAGAGAGGCAGGAGAAGCACAGACATGTGTAAATAAAATAGTCTGGAACTATTTGGCTAGACACCACCAGAATGTCCTGAACATGCATGTTAGAAACCCCATTGAAGGGAGTCAGTCTCTTGCAAATTGTGGCCCTGATTCAGGATATCATTTAAGCACTTGCTGAATATTCAGCAACTTAGGTATTGCCTGGATTTAGAGCAGTGTGTTGCACCATGTATCTAAGGCCCTGATTTAGGAAAACATGTAAGTGTGTACTTGAAGATAAGCATCTGAGTAGAGCCATTGACTTTTGTGGGACTGCATGCCTGCTTAAAGTTAAGCATGTGCAAAAATGCTTTATTGGTTTGGGACCTCAGTTAGCTGTGAAAGCATTCTCAAGAAAACTAACTTAGCGTATGAGCTTTCTACCACTTTATTTTCAAAAGTACACTCTCTCAAATCAAAACAGATTTTCATAATTTTACCATATAAATAAGTCCTCATTAATGTTTAGACCCCTTCCAGTTGTTTTGCTTGTACAGATGTCTAGAAAAAGTAGTCGTCTCGAAAAATTGTTGAACTGTTCTTCATCAGAAAACTGGCTGCTCACCAACTAGACATGCACCCATTGTCTGCAGGCAGGGCTATCCTGTTGTTCTTCTTTGAGTGCTTGCTCATATCAATTCCAGTTAGGTGTGCGTGTGCGCCGCGTGCATGGAAGTAGGAAAGCTTTTCCCTAGCAGCTACCCGTCGGGCCGGCTGTGGAGCCCCCTGGAGTGGCGCCAATATGGCGCTCTATATAAGACCCTACCGGCCCGACCCCCCTTCAGTTCCTTCTTACCGCCCATGACGGTTGTTGGAACAGTGGCCTCTTGCTAGCAAGTGCTCCACTACTCCCTAGCATTCTTTTATCGTTGTAAATAGTTCCCTTTGTTAGTTAATCGTTAGTAGTTATCTTAATGTTAAGTGTAGTATAGCGGTTGGGGGGGTTTTCCCCTTCAACGAGTGCCCTGCGGGGCTCTGGGGCATGCCGTCCCAGGGCTTCAAACCCTGCAGTTCTTGCAGCAAGGCCATGCCTACGGGCAACCCCCATGACTCCTGCCTTAGGTGTCTGGGGGAGACTCATCAGGCGGACAGGTGCAAAATCTGTAAAGCATTCAAGCCCCGCACGAGGAAAGAGAGGGAAATCCACCTCAAGCAACTTCTCATGGAGTCTGCACTGCGTCCCTCAAGATGTGGGCCCGAGCTCCTCGGTGTGCAGTGCTTCCCCAGTGGTGCCATCCACAGCACCGCTCAAGGACCCTCACACTCCTCGGGACCGACGATCTTCCTGGGCCCCAAAGACGTCTACTTCGGCACCGCTCCCACTCCCCGGTCACTCGTAAGAAACAAGCCGTGGAAGGACATTCCAAAAGGCCTGAGGCAGTCACCGCGGCCCCGACCGAGCCAGCTCTGACCAGGCCCCAAAGCCTGACAAAACCGTGAGACCTCCATCTGCTCATACTAGTCCCGCGCCACAGGGGCCTCTTCAAGTGGAGGAAGCTACGTTGCCCTCCACCCCGGACACCTTCGAGGCCGCTAGAGGGCTTATTGAGATGACAGCACCGGTATCCCCCATCCCGGCGCCGCTCCCGGCACGACTCCCAGTACCGTCGAGGGGTAAACCGGCGATGTTCGGGCCACCCATTCCCAGACCGGCTTCCCTACGCCGCCCCGAGTCCGGGCGTCGTTCGGAGTCCTGGCACCGCACCGGTTCGACTCACGACTCCGGTTAGATTTGCAGCGCTGGTCTCGCAGCCCCGACCCTCTGAGACATTCACGCTCAAGGTCGTCGTCGGCCGCCAGGTCATGGTCCCGCTCGAGGTCCAGATCGTGTTCGGCGACCCCGCGGCACCGTTTGGAGTGGCACCGATCTGCGCACCGATCCCCTGCGTGGCACTGCTTGTCATCGCGGCACTTCTCTCAGGCCTGTCGCAGATCTTCGACCCGACCCTGGTCCCCATCGCAGCACCAATCATCGTCGCGGCACCGGTCCATCCCCCATACAGCCAAGGGGGTGGAGAGAAAGTATTTTGTTCCCACAAGGGATATGAATACCTTTTCACTCACCCCACCCCATGTTCTCTCGTGGTGGATGCAGTTAATGAAAAGGAGAGACAGGGCCAACAGGGGCCCGCCCCAGAATCAATGGAGCCGAAACGCATGGACCTCTTTGGCAGGAAAATTCTACGGGGGGCTTCTCACTTCGAATCGCGAACCAGCTTGCGATTCTCAGCAGATACAGTTATAATTCATGGTCTGCGATCCTTAAGTTCCAGGAACTCCTCCCATCTGAGTCCCGCATGGAATGGGGGGCCATTGCCGAGGAGGGAAAGCTGGTAGCCCGAACCTCCCTCCAGGGCTCCCTTGACGCTGCGGACGCGGCAGCTCGCACTTTGGCCTCCGGCATCGCCATGCGTCGGAACGCATGGCTCCAGTCATCCGGCCTCCCATCTGAAGTGCAACACACCATTCAGGATCTTCCGTTTGATGGCCAGGGCCTGTTCACTGAGCAAACTGACTCTCGCCTGCATATCCTGAAAGACACAAGGAACACCATAAAATCCTTGGGCATGCATACCCCGGCAACTCAAAGAAAGCCGTTTAAGCCTCAGCCCCCGCAACACTGCCCCTTCCTGGCCAGACCTAGGCAGGACTTCTCCCGTAGGAGAAGCAGGTACCCACGGCGTAGACCATCACACCCTCCTTTGGGACAGAGCCAGGGCCAATCCAAGCCCCCCCGGGCCCTAAGTGCCCATTTTGAAGGTGCGCTGGAGGACGGACTACCAGTGCAAAACCTGGCCAGCTATCCCTTCCTGAACCATCTATCCAGTTTCTACCGTGCCTGGTCCCTTATTACATCGGACCATTGGGTCCTTCGCACAATAGAGGCGGGATATTCTATCCACTTCCGGTCTACCCCCTCCCCCCACCCTCCTTCCCATCCCTCTTCAGGGACCCCTCTCATGAGCAACTTTTCATCCAGGAGGTACAGACACTCCTTGCCCTAGGAGCAGTGGAGGAAGTGCCTCAAGAGCTCAGGGGCAGGGGTTTCTACTCGCGCTACTTCCTCGTTCCCAAGGCAAAAGGAGGCTTAAGGCCCATTCTGGACCTCAGGGAGCTCAACAAACACATCATCAACCTGAAGTTCCACATGGTCTCCTTGGCCATGATCATCCCCTCCCTGGACCCGGGAGACTGGTATGCCGCCCTTGATATGAAAGACACCTACTTTCACATCTCAATCACCCCATCCCACAGACATTTTCTCTGGTTTGTGGTGCACAAGATGCACTACCAGTTCACAGCCCTCCCGTTCTGCTTGTGCACAGCCCCTCGCGTCTTCACCAAGTGCATGGCGCTCGTGGCAGCTTTTCTTCACCATCATCACGTTCACGTGTTCCCGTACCTCGACGACTGGCTTATTCGGAGTCGATCTTGCCAGCAAGTCCAGTCTCAGGTGCGGTTGGTCATGGACACGTTCAATCGCTTGGGCATCATGCTGAACGCCAGCAAGTCCGTATCTCACCGACACAGACGATAGAGTTTATCGGAGCAGTCTTAGACGCGACCCAAGCTCAGGCTTTCCTCCCAGAGGCCTGGCATCTAGCTCTAACAAACATACTCACCAACCTCTGCAGGTTCCCCACCACCACAGCGAGGCAGTGTCTCAAGCTGCTGGGTCACATGGCGTCCTGCACCTACGTAGTGCAACACACCAGACTACGTCTCAAACCCCTACAGACGTGGTTGGCGTCTGTATATTGACCGGGCCGCGACAACCTAGATATGGTGCTTACGGTCCTGAGCCCCATGCTCGACTCCCTGCATTGGTGGCTGGACCCTCAAACGGTAGGTGCTGGGGTCCCGTTTCATCCTCCCCAACCCACCCTGACTCTGGTCACGGACGCATCCGTGTTGGGATGGGGGCCTCACCTCAAAGACCTGACAACTCAGGATCTGTGGCAGCAGAATGAGCTAACTCTCCATATCAATATCAAGGAACTCAGGGCGATCCGCCTTGCATGTCAAGCGTTCCTTCCCCACGTACGAGACCGTTGCGTAGAAGTTCTGACAGACAACACCATGACCATGTTTTATCTGAACAAACAAGCACACTCTGCCACAAAGCCCTTCTTCTGTGGGAATTCTGTTTAGCCCACTCCATCACTCTCCAAGCTTCGTACCTCCCGGGTGTTCAGAACGTGCTGGTGGACAGCTTGAGCAGACGCTTCTTCACGCACGAATGGTCGATTCGCCCAGATGTCATCTACTCGATCTTCCGCACCTGGGGGTTTTCCTGTATCGACCTGTTCACTTCGTGGACCAACAGGAAGTGCCCAGCCTTCTGCTCCTTCAGGGGTCACAGTCCGGGCTAGATCGTGGACGCTTTCCTGATCTCGTGGTTGGGCCAGCTACTTAACGCTTTTCCGCCATTTCCACTGATCCACAAAGTACTTCTCAAGGCCCTCAGGGACAAGGCGGATGTGATACTGGTGGCCCCTGCCTGGGCCCGCCCGTGCTGGTATCCCACCCTGTTGGATCTATCAATATGGGCGCCTCAACGTCTTCCTCTCAGTCCCGACCTCATCTCGCAGAACCATGGTCGTCTCCTACACCCGGATCTTCAGTCGCTCCATCTTACGGCCTGGAGGATCCGTAGCTAAACCAGGCTGAGCGCGCCTGCTTGGACTCGGTACGGCGCGTACTCCTGGAAAGCCGTAAACCCTCTACCAGACTCACTTACGAAGCTAAATGGAAAAGGTTTTCCACCTGGTGCGCCCAGCGGCAGGTATCCCCGCTCCAAGCTCTGATACCCTGCATCCTGGACTACTTAATGCACTTGAAAGATCAACATCTCGCCTTCGGTTCCCTCAAGGTTCACCTCGTGGCCATTTCAGCATTCCATCCGGGAACGGTGGGACACTCAGTGTTTGCGCACCTGGTCGTGCGGCGCTTCCTGAAAGGTTTGGAAAAGATCCATCCCCCAACGAAACTTCCCGTGCTGGCCTGGGACCTGAACTTGGTTCTTTCCTGTCTGATGGGTCCTCCTTTTGAGCCACTGGCTTCCTGTTCACTCCTCTACCTTTCCTGGAAGGTCACCTTCCTAGTGGCCATTACTTTGGCATGCTGGGTTTCTGAGCTACGAGCTCTCACATGTGAACCACCTTATACCATCTTCCACAAGGATAAAATTCAGCTGAGGCCTCACCCAGCCTTCCTGCTGAAAGTGGTATCTTGTTTCCATGTAAGCCAGGACATTTTCCTGCCGGTTTTCTACCCTAAACTGCATGCCAACCTTCGGGAGCAGCATCTTCATTCATTGGACGTTAGACCTCGCCTATTATGTAGACGGCACAAGGTCATTCCATAAGACGACCCAGCTGTTTGTCGCCATCACGGAATGGATAAAGGGCGCTCTGGTCTCTGCTCAGCGGATATCTTCATGGATTACCGCATATGGATTACCTGCTACAATCTGGCGAAAGTCCCTCCGCCTGCTGTTATGGCTCATTCTACAAGGGCTCAGGCATCGTCTATAGCCTTTCTGGCAAATGTCCCTCTTCAGGACATCTGCAGGGCTGCCACATGGGCCTCAGTGCATACCTTCACGTCGCACTATGCCATAGTCCAGCAATCCTGCGATGACGTGGCCTTCGGCAGGGCTATTCTTCAGTCTGCACTACCTTGACTCCGACCCCACCTCCGAGGTAAGGCTTGGGAGTCACCTAACTGGAATTGATATGAGCAAGCACTCGAAGAAAAAATGGTTACTCACCTTTTTGTAACTGTTGTTCTTCGAGTTGTGTTGCTCATATCTATTCCATTCCCCCCCCCACCTTCCCCTCTGTCGGAGTAGCCAGCAAGAAGGAACTGAAGGGGGGTTGGGCCGGCAGGGTCTTATATAGAGCGCCATATCGGCGCCACTCCAGGGGGCTCCACAGCCGGCCCAACGGGTAGCTGCTAGGGAAAAGTTTTCCAACTTCTCACACACCTAACTGGAATAGATATGAGCAACACATCTCAAAGAACAACAGTTACAAAACGGTGAGTAACCATTTTTTCCCAAAAAGAATGGAGTATTAAATCCACTCTCCAAATAAAGTGTAAGGTGGAATGTAGATGGGGATGCTAACCTCAGGTAGGTTAGTAGGGGGGAGCCTTCATATTCATATTTCTTAGCTTGCTATGTTCTAATGGCTGCCATTTTGCTACAACCCATTGACTGTTTTCCAGGTGACCTGCTTTGGGGTTGTGATACTTCACTTCACTTTTGAGAAACCCTACTTAATCCTGATGGAGAGGGATTTTAGGACAGAGTATAGTGTTATGTCCTGGCCCAGTCCTCCCTTTTGGATAGTCACCAGTCTGTTGTAAATGGACCCAAATCCTGGGCCCCATGTGCTTCTAAGGTGCCCTTCTCCCCCACCCCCACAATCTGGGTAGTGACTGGTCACTGTTCATAACTTTGGGTCTCAGGCACACTGTCCAGTGCAGACCCTGTGTCTGACACCTTTCTTGGGTAGTGGAACCCCATACTCTGGCTGCCTTAGACCCTGAAACTAGTACTTCAGCCTTCCTGATCCCTCAGTTGTTTAGATATTTCCCCAGAGTCTACCTGGCAGTGGGAGCTCTGGTTTTTAGTTAAATCCTTCAGGATAATGTGACTGGAAAGCAAGGAATATGCAGTAAGCTTAGCAAAGGAACTTTTTAATCATAGACACTTTACTCTTAATGAAGTGCACCTCATCTGTGAGTACTGGCTTTCGTCAGTGTTCTTAGGCTAGGCAGCACTTCTTGCCTTCTCTCTCTTAAGACTGGTTTTGCATGTGGAAATTCCTCAGATTTGTGGTCTGCCCTTGCTTAGAGAAGCACCCACCTTTTAAACAGTCTTTTAAACAGCTGAGGCTGGGGGGAATTAAAGGTTCCAGTCTTCTCCCACTCCTCCGGTCAGGCTTGTTGAGTGTCTTTTAATGTCAGTGGCCTTATTGTTCCAGTAGGGGACAGTCAGTTAACAATGTTAACTTTCTCATTGTTAATCCTCTCTGAAGTGTTCCACACCCCCAACATGAGCAGGAAAGTGTCTAGAATAGACTGGCCTTGTCAGAACTAGGCTGTTTTTCAACACAAACAGGATCTCTCAAGCCAAAATAGGGGTTACAATACAAACTGAAGGTCACAGTGAAGGTTACTATCAAAAGTGGTGTTCACATTTCAAAATGAAATTCATAATTTGAGAGAGACATGCCTACTCTGCCAAAAAATGGTCTAAGGTGCCTGGTTAAATAGCTGATTACATGTTTCTGAAATGTATTAATTATCTGTGCGTGTATGCTCATGACTTTCAGGCACTCCCTGTATACGAGAAGTCAGGGAAGGCACTACTGAAGACAGATTCTCGTTTTGGCTATGGTGGAGTAAATGAGAGCAACTCCATTGAAGTTATTTACCCTCAGGGTAAATCTAGCGCAGAGAAGTATCAGGCCCTCAATTTTGTAACTCATCTTTTTAGGACTTAAAATATTTCCCAGTGACTTGCTCCTACAGAGTATAATAATCTTTTTGCCCTAATAATAAGACTGTTCAGCTAGCACTAGCCTACTCTGAATGTTTACAAACATTACTGCTTTCTTGTGGCATGAAGATTTACTCCTAAAACTGACTTTTTGAAAAAGTAAAACACTGAACTACCATAATTGTTTCTTATACAAGTGAACACTAGGGGTATGTCTACACTACGGGATTAATCCGAATTTATATAATTCGAATTTTGGAAACAGATTGTATAAAGTCGAATGTATGCGGCCACTCTAAGCACATTAATTCGGCGGTGTGCGTCCATGTACCTGATTTCCGGAGCGTTGCACTGTGGGTAGCTATCCCATAGCTATCCCATAGTTCCTGCAGTCTCCCCCGCCCATTGGAATTCTGGGTTGAGATCCCAGTGCCTGATGGGGCAAAAAACATTGTCGCAGGTGGTTCTGGGTACAGCCTCACCCCTCCCTCCATGAAAGCAACGGAAGACAACCATTTCACGCCTTTTTTCCTGGGTGAACACTGCAGACTTGATACCTCGGCAAGCATGGAGCCCGCTCAGCTCAAGACAGCAGTCATGAACATTGTAAACACCTCGCGCGTTCTCGTGCAGTTTATGCTGAGCCAGGACCAGAAAAACGAGGCGAGGAGGAGGCGGCGACGGCAGCGCAGCGACAAGCGTGATGAGGACATGGACATGGACACAGAATTCTCTCAAACCGCGGGCCCCGGTGCTTTGGAGATCATGTTGTTAATGGAGCAGGTTCTATCCGTGGAACGCCGATTCTGGGCCCGGGAAACAAGCACAGACTGGTGGGACCGCATAGTGTTGCAGGTGTGGGACGATTCCCAGTGGCTGCGAAACTTTCGCATGCGTAAGGGCACTTTCATGGAACTTTGTGACTTGCTGTCCCCTGCCCTGAAGCTCCAGAATACCAAGATGAGAGCAGCCCTCACAGTTGAGAAGCGAGTGGCGATAGCCCTGTGGAAGCTTGCAACGCCAGACAGCTACTGGTCAGTCGGGAATCAATTTGGAGTGGGCAAATCTACTGTGGAGGCTGCTGTGATGCAAGTAGCCAAAGCAATCACTGAGGTGCTGCTACGAAAGGTAGTGACTCTGGGAAATGTGCAGGTCATAGTGGATGGCTTTGCTGCAATGGGAATCCCTAACTGTGGTGGGGCGATAGATGGAACCCATATCCCTATCTTGGCACCGGAGCACCAGGGTACCCAGTACATAAACCGCAAGGGGTACTTTTCAATGGTGCTGCAAGCACTTGTGGATCACAAGGGACGTTTCACCAACATCAATGTGGGCTGGCCGGGAAGGGTTCATGACGCTCGCGTCTTCAGGAACACTAATCTGTTCAAATGGCTGCAGCAAGGGACTTACTTCCCGGACCAGAAAATAACCGTTGGGGATGTTGAAATGCCAATAGTTATTCTTGGGGACCCAGCCTACCCCTTAATGCCATGGCTCATGAAGCCATACACAGGCAGCCTGGACAGGAGTCAGGAGCTGTTCAACTACAGGCTGAGCAAGTGCAGAATGGTGGGAGAATGTGCATTTGGCCGTTTAAAAGGTCGCTGGCGATCGTTACTGACTCGCTCAGACCTAAGCCAAACCAATATCCCCATTGTTATTTCTGCTTGCTGTGTGCTCCACAATCTCTGAAAGAAAGGGGGAGATCTTTATGGCGGGGTGGGAGGCTGAGGCAAATCGCCTGGCTGATGATTACGCGCAGCCAGACACCAGGGCGATTAGAAGAGCACACCAGGAAGCGCTGTGCATCAGAGAAGCTTTGAAAACCAGTTTCATGACTGGCCAGGCTACAGTGTGAAATTTGTTTGTTTCTCCTTCATAAAAACCCGCCCCCTTTATTGACTCATTCTCTGTAAGGAACTCACCCTCCCCCTTCCCCCAGCTTGCTTTCAAAGGAAATAAAGTCACTATCGTTTAAAAATCATTTATTCTTTATTAATTGATTATAAAAAGAGGGAGAGAATCCGGGTGGGGTTTGGGAGGAGGATCGGTGGGAAGGAAAAGGCCACTAAAAAAAGGTTAAAAAAATGACAGCCTTTTGCTTGGGCTGTCCACTGGGGTGGAATGGGAGGGTGTACGGAGCCTCCCCCCCGCGTTCTTACACGTCTGGGTGAGGAGGCTATGGAACATGGTGAGGGGGCAAGGGGGTTATACAGGGGCTGTAGCGGCACTCTGTTATCCTGCTGCCGTTCCTGAAGCTCCACCAGACGCCCGAGCATGTCTGTTTGCTCACGCAGCAGCCCCAGCGTTGCATCCTGCCTCCTCTGATCTTCCTGCCGCCACCTCTCATCTCGAGCGTCCCTCCTGTCCTCACGTTCACTGGCTTCTTTCCTATACTTTGAAACCGTGTCCTTCCACTCATTCAGATGAGGTCTTTCACTGCGGGTGGATTCCATGATTTCTGCGAACATCTCGTCTCGCATCTTCTTTTTTCCGACGCCTTATCTGGATAGCCTTCGGGACGGAGAAGGGAGGCTTGAAAAATTTGCAGCTGCTGGAGGGAGGGGAAAAAAGGAGAGTTTTTTAAAAAGATACGTTTTGCAGAACAATGCTTATACTCTTTCACGGTGACCAACACTATTCACATTACATAGCACATGCGATTTCTGTGCAAGGTCGCATTTTGCCTCTTAATATTGAGTGCCTGTGGCTTTGCTGCTAGGGATCACAGACGCAGGTCCGGGCAACAGAATTCGGCTTGTATGCGGCCATGGTAAGCCATTGTCTTTCGGCTTCTGCGCCCTCCTTTCCCACATACCAAGCAAAGCCCGTTGAGTGCTGCGGTTTTCCTGTTAACCTTCAGCAGCAGAAAACAAACTAACCCCCCCCATCCAATTCTCTGGATGATCGCTTTATCCCTCCCCCCACCGCGTGGCTGGTATCAGGGAAGATCCCTGCTAGCCAAACGCGAAAAGCTCTGGGCCAATTCCCCCTCCCCCCCTGCGCTTGGCTAACTGCAGGGAAGGATTTCTTTTCAGCCACAGGCAAACAGCCCAGTAGGAACGGCCACCTCTGTCCCCTTAATTAAATTCCCGTATTTCAACCAGGTTACCATGAGCGATATCACTCTCCTGAGGATTACACAGCGAGATAAAGAACGGATGTTGCTTGAAGGCCAGCAAACACCGGGACCATACGCTGCCAGGCTTTGTCATGCAATGATACCAGATTACTTGCTGCAAGCATGGCGTGGTCAAGTGTCCTACCATGGAGGACGGAATAAGGCTGCACTGCCCAGAAACCTTGTGGCAAGGCTTTTGGAGTACCTCCAGGAGAGCTTCATGGAGATGTCCCTGGAGAATTTCCGCTCCATCCCCAGACACGTTAACAGACTTTTCCAGTAGCTGTACTGGCCGCGAATGCATCCTAAGTCCTCAGGGCAAAGTAATCATTAAAAAACGCTTGCTTTTAAAACAAGTTTTATATTTTAAAAGGTAAACTCACCTGAGGTCCCTTCCATGGAGTCATGGTCTTGGATACTGGGTTGGGAGGGTACTTCAGTCAGGCTGAGAAAAAGATCCTGGCTGTTGGGGAGAACGGAGTGCTGGGTGCTCTCCGCAAGCTCGTCCTCCTCCCCCTCCTCTTCCCCGTCCGCAGAATCCTCAGGTGTAGCTGATGAGATTATCCCCGCCTCGGAATCCATGGTCAGAGGTGGGGTAGTGGTGGCGGCCCCCCCAGAACTGCATGCAGCTCGGCGTAGAAGTGGCATGTCCGCAGCTCTGACCCGGAGCGACGGTTTGCCTCCTTTGTTTTTTGATAGGCTTGTCTGAGCTCCTTGACTTTCACGCGGCACTGATCTGAGTCCCTATTGTGGCCTCTCTCCATCATGCCCTTGGAGATTTTTTCAAAAGTTTTGGCATTTCGTCTTTTTGAACGAAGTTCTGCTAGCACTGAATCCTCTCCCCATATAGCGATCAGATCCAGTACCTCCCGTACGGTCCATGCTGGTGCTCTTTTTCAATTATCGGCCTGCATGGTTACCTGTGCTGATGAGCTATCTGTGGTCACCTGTGCTCTCCACGCTGGGCAAACAGGAAATAAAATTCTAATGTTCGCGGGGCTTTTCCTGTCTACCTGGCCAGTGCATCCGAGTTCAGATTGCTGTCCAGAGCGGTCACAATGGTGCACTGTGGGATAGCTCCCGGAGCCCAATACCATCGAATTGCGGCCACACTAACCCTAATTCGAAATGACAATATCGATTTTGGCGCTACTCCGCTCGTCGGGGTGGAGTACAGAAATCGATTTTAAGAGCCCTTTATTTCGAAATAAATGGCTTCGTTGTGTGGACGGGTGCAGGGTTAATTCGATTTAACGCTGCTAAATCCGAATTAAAGTCATAGTTTAGACCAGGCCTAAGAGTTGCTTTTTAAGACTGCATGACTACTGTATAAAACACTGGCTCTTGAAGTCAAATCTTTAACTTTTAAAATTCATCCTAATAATTGGTGATGGTTGTGTGATGAGAATACTTGAGCTTTTAAACTAGAGCAGTATCTTTGGAAGTAAGGAGGATGGAAAGACTAGCTCTACTTTTTAGTAAATATCTGTTAAGTATGTTAGTGTTCAGTGCCAGCATGTGTGGGTAAGCCAGTGTTTTCATAAGTTATTGATTTAATGTTGGTGAAAGCTGCACCATTGTGAAAAAATTACTGAGTTTGTGCAGATGTTTTATTGTGATAGATCTATTATCCAGCTATTAGAAGATAAATGACTGATCTTTCCCAGTTTCCATGCCTCCAGAAAATTGAAATAAGAAGGGGAATATCATTTGGGCTGTATGATTAGGGCAGGTGGGATGGCCATTAATTATGAGAGAGAAATATCTTGGCAGGCATAGGCCAGTGCAACATATTATCAATCAAACCTCGATGCATTTCTTGTGATGACCCAGCACTCTCAGGTTTTTGCAGCGTTAATTAGAATTCATGACAAAATAGATGCAAGGAAACGTTTTGTACCCTTCATAATTTTATAGAAAATTTATTGTTATTAGAGGAACCATTTGCTTAGTGTGATTTTTTTCATTACCAGCTTGTCAACTAGCATAGATAATCTGGAGAAAATATGAACTCCATAGATTGGGTGTCACTTTTGTTGATGGTTCATGTAGTTTACCTTGGAGCGCAGCTAATGGCTGAAGTTCATAGCAACAGCACAGAAAAACGTGGCAACCAGTGAAAGACAAATGAACCATGTTTATTGCTTTAATATAAAAAATACATAAATGGAAAGATGCATTTGAATTTGACCAGCTCATTGCTAGTTTTGTGGGAGTGATTTATTTTTTCTCCTTATACATAAAAGCTGCTATTGACACAGTGAGATGGAAATTAACTGACTGATTTTTGGAAGCCAGTATTTTTTGGTTTTAAATTCTGAGTGGATCATTTTGTTTTAATTCTAAATGTTTTTATAGAATATTGATGCTTTAATAAACTAAGATTATCAGCTGTGCCTCTGATGTTTGTTTAGATATACAGGAGGGTCATACTTTAGGGGAAATGGGTAGCGCTAACTAGAGAATGGTCCTTTTATTAGGGAAAAGTTAGAAAACTTGGGTATTCTTTGCTCTTGCTGTCTCTAAACTTTGAATGTGTTCTAAATCCTCCATTCTTGTCTCTTGTACTAAAACCTTGCTTTTGGAAAATGGAGAGAATATAAAAAAAATCAAGTTAATCTAATATTTTCTTAAAAAGTAGTATGCACATTACAGTAAGTGCTATGCAAACCAACTCAAATAATTGGTTCATGAGCTGTAAATATAACAAAGTATCTGCCAACCTCATCACATTCTTTGCATTTGATGGTACACAATGAAGTTCTTCTGGCGCTTAAAAAAAAAAACCAAAAAACCCCCTAAAAGTCCTGTGCTCTGTTAAACAAAAAAAACTAAAAGTCCTGTGCTCTGTTATGGAGGTATCAGGAACATGAATGACTAGAGTATGACACTATATGTGAAAGAAAATGTAGAATCAAATGAAGTAAAAATCTTAAATGAATCCACATGTTCCATAGAATCTCTATGGATAGTAATTCCATGCTCTAATAAGAATATAACAGTAGGGATCTATTATTGACCACCTGACCAGGACAGTGATAGTGATGATGAAATGTTAAGGGAGATTAGAGAGGCTATCAAAATAAAGAACTTGATAATAGTGGGAGATTTCGATTATCCCCATATTGACTGGGTACATGTCACCTCAGGACGAAATGCAGAGACAAAATTTCTCAATACTTTAAAATAACTGCTTCTTAGAGCAGCTGGTAGAGGAACCCACAAGGGGAAAGACAATTCTCGATTTAGTCCTGAGTGGAGTGCAGGATCTTGTCCAAGAGGTAACTATAACAGGACTGCTTGGAAATAGTGACCATAATATAATAACATTTAACAGTTAAGGGGAACTATGCAAAAATGAGGAGGTTAGTTAAACAGAAATTAAAAGGTACAGTGACTAGAGTGAAATCCTTGCAAGCTGCACGGATACTTTTCAAAGACACCATAATAGAGACCCAACTTAAATGTATACCCCAAATTAAAAAACTACAGTAAAAGAACTAAAAAAGAGCCACTGTGGCTTAACAACCATGTAAAAGAAGCAGTGAGAGATAAAAAGGCATCTTTTAAAAAGTGGAAGTCAAATCCTAGTGAGGTAAATAGAAAGGAGCATAAACACTGCCAAATTAAGTGTAAAAATTTAATAAATGCCAAAAAGGAGTTTAAAGAACAGCTAGCCAAAAACTCAAAAGGTAATGAAATGTTTTTTAAGTACATCAGAAGCAAGAAGCCTGCTAAACTACCAGTGGGGCCTCCGGATGATCGAGATACAAAAGGAGCGCTTAAAGACGATAAAGTCACTGCGGAGAAACTAAATGAATTCTTTGCTTCAGTCTTCACGGATGAGGATGTTAGGGAGGTTCCCAAACCTGAGCCGTCCTTTGTAGGTGACAAATCTGAGGAATTTTCACAGATTGAAGTGTCACTAGAGGTGATTTTGGAATTAATTGATAAACTTAACAGTAACAAGTCACCGGAACCAGATGGCATTCACCCAAGAGTTCTGAAAGAACTCAAATGTGAAATTGAGGAACTATTAACCATGGTTTGTAACCTGTCCTTTAAATCGGCTTCTGTACCCAGTGACTGGAAGATAGCTAATGTAATGCCAATATTTAAAAAGGGCTCTAGAGGTGATCCCGGCAATTACAGACCGGTAAGTCTAATTTCAGTATCGGGCAAATTAGTTGAAATAATAGTAAAGAATAAAATTGTCAGACACATAGAAGAACATAACTTGTTGGGCAAAAGTCAACATGGTTTCTGTAAAGGGAAATCATGTCTTACTAATCTATTAGAGTTATTTAAAGGGGTCAACAAACATGTGGACAAGGAGGATCCAGTGGACATAGTGTACTTAGATTTCCAGAAAGCCTTTGACAAGGTCCCTCACCAAAGGCACTTACGTAAATTAAGTTGTTATGGGATAAGAGGGAAGATCCTTTCATGGATTGAGAACTGGTTAAAAGCTGGGAACAAAGGGTAGGAATAAATGGTAAATTTTCAAAATGGAGAGGGGTAACTAGTGGTGTTCCCCAAGGATCAGTCCTAGGACCAATCCTATTCAACTTATTCATAAATGATCTGGAGAAAGGGGTAAACAGTGAGGTGGCAAAGTTTGCAGATGATACTAAACTGCTCAAGATAGTTGAGACCAAAGCAGATTGTGAAGAACTTCAAAAAGATCTCACAAAACTAAGTGATTGGGCAACAAAATGGCAAATGAAATTTAATGTGGATAACTGTAAAGTAATGCATATTGGAAAAAATAACCCCAACTATACGTTGTGGCAGAGCTCCGACCTAGTCCCTGTGCGTCCCGTGCTTCCAGGTGGTTTATGCTAGCTTCAGAGGCTCACTGCAACCCTCCATGTAGCCCTTCTCTCTCTAGGGCCAAGGATATTGTCTAATGAGCCCTTTTCATCATAAGCCAGCAAGGAGGTTGGTGAGAGAATTCCCACAGTCTCTGTTGCTCCTACGGCCTCATACCAAAACAGTTTAGCCTCCTGTCCTGACAGGGGCCTGTCTTCCCTTCCCAGGAGGATTGGGGGGAACCCGGGCCCGCCCTCTACTCCGGGTTCCAGCCCAGGGACCTTAAAGGTAGCAGCTGTTGGCAGCCAAACTTTCACTGCCAGAGTTGCTATATTTCTCTGGGCCACTTCCCCACAGCTCTCCTGCTTCTCCCTTCTTCACCCTTACCAATGACTTGAGGGTGTCTTCATTAACCAGCCCTTCAGCTGCATTTCCTCTCCCCTGGCTCTCCCCAGCCTGACTGGAGTGAGTCCTTTTATAGTATCAACAAGGGCCTTAATTAGAGTCAGGTGTTCACATAATCTTAATGGCCTCACCTGACTCTTTGCAGGTTAATTTGAGTCAGGTGTTCTCATTAGCCTGGAGCAGCCCCTGCTCTGGTCAGTCAGGGAACAGAAAACATACTGGCCACTGGATTAGATCTGCCTTCTATTACTTTGTTGTACCCAACTGGCCTGGGTCTATCACAATGTACAATTAGCTGTAGCTACATTAGCCCCCATCATATCAGGAAAGAGATCTTGGAGTCATTGTGGATAGTTCTCCGAAGACGTCCACACAGTGTATAGCAGCAGTCAAAAAAGCAAACAGGATGTTTTTAAGGATCATTAAAAAAAGGGATAGCGAATAAGACAGAGAATATCTTATTCTCCTTATATAAATCCATGGTACGCCCACATCTTGAATACTGTGTACAGATGTGGTCTTCTCATCTCAAAAGAGATATACTGGCATTAGAAAAAGTTCAGAAAAGGGCAACTAAAATGATTAGGGGTTTGGAACAGGTCCCATATGAGGAGAGATTAGAGGCTAGGACTTTTCAGCTTGGAAAAGAGGAGACTAAGGGGGGATATGATAGAGGTATATAAAATCATGAGTGGTATGGAGAAAGTGAATAAGGAAAAGTTATTTACTTGTTCCCATAATATAAGAACTAGGGGCCACCAAATGAAATTAATGGGCAGCAGGTTTAAAACAAATAAAAGGAAGTTCTTCTTCACACAGTGCACAGTCAACCTGTGGAACTCCTTACCTGAGGAGGTTGTGAAGGCTAGGTCTATAACAGGGTTTAAAAGAGAACTAGATAAATTCATGGAGGTTAAGTCCATTAATGACTATTAGCCAGGATGGGTAAGGAATGGTGTCCCTAGCCTCTGTTTGTAAGAGGGTGGAGATGGATGGCAGGAGAGAGATCACTTGATCATTACCTGTTAGGTTCACTCCCTCTGGGGCACCTGGCATTAGCCACTGTCGGTAGACAGGATACTGGGCTGGATGGACCTTTGGTCAGATCCAGTATGGCCGTTCTTATGTTGTTATAGTCCAGGGGTGGCTAACCTGTGGCTCTGGAGCCACATGCGGCTGTTCAGAAGTTAATATGTGGCTCCTTGTATAGGCACTGACTCCGGGGCTGGAGCTACAGGCGCCAACTTTCCAATGTGCCAGGGGTGCTCACTGCTCAACCCCTGGCTCTGCCACAGGTCCTGCCCCCACTCCACCCCTTCCTGCCCCCTCCCCTGAGCCTTCCGTGCCCTCGCCCCTCCCCCCCCGCCTCCTGCATGCCACGAAACAGCTGATCGGGAGGTGCGGGGAGGGAGGGGGAGGCGCTGATTGGCGGGGCTGGGAGGGGTAGGAAGCTCTGGGAGCAGAGGCAGGGTGCTGATGGGGGGGGGCTGCTGACATATTACTGTGGCTCTTTGGAAATGTACATTGGTAAATTTTGGCTCCTTCTCAGGCTCAGGTTGGCCACCCCTGGTATAGTCGCACAGTTGAGTGGCTGACATATATCCAGATAACTATAGATATGTTCCATGCATTTAAAATAAGAGTGATAAACGTTCTAATTTAATTTTTCTTTGCATCTAATAGAACAAAAATGCATGTTTCAAAAGTATTATTTATTTTAAAAAAGGTAAAATTCCAATGCCCATTATATTAGATCCTGAAAAAGGCCCTGAGTGCATTAAAGCTGCTATGAATCTAATGCAGAGTGGATGTACAGATGGACCACTGAGTCTGTAGTTATGCAGGTAAAGTGGCCAGCAACTCCTGAGTTCTCAGAACACATCACCTTTCAGTAAAGTGCAAAGGAGTTGATGGGTGATCAGCCTTCCTGCAAATCCAGCTGCTTATTTTGAGCCCAAATATGAATTTAGGAACTTCACTTCAGGTACCATTCTTAAAAATTTTGGCCAACATTTTAAAGAAACCTCTCTGTATGTAAACTACATCTAAATCTACAATATTTTGTTGCCGTCTGTTTTCAAACTAAGCGTAATATTTGAATATGCTGAGGTACATCCTAGTAGTTTTAATACCAGTATAACACAAGGTTATTATCTAGTCCTAACCACCAAATAAATAGAAATGTGTTTAATTACATGAATAATTACCTAACTTGTCTATTACATCTATGCAATAATAAAGATTAATATAACAAAATTAAAAAATACTGAAAACACAAAATTACCTTTCTAAATGTGATATAATAATGTTCTATTTTCTGTTGCAAGTATAATGCATTTGTATTTAGTTCTTACAAATCATAAATTCTTTGTTCTCTGGAATGCATTGCGTATCCAGTAGGTACCAGCACATGGGCAGGGTTTGGGACAATAAATGCAACTTCACGTTTAGACTTATTAGTAATTCATAAAATTCCCACAGGACTTGAAACTTGTTTAGCATAATATCAAGACTATATTCTGAAATGTTTTCTTTCAGTTGTAGTGTTGGGTGCATACTAATAGCCCAAATGTAGAGGAAAAAATGTAGCATATGAATATCATTGTATTTAATATTTCTCAAGAAGTGCCATTTAAATAAACTATATTTCTATTTAATTGCTTACTTTAAGTCATTGGGGAAATTTTAGAAGATGAAATGCACATCCCCAGTGCTCAGATAGAATGACATTATTTGCTGCCAGAAAGCTGGATTGCAGGCATGCTAACTGCATACATATCAGTTACTTCATATAGGAGTTTTATCATGTTAGATGTTTTGCTTAACATGTTCCTTGACACAAAGCAAATCTTATTTAAAACAATTAGGAAAGGAAGAATAGTAATTCTTGATATATTGACAAGTGCTTATGCTGTGTGTAACTGATTTCCTGGAGGCAAAACTTAAGTATATACTGTAGGGTGTTTGCTGTTCTGTTTTTTATTATTGAAGGTGATTATCCCAATAGCTTTCTGTAGAAGAGTAGTAGACTAGAGGAGTCCAAAGTCCCAAACTAAAGTTATTTCAAATTTATTTGATTAGGAGCTTAGAATTCCTTTGTTTAAAATTTCAAAAATTGTGTTATGGAATACAATTGGTTTGTCTTTGAAGGTTGGTTGTCTCTGAAGCTTGATGTCTTTCATAAAGTGACTTGCTGCCATTATTTCAAGGATTCCCCACAAAAGTTTTCCTCCGTAGCACTTGAGAAACCCCACGCAGGAGGAACCATGTGTTTGCAGATAATAGGTCTCTAGAATCTGTTCATTTAGTTTTTTCATGAAAGCAAAATTACTTTCATAACCAAGGAAGGAGGAAAAATCATATGGCAAGGAAATTTTTTATTGTATACATCCTGAAAATATTTATACTATGTTCCTAAAAATATACTGACTGTGCTGGTGGCATAAACATTCAACTTGTGCACCTTTGAAATTGGAGGGAGGGGGGCAAATAACTTGTAGAAGAGTCTGGATGGATTCTGAGAAAATCCTCTGAGAAAATTGCTGAAAATATCTAACACATTCAAAAGGCTTAACATTTGCTCTTTAGAAGTAATTTTATGAACCCCAGGGATTCTGGCAGTGATTGTTTAGCAGTCAAGAGAGGGTGTTGGCTCCATTATGTCAGAAATCACCATACTTCCTCCTCCAATTTGATCATGGAATGTTAATAAGTGCACAACACTATTTTGTACTTGTACTTACCGTTAACTTGCAGATGTGACGTTAGTCTTGCATCTGATAAATTCTTTGTGAAACCATAAATTACCACCCCACCCCCTAAAAAAAACTCAAAATAAACAACTGGTTTTGCTTGCACTATATCTTCAGTGCTAGGGTTGAGATTAAATATGTAATAGAAAGTTAGTTTGTTTTGTTTGACAAAAGGACATATTCTGCCAAATATACTGATTAATGCAATTATTCAGAATCCATTTTAAAATAAGACTCAACTTCTGTGAGTAGAGGGGGAGTCTCTTTTTCTGGCTACTATCTTTTTGCATAATGGACATGCGTTAAAGTACTGAGAATTGCCAATATTAGTTCTAAGTACTCACGTATGGATCTATAGAGAGAATCACTGACTTGTTTTTACAATTTTGTTTTCTAGCTGGTGGCTGGGAGTGTGGTGATGGCATTTGAGGAAGTGTGCCCGGATAGAATAGATCTGATTCACAAGAACTATCGAAAGCTGTGTAATTTGTTGGTTGATGTGGAGGAGTGGGGGCAAGTTGTTATTATCCACATGCTAACTCGATATGCACGTACACAATTCGTGAGTCCTTGGAAGGAGGTAAGTTTGTCTCTTTTGTTCTCAACAGCTTGACAACATAAATACTTCAGATTGTGTTGCTGTTCATGAAAATGCATAGTTTCACCTTCATGAAGTGGATACTACACCTCTACCCTGATATAACGCAACCCGATATAACACGAATTCTGATATAATGTGGTAAAGCAGTGCTCCGAGGGGGGGGGGGGGGGCTGCGCACTACGGCGGATCAAAGCAAGTTCGATATAACGCGGTTTCACCTATAACGCGGTAAGATTTTTTTGGCTCCCGAGGACAGCGTTATATCGAGGTAGAGGTGTAGTTGTAGAACTGACTTCTTTTAATAATAAATTAAATTTTTTTTTTTTTTTTTTTTTTAAATCTTCAGTTAATTTTTTTTTTTTTTGGGTAGCATGAGAAATCTTCCTTCCAAGCTGTGTAACCACGTGCCTGCCTTCTGTGCTCAGGGTGTTGCTGAGTGGGTGGGTGTTCCCAATAGCTTAGCACTCTTCTGACAGCTGTGGGACTCTGATTGTAATAGCTTCACTCTCTACACTTTATGGAAATGTTGATATTAAGAGTTAGATTTTGAAAAACTGGTTTTCTATGTTAGGAGCTTCGTTGTTTAGCTTTTATTGCCTGTCATAGCCTTCATTGCTGAAGGGTTCTTCCCTTATCTTGTGCAGAGAGTCCTCTTAGCCTTTTCAAACTGTGTTTGTGTAGATGTCAGTGCAGTGAACAATATCAACATTTTGACACAGTATATACTATTCTGATGGGTTATCTACAGACCTATGTTTTGAAATAAGACCGGTGTTAGTTAAGCACAATAATTTTAGATATCTAAAGCTCTTTATGCAAATGTAAACTTGGAGTGCCATTAGTATGCTATTTTTTTTTCTTGCTGTAATACTGGTAACTGTCTACTTTTGTCCTTGCGTTAATAAAAGGGGGTGTCCATATTTCATTGCTATTTAAAAACAAAAAAGTAACGTGCTCCAGCAATTAGTGATGCATATAACACCCATTTCAATTGGACTTTACTTCTGAAGAATAATTAAATAAAATTAAGTACTTTTGAAAAGAACATCAGAAAACATTTTTTTAAAATAAGAGCTGTTCGGCAGTAGTAATACTATAGTAGTTTATTGTATGAAATCATTGAGTTACAGAACTTTAAATAACATTTCACTGTATGCATCTTTATAAATTTGAGTTTATTTCGTACTCGTTTATAGTGTTGGTTTTGAGATTGGCGGAGTACAGTTAGGTACTTTTTGTCAGTTACTTTCATCTTCTACATTATCACTGTGAATGTACCCAGTGGGCTTAGTAAATTATGTATTTTCATAGTGATAAAGTAGAAGATGAAAGTACCTGACAAAAGTATCTCAAAACCGGCGCTATAAAATAGTATGAAATTAACTCAAATTTATAAAGATATACAGGTGTTTGTACAGAGGCGTCCCGATATAGATAGACCACCGTGCCACCTATATTGCCTATGCTATATTTTCTATTGTATTTGTCTAGATCTAAATGTTTCTACCAGAGTTCTGCTAATACACCTAAATATACACATGCAGGCACCTTAGATATTTCAGTCATAAATATTAATTTATTAGTTTAATTTAATTCTTTTAAACTTGTGGTTTTGTGATTTGAACAAAGAGCGAGAGAGATGAGACCATCAACCTGATTCTCACACGTGACTTATAGCTAGGATTTGATCCTTTTGTAGGTATTGGGAGCTGAAATGCTATTGTGTATAACACACTTTTCCATCTAACCCAGATATGTTTCATCCTATGTGTCTGTATAGTCAGAATATGACATATACAAAAGGTATAGAAAGAGACATTATAAGCTCTTTGGAGCAGGTATTATTTTTTTGTTCTGTGTTTGTATAGCACCATGCACAATGGGTCCTGATCAATGCCTGGGGCTCTAGGTGCTATGATAATACAAATAATAATAAAAATTCTTCTGCATATGAGTTTAATGGTACCTAGTGTGTTTTACTTCCCTTTTAATTGTTTAAACACACATAGTAGCTTTAGAAGAATAGAATTGCATAGAAAAATATAACATTGATTTTGAATATGAAATAAACATACAAAAACATAGAGTACAGCTTGAGGCTCATCCTTCACTATGTTGTTTATTGCAACTGCCTAGGTTTTTTTTAACTTATGGTATATAATAACCGTTATTAAGAAGTCTTCTGATACACTGTAGAACTGCAAACAGCACTATTTAGTTAATATCTTTAGATAAGCAATTTTTAACCATATTTAGCAGGCTGATAGGCCTGACTGCGCCTGCTTTGCTGGTAGGGAGAAGAGGTAAGGATTAGGACATACCTGAGGGAAGCCAGCATTCCACAGTTGATTCTTCTTCTGCCTCATGACCCACCTGCAGAGCCCCATGCCCAAGAGCAGTTAGACTTGAGATGCGTTTCTCTGCCTTTCCCATCATCCTGTAAGGTTGCCTTCTTAGATGAGAAGATGGGTTGGATGGCCCCTTTTCTCATGGAATATAGTTTCTCTCTCTGGTGCTGCTGTGATGTGTGCTGCCTCTATCCATGAGAGTCTAATAATTTAAAAACTCAAGTCTAAAATGAAAGCATTTCCTTAAATTTACTAAAATATAACATTGTGTTTACTCTCTCCATGCTTTCAATATTGAAAAACTTGGGTAGGAGTGAGAGCAACATTTCAATGTTACCATAAGAGCCATAACTTTTAAACAAAACAAATAATGCATCTTATAATAATAATAATTAATTAATAATAACAATAAATAATAAAAAGTGTGTGGGTGTGGGGGGGGAGGCAAGGGAATTGGTCTATGCTTAATATATTTTAAATGGTCCTGACTCGGCGAAGAAACTTATGTCTTAAGAAGAATAGGGTGAGCAAGAATGAGTAGACATCTTTTGTCTTTTTGGCTGGAAACAGTTGTGTTGTGTAATGGAGTGTTGGAGGCTTTTTTTGAGTGGTGGGAGAGGGTGGCTTAACATGGCATCAGCCCATCTGTTCTTATGTTTACAATGGAGAAAAGACAATATAACTATTTTAAGTGAAAGCTCAGAATTCATATTTATGGGCATTACTATAGCCATCATCACCGTAGTAAGAGTTGTAGAATGCAGTAAAAACTTCTGAGACTGTAGTGTCATAAGGCTTTGTCGAGACCCCTAGAGGGTATGTAGTGTTAAATGGTTTAACTTTTCATTCCTTTGCTTTTGAGGTCTTGTCAAATATGTTGTGTGCAGCAGCCTTAACTGATAAATAACATAGTGTTTATGTGTAATGAAGAGTGAATCAGGAAACGAAAAAATATTTTGAAGACGTCTTTTATGCACTACATAGGGCACACAATTTTTTTTTTCTTTGCTTCATAGTTCAAACTCAGTATTTTCTTCCAAGCTTAGCTAAGAGACTGTTCTTCATGGGGAATTATCACTTCCCAAGGCTTAAATTTTTTGTTTGGCCATTTAAAAAAAATCAATGTTGGTAGTTTAAAAAAAAAAAATTATACCTTTCAGTTAAACTCTTCTCGTTTTCCCATAACTCAAATGACTGAAAAGGTTTTCCTCCAACTTTGCAAAAGTATTCACTTCTGGGTTATTCAGACAGAGCTTGATCTTGCCCCATTTAGGTCCATGGGAGTTTTGCCATTTATTTCAATGGGAGCAGGATCAAACCCATCATGTAGGTAATGAGGATCACATAAACACAGCATGGGAAGGTTGATCTCAGAACTAGAATTCTTGAACAAATGAACAAAATGTTACAATGGAAGTTTGTACATAACCTTATTTCATAGCTTTTGCTATCTACTAAAGCTGTAGCTCTGAATATTTAAATATACTATACTCATGGAATTCCCTGTTCATGTAAATGTCATTGCTTGATATGACAAATATTTAGTATTGCAATTTTATATGTTCAGTTGACTATGCTGTTTATTTTCTAAAACATGTTTTACTATAGTCGTTTTTACAAAGGATGCTCTTTAGTTTATATGGAGTTTCAACTATTCCCACACTTTATTTTTTTTTAAGCAATTTAATAAAACTTCTTTAGCTAGAGTGAGTTTGGCTCAGCCTGCAGCAATTAAATTGCTTTTATTAAATAGTTTGTCATTTTTAGCTTGCCTAATCCTTCTGATCTTTGAAAGGTGATCTGAAAAGGGGGGGGGGGGAACCCACTTGCATGCCCTAGTTTTTACCCTTCAAAGTATGAGGGCGGTTGAGACTTTATACTCTTTTTGTTTATTGGAGATTTTCTTGATGGACTTAGCTAGGTGTATCAAAAGCTATTGTGAGATTTCTCATCCTACTATAGAAGGGGTGGCATATTAAATCCTTAATAAAGATGGCATGTGTGTCAAGTGTTTTAGATAAACGTGCGTTAACGAAGGAGGAAAAAACAAAGGAAAAATAACCCCAGAAATAACATTTAAGTCTGTGTGTTTCCCATATTGGGGTTCAAGAGAACTGGGTTTCCACTTGATTTGAAGGAGCAGGTAAATCTATTTTCTTTTGAAGAGGCATGTTATTGAAGTGTGCAGGAATTCAGCTTTCAATATTTTTCAGGTACACAACACTTCAATAACCCTACCTGCTTGTAACATATCTAGACTTGATAAAATTACCCTTGTCTGTCCTGATTAGCACCACTTCAGAAACTTTGGTTAAAACATTTTGTTCTTCAGCCCAGTGTCTCCCACAGTTCTGGACATCTAGGGCTGCTTTCCTCTCTCTGCAGCTTCATGGAGGTGAATCAGCAGTTTGGCACCTTCTATGCCTCTGTGCTCCTGCTTGCTGCGGCAGCAGACGGTGGCAGTTTCTGTTGCTCCCACCCTTATTTTTTCTGTTTTATCTTTTTCTGCCCAGATTTTGGGCAGTGGAGTATAGTTCCTTCCTCTTCAGTGTTCTTCCTCCTTCCTGGATTGGTTAACCTTTTGGGGGTTTAACCCAACCTCAGCCTCTGCTGCAGCATCTCCCTGCCAACTCCTCTGCTCCTATACAGGCAGGGTAGCCGAGAAAGCACTAGGTTAACAATCCAAGCTGCTCTCCATTTGTGAGAAAGCCTTCCCAGGCTTGGCATGTGGCCAGTTATGCCCAGTCTTTACCCAGGCAACTAATCCTAATGCTGGTCCTGGGGCTATGAGTCAGATAGGCCAGTGGGGGTCCTCTACCCACCACGGCAGTTGCAACTCCACAGGGGGAAAGCTGGACTAGTGCAGAGCAGGAAGAGGCTCCAGAAGTGAGGAGGACCCTGACTTCTTGACTCAGGAGGTAAGTCCCAGGCAGAACAAAGAGAGGAGGCTTGCGGGTTCTCAGTTCCCTCCCGCCCAACCAGTAAGTCTTAAAGTGGGTCATGAGCATCCTGAGGAAAGAAGCAGAGCTTCTAATCAGACTCCCTTGCTCCCTCCCAAGCTGACTAGAAGGGCTCTGACAATGTGATTCCCCCCCTCCTCCAGAAGGAATGGGACCCAACAGGGGAGGATTCTGAGTCAGACCTCTCAAGAGGACTTCAGGCCCTAAAGAAGGCAAGCCACCAGAGGTCTCACCAAAGCTGCAGCAGAGCTTCTACACTCCCAAAGCATGCTGAAAAAGGTTAAAAAAAAATCAAAAAGGCTAAAAAGGGAAAGAAAAAGTCCCAAATCCAGGACACAAGAGTTTTCTTCCTCCTCCTCCTCCTCCAAAGAGGATGGCAAGCTGTCTGGCTCTGAATCCAACAGGATGGGGGCAAAGATAAAGCTAAGGTTTTTTTTCCCTCTATAACTTTCAAGAACGAAAGCTCTACTACTAAGATCTTGACAGTGGATGTTGGTGTAACATCCCTTGCCAGGTATATAGTTATTCCCTCAAAAGAAGATTTCTACCCAAAAGATCCCTTGGATAGAAAAATGGAGGCCACTCTCACAAAGGACTTGGGAGTCTCCTTCACTACCTCCAAGCATTCCTGGCAGCTGCCTGCTTTGCAAGAGCATCTTTGTCCTGGATGGGCGATTTCAAAGCCCTTAAGGACAGAGGTCATCCTGACTTTGGTTCCACTTTAAAGAAACTCACCCCAGCCAAAATCGTTTGTGGCTGATGCCACAACGTATGCAATGAGGTTCTCAGCCCGAACCATGGCTTCTAGATCAGTAGCCAGGCACCATCTACAGCTCTGACCCTGGAAGGTGGATATTCACTCTCAGCAGTTCCTATGCTTGGCCAAGCTCATAGGCTCCTTTTTGGGGAAAGCTGAAGAAAGTGGTGGCTGACAATGCTGCAAAATGCAAACAGTGAGGAAGGGTAAGACAAAGTGCCACCAGGAGAGAATATAGACTGGCTTGCAGATAGAGGCACTCCTAATCCTCTACAGAGGTGCCAGCGAAGGGACAACAGATTCTCCAAGGAAAAACAGTGAAGTCGAGGTTCAGAGGGAAAGACTGGAGGGATCAACCCTCCTGCCCCTGCTACACCAATCCACTTTATGACAAAGATCGCATAGGCCTCCACCCAGCACTGAAGCTAGGAGGCAGAATTTCCCTTTTGCCAGAGGAATGGCTTTCAGAAACCACAGACAAGTGGGCCAGAGTTTATTCCCTCGAGCTGCAGGCTCCACCCCATCCACTCTTCATCCAATCACCCAGTTCCAAGAACCCTGTAAAACACAACTTGATCCAGAATGAAATCTCATTTTCTGGATATGGGAGTTGATATTGTGTTCCCTCAGAAGAAAGGTTTTCTGGGTTCTATTCCACCTTTTTCATTGCGCAGAAATGCGGTGGGGTATCCGAGCCATTCTCAACCGCAAAAGGCTTAACAAGTGGATGAAGAAAAAGTTTTGGGTGGAGACCCTGGCTTCTATTGTGTCTTCGCTGTTCTGGAGGGATTCCTTGACTTCAGTAAATCTAGTGGAAAGATATTTCCATATCCTCATCAGACTGTACCACCACAGGCTTCCAAGGTTTGTGTATGACCGGAAACATTGTTTGTACCAAACACTTCTGTTTGGCCTGTTATTGGCACCCAGGGTTTTTTAAAAAGATGTTGGTAGTGATAATAGCCAGACTCAGGTTGCAGGGAACCCACCTGTACAGTTTCCTGCATTATATTCTGGTAAGAGCTCTGTCACAGTCAGCAGTGTGCAGGGCCATGTCTCAGGCTCTCCTCCAGGCACACCTTTTCATCATCAATGGCAAGAAAAATTCCCTGGTTCCATCCACCAGAATAACCCATCTGGGAGCAGAAATAGACACCTCAGTAGCAAAAATGTACCCATCATTAGAAAGGTTTCAGAAAATACAGGAATTGATTATCTTGCTCCAGCTGCAAGTGTCCTACTATAGCTCTTTGATTCAAACTGCTAGGACTGCTAGTGTCATGCACAAGGATCACTGCATGGGTAAAATCGTGCATCATATGTCTTCAAGCCTTCATAGTAAGGGTGTGGAACCACTTCTCAGAATGCTTGAAAGTTCAATACGGGTTCCAACACAGGTGTTCAACTCCATTCAGTGGTGGTCAGCCCATAATGTCTGCAAAGGGATGCCCATTTGTCTTCGAGATCCTTTAGTCTTCATAACCAATGCCAGTTTGACAGGCTAGAGAGCTCCCTTGGAGACCCAAACAGCCCAGGGCTTCTGGAGCAAGGAGGAAAAGGCTCACAGCGTAAACCTCCTAGAGCTGAGAGTCGTCAAACTAGCTCCACAAAGGCTCCAAATCACCCTAAGGGGGAGCCACATCCTGGTTCAGTCTGACAATATGACTGTCGTTGCATATCTAAACAACCAAGAGGGAACAAGGGATACAACTCTATACGCAGAAGCAATGGAAATAATGAGGTGGGTGGAACAGTTCCTCCTTTCCCTCGTAGCAATCCACATCAAAGTGCATTGGAACCAAAAGGTAGACTGGCTAGCAGATGTAGAGTCACCAACTCTTAGTGGTGCCTGAATCCAAGAAGTTTTTGATCTCATCATTCAGAAGTTCAGCCTCCTTTCAACTGACCTGTTGATAAATCATACGAATGCAAAGAGGCCAAAATACTTCACAAGGGAGGCAGACCCCAGAGCCATGGAGAAGATGCCTTATTGCATAGTTGGCTGCAGGGCCTACTTCATGCGTTTCCATCCTTCCTGCTACTTGGAAAGGTGGTCCCGAAAATAAAAACAGAACAGGTGATGGTAATTCTTAGAACTCCTTGTTGGCCAAGGAGACTTTGATTCTCAGACCTAATAGAGCTGGAATTACCCACTCCAGCTTCCGTGGAGACAGGACATCCTCTTGCATGGTCCTCTTCTTCATTTGGACCCCAAATAGTTTTGTCTAACAGCCTGACTATTAGACGGAAGCGCTAGAAGGTCTGTTTGTCTTCCATAGTTATTAAGACATTAATTTTGTCAAAGAGAATATCAACACTAAAAGCATATTTCTCTGTCTAGTCCAGATTCTACAACTGGTGCCAAGAACCCAGCGCAAATCCTGGAATACCAGCCATTCTGGATTTCCTCCAAGAAGGCATAGACAGAGGAGGCCTTCAGCCCAGTATAGTTGCATGTCAGATGTCTGCTCTTAGTAGCATGTTATTTACAGGATCCTTGGGTTCCCTGACACAGTCCACAGGTCTGAAAGCCAGTGTCTTTCAAGCTGTCCAACTGACCAGACCAAGGGTCAGGGTACTCTTTCCAAAATGGGACCTACTGCTGGTTTTGAGGGTCCTGACTACCCATCCCTTCAAGCCTTTGACTTCAGTGTCAGCTTTTTATGTATCCATTAAGTCTTGTTTCTTAGTGGCTGTCAAGTGTTGGAGCTGGCAGCCTTATCTATATAGGAACTTGACTCTGTGTTCCATGAGGACAAAGTGGTGCTCAGGATACCTGAATTCTTTCTTCCTAAGGTAAATTCCTCCTTCCACACTTTCCAAGAAGTTGTGCTTCCTTTGTTCTGTCCAAAACCACAGCGTCCAATGGAAAAGACGTGGGGACACCTATGACTGAATGCACTCCTGTATTCACACCATTGTAATGATCTTTGTACAAAATATGCCTTATTGAGGTATCATTTGAAAACTAATAACTTGATGGTCAATAATATCATTGTGAAATGCATGTAACAACATTATAAGTAAAGTTATGAACATAAACTGAAATTGTCTGAAATGTGATTACCAGATGAGTCTGGGTAAACCAGTTTCTCAGAGACAAAGGACAAACTGATGCCTCTAGCCAAATGTCAGCAAAACTAGTGGGCAATAACCTGTCAAGTGGCCATTCTTTGGCAAGGAAGGGGGACAGGAACAGATTGAGCTGCATTTTAGCAAACAGCACAGAACCCCTTTCACCACCTGACTCCTTCTCTCCATCCTCACAGCAGGAACACATCTTATTTAGGGATAATCCTCAGGAAAATGCTTTTCAAAGGGTGACTGAACTATAAAAGTGAGGGGCAAAAACACCCCAAGTTATCTGTCCCTATTCATCTCCATTTCTTTTACCAAAGAAGACAAAAGATACAGCCTTTGGACTTTGGGAGCAGATACGGGGCTGAGAATATGATCAGCAATGTTACTGGGAGCATGTGGTTAGGGTCTTTCACTTTGAACTAAGTCTAGTTTGTTAAAACACTTCCTAGTACTAAAATTTATCTTTTTCTCTTGTGACCATTTCTGACTTCAATGCCTTGTACTTGCACTCACTTAAAATCTCTTTGTAGTTAAATAAACTCATTTTATTCTTTAATCAAAACTAATCCAGTGTTGTGAACGGTGTGGGTAACTCCATTTAGGGTAGAAAACTGTTTGTATATGGATCCCTTTACAGGGGCAACAGACCTAATATATCTGGACTGTTCAGAGGGCTGGTCAGTGCAGAACACACATTTTGGGGAAAAATCTGAAACTGAGTGGGTTGGGGGGGTCTCCCTGCAACTGGTAACCAAGGCTGGTGGAAGACAGAGTATGACTGATGTGTGATTGGCAGGCTACAGTTATACGCAGACACACGGGGTTTTATCTGATTGCTGGAAGGCTGTTTGTGAGTGGCCCAAGTTGGGAGCTACGGCAGCAAAGCATTGCGAGGCACCCAGATTTGCAGGGTAGGAGTGACACAGCCTTCTCAGGTTTGGATTGCACCCTGAAATGTTATAACTCCTTAAGTGTCAGAAGAGCCTTAAAAATCTATCTCAAGCATACAGAGTCCATGAGAAGATTAGGCTCTTTATTTACAGGAGAACCTCAGATACAAATGCCAGAGTTACGAACTGATCGGTCACTCACACACCTCATTTGGAACTGGAAATAGGGAATCAGGCAGCAGCAGAGACCAAAAAAAAAAAGTAAATACAGTTCAGTACTGCGGTGAATGTAAATTTATTAAAAAAAAAAAAAGGGGGGGGAAAGCAGCATTTTTCTTCTGCATAGTAAAGTTTCAAAGCTGTATTAAGTCAATGTTCAGTTGTAAACTTTTGAAAGAATAATATAACGTTTTGTTCAGAGTTACGAACATTTCAAAGTTACGAACAACCTCCATTCCCGAGGTGTTCGTAACTCTGCAGTTCTACTGTATGTCTTTCCGTGAAAAATGCTCGGGATTTGGAGTTTCCAAGTCCTCCATCATGAGGTGGATTAGACTATGTATTGTGGAAGCCTACAAATCATCAGAGGTTCCTATCCCAGCAGGAATCAAAGTCCACTCCACCAGATCTTTAGCAACCGAATGGGTGGAATGAGCAAGTGTTTCCACCTCGGAAATTTACAAAGTGGCCACTTGGTCTAGAGCTAACCCTGGCATTAAGCACTACAAGGTGGACTTTTTACTTTCTTTGGAGGCTGTCTTTGGCAGGAAGGTGCTGCAGGAGGTGAACAATAAAAATACAGATGTAAAACGGGGGGAGTACTTCTTTTCTACTGAGCTCTTGTTCCCTAACTCTTCCTACATCTGATCACTACTCACTACTTCCCAGATGTCCAGAATTGTGGGAGATGCTGGGCTGCAGAATGGAAAACTTCATATAGATAATTTCCTTTCTGCTAGCAGTCTCTACCACAGTTCTACCCGCCCGAGATGGCTCATGAGCCTCTGGTCAGATATTAAGTGGAATTGTTACCATCGGACTGTCTTTCTTGGTCTAATGTACATATTTATTTGATCTCTGGAATATGTTATAAACAGTTTATATAGGTTTTATAGCTTAGGAAAAACTCATCTGGCGGCAGGTGGGAGCGGAGGGGGCGTTGTGAGAGCATGAGGCAAAGAAATGCTGATCTGCCTCCAGGAAGCTGCAGAGAAGCAGCCTAGACATTCAGAATTGTGGGAGGCGCTTCTTGCAGAAGGGGAACATTGATTAAAAATTTTACGTTCTTGGTTATATATGTAGTTAATCTCTGTTTCATGTCTAGCAAAGGGGTAACTTGTGTAGTTTGAACAAGGCTATATAATAGATCAATACATGCACCCAAAGCCCAGTTGATAATGCCTAAGTGCTGTGAGAGTGTATGTACGAGTGACATCTCTTTGGAGCTCTCAGCATGTTGGGCTCTGATGGTTCATATATGCTTAGTGAAAAGTTGTGCCTTCTTGATACAAAGCTATAGTTGCTATTGTTTTGAAAATTTTATTTCACATTTTCATATAGTCTATGATCTGTTACATGCCAACCATAATAAATATATTTTGACAAACTACTAACTTCAGTGAAATTTGATTTGTGGCTCTAGGTTTACTACTACTTAACTTATTAAGCTCTGTACCTCTTATTTTAAGATTAGAAAAATAAAAACAATATAGAGGAAAAGCCTTGTATGTCAAGTACAGTCATTTGATTTAAAAAATAATTTAAGTGGATTGTCTGGAGTTCCCATTTTTCATTTTAGATTGAAATAAAATTGTTTTGCAATAAAGCAGCTTGTCTGAAAATTGCTTAAAATAAGAAAAATGCTAGATAATGAGATGTTCAGGTAAAATATTGTCCTAAGGCACCCAAGTCTGCTTATTACAGGTGTGTGTATAGAAGGTAAGCAGTTTGCATTACCCTATGGGCTGGTCTACACTACACAGTTAGGTCAACATAAGGCAGCTTGTGTCTACACTACAGCCTTCCTGCCACTGATATAAGTGCTCTACTACACCAACATAATAACTTCACCTTCACGAGAGACATAAGGTTTATGTCTTTGTAGTTAGGGCGACCCAGTATCTGTGTAGACACTGTCTCCCTTACATCGGCTGTCATGTCAATTTCACTGCTCCTGCTGTGAAATTGACAAAAAAGCTGCTCCCTTGGAGAGCAGGGCAGCTGGACCCTGCTGTCAGCTGGGAGCCGGGGTGAGAAGCCTGAGGAGCTTCCCCTGCTCCCAGCTGGGAGCCGAAGCCTCCCGAAGTGGGAGCTAGCTGGGTGAGAAGCCTGAGCAGGCAGTCTTGTCAATTTCCTGGTTTGGTGAGCTGTGAAATTGACCAGGCTGCCCAGCTCCCTGTGGGGGGGGGGGGGCAGGAGGGAGGCAGGAGAAGCCAGGGCTGCTGGACCCCACTCCCCAGGGTCGAGAAGCCCAAGGCGGCTTCCCCTTGCTCCTGGTGGCGAATGGGGAATGAGGAGGGGGAGCAGTCCTCCAGGAGCCCGGGAGCCTGTGGGGCAGCTAGGCTCCTGGTAGTGTAGTGTAGACATACCCAATGTGTTTATATTAAAACACACAAAAATTATAAGCAGTAATTTATGGTGTCTGTGATTGAGACTTTTTAACATAGTTTTTAAACTGGATGGATAACTACAACAGTTTATTGGATTACTTGTATGCCGCAATAAGTTATAATGTCAAGGCAAGAATATAAACTGATTGTCAGGCTTCTGCCTGTGCCAACCCCAAAATGCTTCACGATGGTACAGTTTAGATAATGTTTGTTTACATTGGCATGTGCTTGAATGGAAAATTGGTCTTTCTGGCTATTCAGCAATTAAATTTAGTAGAAATACCTTTTAAAAATTAGTTGATATGCGTACCTTTTGTCAATAAGTTCTCAAATGAACACATTATACAAGGCATCTTGTGTAGTGGAAGAGATTTTTAATTTAGTTTATTTGCCTCATTATAGATCAGTATTTAAGTTGTTTATATGTAAATGTACGAATTGAGGAACAATTAAGTGTTGACAAAGTAGATTGCAGTCATATCAATTGCAGTGCATTTTCCATAATTTTTCTAACTGACATCTTTGATGATAAATAGTGGATGCCAAGTCAAAGCCGATTATACAGTGCACTAGGAATTCATGGTGCTGTCAGGAAGAAGACCGATTGACTTTAAATTTACATATTAATGAGAAGATTTGTTAAGAGGGTGCTTGACTATAGAAAATAACAGCATATTTATAGGGCACGACATTTTACAAATAAAGCTGATGCAGGAAAATGGAAATTAAACCTTTTAGATTAATAAATTCAAGACTGCTAAAGTGCATATTTGCATTTTCGTTTTCTTAAATTTACCTTACTCTCAGAGTAACATGGTTTTCCCTTGTTCAAGCTGAATCCACTAATCCTCAAAGACTAATGCTTTAACATTTCGAATTAATTTTTTCTTGCATTCTTAAACATCTTCGTAGTTTTAAGTTTTCTTTTTTTTAAATTTCTAATTGTGAGGAAAAACTTCCTTTTTTAGAACAAGGTTGCTTTTAATTATGATGCAGGTCTAATATAAAAATCAGTTCTTACAAAATTTTGTTTTAATGCCATATATTTAACTTTTGTGACAGTGTAGGATCAGTAATTGTATTGATTAGCACTGTGTTGGAAAATAAGCTTTCTTTATCCTATCAGTCTTGGATGAAACTTCAGTTTTCAGTATCTAAGTGTAACAGCTTAAACAATATTCAGTAATCACCCCAGAGGATCAAATCTTTATTTGCTGTGACGTTTTAAAAATAAAATCCAAGATTTTTGTTTTATGTAAAGTGCTAATTATGCTCTTTGATATGTGGGTGCTCCTCACTGCACATTTCGTAAAATTTAGTAATATACATACATAAACGGCAATTTTTATTTTTTTCTCTGAAGAATATATAGCAAATTTTACTCATATTTGAGGACACAGTAGAATTATGGGGATACTTGATATTATCTTAGTAGTTAAGGTTATTTTCTAAAATGGGCCTAAAATGGACATACTTTTCTGGATCCCCTCCCCCTCTAAAAGTATGTGTCCCATGGGTGTGAAACTTCACACAAGGCTACATTTTTATGCCCTTTGAATTTTCTATGTAGCTTTTGTTTGGTTTCTCTTCATAAATTTTTAATAGGAAGTCTTTGAATTTGGGGTCTGGCTGAAACTTTTCCTTAGCATTTCTACTTTTCATGACTGACCATTATCTCTTAAACACCCACCTTGTCTAAGATTTTTTGTAGATAGTAAGGTAATATCTTTTTATTGGACCAACATCTGTTGGTTAAAGCAATGTCACCAACTCTCATGATCTTTTCATGAGTCTCACGATAATTAGAGTCAAGTGGATATGTGATGATTTCAGCCTTCATTCTTAAAGAAAAAGTAAGTTTCTAGCCCTCGTGGCTGTGGAGAAAGCTTCAAAACGTGACCCCCAGTGCACCCTAGAGGCACAGAAAGCAAATAAAAAGAACATCAAATCTATTATTGTTACAGAATCTCAGGATTTTTGGTGAGCTTGACTCCTGATTTTTAAACATTTGGGGTTGGCAATACTGTGAAAGAGACAAGCTTTTGAGCTACATAGAGCTCTTCTTCAGATCTGGAAAAAGGACTCTGACTATATCTACACTGTGGCCTTGGCTACACTGGCGCTGTACAGCGCTGCAACTTGCTGCGCTCAGGGGTGTGAAAACACACCCCCCCCGAGCGCAGCGAGTACAGCTCTCTAAAGCGCCAGTGTACTCAGAGCCTGCAGCGCTGCACGCTCGCTCGCAGCGCTGCAAGCTATTCCCCTCGGAGAGGTGGAGTACATACAGCACTGCGAGAGAGCTCTCGCAGACGACTACACTCGCGCTTCACAGCGCTACCGCGGCAGCGCTGGGAAGTCCCGAGTGTAGCCACGGCCTGTGTAGGACCCATGGATTTTGAAAGGTGTGTTGTGAGGGGTATGGATCATTGTAGCAGTGGAGTTGTGTCTGCAGGTTTTGTATATGTTATGGCAGGGTCTGGATTCATGGGTCTTATGCATGCCTATCACAACATGTGGTGTACCTCATCCAGTGCACTAACTGTCACAGTAAAAAAAAGACAATCACTATGCCCTTGAATGAACTCTCACAGAAAAATGATACAAGACAAAAACACCATATCACCTGTGGATGAACACGTTTCACAAAAAGATCATTCCATATCTGACCTCTGTCCTCATCCTCAAAGGAAACGTGCACATCATCTTCAAAAGACGAGCCTGGGAGCTTAAATTGATAAGTTTGCTAGATACTAAAAATCACGTCTTAATAAAAACACTGTATTTATGGTTAATTACAACAATCTGTACACAAGAATGGCCATATTGGGTTGGATTAATGGTCCATCTAGCCCAGTATTCTGTCTTCTGACAGTGGCCAATTCCAGATGCTTCAGAGGGAATGAACAGGGCAATTATCAAATGATCTATCCCCTTGTCCAGTGCTAGCATCTGGCAGTCAGAGGCTTAGTGACACCCTGAACCCATTAACCCCTTCCCTTTTTGTCCTATGGCTGCCAAGGTGTTAACAGGTTTCAGAGTCGCAGCCCTGTTAGTCTGTATCCGCAAAAAGAACAGGAGTACTTGTGGCCCATCAAGATAACCCATTTAAGACAGTTTGAAAAGAAGGTGTGAGGATACTTAACATGGGGAAATAGATTCAATGTGTAATGGCTCCATCTCTCAGCCATTCCCCATGTTAAGTATCCTCACACCTTCTTGTCAAACTGTCTTGATTATCACTACAAAAGTTTTTTTTCTCCTGCTGACAATAGCTCATCTTAATTAATTAGCCTCTTAGAGTTGGTAGGAGAACTCCCACCTTTTCATGTTCTCTGTATGTATATATATATCCTTACTATATGTTCCATTCTATGCATCCGAAGAAGTGGGCTGTAGCCCACGAAAGCTTATGCTCAAAGAAATTTGTTAGTCTCTAAGGCTTTGTCTTCACTACCCGCCGATCCGGCGGGTAGCAATCGGTTTTTCGGGGATCGACTTACCGCGTCTAGTCAGGACGCGGTAAAATCGATCCCTGATCGCTCTGCCGTCGACTCCGGAAATCCACCTCGGCAGGAGGCGGCAGCGGAGTCGGCGGCAGCGCGGCAGCGGTCGACTTTCCCGCGTCCTCACCGCTAGGTAAGCCGACCTAAAATACGCAACTTCAGCTACGGTATTCACGTAGCTGAAGTTGCGTATCTTAGGTCGGAACCCCGCTGCAGTGTAGACCTAGCCTAAGGTATCACAAGTACTCCTATTCTTTTTAAGGTGCTAACAGACCACTTCACCTTGAATGGTTTCTTACAATGCGTGTTAACTACTTACGTTAAACAATCTGTTCTACTTTGTATTTAGCTGTGAGTACCTTTCCCAGACCTGAAGAAGAGCTCTGTGTATGAAAGCTTCTCTCTCTCAGCAACAGATGTTGGTCCAGTAAAAGATACTACCTCACCCACCTTGTCTCTCTAATATCATGGGACCCACAAGGCTACAACAACTGCATAGAAAAAATTTGGTAGAGATTCATCCTTAATAGATCTGGTGCCACAGTTTTTTATTTTTGTTTTGTCTCCTGTTTTTTCCCCTAGTTTTGTGTTTTAAATTTTGGATTTATGATCACTTTTAGCTTTTCATATTACAATTCAAAGTTTGTGCTGTTTATACAAACCTGAGTGATTAGGGGACGGGCCTGCACAAACCTGACTGATTGGGTAGGTAGTGCATATAAACCTTCTGAACTGATTTCATCCTACAGTAGAGAAGGTTCATGTGCAGCTGGGCTTCTGCCTCACCCTTACTAGCCCCAACTCCAAAATAAGCATTAAAAAACCCTAGGAAATTAATACAGGAAAAAAATTCATTGTGAAGTGGTTGCTGTATCAGCAACCCACCTGATGCAAACCCACAGAAGTGAGAAAATGAAAAACTAAGCCACTTAGCAGTGCATACCTTCAACCCACATGCATGCCTTACCATTTACCACAACTTCCATACATCAAGCCTTATTTCTTCCCTCCTAAGTGTTGTCAGCCTTTTATCACCCCTTTTAACTGACATCCTGCACACAACCCTTTAACAAAGTACTCTCTTTCAGCACAGCCAACTACTGCAACAATAATCCATAACTGCTGGCACTGGGGGAGAAGAATAATCTACTAGAAATGTGTATACAGAATGGTGAAAAGGGGGATTATGAAAGTTCACCCAATACAGTATAAAGGACACTTTTGGAATACTTCCATTTGAAGCCTTCTGTAGTCTTTAAATATTGGAGTAAGCTGCATAAACTTTTAAAGCTCTTTAAAAATTCAAGAGCTGAAATGTATCTTGGACTTCCTCAGGTTGGTCTTAAATCGTAGGACTGATGGATACCAACTTGATCATATGGGATAGGAAGTGTTCTTACAAACGGACAAGGCTTTTCTAGACCTAGATAAGCCAATGTTTTTGGGGGAAGAAACATCCATAAGATTTGAAGTCCAAAGATTCCTTCACCGAACAAAATCTAGACGATCAATTAAATTTCACCCTGGATTACTTTTCATACCTATGTGGTAAATTTTCCCATGAATTACCCAAAGTAAGAAATAATATCCAAATAAATGTACCAAGAATCACATTCTGCTTTGTCTGAATTGTTTGCTGTGGGGAAAACATGTTTCTAAATAGGAAAAAATCATTTTATAAAACAGTCCTTTCCTATTTTAGTCAAGCAGATAACCTGTGATTTGGGTGCGAGCAAACATTAATTGTCTTGGAAACCAACAAAACAAGCCAACCAAACTTCAGGTTAAATTTATTTATGGGGAAAATGCACAAACACGTGGGCACAAAGTAATTGGTAAACAGATATCCTTTCATATCTAGTGTGATTTTTCTTTTTTGATTACATGTAGAATTAAACTGACTGCGAGTTGGGAAGGAATTTTCTCTTGGGAGAGTGTTACCAGGGCCCTTTTTTCCTTTTGAAATCATCTGGAGCATTGAATAGGGAATCATTCATTTGGATCAGATGGTTGTATCCTACATAATCAATTTCCTGTGATAATGGGATAGGGATGAGTTGAAGGAGTGAGGTTTGTTGTCCTCATAACCTTCTTACAAATAGAAGAAAAAAATCTGGGCAGTGTGGTCTTTATATATGAGTGACTCATGCGCACACACTTACTTAATAAGTAAGTATACTTAGTGGTGCAAGTAGGGCAGTACAGGGGGCTGCCGGGAGACAGGAGTAGAACATGGGGCTGCCGGGAGGCCCCACACCAGCAGCTCCTCTGGCGCGGCTATGCTGCCCCCAGCCCCACCCCTAGCCCTTCCACGTAGCTGTGTCTATTGTCTGGGGTCTGTACAGCCCTGCCGGAGGACAGGACTGGAGGCAGGGCTGGGGGCAGTACAGCCGCACCAGAGGAGTTGCAGGTGTGAGGCTGCCCGGCATCCCCATGTTCTGCTCCTTTCACTGCTGCGGTTCCAGAGTGCCCTGCGGTTCAGAAGTCTGTATCCACATCCACATCCAGCACTATGGTATCTAAGCGCTTTCGAGTTTTACTCTAAGTGTATTATTATTTGTATTGCAGTAACGTTTAGGAGCCCAAGTGATAGATTTTTGTGCTATGCAAAATTAAGACTGTATGGGCATTGTCAACAGACAAATTCTGACCTACATTAAGATAAGGAAAAAGATGTGCATTATGGCTTGTTTTACTCAGGGTTTTTTTCTTTGTCACCTCCATCTTTACGTGTGCATAGCATAGGGAAAATCAAATGAATACTACAAACACGGAGTTACCAGTATGTAGTTATCTAAGGCACTTGAAAATATTTTACTAACATTTTATGTGATGTAAGTACTAAGATATATCTGTGAAGATAATTACATAGGTTGATGTTGTTTTTTTAAAAAAGCTTATGAATATAATTATATATTTTTCACAAAGCAGCACATTTCTTATTTTAAAATTAGACTTCTGTGACTCTCTTGATTGAACCAAGAGGATTCCTGGTATGTGTGACTATCTTCTGCCAAGAGACCATTGCACTTCAAACATGCTCACTTTCCATGTCCCTTGGACAGTAGAGTCTACTCTCTTAGCATGGTGATGCATTTGATATTCAGTTGGGCTATGTCGGCAGCTGGCACTTCCATTACAGCTGAAGCTGATAGCACCACTTATTATTAAGGTTGCCTCACACATCCCATTATGACTCCATTTTCAGTTGCTTATAACTTTGCCAAACTTTACCCATTTCAACTAAAAGTTTTCATGCTAGGTGTCTGCTTCAGACTGTTTTTGTTTTTGAAAACTTCAGACAAAATGTTTCAGCCTGTGACAGATGTGGCAATTTCTTGCAATATCCTTGAAATTCTTTATTGCATTAAGCTTATGTATTACTGTGGGTTGCGATTGTATGTAACCTGTTTGGGGGGGGGGGGGGACATGTGATGTGAGGCCTGGCAGTTCAAAGGACTTTATTGAAAAAGTGCCAGATAAGAATGGACTTTTGGACAATAAGTGTTAAGGAATTTCCTAGGGAATATCTAGGGGGAGGTTAATGCAAATTTCCCACCACTGGTTATGCAAAACTCTTGCTCTTTGAAGCTACACCCTGATGTGAGGGTCTTTGCTGATTATCTGTTCCTGGAGAGTGGAGATCGAAGGTCTGAGCCATGTAAAGAAACGGATGAAATGTCTACCGGGTTGTTCTGGTTCTGGATTTGAGACAGTTATGAACTTATAACATGGGGGAACATACAGTTGTGGGTTTTGAAGTAATAACACCTGCCAGAATTTGAGGTTTGATTTGGGGGTGACCTCTGGCAAGCTTTTTAGCATGCGTGTAAGTCTCTTATTGTTTTAATATATTTTCTTTGTAATGCTTTCACCTTAAGAATAAATGTGCTTGCTTAGAAAGAGATTTGTGGCAACTGGCAACTGCTAGCAATTACACTGTTCATAGGCTTTGGAGAGAAAGCACAGATGGTGGCCTGTTTAGGCAGTCTGGGGTATTGGAAATATCAGTGTTGGAAGGGAACTGTGCAGCCTGGAAAAACCCCAATCCAGGAGGGCATGAGATTCTGATATTTGCCCAAGAAAGGTGACAGCTGGGAACCAGAAGCCTAAAAGTGAGTGCCCTTGGTGGACCCAGGAAGGGAAATGCAGATGCAGTTGCCCTGAAACTGTGACACAGCTGTTTCTGAGATCAAGGCGAGGGGAAAATATGTTTTTCCCGCTTTAAAAGAAATTCGGGTAACCTTTTCTCTGAGAAACTTAAACTTAAGTCCCCCCCCTCATCCCCCCATGCTTTGGAGCAGGGACTTGAAATTTGGCAGGAGGCGCCCTTTGTGTCAGGGATGTGGCTTTTGATGTTCCTGTAACATCTGACCAAATTTGACCAAGTTATAGACTTAGAAAAATCTGTTTGCACATGCTCAGTTGACATTTGCTAGGTCTTTGTGACTAAAATCCCCAATGATTCTATTTGTACTGGGTATGTTATAGTTTGCATGGGGTGAGCAGGAATTTCTCTGCAGTAGCAATTCCCAGCTATTCCATTCATGCCACGCAGTGTCTGGGCACCAGAACTGAAAGGGAGGCGGGGGACTGTCTCTTCTGTGCTCTCAGTGCCCTCCCTGATAATGTCCAAATACACCTCTACCTCGATATAACGCTACCCGATATAACACGAATTCTGACATAATGCGGTAAAGCAGTGCTCTGGGGGGGGGCTGTGCACTCCGGCGGATCAAAGCAAGTTCAATATAACGCGGTTTCACCTATAACACGGTAAGATTTTTTGGCTACTGAGGACAACGTTATATCGAGGTAGAGGTGTAGTGTGGAGAAGGAAATTATCTGAATCGAATGCATAGGGAACAAGTGCTGGACTGGGCGTGGGATAATAGAAGACTGGGACTAGAGGCTGGTTGCTGGCGGAAGGAGATAGGGACTAGTTGGGCATGGAGACTAAGACTGGGAACCAGTGAGTTTTGGAGAAGGAGATGGATGGAGGGACACATATCTCATGAGGGTGCAGGGATGGAACTGGGACTGGCTGAGCAAAGAGTGGGTCTGAGAGCTATGTGTGTGGGAACACTGAAACTGAATGAGGAGCATGGGGAAGGAGACTAGGACTGAGAGGATGCAGTGTGGCTGGGGAATTGGGTATGGTGGTAACTGGATGCTTCAGGGAAAGAGACAGATCTTATGGGAGGGGAGAACTGGGACTGACTGGCCAAGGAGAGTGAGACTGGGAGCCAGAGTAGAGGGGAACTGGGAGCTATGGTGGGTAAGACTGTGATGGGGGATTGTGTGTGTGGGAATGGAACAGGGAGTTTGGAGTGGGGGACTAGGACTGGCTGGCTGGGCAAGAAGACTGGGACTACTGGAATGAGAACCCTGAGGAATGTAGACTGGGACTGGTTATGTGAAGAGAATAAGATTGGGACAAGGCTGGAGGGAGATGGGGCAAAAGGGGTCAAATTTTGGGGAAAATGGGTTGAAGTCTATGGCACTAGAACATGCTTCCTTCCAGAGCATGGAATGGAACCTAAGGTTCCTGAGACTCACTGTTCCTCTACTGCAGGGGTAGGCAACCTATGGCACGTGTGCCGAAGGCGGCATGCGAGCTGATTTTCAGTGGCACTCACACTGCCCGGATCCTGGCCACCGGTCCAGGGGGCTCTGCATTTTAATTTAATTTTAAATGAAGCTTCTTAAACATTTTAAAAACCTTATTAACTTTACATACAACAATAGTTTAGCTATATATTATAGACTTAGAGAAAGAGACCTAAAAACATTAAAATGTATTACTGGCACATGAAACCTTAAGTTAGAGTGAATAAATGAAGACTCGGCACACCACTTCTGAAAGGTTGCCGACCCCTGCTCTACTGTCAGCTGATGTTTGTGAAACTCTTCAGCAAAATATCTTATATCCTTTACTGCTTGTCTACTTAGAGAATGACAACTTATTACTACTGTTGGTGTATGCAATGTAGTTGTAGCCATGGTGGATCCAGGACATTAGAGAGAGAAGGTGGGTGAAATAATATATTTTATTAGACCAACTTCTGTTGGTGTGAGAGTCAAACTTTTGACCTGAAGGAGAGCTCTGTGTGGCTCAAAAGCTTGTCTCTCTCACCAGTGTAAGTTGGTCCAACAAAAGATATTACCTCACCCACCTTGTCTCTCTAACTTATTACCACTCTCATTTACACCCTTAGCTTAAGTGGCAGAGGCCTATGTGGTTAATCTAAAAGTTCCAACCCTGCTGGTGAACCATGTGGGTGTCGATATGATGCAACATGATGGAATTCCTATTTTTTTCAGTTTGCTTTTTTAAAACCTAGGAAATTACATACACAAAACTACATTAGAATAACATTGTTTGCAAAGTCAAATACTCAGATGTTAGGAAATGCCAAAATTAAGATTGCCCGTGCAACCTTAATTGGGCTCCTTTGTTATTTTAATGCAGTCTTTGATTACATGATCACATACTGTTTCTTCCACAGGACTCCGCCTCATTCAGTGCACAGGATATATCTGCTCTGGGAATGAATCAGGACTGTGTAATAAAGGTGACTGCCATGTGTAGGATACTTGCTTCATTTGTTGCAGAAATTGAAAGGTGGTGTAGTGAATGAGGCAGGGGATTGCAGGTCTCATGGCTAAGGCATTTGAATGCTGTCCTGGAGAACTGTATTCTATCCTTGCCTCTGCCATTTACATGGTAGTTTAAATGACTTGCCTAGCATACTTTCACAGGTGGTCACTAATTGTAGTGTTCCTTATTTTTAGACTTCATGTATTGAGACCTTGATTTCAGAAGTGCTGAACACCCACAGCTGCAACTAAAGTCAGTTGGGGCTATGCTTTGAATATATAAAAAGGTCTATATAGTGCTAAGTCCTCTGAAAAATCAGGTTTTAGGTTTCTCAAATTGGACACACGAAATTAGCAGATGCTTTTGACATTGCCTCAGTTCCCCATCTGAAAAATTAAAATATACCCTCATCTCTCAGAGGTGTTCTGAAAATAAATTAATATTTGTGAAGCACTCAGGTACTATAGTCATGAGTGCCATAGAGAAACCCAGGAGGAAACTAACAATTCTGTCTTCAGAGCAAGATTTAAATAGTGTGCAGTAACTAAGGCATGAGGTCACATATTGAACAATGGGGATAAAACAAAATATTGAAAAGCTGCTCATTAATTGAACACCATCCATTCTGTACACTGAATTAGAGGTTTTGTGGAAAAAATGTTACCATATAATTAGACTGTATCATAATACATATGCACACGGGCTGAATCAAGATTGCACAGGCAAGCTTAATTCTGGTGTTTTCTAGCTTTTCAGTGCTTGACTATGCAAACTTAATATTCTAATATTTTTTTTTGGAATTTTGTATAGAAGACATAAGCTCAATGGAATAAAACACAATCTGAGAAACAGTGTTAGTGAGTTCTAAAAAAAATAAATTTACTGACACTAACTAGATGCTCTACTTTGAGTGCATCTGTAACAATTTGTAAGACCGTCAGAGGTCTTATAAAACATAATAATTGTAACTTGTAAATCAGTACTCCTACACTGTTTTGAGATTACAGTAGTCCTGAATATTTACAACAGATTGCAGCAAATGGGAGTAGAAGAACTAAAAGATTATTTTGGAAGGGTTTGGCAGATAAAAATAGTTTTCATGTTAAAAGTTCAGACTGTGGTTACCTTTTTCTGAACTAATAGTTGATTAAATAATATCCAGGAACGATGAGACATTTACAAATTTTATATTGTTAAACCTAAACCTAGTTACATTTTACCCATACAAACAATAGAGTAAATAATTTTTATTGGTTAGGAGAATGTCACCTATGAATAGCTGTTTTGTTTGTATGATTGCCCTTATAGAAGGGAATACAGGAGGGATTGTACTTTTAGAAAATAAGTACTGTTCAGGTAACAAGAATTACAAATGTAATTCTGTTTAAAGATCTGTTCTAAGTTGTGAGCAATTTGCCCTTTTTAAAAAAAAAATACTTCTAAAAACATGTAGAGGGTATACTCTGTGCCTCAGAATAACATTTGAGGGTAGTTTATATTAGTTATTCTGATCTGGTGCCTGTAGTGATTGAATTTTCACAGATCCCCCAGTAACTGCCCTCGTCTTTTGGTAAAGTTGGTAACTATCCGGTAAAATTATCTGACACTTGAAATGGCAATTTTTTAAAACCTGTAGGCACCTATTACATTTTAATTTATATCTTTCATACACATAACTTGCTATTTGTATACCATTGCTTCTATTCAGTGCTATGGTACAGTATATGGTACTTACATATCACTTTTTCTAATCTATTTTACTAAGACGCTTGTATGAGAACAAGTGCTCTGATTCAGAGTTCTTCAGTTCATTAAGCTTATTTCCCATGTGGAAGTTATCCTCTATCTGGGACATAATTATTCATATAACAACCAGTTCTGATCTCACAAGAGGATTTTTCTAGATAGGAAATAAACAAATCACCACTGAAGAACAAAGATCAAGTTAATATTCCTGGTCGTGGAAGAATGCAGAAAGTGTGACGCACCATAATTTTTTCTAAAAACATGACATTTAAGAACTTTTACAAGAGGCAAGCAGCCTTATAAAATTGTTTGGACTTTGCTCCACATTTTTAATAGGCATTTTTATGCAGAAAATACTTCCAAAAAATTAAAATGCATGAGAGCGCCTCCTACCGCTTCACAGCAATGAGCAACTAGTTAAGTACCATTTTCAGGAGTGTGTGTTCTATTGAAGTCAACAGGAACTCATATACTAGTTGGCACCCCTGCTGGCAGTCACAGCAGACATATCAAGGATTGAATCAATAAAGACTGAATTACCTTCTTACTGGTAGAGGTAGTCCATTCAGGACTGAGTTGTAATGCACTGGAAGAGGTAGTCCTTTCTGGGGAGGGTTGAGATGCATTGGAAGTTTGCACTGCAGTTGTACGTTCTGTGGATAAATGAGAGTTCAGTTTTCAGTGCTGTTGATTTGGCACCTTAAGGTTTTAATTTTAAAAAGAGAAGAGCTCAGTGGTGTATAGACAGAAGTAAATAAAAGAAGTCATGATGGGTGCTCTGGCACTAGAAATGGAGGAAAGGGTGTTTGCCAGATACTCCTGTGACTACCTGTGACCCTGAACACTGGTATAGCAAAGTAAGCAAAACTGGAATGTCCTTTATTAGAATAATACAATTGAACTCTGAAGAAGTATGCTAATGGACACTGCAAGGAGAAATATGGGAGTGAAATAGTGTCAATTTTAAGTGAACATTTATTCTCAGAGTTTTATGTAATCACTAATTGCTGTGTTGAACAGGTTAGTACAACTGCTTCATATTCTGGGTAGCTAAAATATTTGCTTATATGAATACAGTAAAGTACAAGCTGTTGATTAATCTTTGTATTAAGACACTATTAAGTGCATTAATGACTCAATTAAAAAAAGAGTTGTTTGGCCTACAGCTACCTCAAGGAGTCATTCAGGACTGGCTTTGACACAGAGGTGTGATTCAATTGCAGTCTTATGAGAGCACCTAAGAGACAAGTGATTTCCTTATTAGTTGTGTATTGTAAGGAAGGAAATATGAGTGTGTAGTTTATTCAATTACAGTAGTATACAAAAAGTCATACAAGGGCTTGATGTTTCAGAAATTAAGATTAAGTCTAAAATGTATAACTTCAGGATTGTTTTTAAAAGACAAGCCACATAAAGTTATTAAGTTATGGAATGCAAACTATAAATGTGAAATAGCAGAAGAGTGGACTGAGGTCATTCAGATTATAAATATTGGCTCTAGTACTAATCAGATAATACTGAACTTGCACCTTCTGTACTACAAAATGTAGGTTTCTCCTCTTTGTGTAATAAAATATATAATATTGCCGAGATATCTGTATGAAATGCAAAACAACCAGGCCCTCTTTTATAAACATGGGAATGTTAGATGAAGAAAGAAATAATAATAAACTACTAGAGATAGAACTTAAACAGGATTTAAAGATGTGTATTGGGAGTTGGCCAATTAAAAAGACTTAAGCCAGGAATAAGGAAACTACTCTTCTTGCACTTTATAACAAAAACCAAACAAACGAACAAAAAACAGTCTTCAATCTGTGGACCCAGGCAAAGGCTCCTACTGCAGATCACTGGAAAAAACTACTGCTACAATATATGTAAAGTCTTCCTTCATTAGATATTCTAAGAACAGTACAAGACAAACAAACAAACAAAATGGATAAAAGTGATAGTATACCAGGTACAGGAAAACAAACAGAAATACTGAAATGATTTATTTTTGATAAGGGCACTAGAATTTTGTATTTATGGGCACAATGGATAATTAAGAAGGGTATACATAAAATACAATACTGAATTATATTCCCCCATGTCTAATTTCACATACTTTCTATCACCTCAGTTGAGTCCTCTCTTCCTTCTCTCCCAAAGAAAATGTTCAGCTTCCCCAAAAAAGTTTTTAAAAATTAATATGAGTGGTTAAATATACATATTTTAATATATGGTTTTATTTAGATAACTTGAAAAAAGGAAGAACTGTAATATAACAATATACTGCTCAGTATTGTTAATTTTGTACTTAAACATGTCAAGACACTATTTAAATGTTTTATTGTAAATTGCTTAAATATCAATACATCTTTTCACTTAAAGTGTAGTTATATAAATATTATATACACTACAAAAAGGAGGATAAAATTACATTTTGAAAAAGTGGAAGATAGGTTTTAAAAGCTTTTTCCAACTTCTTTGTGTCTCAACATTTTTTTGTCATAGTGAAGCAGTGTCTTTCCAAACAAAAAAGGTTCAGTTAATATAATTTGTGTGTGTAGGTTTCTTATTTATCTTTTCATGGAACTCTATGATTCTGATGAATTTGATATACATATCTAGATAACTTCTTAAGTAATAGTTTTTAAGGGAGTAAAATCCTAGTAGTAATAGCATGAGTATCCTGGTTAATTTACATTAGAGATGATGGTATGATTTGTATTTAGCCCACACTTTGCGATTGTCATTTATACCAGTGGTTCTTAACCAGGGGTCTGGGGCCCCATGGGGGGGTTGCAAGCAGGTTTCAGAGGGGGTCTGCCAAGCAGGGCCAGTGTTGGACTCGCTAGGGTCCTGGGCAGAAAGTCGAAGCCCCACCACATGTGGCTGAAGCCCGGGGCCCTGAGCCCCAACACCTGGGTCTGAAGCCGAAGCCTGAGGAAAGTAGCTTTGCGGGGGCTCCTGGGGCCCTAGGCAGTTACCCTGCTTGCTACTCCCTAAGGCCGGCCCCAGCTTTTATATGCAGAAAAACAGTTATTGTGGCACAGGTGAGCCGTGGAGTTTTTATAGCATGTTGTATGGGGGCTCAGAAAGAAAAAGGTTGAGAACCTCATAAATGATCTGGAGAAAAGGGTAAAAAGTGAGGTGGCAAAGTTTGCAGATGATACTAAACTGCTCAAGATAGTTAAGACCAAAGCAGACTGTGAAGAACTTCAAAAAGATCTCACAAAACTAAGTGATTGGGCAACAAAATGGCAAATGAAATTTAATGTGGATAAATGTAAAGTAATGCACATTGGAAAAAATAACCCCAACTATACATACAATATGATGGGGGCTAATTTAGCTACAACAAATCAGGAAAAAAATCTTGGAGTCATCGTGGATAGTTCTCTGAAGATGTCCACGCACTGTGCAGAGGCGGTCAAAAAAGCAAACCGGATGTTAGGAATCATTAAAAAGGGGATAGAGAATAAGACGGAGAATATATTATTGCCCTTATATTGATCGATGGTACTCTCACATCTTGAATACTGCGTACAGATGTGGTCTCCTCATCTCAAAAAAGATATACTGGCACTAGAAAAGGTTCAGAGAAGGGCAACTGAAATGATTAGGGGTTTGGAACGGGTCCCATATGAGGAGAGATTAAAGAGGCTAGGACTTTTCAGCTTGGAAAAGAGACTAAGGGGGGATATGATAGAGGTATATAAAATCATGAGTGATGTGGAGAAAGTAGATAAGGAAAAGTTATTTACTTATTCCCATAATACAAGAACTAGGGGTCACCAAATGAAATTAATAGGCAGCAGGTTTAAAACAAATAAAAGGAAGTTCTTCACGCAGCGCACAGTCAACTTGTGGAACTCCTTACCTGAGGAGGTTGTGAAGGCTAGGACTATAACAGCATTTAAAAGAGAACTAGATAAATTCATGGAGGGTTAAGTCCATTAATGGCTATTAGCCAGGATGGGTAAGGAATGGTGTCCCTAGACTCTGTTTGTCAGAGGGTGGAGATGGATGGCAGGAGAGAGATCACTTGATCATTACTTGTTAGGTTCACTCCCTCTGGGGCACCTGGCATTGGCCATTGTCGGTAGACAAGATACTGGGCTAGATGGACCTTTGGTCCTACCCAGTACGGCCGTTCTTATGTATGTAACCCCTGATTTGTACCAGAGCGAAGTGTGCGTAAAAATGCTAACATAATTCGGGAGCATTTTTACACCCTCTTTGTTCTGGTGTTAATGGCAACACAAAGTTGGGGCCAATCTTACGAAGTGCTGAGTGCTTGATTTAATGCCCTTAAGTCCTCAGTAGCACCTTGTACAGAGAAACTACTTTATCAATAGTTAATTAAAAAAACCAAACCCATAATAAGAAACAGTATCCCTCATTGCTAGAGTACTACAGGAAAGATTTCGCTGACTGGTCAGCCGGTTGAATTGGAATATTTGTTTTTTGGAAGCTAAGTTTAGATCCTAACTCTCTAGTCCAGAATTTCTCAAACTTCACTGCACCATGACCCCCTTCTGACAACAAAAATTATTACACGACTCCAGGGGGGACTAAAGTCGGAGCCCGCCAAGCCCTGCTGTCCCCGGTTGGGAGGTATGGTTGCCAGGCGTTCGGTTTTCGACCAGAATGCCCCGTTGAAAAGGGACCCTGGCTGCTCCGGTCAGCGCAGTTGACTGGGCTGCTAAAAGTCTGGTTGGCCGAAGTGGCTCCCGGAAGCGGACGGCATGTCCCTCCGGCCCCTAGGCGCAGGTGTGGCCATGGGGGCTCTGCGTGCTGCGTTCCTTTTCACTGGAGCTAATGGGCCCCTCATCCTTTATTGGTGTGGTCTGTAGGACCTACTGCAGTACAAATGATAAGAATAATACGGAAATTCCTTCCTAATCCTGAAACTGACAGACTTCTAAAGCCATGTGCCAGGGGTCTCTCAGTATCCTCCACTGCCTAGAAAGCCCCAATGACTGATGCACCATATGACCCCAGCTCTGTACATTTCTTAAAAAACAAACAAAAAAACCGCAAAACAAACAAACGCCCACCAACCCCAACAGGGTTTCTTGAAACTTTGAAGCATGCACAGAATATAAACTGAGTACCTTTCATTATCATATGGCCATCAATGTCATTTACTACAACAACAAATGAAGGATGGCTACTTTGTATGCCAAGTGTCAGCTTAGTGTGGTTAAAATAACTGTTTCCTATAAACCAGATAGGATTCATAATGCAGATAAAAATTAGGTCTCAAGAGTGATTGAGTACCACAGTGTGGGTACCTTTTCTGTATGTGACTATGCTTTCTATTGCTTATACATAGGAAATGGTCCTTTAAAAAACATGTGACTCATTTTGCTTAGCCTTGTAATCTTTAAAAGTTAGAAAGTAAGTTGCTTAACTGAAATATCTTTTTTTGTATCTGGATTGTGGAATATATTTGGAAAATGAAACCTAATTGTAAAGAAGGGGCCAGATCCTGACATGATATAAATTGGCCTAGTTTCATTGATTTCAATAGAAGTACATGGATTTACACCCCAGATTGGGATCTGGCCTAATGTTTTAAAATCTAATACTGATGGTATCCATCTTGACTTTATTATTATTATTTATTATTAAAAGGCCTGTTTTGGCATTGTCAGAATGTGCACTCAATGAAAGATTTGTAAAATTATTTTCCGTTCTTCAGTACAGGTAAAAATCATACAAAGAACAAGTTGATAACTAAACAACGTCTTTAAATCAGATATTTTTCTTGAATCTGAGCCTTTTAAAGTTTAGCCAGGTCTCTTGGCATCTCAGAACCTTTAATACATTTTTACAATTCTCCTGGTCAGATCAGTATTCTTCTGTTAGGGAGTTAAGGCACAGAGACTAAATAACTTGACCTACACATCTCAAAATCTGTAGCAGAGACAGGAACACATTCATATCTTCCTAATTCCAGTGTAGTGACTGAGGCATAAGACCATCCTTCCTCTATCTGACTGTAGTTGTCTGCATTTGTGTGTAGGTAAATTACTGGGACCACCTTTTACCTTCCTTTTGTAGCACCAGTGCCTTACATCCTCAAATATCATGAAGTTTAAACGGCTAAAGTTCATTTTCAGAAATGCCAACTGTAATTCATAGACTTCAAGTCCAGAAGTGACCATTATAATCTTCTAGTCTAATCACCTACAGTACATAACATCAGCCATACAATTTCACTCAGTAATTGAAAACTTATTTCCAAATATGCTTCACTTTAGAGTATATTGTTGAGATTATATGTTCTTACATTCTGGACTAGGTGGACTGAGCAAAATAGGGGAAAAGGCTATTTAAAAAATGTTGTAAAATAATTCATTTTCATTTGAAATTGTTTTGTTATAGATGCTTTTTTATAAAACTGGTTGATTCAAGTCTTTGATCTAAATATTTTCTTTTAGGATGGTGTTTTGGAAGAGGACAATGAGAAGGATTTCTATGAGTCTGATGAAGAACAGAAGGAAAAGGATCAGAAAGTGAAGAAACCCTATGCTATGGATCCAGACCATAGATTGCTGATACGAAATACAAAGCCCTTGTTGCAAAGCCGGAATGCTGCTGTATGACAAAAACCTTTGTGTCTTGAACTGCTAAGTGTCCAACCTTCTAAAATGTTTTAATCAAGTATTTAGAGCATCGAGATGTAGAGTATGCCCCCCCCAATATGTATAGAAAATACCATGCAGAATTGTGTAGTTACACAATAGTACTGTTGTAGCTAACTAAAAGTAACCAGTTCTCAACTGCATGCCCTTAGAAGTGGAAAAGTAATTTAATACTAAAAGTCTTGAACAGCCATGTTATGTGCTGCCTACCTGTTCTTAATATTAAGAGGAGAATTAGGCAATACAGTATATGACTGCTGCCATAGCACTTCAGGTTGTTTAGCTTATCAGTTTTCAGAAGCTCTGGTGAGACAAACCCTGTTAATATGTGGATGAAGACTCTCAAGGAAAACTGTAGGTGCTTGTGATTTATTAGACGGCACTTTTCTCTGAGGTGGGGATTTTCAAAGGAGCCTGGAGGAGTAAAACACCCAAATCCTTTGAAAATCCCAGCCTGAGTCCTAGGTTCAGTCTCCCAGCAGAATTCTGAGGTGGCTAAAACATCATCTGCATAGTACATGCTGAATGTCTCTGGGAGCTAGATTAAAAGATCTGAATTTTCATAAATGCATAAATCTTTAAGGTCAAAAGAAACCATTATGCTTATCTTGTCTGATCTCCTACATAACACAAGCCATGGAATTATACCCATTAATTTCTGCCAGACCATAATTTCTACTTGTATTAGAACTGATCTTTTTTTTAGAAAGACATCCAGTCTTGATTTACTGGCTTCAGGTGATGGAGAGTCTACCACATCACTAGGTAAATTGTTCAAATAGCTAATTATATTTGCTTAGCTCTAGTCTAAATTTGTCCAACTTCAGCAATTGGACATTTATCTAGATAAGATTTCAGATAGTAGAGAACTCTTTTCTTGCTCGGGTACATATAGACCATGATCAAGTCACCTCTTAACCTTTTCTTAGATAAACTAAATAAATTGAGCTTCCTCAGTCTCTCGCTGTAAAGCATATGTTCTGAGCCTCAAATCATTTGTAGCTCTTTTCTGAATCCTTTCCAATTTGCCAACGTCTTTTTCAAGTGTGGACACTAGAACTGAAAACAGTATTCTGGTAATGGTCTCAGTAATGCCGAATAGCTTGATAATACCACCTTCCTACTTCTACTACATATTCCCCTGCTTATATATCCAAAGATTATATTAGGTCTCTTAGCTTCTGCGAGCTCATGTTCAGTTGGTTATCCACCATGATCCCTAAGTCTTTTTCAAAGTTGCTGTTTTCCAAATGACTGTCTGCTTGTGTAATGTGACCTATGTTCTTGGTTGCGTTTGGCAGTATTAAAACTTGTATTCAAATGAACCCAGGTTAAACGATCCACACCACTCTGAATACTTAATGTCTTTCTCATTATTTGCCATTCCACCAATTTTGCAAACTTTACCAGCAATGATATAATTTTCTTCTGTATCATTGATAAAGATATTGAATATTTTGGGCCAAGAACAGATCCCTGGGGACTCCACTAGAAATACATTATATGATTTCTCATTTATATTTACTTTTTGAGATCTATCAATTAGCCAGTTTTTAGTCCATTTAATATGTGCTACATTCATTTTGTATAGCGTTTATTATTTAATCAAAATATACTGTGGCACTAAGTCAAAGTATATTATGTCAACATTATTACCTTTATCAATTGAATTTGTAAATATCAAGTTTGTTTGATAAGACCATAAAATCATGGTGATTGGTGTTTATAGAATCATAAAAATGTAGGGCTGGAAGGGACCTCGAAAAGTCATTTAGTCCAAACCCCCCTCTTTGAGACAGAGCAACGAATACCTAAACCACCCTGACAGGTGTTTTTATCTAACCTGGTCTTAAAAACCTCCAGTGACAAGGATTCCACAACCTCCCTTGGGAATCTATTCCAGTGCTTAACTATCTGTATAAGGTAATTTTTTTTCTTAATATGTAACCTAAATGTTCTTTGTGGCAGATTATTTCTTGTCCTATCTTCAGTAGACATGGAGAACAATTGATCAGCATTTTCTTTACAACAGACCTAAATGCATTTAAAACTCTTATGAGGTCTTCCATCAGTCATCTTCTTCTCAAGACTAAACACGCCCAGTTTTTTAAACCTTTCCTCATAGGTCAGGTTTTTAAACTTTGTCACTTTTTATTGCTCTCCTCTGGACTATCTCTAATTTGTCCATATCTATCTTAAAGTATGGTGTCCAACACTGGACACAGTACTTCAGCTGAGGCCTCACCATTGCTAAGCAGAGTGGAACAATTGCCTCCTGTGCCTTATATAAGACATTCCTGTTACTACACCCCAGAATAATAGCCTTTTTTGCAACAGCATCACATTGTTGGCTCATGTTCAATTTGAGGTGGTCATTCTTTTAATTCTTGCCAGACTGCATCCCTTATGAGCCCTTTCATGGGTTTTGTTCAGAATATTAGGCTGCCCAACCTGTAGTTAAGAGTCATCCCATGTTCCCTTTTTAAAATATTGCTACAACATTAGCTTTGTTTCCAGGAGGAGGACCTAATTAAGTTTTAAAAATCAATTGTGGTTTTTTTACGGTCTCTTACATTTTGTTACTTGGCTCACGAGCACATAACCCTACAGGTTTCCTTTTGTTGATTTACGACCTTGTAGGTCATTATTAAATGCAAATACCATTGTATAGATTGATTAATATGGTAATAGGAAAAGGTTTTTGGTGATGGTATTACTGTTTAAAACTAATTAATGAACAGCTATTGCTGGAGCTAGATTTAATAAAAATAAAAAGCTTTATATAGATTTAAAGAAAGGGAATTTTCTCATTCATTTGTACTGATAAGGCTGCAAGTTCTGGTTCCTTAAAATATCAGTTTGATTAGAACTTTAGCTACATCTGATTATTATTTATTTATTTAGTACTGATAGGAATGTAAGTTATTCATTAAATTATAATTCAGAAATGAAAATATATCCTGGCTTTTCAATCAACCCCTTGGTATCAAAGATTACATATGCAAAAATAGAAATTTAAATCTTTGTACAAGCAATGAGTGTGTAATTTTGCAGCTTGAAAGTAGAGCACTGTGTAGTTATTTTAAGGTAGCAGATTGTTCTGCATGTTAACATTGTATTTTCAGGTGGTGATGGCAGTTGCCCAGCTTTACTGGCACTTGGCACCAAAGTCTGAAGCTGGCATTGTTTCTAAATCCTTAGTGCGTTTACTTCGTAGCAATAGGTGGGTCAAGCTCTTTCGTTGAACTTCAAACAGAACTTGCTAAACAGTTTGCCGTTCAGTTTTAAATTACATGTAACTGTACATCATAAACTGAGGCTTATATATTTGTGCTAGATAAATATTTACATTTTTGTAGTGGTCTATAGTTTACCAGAATATGCACACAGTCCTCTGACAGATACCTGGGACTAGCAGAATACACCCCAAACCACTCACTTTTTTGAGAATTATCCTTGGAAAACTACTTTTAAAACACCTGTTAGTTGTCAAGTATTGTCCATCCCACATTTACAGCACAAATATTAGGTGAAGCCAAATGGTTATCTACCACAGTAGTTTCTGTAGTGCAGACAAAGAGTAAACATTTTCTTTTTAGTCTCACTATCTAGAAATATATGGGACCTTCTTGAGTTTCTGGTTTGCTGTATGTCGTGCAATGCTAGCTTCAAAACTCCTAAATAAATCCTTAATTTTTTTGTTTTGCTTGGGGAAAGACGTATGTCAAACAAAGGCTGCATCATTACATTGAAAAGTAATATTTTCCTTTTAAAAGTATGCAGTGTTGTTGTAGGCTGTGTTGGTCCCAGGATTTTATAGAGAAGGTGGGTGACCTGAAGAAGAGCTCAGCTTGTCTCTTTCACCAACAGAAGTGGTCCAATAAGAGATATTACTTCACCCACATTGTCTGCCTTTTAAAAGTGACAGTCCTAAATTTGTGCTGCATCTTGCTATAAAACTGATGTGACATGTAATAGCTGTCATGCTTCAACTTTTTCTTGTTTCTTTGGCATACTCAAATATATTTTATAAGTCAAATATACATGGTAGCTTTTATGCATAGAAAGCATATTCATAGATATTTATTGAAAATTCAGCTAAAAACCTTTCAGCAGTACATGCAAGTGCATCCTTTTGGTCTGAATTTTTTTTTTGCTTTTAATATACTGTTCTCCAAATATGTAATTTTGATAAATATATTCAACAGTACTCTCTCTTTTTGATTTCTAGGGAAGTGCAGTATATTGTTCTGCAGAATATTGCAACTATGTCAATTCAAAGAAAGGTATACCTTGCTTTGCATTTTCTAGATTATACTTTAAATTAAGCATAGGCACAACTACTTCTTCAATGGCTTTTATTTTTCAGGGCATGTTTGAACCTTACCTGAAGAGTTTCTATGTTAGGTCAACTGATCCAACGATGATCAAAACATCAAAGGTGTGTTTTATAATACATAATATATATATATTTCACGTATACACTGTATGATTAGTTAGTATTTCTAACAGGAAAGTAACATACTTTTTGACTGCTGTGAAACTCATGTGTCTCTGAACTATTCTGCTTTTTCAATCTGATTTCTACAGATGGCCTTTGGGGCAGGCAAATGGGTGATTTCCAGGCACAGCAGGCTAACTGAATATGCTGAATGGAAATGTTGTGTAAGGTAGCAATGGCTCTCTTTCTATCTGAAGAGGTGTCCACACAGAGTTACTTGATATAACTAGCAGATATGCTTTGCTTTTCACTTCAAGATCTCAATGCTTTATGATGGGGGGAAAGTATTATTATTCCCATTTTATAATTCAGGAAATTTGAGATACAGTCACACTGTCTGTGTATGAGAAATTTGGGAATAGATGTCAGGTTTAGTATTGTCCAGAACTTCACTTTTCTGTGCAGAGATGGCCACAAAATTTAGGACTCAAATTTAGGACTTATGGAGTATATAGTGATATAATTTTTTTGTCTTTCCATGTACACACACTGTACTGGGAGAGAGATGCCTGCTGTGACCTGTAACTCTTGAGTTCCATTTGTAGATCTGAACTCTGTCCCTGGAGCTTAAGGGACAATCACTTAACCTTGGTGTTTTAGTTTTTCCAACTTTAAAATAAATAAGTAAATAAAATAATTGTGACTGGAATGCTAAATATTTCTGGCTCCTTTTCTTAACAAGTTTTTGTCATCTTTTCATCAGCAGAGGTTTTACTAAGGCCCAGAGGTTTGAGAGAATGGTAGATGAGTTTTCTTAACTTAGTTCTGTCTTAGGTGGTTGGAGAGTTCCTGATTTTAGGGGGACAGACTATTGAACAAATCCTAATATAATCTTTCTTCTTACTTGAAACTGTAAGTTTTAGGGCTTATGGAGGAAGCTAGCCTTTGTTTAAACTGGTGAATTGAGAACTTAAGGCTTCTCTGACCCACTCCAGTGTTAAAATGGAAAGGCTTTGCGGCCTCACTTTAGAGCAAACTGCTGAGCATGCTGGGAAATGGGAGGAGTCAGGGACACTTGCATACAGAATCAAATCACTCTCAGGAGACCAAGGAAGAAGGCAAGGAGAAGTAGGAGGTGGCTGCCAGGCTGGGAATAACTGAGTGTTTTAAAAGGTGAAGAGGGCTAACCCTTGTGGTCTCATATCTTTGGTAAGACCTATGGTATTTCAACAAACTTGTACGTAAAAACAAGAGAATGGAGTGCAGCAGGGGGGATTGTGGTGAGAGAGAGAAACCCATCTTTTTTTATATAAATATTTAATATATATAAATATTTTGGGAGTAAATGTTACTGTACACTTTCTGAAAAGTGCACTTTATTAATGGGACTGCTAGTAAATACTAGTCCTGTATTATTCCTGGTATTTCAATCATGTTTTTTAATTAACAGCTTACATTAAAACAAAAAATAAAACCTCTCCTTTATTTCACCACATTTGTTGTGGATATCTGACATTCTGCTCTCACAGTGTTGTCATTATTTACAAGGTGGTGGTTAAATTGTTAAGTGCTATGAAGATGGAAAAAATACTAACCATTACTATTAAATGCAATATGTAGTGTTTCAGAAAAGTTAATCAGTGTTAAATTGTTTTACACATCATTTAAAAAACCCTCAGTGTTCAAAACTTACTCCTAAAACTCAAGTGCTCAAGTATGCAGACCTGTCAAACTTCCCACTTTAAGTTGGGGACACCTGCCGTTTATGTTGTTCCATTCAAAACCAGACAATTAGTCAAAACTTTTCTAAATCCAGATGCATGTCTCATTCAGTTACTGAGTTCATATTACCAGCTGTTTCTCTTGCTAAAGGTCCTTTCTGGCTATGTTCTGCATTCAGATTGCATTGGAGGCCTCCAATATAGGGAACTTCATGCTTCAGTGTTGATACACCCTCGAAGCATGAAACTTTTGATGTGGCACACAGGTGTAGCATATCAAGAGTGATTTTATCTTTTTCCTCACCAAAAATTAGGGAGAGACTTTTGAGGATGAACTGTAATTTGTCAAAACAGAATTTGATGAATGCTATGGAAGCACCTATTTCTCTCAAATAAGGACTCTTGATCACAGCTGCTTTGAGAATGAGTTATGGAAATTTCATTCATTGCTCTCTGGCACCTTATCTTTCCCCCTCCCCTCCCCCCACTCCTCAGCCTAATCATGTCCCATGCTTCTTTTTTCCTTTGTTTTGTCTACATCATGTTGGAAAACATATCACCAAAAGCATTTCCGCTCTACTTGTTATACAGTGGCACTATGTAGAGCTACAGCTAGTGGGAAATGCAGGGCTGAGCCCTACTGTGTTGCTTTGAAAGCACATTCTTTAGGTTCTGGAGGATGTTAACTTTTCAGGGTACTTCAGATTTCTGCCTAAACTATTAAGTATTCTCTTAAGTTTTAAGTGATACTTTTTCTTGTAGATAAAATACAATATGCATATAATTTCTAAAAAAGGTTTTTACTTATTTTAATCAACTTATAATAAAATATCTCTTCTCTCCTTCAGCTTGAAATCTTGACAAATTTAGCAAATGAGGCCAACATATCAACACTACTTCGAGAATTTCAGGTCTGTGCACAATTCAAGAGTATTCTTCTTGCATAAATTGCATTCTGTTAACATATTACATGTATTATAAACTTTCTGTAGATGAACTTGGAAATTTTTAAACGATAGTCCTGTTGCTGTAGAAGATGCTCTTTGAATGAAACAGAGACTGTTTCTTTAAATATTTATTCTTTAAATAATTGGAATAGAGTAAAGTGTTATCTACTATATTTTTCCTATTACATCTTTGCCAGATGTGCAGTCTGTAGTGTCAACAGTGTGTGTCCTTCCTCTCATCTGTCAGCTATTTTCATTCCTCCAGTTCCCAGGCTGGGCTTCCCCAAAAGAAACCGGTTCTTTTTTCAGACAGGTTGGTTATTCATAGATTTACAGATGCAGCTAGTTAAATGGACTGAAACCTCCCTGAAGAGAGAGCTCATCAACCTCCTTCAGCCTTGCACTCAAACTAATTTCTGCTTTGGGGTGATTGCCCTTCCCCCCCCCTCTCCCGCAGTCACAGGCCTCTGTCATCACAGGTGACAGAAACTGGCAAGACAATAAGTTCTTAAAAATACAGGATAGCAGCATAATTTCTAATGTGCAATATAGCTTTGTAAATTAAATTTAGTCTAAAGTACATTTATTTAATACAGATAATAAGGTAAGTTTCCAGTTAATAAGATCAGTGTGTTGACTAATGGAAATCCTGTTTTCTCCAGACCTATGTGAAAAGCCAAGATAAACAATTTGCTGCAGCTACAATTCAGGCTATAGGCAGATGTGCAACCAACATCTCAGAAGTGACTGACACATGCCTTAACGGCCTAGTGTGTTTGTTGTCCAACAGGGATGGTAAGCTAACTGTTCTGTTTGTGTTTTTGAGTGACTTGATAGCTTGAATCATCATCTTGGCAGGATCCACAGGTAGCAACAAATTAAAAACGTATATTGAATCGTGAAGTCTGTTTGAAGTCAATTGGTGTGGCTATGGAATAACAAACTCAGCTAGACAAATAGTAACATTGCTTGATTTATCCTGTGGTTTGAAATTGTTTTCATAGTTTGACTCCCCTCTCCGCTTTAAAGAAAGCAATGCATTACTCCCAGTGTGCAGTTACACTGACACCTGTAATTGTTCAAAATGTAGTAATTAAGATATGCAATGTGTTTCACAGAGGATAGTAGTTTAATATTTTGTCTAATAGTATGTTCAGTTGCATTAAAACAGTTAGCCTGCAGAGGGTGCTAAAAGCAGGGGAATGGCATTTTGTACATCTAAATGGTGAAATCAAAGAGCATATTAAACCGTTTTAGAATAGGCAGCTTCAAACTTAGTTTGGTTTTGTAATTTAGCTTCCTATTAATTTTATACACAAAATAGAACCGTTGCAAATTGCTTAGGAGCACAAGGAGTGGATATAGGCCAAATAGAATACTGTAGCAAAACACTACACATCTGTCTTTGACAAAGGCACTGGTAGTTAGTGCAGTTATATAATAATCACACAGAAGGAAACAAATCAGGAAATTACAATTACAGTGTGTTAATATAAGATACAGTGTGTTTGGCAAAATCTACTTGGAAATACTCAAGTCTTCAGATGAGTGAGCTTTAAAGACAAACTTACTAATTGGGACTAATGATACAGAAGAGGGATAAAGTTAAGTTCCTGAATTCATGTTTATGCACCTAAATAGGAGGTCTGATTATTTTTCTTTCAATGATGCTAAGCTCCTATCGCTCCCATTGACTTCAGTGGGGTTTATGGGAGCTCAGCTTTTCACTCGGGGATCTCAAAGTACAAACATTAATTTATTTAGATCAGTTTTTTGTAAAGGCAAATGAGGTCTTAGTTTAATTCAGTCGCTAAAAGCATTAAACAGTTTTTGAATATTTTATTTCAGTTACTTGTATATCCATGTTATTTTTGTTTTTGTGGCTGGAGGCCCTGAATAACAGAGTATGGGTTTGCCTTCTCTTCTCATGCCCTCTACCATTCTGGCTAAATGAAAAATGTTTCTTCCAGCATGCTCCTTCCTTTACTTCATGTTAGTATGGAATATTTTCATCCCTCGTATAGCCTGGGCCGCTGTGCATTTTGCTAAGGATTTCTTAGTCATTTCTGAACAGCTTTGTTCACCCAATATGTCTGCAGCTACTAGGAGATACAGTAAGTATAGAAGTTGTCTTTTCATCGCTTACAGACTTAATAGAAAGTAATGATCATCCTCTCGTGATGTTTTCAGCTTTTAGAAGTTTGTGATGTCCATCTTGCAATCACTTCTAAATCAGGAACTGCCCCCAAACAAACAGGTGTTAGAAAGTTGTCAGCAGTTTTTATTAAGCATCGCTACTTTTTGTCCTTTTGACCTTTCAAATCAGTTGAATGACATGTAGTTGGTCATAGAAGAGGGCACAAGAAACCCCTACTTGCCTGTAGCACACCTGTTCAAGAATTTGCCATAATTTGGAGTCAGGGCATCCAGGAATGGTGTGTGTATGGGCTAAAGTTTTAGTAATGACCCAGCTTACCCTGCACTCTTTCTGCTAAATTTCAATCTTGAGCAATTTCCAGGATCTGATTTACAAATTTCTACGTACAGAAGCTTGCATAATAGCACTTTTACATAAACAAACAAAATCAAAATCCAACACAGATTCCGCCCCTCTCTCCTTTCCCACCCTTGTTTGTGGAAGGTATGGCAAGGCTTAGAATTAGTCTTTCTCATTTCCTTGTGCTTTCCTCAGCACATCAGAAGTTCTGCCTGCTCTCCTGTCTTCTCTGTGAAAACTCCCACATGATTGCTACATTTCTTGAAGCAATTGCTTTGCTAATGTGGGTTCTCTGGTGCTGGTCCCATTAAGATTGAGAAACTAATTTCAAACCTGTCGGAGACATACTGGGTATGAAGCCACTTCTTGGTTCTGTCCTGAGTGTACAAACTAGAATTTCAGTAAGTTTACTTTCTGAGGTGACCTAGTTACTTTTTCTGTTTCAGGTTGTGCCAAGCTTACACAAATTCATTATATATATATTTTTAAGAGTTGTAGTAGAGTATGAAAATGCAATTACAGTGAGCAGAGTTTTAACATTTACTTTTTTTCTGGTAGGTAAATATCAATTTGAACAAGTATGCCCTGTACTTCATAAGGGGAATAACACTAGAGCTGGTGATATCTTATCTATCAGTAATAAAGTAAAAGAGAACTTTAACTGTGCATATTGTATTAAACAAAATATATATTTACTTGGTTTAAGGGTCAAGGTAATGTGCTAGTGGGGGGAAAAGTATCAACAAGGTCAAAGCTTGGAGTCTGGAAAGGGTTGCCAAGTATCCACACAGCCAGCAAATTTGTTACAATGAAGAACAGTTTGACAGCTATTTGCATACCCTTTCATTGTCTCAAATAGGTGCTTCATACTGCCTTCCTGTGGTTCAAAGAGGCTGTACCCTCCAAATGAGTGTACTTGCTATAAATACATCTTAGCCTCTTTTAAAACGCCTTTTACACAGATTCTATAATATGCATGAAATAGCCTCTTCAGTTTCATATTTAGTTGCTTCAGCCCTCAGTTAACATATATAACTAATGAACCTTATTTTCCTAGTAAAATGTATCTGTCATACAAAATGCTGCACTGCAAGTTGGAGCCTCTTTCGAAGCTCTTGGTTTTTTCCACGGCCATTTTAATATTCTGTATGTTTTTCCTAAATAATTTATTTGTGGATTTCTGAATGGTGCTGGAGTGGTTAAATTTTCACTTGGGAAAATTATTGTAATTCAAATTATCATACCATTCAAATTGTGGTTCACTGTGTGATTTTAGTTTCCTGCTATAGCACTATGGATTACTAAAATGGAATTTTGTGTGACTGAACACAGTATGGTTTTGATGAGTTGATATGTCAAAGGCTTTTTTTTTTTGTGTGATTGTGTTTCCTGAGTTAAATACTCATTCCAATATCGTGTAGAAATCTTTTGCCAAAGCTTGCAGTAGTGATTTGAGAATGTTATGATTAGTGGTCAGTGACTTGTTGTAGAGAATTGAGAAGCTGCTGACCCATCTCTCAATTTCTATTTGTCCAGACAATCCTCACCAAACTACCTTTTTATATTTACTGTTTCCCAATTACCAAACCTTCTAGGTAAACTGTTTCATTCAAAAGCACCTGTTGCTGGTTTTAGAATTAATACCTCATTTATCATGACATTTCCTGTAATCTTTTTTACTTTAGTTGTAGCTCCAGTATTCCCGTGGAGTATTGCTATACTGTGTCTACAGTCTAGACCAGGGGTCGGCAACGTTTGGCACGCGGCTCGCCAGGGTAAGCACCCTGGCGGGCCGGGCCAGTTTATTTACCTGCTGACGCGGCAGGTTCGGCCGATCGTGGCCCCCACTCGCCGCGGTTTGCCGTCCCGGGCCAATGGGGGCGGTGGGAAGCGGCGCGGGCGAGGGATGTGCTGGCCGCGGCTTCCCGCCACCCACATTGGCCCGGGACGGCGAACCGCGGCCAGTGGGGGCCGCGATCGGCCGAACTTGCCCCGTCAGCAGGTAAATAAACTGGTCCGGCCCGCCAGGGTGCTTACCCTGGCGAGCCGCGTGCCAAACGTTGCCGACCCCTGGTCTAAACTGTCTAGAAGTTTTGTTACTTCTGATGCTTTCATTACATTACATGTTGCTCAATCTGTATTTGAACTTTAACTAATTTTTGTTCGTAGACTGGCCGATGAATACGTAATTGTGTATAGCTTTCCTTGTTTTGATTAATGCTCATCAAACCTTGTATTAATTTTTATAAGATTATATTTTTTCATCCTGATCTGGCTTGATTTTCACTTCTAAGATGTTAAACCACCTAACTGTTGGTTTTTTGCCAATGTATTGATATATTTGCCAGTATGTCTTGCTGGTTTTTGAATCCTCCATATTCAGAAAATAAACTTCACAGTGCATCAGCTTATTATTCTAGATTACTTCCAATTGTATTCTGATATTAATTTATTTTGCTCTCATTTGTACTTTACATTTAACATTTTTATTGGTAGCTATATTCTTTTAACTGGAATCATGCCAGTTCATCTACTTTATATTTCCAATTCAGTACTTCAAACTTGCTCCTTCTATCACATACACTTACTTGCTCCTAACTGCTTCTGCAAAGTGGTTCCTGTAGTGATATTTCATACATTTCTTTGTACATAACTTACAATGCACTTTATCATGTACATTTCCACAATGCCTGTGACTTTTAAGCATATCTTAGAACCCACCTTAGTTGTTAGGTTTTGGTTTAAACTAATTTTCTTTTCTTGTGTAAACACTTGACTTTTGAGCGTGATTTTATTAGTTTGACGTAGTATAATCTTTTTTAACAAAGCATACTGCATAATCAATTAACTTTCGTTTTGTTGGTCTGCAGTTTCTACTGTTCTGTGTATATACTACACTTAAGGTCAAAATGCAAACGCAACTTTATCTTATTACTTATTATAGGAAGGAAAAAGATCAGATGTTATCAGTGCTTGAAATTCTTACAAACACTGAGCCAAAGGGCTGTGCCTGTTATCCTTGACTGATACAGAAGATGGCAGGGTGGGGATATTGGGACTCCTAGGGTACGTCTATACTACCCGCTGGATCGGCGGGTAGTGATCAATCTATCTGGGATCGGTTTATCGTGTCTAGTGTAGATGCGATAAATCGATCCCCGATTGCTCTGCCATCGACTCCGGAACTCCACCACGGCGAGAGGCGGAAAGCGGAGTCAATGGGGGAGCAGTGGCTGTTGATCCCGTGCCGCGAGGATGCTAAGTAAGTGATTCTAAGTCGATCTAAGATACGTCAACTTCAGCTACGCTATTCTCGTAGCTGAAGTTGCGTATCTTAGATTGATTTCCCCCTCCCGCCCTTCCAGTGTTGACCAGGCCCTTTTGTGGAAGCAGTTACTCTTCAAACTTTGTATTATGTAGCCACAAACAGTTTTAGATAGTCCTTGTTTTAATTTGCTGTTCATTTACCCTCGCTAGTAAGTGGCATTCAAGGAAAATATGTCATTACAAGGATTATTTTTGGGAATTCTGTTTCTCTCCCGTCCTCAACCCTCCAGACTACTTACAGGTTTGTTGAAAAATTGTCACTTGACAAGTTTGACACTTTTTATTTTTTAGTTGTTCTTTCATTGTAATTTTTGGCAATGGTGAAGGGGGCAAAATACTCTCCAAAATAACCTCGATGGTAGGATTGCGTAAATCCTTGACGTCCGTGGAGCAGATGTATTTTGAAATTTAGGGATTTTTCTGCAAAGGGATTCTCAGGAAGATTAATCTGTATTAACTGAAGGTGTGAATTTAAAGTGGATTACTTACATTGCATTAAATCCCTGTTAGGACAGTTTCATTCAGAATGAAAGTGGCCTTAATTCTGTTTAGCTTAATTCGATCCACTTTAAATTCACACTTTTTAGTTAGTTTGGATTAACTTCCTGTCCCCATGCCGGTAAGCCTTGATTTTTGTCTCTAATTATGTAATCTTACCTTATTCAAGAAAGTAGTTTAGAGAAATGACTCAGTTGTCATGTCAAATAGAGGATGACACATAAAACTGGGCGCTAAAATTTAAACTCTTCAGAGGTTCAAGAGGTATCCATGGATAGCTACAGCTGTAATTTTTAAAACAAAAATCCACCACAGTGAGCTCTTCTAATTTCTAGATGACCATGGTAATATTTAAGGGATTTCTTTCCCTCAGTACTCTTCTTTTGTACATCTTTCCTTTTCTTTCTGATTACTGATGTAAATTGAAAATGAACAGTCCATGTGTTGGATTAACTATTCAAATACGAGGATGTTGTGATCTGTTTGGGGAAATATAAGTTTACCTTTCCCCAATGATTGTTTTCAAAGTGCATGTACAGTATGAGGAAAAATAATTGTCTGCTTTTTCTAGTGGACATGAAAATTAGAATTATAGTGAACGTCTGTTACATTAGTCAGTCTAATTTATTTATTTATTTATTTATTGCTTTGGTTTCAACCTTGACTATGTTTGACTTTCCTTCATCTTTCCTTACATGAGTTTATTCTTGCATAGAAGCCTACCTCTGCACCAATGAGGGGTTTTCAGCTTCAAAAACTGCATATTTCGTACAAGTTGATCAGGCTGCGAATGTTACTTGTTACAGTAGTTAAGCATTCTGGTGCATGACTTGGACATAAATCTTCAAACAGCTTGCCTATTTAGGATCCTCATTTGAATGTACTAGAGATTAGATTATGGACTTGGGAGAGAGGATGGGGGACCGGGGAAGTGTGCAAATGCAGTGTTTTGCTATTTTTACTGTTTGTTGAATTAGCTGGCAATTTTCTGAACAACCTATATTTCTTTGAGAGTCCATTAAATACTACAATTTAATTATGTGGAATAGGTATTTGTGCCTCTATAATGACTTATTTAAAAATAAAATTAAGTACAGACACATTAAAACTTAATTAAAAGGAATCCTCAAGAAGTGTGTATAATGGGACATGCTTTTATTTGTTACCACAATCCTTCCTCCTTTTTTTCCCCTCTCATAACTTGCTTGTTGGAGCAGGGCCTGTCTTCAGATTTATAAAAGATCTGCACATTTATGCTATTATAAATTAATTTAGTTTTGCAGTTAAACTTGTTAGTTCATTTACAGTTTTGAAACAGTTGCTGACAATTTGGTGCACATGATTTGTATTACATATGCATAAACACTTAACAAAATGTTATAACTTGTTTTTGTCTTTATCAGAAATAGTAGTTGCTGAAAGTGTAGTTGTCATTAAGAAACTGCTACAAACACAGCCCGCACACCATGGTGAAATTATTAAACATATGGCAAAGCTCTTGGACACTATTACTGTGAGTATTTATGCATACTTCTGTATTTTCTTTGCTAACTAATTAAAATTGAAGTGTTAAAATATAAATCACGTAAACTAAAACATTTGATTTGTTAACTGTGGCTTTTTTTGGATAAGACAAAGTTCTCATGGCTTACACATCGAAACACAGTTTAATCTCATCTTCTGTCAGGATTGTTCAAACCCTGTATACAAATTTTGAATGCTTACTGTTTTATTAAAATGTTCTTGGCTTCACTCATATCAAACATGTATTAATGGAAAAGGAAAGATTCAGAATAACCTGAATATAGTATTTGCAAAACCAGACTCATTCAAACAGGATTGGATTAATCAAATAAAAATTTATTAGTGCTAGTATCTGCAGTATTTACGTCTTGCTGAATACCCCAAATATCTCTATTATATTGCATCTCCTCCTCTTGGTTTTTTGCCCTTGTTCATTGGCTTCCAGTGTAATATTGGATCAAAAACTATATTAATCATGCTAATTTTGAAGCCCCCTAAGGGACTGGGTGAAGTTACCAAAGGGATTGCATCACTTTGTGTAATTGTGACCTCCCACCACAGCTAAACTCTGCTGGAACAGTGGAACTGTTAACCTCGAGTGAGGCTTGCACGTCCACGAGATGGAACATCCTTAGTGACTAGGAATCTAGAAGTATCTCCCAGAAAGAGTACACCCATGAAACCTATTTGACATAGTGTCCCCTTCCTTGGCCTTTTGGCTGTAGACTATCCTCTCCTGCACCACCATTCTCTTCCTCAGTTTATTAGGGAGAGTAGTAAAACGATCCCTGCATTTTAGGTTTAATGAGTGACCTGTGCTTTCCCCTGGCTCTGCAAGAAGCAGATGACAGAATATTGTTGCGGTGTGGGATTGTATTACTGTAGGTCTGATATACACCTCTACCTCGATATAACGCTGTCCTCGGGAGCCAAAAAATCTTACCGCGTTATAGGTGTAACGGCGTTATATTGAACTTGCTTTGATCCACCGGAGTGCGCAGCTCCGCCCCCCGGAGCACTGCTTTACTGCGTTGTATCCGAAGTCGTGTTATATCGAGGTAGAGGTGTATTCATACATCATACAGTGGCAAGAAATGGCAAGAAATTTTTAACCAGCTACAGGGCTTGAGCTCCTGATTTGGGATATGGTGGAAGGTTTAAAACTAAGTTTTAAGATAAATGAAATCAGAGTGCACTCTAAGGGCAAGTCTACACTACAAAATTAAGTTGACCTAAATTACGTTGACTATAGCCATCACAGTAATTACATCACTTTTGCATGTCCACATTACATTCCTTGTGTTGGCGGTGCGCGTCCTCACGAGGAGCGCTTGCACCGATTCAGTGGTCACTGTGATGGATTGTGGAACAGCTTCTGAAAGGCAGCATCATTTGATGTAAGCATAACAGTGTCTGCACTGATGCTGCGTTGACCTAACTACATTGACCTAAGCACTATGCCTCTCTTGGAGGTGGAGTTATTAAGTTGGTGTAGTGGGTGAGTTATATCAGTGGGAGGTGCACTTTAGTGTAGACACTTATACAGTTAGGTGAACATAAGCAGTCTTATGTCGCCCTACTTCTGTAGTGTGGACCAGGGTTATGTAGGAAGTGATTGTTATAATTTTTCTAGTGGTCACCTTAAAGAAATTTCCTCTGTGGGCTGATTATTCCATAACTGTCCACTATGTGGTTTTCTTGCACTTTCTTTGGAAGCATCAGATACCAGTCCCTATCAAAGACTTAATAGTGGACTGACATTTTTCTAGACTTTAGATTTAGATCACTCTCTTAGAAAGTTACTGTCCCATTTTCATGATAAGAGCTTTGTTTATTAAACTGCTCTGCTGGAGTTAAATATGCGGGATCATCAAGAGTAAGGCCTACTGTCTGTCCCTAAGAGCCCTGTCTCTTTCAGTGCATGCCTTGTATGGGATAGAATATTCTTCTTTGTAGCCAACTAATTTTAGATTGACTTATTTTCCTTTAAAAAGTCAATATAGGAAATTCAATTAAATTATGTTGAGATCTTTAAAAATGCACAGTTAAGCTTTCATATGTCAGGTAATGCCAAGGTAAGATTGCATGCCCAGTCTTTAATAACATCACATTATAATATGCATTTTTCCTACAAACTTCCAAGGTGGTCAGTGAATGAGGTCAGGCATCTTAAAAGCTCAGTGTAAGAACTAAAATGAAACAGGATTCAGTGTTTGCATGTGGCACACATTCCCCTTACTTTTCCATGCATTAGTGTGCTCTTAACATTTAACTCATAATTGCAAGTATACATAAAAAAAAAATATTTCACAAAGGGTTGACAGCTAAAATAACATCTCTGTCTCAATGTCTGCTGTGTGAGATATTAAGCAAGGATTTTAAAACTTCCCTCTTTTTTTTTTTTTTTTTTTAAAAGGAGTGGTCAGGCAATTTTTTTTCATTGGTTTTGCTTGGAAACAGTCACCCCTCCTAAGTTGGTTTCAAGATTCTTTAGTGAAACTAGAAAAGATGTACTTGCCTATTATCCTGTTTCCCCTCCTTAAATGGTGTGGGGGAAGTGGCTCACTTAAATGTAAGTGGGGATTGGAACTTCCAGTTGTTGTAAGAATACATATATGATTGATGTAAGAGTTTGGCGTCTTAGGAAATTGTGGCATAAAGGAAAACAGAGTAAAATACTGTGAGCTACATTGAGCTTTCATATAAATGGGGCAAATATTTTTGTCCCAGCTTATAACAGAGTTGAATTTGACCCTGTGAAAATGACAAAAATTAAATAAAAGGAATAAAATAAAAACAAGACACTTGTCACTAGAAAATAATTCCTTTTAATCTATTCCAATATACTTTCCTTGAATGTGTGTGTTTATAGTGTTGTTAGGGTATTTTTGTTTGTTTTAATGGCTACAAATTGGATAGAGTGCCATTTGTGCATTCGAAGTTTTTTGTTATAAATTTCACCTGTATTGGGCTGATGGGTTTGTCATTTTCAGTGAGGAGGTGCCTCATGGACACTGGATTCAGGAAGAAAAATCCTGTACAGCAATGTTGCTCTGAGGTGTCACCCAGTATGAAATTTACTAATTCTTGTGGAAGTTTCCTAAGAAGTCGTTTAAAATGTGATAGGACAGCAAGCTAAATATGTCTGACCAATTATAAAGCAGTGTTAGGAAGTTCAATAACAAATAATTGCAGGGCTGTTTGAAGCCATGCTAAGATTCAATCTCTCATTTACAACAAAAATTCTGAGCAAGTCCATGCTTTGTACCCTCTGCACAGTGCAGTGTTGGTTCTGAATGACTGGAACTCATCATGTGGTGTTCTTTAAAATCACTATTTTCCTTTTACCCTACTTGTTCCTGTTATCACTTGTAGTATGTCTGAACTTATCTCATAAGCTCTTTTGGGCAGGAACCCTTTTTCTATGTTTTGTAGAGTGCTTAGCTATATAAATAAATATTATTCAATACAGCTGTGTGCCAACCCCTTCTCTTCACACATCCCAAGAACCCACACTTTCTAACTTTGAGATGTACCTGAAAAATGTAGTAGCTTTAGTAATTGAAGATATTAAACAAGGAAAATCTCTCAAACTCAAGCTCTTTAAAAATGATAGTATTCATTGCCAGCCAAGTTAAACATGAAGTAGACAATCTGTCATCACTCTTTACAATTTAAAATTTAGTAAATTGTGGATGAGAAATCTATGTGATGTTCATCTTGATGTTAGGTCTGCTGTTTTTTTTTTTTTTTTAAAGGTGTGTGTGTGTGACAGCAGCCTTAATTAATATACCTAATAGCGCCAAAATTTAAAAAAAAATGTGGGGAAAGAGCACTTGTCAAATATGTGTCCTATGTTGCTCTCTTATGGGGTACAATATGTGTACTGCAGAACAGTGACGTGATTCAAAGGAATCAATGCCTGAATGCTCACCCATAAATTTGACAGCACTTTGGAATAGCTAATATCCTCATTATCTTTTTTTGTCTTGCCCTGACACATCCACATTCTATGTTGTCCTTTTTATGAAATCAAAGGGTGGATGTTCAAAAACTGTTGGAATATCTTGCATTTTTCAGTACAGATAGAAAATAATAGACTAGACTGAAATCTCAGAATCAATCTTCTATAAGGGTTTAGAGGCATTTTTTGTTAAAAGTTGGTAACATTTTCTAACATAATTTCAATCTCCTGATTTTGAAAATAGTTGTTACCAAGCTGAATTTTGAGTGTAATTTATTTGCAAGCTCAAACTTGCAAATAAATATGAACACCAAACTTCACCAGAAATGTTTACCAACAGTGTCCCCGTGTACCTGTCAATAAAATCAAACTGTTTAACATAATTCTTCTTCATTCTATTAAGAACAGAAATGAGAAGAGACACTTCATGGTTTTAACACCCTAATTGCACCCTAATATTCAACTCTTTATAGCATTTTAGTCATCTGTATATCAATCATAACACAGAAGTTATTTTCCTGCAATATGTGAAATCACTTTCTCATTTTCTTGCATTCTTAGTATTTTGTTTTATAGTTACATAATGACTTGTAGTTGGAGTATAATTAACATAGAAGAGATGGTGGTGGGATTGTGATGGGTTCGGTCACAGAGACCCCTTTGGGACTGTTACCTGATGTGCTGAAACTACCTGAGCCTGTTTTCCCTGTCAGCTTGGGACTCCAGAACCCTGCCTTGTTGATCCAGACATGCTAGTCTGCTGCAACACAAACCCAGGTCTGGTCCACGCCCCCAAAACTGCAGACTTCAACCAAAAACTGATCAGCAAGTCATCTATTTCCAGCACCCAGACACCCAGTTCCCAATGGGATCCAAACCCCAAATAAATCCGTTTTACTCTGTATAAAACATATATAGGTTAAACTCATAAATTGTCTGCCCTCTATAACACTGATAGAGATGTATGCACAGCTGTTTGCTCTCCCAGGTATTAATCACTTACTCTGGGTTTATTAATAAAAATGATTTTATTAAGTATAAAAAGTAGGATTTAAGTGGTTTCAAGTAATAACAGACAGAACATATAAGTTACCAAGCAAAATAAAACAAAACATGCAAGTCTAAGCCTAATACATTAAGAAACTGAATACAGGTAAATCTCACCCTCAGAGATGTTCCAATAAGCTTCTTTCACAGACTAGACTTCTTCTTAGTTTGGGCCCAAGCCTTTCCTCTGGTACAGTTCTTGTTAGTTCCAGCTCAGGGGTTTTCTCATGACTGAAGCCCCCTTTGTTCTGTTCCCCACCCCCTTTTATGTCTTTGCCACAAGGTGGGAATCCATTGTCTCTCTCTGGGTTCCCACCCTTCCTTCTAAATGGAAAAGCACCAGGTTTAAGATGGATTCCAGTACCAGGTGATATGGGCACATGTCCTGTGAGACCCCAAGCCTCCATTCTTTCCGGCCTGACTCACACAGGAAGGCTTAGAAGTAAACAGAGCCATTTACAACCACTTGTTCTAATTAATGGGAGCCATCAAGATCCTAAGCCACCATTAATGGCCCACACTTTGCATAATTACAGTAGGACTTCAGAGTAATACTTCACATTTCTAGTTTTAGATACAAGAATGATACATTCATACAAATAGGATGAACACACTCAGTAGATTATAAGGTTTGTAATGATACCTTACAAGAGACCCTTTGCATGAAGGATATTCCAGTTACATCATAGTCACACTTATAAACATATTTCCATAAAACATATAGAGTGCAACATCACAGGGATTTTTTACAAATAGAGGGAGGCACCATAAGTTAGAGGTGGTGGTTTATGACATTCTTATTGGTTAAAGCTATAGGTAAACCAAAGAACCGGTAGTGAGTCTCAGGAGATCCACTCCAGTTTCCTGAAGTCTCTGCATTATTTTCCAAGAATCAGATGAAGATATCCATGAAGCAAGTGAAGAAGGATTGCATAGAATAAGGGAGGCAACAGCCATTAGAAAGAAACTACAATGTGTCAAATATAGAGAGGCCGTTAACAGAACTGAGTCCATCTTTCATTCAGAACAGATAGTATCAGTCATGTGGCACAGAAAGTGCTATGCCCAATACACTGAAAAAGTTAAAATCCAGAGGCTACAGAAAGCAAGAGCATCTGCAACGAGTATATCGTGTGGCAAGCTGTAGTGATCCCAGTAAAGACACTAGTGTCCATAGAACAAGAAAGTCCAGTTCTGTGAAACCTCCTTCCTGGAGATGTTGCAAGTTTTTTGTCAAGAAGTGCTCCCAGAACAGAGACTCATCTCTGCAACTACATTCAAGATGAGTGAACAGCTAATGCAAGCAGCAGTATTTGACTATAAAATGAGTGATCATTTAGCTGGAAGTAAATGACCTCATAGCTGCTGAAGGCAGGTACCACCTGACTTGTTACATCCTGTTTATGAAGTCTGATGAAAAGGAGTGAAGGCACAAAAATTACTGACACAGCAGTGCTTTGGCTTCAAAATGGGCTTCAGAAAGCAGCCAGTCAAGGCCATGTTTTTGAGCTACCTGAGGTTTTGCATTGTTACTGCAATCTTGCAAAGGAAACTGTCTTTGAAATTCCACACACTTACTTTACATCAGTAGTAAATCATAATTCAAGGAAAATCTCCAAACTCATATTGGGATTTTATTTCAGTTCACTTCCTTGCCTGATTGGTCGCCTGCTTAGAGATACACTCTTATGCCCAGCCAAGTATAATATATTTACCTATCTCACAAATGATGAGATGACCATTCCCAAAAAGACACATTTCTGACACTGGTACATGTTGCACTGAAAATTTCACACCCTGACCACAAAGGTTTCAGTGTCAGTGACGATGATGCAGCTGCTTGCATTCCAGATTGCCTGTACATGTTCCTCCACTTGCTGTATGAAGGCCAATCTTTTCTTGAGGGCGATGCTGATGAAGAGAACCTTAAGAAACAAGAATCAGTGAAATTCAAGGTGCTTTAGTGTAGCTCATTATATATGGTGTGAACAGTGGAAAGTAATGGACATCAAAGCATATTGGTCTGGGGTGCACCCTCCATCAGGCAACTGGGCAAAACAACTCATTCTGCTTTTTTCATGAGTCTGGCCACTGTATGTATTATGAATGAATTTTAAAGGTGGACAAAGCCTTAGCAGAGAAAACCCGGCAAACAATGGATGATGAGAATGGTTGCGGTTGTTCCTCCTAATCTGATTCCCAGGAAATTTATTCATTATGTAGCTGACAATATTAACATACATTATGCTTCTCTGGATGGCAAAAACACATTTCATGAACCCAAATCGCTGCTTGGCAAAGATGACTTGCCCAAATCTGACGTTGATTGATCTAAAGTCATCAAACAGCATACTTGGTGTTCATGATTTAGGTGACAGTCATACCAGTCAGTGTAAGAAATGATGAAGCTAAACCAGTATTCAAGGACCCTGTTGGCAAAGAGTGGTACTCTGAATCTGAAGAAAACTGTAAAGCTGCAGTGCAGGCAAGAGCTTCTGATCTGGCTTTTTATCATTAAACTTCAAAATGAGGATGTGGATGGACACATTTTAACCAATTGCACATGACAACAGAACCAGTAATAACTACCATTGGATACTCATCCGTCATTCAAGCCCCTACCCATGATCTAGACACCCTTGTTACTGTTGCACAGGGTTGCAAATATGTCATCAGTGCATGGGCAGCAATATGTGGTTCTAACAGTTGATGAAGCTCTGTACTGTACACTAAATGGAACTAAAATGGGCCACACCAGAGTACAGAGAGTGGCTTATTTCATGATTAGGAAGCCTTCATGTCTGAATGAACTTTCAAAAATTCTAAGGTCAGCACACACAGGCTTTGGAGGGAACAGATGTCTGGATTGAAGGTGATGTTTTTAGACCAAACTCAACAGAACAAGCTATGAATGGCAAGTCATATGCTAGAGCAATGCAGGCTCACAAATTGACATTTCAAGCACTGTGGAGGCTGCTTCTTCCACAACTCTTGGACTTCATAGCAACACATGATCAGGAGCTCAAAGAGGATATCATTAAAGCTGCTCGGTCACATTGTTATGGTGAGCTCATATCAGTTTGTACTTCACATAGATTTTGAAATCTCATCTCTACATTTGTGACCAGCAAAGGTGAAGGTAATGTGAACTTCAGGTTTTGGTGGCAGTACATGGAAATGGTGGCCTACCACTCGTATTCAGCTGTGCCCAGAGAGAAGGAAATTGAGAGCTGCATCTCTTCACCTTCAAATGTGTGCTGTCATTCTCCATGAGATATGACCACACAAATTATGTACGGTGGGGTGCCATCTGCATCACAGAATTGCATCAATTATTGACTGACATGCTCATGGAGTTCCAGCAAGGGAACTCTGTTGTCAAGAGATCATGACTGAAGTTCAACCAAATGGATCCTAATTAGAGCCAAGAGTGGCTTAATGGCACAGGAAAGAAAGGGGGTGGAATTGCAGGCATCACCAAGACTTGTTCAGCCCTCAGCAAATAGGCCTTGACTTACAATCTAAGAGCCCAAATTGCAGCAGACACCTGACCCTGGTTCCTTGTTGGCTTGGATGACCAACTTACTCACATCAGTCAAGAAAGTCAAGGAAGCAATGTGACAATGAAGATGAGAATGCCCTCTTATGAACACTTAGGTGATTCAAGGTTTTCTCTGGCGAGGAACCTCCCTCTTCATTGCAAAATATTGAAACAAAAGATCTGGCTATTAAAGCCGTAGAAGATGCAATGTTGCATGCAAAGATCCTAGGACAAGTGCAATTGGACAGTTTTGTGGAGAAATAGCTTGTGACAGAAGAGGACGAGCCTAGACATGTACGCATTTATGATCCGCTGCCAAAAAATAATGCTCCAACTTCTTCCATGCTATATGAGGTGGGGGAAGAAGTCAAAGGAAAAGCCTTTACCATGAAGGTAGACAGAAATATTTTTCAGTGATTAATCTCAGGCTATGAAGCCGGCAAGACTGTCAATTTGCAACAAATTTTGAAACATGAGTTAATGCCTGCCCTTTGGCATTAGCACAGTCAAATGGCAGTCTAAGAACAGGCACAAAAGCAATACTCGGTGATGTACTGACAGCTGATGTCCACTGCCTGCCAACAGTTACCCCTGTGTAATAGATGCACAAGCTTCTGGAAGCCGTCTGGAACTAAAATGTTTGGAGACCCTGCAGGAATATTTGTAAAATCTGAAGCAGACTTCTACAGAATAAATTATGATGTGTTTTGACAGGTATTGCAAGGAGTCTACTAAGGGTGATACAATGTAGAAATGCTCAAGAGAGGTACAAGACCCATCCGAAGAGTAGTGGAAGGAAGATATGTGCCTCTTCCACACACAGTAATTGGATGAATTTCATTGCAGTTCCAGAAAATGAGGACCTTGAAATATTTTTGTCTGAGCAACTGATGAGACAAGCACAACATGATAAAATCATTCTGGCTGGTGGCTTTCAGGATGAGGCTGAAGTAAGCTGCTCAACAGCAACAGTTGAGACCAATCAGCTGTGGGCTCATCAGAAAGAAGCAGACACAAGAATGATTTTATGCTGCGTTCACAGGGATACCAACAGTGTTGGTTGTTGCAGTCAGGTAGACTGATGTGCTTATTCTCTTACTGGCTCACTATAGCAAAAGGACATGTAGGCAACTTTGGATGAAAGCTGGCACATCAAAGGAACCAAAGTACTCTCCTGTTCATGCCATTTGTGAGCAACTATAATAGGGACCCACTGTTCTGGAAACTGTTTGAAAAATCATGGTCTGACTGGTTGTGATGCTGAACATAGCAAGAAAACAACATGGAAAGTTTTTCAGCAATGCCATCAGCTTCTAACACACCTTGGACCTGGACCTGAAGGTGAAAAGTGTAGCAGAGTTTATTTAGAAGATGTATGTAGAAGTCCAGAGCACTGACAAAATATGTGCCATTTTGTTCACATGCTTGTGGTCATCGGAAGCTCTATCCCCAAATAGTGATGCAGTTTTTTTTCACATGCACAGAGCTCATTACCAGGCACTAGTTTGGAGACAGGTCCACTGCCCAAATGCAGTACTTCCTCTTTCAAATAGAGTGGGTTGGAAACAGAAGGATGGAGATCTGGTGCTACAGCTTATGTCATTGCCACCAATTCCAGCAGATTGCATGGAGGCAATATTCTGTGGCCACACAATAGGGTGCAGAATGTAGGTGCAGGACAACATGACTTGTTTGTACAGGAGCATGCAAATATAGACAACTGGAACAAGATTGTGTCAATGTATCTGACAGTTAGTGCATAAGGACAGTATTGTCAAATAAGTAGATATCGTTATAATAATTGACCTAATAGGATGTTGATTCAGTCTGCCACTGTATACCGAAGTTTCTTGAAATAATTATTCAACAATTATTCAACAATTTCTTGAAAAGTTTCACAATAGTGAAACTTGTGTGCATCAAAATATTTACTGAATGTTTAGTCAAGAAAATAATTTCACTTGTAAAAACAGGTGTTTTTAGATTGTGTTGTATTTCTGATAGATAAGCAGGTTGTGTACTTTTATTTCAAGATGCTAATGCTCAAGTTTTAAGAGCCATGTAAGCATGATCAGTCATAGTTGTATAACCTATTAAATTATTTCTAGTACCTCTTGCAAATAAGAAACTGAAATTCAATAGTTTTGTAAAAAGTGTTCTGCATATTATTTGATCACTTCTATTATATCCAACAGCTCATTAAGATCCAACTGAAGTATGTTAATCCTAAATGAAAAGAAAATAAAGATTTACATTTAAGCAATTTCCATGTGTTACTTTTGCTCTCTTGGTAGAGGCCTTTACGTACAACATGCAGGTTGGCAACAACCATATTTGGATTCAGCACATCCTAATTATCATAAAAAGACTTGCTACCATCTTTTAACAAAAAATGCCTCTGACAGTTAACTTCTCTGAAAACCCAACTAGTCTATAAGTGTTGATTCTCTTCTAGCATGCTACTGCAGTGCTTCTATCCATTTGTAGTTTTCCCCCTACTAGTTAAATTATTATTCTTATTTAGGCTTGGCAGGATTCTGTTTTAATCGATAACTGTCGGTAAATGTCGATTTCAGCTGACACACAGAAATCGATGGGAGAAAATCAATCAGTAACAGTTGACTTGCCTGCAGGGATAGGGTATCACCGGCTCTGCCACCATGCAGGGAGCCCTCTGCAGCCCTGCTGTCACAGGAGTGAGTGAGTGGGTCCCTGACAATGGAGCTGCAGAGGGCTCCCTGTGCTGCCTCAGGACTGTTGTCACCTGATCCCTGCAGGCAATAAGGTGCAGGGGAGGCTGCGGTCCTGGCAAGATAGAGCTGAGACCATGGCCAGGACTGCAAGAAGGAGGAGTCAGAATTCTTGGCCATGAGGGAGGCTATCCCACTGCTCAGTGGCTCCCATGGCAGTGCAGGGCAAGTCCACTGCAGCCCCGCTGTCATGGGCCTGCTCTCTAACCACCAGCTGATAGTGCCAGAGCCGCAGCCTTCCCCAGACCTTGTGCCTGCTGGGATCAGGTGTCATGGGCCCTGAAACCATGCAGGGAGCCCTTTGCTGCTCTACTGTTATGGTCCCACTCACTCATTTGCCAGCCAATAGTTTGGGAGCCATCCCCGGGCAGGAACTGTTCATCAGCGGGGCAGTGGCCAATGACTCGTGCTACTCCTTACAGTCCTGGCCAGGGGGTCTGTGCTCCACCGGGCCAGGATGACTGCAGCTTCCCTTGCTCCTTGGTGTCCGGACACACGTGACTACGCAGGGAGCCCCTGCAGCCCACTGTCAGCGCTGCCCTAGCCCCAACCCTACCTCCACAAACGTAAAAATAAAAAAAATCTTAAAAATAAAAATTGATAAAAATCATTGACAATAGAAAAAATAAAAATTGAATTCTGCCAAGCCTATTCATATTGCAGTAGCAGTTGGACTCCATCCTTACTGTGCTAGGCATTCTACAGATACATAAGATGCATGAATGGACTATAAAGTGGATAGAAAGCTGGCTAGATTGTCGGGCTCAACAGGTAGTGATCAACGGCTTGATGTCTAGTTGGCAGCCGGGTTCAAGTGGAGTGCCCCAGGGGTCGGTCCGGGGGCTGGTTTTGTCCAACATCTTTATTAATGATCTGGATGATGGGATTAATTGCACCCTCAGCAAGTTTGCAGATGATACTAAGCTGGAGGGAGAGGTAGATATGCTGGTGGGTAGGGATAGGGTCCAGAGTGACCTAGACAAATTGGAGGATTGGGCCAAAAGATGAGGTTCAACAAGGACAAGTGCAGAGATCTGCACTTAGGAAGGAAGAATCCCATACACTGCTACAGGCTGGGGACTGACTGGCTAAGCGGCAGTTCTGCAGAAAAGGACCTGGAGATTAGTGGACAAGAAGCTGGATATGAGTCAGCAGTGTGTCCTTGTTGCCAAGAAGGCCAATGGCATATTGGACTGTATTAGTAGGAGCATTGCCAGCAGATCGAGGGAAGTGATTATTCCCCTCTATTCGGCACTGGTGAGGCCACATCTGGAGTATTGCATCCAGTTTTGGTCCCCCCAGTACAGGAGGGATGTGGACAAATTGGAGAGAGTCCAGCAGAGGGCAACGAAAATGATTAGGGGGCTGGGGCTCATGACTTACGAGGAGAGGCTGAGGGAACTGAGGTTATTTAGTCTGCAGAAGAGAAGAGTGAGGGGGGATTTGATAGCAGCTTTCAACTACCTGAAGGGGGGGTCCCAAAGATGATGGAGCTAGGCTGTTCTCAATGGTGGCAGATGACAGAACAAGAAGCAATGGTGTCAAGTTGCAGTGGGGGAGGTCTAGGTTGGATATTAGGAAAAACTATTTCACTAGGAGGGTGGTGAAGCACTGGAATGGGTTACCTAGGGATGTGGTGGAATCTCCATCCTTAGAGGTTTTTAAGTCCCGTCTTGACAAAGCCCTGGCTGGGATGATTTAGTTGGGGTTGGCCCTGCTTTGAGCAGGGGATTGGACTAAATGACCTCCTGAGGTCTCTTCCAACCCCAATCTTCTATGATAAGAAAGACATTGCTGTTCTGAAGAGTTTACAGTCTAAGTATGTTCTAAATTAGGTTCTCCCTCCCATTAAAGATTGGCAGGGGCACATTGTGCCCAGGAGCAAGCACTCACTGTTCTGCCCGGTGCCGCTTGCTAGGTGTCGGGATCTCTGCTTCGCTGTTCTCTTGCCCTTATCTAGCATTACTAAGCCAACTTCTTCCATGTATTAATGGTATTTTGTGTCTGTCATCTTTCATTCTGTTTCAGGGACATTCTCAGTTGTGTCAAAGTGCACAGCTTGATTGTGAAACAGGTCTGCAGGGCTAATTTTTAATCAGGAGGTGGGAAGGAACACTTGCCACTGGGATGAAAGGAGCATGAGGAGTTGCCAACTTTGTTAGTTGGAGGGAGATTAAGGTGGATATGTGGCATTGGAGAGTTTAACACTTGGAAGGGAAATTGTATTGGGGCATGCCATCGACAGGAGGGATTAAGAAGCATTGGTAGCTAGGAAAAGAGGGTTAGGTTACCATTCTTGCCACTAGAATAGGATTGGGAGGCTTTTGGGAGTGGTTTTAGGGCACGTCCTCCTCTCCCCCTGCTGCCACTGTCTCTCCCCTCCCCCCAAAAATAAACCTCAGGAGGGATGCAATTCTGGAACATCCTCTTATTGCTGCATTTCAGGTATGGACTCCAAGAGTGCAGGTTTCATGTTGGCTAGCTGTTTCCATTGATTAAGACCTGCCTTCCTTAAATTGTGGGGAGGAGTCATAGAGTATGGGCTTTGTTCCTATACCAAATCCAAAATTGCAGCTCATAGTCTTGCCTTTTTGCCCTGCTCTAGAATAACTACTAAAACTTTTTAAAACCTTTAGACCAATTACATCTTCATGCATCCTGCTATTAATATGAAAGTCTCTCCAAGTGCAATACATTACATTTGTTTTGTGTTCTAGAGATTTGTAGTTTTCTCTCTTGAATATGCATAGTCCTTTGAGGCAGTGCAACCTGGTAAATACTGGATTTGTAAGGTTTTAACCGGAATAAAACAAAAAGAAAAATGCTGCTGAGCTGAAGGAGGGAGTGGAATCACCTTTAAATAATTTCACATTGTTGGGGTTCATATAATAGAGGAGTCCTTGAAATGTTTCACTGTGGAAAAACAATTTAGAAAACAAAAAAACAATAATCCCCCCCCCCCCTTGCTGTTTCCCAGGCACTTTCCCATCCTCTATCAGACAGTCTGCCATTTCACCCCCTTTCTAATCCCAGCTAAATTTCAAAACCTATTGGGTGTGGGTGCAGAATATTAGGTCTAATTTGCTATTAGTTTAGATGTCTGTTGATTCCTTCCTTGACAAATTTGAGTAAATAAAATTGGTGTTTGCAAAATTTACTTTAGAATGGCATGTTGTGCAATAAGGTTTTAGTTGAAAACACAATAGCTATTGAATTAAGCTACTTACAGAGTGATCTATAAAATCTTTCTAGATGTCTTTCTCTAACTGCTGAGCAGCCAAGGCCTCGTTCCCTCTCCCACAACCCCCCCGACAAGTTAATGGGTTAAAATGGCAGTACAAACTGCCTTCTAATACTAGGGTTTGAAAAGTGCACTTAACCACTTGCTCAGGGCATATAGAATAAAGCATCAGGCAAAGTAATTTACAATCCTGTTTTCCTTTGAGGATAATGCAAAGCAAGACTACATAATGGAAGTATTATTTCCTGTATTTTTGTCAATTCAAGGTCCCTATTTACGCTGTACTGGAAAAGGTAATGAAGGAGTAGAAGTGGCTTCATTTCTTGTTTGCTGTTTTTGAATGGTTTAGAATGTCTCAAACAATGGGTGCAGGATCATATACTTGCTATTACATGGATGAGGACTGAGAGACTTAAACAGGGAAAAAGAAATCTGAAAATATTATGTGATTCTGACCCCTAACGAATCCACTGACACGGAAACATTGAGTTCATCAGTTCCATATATACTTTTCATTAAAATGGCTTTCGCTTGGGGTTGATTCAAAAAGTCTCTAATTGATATTGATCCTTGTTGCACATAACTGTGTTTAATGTATGCAGTATTTACATAGCAAGCTAACTGCCTTGGTCAAAAGAGGAACAAAAAGATGAAACATCTCATGAGACTATCTTTTGTTGTTCGAATGAATCTTCATTCTGGTGCAATTTTTAATCTGAATTTCAAAAACTATTTTAAGTGGCTATAGTTCTTGCATTAACAGTTAGTTACATTAAGTGAAGTATTTTAATAATTTAACAGAAAAAGCATTGGAAGGAATAAAATAAATGCAGTGGCTTAAATATATCTCAGTGGTTACAAATTTTAGGGCCCTGTTTAACTTAGAGAAGGTATTAAATTGAATTTTCTCAGATAATTGACAATATACTTGAAATGATCTGCGCTGTGAGTGGCCTTTTTGCTTCATGAAAGAGAAACTATACGCCAAAAAGACTTCTCTGATGCAGCTACCTAAACCAGCGTAGTTGGTGGTCTCCTGTAAAATTCTATTTTTTTAACAAGTATGTAATGAAATATTTAAGAAAAATAAATCTAGCATAACTGAAATCTGAAGTTGCCCATATATTCTTATTTAGAGGTATCTATCTGTACTGCAGGCAACTTGAACTGTTCCCGTACTGGAAAATTTAATGTACCACTCAATTACTATTCTTTAGCCCAATTTAAAATAATAGATTGGGAGTAAGGTCTTAATGCAGTGTAACCTTTGGAACATTAGAAATAACCTCTTTCCCTTCTGAGATTGGTGTACAGTAATGGCATCAGTCTTATCACATTACATGAATATATTTTCTAACTGTATTTAAAACTTCTTCACTTGACAGTTGTTCAATATGTCTCTCCTTACTCTCGCCCATTAGACTACAATACAGTTGGGAAATACTGTCAGTGTTGCAAGGAAATATGCCATATATTAGGGCTTTATGGTTCCTTCATTATATTGTTTTGGAGTTACATTAAGCCTAGCTTGCATATCTTTTCAATGTTTGGACTTTTCATTTATGCTTGTTTTTGGGTAGAACTTATTACTCTCTTTTGCCACAATCTATTTGGTTCCTCCTCGTTAGTGGGAATCCTTTGTTTTCCCATAATACACTTAGTTCTGTTTTTATTAATGTGAATAGTTGCAACTATTTGAAGTATAGAATAAAATACCTTGGCCTGTGTCTATATTTTTTTAACACTGTTCCCTAGATCTCCATGAGTTTGTTTGCATTCTGAGTTTTGAGCATGCTAACAGGTGAAAATGAATATCTACTACGGTTCTGGTTTTGATACTTAAAGAACTCACTTCATTAAGAGAGGTAGCCGTGTTAGTCTGTATCAGCGAAAAGAACGAGGAGTACTTGTGGCACCTTAGAGACTAACAAATTTATTTGAGCATAAGCTTTCGTGGGCTAAAACCCACTTCATCGGATGCATGCAGTGGAAAATACAGTAGGAAGATATATATACACAGAGGACATGGGAAAAATGGGTGTTGCCATACTAACTATAACAAGAGTAATCCGTTAAGGTGGGCTATTATCAACAGGAGGAAAAAAAAAACCTTAAAATAAATTTGTTAGTCTCTAAGGCTTGGTCTACACTTACCCCCCAAGTCGAAGTAAGGTACGCAAATTGTAGCTGAATTCGACATACCTTACTTCGAACTTACCGCGGTTCAGACGCGGTCCACACGCGGCAGGCAGGCTCCCCGTCGACTCCGCGGTACTCCTCTCGTCTAGCTGGAGTACCGCAGTCGACGGCGAGCACTTCCTGGTTCGATTTATCGCGTCCACACCAGACGCGATAAATCGAACACGGAACTTCGATCCCCAGCCGCCGAACTAGCGCGGCAGTGTAGACATACCCTAAGGTGCCACAAGTACTCCTTGTTCTTTTCATTAAGAGAGGGGATTTTTGGTTTATCCTGTTGTAGGGGACTCAAACTTGCTATTTTGAAGGATCTTTTATTTTTTCCTGAGCATTCTTGCTTCAGAACTAAACTCGTTCCTCCTGTCATTTTACTCTCAGAAATGTGCTGGGCTTGATTTCTTCCACCCTTCCTTTATACCCCCACTACCCTACCCTGCCCTCCATTCACCTTAATTTGGGGGGTCATGATTAAATATATTGTATAATTCTTGGTATAGTATTCTGATACTATAGGAAGATACATTCCTTGTTTCAAAGGCATTGTCATGTGCATTCTTTGACTGAATACAATTAAAGTGGGGCAGAGGGGGCATTGGTATAAATTTAGTTAATGCCATATTATAGTTGAGATTTTAAATGCATAAAAGATAGAAAACTCAACGTTCTGGTTCCTGCTGTAATTATGCCACATTGCACATACATATATTAGCTCTTTTGCCCTATTGCCATACACTGGAAAAGAAAACACAACATATCCACAAGGAGGTGGTGGTTGCTGCTTTGATATTCAGAACTTTGACTTTCCAAAGTTTGGTCCCAATCCTGTGTTCCTTACTCAAGGCAAAACTTCAGCTAATTTAAATGGGAGTTTACCTAAGGTATGCACAAGTTGGGAAAGTAGGGAGCAGAGGAGGTGAGAAATGAGGCAGTAACACAGATTTGTTTTTTATTTTGCATGTAATATTTAGTCTCAACTCCACTTCAGCTACGTTTTTGGTGCTTAAGGTTGAAAATATCTGTACATTACTGCAGTGAAAAACACTTTACAAAGTCATAGTAATTTCTTAAGCAGAAGTGTTATAAAGCAGTTGCCATGCAGCAAATCTGTTTTTTGTTTTTTTCCTGTTTTAAAACATTGCTTAGTGACAAGAGTCCATACAGAGTTTTCAGGCTGTACAGGGACGCTGTTACTTTCAAGATGTGCAAAGATGGACTTTGCTTTTACCCACAAAAAAATTCTATTTCCTCCATGTAGCTTCCTTACACTTGCTTTCCATGTTGTACTAGGCACACAACAGACACCTCCACCCCTTACCTTTCTCCCATATTGTGCGAGGAGAGCTATGTCTTGGGGAGGCATGTGGTGCAGGTTTTGAAGTTGACCTTAGGACACTACAGGGCACCCCCTCCTTGAATGTGGCTCTCTCCGTCTAACTCCTAACCACTCCCAATTGCACCCCATTTGGCATATTCCTGCTTTCCCTTTCTGAAGTCATCATTGAATCCATATTATACACTAGACCTTCCTTTAATAACCAGCATTTTGAATTGTTTTACCAACAAACCAACCAAATGTGGTCAAAGATACCAGGCTTTATGAAAACCAACATACTAAGAACAGTTTGGAGTTTCTGACCATGGTATCTTGTAGCTATGGACATCAAAAATGTTAGAAAAACATTCAGGAGGTGAGATCATTTCATTTTTGAGCCCTCATCTCTCCCAAATTCCATGTCCAATTTGCCTCAGTCTTTTGAGAAAAATTGTACCCTATTTAAGATAATTTTTAATGAAAATTCAGTCAGATTGTCATTGTAGTGAAGTGAGAGGAGTTTAAAAAAGGGTTATAAAGGAAGGCTAGCAACAACCTGAGCTATGTCTCTTGCATCTTCAAAACCAAAAACCTGGAGTTGAGGGAGTTTATTGTAAAAAAACAAAACAAAACCAACCAACCAAACAAAACACAAAACCCACCAAACAAACATTGTTTTGTTGCTTGAAAATAAACACGGGGGGAGGGATAGCTCAGTGGTTTGAGCATTGGCCTGCTAAACCCAGGGTTGTGAGCTCAATCCTTGAGGGGGCCATTTAGGGGTCTGGGGCAAAAATCTGTCAGGGACGGTACTTGGTCCTGCTGTGTAGGCAGGGGACTGGACTCAATGACCTTTAAAGGTCCGTTCCAGCTCTATGAGATAGGTATATCTCCATAGAATGATGATGGATAAAATGCATAACGCCATACCATTGAAGGTCATGTTGGAAAGAGAGACAGTGTGGTGGCTAGAACACACCTGGGTCCTGTTCTCCACTCTTCCACTTACTTGCACTATGAACAAAGGCAAGTCACGTCATCCCTGTGCCTCTGTTTCCAATCGTGCCCTTCATTCGACTTGTCTGTTTAGCTTGTTAGCTCTTTGGAGCAGGCTCTGTCTTACTACACCTCTACCCCGATATAACGCTGTCGTCGGGAGCCAAAAAATCTTACCGCGTTATAGGTGAAACCACGTTATATCGAACTTGCTTTGATCCGCCGGAGTGTGCAGTCCCGCACCCCCTGGAGCACTGCTTTACCGCATTATATCCAAATTCATGTTATATCGGGTCGCGTTATATCGGAGTAGAGGTGTTTTTGCATGTACAATGTCTAGCATAATGGGGCCTTGATCTTTGTTGGGGCTTCTAGGTATTCCCACAGTACCAGTAGTAAATATTTGATTACTTGCATATTTATATGTATGCATGTTCAGTAGCAAATTAAAGTTACAAATGAGTATATTTGTGAAATGTATATTTAACTCTTTCATCACTTAGGTTCCTGTGGCTAGAGCCAGCATTCTCTGGCTTATTGGGGAATATTGTGAACGAGTTCCAAAGATTGCACCTGATGTTTTGAGAAAGATGGCTAAGAGCTTCACTAATGAAGATGACCTTGTGAAGCTGCAGATCTTAAATTTGGGAGCAAAACTGTATTTAACCAACTCAAAACAGGTAAGAGTAAGACTATATAAACAAGCGATCCTTTCCTGCCACAGTAGAGTATATTTTGTGCATTCTGCATGGATTAGCACTCATTTCTTACATATAGATCTAAAACAAAGAAGCTTTACATGTGGCAATTTACTACCGCATCACTGACTGGACCCAAAACTAGTAGCACACAGAACAGGAGGTCCATGTGCTTGTTGCCTTAGCACTAGGGTTGAGTGAAATTTAGCAATTCCATTTGTAGGGAATTTGACAAACCCTCCTTGATTTTCAGTTGTTTGGGTTAATGCTTTTTGAGTTTAAAACTCCAAAGCAAAATGCTTTGCTAATTTTCACATGCTTTTGTGACCATGTTTTGCCTCCCACCAGATGTCCTAAACTCCCTCTTACCTTTTTCTCAGCTCAGACCTGCTGGGATAACACAGTGAATTGCAGGGGGACTACGAGCCTAAATCTCCAGTAGAGGCAAAGAGTCTCAGGACTCTGCCTATTGAGAGGTGATGACTAGAGGCATGGCACCTAAGGGGACATCCCTTTAGTAGACCACAGAGGGGTCAGAGGTGCAGTTACCTCAAAACTGTCACAATAACCACTTCCCTTTTCTTACCATGTCATTTCATATTAAAAAAAAGTTTTTCTAGCCCTTAAGTCATAGAGATAATTGGAAAAACTTGAACTGAATGTAAACGGTGTAAACTGAATATACACTTATGCCAGCCTGAAAAAATAACTGAGAAGTATGAACTGCCCCATTCATCTTGATGAAGGCCCTGTGAATTGTCATTTTATGGCCATGGAATATATCATTTTTTCACAAAGCTACAAAATGGAGCATGTTTGGGTACGTCTACACTTACTTCCTGGTTCGGTGGCAGACAATCGATCTTCTGGGATCGATTTATCGAGTCTTGTCTAGACGCGATAAATCGATCCCGGATCGATCCCGGAAGTGCTCGCCGTCGACGCCGGTACTCCAGCTCGGCGAGAGGAGTACGCGGCATCGACGGGGGAGCCTGTCTGCCGCGTCTGGACCCGCGGTAAGTTCGGAGTAAGGTACTTCGAATTCAGCTACGTTATTAACGTAGCTGAATTTGCGTACCTTAGTCCGAAGTGGGGGGTTAGTGTGGACCAGGCCTGCGTCATGAAAGTTGCCCACTTTTCTATAGCCAGTTGCCTGAAGTTTTTCTCTATCTCCCTGTCCTGCCGGGCCTGCGTGCCTTTTGCTCTCCAGCTTTCCACTCAACAGGAAGTTAATTGGATTGCAGGGAGCCAAACAGCAGGGTGGTCTTGATCCTATTCCCTTTCTCTCCTTTTCTGGGGCTCTGCCACTTGCAATCTGAGTTTCTTCTCTAGTGGACTCAAAGTAGAACATGCATCCGATTGTTTGCCAGCTATCAACATGCTTCAAAAGAGTTGTCACAGTAGTTATCAAAGGATTCTGCTGCATGCATATGGCCATTGAGAGGAAGGAGCATTGATCCATTTGGAGGCCCACTATCTATTCTTAAGAAAGAAACTAATTAAATTCTTCAAGTAAAAGGTTACGGGCTTACAAAATGAGAAGACTCTTTCATCCAAGGCAATGCTGTAAACATAAAAGTTCTGCAAGCATCATATTTAGGAGCCCCAAGGTGGTCCTGGTAGGGAAAAGTTTAAGAGCCCAACCTTATTTTAAAAAGTGGAAGATGCACAGTTTTGGTAATATCTTCCCCCCCCAAAATAGCTTATGAGATCTTCAGGTTTTGTTCTTTGGAAAATCCTACTATATTTTGAAGTCAGACCTTTTGCAGTTCTCATAGCATGACAACATAAATACTTCACCAGATTTTCTGAAAATAAAATGACCCTATGTTTACTGTACCATAATAATAGACTCTGGCTTTAGCAAAATTTCTGTCTACATTGCATTTTTCAACAATATTTATTTTCATTAGTTTTAAAAACAGTGAATAAAAGTTATATGCTAATTTTTTACCTTCGGTATGGTGGTTATAGTAAAGGGTCCAAGAATCTGAAATATTTTTACTCTTATAGGGAGGCATTGTAATTAGAAGGACAATCTTGAATACACTAAAGACCTGGTAACCTAAAAGACTATTATGTTTCAAATGGGCTATCACACCATCTTTTTTTACATCAACTGGTGGGGAGGCACCAGATTTTGCTTCCTCTTTTGGATAATCCTACAGGTGTTCGGAGCTATCAAGTAGGGGAAGAGAGCACAATTGCAAACAGAGTCAGTCTCTGATAGATCCTCATAAATTGTCTCTGTATCAGAGACTGATTGATCAGATTTGTATACAGTTGTGACATGGGAGTTGTATTGCCTCCCAATTCACCCAAACAAAAAGCTACTAGTATTCTGCTCACAGAATCTAGAGGAGGGACCTCTAGCAAAGGATACTTTGTGTCCCCTGGGGAAGGTTGCTTATGTATGTCTTTCCACCAGTGCTGCTCGTAACAAAACTCCTGGAGAGACTAAGGTTTGATTAATAGTTCCAAATGGAAAGTTCTCATTTTTTGTTGCAGATAACCAAAGCAAATTTCATTGGCTGAATAGCTTCAGATAATCACTCAGAAGTTGGTCACATAGCTCCATGTCAAACTGGGAGCCCTTGCTCTGGCATTATGGCTAATAACATAAGAGAGCTCCATCTCCAAACAGGTAGCTAAAGGCCTCCTGGCCTATGAGAAGCCATGCAAACAGTCCTATGTGGACTTCTTTTATTATCCTGCATAAAAAAATGCTTGACAATCTTCTTCACCTGCCTATGTCTAACTTAGACTCACTACATCTCTGGGTGATAAGACCACTATTTTAGCCTGTTACGAATTAGTTGAAGCCAGATCAGTGTGTAGTTTTGTTTTGTTGGGGGGGGGGGGGAGGAGGGGAAATCAGGATAATGTGGGGCTTTTAACATGTTTTGACAATTCATTAAAAAGCCCTCAGTGTAATGGGATACTAATGAGGTACTGACAAAACTAATGTAAGCCCCTTTTGTGCCATTCATTACGTGAGAGTTCAGGATTTTTATATGGAAGATCATTTTCCTGATTGCAGTGGTTTCAGTTCAAAGCGAATAAGCATTATGCTTTAGCGATCAAAACACTTTTATACCAGATTTTACAAAGATAAATTGGTGCTATGAACTCATCCAAAGTTTTTTTCCAAGGTGGCGTTAGAAGTTCCATCTTAAGGAGCCTATTGTCCTGCCAGTGTTCTTCTCATGTCTGCATTTGAGTCATTTCTCCACACACTCAATGTTAAAATGTTCTTTTGATTCTTTTGTAGTATTCTGAAGCCCTTAGAAAGTCTACCCATTTTTTGTTTAGAAATACTTAAGATTCCAGGTTTGTTTGTTTTTTAAAGTTTTTTTCAGTACTGCCCTTCTTTGTCTTGCCATGGCCCCATGAATTATCTCAGACTGTTTGTAGTAACAGCCATCCTTCACTAGGAAGAGTTTCATGCTTTCTCAAAATAGACAGGATCCCGAGATGGAGTGCTCTTGAGAATCTGTGATAAATCCCAACAGTGGTAAAAACTGAGTCTCTTCTAAAAGCCCAGGTTGTTGTCCACTAAACATGCTCCCTTCTTTGATCACTGGGATTTATCACCGATTCTTAGGATCCAGGGCACTCTTATCTATTTTAAGAGTTCACTTCAGTGCTCAGAAAAAATCATCTGTACTCGTCTCAAGAGAATCCTCCACATAGTTTTCTCTGAAACAGATGCCTTCTCAGCCCCATCCTTCCAGCAGGAAAGTCATTCAGCTGCTTTGCTTTATTACTTATTGCAAATTAATACTCTCAGCTGCACAGTAGCTCCTTCCTTGCCTGTCTTCTCAAAATTGGACTTAGATACTTCTCAATTTCAGAGAATTTCAGGAAATGTTTGTGGAATCAACCTTCTCAGAAGGGAATGCCATATCTGCTGTCAACTGGAACAATTAATCTCTTCAGATGTAGAACCAATGTGAAGCAGATGTTGGTGCAAAACAAATGGTCAAACAGCAACAAACACTTCCTCATTTCTTGCTTCAGACTTATAGAATCTGGTCATAGTCTATTCCGTTAGCCTTCAACCCTCGTAGAAGGAACTGACCAAGAGGTTAGTCTGAAATGGCAGAAAATAATTTCTCTTTGAGCGTTCCCGATATATATAAAACTCAGCATCGCAACAGACACCCTCAGCTGTTCCAGTATGTGTCATGAAGAAAGCAGCTTCCAATGCACAAATATATCACTAGACTTGAAGGATATGATTTCTTTTTCAACTGAGAATCTATCAGTAATTTAGTGGCTACTAATGTATCAGAGATTGTTTCTGTATTTTCTTGAGTGTGGCTTCCACTAAAAAGCAACAGAGAGATTACTAAATACCATTTGGTATACCCAACAATGTTACATTTTGTTATGAATAGCACCCCAACATTCTTGATATAATAGACATGTCCAATTACTATGCATGAAATTTCCTCTTTCCCCAAATTTTTTAGGAATCTCCCTGGATCTCCTTCCTTCCTGAGCCATTGGGAGAACAAGATTGTCTGCATTGCCCTCAACATGCTTGTAACACTTGCAGTTCTCCATTGAGATAATGACTAATCTAATCTCATGCTTCAGGGCTTCACCTGGTCACCTGCAGGGATCAGGAAGGATTCCTCCTGACTGCACAATTGACCATACACACTGTTTTTCGCCTTCCTCTGGAGAAGGGACAACACTCAGGGTGAAACCAGTGCTCCGATGTGGTACAGAGAATCCTCTTTTTTTTAGATGCCTGGCTTGTGTGTCTTGCTTACATGCTTAGAGTCAAACTGATCACCAGATTTGGGGTCAGGAAGGAACTTTCCCTAAAGTCAGATTAGCAGATTTTTTTGCCTTCCTCAGACGTGTGGAATAAAGATCATCTGCTGGGATGATCCGGCTGTATTACACCTAATCAGTTCACTGCCATTGCAAGGCCTCAAGCATTAGTCGAATCTTGGTCTCTTCTCTGCCAGTGGCACATAATTGAGGACTGAAATGCTTTAGACTAACTAAAGTAATTGAGCTCAGTATATGGGTATTTGGGTAAAATGTGATGGCCTGTGACATACAGGAGGTCAGACTAGATCAGCTGTAGCCAAACTTATTGATCCTCCAAGCCACATATGACAATCTTCAGAAGTTCAAGAGCTGGGGCACGGTTGCTGGGGCTCGGGGCTTCTGCCCTGCGGGAGGCACCTGCTGGGGCTCAGGGGTTCAGCCCTGCTCATGCTGAAGCCCCTAGCCCCCGGCAGGCGTGCCCCACGGGGTAGAAGCCCTGAGACCCCCCTCCCTGCTGGGCAGAAGCCCCTACCCCACCACCCTGCTGCAAGGCAGCAGTCCCGAGCTCTCCCCCCCACCAAGTCTGGTAGGTGGAGAATGGTGGGGTGGGCTCCGTGAAACTCACTTTAATTATAAAAGAGCCGCATGCAGCTCACGAGCCACAGTTAGGTCACCCCTGGACTAGATGATCTAATTGTCCCTTCTGGCCTTAAACTCTATGAAATCTATGAAACAGATATCCTCACCCAAACTTGGGAGGGGGTATATTTCTTTTTAACTGTACTGCTGTGATATGCTATTGGAAAAATATCTGACATTTTATCTTCTCATACTACAAATTAAATTTGCTGGACCTCTTTATCCTATTCCTCCAGAATAACTTGTCCACTCAAATCCTTTTAATCTCTCATATGACTATTCCCTTTGTTGGGAAAGTTGTTGTCATAAACTGATATGTATACATTAGTTGTAATTTTTTTTTGTTTTTGTTAATCGAGAAGCCATTATTTTTATTATTTACCTCCACATATATTCTAGAAAGTTTGGTTGCTTTGTCACAGGACAAGAGAAATTAGTCTTTCCGTGCAAATTTCCATATTGAATGCTGCATATGATACTCTGAGCAAGTTATTGCTCTTGAAGGAAACTCGGAGACCTAAAGCATTCTTCCGTGGGGCTATAGGAATCCAAATTTGCTGTGTCTATATGATGACTGCAGGACATAGAAGTTAATTGTAGATTTTGGGATTATGTAATCTCTTTTTTTGAATGGAAAGATTCTGCTCGTAAGCAAAACTAAACCTTACAGGACCAAATTTATTCACCAATGCTGGTGCAGGGAGGTATAAAGCGCTGTCTCCATGCCAGCAAGGACCTATGTGCCCCAGTGGCAATTTACAATTAAAGGCTGTAATCTTCTCCACTCTGTTCTGTTGGAGTTTCTGGCAGGTTGAGAGGGGGTTAGTTTTAATTTACAGCCAGGGAGCCCTGATAGCAAATGTTGCAGAAGGGATAACCTGATTTAGTTTAACCTTTGGCACCTGAGAACCCCCTTTCCAAGACAGTGCATTTCATTTGGACTGTACAGCATAAACACTGCATGAGTCCAGATGATTATATGTTTTCTGTCTGATATAAGGGTACAATTTTATTACTTTGTGTATATCATAATAAAAACATTCATTTTATAACATGCAAATTTTATAAAATAAAGGATAGTGTTCTATAAAATTCCAGAGTTCATACGGTACCATGAAAGGATAAGCCTTTTGATAGAATCTCCATTAGGTGCCTGATAAAAGTGGAGAAGGGAAAGGAGGAAGAGCCCACTGAAAAGAGACAACACTGAGAAGTATACTTTTCATCATTAGAAATTGTATTTTTTTCAAATCTTTTGTTGACATGATAGCACATCTTGTGATATATTTACATACCCCACATTTTCTAGAGGAAAAATAAAGTTCTCTGTGTTTTTATTACTCTTTCATTTTTACACCAATTAATCAAAATCATTCAGAAAAAAATATCTGCATCTATGGAAAGTCATATAACCCTATTTTCACTATAACAGTGGAAATTGTTAAAGTGAATGTTTCTAGTAAATTTTACTTTACATTGACATTTTTAGACACACATTGGTATCAATTTCTATCCCACACTATTAAAACTCTTGAGTTATTGTTATAATACAGCACAAAAATAAAGCTAAATGCATGGCAAAAAATAAACTATGCAAGGAGCTTTTGTTTTTCAATATACAAAATTCCCCTTGACAAATTTAGGGTTTTTTAAAAAAATCCCTTCATTATCACTTTTGAATGGTGCACTGAAAATTTATTTATTTGTCAGATCAAATTATTTTTTGCAGTTTTTCTTTTAATGGCTTGGAAATGTATTTATATAAGTGGTTTGCAGCTCTATGTACAGTATTATTCTCTTTACACTGTGTTCTGCAAATCTAAGTTTTTTGCAGCAGAATGTTCATGTTTTCTGTGTTTCCCTGTTTTATTAAAATTAAACTGAATTATTAAAATTACTCAATTCCTGTTAATATTCTCAGACATCAAATTAGGAAATCCTATTATGCTGTAAAAAGCTGCAATAATATAAGTTGCTCCCTTACATAAATAAATAAATGACCGGTATTACTGAAGGCTTTAAGCTGCAAGAAAAAAATGGAAGAAGTCTTTTATCCTGGTTTTTAGAGGGCATCAGCAGCTTGCTTTTATGAAAAAGTAACAGCTAAATGCACTGCAAATAATTTGCAGTAATCCAGTTCAGTGATTCATGTGTCTGCTTTAATGGGTCATAATTCAGGGTAAAGTAACTGAGTGCAGTCAGAGTGCAGACACTGCTTATGCCAGGGACAGTATCTCTTCATAAAACACACCTCAGCAGAAGCAGTTTGCCAGCCCCCTAATACCCTCTGATGTTTTGATGTCCTGCATATTTTTCCGATTAAGTTTTGAGTGCCATGTTTTTAGTTGTATTTCCACATTCATTATCCTCACGTAGACCCTTCAGCGGGTTTGCCATATATGATTATTTTTTTAATGATGCCTTTCTTTCCACTTCAGCAGTTTAATAATCTAGCACATGGCTGCTTCTCAGTACTCAGCATTCACCTCCCCAGTACAGAAGAGGACATGTGGTTTGGCTTCAAAATTCCATTTGCAGCATTAGAAATGCATATTCCCTATGGAACAACATTTGTTTGACATAACCATTCATTTTTATTACCTCTTTAAATATGTTTATCCAGAGTTATCAATAATCATAAATAACTTGTATTCTCTTCTTGTCCTGTTTTTTTCCGCAGACAAAATTGCTTACCCAGTACATATTAAATCTCGGCAAGTATGATCAAAGCTACGACATCAGAGACCGTACAAGATTTATTAGGCAGCTTATTGTTCCGAACGAGAAGAGTGGAGCTTTAAGCAAATATGCCAAAAAAATATTTCTGGCACAGAAACCTGCCCCATTGCTTGAGTCTCCTTTTAAAGGTATGACTGCCAAAATCATCTGCAGAATGTTTATAGCCTAAAGCAATGTGGCAGCATATTCTATTTCTAATATGCCTAAAATTGTGTCACTTAGCAAATACAAATGAGAACAGTATGCACTTTGCTTAATCACTTGCTTTTCAACAAGCAAGGTTTAAAGTCATAATAACATCTTGGTTTGTATGTTGCCCACATATCCTATTTATCTAATAATCCTGAACATGCTTATCGATTTCTATTCATGTTGGGTTTAAATTTGGTTTGAATAATAGAAAGTATATATCTCAAGTAAGAGTAAACTTCTCTTTTATTTAGAGAGGTCTTTGCCACTCAGCAAGATTGTCCATGTTAATAGAGGGATATTAGTGTAACTATTGTTAATACATTATCCATATGAAATTTAATAAAAATTTAATCTATTCAGATTATTGTTCAGATGTGGCTATTTCCCTGATACTTGTTTTCCCTAGGTATTTTTAAAAATCACAACTACTATATAGTATTCTCTCCTATTAAAAAGTTATCTTCCCAATTAAAAATATAATCTTATTGTGGTGCTTCTTCGCCATTTTAATTTGTATATAGTTATTTAATCCTGGATTTAAAGCTCTAAAAGCAGCTTCATTTTGAAAAAAAACTATTAAAATTCTGGATGTGTTTGTGCCAAGACATGTATATGGATTGTTTAACTGTGCTGTCATTCTTAATATTCACAGTAAAGTAATTTTTAGAGAAGCTACATTTCAGAGCAACACCTCTAAACACACTGACTGATTAGCTTTTTTATTGACCATTATGGGGGAGATTATTGTAATCTATGGACTGAAATCAGTTTTTTGACCTATGAAGAGCTTCCTAGTTTATATTTATTCCATGACATTTGAGGTAATATAATGCCAATTACCTTTAGCCATGATTAAGATTGCTCTTTGTGATATAGAGCTCATGTTGTTTGTATATTTTCCCCCCTCCCCTCTTTTTTTAATAGATAGGGATCGTTTCCAGCTTGGCACCTTATCTCATACTCTGAACACCAAAGCCATTGGGTACCTGGAGTTATCTAATTGGCCAGAGGTGGCGCCTGACCCATCAGTACGAAATGTTGAAGTAATTGAGTTGGTACGCTGACATTAAGAGTAACTTTGTTTAACGTATTTGTAGACATTTAAGATAAAATAGTCTTGTTATATAAAAGATTTTCTTTCCTTTCAAAATGGTTTTAAATTATTCTTTTGATTTGTATAAACTGTAAATTGAATCCACTCATCTTATGTGGCCTACATCTGAAACTGGAGACTTCCAGGTTTTAAATATTTATTCTACATGTAATATTCCTTTTCATGGGGAAAAAGATTAGACGCTCCCCCACTGTGATGCAGTGTGTGTTTCCTCATGGAAAATGTTCCTTTTTTCTATCTTCCTCACGGATATTTTTTTACTCACTTCCGTGAGTTTTCTTCACCTTGGTTTATTGAGTTTTTGTAAGTTGTGCAGCAACATTTTGATTGCAGTTGATGGTGCAGAAGTTGCAGTAAAGGAAACTTCTTCCCATTTAATATAACCTTTAATCCAATCTAAGCCTAAACAGAAGAAAATAAGAAAGTATCATTATAAACAAGAGCAAACAATGGACTCAAAGATAAACCATGAATGTGTCCTTTGCATATCTTTCATAGTATAATGGGGATGGGTAAAGAAACAGTGGTATGCAAAATCTATTCAGAAAACCTAAAATGCACTATGTATAACTTTTCTTCATCTTCTGGTGGGATAGTCAGTTTTTGAATTAAGAATCAGTCTTCCACCTTCATACTAATTTCATGCTTATATTGTGAACTCAAAGCAGGGCGTAGTCTTTCTATGTGTTTGTATGTCATGTAGCATGATGGGGCCCTTTTCCTGAATGGAGCCTCTAGGCTCCACATGTATATATGATGGGTTGGATTTTATTTTTCAAAATCACCTAACTGAGAGCACAAGTCCCATTTAGTCAGTGGGACTTGTCCTCCTGAATCATTCAGGAGGACTTTTGAAAATCATGCCTGTGTGTGTAAATTACTATTAAGAAATCAGAGGTGAGATAGACAGCCCCCAAAACAGAAAATCTTCTGTAAAGGCGTGTGATCTCTGTCCTGAGCAACTGCCAGGCTAAATTAAATATGATGTACTTAGCAGGCAGTAAGACAGCCAGGGACAATGAGGCAGCCGATAAGATAAGTTACAAGGGCTAGGGCATAGCATGTTGTAAAGAGTTGGGATCTCTTCTTTAGTAAATGGATGATCTGTTTGCTACTATTCCAGCTGAAATTGCAGCAAAAATGGGTTTTAAGGAGGGACTTGAATGAGGGGGGTCTGTGGGCAAGCTAATCAGTTCAGGAACGGCATTCCAAGGGTAGAGGAGGGCCTGAAAGAAGGTATGAAGACATCTTTACACCTAATATTGAAGATAGTAAGGTGTTTGCCTGCTGCAGTCACAAGAAATTGATCATGTGAGATATATCCACTTGTTTCTAATAGAGTATTGCTGAGGGATCTTGACACATGACAATCCTTCTCCAAGGGTATTGCCAAGTATGTCCTTGGGAAAATTCCTTACTGACCCCAGTTTTGCAGTCTCTATAATACTATGTATGAGAGAGAACCTGAGTGATTAAGCATCTCAAGGTACCACTGGTATCCAAGTAAATGTTTGTTTTTTCCCCCCTGAATATGAGTTGGGAGGTAGAGAATTCAAATGTAGATTACTCTTTGAGTGAAAAAAACATTACCAGAAGTGCCCAAGTTTGTACTGAGCTTTAACCAAGTCTCTGTGGTCCCTGTGTTCATACAATGCAATAGCATCCAACCCTATTACCATAGCTTCCTGTTTTCTAAATTTTAATGTGATTTCCAAATCACTGCCACCACTGTGTAACTGACTTGCACCACTCTACTAGCTTAGCTGGCTATCAGAGTGTTTTTCCCAGGCTACAGCAATCCTCCACAGGTCCTACACTGCTCTATTCCCCTCCCTCTCCCATGGTGTAGGGGATTTGAATGAGGAGAAAAGGATATGGCCAGAACGTGTGTGTTCTGGTGAGTAAAAATTGCCTGTTTGCGGGGGGGAACATTGTAGACTAGAACAAGATAGAGCAGTCCTAAGATTATACTTAAAACGTGGGGGCCCTGAAGGTGGTATATAGCCACCTTTCTCATTCTTTAGTCCCTCAAGCCTTGTGGAAAGCTGAGCTCAGCTGGACCCAGTGATCTAGTACTCCTAGTTTTATAATACAATCTATAATAATTTCCCTTATTTTACATATAATATTCCTTTTTGGAGACAGTCTGTGATCCCATTGGCTTTCTTCGCCACATTGTCTCTCTTTTCCTACATAACTGAATATAGAAGTAAATTATTTTACTAAACACTTTCAATTTAAGTTTACATATGTAGAAACATTTGTGATTCACTTACAGGGAAAAGAATGGTCTGTAGCATTAGGCAAGGCAAAGAAAGAGAAACCTACAGAGAAGTTTTACTCTGATTCAGAGGAGGAGGAATCAGCCAATACTACTGACACCGGTATGTATGTGGCTACTAATTACGAGTCTCTTTGATGTATCATGCCATCAAAACGTGGTGCTATTACAGCTGGAGCAGTTAAAAAAACATCAGTGTTATGTATAAATGGGGGAATAATGCTTACACTTAACTTCATGGCAGCTGTGTGATAAGTACTAATTGTAAGGCTAATGTCATCTGTAAGTATGTAAATTACATGAGTTTAATAAACTTTACTTTGTTTCTTAGTTAAAATACATGGGAAGGCTTTACTCTTATCAAACTTGACTGATCTTGAGAGGTTCTGCAACTCACTGAAGTCAAATGTGCATACTGTTTAGGAATAAAAATGCCTACAGACATAGTTGGAGGGAGTTGCAGATATTTATAATCTCTCAGGATTGGATACCAAGTGTTTTAATTGGCTTTTACTGAGGTATCTGTTTTGGCCACATGCAATGGCATGTTGTTAATACCCAGCTACGCTATAGTGCAGCGATACTCAGACTGAGGCTTGAGAGCCACAAGTGGCTCTTTAATGTGTATCCTGCAGCTCTTTGCAGCACATGATATTAAAACAGTGTGATTTAATTATTAACCAGTCAGGATACTTTTACTTTGTTGTTAACCAGTTGTAGTTGATAAAATAATACTTGGTCAGTCTCACTCAGTGAGAATAATAAATAAATAATAATAATAATATAAAACTAAATATTTCCCCTGTCATGCTGTTTAAATATGAATATATAATACTGTAGTAAATGAAACAATGAATTCACATGACTGTGGCTCTTTTGGTTAATGATGATCACTAATTTGGCTCCTGAACCACTGAGGTCTGAGTATCACTGCTATAGTATATTTTACTATGTTTTCTATTAATGGAGGTTTGATTGCATTATGCTCTCGCTATAGAGTACCAAACTTTCTATTTATGGAGACATTGGGCTAATGATGGGGAAAGAATGGTAGATGGCTCATATCAGAGGTGTTGTGTGAAATAAGTGAAGTAAGGAACTTTGTGTCCAGATACTCCAGTCTTTTAAGGGTACTTAAAGCCACATAAGCAGCTTCTTGAGGCTGCCTCTCTCCACTGCATCTGAATATAGTTCAGACATAGTGGGCAATCAGGGCCTCAATGTTTAGCATTTGAGAATCAGAAGAATTAGCCTGTGTATATGTAAGGTTGAAATGTATGGAAAAGAGATGTTTTCACATCTGAATTCCCCCTAAAAAATGAATGTATCTTAGTAGAGGAGAATTACTTAGGGTGATTAGTGGATGAAGCTAGAAAAGGATACATTTAAGTTAGACATTAGGAATGTTTTTCAACTATAAGGTTAGTTAGAGAATGAATAACTTATTGAAATAGGTGGTTAAATCATCATCAATACAGGTGTTCAAGATGAAATTAAATTAAATACTTAGGCAATTAGTGTGGAGGGTAGTCCTTCATTAGAGCAAAGGCTTGGACTAGAGGATTCAGGAAGTCATTTCTTACTCCTTGTGTTTACATTTTTTTTTTTTTCAAGAGTATTGGTAAGGATCCTGGTACAACTAATTAATTTAAAGTGTCCTAATTTGGACAGGTACAGTACTGTGTGTTCAAGAGAACAGCCTTTTGAAATAGCAAAATGTACGAGTTAGGGATAAAGAAAATAAAAAACAAAAAACTTTTGCACTCTGGGTAAATATTAAATGAATCTGGTGAATAAAATTATGCATTTCTTTTTTATAGCTATATACACATTTGGGCTGCACTGTGTACTACATATATAAAACTATATTAATAAAAATGTAAGATGCAGTGTTTTTGTGTTTTTAGAGAGTGAATCTACTAGTGAAAGTGAAAAAGAGAAAAATGGGAAGGAAGAAGGCAGCAGCATGGAGAATAGTGAGAGTTCAAGTGAAGAACTGAGTGACAGTGAATCAGAGAGCAAAGAAGGTACAGCAAAGAAAAAGTTCAAAACTACTGAGGAAAGGTAAATATGTTGTGTGTTTTTATCCTTTAAAGAGCATTTCAGAATGCTTTGTCTGTAAACACTTTTGAATACCAAATTAGGCTACTTTCCTGACTCAGTGGAAATATCTGAAAACATTGGCTTAAAAGAGCCGTAGACGCCCACACATTTTGACATTACCTTTTTCAGTATAATTTGAATGTATGTGTTCCATATTTTCATTAATTGAACTCTTCTTAAGCTGAATTTTCATACCTCAGTAGCAAAATCTTGGGGTGGCTTTCTGAAATAGAAGTAACCTTGGGAGGCTGGTTAACGGATCAGGCAGTTGTATGAAACACTTAATTACCTTTTGCGGCAATTTTGCTGAGGGCTAAAATTAAATCCTTCAACACTTTGCCATTATGTAACTAAGACAATTGATTTTTCTAAATAATGTTATATTAAAAAGATTATGATCCAAATAGTAGAGGCAAGGGCTGTGAAGGGAGACAGTTATAAGATATTTAAGTGTTAGCGTTTTTTAAGACTGTCCATTATTAACAGCATTATAATGTATTAAAGTATCATTAAAATTTTGAGTAATTGGGGCTAATACCTTGGATTGTATGAATCTGTTTTTTCCACTGCTGTCAGCAAGTGGCCTCTGCAGACATGATCGCCCTTTACTCTGTAGCCTGCTGCCAGCTCACTTGATGAGTTTGCAGCTCAGCTCAGTCGTGGCTGACAGCGCTGATTGGGGCGCAGTACGCACTCTGCTCCTTTTATTACAGACAGTAATTAAAGCAGCTCGCCCTGCCACTTCCATAACAAACACAGCATAATGCCCTAATTATGACTTTATTAATTTAAGTCAGGATTTAATGATTTTAAAAGTGATTTATATTGTTTTTCCTGTTCAGAACAAATGAAATCTGTAGGTTAAATTAATACAGGCTTTTCATCATTGCAAAGTTAAAAAGCTAGTTACCAGTAAATTCTTTTCATTAGATTAACGTGAAATTCTAAGTAGTAAGGTAAACAATGATTACCCATCAAAATTGAATGATGCATAATAAAATAATACTTTTATCTTGAAAATCTTATCTTAAAGCTAGAAGCTGTGTTTATTCAAAACAAATTGCTGTACTTATTGAACTAAAAGAATATCTGGCTCACAGTGGATTCTTTTTTAATGCAAATACTGTTGTATAGGTTCCATATAAGGACTGTGAGGAAACAGAGATGGGTTTGGTTGGCACCAGTTTTGATTGGAATGAATAACTATGTTTAAACAGAAGAAAAGTGTGACTTTTTTTAGTGACCTCATAAATAAATGTTTGTGGAAGGTTTTTGTATATGCAGTTTAATTCTGATGTTCCTTCAAAAACCTCCCATTTGTTTCACCTTGGTTTTGAAAAACAAATATGTTCTTGTAACAGGTGCTTTCTACATGGGGCTGTAGCGCTCTTGTTCCATTTTAGATTAATGACATGGTAAAGTTACTGCCTTAAGCAGTATTACTTTCCTTTGGTTCTAAAAATATAATTTTTAGAGTTAAAATATAATTACATGTGCTGTGTAGTATTATCATATCTCCATTTTTAATAAGTTAGAATCATATTAGCTTCAGAGAATTCAATTCTAAGAAATACTGAGTTTTTTTCTCCCAACTTTTTCTGTCTCCTTAGATTTTTTTTCTCCCTGTAAAATATTTTGCATCTTGTGGAACAGTAGCATCACAGGGCACATACCTTCATTTCCCCAAAGACTTAGCAAAAGTGTAAAATGTATTTAAAACCCAGAATCAAAACTTCCATTAAAAATCCATGCTCTATATAGTTGCCTTACTCTTGTTGAGTGGTATCTTGCCCTGTGAAATATTCCACTGACATGCATGGGCTATTTCAGTAAGGTACTACTCAGCATGAGAAAGGGTGTGAGAATGTGGCACAACAGTAGCACTGTGTGTTGGCCCATTCCAGCATCAGACCAATTCTTTTTATAAATATGTTTCTCTTTCTAGTTAATTTAATTTAGAGGCATGAATGAACAATAGTAAATTGACCAGAAAAGAGATGTTGATTTGCCCCTGAAAAAGCTTTAAAATCCATCCAGATTCCTTTAATCAAAGCTTACCTAGTCTGAAAGTTTCTCAGTGTAATACGGTAGACACATTTTTCTAGAAAATGCCATAAATTTAGTACACCCAGACATTAGTTATTCCCTTAATAGTTATTGATGACTTTGTTTTTAGTGGTGGTTTATGACCTTTCCATTTTATTGTTCTTTTTGAAGTGTATGTGATTATGTAATTGATGGGTTTGGATAATGTGGTAAGATGGTTTATTTAGAGATACACAGTAATGTCTATATAATTTTGTGGATCTGTCTTGCTGTTTGTGCCATCTTCACCAGGTTTCAGTTGTAATGAGAGCCTGGTTTATTATGGAATGGTTTGGAATGCCAGAGTGTAGAACATTTTCTGAGCGTTTGTTTTCTATATGCCGGTTTCTTTTTTACAATCAGATATTGTTCATTATTCCTTGACTTTAAAAATGAACGAAGAACCTGTTCTTTTTACACATAGTGACTCAGATGACACAGAGAAGAAAACAAAGATGATTTCCAAAAAAAGGGAAAGTTCTGGTTCCTCTGACTCAGAATCTAGCTCAACAGAGGAAAGTTCATCGGACTCCGAATCAGAATCTGACTCTGAAAGTGATGCTGAGTCTAGGAAGCCTAAAAATGCTATTGCTTCCGAGGTAAAATCTACATTACCTGTATAAAGCTGTGTCCAGTCATTCATGTATGTGTACACGTCTACCCCGATATAACACGAATTCGGATATAATACGAATTCAGATATAATGCGGTAAAGTAGTGCTCCGGGGGAGGTGGGGCTGCGCGCTCCGGCGGATCAAAGCAAGTTCAATATAATGCGGTTTCACCTATAACACGGTAAGAATTTTTGGCTCCCGAGGACAGTGTTATATCGGGGTAGAGGTGTATTTCTATTTTTAATGGGCTCTGGGATGTAGAAATTCTCTGAGCTTATACTGCGTGGTAAAAATTAATTTTATTTATCCAGATTAAAACTCCTTGTATATCTAACATATATTTGAAAATACTGAAAACTTGGCTGAACCTTCTGTGTGTTCCTGGGGCCAGAGTTCAATCTCAGTTACATCATAAGAACATAAGAATGGACCTACTGGGTCAGACCAAAGGTCCATCTAGCCCAGTATCTTGTCTTCCGACAGTGGGCAGTGCCAGGTGCCCCAGAGGGAATGAACAGAACAGGTAATACCCAAACGATTCATCCCCTCCCTGCCCCTGCATCGCCTTCTCCATCTCCTCCCCTGAGCGTGCTGTGTCCCTGCTCGTCCCCCTCCCTCCCAGAAAGTCCAAAGTGCCGCCAAACAGTTGTTAGGCGGCCGGGCAGCGAGAAGTGCTGGTAGGGAGGGGGAGGAGCGGGGATGCAGCGTGTGAGGGGGAGGAGGAGGCGAGGAGAGGTTGGCTGCTGGTGGGTGCTAAGCACCCGCTAATTTTTCCGGGTGCTCCAGCCCCGGAGCACCCATAGAGTCGGCGCCTATGCTTGTCGCTCCTTCCCAGCTTCTGGCAAACAGAGGCTAGGGACACCATTCTTGCCCATCCTGGCTAATAACCTTTGATGGACCTATCCTCCATGAATTTATCTAGTTCTTTTTTGAACCCTGTTATGGTCTTGGCCTTCACAACATCCTCTGGCAAGGAGTTCCACAGGTTGACTGTGCATTGTGTGAAGAAATACTTCCTTTTGTTTGTTTTAAACCTGCTGCCTATTAATTTAATTTGGTGACCCCTAGTTCTTGTGTTATGAGAAGTAGTAAACAACACTTCCTTATCTACTTTCTCTACACCAGTCATGATTTTATAGACCTCAATCATATCTCCCCTTAGCCGTCTCTTTTCCAAGCTGAAAAGTTCCAGTCTTATTAATCTCTCCTCATACGGAAGCCATTCCATACCCCTAATCATTTTTGTTGCCTTTTTCTGAACCTTTTCCAATTCCAATTAACTACTGATTTCAGTGTAGTTATTTCAGTTTTACAACTGAATTCAGAATCTCAGCCTCTGTTTAGCTGTTGAAGTCCCCTTGTGCAAATAAATTTAGGGCCAGATCTTCAAACGTGCATGTAAAAAGTCATATGCACATTTGCATGCCTCTGCGTAAGTGCACAGATACCCCCAGTGAATTCTAGTCAAAGTTTGCATGCACATACCTAAGTGTTTTGGGTATTTGCAAAACTAAGAGCTTGTCTACACAGCGTGTTAAAGTGCATTAGAGGAGTCTGATTTGTAGAGCTAACGTGCTGCATTCTAAGGGTATGTCTGGTCAGCTTGCAGTAGTGAGCTTCCCAGCCCAGGCTGATAGACTTGGGGTACTGGTGCTCGAACTAGCACGCTAAAACTAGCTGTGTAATTAGTGCTTTGAAGTTGCGGCTCAGGCTTGAGTTCAGGCTCTGAAGCCCACTTTCATCCCAAGCCTTTAGAGCCCGAGCTGCAACTTCAAAGCATTTTATACTGTGATTAGAATGTGTTTTATTTCATAGGAGAGGGAGTATATAACGTGTTGTCACTTCAGAATTGGGGAAGACTCCCAAATTCCATGAGATCTCTCATAAGATGCATAAAGTCCCAAGCTCTCAAATGTGGCTTTTAAGTTGGACTCTGAGAAGTGTCAAGGTACAAAAATGGCACCATCTCACTCAGCAGAGCTGTTGTCTGGGTATGCTCAGTCAGAACTGCTTACGTGAGTGGGGATGGGAAAGAAGTTACACTACTTTTTTGCTCAAGTTAACATTGCAAAGCTGAAATAGCTATGTGTTTGTGCTGGATACTGTTCCTTCTTGCATATTAAACAAATGTTTGAAGGCAGTGATTTTGCAGAGCTATAAATGAGGGCTCTGTTCAGCTTGCAGAACCTTTATTATGGATGGCAACGCATGAGAAGGAAAGAATCTAGCTCAGCTCTCAGATTTTGGCTGAATTTGTAGGCCTGGAAATTAGCAAAGTAATTTTTTACTTCTAAGCTGATCAAAATCTTATGTTCGAGTCAACATGGAAGTAATAAATGTGAAACCCAGGCTGAACCTTGTGGGGAAGGAGAACAGTGAAAATTTCTGTGAAACACTTTTTCCTATTGTCATCCAAAATGTTTGGTTCATTTCTACCCATGTATTTTTTATAGTAACTTCCAGGGTAGAGCCACACTTGAAAAGTCTCCATTTTAATTTTGATAGTTTATTTGAGCGTTAGGCATTTTAAAAATAAACTAAGCACCTTTCGTTCAAGATTCCTATTTATTTAAAGACCAGTTAATATAATCAAAACAGGTGTCACCTGACACTATTGATGTGGATATGGAAACAGTGTGACATGTATGCCACAGTATGGATAAATGTGGAGACCGCAACTTTATTTAAAAGATTATCTGACAAGGAAACCACTCCCCAAACTACCTAGCAGGGCTGATCTAGTGCTGATTTCAACTGTGCATGAGTGGCCTTGGTTTCTACAAACCTGAGCGTGAGTCCAAGGGCAGTGCCTCCTCTCCACCCTCAGGCCTGCCCAGGAACCCTGGCTGGAAGCCAGAATCCCAAAATATTCCCCTCCTCCACACAGGAAGTAGGAGAGATGAGATGAAGGGAGCCCATACACTGCATGAGACATGGAGGCCACACCCTCACTGTGCAATATTGTGCTTGGGGACCCTGCCCAAGCAGCTTGTTGAGTTACTGGACCTCATATCACCAACTGCAAAACACACACCCCAGGTCCTACAGGATAGGGGATGGGGGTGAGGGTAAGTGGATGAGAAAAAAACAGCACTCTCTCCTTTACCCACACGCTGCAGAACATCAGGAGAGGAACCAATGGGAGCACATGTAGTGCGGCCCCAGCCCCCTCTCCTTCCCCTCCACCCCCCAACCAGGGGAATTGGTCCCATTCATATTGCTTCCATACCCATCAAAGACTTGTCCTGGTTAGCAAGGTGAGCACAAGCAGCATTCCAGTGCCGGCAAGTTTGTTCATATGTTCTACTGCACTACTACCACGTCACATATTTATTCTAGAAAAGATTTTAGGTAGTTTTAAAAAATGTTTTTAGGAATAAACTTTGAGCATGCCTTGATTTTAAAAACTGACAAAAAAAAATTTCAGTTTTTGAAAACTGGAATATTTCAGTGAAAATTTGTGAAAAATTATTTTTTCTTTTGAAAAAAATTCTGGAAAATATCACTTTCCGACCAGCTCTATTACTAAATACTTTATAAGAATAAAAAGCCTTTGATGTATTTAGGTTGCCTAAGAATTTCCATTATAAAGGATTCTTTGAGAAGCTCTCACACCTCTGTTGTGTGCAGCAGACCTTTGCTATTAGGCAGTGGGAACAATCTCGAGCTACAGAAGTTCCTTTTCTTTGTCCCATGAAATTTAGTTTAGCTTTTGTTGATATAAACTGCTAAAAAGGCCATTTCCCATCTCTGACTTGCATTTCTCAGGAAAATCTTGGCAGTATGCCAAAATAATAACTAAACTTATGAATATTCTAATGTTGGGTTCATGCTGGCACAACAGTGCATGCACTATAACAAGAATACCTGAGAGCTTCCAGAGACCTGTGGAGTGGGAAGGAAGATAGACAGATAGGCACCCCTTCTACCCCACAGGCACCACATGGACAGGAGTGTCTTCCAGTTGATAAGTGGTAAGGGTTAATAAAGAGGCAGAGAGTTGAGGTAGCTATTGGGATCTCACCTACTTTTCTGTATATTATAAAATATCCTTGTCTGAATGTTTTGTTTGTGTTTTACAAAACCATAACTCTTTTAAAGCTGGAAACAAAGCCATTAAACCTCTAAGCAAAACTTTCAGTGATTCAGAGGCCACAACTGGGGCTCTCTCAGGGCTACTGTTTTGGATACCCTAATTTGAAATCCTTATGCATGTGTTTTTAAGCTTTGATTACAAGCAACAATGTAGGCAGTTGGAAGAAAGAGATGAAGAATACTGGCCATTGAGAGGTGGGCTTCAACTGAACAATTCCAAACTTTTGCATGTTGTGTTGGTGCATGACCACACTGTTAAAATAATAGCAAATTGTATATTATCTAATATGCCAATATTTTTCCCCATCACAAAATCCACCATTCCTCATCAACCTGAAATCTGTTCTCAGTAGCTTTGGTTGTATCCGTTCACTGAGAATGTGGGTTTTCACAGAAATAATGACTTTCTGTAACTCTTCTTTCAAAAGTGAAGGAGTTGGCCGCTTCTTTGTGCCATCCCTTCCAATATCGGAATTTCCAATTGAGTGCTTTCCGGTATCCAGCTGTGCAGTGTATGGAAAAATTGCGCCACACAACGTATACTGCCTTATCTCAGTTGCTGGCTTATATCATCATTTTTGTGACTATATGACCAAATGTCTGTAACAGGTATACAGCACTAGTCATATACGTGCCTTCATTCTTGGAACATTCAAGTACCTGAAGTTGACTATAGGTACGTCTGTGCTTAAGGCAGCGTGTAGAGAACAGACAATGCTAGCAGGTATAAATATCTGTGTAGATGGTGAGGCACTGCTTATAGAGTAGAATTCCCTACATGCCGGAGCCCCAGGGTATATACTTTACATGGGTGCTCTATGCACCGAAGCAGTGTCTCTCACATCTACACTGCTGTTTTTAGTGTCCTGCTGCCAGAGCCTTTCCCCACTGCAGCAAAAGACTCTGGCGGGGGGGAGGAAGCGGGGAAAGGTTCTGGTAGCCAAAGCTATATGCTGCTGTGTGTAGCTATGGGCCTATTAGAGGAGTAGATGAGTGAGGTTGTGTGGCCTGCAGTATGCAGTATGTCAGACTAGACAGTGATCCCTTCTGGTCTTGTAGTCTGAGTGTGCTACACATACTCTACATGCTGCTGCACGTGTAGATAAGGTCTTTGAGTCCATAAAGTAGATGCCAACATTTTTATGAAATGGTAAATAAGAATTAGTTGTATGTTGTCATTTATACCACTTCTGACTGGTGACGATGGAATTTACATCCAAATATCTCAACTTCAGAGAAAAATTTTACTTTTTTTCTTTTCCCCCAAAAAACCTTACTACAGCTTATGCTGGCTAACACTATAAAACTAAAACTATTCTTGATGCTACAAGATAAATAATGGATACATGAGATAAAATTACTTCCTTGAGGGGGTTTTCTTGCTGGTTAGGGTGATCACTTATAGTTTCATAAATCATGAAAAATATTGTCATTCATAAATAAATGAGTACACCATATTTTTAAGTCTGGAATAAAATTTATTCTCTTCCCCCTCTCCAAAAGTCAGTGGTACCATTTTAAGTGCAGGATAGTACATAACAAGGTGTGAGAGATTTAGGTATTTTAATTGCTTCAGTGTTAGTCCCTTATATTTCAACCTCTGTCTCAATTCTCATGTCTCTATACTTATACAAGACTTGTGGTTAGCTCACAGCAGCATCACCTGCAGTTATTCCTTACAGATCATATAATTTGGGAGAACTTTCCCTATTGAGTGTAGATATTTTCATCAAAACTAACTAATACTATTCTGTATAAACAGATGTAGATATAGAGCATTTTTATTGTGCATCTGCATGTATATTCTGGGAATATGTCTTCACCGCAGTTAACCCAGGCTCTTACTTGGGTGTTTCTCCTAACTCCCTTCCATCAATATACGCAAATCTCTTGCCCCTGTTTAGTGGCACTTTAAACCCAAGCTAGCTGGCAAGGTTGGGGTATGGGTTAGAGCCCAGGTTCTGCTTTCAATCAAGATGGTAATCTGCCCACTTTGCAGTGAGGATGTAAGCTAAATCACTCGAGTGCTGATAGCCCACTAGTGTCTTCCCACAGTAACTCCCGTGTGCCCAAGGTTCCAGAAGACCAGACAAGTTCTTACACAATTTACTGGGAAAGAATCATAGTGGTTCAGCTTTCTGCAGCACAAAGAACCATGGGATATGCTCCTGGAAGTCCTAGTAATACACATGAGGAAGTGCAGCACCAGTGAGGACGCTAACTCAAGTATGTCTGTGCAGAATGGCTGCTCATGGTTGGGCCAGGCTGGCCTGGGTGCCAGTCACCCAAGCTTAACTCTTCAACAAAGACACCTGTAGTGCCTTTGTGTATAATCATTAGATCTTAAGCTTAGAGAATACAATCCTTTGTATAATGAAACCATCTTTGCCTTGAAGAAAACTTCTTATGAAACTTTGTGTCAGATAAGCGGCATTCCTTATAATGCAGAGTAAAATAGTAATCTCTGCTGTATTGTATGAAGAACATTCATGGTTATATCACAAAAGATATTGTTGTATTACAATTGTACATTATGTCCCATTGTTAAATATACAGGTGCAGAAGGCTTTGTTTAAAATAATGTATTTTAAACTGTTGCAAATTATTTTTCACTAGAACAGATTTTATTCTGCATTTCAGTTCTATTTCAAGAAAAGTTTACCTGAAAAATATATTATTTGTGTGTGTATATATTTTTGTATGTTTACACACATTAGAGATATACTAAATATTTTATATGCAGTGTGTAATGTATATTAGTGTCAATAGTACCTCTGTGTTGAACACATTTCCTCCTAACTCAGCTTCTCATTATGCAGCAATTCTGTAAGCCTCTGCCACATGGAAAGTCTTTAGATTAATTTTACTGTTCAGACACCAAAATAAAATATAATTGTTTGCATTGATTCTAGACACTGTAAAAATCTAAGATGAAACTTGAAGGTATAGCTTATGTATCATGTGGATCTGATCCTACCATTGATTGCACACTCATAATTTCCATTTACTTTCCTGGGAGTTCTGAGTATGCAGGGCACTAAGGATTGGCCCGTCATGATTGTTTGTGTATATCAGTGGTTCTTAAACTTGGGCCACCGCTTGTTCAGGGAAAGCCCCTGACGGGCCGGGCCGGTTTGTTTACCTGCCGTGTCCGCAGGTTCGGCCAATCGCGGCTTCCACTGGCCGCAATTCGCCGCTCCAGGCCAATGGGGGCTGCAGGAAGCGGCGCGGGCTGAGGGATGTGCTGGCTGCGGCTTCCCGCAGCCCCCATTGGCCTGGAGCAGCGAACCGCGGCCAGTGGGAGCCGCGATCGGCCTAACCTGCAGACACGGCAGGTAAACAAACCGGCCTGGCCCACCAGGGGTTTTTCCCTGAACAAGCAGCGGCCCAAGTTTGAGAACCACTAGTGTATATCACATAAATAGGCTGTATAAACAAAGCAAATTGTGCTTATCCTACAAAGGTCACATACAGAGTTTTAAAACATCTGTTCTTTGCTGGTCACCGTTGTGCACTTTAGCTGATCTGTGCAGAGGTGTTTGGTTTATTTTTTTTGTTTGTTCCCCAGTTGTATAATCTGATCAATGTGGTCTGACACTTTTCCCCCCACATAAAGTCCCATTGAAGCCAATGGGATCAGATTTGGATTGCGGGGCCTTCCCATTTGGATCAGGTCGTAGATTGTGGGGCCAAAGATTGTACTTAACTGTGGTTTGTTTGTATTTAAACATCTGATTATTTATTAGGGCCGACAAGTGTGTGTATACACACGCACGCGCATACACACACACGCATTAATAGTACGTTAATAAATGAATTGATCATGTTCATTGTGAATTTAAAAAATTTCAACTTTAAAACACTGCAGAAAAGAAATCAGACCTGCATATTATAGAGAAGATAGCTAAGGTTTGACAGGAATATCTCCTACAGTAAAGAGAGGTACAAGAAATAACCGGTTTAACTTTCACTTCCACAACAATTTACATAAAGTCTGTGTGGATTGAAGTCTTCAGATTTTACATTACCTCTGTAAATCTCACATATTTGTCTTGTGTGAATGTAATATGCAGTTTTAGCTCTTTCTATTGATCCTATATTGTATCAAAAGCATAGATTTGTGAAGTTATGAAAGTGCTATTTAAAGAGAGCCACCTTGTGTTCTATAAACTGCTTTAGAGTGGAACGACCCTCATGAAGGTGGAAGAATTTTTTAAACTTAAAAAAAAAAAAAAAAAATCTTATTGGCGTTTATGAACTGAGGTTTTTTTGATTGTCCAGTCCTTACAGTTTCTATATGAGTTTGATCCAGTGTACAAAGAAACATAAGATCATTGTTGTTCTTCCTCTATAATTCAAATTGAAAATATTTCATGTAAATATTATGCTGTATGAAGCAAGAAATTAACATTGACTGTGTTACATTTCCAGGTTCACTCCAGGTCCAATGAACTTTACAGTATGTTGAGCCTATTTTTGAGTTTGTTTTCGATTTGTTGTTTCATGGTGTGGTCTTGAATCAATAATACCTTATTTAGCACAACAACCATTAAGAAAAAGGGTTGCATTTTGTATAAATATTTTGCATCTGCATCTACGTATATTTTCTACTATGGAAAATGAACATGTAAAATGGCCCAAAATCACTTTTTCAGCATGTAATATTTTTAATGTTTTCACGTTTCACTCTTTACAAATTTAACTTTGAAAAAGCTTGTTTTATTCTATTTAGTTAAACTACAGTGAGTAGAGAATTCACTTTTTTACCCTGCTGTTTTGTATTTCATTTTGCAATAGGGACACTCTGAGGTATTCAGATACATAATCAAATATTGTAGAAATAAAATGGAGATTTGAGGATGATGCACAGATAAATAGGAGTTTCTACATTGGGATTTTAAAATCAGCTACCGTTAGCGTCCTTATACAAACCTAATACAGTCACTCAGCTGTTAAAAACCTGATCCACTATTTTAAAAAAATATACAAAAACAAATTGTCTATCTTTCTGCCTGATCTCTTTTCAAGTGCTAACACAATGGGAACAGTGGGTGATCTGTCAATGCATTTGGATTGTCAATGATGGTTTTGTATAAATATCGGGAGGCTAAAAAATAAAATTCACACAGTAAAATATGATTTCATCTGCCTTTTCTCTGCAGCTCCATGGCTCATGCTGTGGTGTGAAATTCTCATTTTACACACTTTGCAGGCGGAGCACATGAATTATGTATTGAGCAAGAGAAATCTCCTGCTTCAAGTCCTATATGCATTTATCCAGGTTCTATCTCTATTACCAAAATGAATTGCAAATGGAGAAATGTTTGATAGAATATAGCTTAACTTCTTTGTTTAGCATTCAGCTTTTTTTCCATAGTGGGCTCTTTAAGTAGGAAGCTGTTTTGATTTTACTGTGGATTTATTTTAAAAAAAAAAAAGAAAAATGTCACAGAGAAATGCCAAACATCAGAACCTTTTTATAGCCTTGATTTGGAATGCAAGGCTTTTTTTTTTTTTTTTTCCAGTAGAAATAGCTCCTGGTAATGTTGGTTTCCGTCCCTGGCTATTTATTATTCCCAGAAAGCCAATGAATTTCTTTCCTTCTAAAATTCAAAGAAAAAAAATCAAGTTGTAATAAGAGACCAATTTAACTTGCCTTGTCCTTATGTTTGCTTGTGACCTGATGTATATTTAATAGTGTTTACAGGATCTTGGTTATGAAGTAGAAAATAAGACTTGCCTCATGTTTTAACTTTATCTTGATTTAGTTGGTTTGATTTTTCGGGTGGGAGGCTACAGTTCCCAGAAGGCCCTTGTATACTGTTGTTGTTTGAAGGAAAACTACAACTATTGTGCTCAGCACAGCATTTTCATAAGTCACATAATGACATGACATTTTCTGCCATGTATTACAGAATTGAAATAATGATCCTGTAGTTGCGGTTATTCTCCAAAAATATTTTGGGAAAGTTAAAGGAAAACCTGTTCAGGCCTTGAGTTACGTGAGCCCAATAGGGGATGTTTTTCACACATCTAAGATGAACTGCAAAACAGATGAAAATTGACTTCAGTGCAGAAAAAAAATACATTTTAATTGTCTTTTAAAGAGTCATTTTTCAACCTCTGTGATATGTTCTTATTAGTTGCTGGTTCAGAAAAGCTATTCCAGAATGTAACACTATGAATATTGGAAGTCGTCATTGAAATCATGCACTTAATTTTATATTTGTGGTGTCACAAAATGGTATATCTTTGAAATCTTCAATAAGCCAGAGGAGTACTACGAGGATGTAATGTGGTGGAAAAATTGGTTCAAAGTTCAGTGTACGCTAAAAATGGTCAGATCTAAACCTTGAATCTGAACATATTCTAATTACAGGTGGGCTATTTGAGTTCTTAGAATCAAGACAGCTCGGCCTATAGTTTTGATTGTAGTTCTATCCAGAACCGGAATGGGTGTATTCCTTGGTTAAGATGTGGCTAAATTCTTTTGTGTTACTGGTCTTTTAAGGGGAGGGTGGCGTCTTCCTTCTGTGTCCCCTTCCTCTTCTCATTTTTATCATCTCTCCCTTGAGCCCCAAAATGTAAATTTGGTGGTAGTGGAAAAGAAAAATGGGTTGGCCAAACACACCCTCTTTTCCGCATTATGTACCCTCAACCCAGATAAGAGTACAGGGTTGAATGAGCAGCTGCTGCTCCTCAGATGGCTGTCCTTTCTTCTGTGCTTATCTTTCCTATCAATTATTAGTATTATTATTGCTGTGTTGCCAACTCTCATGACTTGTATCATGATTCTCAAGATATTTGATGTTTTTTCTTAAAGTTCCAGCTACTGGAGGCAAGTGATTACAAGAGATTTTGGATTTTTTGGACTTGAGTCATGATTTTTCAACAGATGGAGTTAGCACTGTTGTTATTGACAGACTCAGGACTCCCACTCTTTCCCCACAGTGGCCCTTTGTGAGAGGGGGACACTTTTTTGGTATTGAATTTAATTGGCTGCATGAGAGTTTGGTTAGGAGTAGGACTGCAGAAACCCAAGAAAGAAGTTAAAAATCTTGGACAGTCCTATCCAGAATGGGGCAAGTAATAAGGATGAAACCGTAACCAGGATTAGCCCTTGAACCTTAATCCTACCATAAAGCAGAGTCATATGCCACTGCTTTACCATTTGTGTATTGAATGCCTTCCCTTGTCCATATCCACAGCCCTTTTTTGGTCGGGGGGAGGAGAGTGGGGACATGCATCACAGATCTTAACTCAGTTTATATTATGTCCTTTGAATATCTTTTTTTAATTGCAAAAAGAATAGGAGTACTTGTGGCACCTTAGAGACTAACAAATTTATTTGAGCATAAGCTTTCGTGGGCTACAGCCCACTTCATCGGATGCATGTAGTGGAAAATACAGTAGGAAGAGATATATAGATATAGATATAGATAGCTAGATATAGATATACATACACACAGAGAACATGAAACAATGTGTGTTACCATATACACTATAAGGAGAGTGATCAGTTAAGGTGAGCTATTATCAGCAGGAGAGAAAAAGAACTGTTTGTAGTGGTAATGGTTTCTCTTTTGTATTTTTACTTTTAAATTTATATTTGCCAACTATAGAGTCCTTGAGGAGGAATTCATGCTTAGACATGTTTGAAAAAGTTCAGTTATAAAATAGAAATTTCACAAAAGCACATGCATGCCACAAAGTTAAGCATACATCAAGTAGAGTCATAAACATACTTGGCACTTATTAAAAACATCTGCCTGCCATGCAAAGATCTCATTAACACGTCATAAACATTAGTAATTTAATATCACTGTGCCCCAGTAAGATAGATAATTATCATCTCCATTTTACACATGAGAAAATTAGGCATGGAGTAGTTAGATAACTTGTCAAAGATCACACCAAAAGGGAGGAAGGATGGTCTTCTGGTTGTTGCTAGACTGGGACTCTGGAGACCTGGATCTGCCACAACTTCCTCTGTGACCTTGGACAAGTCACTTAATCTATCCTGTGTCTGTGTTCCCTAAAATGGGGATAGTATTTCCCATACCTTACAAAGGTGTGCTGTCAACAAAATTCTTCTATGATTTATTAATGAGTGAAGAGGGCTATATACATACTTAGGCAATCTGGATTCTATTTCTGGCTGTGAAACACTTCCACCTGTTTCCAGCCTGCACTAGCCACAAGACCTTCTGTCCCCTGGCATGCCTGAATATATATGAGTATATTAATATTTTGGTAATGGTGTGTATTTGGGGTTGTGGGCAGCTTGGAAGTAAATTAGAATAGCCCTAAAGCTGATACCCATGGTAAATTTACCTTAAAGTAGGACATCTGTGGAGTTTTCTATCTTCCAGTACTCCTTGACCTGTCCCATCTCCAGTAACAGCAAGACTTCACTCGGAGTTATGCTACAAGTTCATTTGCACTGGCAGCTGGCAAATAGATAAGAGAGGTTTTGTAGGTGCAAAGGGGAAGACCCTGGGTATTTATGCCAACAGGGTTCTGAGCGGTTTGTCAGGCAGTGATTCTTTGGAGAATGGTGCTCCCCTCCGTCCCTGACAGATCTTCAAATCCCACAAGTTTAATAGATTTTAAGGCCAGCGGGAACCATTATATGATCTTGTCTGACCTCCTGTATACCACAGGCCATTAATTTTCTGCCAGCTACTCTTGCATAGAGCCCAATAACTTGTTTAACCAAAGCATGTCTTCCGAAAAGGAATCCAGTCTTGATCTGAAGACGAGATTGAGAATCTGCCATGTACCTTTGTAGTTAGTTCCAATGGTTTATCATTCTCACTGTTAACAGTGTATGCCTTATTTCAAATTTGAATTTGTCTGGCTGTGACATCCAGCAATTGGTACTTGTTATGCCTTTCTCCACTAGATTAAAGATCTGGTGTATTCTCCCCATGAAAGTACTCATACACTGTAATCAAGTCACCTCTTCATCCTCTTTTGAGCTCTAAGTATCTCACTGTGTAAGGCATTTTGGCCATCTCTTGAATCATTTGTGTAGCTCTTTTTTGCACCCTCTCCAAATTTTCCACATCTTTTTAAAAATGTGGTTGCTGTACATAGTATTCCAGTATCGGTCACCTCCCTAATCCAACTCTCCTGGTTATACATCCAAGGATCATATTATGCCATAGCATCACACTGGGAACTCACATTGAGTTGTTTGTTCATTATGACCACTATCTACCTTTTAGAGTCACTGCTGTCGAGGATAGAGTCCCCCATTCTGAAGGTATGGTCAGCTTTCTGTCTTTAGATGTGGCTGTATTAAAACAAATTTTGTAAGTAGGCTGTATTAAAACAAATTCTGTAAGTAGGACAGAACTCCTGTAGCAGTTCCCACTCGAGCTAAGGTATGGTCAGCTTTCTGTCTTTAGATGTGGCTGTATTAAAACAAATTTTGTAAGTAGGCTGTATTAAAACAAATTCTGTAAGTAGGACAGAACTCCTGTAGCAGTTCCCACTCGAGCTATTCTCTCTCCAAGTTTAGTTGCTGACCTAGAGGGTTTAAGCTTGTCAAGGTCATCAGTCATTGATGTAAGTAATCTTTTTTCCCCAAGAAACCCCAACTAAACAAAAACAAATCCACACAATTTAGTTGTTTCATGTGTTTTCATGTGTAAGTAGGATCCATTCAATCTGGATTGCTTGGTATGACTGCCCTGTCTTTATCTACCACATTGCCAATATGTGCATCATCCACAAATTTTAAGATTAAGGTTGTAATTCTTTGTGGCAGGGACCATCTTTTTATTGTTTGCACAGTGCCTGTATTGGATCAGTAGTCCATGACTGGGTCTTATATGCGCCACTTCAGTACAAATAATAATAATATTGCATTCATTTGGATGAATTTGCATCCTCTGTAGAAAATTCTGAAAGGTTCAGTCTCTCCCTAGAAGTTTTATTTGAATACTACATAGTAAAACAAGCTTAGTAGGGGCCTCAGAAATGTTCATTTTAACTAACAAGTTTTTTTGTGGAATACAGTTCAGTTTATCCATGGTAGGAAATCTTTCTCACAAGGTGAACTCTCAGAATGCTGAGCTGAGCAAAATAGGTATATTTTTTCTTTTTAAAGCGAAGAAAATATTCTCTGCTATTATAAAAGTGTTGAAGAATCTCTTTACTGGCATGGCAAAAATGAAATATTCATATATTTTGACAGAGAAAAGAAATGGCAGTACCAGAGAAAAAAGCTTCTACTAAACAAGATGTGTCCCTACTAGACTTGGATGATTGTAAGTAATTTGGTTATATAACATTATTTATTTCTTTAGGAATGTGATCAAAGAATCTTTCATGTCAACAAGATAAATTCCTAATAATTTCCATAAATTTTAAATGGCTGAAGTAATGATCCTGTTCATTTATCATACCAATTAACTGGCACACATATAGATATTAGTAAAATCACATACTTGCTCTTATAAATGTGTAATTTGAAATTTGTGCTTGTCAAGTTTAGAATTCTGTCAGAAAGTATGGAATTTTTAAAAGATTTATGTCTATTGTCTTTAATTTTCCAAACACCATGAAAGAATATGGCACTGTACAGGTAGCACAGAAGTAGTGAGTATGAAATACACAGGAAGAGTATGAGAGTAGCAATGGGGAAGAAGGAACAAAAGACTATTATATCAATTTAGAAAAGGAAGTTGTATTGAACATATGACGTAATAAAATCAGTAAAGTTGATTTATTACATTTTCTTAGTTTCTGTTGGACTCCCACAGTCATTCTTCAAAGCACTTTACATTAAGTTCAGACTTTTTGGTAAATATGAATTTCACATTGGGAGTTTGCTATTATCTTCTGAGATATACCAGATTAATATCTTCCTAAATTTTAAAAAGTGCTTGAGCATAACTCAGCTAAATCAAGATGCTAACTTAGCATACATGCTATTAATTGAAGTATTTAATTGCCTTTAACAATGTATTTCATTTTTAAAAATTGTTAAATCCACTTTTATCAACTGTTCTTTTCCTGCAGTCAATCCTGTGTCAACTCCTGTAGCAGTTCCCACTCGAGCTATTCTCTCTCCAAGTTTAGTTGCTGACCTAGAGGGTTTAAGCTTGTCAAGGTCATCAGTCATTGATGTAAGTAATCTTTTTTCCCCAAGAAACCCCAACTAAACAAAAACAAATCCACTCAATTTAGTTGTTTCATGTGTTTTTGGGGAAGTCATTGTTGAAAGTACCATAACGGGTACTTTTTTAAAGGATGTTACAATTTCTCAATCTAGAATCTGTAGACAAATTGAACAACTTTTCCTGATCTATATTTGTGGCAATTGGAAAGCTGGGGAAAGGAGAGTATGAATAATGAACATTTAGAATGGCTGCCTTCACTTGGTATTGTACAACTGTTTTAAGTATGGGCTCTTGCTCAGTCCTTCCTTCCAACTTGGCTTTCTTTCCAACCCCACGGAAATTTACACACTTACAAATCAGAACCAAACACGCACAAATCCAGTGAAAATGTTTCTAAAAATTAGAAACTAGAAATAATTGCTTGATGCTGGGTCCAGGAAGAAAGGAAAAACAAATTGCCAAGATACCAAAACATTTACACAAATAGCACCGAATAAAAACATGGGGACTTACTATTTCTCAGCCTGATGCTTTACCAGTATTTCCTCCACCGAGTCCTCTTATCATGAAAGGAAGCAAAACTAAAAATTGACTACTTTCAGTTATCGACAGTTTGGGATGGCTACAAAAAGTACAGACACAGAAAATGTTAAAAGTGGAAAGTGTATAAATTTACTATTAAATGATGTGCCAGTGCCCATTATCCCTATCCAAGACCTTATATAATTACAATTCCATACAAGTGACAACTTACATTGTGAAAGGTAAGAGGGCAGCATCTTCTTGTGCTGATGCAGCCAAAGTTGGCATGACATCACCGTAGCTACGTAATGTGTGTCACTTCACCTCCCTGGGGTTGGGTCTTTTTATATACTGGGAGTTGTAGCTATCAGTATAGCTACATCAGTGCAAGTGCTGGTGTAGATGTACTGCACCATTGGTAGAGTTTGGACTGTGCAGCTACATTGGTGTAAGGCCATTGAATTGTATCTTCTGCTAGTGATAAGAAAGTGTATTGACTTTCTTTGTCTAGCTTTTCTGCAACACTGGAGAAAGCCACTAGAATTCAGTCACTCTTTCCCTTAACACCAGAGCTGTTATGTTTGTCCTGTTGTTCTGATTTAGGACTTGTCTACACAGGGAAATTGACTTGACCTAGCTTTCCAGAATAACTATTCTGGTGCCACAGTTCTGGAATAACTGCTCCATGTGGACACTGATCCAAAATAAAAGTGACTTTATTCCAGAATAGAGTATCCACACAGGGGAGTTATTCTGGAATAGCTAAATTATACCAAACAAGATATTCTGGAATAGTCATTCTGGAATAGTTATGCTAATCAATTTTCCCTATGTAGAGAAGGCCCCAAGTATTTTTAAGCATTAAACCGTTCAGTAAGCTACAGGTGTCTATAATGGGCAGTAACCATATGCGTGTTTTCCAAATAAATAGAATAAATAACAGAATTATTTCACATCATTGATTTCATATCTTTTTCTGTTTTGTTATTATGCATGTTAGTTTTGGAATGCCCTTTTATACTATTAGTGTCAAGTACTTCTATTTCTTTTTTCTGATGCTTCATTAAGGTCCAATCCAGTTCCCATTGGACTCAATAAAAGTTGGATCAGGCCCTTGATGATTGTTTCTTGCAACATGTACTGGGTTAATTCAGGTTTATTAATTCACGTGAGTTGAGGAAGCATCCTTGATTAGCTGGCTGGTTTTTTCATTTCAGTATTTTATCTTGTCTCTTCTTTGTTCACATTTTGTTGTCTGCACATTCCAATGGAAGATGGCAAAGCTATAGAAATTAATTAAGCCTCCCAATATCCTTGTGAGGTGGAGGTGGAATTCCCATTTTACAGTTAGGTGTAGCTGAAATTATTTGAAATTTACCTTTAAGAAATTTCCCTTTTTGTTACTTTTCAATATTTAATCTTAAAAATACATTTATTTTGAGAAAAATGTATTTAATAAATACTTGTAAAGTTCCATATATTGATACCGGGGACAATTTCCATGTGATAGCAGAACTGAAAAAGAAGAAGTTGGGTTCTAAAAGATGTACTTCATGCACAACTGTCTTCCTGGTGTCAGAAGACCATGTTAGATGTCATAAGTCAGTGGTTCTCTTCCAGGGGGTACCTCAATTCATCTAGATATTTGCCTAGTTTTACAGCAAGCTTCATGAAAAGCACTAGCGAATTCAGTACAAACTAAAATTTCATACAGACAGAATGAGAAAGTAAGCAACTTTTCAGTAATAGTTTGCTGACACTTTTGTATTTTTATGTCTGTTTTGTAAGCAAGTAGTTTTTAAGTGAGGTAAAACTTGGAGTATGCAAGACAAATCAGACTCCTGAAAGGGGTGCAGTAGTCTGGAAAGGTTGAGAACCACTGCCATAAGTGGCTCAGAGAAGGCTGGTTTTCTTCTGGGTGTTCTATTTGCTGGACCTTACACTCAGAGCACATAAGGAGAGACCAAATAGCAGGTGTTCCTGCTTAAAGAGGGCCTTGCAGCTAAATCTTTGGGTTCTGGAACATCATCAGATCCAAAAGCTGAGGCCTATTTCAGCTCCAGTCGCCTTTTCTTGCAAGACTATGGTGCCTAAAGGATCCAGAGGATCAGGATTTTTGTCAGTTCTGGTTCTTTTCCATTGGAGTCTCCCATATTATGCATCAAAAACACCGTCTGTACAGTTGGCAACTAAGAAGCCTAGGATCACGGTGTCGGTTCGAAAGACAAGAGAAAAGATAGCCACTGTTAGCAGTGCCAGATCCCATGGGTCAGATTTATTGGATCCATCTGATTCAGACATGGCCTTGCACTTCTGACTCTGAAACCTAAGCCAGTTCCATGATCAATCTCAGCTGAGGAGTGTGGAGCTTAATCTCTTTCCAGATCCAGTGCTTTTTAAATTTGCAGGAACAGCACCATTGTCTGTTCCTGTTTCTGTGCTATCCTCCAATCTGAAAAGGGCTATTACTATGGTTGCTGATGTTCACTGTTCAGCTTCTGAGTTGATTCAAGCAAGAGATCTATGGGGAAAGCAAAAGAGAAGCTTTGTCAGGTTGTAGATCTGCATCTCTTTGACTTAAAAGAGGGGTAGAGAAGAGGATACTGAAAGTCTTTTTCTGGTTCCATCTTTGTCCTCCTTCTCCTAAGACTGCTCCAAGTTCACCAAGCAGATTCTCACCTTTGATGTCAATTCATCCTCTGGTGCCATTGTTATCTCACTGAGATCCATAGCGAGTCCTCACTTAAAGGAGGACAAAGGAAGAGTTAAAAGGCCTGAACCATCCAGTTTTGTACCACTGAAATCTGGTTCCCTCAATCTTTTGGTCAGTTTGTACCTTCTCCTATGAATATGTTCTTAGATCCCAGGTATTGGAGAGACTGGCAGTCCAGGACTCAAGGGTCTTATTGAGCTCGGCCTCAGAAGGTTTTGAGTTATCCACCTCACGGATGGAGAAGCGATGTCCTGACTTACAAAAATTCAGTGGTGGTGGAATCTTCAGATCCAGTTTCACTGAATCCATCTGCTGCTCAGATGGTGTGCCCAATGACAAGGATGAGAGAGCTCCTCTTTTTGAGCTGGATCACGTGGTTATAGTCTTTGATTCAGATTTGTCAACTGATCAACAAATGAATGTTGCCTCTGCTTAGTCTCCTTCTGAGAATGCTCTGCAGTCCATGACTTTGTGGATTGTCTGGCATTCAGTTTGATCCTGAACAGCCAGGAAGTCAACATTGGTCGCATCTCAAAGAATCAAGTTAGATGGCATTTCTGCCAACTGAGTTCCAGACAATTTGCCATCTTTGTTTGGAATTACAGTCTCAACCCTCAACTACAGCCTGAATATGCCTAAGGTTGCTGGGTCATATGGCTGCCTGCATACAGGTAGTCCAATTCGCCAGGTTGCAGCTACATCCTCTTCAGATGTGGCTGAACTCATTTTGTCCGAATTACCATCCCTTGGACAGTCTGATCTAAATTCCTCCACTGAGCCTGGATTCCTTACGATGGTGGACAGTTCAGGGCAATGTGTGCCATGGCATTCCCTTCACTTGGTCTCTGCCAACCAGGACTATTGTCACAGATGCCTCCTTAATGGGTTGGGGAGCCCACCTGTGGCTGCTGAAAGTTCAAGAGCTGTGGTCAGAACAGGAAGCTTCTGTGGCATCTACAGTGCCTGTCGGACCTTTCAAGATCACAGCAGGACTCAGCAGGTCTCCGTTTGAGCGTCTGGCAACTTCTTCCTTCTCCCTTTGTGTCAGATTAGGCGAAGGTTTCTAAGGTTTCACATCTAAGAAAACAGGGTAGTTTTGTTTGCCCATATTTAGACGAGTGGCTGCTAAAGTCCTCTTCACACGCCAATCTGCTATTTCACATCAGCTTTATAACCTCCCTCCTTATCGATTTGGGGCTGCTTCTGAACATCAGAAAGTCAAATCTCTACCCAACTCAGAGAATTCATTTAATAGGCTCTATACTGAACTCAGTAGCAGGAAGAGCTACTGAAGAAAGATTTCTGAAGATAGAGCAGTCTGTTCAGAGGTTTGACTCTGTCAAACCGAGAAAGTGATTTTTTTATTTTTGGATCTCATGGGCCTTATTGCAGCAACCACTTATGTTACTCTATTTGCTCATCTCAGAATGAGATTGATGCAGCTTTGGGTGTCTCAAGTTTACAGACCCAGTCTAGACAGTCTTCAGATGTTAGTAAACATGCCTCAGGATGTTCTAAATTTGTTGCTTTGATGGACAGACAGGCCAAATGTTCTCAGAGGTGTCTTGTTCAATCCGTCTTCACCATCTGTCACAATAATCTCTGATTCATCCAAAAGGGTAGGAGAGCTCATCTGGGTCACTTTACAGGTCAAGGTCACTCGATGCCTCAAGAAAAGATCTTGAACATAAATGTTTTGGAAATAAGAGCCATTCATTTGTCCCTTAGATCTTTTCTTCCTCACGTAGGGGAAGTTTGTTCAAGTAGCGACAGCCAATACAACCACCATATATTATATCAACAAGCAAGGAGGCGCTCATTCTTATCAGCCATGTGCTGAGGCAGTCAACTTATAGAATCTACATTCTTCACAATGTCTATCCACTGGCCCTGCAAGTAGGTGGGGAGAGCAGTGTCTTGGCGAATTGGATCAACGTGAACAGTTCTCAGATGCACAAATGGTCCCTGAAGGAGCAAGTGGTACAAAAGATTTTTTCCTGTTTGGATTTACTGGTGTAGACCTGTTTGCAACCAGGTTCAACAAAAAGTCCCATCTCTTCTGTTCAAAAGTAGCCACGGGCAATCAATTAATCTTGGACACTTTCCTGCTGCATTGGGGAAAGGGCCTTCTGTATACTTCCTCCCACTTTCCATTAATTCAGAAAGTGGCAAAGATGATGCCTGGAAAGGGCCAGGATGATCTCTATGCCCCAGTTTGGCCAAGACAGCAGTGATACATGGACCTATTTCAGCTGTCATTTGGAGTTTGCAAACATCTCCCTTTGTTTCCAGACCTGTTTTTGCAGCAGCAGGGTGGGATCCTTCATCCGGATCCTCAGTGTCCTCATTTGATGGCCTGGTTATTGGACTTTGACTAATCTTGAATAGTTCTGTCCCACATTAGCTCAGTTCAAGAAAACAATCTACAAGGTAGTGTTGTTACTTGAAAAGGACTAGATTTATTTATTGGATGCGGGAAAAATCTAGTTCCCCAGTTACCAGTTCTCTTCCCTGTATTCCGTAGTATTTAATGCATGTGAAGACTGAAGAGTGATCTGATTCTTGCTTAAGAATTCACTTGGCAGCTCTTTCAGCTTATCGCATGTTGACCGATAACAGATACAGTTAAGATTTATGAAGGGATTGTGTGTCCCATTTTGAGAGAGCTGGGGTATTAATTTGGTTTTATCTATGCTTATGAAACCACCTTTTGAACCCTTGGCAGAGTATTCTTTATTTTATTTGTCTATTTAAACAGTATTTATTATTGCTTTAACATCAGCCAGAAGAGTGAGCAAATTATGTGCTCTGATGGCTGATCCAGTATTTACTATTTTTCAAAAAGACAAGATGGCTCTTAGACCAGATGCTGGATTACCATCAAAACAGTACACCTCTACCTCGATATAACACGGCCCGATATAACACGAATTCGGATAGAACGCGGTAAAGCAGCGCTCCGGGGGGAGAGGGGGCGGGGCTGCGCACTCTGACAGATCAAAGCAAGTTCGATATAACGCGGTTTCACCTATAATGCGGTAAGATTTTTTGGATCCCGAGGACAGCGTTATATCGGGGTAGGGGTGTATCTGAGTTTCATTTTAATCAGTCGATTAATTTACCGGTGTTTGCTACAAAGCTACATGCTAATAAAGGAGAATCTGCTTTACATATTTTAGATCAGCAGTTCTCAAACTTTAGCAACCCGAGGACCCCCATTTTGATTTAAAAAATTTTGGGGACCCCCAAATCCTCCCGCTCAGTCCCAGACCCTGCCCCCACTCCACCCCTTCCCCCAAGGGGTACCCTGCAGCCACCAGCTGCTGCAGGTGGCTCCTAACCCTTGTGTAGTTGCCCCCCTTCAGGCGATGTGAGGATCTGCAGATCCCCATTTTGTCCTGGATATTTTTAGTAAAAGTCATGGACAAGTCATGGCTTCTGTGAATTTTTCTTTTTTGCCCATGACCTGTCCGTGACTTTTACTAAAAGTCAAGATTTAAGATAATTTTGTCATGATAAATTTTTTGAGACAGTCATGTATTTCTTATGCCTTGAACACCTGTAGTTGTGGAATTGTAATTAAAAAAAATTCTCTGATGCTGTCTGCACTGCTGGCTCCAAGTCAAAGTGAAAAATACTAACAATTTGCTTCACTTTGTAGATGAGCTCATCAGTGGCCTGGGGCAATAGGGAGAGGAGCAACAGTGAATCAGAGGCATCAAAAGATAGGGAGATGATCAGATGGAAGAGGTAAATAGTGGAGGGTAAACAAAGGATGAAGTACAGCACAGTTCTGTTCTGATCAACTCTTCCTGAAACATGGACAGAGTGGGGAACCAAGCTCTTCTTCTTGGTTCCTAATTCTGGCATCCCTTACTTGTCACTAACTGCAGTAAGTAGCTCTCGCATATTAGATTAGTTTTGAGAGAGGGAAGGGCAGAAGATCAAAAAGTCAGAGCATGACAAAATTCAAATATATAGCTCTATGCAATCTACCTCAAACGTCTCTGCAGCTTTGTGATGCAGTGTGGAGGGACTACAGTGTGTTTAGAGTAATGCATTTCTTGCACATCATTCCAACAGGTCATCTTAACTTCTGCAGACTACCTCTTTGCAATTGACAGTTTTGCACAATGGAAGTCAAATAACAATAAATAAGATACTTTAAAGAGATTTATAGAGATTGCTTATCGGGCCCAATTCTGTCTTCCAATCTGTGTATTCATTCCCTACTTGACTTTTATGGGAGTTGTTTTGTGATTTAGGAGGCAATGAAAATGAAACGCTGTATGTAACTATTGTGTTCAAATAAATTGGAGAATATTGTAGTATCCACTGTACCGTTGGTTAAATAATTGTGGTCATCTATTATCCAAACTACCAGCCACTTTCCTAAAAGTAAGTAAGTAAAATAAAACAACTTTCTAGGCATTGTGTTGGTTGAGTGTTCCTTTTTAACATAGTATTTTGAATTTAATTTGTGAGAATTAGTTCCGAATCACAAGTATAATTGTAACACTTCAGAGAACTTTTTTCCTTCAGTCAGAGAGAGGATGATTTTAACTGTAGGGTACATGCCAAACTAACACTAAGAAATTAATTTATCATCAGGGAATGGAGAGCAGGGTGTAAAAATAGATAAGTACACTATATGACCCTAATAGCAAAGAAATGTAGCAGCCACTTATCTTGGAATATGTCAGTCTATTATTCAAATCATTCAGCGCTGTAATTGGATACAGCCTTTATAAAACCTATCAATAAAGCCTGTTTCTCTAAATTCATAGCTGCTAACATTATTGAAAGTATAAATACAATACATTTGTTACAATAATGCTAAGGATCTCTTTAAACCTACAAAAACAAGGTTGCTTTGAGTAGAAACTGCTATAGTTAACACCCTCCTTTGTCTGTTCTGTAGCTCCTTTGTTTCAACTGTGTGTGTGTGTGTATGTATGTGTGTGTGTGTGTGTGTATATATATATCTATATATAGATATAGATATATCTATCTCTTTATAGTTTGGTACAGGGAAGATGGGAAGTCAGAGAGGCATAGATACCACTGTCTCATTGTTAGAGATAAAAACTCCTGGATTCTAAAGCTCATTCTACCACCGACATTCCGTGACACTTGGGTATATCACTTGGCAGCTTTGTACATCAGTTTACCCTAAAATGGGGATATTTCCTGACTTGATGGGAGTGTTAGTTTATATTACTAATCATTTATATAGTAGTGTAAATGCTTTACAGAATACAGAAGAGTTGTCTTCAGTGAGTTTACAGTCTGATATGGACACTTAAGACAACTGTTTAGTTATGATATGGTATGGAGAAATCAATACTGAGGAGATCAGCATAGGAAAGACTCTTTTAGAGAAGTGGTGAGTGGGTACTTGGCTGACAAGAAGTGGGAGACTCTTCAATGCACAACCAACTAACGAGAGAAGGAAATGAAGGGAACAGTAAGGAAAGATGACTGAGAGCAACATGAAAAGTGAAAATGGTTAGGAGGACAAGATGTGAACAGGAACATAAATGGGGCAAGATACTATACAAAGTGAGACATGGTGAAGTAGTGAGCAGGGAATGTGCTTTAGCAACTGTGACAAAGAGTGGAGACGTGTGCAGTGGGGAGTCAGAAAAGAAGGTGGCTTTGGTAAGTCAGTATTTGAGGTAACCAAAGCAACAGAAATGTTTGAGCAGTGGAACATTTGAAGAAAGGGCGCATTTTGATGCTGTCTGGGGATGAGAGGACAGGTTGGCAAAAGAAACCTCTAGAGGAGATGATGGAGTGGGGAACAAATAGAAGAAGCAACAGAGAAAAGTGGCCAACAGAGAGCAGAAGTTGGGGGACTGATCATCTGTGTAAGAAGGATGATAAGGAAAAAGGTCTCCTCTCGATTTCTCAGTGTATGGCTTTTAGATTGTAAACTTTTCAAGGCAAAGTCTGTCCTTGTTTTTGTACAGTGCTGGCCATATTGTATACACTAAATAAGAAAGGAGTAGCAATCAAGAAGAAGGAAATACCATATTGGTTTTGTTAGGAAGAGAATTTTGTTGTGAATGGTGAATACAATTCTAGTTAATTGAAATGGAGAAAATTCAGATAGGCGAAGATGAAGAAGTTGTTGGAGACAAGAGTTTAGGCAGCAGATGTAAGTGGCACATTAGGATTTTGGAGGTAAAAGGGAGGAAGAAGATAGATGGAAATGTAGGTTGATTTGAAGAATTTTTTTCCATATAAAGGAAGAACATGAAACGAGAGTGAGCGGGAAGGTGATAGGTTAATGATATAGGGAGACAACTGAAGGGGATGAGAACTGGGGTGAAGTAGGAGAGGATGAACTTGTAGGAAAAGTCGGAGGAGGATGAACATTCTTGCTGGACAGTTGTCTCAGTGTATATTTGAAATAATTGGAAATATGATGGGCAGAGCATAGGTTCTGGAAAATGTATGTTAAGGAGAGAGTGAAAGAGAAGTATGAGAATTGTCAATACAAATGCCTATTGTATATTAGAAGTAAAGAAAGAAGTCAGAGTTGAGAAAAAACAGAATGGACTTAAAATGAAGGCAGGTTGGGGTAGCTGTGGACATTTCTCCAAATGTGCCTAGCAGCATGAGAAACAAGTGTGGTGGTGAATGCACTGGAGAGCTAATTCTAGGAATTAGAGAGGATGACAAAACTTTCTGAGAGTTGCCAAATGGGGGGATACTTGAAAATAAGAGATTATTGAGTACAAAGAAAAGAACAAATTCCAGGAGGGAAGAAAGACAGATGAGCAGAGATATCAGAGGGTATGAAGTCTGGAGTTTACAGTCCTGTGATAATTAAAGTTAATGATCAATTAACTCAAGATAACTAAGAAATTGTAAATGCTAGTCTGGATATGCCACAAATGCTTATTCAAGGAAACACATATTTAGTTTATTCTAGAATGTGTTCTAGGTAAACTACAAATGCTTTTGTCACCCATTGTGCTTGCTCTTAATGTTTAACACAGTTTTTGTTGTTTGATTTTCATTGAGGAGTCTAAAGTTCTTAGTATTGAACTGAAAATAGAAAAATAATTCTATTTGATGCAATAACTAAACACCCTGAAGCTGATTATTGGCCATACAGAAGTATGGCTATGAGCAGAAAGGGGCTATGTGCAAGTGACACCGCTTTACTTACCAGGTCTTCTCTCTGGATATAGTCAGTGTATTCTGCTTTAATAATAACTGTTAAAAATAAACATTTACTGTTTTATTTTCTGCTGCCAACACTAATATAGGTATGGGAGAGTGAGCTGGAATCTTTTCTGGCTTGTGAATCACCTATGGAACTGGTGATAATACCAGTTTCAGAGCTTTATTAATGGTGATGGTACACAGGCCAGAAATAACAGAATCTGACACTTTTATCCAAGGCTGAGTTGTAGATCTATCAGTTGGGAGGGGTGGGGGACCCTTTCATTTGTAAATTTAGCTCACTTGATATGGAAACAATTGAGAAATAGTAAACATGGAATCCCTGAATACAGTACTAGTTTAGAATTCTTTTAACAGTAGGAGCACATTTGACAGGGTATTTTAATATTTTGATTACTACATTCAGAGCCATGCTAGTATTGCCTTATGATGATAATTATACAACTCAAAATTTTGGCTGTCCAATCGGATTACTTTATCTGCACAGGCCATTTATAATATGCCATATGTGTGTACATTATTGGCAGAGTTGGTTAAAACTGCTTTTGTAAGGGTATTAGAGTGGTTCTTTAGGCTTGGTCTACACTGGGGGGGGTGTCGATGTAAGATACGCAACTTCAGCTACGGGAATACCGTAGCTGAAGTCGACATATCTGATTCCGACTTACCTCTGGTCCTCACGGCGCGGGATCGATGGCCGCGGCTCCCCCGTTGACTCCGCTACCACTGCTTGCTCCGGTGGAGTTCCGGAGTCGACAGGGAGCACATTCAGGAATCGATATATCGCGTCTTAACGAGACGCAATATATCGATCCCTAATAAATCGATCGCTACCTGCCGATACGGCGGGTAGTCTGGACATACCCTTAGAGACACAAGGTGGGTGAGTTAATATCTTTTATTGGACCAATTTCTCTTGGTGAAAGAGACAAGCTTTTGAGCTTGCATAGAGCTCTTCTTCAGGTCTGGGAAAGGTACTTGGTGTCGCAGCTAAATATAAGACTGAACATATAAGGAGCTAACACATGTTGCAAGGGACCATTCAAGGTGAAGTGAGTAGTTAACACCTCTACAGTCGTAGGACAAAGGAGGGTTAGTGGGTTACAGATTGTTGTATTCAGCCATAAATCTAGTGTCTTTATTAAGACCATGATTTTTGGTGTCTAGCAGAGTTCTGGATTTAAGTTCCCAGGCTTGTCTTTTGAAGGTGTTGTGCAGGTTTCCTTTGAGGATGAGGATTGAGAGGTTAAATGTGGGGTGATAGTTTTATGATAGTGTTCACCCACAGGTGATATGGTGTTTTGGTCTTTTATAATTTTTCTGTGCAAGTTAATTCAAGAGCATAGTGATTGTCTCATTTCACTGACATAGTTGTTGTTGGAGTATTTATAGTGCTCTGGATGAGTTATACCACATGTAGTGATAGACAAGTGAAGGACCCGTGTTTCTTGAAAGGTGTTTTGTGGAGGTATGGATCATTGTAGCAATGGAGATATGTCTGCAGGTTTTGTATCTGTTATGGCAGGGGCTGGTGCCACTTTGAGTTGGTGAGTCCTGGTCTCTGAGGAGCTTGCTTCTGATGATTAAGTTGAGTTGTTTGAAGGCCAGAAGAGGGTGTTTGGGAAAGATTTGTTTCAGGGTATGGTCCCCATTGAGTATGTGTTGCAGTTGTTTAATGCTACCCTCTGCAAGTTCCAATGTGGGGCGATAGGGGGCATCAAGGGGTGTGCAGTTGGAGGTGTTTTGTTTTGTTTTTTCATGTTTTGAATGGGTATTTTTGTGGCCCGTTCCATGATGTGCTCTACTACTCTGGTGGAGTGTCCTTGTTTAGTGAAGGCAGTTTTAAGTGTGTTCAGGTCTGTATCCTGGAATTTCTCCTCTGAGTGTGTTCTGTGGTATGAGTTCCTGGCTGTAGATTACAGATGTATTGGGGTGATTACTGGATTGGTGAATGTGAATGATCTGAGAGTTTCTCATATATAGTTATCTTTAGGGTTCCATTGCTAAAGCTGATAATGCTGTCCAGGAAATTTATGCTGGTGTGGGAGTGTACTAGAAAGTGTGGTGGATGGGTGGCTGTTGCTGAAGTTGTCTTTGAAATCTTAGAGGGTGGTTAGGTCATCTGTCCAGAGGATGAAAATACCACCAGTGTACCTCAGGTATATCATTGGTTTTGTTCTGCATTTGTCCAGAAATTCTCACTCGAGGTGGCCTATCAAGAGGTTGGCATACTGGGAAACCATTCTAGTGCCCATGGCTGTCCAGAGTAGGAAGATGTGCCATAATCTGATTCTGAGGGTCTCATTCTAATCTCTAATAATTAGAGGTTCGTTTAAACCCTGAACCTTGAGAGAGATCCCTTCCAAACTCTGTTAGTATTAACCATTATAACTTCGAATATTCTTGTTATCCATATAAATGTCCACTCCTTCGAATCGTGCTAAATTTTTTACCTCAATGATATCCTGTGGCAATGGCTTCCATGGTCTAATTATGCATTTTATAAAAAGCATTTCTTTTTAATCAGTGTTGAATGGCCCCTCGTTATGAAATTAGGTGAACAGAAGCTAATGACCTATCTACCTACCTTAATATCATTCATTGTTTTATATACTTTTAACATGTCCCCTCTTATTTGTCTTCTTTTCAAGGTAAACAATCCTGATCTTTTCAATCTTTTTGTATGACAGTTTTTCCATGCCTTTGTTTAGAACCCTGCAAATCCGTGGATATCTGCTTCATATCCACGGATATCCGCATTCGTGGATGTGCATATCCGCAGACTATTTTTGTGGATAGTGGATCAGATGCAGATACAACCGTGCAGGGCTGTACTCGCCAGTGGCGCCTGGCCTGCGGCGTTCGGCTTGGGCAGCCCAGGTGGTGCAGCACATTCGGCGGCCAGTAGCCAGTGGCTGGGGCTGGGCGGCAGGTCAGAGCCAGGGCTGTCCAGAGCCTGCTCGCCGCACCGCTTCCTGTCCAGCAGCTCAAGCCCTTTGGGCAGCGCCAGCATCCCCATCATGGCCCGGCCCGGCAGCACTGGCCGCGCTCCCAGTCCCGGGCCCAACCTGCTGGCTCCTGGTCAGCAGGGCCTGCCCCGAGCCACAGGGATTGGAGCAGGTGGGGCCCCAGTGCCCCACCCCACTGTGATGCAACACGCACTGCTGCTGTCATGTGCTATCGCTCACAAGCCCCCAGGAGCAGCACGTGATGCAACGCCCATTCCCCCCAGCCCTCCCTCCGTGCTGCCCTTTCTCCTTGAGATCCTGCCCCCATGCTATCCTTTACCTCCAGTTCCCACACTCGCGCTGCCTCTTCCCTGCAAGACCCCCCCCCCCTCCCTCCTCTTTCCCCCGCTCCCCTGTCACTAGTCCTTGTGAGATGGCTTTCTGCTGCAGGTGCGGATGTGGATACAGATAAGACGGCTAGCAGATCGTGGGTCAGATTGTGGGTTGATCCTGGCAGATGTGGATCGGATGCGGATCCACATTTTTGTATCCGCGCAGGGCTCTACCTTTCTTCATTCTTGTTGCCTTTCTCTGAACCCCTTTAACCTTGGAAAATACTTTTTGAGATGGGATGACCAGTATTGCAAATAATATTCTAGCAAAGGGCGTGCCATTGATTTATATAATGGCATTATAATAATTTTGTATTATTCTCCATCCCAATATTTATACATTCTAACATCTTGTTTGAGTTTTGATCACAGCTGCACATTGAGCAGAGGTCTTCATTGAGCCCTCCACAGTTGTGTCCTTGTTCCTTTCCTGAGGTGATGGGTTCGTTTAGAACTATATAAGATGTTTGAGTAGTTCCAGTGTTCCCCTACTCTTATATGTTGCACCAGCAATTTCAGTCTGATTAGTATAAAGACTAATTTAAATGAATTTTACAAATATCCTATTAATATCAGTAAGATATCTAGAAAAAGTTTGTAACTATGAAGCAAGAGAAAAGGGTAATCAGATCTTATGTTGCAAAAAGTAAGCAGCCTCCTGTGCAGGTCACCCAAAATGCAGCTCTGCACAGATGATTAGGTGTGACTGACTCATGTGAGGAAGCAGCGTGATGGGGTGCATATGGAGCATGGGTTCTATTGTTGGCTCTGTCTACTTGCTGTGTGATTTAGAGAAAGTAACAATCTCTTAGTTTTCCTGTCTGTAAAATGAGGATAATGATGCTTGCTCACTTTGGTAAATTACTTTGAGATCTATGGAGATATAGACCTGATAGATTTAGCTATCAGCAGGTATTAGCCATTGCCATAGGTTATGTCTACATTTGGAACTGGAGCTTCGATTCCAAGTTTGAGTAGATGTAATCATGCTAGCACCCTTTGAGTGAATATGCTAAAAATAGTAGCTGTGGTGGCCCGGGCTAGCTGCCCCTCCGTACATATGCACAAGGTCTGGGTGGACTTACAGTTAGGGCGGCTAGTCCATGCCACTGCTTGCCGTTGCATATGCTATGGTGGCTACTTGGCTATTTTGGCTGTTAAATTTGTTAATTTAAAAGAAGCTTCACTTTGGGAACTCTTCTCCCAAAATTTTATTTTCAAAATAAAGTGCTTAGTTTAAACATTTTATGTTAATTTTCAAAGCTGTGAGCATGATTGTTTTAACTTCTGAATCAAAAACAAATTCCGAATTAAGGTCCCAATCTTATCAACACTGTCAGGCACAGTGTTTACTAGTATGGGTAATCTTATTGACTTAGTTGGGACT